>NC_139691.1:25763356-27045856 GCF_964106915.1 Podarcis gaigeae | reverse complement strand
ATGGAAATGCATTATTGCAGTAGACACGGACCTCAGAAAACTAAAATTCAGAGAATACCCTGGTTGAAGAGATTGGTTGTTAAACCACTCAGCGAACTGTAGCTCTGTGAGAGGAATGGGAGATCTCTTAACAAACTACAGCTCCCAAGACTGTTTATAGTGGTATCATAGTGTTTCAAATGTATAGAGTAGATGGGGTCTTAATGCTTATGTCACTGGGTTTTATACTTTGTAAACCACTTAGAAGCCAATTTTGGCAATACTTGGCAAATACTTGGTATACTTTGTAAACCACTTAGAAGCCAATTTTGGCAATACTTGGCATTAATTAATTGTGTTAATAAGAATAATGTGTGGAATTGTGCAGCTGCTCAGAATAAACTTGTGCAACAGGCATGCCTTGGGGGGGTGGGAGAGTGTGGGGCGATGAAGCTTGGAGAAATTATTTTCCTCAGCCTATCAATCTATCAGAGAAATGGTAGTTTTCCATTGACAGAAATAATACATTGCCATCAGCTGTTCTGCAATACATTAAAGTGTAAATTACCTTCCATTCTCCTGTCAGGTTTGTATTAACTAAACTTTAAATACACAAAAAGACATGGCAATGAAATATAAAGTATGATAAATCGCAATAGGTTTTCAATATTTCATAAAGTAGGGATTGAATGAAAGGTTCAGGTGCTTCCCAAATGTTTCTGGATGTCCAAGCACATTTAAAATGTAAGGATGATATTGCAAATTAAATAAACTATTTTTCTATGACATTTAACTTGGCAGATCTAACTGAAACCAGAGTGGAAATCAATTTTCAGTAACAAGAATTAGTAATAACTTTGAGGGCATGAACAGTTTAATTACGGAAGTCTGATAGAAGTTGGCAAGTCACATCTGTGACTTCCTTATGGAGAAAACCGATAATTCAAGGATTCTTAGGTATCATAACTGTTTTTTATTAACAGTGCCTACTGCCTACATTGTCAGCTCTGGCCAATTTTAATCTCATTTCTCAATACATTTGCAAATGTTTTTGGGAAGCAGCAGCAATGTATATGGATATAGTTCTGTAATGACTGAAAGAGATATTCCCGCATGACTGACTGCCCCTCTAAAAATGTGTCTGTTTCTACATACTGACAATCTATTCTTCTAATTGTCTGAATAATTCATATTTAAATAATAGTCATTCAATAGCACAAGGGTACGATAACATGATCAGCCATTATTTCCCATGTTTTAACAAGATGATATCTCTATACTTTTTGTGTGACAACTAACAGAAGGACTAGTGAACTGACAAAAGTTTGGAAGTGACATTCAGAATAATGGGAGGGATCTAAGGGACTGTAAGCTGAAGGAAAAGAGCTGCTTCCTTAAGAGTTCAACAGTGCTTTAATGGGTAGATGCTTTAGTCATCCTCATGGTTCTTTCTGCAAAAATGGAATACTGTTTTTGGATTTAGCTTCTAAAAAACCACCACCCTTCCATTAGCAGAAAATATTGGTGCAGGAAAACACCTTTTGATCCAACCTCATGACTTTGTAGAGTGCCCAGGTTTGTGTGTGTTTGTGTGCATGCAAATTTGTGTGTGATGTACAGAACAAGTCACAAATGCTATCTCTGATTCTTTCAGAGGAAGCAGTAGAGTTCAGTTCACAGCATTGTAAAGATATCACTTGAGGGCCAGGTAAAACCATTATTGGAGAAGACAAGCTATTGTCAATCGATTTGTGACAGATTAGAGACATAACAAGGGGAGCTTTCAAAACGAAGCACTCTCTTTGAGCATCAGCCAATCAGGCGTAGACCTGGGCCCCCAACCACTACCTTCCCTGAGATGTTCCAGAAGGATATTGAAAAATGTCAAGAGATCAAGGAGAAGGAGCAAGGTCATACTCACCACACTGTCTCTCAACAAATGTCATCAACCTGGGTGACCAAGGCAGTTTCAATGCCATGACTAGGCCTGAAGCCAGACTAGAATGGATCCGAATAATAAGTTCCTTCCCAGCATGCCTGGAGCTAGACCACCACCACTCTCTCAAGCACCTTGCACAAAATGGTGATATTTGGCCCTGGGTGATAGTTAGACTCCAGAGAGGCTTTTTAAAGATTGGGATGCACCACAACCCAGTTCAAGACTGCTTAAAGCAGTTCTCAAACTTGGGTCCCCAGCTGTTGTTGGACTAAAGATCCCATCATCCCTCACCACTGGTCCTGCTAGCTAGGAGTGATGGCAGCTGTAGTCCAACAACAGCTGGAGACTCAAGTTTGAGAAACAGTGACTTAAATAAAGGTTTTTAATTGTCCCATCAAAGCCCCCGAGCCTGCAAATCGGGTCCTCCCTTAAAGAGGGCATGTATTGCAGTGAGACCTGGAAAACTGACACCCTGTGTTGTGGGTGGGTACAATTGGTCAGCCACAACACCCAATCCTTCAAAGCTGGGTACAACCTGGCCAATGGGACACAGTCTAAATGGTTCGAGGGTCCTATATATGCCCATGAACGTGACCCAGAGCTTCCTCTTTTGGTGCGTGCATTCGGAACACCCGCCCACCTCTCCCTACTTTTAGGCTGTGCGCTTGACCTTGCTATGCCTTCGTGTGTTGTCTGTCATTGGGACAGGGGCACAGCAGGAATTTTCCCCACTTGGCTGATTGGCTGTTGCCATTTGGGTTTTGCCTGCCGTGTAGCAAATTGTCACAACTTGTAAGGTTGTGGATAGGCGATTGTTCAGGTGATAGAAATGGGAGAACACTCTCACCATCCCTATGTGAAGGGTATTCCGTTAAAGGAATCTAGGGACTCCATAGTTTGGTCAACCCCTGAGAAGGGGTTGTGCCTGTGCCTGAGTCCAGGGGACATTTGGGTGGCGAAGTTAGCCCGTTCCCAGCTTTCCACTTATCCAGGTGTTCACCCTTGGCTGACCTATGCTGGAACCCTGGGTCAGCTCTACCTGCATGGCAGGGAGCTAACTGAACCAGAGCAACCACTCACTTTCTGTAATCAATAAAGTTGTGGCCTAAATTCTGCCAAAAACCAAACCAAAAATTTGAGTCAAGTGTGAATTTATTTAGGGGGGAGGTTTCTGGGTCTGAACACACAATTTGACAAACTTAAAAGATTTGCAGGCTTCTGTGCCTGCAGATGTTATTTGTTTCTGCCAAAGAGTGGGTAGAGGGAGTTACAGCTATTTTTAGATTCTCCATAGAAATGAATGGTGAACACATGGCTTTGTTTTATAGAGTGGATTGGAACCAGAATCACAGACTAAAGAGAAGAAAGCCCTAGGTGACTCAGAAAAATTGTAACTTTAATCTTGGGGCCTTGGCAGACTCTTAATACAGAAAGAGAGATACACACACACTCAAATGAATTAAGATTAGTAATCTGCAGGTGCTGAAGAATTCATTATCACTCCCTTCTCAGCCTTAGGAGCATCCTATGGCCTGGCTGGCATCTAGCCTAAAAATAAATGTATGAGGCCTGGCCAAGTTTTCTCTGAATATGAATACACCATCCTAGATTCATAAAGCAGACAGCCACCGCTATTTCTCAGTCAATTATGACTTTTAGATTGCGGTGGTAACCAGCAGCAGCAGCCCCATGGAATACACACAGCTTGCCTAACACAAATTGATCCTGGGACTGGGAGCAAAAATATAATTTCTTATTTTCTTTACAGACAGCTTTCCTTGAGAGATCTCTAGTATTATACCTTTATTTTTTAAAAAAGGAAAAGGACCCCTGGACGGTTAAGTCCAGTCAAAGGCAACGATGGGGTTGCGACGCTCATCTCGCCTCATGCTGAGGAAGCTGGTGTTTGTCCACAGACAGCTTTCTGAGTCATGTGGCCAGCATGACTAAACCGCTTGTGGCACAATGAGACACCATGACGGAAACCAGAGCACAGGGAAGGGCTGTTTACCTTCCTGCTGCAGCAGTACCTATTTATCTACTTTCATGGGTGTGCTTTCGAACTGCTAGGCTCGCAGGAGCTGAGATAGAGCTATGGGAGCTCATCCCATCATGGGGATTCGAACTGCCGACTTTCCAATTGGCAAGCCCAAGAGGCTTGGTGGTTTAGACCACAGTGTCACCTGTGTCCCAGTTTGCTTATTTATTTATTTATTTATGCATAGCACGCATGCAAGCACTTTTCTTACGCCTTTGGTAGCCTTGTTTCTTTGATTGTCCATGCATTTGGTAGACAGGACCATTGCCACATTGTTTTAAAGAATAAAAGAAAAGAAACTCCTTTTCTCTTCCACTGCACTTTAACTGATATAGTTGGGCTAATGAGGGATAAAATTGAAACGGGATCATGGAAGACATTTTTAAAGTTGGTTAATGTTACTCCAATCAGTTCACTTATTAGGATTCCATAAGAGGTGCAGAGGTACATTCATCATCTGTATCGGGAGACACACCCTATTGATTCTCCTTGACCTCTTAGTGCCTTTTGACACTACTGACCATTGTGCCCTTCTACACAATGTGTGTAGAAGGTACTCAAGGTGGTGGGAGCTGGAGGCACCAGAAAGTCATACTAGGAGATTGTGGCTCGATGCCATGGCTCTTGGGCTATGAAGTCCCACAGAGTCTCATTCCATCTCCCATGTTATTTATCATCTATAATGAACCATTAGGAATTCTCATCTGGGAATTTGGATCTTGCTGCCATCAGTATAGTGATGACATGAAGCTCTAGCTCTTCATTCCATCTGAAACAGGGGAGGCTGTCAAGACATTGAACTAGTGCCTGGAGGCAGTAAAGGGCTGCATGGGGGCTAATAAACTGCAGCTGAATAAAACGGAAGTGTTGTCAGTAGGTGCTTCCCATGTCTGTGAATTATGTGAATTGCCTGTCCTGGAGGGAATTATACTCCACCCCCCAAGAAAAAAAGTTTATAGTCTGGGAGTACTCTTTTGTCACTGGAGTCTCAAATGCCACCTGTGCCTTTGAGGGCTAATATCCAGTTTAGACTGTTTTGCCAACTATATCCATTTCTAGATCAGGATAGCCTGGCTTGCATCCGGACTACTGCAATGCACTCTGTGTAGGGCTGCCCTTAAAGATGGCCCAGAGACTGCAGCAGCTATGCTGGTAAGAAGGACATTCTGATGGGGCCATATGTCACTGGTCCTGAAAACACCGCACTGGCTGCCAGTAAGCTATTGCACTGAATCTACATTGTTGGTGATAGTGCATAAAGTCCTTCATGGCTTGGGACCCAAGTACCTAAAAGAGTGCTTTCCCCAATATCAACCACTTTGGACTCTACAATCAGCAGGTGAGGCTTTGTTGGTGATGCTTCTATTAATTAATAATCTACCAGCACCTCTCAAAGTGTATAAGAAGGCAACAATCCAATTCTGACCTGTCTTTGTTACAATCAGAGCTGTATCAATTCTGCTGCAGTTTGGTTTCTATCCAATGCTATGTTGGATATGTGGTTTGTTGTTGTTTTTTGTAATTTATGACATATTTATTTCCACACTTCGTTTCCTTGTAAATGAAATGTCAAAATAACTTTTTCTTTAACAAAATCATTAATTATGTATTGGTTTCAGGGGGATTTTAACAACAGCAGCAACAACAATGGCATTGTGCGTCGTGATCGTAGTCACTGGATTGATTTTCGTTCTGGACCTGAGATGAAAATACAAACAGCAGCAATTTCTACTTCTTTTTCCGAGAGAATTTTCTGACCTCCCTATCTTCAGGTAATACCCTTAGCTTTAGCGAACAGGGCAGAAGCACCTGGTGCCTTAAGCACAAACCTCTCTTCAAATAGCAATCAGATCAGCTAAAGATGGAGCTTTCCTTTCAATTCCTAGTAACCCATCACTCATGCATTCTCTCTCTCACACTCTTTCCCTTCCTCAAGGTGGAAACCCCCCCCCCCCCTTTGCGGTCTTTACTGTTTGTGCATGATCTGAACAACCACTGACTTGTGGCTTTGACAAGTGTAAGGAAGCCTTGGTACAGCCTGAACATTTTTATTGATTAACTGAGCTGGTTTTCTTTAGGCTCTGGTTTTCCCTCCCGGTAAGCATGTTCGAAAGAGCAAGAGACGGAAAGTACAATATACAATCAATTTCTCTCTAGTCCATTTTCACATACTATGTACTTGTTCATCTTATTTAATTACTAAGCTGTCAAAAACAACAAGACTGTATTTATGGAATTACTGAACCTTTGATTATTGCAGATGTTTATTCAATTGCATTGGACACATTGTATGTGAAGTTTGGTAGAACTTTCAGCAACAAAACTTTTGCAGAATTTTTAAGAATTAATATGTTTTTAAATTTGTTATTCCAGATGATTAGTCAGTTAAGAAATGCTTTGGTCACTGATAGTGACCTTAGTATTGAAATTAATATATAATGTAAAAAGGGATGTAAAAAGGCAGCAATTTCCATTCCAACTCCCCCCCCCCTAAAAAATGCCATTCCACTGCAGTTTAATTTCCACAAAATACTACATTGTGCCACTGTCCACTGTTTACCATAATTTATGCAATTATTTACATAAGTTACAAATTCCATGTAATTAATTATATCATTATTATTTCTATACAACTCATTTCAATGTAAAGGAAACAGCAAAGCAATGTTTGAAAAAGTGATTAATTACATATTGGTTGTTGTGAGTGAACACCAAGTATATTTGCTTTACTGTTGTGGTTCGAGGACCCGACCCCCGCAATGTGAAATGAATACGCAAGGACACATGATATAAGGTTAATGGGCAAGAAAAGGCCACAACTTTATTGATTACAGCAGTGAAAATGTATTGGCTTAGGCACTGGATGTCTAAAACAAGGGGGTTTATTCACCAGTAGGTGGAGCCTGTTGATGCTAATCCAACTATAGGCTCTCCCCTGATGTCACCGAGGGTCGTGCCATGGCTTCCCACCAAGCAGGCATCGGACAGAGTACACAACCGCCAGATTCCTTTAACAGAATACCCAAAAATTGAAGGCATAGGCGATGGCCACACCTAGCCCTTCGACACACCACAACACATTATTCCAATGCCTAACCTACCCACCAATACCACAAAAGTTGTGACGATTGCTACGAGGTAGGCGAAAAAACCCAAAAGCCTAATGCCAAATGGAAAAATTCCTACCAGGCCCCCTGGACAACCAGGGCGACCAACCTAGGGTCCATAGCAAGGCCAATGAACTAAGACCCTGAGTGGAGGGTGGGTGACTCGCGAAGAGACGATGGAGAGAAGAATGAGGCTGAGGAGGAGCTGGCGCCGCAGCAAAAGGCTGCTGTAAACGCCCCCTCGGAGGCACCTGGTTGGGTGCCTGCTGAGGGGCGTGGGCACCAGCCAGGTGAAAGGAGGAGGCAGGGAGCTAACGCCCCCTGCTAGGGGCGGAGCTCGGGCTCCCGCCCACAACCACTCCCCTCTCTTCCAGGGAGGAGAGTCTATACCAATTGTATTCACTAGATTGATTGATTTGCATTCTGGACTTGGGACAAAAATGCAAAGAGTGCCAATTTCGGCTTCCATTTCCATTTCTGATAGAATTATCCAGCATCCTTCTATATAGTAAATAAAACTGGAAGCGAATCACAACAGAGGGGGTGATTATAAGAAGAATGTAAGAAAAATGATTTGGAGCTCAGAAGGAAATAATAGAACAATCATGTATGCCCTAGAATGGCATCTGAAGGGCTTTAGAATACTGTAGGCTACCTTCTTCACTGGTGCAATGGGAGGCTCATGAGAAGACAGGGAGGTTCATTGTCAGATGCATAAATCTCCACTGATATTAACTCTTCCAGTGGTGGGATCAGATAGTGCTCATGTTGGATCCTAAGCACTCTCATTCTCCTGACATCCTCCCCCCCCAATGTAAAATAAATTGGAGCTACTCCAGCCCTATAGCATTCACAATGAATTCTCTCCCATTGGATCAAATGGGAGGGGGAAAGATAATTTATGGGGGAAAAGGTAAAGCTACTCACCTTACACCTTGGCTACATTGATCCAGCAAAACACTGGATGTAGTGGTTCTCCTTTCTACACACTGTAAGACTGTCACCACGTCTGGATCATGTGCTCAGAAATATTCAAGGTTTTAATTTGCAATGTCCTCATCAGGCCACTGAATTCCAGTGTTTCCTGAGTTATCCTCCTTCCTTTTTAAGACCAAATGTATGTCATGTGTTTGTTGTTGTTGTTGTTGTTTTTAAATTAAGATGCAGCTGCAGCATTGTCCTGTCTTGTGTGAACAGGTAAAACATTTTTGTGGCTGGAGGGAGGAGTGATCCATATATAGAAACTATGAAATAAAATGGCATGTTTGGGAAGAGAGAAAAGGGCAGGGGTTTTTTTTACCATTTGTGTGCTGAGGGGATAAGGGTTTGCTGGGGACATCCAACAAAGATTAAGATTAAATGATTCAGGGAAGACAAAAAGAAAGTACTTCACACAGTAAACTGTGAAATCCACTCCTACAAAGCGTGTTCTCCCTAGCAGAGAGCACGTGTTGCGGTTGGGAAAACAAGCCACCCTGTAGTGAATGGGGTTTGTCTAGAATCCAAGCCTTTAAGGGGTTAAATTTGGGTTGCTGGGGATTTTTGAGTGTTGCCAATTTGGAGGAGGGGTCATAGTCTTTAAATACAGGGGACGGACGTGGGGACGTCCTCTTGGCCGATTTGCACCGGATCAGGAGAGACGGTTGTATTTCTGAGCTTATTGACTTCTACTTTCGATTTCCTTGAGCCTAGATTTAAATCTCCCCTTTCTTGCTCTTTCATAATTGTCTTTCCCCTTCCTAAGCCCCCTTTCCCTCCCCCCATCCCCCCCATCCTGAGTACCCCTTATTGAATAATTGTTTAATATTTAATTGTATCCATTTATATAATTTAGGGTAATTTAAGGCCTAGGCCTGAGGGTGGGCACCCCCCCCCCGGCTTAGGGCCTTCCCCGGTTTAGCGCGGCCGCCCGTTCTGTGAGCGGCGGCCGCTGGCTTTTGGCCGGGCTGCAGCCTTGGCTGCTCCGCCTTAGCCCCCCGTGCCCCGCGCTCGCGAGGCTCGCCGCTGGCAGGGCATCGGGCCGGGCCGAGCGCCCGGTTGGTGAAACCCCTCAAGGGCGGGAGGCCCGCAGCGAGCCGCTGAGGCCTCGCAGAAACAGGGGGTCGTCTTACCTCGACCGTTGTTTGGCGCCGGGGGCTCGAGGTGCTTCGGATCGGCCCGTAAAACAGGGCCGCTGCGGCGCCCACCTGTTAAAGGGCCCCTCCGCGGGTTTTGAGGGTGCGGGGGTGGGCGCTTCGGGGGAATTCCCTTCGCCCGGGTTTCGGCCGCCTGCCGCGGGAGCGCGGGCGGCCGCGCTGTTCGGGGCGGCGGAGGCTGAAGCGTGGCCAAGCTAGCGGTGGCTGGGCCTGGACGGGGCCTCGTCGGCCAGACCGCACCCACCTTTCTAGGTGGGGAATCGCCTTCCCTGGGCCTGGGGCTGCGCCTCGGTTTGCGCCCGCCATTGCCGCTCCTTGTTGCGCTCAGGTGGAGGGGGAATTTTACAGGCGTTGACTTTCCCTGCTCGCCCCCTGAGCCGTGTGCTGGGGCTCCCCCTGGTGGCGCGGCTTGCTACTGCACCTTCCTTGGGTAAGTTCGGCCTAGCTGGTGCCCCCTGCTGGCTGACTCAGGAAGTGCAGTTATTTTAACTTAATTTTAAGTTTAGTTTATTTGGTTCGAAATATTTAATAAATAAATAAGGAAAGAACAAATAGATAAACGAATAAATAAATAGAACAATAATATAACAAATTCAGTAATAATAATAATAATTATAATAATAATAATAAATAAATAAATAAATAAAAAATTATAAATAATTATAAATAATTATTAAATTTAATACTAACTTAAATATAATCGTGAAATAGATAGGCGGTCTTTTAATTGTTGTGTTGATTCTGAATAGCAGGTATGGCTCCGAAGAGAGTTGCTGCCCACCCCGGCTCGGCTGCCACGTCAAAACGGCCTATTAGAGGCCCATCGCAGGCACTTCGTTCCCCTACACCGAGTCAACCGGTGGGGCGGGTGCAATCTTTGGTGGCAAGTATGGCTGGCGATCCGGCAGCCATGTCCCGCTTTGCAGCCGAAATGGATGGTTTCCTTCAACATTGCTCCACCCAACCTTCTGTGTCTGGAAGGCCGTCTCGTCCTGTAAGGGCGCCGTCTCCGATGTCTCCGTCATCTAGTGAAGATGGGGGAAGAGGGTCATCATCTAGGGGTCTGATGGTGGATCAGCAGTTCACCCAGCCCCGTAACTTACCTGTTGTTCGTCGCCACTCACGGAGGGCAGGTCGTTCCTCCGGGAGGGTTTCAGGGCGTAGGAACCCCTCGGCTTCTTCCGCCAGACGAAGTGCGATGGCCCAGCCTCCGGAAGAGGTGGCGTCGGGTTCTGGACTCTCACCTGTTGTCTCTCCTCAAGCTTCTGCAGGTGTATCCCAACGGAGCCCTGAGTCTGAGTCTTCTATTGAAGACAGCTTACCAGTTCCTCATAGGAAATCTTCGGGCGGGAGACGTCGCCGCAAGAAATCCTCGCGGAAGCATGCCAAGCGGAGGAGGGGTGATTCATCTTCCTCGTATACAGGTACGTCCTCCTCCAGCTCTGATGATGAGTCTAGTAGCTCAATGCAGCTTTACTGGGGTTTTGGCGAATCGGCCTCGGGGCTGCCACGGTGGGCTTGGGAACGGAGGGCCAACTCACATCGGGCGAAGTATGGGGCTGTCCAAGAATGTAAGGACGGTGCCTTGGTACCTGACGTGAAAGTCTCTACCAATTCGGCCAGAGACATCATTCCAGGTTCACATTTGTCGTCCAAACTGCGGTCTAGGATTCTGAACGGCCGTTATGTTGACATCTTTGAATTAGTTCCACCTTCGGAGGATCAAGAGAAAGGGACGTCTTCTAGGAAACGCCAGGGTGCCTCAAATATAGATAGAACATTCGAACATTGGCTTGATTGTTTCCAGGTCTTTGCTGGTGTAGTCGTGGCGGCTTACCCTCGGAGATCTCTTCATTTGATAGTTTATCTGTCTATTGTTCGCTCCGCTTTCAACAAAGCTGGTGAAGGTGCGGCGATCAAATATGATGAGAACTTCAGGCGCCGCGCTGCCAAGATCCCCTCAGCCCGCTGGGATCGTAAGGATCTCGATGTCTGGACTACTCACGTAGCTCCACTCATTGATAAAAAGGTTCCAGAACAACAAAAACCGAGGTCTTCGGCATTTAGATCTAGCCGTCGCCTGCTCTGCTGGGATTTTAATAAGGGCTCCTGTCAGCGCCAGGGGTGCAAGTATACTCACACGTGCGAAAAATGCAATGGTTCGCATCCAGCTTCTTCTTGTTTTGTGGGGCGGCGGCCCTTTCGTGGGGGAAAGGGGGGTTCTCAACAACCCCCCAAGCAAAACACCCCCCTCCCTTCAACCTCCGGGACAGGAAAATAACGTACTGACCTCCTTGGCTCATACTCCTGTTCGTGTATCAGTCCTGCAAAGTTGGTTGAAGCTCTACCCAAATAGGGACGCTGCATCTTATTTGAGTGATGGGTTTTCTGTTGGTTTTTGGATTCCGGTAGCTATGACTCCCGTGGCACGGAATCCTTCTAACCAAAAATCAGTGCGTGAGCTACCTGAGGTCGCCCGTAAGAAGATTGCAAAAGAGGTGGCTATGCATCGTATGGCTGGTCCTTTTGGCAATCCCCCCTTTCATAATTTGCACATATCCCCATTGGGCATCGTGCCAAAGAAAGCCCCAGGTGAATTTCGTTTAATTCATAATTTGTCACATCCTAAGGGTACTTCAGTCAATGACGTTATTCCTCCGGAGCTCTGCTCCGTAAAATATGCGTCCCTTGATCAGGCGATCAAGATGATTCGGAAGTTCGGCCGCGCTGCCCTTTTGGCAAAATGCGATATTGAATCTGCTTTTCGCCTTTTGCCGATTCATCCACAGGATTTTTGGCTACTGGGTTTTCAGTTTGAGGATAAGTATTATTTCGATAAAGCCATGCCTATGGGATGTTCAATAGCGTGTGCCGCTTTCGAATCTTTTAGTACATTTTTGGAGTGGGCCCTCAAGTTTAGAACCGGTCTGGGCGGGGTCACTCATTATTTGGATGACTTTTTATTGGCCTCGTCTTGTGATACCAGCAATTGCTCGGTGCTGTTACAAGCCTTTGCCGACCTTACACAGGAACTTGGTGTTCCGCTTGCTTCAGAAAAGACTGAAGGTCCCTCGACTCATATTACTTACCTGGGTATCCTCTTAGATACGGTCGCGCAAACTTCTAGTTTGCCGAATGACAAGCTTGTGGCTTTGAGGAAGGTAATAGAGGAATTGCTCCCCCTAAAAAAGGTGTCCCTCAGGCAACTTCAGTCGCTTTTGGGACACCTGAATTTCGCATGCAGAGTGGTGGCTCCTGGGCGCCCCTTCTGTTCACGCCTGGCTCGACTCACTGCTGGTTTGAGGGCCCCACATCATCGAGTGCGCCTCTCTACAGAGGTGAGGGCTGATCTTCACATCTGGTTGGAATTCTTAGAGGACTTCAATGGGGTGTCTTTGTGGCAAGACACATTGAACTTGCATAACGATTTTCAGGTCCAATCGGATGCTGCGGGCTCCCTGGGCTTTGGCCTTTACTGGAAAGGTCGGTGGTGTGCCATGCGTTGGCCGCCTGGCTGGCAGGGAGGAGAGATAACGCGGGACCTAACTTTTCTCGAGTTTTTTCCCATTGCAGTGGCAGTGCATTTGTGGGTCGAGGAGTTCAGGAACCGGCGTGTCTGCTTCTGGACTGACAACCAGGCGGTAGTGGCTGTGCTGGCCAGGTTGTCGTCACGCTCCCGCAGGGTGTCGGCCCTTTTGCGGGCCTTCGTATTGCATTGTTTACGTTGCAATATAGTGTTTTCTGCACGTTTTATTCCGGGGGTGTCTAACGAAATTGCTGATGCTCTGTCCCGTTTTCAGATGGAGCGGTTCAGACTCCTGGTTCCAGAGGCACGAATACGTCCGGAATATTTCCCGGATCATCTCTGGAACCTTGGCAGCAATTAGTTTTGCAGGGAGTAGCGGCGTCTGTTTCCTCTTCTACCCTTAGATCTTATACGAAGGCCTGGTCTGATTTTTTTGGATTTTATGCGTCAGTCAGCCTGCGAGCTAGTAGGGGTCCCTCCCACATCCTCGCAGGTTTTGAGTTATTTGGCGCATTTATTTCAATTGGGGCGTGCAGCTAAGACTATTAGGATTCAGGCAGCTGCGATAGCATTTTTCAGTAAGACATTTTTTGATAAAGATCCGTGCGCAAAGTTTATTGTGCGCAAGGCCCTCGAGGGTTGGGGTAAGCTACGTCCTGCCCAACCTGCGACCCGCAGCCCCATCTCTTTCGATTTATTGAGCAGTATGCGCAGGAAGTTGCGGGAGGTGTGCTGGTCGGGGTATGAGGCTCGCCTTTTTTCGGCCGCCTTCTCTATTGCCTTTTTTGGAGCTTTGAGAGTGGGTGAATTAGTGGTGGAGATCCACAAGGACGGTCGTTCTAGGGGCCTATTGCTCCAGGATGTGCAATTATTACCTGCTGAATTGCGAATTACAGTTAGGAACTCTAAAACGGATCAGTTGGGTAAGGGTGCCCTCATTCGTCTTCCGGCTACAGGAGAAGCAGGCCCTTGCCCCGTAAAGGATGTCAACAAGTATTTGGCAGTGCGCAACCCAGGGGATGGGCCGTTGCTCAGGCATGAGAATGGGTTGCCGTTAGCGAGACATCAGTTCGCAAAAGTGATGCGCAAGGCAATTCTGGCTTGTGGTGGCACAGCTTATGGTTTTGCCCCCCATTCTTTCAGGATAGGGGCTGCAACGACGGCTGCGCACTGGGGTCTGTCAGCCGCTAAAATTAAAAATCTGGGTCGTTGGAAATCAAACGCGTATAGGGGTTATGTCCGCTAACAGTATTGGTTCCTTACATTTGTTTGTTTGTTTACTTCAGGTTTAGCGATTGTCCAAGTATGGATGATCGGGCACAGTATTGTCCATTGGGCTGGTGTCGCGGCACGACAGTCCGGATTGGGTCCTGGTCTCGGCCTTCCTCCACATGTGCAGTTATCGTGGCTGTCCAGACGGGGAATGCGCTGGTCTGAGTTCCTGCCGCGGATCCGGAGGCAGCTGCTTTTGGAAGGGCCACCCTCTGCTGTTGTGGTGCAGCTGGGGGAGAATGACCTGGTTGCCATGGATTGTTTTTCACTTCGTGCTGCAATTATGGCTGACCTGGAGGTTCTGCAGGCAATGGTGCCTACAGCGAAAATATTCTGGTCTAAGCTTTTGCAACGCCGCGTTTGGAGGGGCAGTCAGTGCCCAGATGCCACCGAAAGGGTCAGAAAGCGCATCAATTCTGCGGTCTCGAAGAAGGTTTTGGAATTGGGTGGAGATGTGATTGCCCATCCTGAGATTCATTTTAAGGCTGCACCCTTTTTCAGACCTGATGGCGTGCATCTTTCAGCCTCAGGGAATGAGGCATGGCTGGGTGCAGTGGTGGCCAAACTGAGGGTTTGGTTGGGTTTGTGAGTGGTTGGCGGTGAGCTGGAGCTCTATGGCGGTTAGGCATTGGTTAAATTGGTGCTTGGAGGGGTAAGTGCCTATCCCTCCAAATGATGCGGATGGGAATTCCGTTAAAGGAATCCAGGGGCTTGCCATTCTTTTCGTCCTTGTCCCCGGAGTCGGACCTGGGCCGTGCAAGCCCCACCGGAACATGAGGGTGAGAGGTGAGGGACTGGGTCTCAGCTCCATTTTCTCACCCAATACTTGTTTCCCACGCTGGCTTCTGTTGATGGCCGGAAGACCAGCTCTGTCCCTGAGGGCAAGGACAGTAGTCATAACCAATGCCTAAGCAACCACTCACGTTTTTTGTAATTGAATAAAGTTGTGGCCAAAATTATGCCAAAAAACCTTAAACAAAAATTGATGTGTGCAGTGTGAATTTTTTTTTGGGGGGGGGGTGGCTTGTGGGACTCAACACGCAAAGCGTGTTCTCCCTAGCAGAGAGCACGTGTTGCGGTTGGGAAAACAAGCCACCCTGTAGTGAATGGGGTTTGTCTAGAATCCAAGCCTTTAAGGGGTTAAATTTGGGTTGCTGGGGATTTTTGAGTGTTGCCAATTTGGAGGAGGGGTCATAGTCTTTAAATACAGGGGACGGACGTGGGGACGTCCTCTTGGCCGATTTGCACCGGATCACCCGCCCTCCCGCCCTTTAATTAGGGTGGTTTTATGCTTGATTGACCTTGCTATGCCTGTCACGGGGTCGTTCGCCTTTGAGCAGGGGCCTGGTAGGAATTTTGCCATCTGGCTGATTGGCTGGTGCCATTTGGTTTTTGCCTACTGCGTAGCAAATCGTCACAACTTGTAAGGTTGGCGGTTAGGCATTGGTTAAATTGGTGCTTGGAGGGGTAAGTGCCTATCCCTCCAAATGATGCGGATGGGAATTCCGTTAAAGGAATCCAGGGGCTTGCCATTCTTTTCGTCCTTGTCCCCGGAGTCGGACCTGGGCCGTGCAAGCCCCACCGGAACATGAGGGTGAGAGGTGAGGGACTGGGTCTCAGCTCCATTTTCTCACCCAATACTTGTTTCCCACGCTGGCTTCTGTTGATGGCCGGAAGACCAGCTCTGTCCCTGAGGGCAAGGACAGTAGTCATAACCAATGCCTAAGCAACCACTCACGTTTTTTGTAATTGAATAAAGTTGTGGCCAAAATTATGCCAAAAAACCTTAAACAAAAATTGATGTGTGCAGTGTGAATTTTTTTTTTGGGGGGGTGGCTTGTGGGACTCAACACGCAAGAGGCAGAGATATAGACGTCTGGTGAGAATGTCACTGTGAAAACAGGATACTGAACTAGATTTGGCCTGACCAAGCAGGTGCTTCTGATGTTCTTATTAAAGGTGGGGTACAATTCCAGGATGTCCTGGATCAGGAGCCTCTGGCTTACAGACACTGAGAAATCCTGAAGAATGAGGAAGGTGGCACAGAACCCTAGACAAGCAAATATCTTCAAAAAGGAAAAGAAGAAAAATTCAGAAAAGCTACAGCCTTAGGGCTGCATGCAACCCTCAGCCTAATTTTAAAAGCCCTCTGGCTGTATCCATGTATTGAGCCCTACCACCAGAAAGCTAAATTATATGGCTCCAATTACCTTAAGCTCCATAAAGGAACACCTTTACAAAACTAAGATTTAATAATATGCCTTCTTTTTTTTCCTGGAGGGTCATTGTAAGAAATTACCTTTAAAACAGGGCTTTGGGGTGCCCTATAAAACAGTTGTAAAGAATGTCTTATTTACAATGAACCATGTGAAAAATATTTGTGTCAATTTAGTCCCAGGAATAATTCTGTCATGTAGTAAGCTTGTATATGTTTTTATGAGTGTTTTTCTATTCAACAATGAAAATGGTGTTACTTCTAGGGTTTCTTCCCTTGTGTAGGCATCTGGGTAATCCATCACCCATCCATCTATCTATCCACACACACACACACTATTTTTAGATTATGCATGCATCATCATCATCATGATGATGTTACAGAAACATACCGTCCTGTATGAGGCAGAATTGGCGGGGGGGGGGGGATGCCTCTTCAATAATGATGCCTGACATTCAATTATTTGCTTTTTCTTTAAGTTCTTGCATTATTATTTTTCCTTTGAACGGATGCCCCCTAATGAAAGAGGGCCACTATTTAAATTAAAACAAAGAATTTAATTAATAAATCTATTTGACTAAGCAATTATTAACTATCCATCCCTTAGTCATCATCATCATTAATACTATCATTGTTAAAATTATTATTATTATTATTATTATAAATGTAACTGGCTCACTCACATATGCATTGATCAGATTCTAAGCCTGACCCTGCTTCCAGACATCTATTTGAGTAAGCAATTATTAACTATCCATCCCTTAGTCATCATCATCATTAATACTATCATTGTTAAAATTATTATTATTATTATTATAAATGTAACTGGCTCACTCACATATGCATTGATCAGATTCTAAGCCTGACCCTGCTTCCAGACATGGGGGGGGGGATATAATGATTTTGTATGAAATATATGTTTCATTAATGAAGAATTTGTCTCTGTGTGAATTATGCTAATCTAATTCCACCAGAATGCTGGACAAAGTATTTTCCATTTCCTTTAACTCAGATCTTGCAAAAAAATAAAGGAATAAAAGTCTCTAAATCATTTCTTTTTCTTGCCCTAACTGTAAAGTGATCAGAAACTTGAAATACCTAAAAGGTGACTCTCATGGCAGCTGATATGCTTTTCATGCCCTCAAAGAGGCTCCTTATTTAAACATTTCATTTCCTACTTCTCTAACGTCAGGATTAATTTCAACTAACTCTATAGAAATCAATCAGATTCTTCATTACACTGAGGGAAATGGAGAGCAAAGCTTTCAGCTAAATGCAAAAGGTATTGAAATTGTTGCTGCTTTGTTGTTGCTCAGCCAAGTTTAAAAGCAACTGTTAGATCCTTACTTTAGAAAGTGAGGGAGAGGAACATTACAGTTAATTTAGTATCACTCTAATCCTACACCAAAGTTCTGTTTTGTTCCATAAGCCATGTGTCTTACACTGCCACCCAAAAGTGTGTACTGACACATCAAACAGGAGTTCACTGTATATATGCACATGAGGAGTATATATACATTTCATGTGCACTCCAAATGTGTGATGAGGTTTTGTGCTACTTTGTGCTGGAAAACGCAGGTTTTAAATCACCATTGCAAGTGTGAAAATAAAATACAAAAGGATACATAGGGAGTACTCAAAACCCAACATTGCCACATCCCCCCAAAGCTTTGTGCTAGTTTTGTGTTATGTATCACAAACTATAAGGTTTTTTCCCCTCCACCAGAAGTGTGAAGCTGACATACAAAGAAAGCCAGAGTAATTTTGCCCAGTTTAAGATGGACAGTTGGAAACTGCCCTCCTGCTTCTTCTCTAAAGGAACAGGAATCTTGCATTGTTAGGGTGGGCGAAAGGTTAGACAATATAATATTCATTGCAGATCATTGTATAAATGAGTACAGAATTTATCTTGCAATCTGCCTTTCACATTGCTTTCTCAGTAAACCCTCCTTTTCGTAAACAACAACATTATGCCATTCCTCCTGGATACTTCACAAGGGCACTCAGTTGTCTGGACTTCCTAAAGTTGAACAATGCAACCTGTGCTCTTGTATATTTCAGTAAACATGTCAGTTTCTAGGGCAGTTCTTTTAGCAGCAAACAGTTCTCTGACAGAATAGAGCCAGGGCTGTAATGGAAAAGCAGTTCCTGGGGGCTACAGCTAAGTCCCTCAAGCAAGATTAGAGCACAGCAGCACTCTCCCCTCCTGTGGTTTCCAGCAACTGGTATTCTGAAGCATTGCTGCCTCTGACTGTGGAGGCTGAGCATAGCCATCATTGCTAGTAGCCCTAACCTCCACGATAAGTCATTTATGCTCCAGAAAGGCATATCCCCTGAACACCTCAGAGAATAAGGCTGATGGGGTTCTAATGTTTGCCCAAGCAAGCACAATAACAAGAGAATCACCATTACCATTTATTGTGCCTTAAGTACTCAAGGAAGCAACTTCTCCTGGTGGTGACCCTTCAATAGCAACCCAAGACACATA
This sequence comes from Podarcis gaigeae, assembly GCF_964106915.1. Taxonomy (NCBI): domain Eukaryota; kingdom Metazoa; phylum Chordata; class Lepidosauria; order Squamata; family Lacertidae; genus Podarcis; species Podarcis gaigeae. The sequence goes on along the minus strand of NC_139691.1, from coordinate 27,027,157 downwards.
ACCATCTTGAACTGGGGTCCATAGTGTAGATTACGCTTAAAACTGGTGGGCATCTGTGGAGAAGAAAGCAGGGGGCAATAAAGCCTTTATTTCAGTAATGGAGGCTTTGAGGCACAAAGGCAGTTTTCTGGTTTAAAGAAAATGGGAAACACTGGTGACAATCAAAATGTGTCCTGTGAAGTGGCTACCTCTGTGAATTGCTTTATGCAGGGAAAGTTGCCTGTTATCATTGTAATGCACTGCTTTGATGTACACAGCATCTGCTTTTGCTCAGATGATCTCTGTGTTTGGGGATAGTAATGAATGATTGGAGCTTATTGGACACGTCCTGCAAAATGTGGTTTTGAGAGATTTCAAAATTCAGATCTGTCAGTTGCTGCCGGTGTCTTCTGTCCCCATTCAGTTCTAAGTATGACAGTCATGATAAATATCCTTCTGCTTCCTCTATGTTTATTGCATTTTGCAGAGCAGGAAAAATGGGCTTTCAGGTGGTTGTGTGGGTGGGAAAGATGACAATTTTATTTTTGCTTATAAAGAAATCCATCACTGGGTAATCTGAAAGAAAATATTCTAATCGTGTGTGCCTTTGCAGTTTCCCCTAGTATTCAGTAGATAGTAAGGAGGATGACTTGTAAAAATGTAGTTTGAAGATGTTCGCTGTTTCTTAATACAATAATTGTGGGTGTGTGGGTTTCCGTGTGTAAGCCTATAGCCTGGTAGAATTGCCCCAAGTCAGTCTATCATGGTACAGATCACTAGTAATCTAGAATCATTATCCTTAGGCTACAAGGGAAGGGACATTTTTTTTTCTTCTCAGCAATCAAAACTGGATTCAGGGACATAGAGTTGGTATATTATCTTCCTAACAAGCTTCACAAATTTCTCAAATTACCAAGAAATATTCCGCAGGCAGATATTGGCATGACAGCTTTCAGAACAAGAGACAGAAGAGAGAATTCATATTGTTCACCTTGATTAGAGTTGATGAAGAAAAGTGAGACAGAAATATTGGTATGCATACATACATAAATATTAAAGTTATATATATTTTGGCAGATAGATATGGACTGGGCATTCATTTTGTTTGAAGTGCAATGCGGAATGGAAGCGGTCCTCTTTGGACATGATTGGACCTCTTTGAAATCCAAAGCAACTTTGATCTGAAATAATTTGAATAAAAGTGGGCAGCTTCCAAGGCTTTGGAGCTTTTACTTTTTCTGGGACATTTCTGAAACCTTCCCAGCAGCTGCTGCTGCTGCTGTTTAATTTATTACCTGCTCTTCACTCTAAGGTCCCAGTGTGGGTAATAACATTAAAACATAACATTACAACACAGTATTTAAAACAGTTTTAAACAACTTACATTTACGAAAAAAGAAAGATCCTAGAAATATGCACCCCAAGTGTCAAAAAAGAGGAGGGAAAGACATAGGAAAGGAGTAGTTGTGTGATGGTCAGCTTTAGCCTCCAACCATGATTAAAGACAGAAGAAGAGCCTAGCTGGATCAGACCAAAGGCACCAGGCCTTTTTATACAGTCAGCAACTAGATGCCCCAAAGGGATTTCCAAAAGCTGGGCATGTGGGTGATAGCTCTCTTTTGCTCACGATCCCCAGAAACTGGCCTCTAATCATGGAGGTAACATATTAGGATGAGTAGGTAAATCCTCCATTAATTTGCCTCATCTCCATTTTAAAGCCATATACATTGGTCATCATCATCATCACTCATAGGAGCCTTGTGGGGGCTGGGTTCCCACAAAATCATTGAGAAAAGTTGGCAGGTGGCAGTGGCACTGCCTCCAAGCTAGAAACAGCTCAACTATGCCCTCTGCAGCCAGCCAGTGAGGCTCCCTTTCCTGGAGGGGGGGGTGTTGCATGCTCAGACACGAAGCAAGTCCAATCCGCTCCCCATGGAAAAGGGTGCCTCACTGGCTGAGGACAGGAGGAGGAGGAGGAGGTGCTGCTGCCTGATGCAACAGAAATATGCAATGTCACAGACACACACTTGCACTACGTGCAGGCGTGTGCATGTGAGGTCGTATGTTCATGTTGGGGCAGTAGGCACCCTCAATCCTGAGGCTGAGATGGTACCCCCTGCATATGAGATGGCACTCCCTACATGTCGTGGTAGCAATATGGAAAACTTATATTTGGAAGGTCTGTGAGTTCTAGAATTACAAGAGAGAGTCCACCTTCTCCAAACCATGCATTATTTTATGCTCCCCTGTCATGTCACACTCCTCCCCCAGCAAAAAAACTAAACAGCCTCCAACACTGTATTCTTTCCTTGTATAGCTGCTCCAGTTCTTAGATCATTTTGTTTGCCCTTTACTGCACCCTTATGTGCTCAACAAATATCCTTTTTGAGATGCTCCTTTTTATCTCCAATCAGAATGCTATAGGAGAGATGTATAGAGATATTTCCAAAGCTGTTTCACTGCTTTTTGCTAGTTCACTCCCTCAGGAGCAGCAATGCTTGAAGAGTTTTTGGAATTGGTGGTTGTGTTTTCCTTGTGTAACCCCTTTTATTTTTTCTGTTTCTTCATTCCTTATTCCATGCCAGCCATTTCCTTGAACTGAATACTTTTTTTTCCTTTGTGGTTTCTGTCACTTATATTTGTCCTGAGTCTAAACCATGTTGTTAGTTATTAGGTGAGTCATCTCCCACTTTCCATTTCAGCCCAAGTAGCATTTGATTTAATTCCAGGGTTATTTGTAGGTCAGTTTGTGTCTGGGAGTACAAAATCTTTCTGACTCTGTATATGTCTGTGCTCTTTTTTTGTGTGTGTTGCCAAATACTACCTCACCACACACTGTCAATTTTTCTCCATCCCACTCAAAAACAATTTTAAATATGCCTAGCACACACAAACATCTGTTTGTCCAAAATTTGGCGGATAACATTCTCTTCAAGGAGTATCATACTGGCAAATTTCATCCACTTCTACCAAAGAAATGAAAAAAAAAAGACTTTTGCTGATTCCCCCATTCTGTTAAATGGGGAATCATGCAAAACTTCTGAAAAAGGAACTAATGGGCAGTATTCAACAAAACAGTTGTGCTAGCACAAAGATTAGAGGTAGTGCAATGGGATTTTCCCCCTTCCCTACCCCCATACCTTGTGCTATCCCCAGATCTGCTATGGAGAATTGGGGGAACTCCCAGAACAGATGTAGAAGGTGCATGGAGAAGAAGAGGGGAGGATTTTCCATTGCACCTTTGTGCTAATGGAACATTAACCATAAGGCTATGTTAAGTGCAATCCAATTTGAGGCTGTGCTTCAGATCCAAATCAAACTGCAATGCCAGTTCAAAACTTTCAACCAAAGTCCAAAGCAGCAAATTGGATTCCAAGCCCATGCTCTTTGGTTTCTTTTGCACACCACAAATATACTCAAGATTTCTGGGTGACTGTCAGATTTTACTACATCTCCATTGCCTCCTAGATTGCAATCTGTTTTCCTTATCCCATAGAAGCCAGTGGAAATCTATGAGAGCTGATCCCTAGACAGCTCCCTGTATAGCCCACCTGTTCATTTGCAATAAATGTCCATCTCTGTCTATTCTAGGTGCAATCACACTGGCTCAAGGTACAGAACATAGTGAGGAAGCATAGCACGCACAATTGTATTAAATTCTAATCCAGTTGGAATATTGCAATATAGTGAGTTTTATTACTTGTTCTTGAGAAGTGGTTTTGATAGTTATTCATTGATTGATTGATTGATTGATTGATTGCAGATGTTCTCTTAGGCTGCAGCCCTAACCCTGCCAGGGCATCAGTGAGTCTTAATGTGGTGACAGAGCCCACACTGAATCTGCAATCCCCCACCTGCTTACACCAGCCAGGGTGGAAGGAGTGGACAGTAAATCCTTGTATTTTTGTTGCACCATCTCCCAGGCTGGTGAAGAAAACAAGAGCCCCTGCCACAACTTGCTAGCAATAGGGCCAGCTTAGAATCCAATGGAACCTTTGGCGATCCAACTCTGTACCTGTCTCAGGAACATACACTGGCTACCACTGGTAGTACCTTTCATCTGCCTGCCATTTGGACAGGCATGTTAAGGAGTTCCATAGCAAGAAAACACATGCAAAAATGTGCATTTTCAGATAAAATGTTGCATATACAAATGTGTATTTGGACACACACACATATTTACACATTTTCATGCTTTTAAAACAATAAATGCAGCCTGATATAAAAACATGACAGAACAAGGCTAATAAATGAAAATATCTAAAAATGACAAGGACAACAAATGGACTGATTTGCAGCATGTCTGGCAGTATGGCTGCTCTGCATCTTTGCCCCTGAAACATTATGGGATAATGATCTGAGGTTTCTCTTCCTGGCCTCATTTCACTGAAGAAAAGCAAGTATGCATTTATCCTGTGCACCGCCAGTTAATGCTTCTTATGAGGATTTGATTTTCACACTCCCAGAGGGAATGGTTTCCTTACAATCTTCCCCAAGCAGTTGGCTACTCTAGTAAACAAGTCCCAATAATCTGCTCTAATTTTACTGCAGAAATCCTGGCTCCTTCCTATCTTCAAAAATCCTTGCTATCAATGCTTGACAAACTAGATTTTCAAGCTACTGTTTCTGATTTATAAACTCTACTTTATCTGAAAGGAGCATTGCCACGGCATGTGGCTCAAACATACATCTTATGGTTATCTAAGAAAGGCTGGAACTTCAGATCTCAGTTCAAAGGAGTCTATCTAGTTATGACTTCACATTTTGATATGTCAGGAAAAGATATAGCTTGATGCCAGGGGAGCAAGAGGCTGGAAGGACAAGCTACACACACACACACACACACACACACACACACACACGGCTTTTCCAACGTTGCCATCACCCTTGCAAACCCAAGGTCTGCTGAGGACAGCTACTGAAGGAAATCACAGAGTTGGTGCAAGACAGTTGAGAATCTGCAGCCTGTAAATGCAACCTCTTATACATAAACTGACAGTTGTTTTCTCTAGTGGTAAGATATACACTTTCTCTGTTGCCAGTGGTCAATGTGGCCAATCAGAAATTCAGAAGCTAGACACACCTCCCCAATAACTCTGCACTTATATTATAAAAGAGTTAGTCAGTTCTGACTAAATAGCCCAGGGGGCGGGCAGAGAGAATTAAATTAGGAATGTGGAATGAAGACAGCAGGGGCACAAACAGAAGGCACCCTAAGTGGTACTGATGAGCAACATCAGAATATAGGCAGCAGAAAATGCCCAGCGCTTTTTTCAGCACATTTGGGCCTCCTAGTTGCCACACTACCTCTCACAACCCTGCTTATGTTGTGTGTCATCCAGCCAAGTGATGGGAGTGAGGGAAAGAGAGAGGAAAAATGCAGTGGTAAAGGAGGACAAGAGAGAAAAGGGGCAGTAATGGATGGGGCTGCACAGGAAATTTGCCAGCAAACTATGGAAGAAGACTCAAGAGAAAGAGTGGTGGTGAAAAGTCATATTTATTCAAATATAACAATAGAAGATCTGCCAGACAACAACCAAATTCTGTAAGTATGGACAGATAGGTTTGAATCTAAGGAAGCACCCCTCCATGCCCCTGGGCATGTAAATAGCCACATTCTATGGCAGAGATTGGAAAAAAATTCTTATGCCCTGTCAAAAGAGCTTTGGGTATGTGAACCCAACTTTCACACCCTGGCCCCTCTGTGCAGTCTTCATGAAAGTGCACACACCAGATCTAAAAGACAGCCCTAAGGAACCTCCAAGCCAAAGGCTGTGGAAGGTGATTCAAAAGTGCCATTAAACCCCATAATGCTCAGAATGCCTTAAATTCCTTTACCTGCCTGCACTGAATGCCAAACAGACCAAATAAGTATCAAGAGCAAATCAAAGGCCTCTACAGTGTGAAGTAGGCAAATAGTAGAGCCCCAAGGGGCAATCAGGGGCTTCCTCAAAACTCCTACTAAGCTGCCAGAAAGGGGGACTAGCAAAGCAAGAAAGAAAACAAAACACACTGTAGAGAGAGGGAGGGCCAAAGGACACTGCAAAAGAGGATTAGAAGATGGAGAGCGCAAAACAGGCTTAAATAGCAGGCTGGTTGCTTCCCTACTATTGTACACTCCTACCCATGTGATCCCCAAGATCTCCATCCTGTAGAAGAGACCAGCTCATGTCTTCTCCCAAGAAAGGGTGTATAGCAAATTCACCCCTGTTAAAGGGCAGAAGTAGCATTTGCAGGGCTTTTCAAACCTGCAGCCAGACCTACTAATAAAGGTAAAAGCATAATCATTTATGTTTTGAAAAATACCCTTTCTTCATTATTTGACTTAAGAGATGCATTGATATTTTTCCTGCCAATGCTTTCAACATGGGACTCCCTTTCACAGAAATTAGCTCCAAATCTTAGTTGGTTCAAATGCCATTTTCAATCTGTGATTAATGAATTCGTCTGTACTTATAAATGCATGCCCTCAGTTAGTCATCTTACAGCCCAATCCTTTTCGTGTTTACTAGTAAATAGGGATGGAGAGAATTTCATTCATTCCACATTTTTTAAATGAACCAGCCTAATTTGCACCTCTCGGACTCATACAGAATGCAATTATCATTTGGATTTCACACTTCTCCAAATGTTGCAATACAGATTTCTGCTCAAAAAAGAAAGAAATGCATTAAGAATTGTATATTTTAGGATAAAATTATACATTTAGAAATATATTGAGATAAAATATATATTTAAATATATATTGTGATTAAATACGTACATAAAGCTATTTAAATACTTTCTGTAATACATTTTCCCTATGAATCTTTTTAAAAATACAGCCAGGTGTGCAAATGAGATGGAATGGACTTATGAATGAACACTTTCAAAACTGGCATAGTTTGGAAATAGATTTATCCAGCCTGCATTCCTGAAGCACCACTGACTTCAGCAGGGCTCGTATCCAGGTAAAGGATAGAATATCCACCTATACTAACAAATACTGAAAATCTTTGTCCTTCCCTGTGGAACTATTTTAGGTTTTTGCCATGTTTTACAGCACAGCAGGAAAGCATAAAACACCTCTCATTTGCAGCAGGGGGGAAAGCAAATGAGAGTCAGCGAAACAGGGACACCCAATCCTTTAACTGTGAACAATGGAATAGTGTTCTCCGAGGGTTAAGGAGGGAAAACTCCTTGTTGCTAGATAATAGGATTCTGTCTGAAATTGAATTGTCTACATGTTGAAGGCAAGTTCTTTTTCAGTGGAGTCTGAACATGTTGTCTTGTGGCCCTCCAGATGCTGCTGGATTACAGCTCCCATCATCCCTGACCCTGTTGGCCAGAGCTGATACTAGATGGAGTCCAATGTCATCTGCAGGGCCACAGGTTCATCATCCCTGAAATATAGGATCTTACCACTGGGACTGTCCTTATTCTCAAACTGCTGTTGAGTAGGGGACAAACCTCTTTGTGCTGTTACTACTTCTCATTTCGGTTCAACAAGAGACAGGCTATGTGAATTCAGAATAGCTGTTGCTACTGCACCAATTGCATTTATTCCCCACCACGACCACCTCCTTTATTTCAGTTCTTCTCTCAACTAAGGCCTTAGCAGCCCTCCTCCTAGGCAGGACTGGAAGAACAGTATGTGTTTAAGCTGCAGTACAGAGCATGTAGCTATCTAATTATGTAGCCAAACTAGGCCAGTAAGGCCCCTTCTGCAGGGTGGATGGTTTTATAAGTAAGTGGGGACCTGGGAAATGCTTTTGGTTGAAGGCTGATACCTTTGGAGCAGGGTTTGGGAAACATTTTCAGCCCGATAGCAAGACAGCCCTGTAGAGAAGCTTCCAGGGAGCACATGTCAGTGGGGGTGGTGGTGGCGAGGACTAGAGACAAAAGTGGACAGAGCAATTGAAGTGGCTCTGACCTTTGTACAATCTGCACATACCTATCTATCCTCCACCCAGACAAGCAAGAGCCATTATCAGAGTTCAAGGGCACATTCCAGCCAGGTAAGGGCCAGACTGATAGTTCTAGTGGGTCACATTCAACCCCTGGTCCAGACCTTCCAATTTTCCAGGGACAGTCCCAGATTTAAAGAAGCTGTCCCAGTTTCTGATTTGATCCTGGAAAGTCCTGCTTTTCCTCAGGATGTCTCTATTTTCACCAGAGAAATGTTTGAAGGTATGGAGTTATGTGACCCCACAACCCAAGGAGATGCAACCTTTAGAAGACATCTGAAGGCAGCCCTGTACAGGGAAGTTTTTTGTGTGTGTTGAATGTTTTATTATATTTTAAAATATGTTAGCAGCTGCCTACTACTACTACTAAATAGGACATCCTATTTTCATCAGAGAAATGTTGCACAGTATGCAGGTCCCTCACTCCTGCTTTGATACCTTCCCTTTATAAGGTTCATTGTCAGTAGTGCACCCTGTCAAGCAGCCAAGTCTAGAGAACTATAAAGCTGCCACTTCTGGAATATGAACAGCAGAAGGAAAAACTCATTTTGAAGACTTCAGAGTTGCTGTTTACCATGGGCATCAGAGGTGGTGCCTGTGGGGGCTGGAGCCCCCCTAAAATTGGCATGGGAAAAGCTGAGTTTGCTCCGAAAGGGTGATTGGATGGAGGAGGCCTTCAGGCAAGACTATCAGGTTTTCTTCTTAAAATAATAGTAAACTACATTACGAGTTCTTAAGTTTCTGGGGGGGGGGGTGTTTTTGTTTTAAATTCAAGTGTACATAGGACTGTGATGAATTTATTTCATCTGCATTGACTAAGATAGCTATAATGTTATCATTTACCTGTTAAACAAGCAGTTGTAAAAGTACACCAGGAGGAGGAGGCTGCATTTATCATGCCCTGGCTGCCTTGGTGAGTGCTTTTGTGTTTTTGATATTGTCACCACTGAGTCAGAAGTCTTAGTGCAGGAGGTGATGGGGGAACAGGTGAAAAGTACAGATATGAAGCATAGGAGAACAACTTTAAGCGTGGGTGGCTGGGTGGCTTGAATGCTGGTGAAGTTAGCACTTCTTAGAGAAGAAATAGGCTGACAATGTGGTGTGGAATTTATTTGCGGTTGTTGGCTAGATCTAGAGGTGGCCTCTCTTTGAATTGGCTCAGGATTTGCAGACAGCTTTAAAGGGGGGGGGGATTCCAATGCAGTCAAACTGTTTGGAAATATGCCACCCTGTCTCCCATTTCTGCTATCTTACAGCAGCCCCTTAAACAGGCAACCCTTCCAGACACATAATGTGCTAAAGTTGCAATTTGTTCCACTACTTTTCAGAGAGAAATTGTAGCAGATCACCTAAACTACCAGTTATCACATGTTTCTGCTTTTTCATAGGTTGGGGGGGGGGTTTAAGCTGCAGAAAACAATTCAGAGATAAAATAGTACTGTTATTATTTAATACCCCAAATTATTTTTACCCGAGAAGGGGTAAGTTGGTAAGACTAAACTCTCAAAAGATGTGAGTGATTATTGTAAGTTTGGGACATGCTATGTAGACTACCACAGTGATGGGAAGTGATAGACTGTGGCCAATGAAGTTCTTTTCCAAAACAGGTTTAACATCACCATAGGGCATTAAGGATCACTACCACTTGTGGAATGGCGTCATTCTGGTTGTCATTACTTGGGAGCAGCAGAAGCAGGAGGTGGGAGACCACAAAGGGTGCAGGAGAACTTAAGCCAGGGATGGTGAGTTTGTGTTCTTACTGGTGCTGTGTAACTATAGCTCCCATGCTTCCTGGGGCTGATGAGAGGTAGAATCCAACAACTTATGGAGGGTTACTACACAAATTCAATAATGTATTAACATAAAAAACAGTCAAGAAGCAGTTTTAGCAGATCTAAGTGATATTGCTACACATTTTTTGACCTTCCTTCCCTTCTGCAACTTATTAAAAGATTGGAACCCTCAGGTAAAATAGCACCAATTCTGAAGAATGACCTGGGGGTGGGGGTGGGGAAGTGGTGTAAACAGGTTCATTAAAATTTCTCTAAACCCCTTGTAAAAACTTGTTGTTGTTTTTTAAAGAAAAATCAAGGTAATCTCCACCACCCCCACTGTTTCAGAGGCAGCATCTATGAATAACTGGGATTCTGTTATATCTGCCTTCTAAAAACTTTGAGCAATCCTATACATGTCTACTCAAATGGAGTCACATTGAGTTCAACAAAGCTGACTTCCACATAAATGGGTGAAGGGTTCCAGCCAAAACATGACAAGGGAAAAGCTAATCTATAGTGGTACCTCAGGTTAAGAACTTAATTCGTTCTGGAGGTCCATTCTTAACCTGAAATTGTTCTTAACCTAAAGTACCACTTTAGCTAATGGAGCCTCCCGCTGCTGCCGCGCCACTGCCGCACGATTTCTGTCCTCATCCTGAAGCAAAGTTCTTAACCTGAAGCACTATTTCTGGGTTAGTGGAGTCTGTAACCTGAAGCGTATGTAACCTGAAGCGTCTGTAACCCAATGTACTACTGTATTTTTGTCCAAAGTAAATTAGACATCCCACTGCTGGAGTCTGAGCATGGCAGACCCAACAATCAGGAAAACACAGCTTCCAGGGCGCCAGCTACAGCTCTTGTAAATTAATAGTATCCTCCTAATGCAACTGGCAGCTGAACAAGGCAAGGGGGGGAACCCTCATGCTTTCCCCCCTATGACTTAATGTAGAAGGGCCTTAATTTAGTTGTAGAGCATTGGCTGTGCATGTGAAAAGTCCCAGGATCTCTCCTTAGCATCTGCAGGAAGGCTTGGGAATGCCCTCTATCTAAAACCGTGGAGAGCCACAGCCAGACAGCATAGAGCTAGCAATTGGCCTCATCTGGGATAAGACAGCTTCCTATGCTGCTACTTTCCTAGGCAGGACCTACCTGTTTTTGAACTACGAGGAAATGGCAGAGCATCCTCTTTGCATGCAGAAGGTTTCAATCACACCATCTCCAAGTAGAGGTGGAGAACCACTACAAGTTAGGATTTGTAGAAACTAAGCTAAATGGGTCAATGGCTCCTTACAAGCTTCTTATGTTTCTTACATTGATCTGGTTTCCTTGCAGCCACTATTTACAAAGAAGAAGAAAAAAGCTCCCTCCCCACCCTACACTACAGTATACAGCAGCGCTGATGGGGCAATTAGAATTGGGAGCAGCAGGGGGGGAGAGAGAGAGAGAGATTTCCCCCTCCCATTGAGCTCTTATCCACATCCTTTTCATAGAATGGGAGGAAAGACTTTGGGAGTTGCACATATGGCCTCCCCCGCCCATCACATCTAATTTGACCCTAATACAGAATTTTCCAGTTAGTTCTCAATTTCTGAAGGACTGACATCTATCATTCTGAATGCTTTGATCAGAAACTGCAATGAGCAAATGCCATCTCTAGGTTCCAGATGCAAAGTGTCAAAAGGGACCCTTTGCTTTGTCAAGGCTAATGGAAAATAGAAAACAGATTTTGGCTACATATTTGTTACTCAGATGGGCATGCTGAATCCCTGTTGAAAATGAATCCTGCTCTTTTAGCTCATTCAGAAGTATGGATTAGGCTTTGATTTAAACTTAAAGACACACAAATCCTGTTGTCCAAGGACTTAATAGGACACTGTAATGTTTTTTGGATTGACTTACTGCACTTCTGAATAGATTATCTGAAAGCACATGATATGGCTTTGCAAGAGAAGCAATTTCCAGCTCTTCTCTGAAACTGACACATCTGTCCCTCTTGCTCTGTGGATTCGTGCTGGAATCACTTTCTAAAATGAGCAGATTCTAGTGTTTCACCTTCAAGATGATTTCCAGTTTTTATTCTATCACCACCCTAGAATTAATTAATTCACTTCGATCAGTTAAGAGTCTTTGGTGTCCAGAATATTTAGCACATCTGAAGAAATATTTAATTTGAAAAGTATAAGGCAAATGTACAATTAAGGTGTATGTGTGTAGCTTGTTTGTTTTTAACATATATTCACAGTTGTAATCCAAAACACCCAGAGGAACACTCCATTGTCTCTTGAGGCAGACGGATGCCAACAACAGTTTGGAGGGTACCACCTTAGACACACCTGCATTGGTTTATGGCCTTTCCTGGGAGACATACAGGAAGTTTTGACAGGTTTTGATCCTATTATCAATAGTACTCTTTGGACTACCAAAGGGCTGGCCAGGGCTGGTCTTACTAGTCTTACTAGTCTTGTTACTACTTTCCAACACATGCCCTTTGAAAATTGCACTTATGCAAATGTTGCAATGTGGTTCTCCAGCCACGCAATTTGCACAAAGGTACTTAGATAAAGTGTCTATTGGACAGGGACAGACTTTGGTAATATGGTGTCCAGAGTGAGAACAAAATCCCCGCTCCCATATTTCCGGTTTCCACAATAATTCCTTTTGGTGCAGTTGCTTTTTAATGGGTCTTCTCAATAGGCTCACTGAAAATTCACATTATTACAAAACAGAAGTTATTATTATTTTGCACCCCCCTCAGTTGGGCAATCTTTTTTGGGGGGCGTGTGCACTACCCTAAATCTGGTGCTATATTGGAAGTGACTAGCAAAAGGAGCTCGTTTGGACTTGCAGGAATGGACCGATTGCTACAGTTGCAGGTGTCCCAAACCTTTAAGAGTTTAAGGTAGCTGCTCTTTGCTTGTTGAGGAGCAAAAGCTGCTCTTCCCTTTTCTCCTCCCAACACACCAGAGAAGCCTTGCTCATCTGTTGCAAGCACTCTGGGATTAAAATGATAATTTTGACCCATCTCAGGCCAGGTTTCAGCCTGAATCTGCTTTATTTGTCCTGATGGATGATGACTTCTACCAGGAGGGCAAGGTGGGTGACCATGTGAAATTTACTTGATCTCTCAGTGGCTTTTGATACCAATGACCAAGTTATCTTCTTGTACTTGCTTGGTGAGATGGCAGTACTGCCCCATGAATCCCACATCCTGTCCCTGCCCTGGCATCTCAGGTAAGGTTAGCAAAGGCTCCTGCCTGAGAACCTGTAAAACTACTGCTAGTCAGTGTCAACAGAATTGCTCTGGGTGTTAAAATAAGCTGGATGTTCTATGTTGCAGGAATAAGATTGCACCTCTTTGAATCTGTAGCTCTCAAGTTACTGCTCAGCTACAGCTCCTATTTGCTATGCTAATTGTGGTTTATGGTAGATGGAGCCTACGAAGCTCTGGATTGGCACAGGTTGCCCATACCTGACTTTGCCTTCCCTCTCTCTCTTGCTGTGTTGCTGTGTTGTAATTTCTTTTTTGTATCAAGTTATTCTACTTGTCCTAACAGTATGGTAATGAGTCCCACTGAGACGGCACTATTTCCTCAAGATTTCAAGGTATCTTTATTACTGCTTTATCCACCTCCCCTTTGCATTTGAACCAGAATAAATAATGGGGGTGAGGGTGTATGTAACCCTGTTCAGATCAAGTTGCCTTGCCTCTCATGGTCTCTACTTGGTATACAGTCTGATTAACATTCACTCATTCTGCACTAGTTAGCAACTTTAGTAGCCTTAGTATTATCTCTGGAGTAAGAAACTGCAATCTTCTACAGTTTCAGAGCCTTATATACAATATAATACATGATCTTCCATGCATATTTGAATTCCCAATGCTCAGGAGTTAATAATGTATTTACATTTCTATAGGAAGTTCCTACTGGAAGGGGAAAATGAACTGATATTTAAGATAGCAAAATACTCACTACAGAAGAAGCAATATTTCAGTGGCACAGCATACACTTTGCATGTAGAATATTCGAGACTGAATTCCTGTCATATGCTTTAAATAAAAAAAATAAATGAAGCAGAAAGCAAATACTGAGAAAGATCTGAAGAATCACAGAGCAGACAATATTGGATATGAACATCATGCTAATGGCCCCACCTAGTCCAGCATCCTATTCTCATAGTAGCCAACCAGATGGGCTACCCACAAGCAGGACCTGAGCCCCAAAAGACCCTTGCCTCCTGTAGTTTCCAGCATCAGGTATTTGGAAGCCTTACTGCCTCTAACCATGGAGGCAGAGCACAGTCATCATGGCTAGTAGCCATGCAGCTAGTAGCCTTATCATCCAAAAATTGGTTTACTCCTCTTTTAAAATTATCCGTTTAGTGGCTATCACTGCCTACTGTGGGAGCGCATTCCATATTTAACTATGAATGGCATGAAGAAGTGCTTTTGAAAAAAATCTGCCCAGATCTTCCAAATTCAGCTTCATTGGATGTCCATGAGTTCCAGTATTATGAGAGAGTGAGAAAAACTTTTTTCTAACCACTTTCTCCAGGCCATGCATAATTTTATAAACTTCTATCATGTCATCTCTTACCTTTTGTGTAAAACTATAGAGTTCCAAATGCTGCAACATTTCTTCATAGGGAAGTTCTTCCATCCCTTTGATCATTTAAGTCACCCCCTTTTGTGCAAAATATAGAAGTGTCTGATGCAAACTTAACAATCTTGAGAGATAAATTAGGCTGAGAGATTGGCCCAAAGTCACCCACCAAGATTAATGACTAGGTAGTGTTTTCAATATGGGTCTCCCCTAGTCCCAATCCAACACTTTGGTTGCTATGCCATCAGAAGATAGAATCAGAAACTCACAACTCTTTAAACAGTTGCCCTTTGTGGTAAGTCCTTGAATTCACTAAAACAAATCTCCTTCTAGTGATACAGCTGAAGGTCCCTCCATATACCCATTCATCTCTATATTTTATTCCTTAAACAGAAAAAAAGCTCAATTTACAGCAATGGTGAGGAACATCAACCTTGTAGTTAAAATTTGGCCCATGAAGCCATTTCCCCCAAGCCATATCCATCTCCCCACCCCTAAATTAACATGGGATGCCTGGTGAGGGGCAGGTATGGATTGGCTGCTAGCACACCTGAAGCATGAATTCCCTTTGCATCAGCTGATGCATAGAGGGTTCAATCCTGCTTGGTACAGGTGCATCTAAACGTCTCCTCTGAAGAAAGGCATTGTTTTCAATAGATCTTACTTCCAGGTCTTAAATTTCTTTCTTTCTTTCCTTTTTGCTTTAGATATCAGTCACAGGCTGCATTTTCTTTGAAGATAAAATGATTGAAAGCATATCCAATATTGGCTATATTCCACCTTCTCTGAACATGGCAAAGAGTAAGTTGCGGGAGAATACCAGCTGTGTTTTATATATATATAAGTGGGGGGGGGGGACTAAACTTCTGAGTGACAGTAAGCATATTATTATCAACCCAAACATTCATGCATCTTCACAGTTGCTGATTATCAAAACACTGCACCCTTTATTAAAGTAGAATCCTGGAAGATCTTTGCACATCAAACACTTCCTCCCACACAATCAAGAACAAACCTTTGTAAAACTTCTCCAAATTGCTGATCAAGTGCCTTTCTTTTGTCACTGCTAACACCTTTAATTAGAGAATATTTGAGGAGATGCAAATTAATGCACAAAAATCATATCACTTCTACAACTTAAGCCTCTTACATTTTATCAAAAGCTTTGTATTATATTTCCCAGTTCCAGGATTATCCAAAGGGTAGCAAGGTCACATGGAAGCATATTTGCAGAGGTGCATCTGATTAAAACAGAGGGGAGGAATCTTTTCCCCCCTGACTATGAGCCACATACTATTCTGGGCAACTTTCAGGGAGCTATATGCCAGCAGTAAGCAGGGTCAGAAGCAAATGTGGTCACAGCAACAAATGAAGATTTTGGTTTGGTACAGTAGGACCATTTCTACACATAAGCAAGACACATTATCTAAGTTAACTGGGGTTCAAAACACAGCCTGGGAGGGCTGCAGCCTGGGGATAGTGTCCTGGTGGGCAACATTCAGGCCCCTAACCTGGGGTTCCTTATATTAAAACTCCTGTCTCAAAAGAACAGATGTGCGCTGTTAGCAAATAATTTCTTACAAAAACACATGGTGCACTTTGATTTTGAGAAGACAGCTCACAAAGCTGATTTTTGTACTCTACCAGATTGGTACAAATTAGAATTATCTGAAAGTTTGTTTTTTTTGTTTTGTTTTTAAAAAGCTAATTACAGTTTATGGATAGTGAGTGTTGAAAAAACAACAACAACAACAACAACTCCAAAATGAGCCAGATTCTAACACACACACACACACCCCAGAAAAATTTTGTTTTTCATGAGCAAATCAAATGTTCTGAGAAATTACCCAAAATCTTCCCAACCTCCAAAGCTTCCATGGAGGTAGTCTGCAAGAGAACTTCATCCAGATGTGCAGCACAAATGTCTATGAACATAAGAAGAGCCCTGCTGGATCAGGCCCAAGGATCATCTAGTCCAACACTCTGTTCTCATATCAACATGCCTATGGGAAACGTGCAAGTACAACCTGAACACATCACCACTGTCCTCACCAGCAATTTCCAGCAACTTGTATTCAAAGGCAGACTGCTTCCAACTGTGGAAGTGGAAGATAGACATTGTGGCTAGTAACCATTGTTAGGTTTGCAGGGAGAGAACCCAAGAAAGGTTAGTCAACATGAATGGCATTTGGGGCATGAGTAACTGGCTCACACATTATTATTATTACAGGGGTACCTCTGGTTAAGAACTTAATTCATTCTGGAGGTCCTGTTCTTAACCTGAAACTGTTCTTAACCTGAGGCACCACTTTAGCTAATGGGGCCTCCCGCTGCCGCTGCACCACTGCTGCGTGATTTCTGTTCTCATCCTGAAGCAAAGGTCTTAACCCGAGGTACTATTTTTTGGTTAGCAGAGTCTGTAACCTGAAGCGTCTGTAACCTGAGGTACCACTGTATTTATTATTTATTAATTTTTTATACCACATAGCTATTCTACAAAGTTTCCAGCAAAGGTCCTTATGCTGTGACCTGAGATCCTTTTGAATGTGATCGCTAGAAACTGAAGCTGGGTCTTCCTTATGTAACTTAAATTCCCTACCACCGAGCTGTGCTGTCTCTTTCCATCCATGTTTCTGACCTTTTGCAATGTCGCTTGCAAATAAACGTTTCTGGAAAAATGTCCTACTTTTCTGTGTCCCCATCTTTTATCAACTTTGCCTCTCAGTGCACTCATTGAAGCAGAATTTTGCAATAGTGTCAAATTAGCAGAAAACCCAAGGTCTGACTTTGACAATGATATAGCTGTCATGATGGTTCTGCTTGTACCTTCTCAGGCATAATTAGAATCAAATATCTTCCTCTAAGCATTTCTCTTGGGCTCATCCTCACAGACCATTAAGGCATATCAATTAGTAATGATTTTCTTCCTATCCCTGTTAGCCAGTGATGCATACATTAAAGGTGATCATCTGAGGGGGGAAATAATAACACACACCACTTTAAAATCTCCACTTTGATTAAGGGAATGCAATTGTTTGGGTAACTCAATTGCTGAAACTTCTATACAGTGTCTGCTAAAACCAAAAACCAAAATTTGTGCTGTTGAATAAATGATTAGCTCCACTGAATATTTCCCAGAACTATGAAGGAATATTATTTGTACAAATCATGAGAAGGCCCACCAGTCAGCTCCAATATCCAACAGACTATGTGGTAGTCCCACAGACGTAATATTATCTGAAGTGTTTTCCCAAAATCTATTCACCAGTTTTTCAAATGTTTTATCCTTTCTACAATAGTGACTACCATATTTCTGCCTCATTCTCAAGGCCCTTTAGAATTTCAGTGGTTGCAGGGATAAAGCATACCTTACTGTTGCAGGATAGATGAGGGTGCTATGTGCTTTTCTTTCCAGGAAACATTTGCCCCTACACCAGAATATAACAATTGGATGAACTACAGACCGAACTTAAATGAATTAACCAAATTACAGCTGAATGAAGAACTGCCTAGTTACGAGATAGTGGAGGGGGAGGAGGAGAGAGGAGAGAGAGAGCAGCCAGCAGAAACCTTCCTGGAGAGTCTGGGAGATTCTCCTTCTCCAAGGGCCTGTCAATCACTCTGCATTCAAGAAAAGGAGTGTGACACCTGGGACTTTCCGTAGGTACTCAGCATATTGTTGGGGACGGAAGAGGAGGGCTCAAAGTAGGCAACATCTCCTTTGTGTGGAGACATGGATTCTTTGTCTTGCAACCAGAAGACTGAATAAAAACCATAAATATGAACTTGCTTTTTCTTCTTGCCTTTAATACTATCGGGGGGAGGAAAGGATCCTCCATGCCTGACAGTTTATCTATTTACCCTCACACTTCCTTACTTGTCTGTACTTAAGGCAACAAGAGGTGATAAGCTCCTGCTTGTTTGCCTCTCTCACCCAAAAGATTTCAAACAAACTTCCCCAAGAAAGTAGTGCAGCCTTGGTCTGACAAATGAGCTTCATTATCATGACATAAATTGTAGGCATCAGGACAAATCCTGCAGTGAGGAAGTCAGGCCCAACCCATTGCCAGGACTCACTTTGTGATCATCCTATTAACACCACACCTGTCCCCCTGTAAGGATGAAGGGCCCTTCTTCCATACCATGCATTCCTATAATTCTGACCAAACAACAAGGAGGTTCAGAAAGTTTTGCCTGATGATGCAAAGATCATGGCATAAGCTGTACAACAAATCCAACCCAGTCCTTTAACTGAAATCCAACCCAGTCCTTTAACTGAAATAATTCTAACTTAAATGAATCATCAGGACATAGGGCAGGAGTCCTTCAGCTGCCACATAAGAAAGTGTGGGCAGGAGCTCCCATCAAACCAGCTCCCTATTGGACACT
This sequence comes from Podarcis gaigeae, assembly GCF_964106915.1. Classification (NCBI taxonomy): domain Eukaryota; kingdom Metazoa; phylum Chordata; class Lepidosauria; order Squamata; family Lacertidae; genus Podarcis; species Podarcis gaigeae. The sequence continues at coordinate 27,008,467 of NC_139691.1, read as the reverse complement.
CTGAGTTGAGTACCAAGAGCCAAGACACTGTGATGGCAGATGGCAGCCTGGGTCTGGTCGGGCAGACAAAATTACAACAAAAGAACAAGCTGAAGCAAACAAACCAGAAATGGGTCACATGGAAGCACTCATGGCCGAACACAGGCTTTATAAGCAGCAGCTCACCAACTGCCTATCGCCCTTATCCCCTCAGATGGAAAGTCCTCTAGGTCTGCAGACAGAAGGAACATAACTCAAGCATAGCTTGATCTTGCCTTGCTTAACACAGTCCAAAACTGGAACTGCATGTCCTCATGGGCAAATAAAGAGCAATGGCTGGCTGGCCTAACAATGATATATGACTTCATCTCAACAATGAGGCACACACTAGGGATGGGCCACTGTTAAACAAAATCCACTTTCCCCTAGCCCAGTAATATGTATTAGATCTCTTCATCGTATCTTGAATCAAAGTCCCAGAGAGGAGGCAGTTCCACCCCCCACCGCACCCCCAAAAAATGGTATGGACTTTGGAGACAGAATCAGTGCAGTAAACAGGAGGATCTGAAAGGAAGAAGAACAGAAACAGGCAAGCTGCAAGACCACACCAGGATTAAATGACTGTCACCTGTCTGGTTGAATAAATATTCAGTAAATAATTGAATAAATACCGGTAATATTCTCCTATCCCTACTGTAAAGAATTCAGCAACAAAACATGCATAAGCAAGCATCTCTGGGGAGGGTACTCTAAATCACCCTATCTCAAATTGCCCACTTGTCTTAACTCAGAGATTGAAGCATCAAGAGCAAGGTCTTCTACAATGTCAGACAAAAATGGACTGTTAAGGGAATTCTCACTAAACTAAGCTGCTGCAGGTTCCTAATCAGCACCCTCATGAATTTGACATGTACAATCGGTGTAGTCATCCTGCACACAAACATATTCTGCATAGTATGCATGGGAAGTGTGGTCATTGTGTCATGCCCTTGCATTTCAGCTGCTTCAAATGTTCTGTTCAATCTTCTGTGTGGGTGAGATATTTACTGAAATATGTGAAAAATACTGTGGACTGTACTGGGAAGAATGAAATGATGTAGAATGGAATGTTTCAGGAATCGTGTTTTCCTTGTAACTCCATTATATTTCTGATTTGCTTAAAACTAATTTGCATTGCTGGAAAATCCCAAGAGTACATACAACAGATGGATCAGAGGTGGAGAGTAATCCAATACCAGCTCTTAGATTGAGCCATTCTCCTTATGTGCTTGGACATGGATGCAAAGATTCCTCTAGAAGTATATATTGGACTAAGAAGCTTTAAAGTCTGAAGTTAGGGCATCATAGGTCACATAGAGGGATACAGGAAGCTTCCTTATGTAGAATTTATTGGAAATTTCGCTGCAACTCCACTTGTTGAGAGCGCTTTGCAGGGATTAAGGTATATACAGTAAGATACCTCAAGTTTCCCAAACTATCCCTGCATCTCTCTGCTGCCATGTATCTTTCTCTTTGATGTTTAGATTGATATGGCTTAGGTTACATCTTGTTTGCAACTTCCTGCTTCTCCTCACATACTTTCTTTGGACCTTGAGGCATGAGGCCATCTTGGATCTTTATTCTGGCAACTAAGGGGCAAGGATTGTTCCTTTGTTTCCCCCAACTAAATAGTTAGCCAGAAATCTTTCCTATCAAAAATGTTGTTGGTTGGCATCGACCTGTGTACTTCCTTTAATAAACCTAAGCTTTCTTACTTTGTACCAAGTCTTAATCTGAAGACCTTCCAACTAAATACTGTATGTGCTCCAAGCAATGATACATTTAACTAAAGTTAATTTATGCTGCCCTATTTTTTGAATCAGACTAATGATGCATCCCACGCAGTATTGCCTATACTGAGGCAGCAGATATCCAGGGTTTCAAGCAGGGGCCAACCACAGTCCTAAGAGTAGTTGCTGGGGAATGCTCCTGAGATCTTTTGCATGCAGGAACAGATTCTCTGCCACTGAGCTGTGGCCTTTCCCTTATTAAGCAAAACTGCATAAGGTATTGCTCCTGGATTTATTTCCTCTAGAAGAGATGGTAGTTGAATTTTCAAGTGACTCTCCACCATGCTGGTGCTGAGAACTTAAATCCTGAGGACAAATGCAATTAAGCACACAACAACAACAACAACAACAACAACAACAACAACAACAACAACAACAACAGGAGTCTGCAATGGTCTGTAAGTCAGGAGAGAACTATATAAAAAAATTATTCCCCCACTGAACTCTCACAAAAAAGCAGCAGCTCTGAATTACAAAGATAATTTTGAAAATGGATCACTATTTATGGATTAATATTACGTTGGGTCAGAAATTCCAGGGCTATCATCAATGAAATCAGGGGTGGCGTCCCCTAGATATTGTTGGACTCCAACTCCCACCAACTCTAGGGAGCTTGTCCAATTTTCAGAGTTGATGGGAGTTGCAGTCCAACAGTATCTGGGTTGCAATAGGTCTGCCATTCCTGAATTAAAGATTGTTCACTCCTTTTTCCCTGTCTGCCTGACTTCAGTTTTAAACCATCCAGTGTATTCAGTTTCTCCATGGGGAAGTGGGATAGAACAAGATGAGATGAGTTGGAAACAATGAAAAATTTGAAGGAAAGAAAATATCAGCTGCGTCTTGATACAGCCTAAAGGCACTGAAGTTCCTTTGACTCTCAATAGTCTAAGAGTCTCTGGCCTCCTACCCAAGAATTTCCTTGGCTGTCAGACACATTTGGCAAGGACTACATGTTTTAAATTTCGTTGCTCGAAGGCACAATTAGTTTCTGCTCCTCAAGAATGAATTTGTCACCTTATTCAAGTACCAGGAAGTTTAGTATGTTGTCAGCACAGTATAGAGTTGTGGAATATGAAGATAACCATGACATCTCTTTCTGCATTTTGATAGGATGAAGGACCTAGATCTGTGTATTTAGACAATTGCCCAAAATTTTTATACAGGTCAATCTAGTGATAACAACACACACTGGCACAGCAGAATTTGGCTTTTTAATTTTTTATCAAAGCACAGGAGCCTGTTTGCCCTTCCTGCTCATTTTTGTTTGTACTGGCTTGGCCTCACCTACTCTTTAAGCATGCCCATGTTTCATTGGATGAAAGGATTGGACACTCATCTTCCCTTTGACTCTGAACAGAGGGGAAGTGCAAAGAGTTTGTGAGCAAGGAGAATGACTGCCAAGGAAGATGACTTTTCTCCCCATTGATGGACTAGGACTGATGGCGGGCCATGCCTGGAGCACTTTGTGGCCATGCCTGTTTGTAGGTGTTGCAGCCATTTTGTGTTTGTTCATGCTCCCACAGCAACCATTTTGTATCCACACACCCTATGTCAGCCACTTAGTGGCTGGTGCCTACAGCAGTTGCTCAAAGTTCCGAAGGTGTCCACTGCTCCAAAAAGCTTTGTTTCCCCTGCTGCTTATAGTTGTCATATGCTTTATACAAAAATAATCTCAAAGCAACTTAACAAGATAGAATAGAATAAATAAAATCAATTTAAAGCTAGGGAAAATTAAAACAATGGACAGTGCAAAATACCTAAAACACTCATCTAATAACATTTTAATAAGGACAAGTCCTACCCACCTCACTAAAAGATGAGCACCACTGTAAGAGGCAACTGAATTGGCAAAGGCCAGTATGAAGAAAACGGTCTCAGCCTGGTGCTTAAAGACTGGCAATAATAGTGCCAGTCCTTTCTCTCTGGGGAGAGCATTCTGGAGACAGGGTGCTACCACTTAAAATAAGGTTACCAGACGTCCCTGTTTCCTGGGGACAGTCGCCAGATTTACAAAGCAGTCCCCATACAAAATCCATTGAACTTGAAAAGTGTCCCTGGATTCATTGAAAAAAATCTGGTAGTCTTAACTTAAAAGGTGCATTCTCATGTGGCAACCCCCTGCGCCTCTATGTGGTGGAGCAAATGGAGAAGGGATGCCTTTGGTGCAAAAGTCCAATGTCAAGAGGCTTCACCCAAGCCAAAGCAGCTCTGACACACTGCAAACCTTCCAGATGTGTTACAGATTCCTATTAGAATTGCAGTGGTAGGGAAGAGTTTATTGCCATGGCTCCCCCCACCCCTAGTTTTTGCTCTGTTTTTTTCCAGCTCATTTGTCCCATTCTCAGTGAAGCAGTCTTTTTTCTTTTGGAAGGAATGGGATGCAAATACATCTGCAAAAGGCCAAATCTTCATACAGTTGGAGGAAGGGATGCCAGGATAATAAATTGCTGCTGTTCAAAGCCATCAATTCTGAACAAGCATCTGGAAGGCTTGAAAAGCATAGTCAAATGACCCTCCTCTCCCCCTTATGTTCTGACAACTGCAAAGGAGAAAATAATGTGTATGGTGGCAGCACTGAGGAAGTGGAAAGTAGAATATGAAAGTCATATGCTAGATGATGCAAAGTTTGGCACAGAAGGGAAAAGAGCGAGTTTATTGTATTCCATGTCATGAACAACCTTGATTGCATGTCACACTCACAAAGCCAACTATTCAGATCTAGTTTTCATTTTTTCAAAAGTAAATTCTTGAGGGACTCTTCTTTCTCCTGCTCGGATCTGGCTCTTACATAAAGATTGAGTGACCTAAATCTGGTTGGTTTCTGAGCCATTTCAAAAATTCTGAAGACTTTTCCTCTCCCACAGCCTGCCTACTTTGTTTGCAACAAACCTGTTTATCATTCGGATGCTGCTAACATTGCACCTTGCGCTGCTTTAACTTTGTGGGGTGAATATAATGTGTAATATTAATCTCTCCCTCCTTGCCCATGTCTTACGGACCTCCATATCAACCCCTAGTATGTGTGGCATTAGTGTAGATTATGTCATGGAAGCAGAAGCCAATACTTGTAAGAACGTAAGAATAGTCTGCTAAGTCAGGCTGATAGCCCATCTAGTCCACATCCTGTTCTCACAGCGGCCAACGAGATGCCCCTATGGGAAACCAGAGTGCAGGTATGAGCACAAGAACACTTTTCCTTCCTGTGCTTTCCAGCAACTGGCATTCAGAAGCATTGCTGCCTTTGATTGTGGAGGCAGAGGCAGCAATGGCTAGTAGCCACTGATAACCCTCTCTTCCATGAATTCGTTGAATCCTGCTTTTAAAACCATCCATGTAGTTGGCAGTTACTGCCTCCTGGGGGAGGGGGTTCCATAGTTTGATCATGAGCTACGTGAAGAAGTACTTTCTTTTATCTGTCTTGAATCTTCCACACTCAGCTTCAATGGATGTCTACAAGTTCTGGTGTTCTGAGAAAGGGAGATAAACTTTTCTCTATCCACTTTCTCCAGGCCATGCATAATTTTATAAACTTCTGTCATGTTGCCTCTTACTCACCTTTCCTCTAAACTAAAAAAGTCTAACTGAACACTGCAACCTTTCTTCGCAGGCAAGCCTTGATCATTTCGTGACCTTCTTCTGAAACTTTACAACTCTACAATATCCTTTCTTAGGTGAGGTGACCAGAACTATGCACAGTACTTCAAATGTGCATATGTACTTCAAATGTACCTCAAATAGATGTGCATAGTGGCACGATATTGGCAGTCCCCCGCCTCAATTCCTTTCCTAATTGTTGAAACAAAAATGCCTTCAATTATTTCTATCAGGAGTGCCAGCTATAGAGGGTGGAAGGGACTTCAGCCCCCTCAATATTTCTAGGCTGGCTGAAGGACAGGTGGCGGCAGCAGCATTGCTGCAGCAACACCTCTCTCCTGTACACATGAAGGAGCTGCACTTAGAAGCAGGAGAGTCACAGCAGCATTGCTGGCCCTCTCCTCGGCTGTGCAGCAATGGGCAAGAATGCTTCCAAAGAAAAACACCCTCCACACTTCCCCTGTGATTACCAAAGTGTTATGTAGTGAAGTTTCACCCTGGGCCAGCAGGGGGATACTGTATATAGTTTTCACTCAGGTCTGTAGATAGTTTTCCCTCAGGTCCGCGTCAGTTATTTTAGGCGGGAACTCTGGGCTGTTGTTGTTACAATGTTGACAGCTGGCTGCCTATAAAAGCAGGCCGGCTGAGCTGTTTGCAGTCAGTTCTATTCCAGCTTACGAAATAAAGAGCTATTTGGAGAAATCGCTGGTCGTCGGCTATGTCAACCCACAACTTAACACTGGCGATGAGGATGGGATCGATGGACATCAGAGCACAGCCAGATGCGGCCAGCCTCTGAACTGAGCTGAATCACAGAGCGAAATCACTGAGCGAAATCACTGGACAGAACCAATTCAGAGTTGACTGTTCTGGCTAGAGCACTGTGTTCCATCCATCGCCCTTCACGCCAGCATCGGAATCATGGCTTCACTTGTGCCTCTACCGCCGTTTGCGCCAGCCTCTGAATCATGGGATTCCTACCTCGCTCGGTTCGACTGCTACCTCCAAGCCAACGAGCTAACAGCAGTATCAAAGGATCGTAAGCGGGGCCTATTCCTCAGCCTCTGTGGGCCTGAGGTGTTTGAGACGGCCCGAGCATTGGTTGCGCCCGAAGCAGTCCAGGCAACACCATGGGACACGATCCAAGAGAAGCTCCGCAACCACTACGCACCAAAGCCGTCCAAGATTGCTGCCCACCATGCGTTCTACCACCGGAACCAGGCAGAGGGGGAGTCAATCAACAACTACACCACCACCCTGCGACAGGCTGCAATGCACTGTGAGTTCCGAGACTTAGACGATGCCCTGATGGATCGAATCGTCTGCGGGGTCCGGGACATCCATCTGTAACAGCGTTTCCTCGCCAAGCCAGACCTCATGCTGCAGAAAGCCATTGAGGAGGCTGTGGCCTCAGAAGCTGCTGAACGCTCCGCCCAGGAGATCCGCAAGTCCAGCAGCCCGCGTCTTGCTAGGGAGCCAGTTCCAGTGCATCATGAAGAGGCCAGCAGTGATGAGGCATCCTCCAGTGAAGGTGATGACGTGCACCAGACAAAGCGGGAGCACAGGAAGTTCCAACAGAAGTCCAAGGGCCAACCGGAATGTGCCGGCTGCGGAGGCAACCATTCCCGTGCCAAGTGTCGATTCAGAGACGCCATCTGTAGGAAGTGTTCCAGAAGGGGCCACATCGCTAAGGTCTGCCGATCGGCTCCGTCTGACACCCCCCCTTCATCGACTCGCAAGTCAAAGCCTTCATTCCAGTCTGCCAAGGAAAGCTGTTTCGCTCTCACCAACTGCCGCTGCCCGTCTGGAACCACGATTGGCCAAACCGACTCGCCTACGCGACGCAAGCTGAACGTCACGGTGCTCATTGAAGGAGCTCCATGTGACATGGAGATCGACACCGGGTCTGCCCTGTCCATCGTGTCGTGGAGCACCATCAAAAGACTGGTACCCAGAGTGTCCAAAAGGCAACTCGACTCTCACCGCGTACACCTGAGAGACTACCAGGGAAACGACATTCCCGTGGTAGGCGTTGGCCGGTTCCGGATTGCCTTCAAGGAGTTTTTGGGCCTGCTCCGGTTGGTGGTGGTCGAAGGTCAGCGGCCAAGCCTCCTAGGGCTAGACTGGTTTGATGCCCTCGGCCTGGAAGTCACCGGCATCAACTGCATCTCTAACGCAGAGACTGAGGTGAGCCTCTTCACCGACTCCTTAGTACAAAGACGCCTTGGGCCTGGGGTCATCGGGAGACGGCGGCCTTCAACGCGGTCAAGGCTCTCCTTTCATCAGACAGTGTGCTGGTACAGTACAGTGAATCCAGGCCGCTGGTCCTTGCCTGCGATGCCTCACCTTTTGGCATCGGTGCTGTCCTTAGTCACCGTTTTCCAGATGGAAGAGAAGCACCACTCGCCTACTTTTCCAGGACACTATCTCCGACGGAACGGAATTACAGCCAGCTCGACAAGGAGGCATTGGCACTTGTGGCTGGAGTGAAGAGGTTCCATGAATACCTCTATGGCAGGACTTTTGACCTCATCACTGACCACAAGCCACTCCTGGGCCTCCTCGCCGGTGATCGTCCAACTCCACCGGTCCTCTCGCCACGCATGCTGCGATGGACTGTTTTCCTGGCTGCCTACCACTACCGGCTCATCCATCGCCCGGGGAAATCGATGGGCCATGCCGACGCCCTCAGCTGTTGCCCTCTTCCAGCATTTGTGGAAGACCCGGCTCCAGCTTCATCGCTCCTTCTGATTGAGGATCTTCCGGCAGCGCCTGTATCAGCTGCCACTGTGGCCTCCGCGTCTGCCCAGGATCGCACCATCAGCCGGGTGCTCAACTGGGTGTGGAGGGGGTGGCCACAAGGGCCTTTTGCATCGGAGTTCCAGCCCTTCGCAACCAGACAACATGAACTCTCAGCTCATCGCGGCTGTCTGCTGTGAGGAGACCGCGTCGTGATTCCCCAGGGACTCCGTCAGCGCGTCCTGGAGGCTCTGCACGTTGGCCACCCGGGAATTGTCAAAATGAAGGCATTGGCTCGGTGTTACGTCTGGTGGCCTAATATGGACGATGCCATCACTGCCTGGGTGTCTGCCTGTCAAGCGTGCCAAGAGTCGAGGCCTGCACCACCGGCAGCTAAGGGACACACCTGGGAGACGCCAAAGACACCCTGGTCGAGGGTGCACATTGATCTGGCTGGCCCCTTTCACGGCCGGACCTTTATGGTAGTGGTGGACGCCTATTCCAAATGGCTGGAGGTCGCCCTGATGCGCTCCACCACTACTGAAGCTGTCATCCGGGTGCTGCGAGGCCTGTTTGCAACGCATGGGTGTCCTGATGTCCTTGTCTCTGACAATGGACCACAGTTCACGTCAGGCACGTTTGAGCGGTATCTTTTGGGACTGGGCATCCGCCATGCCCTAACGGCACCCTTTCATCCATCCAGCAACGGGCAAGCGGAAAGAATGGTGCGCTCGGCAAAAGAGGCACTGGCGTGCCTGGACCCGGGAAAACTGGCATGAGCGGGTCGCCGAATACTTGTTCGTGCAACACATCACCCCTCATGCGGCCACAGGGAGGAGTCCTGCTGAACTGCTTATGGGCCGCCGCCTCAGGTCACCGCTCGACCGGCTACACCCGGACTTTGCCGTGGCTGAACCCCCAGGCTGTGCCAACGCGCCACGGTCATTTGTCCCAGGAAACCAGGTCTTTGCCCGGAACTATGTGGGGGACATTCCTTGGATGCCAGCCACAGTAGTGGGAGTCACTGGACCTCACTCGTACCAGGTGGCACTCGAAGACGGACGCTTGTGGTGACGGCACATAGACCAGCTTAGGCGCAGGGTTGGGGACTTGGACACTACCGAGGTGCCCCCAACTGCACTTGCGGCTCCAGAAGAGACACGTACAGATAGCGAGGCCCCACCTACACCTCGCTCGCAAACTGCCAGCGTGGAGCCGAACCAAGCCGCTTCAGAGGGTCTGCCAGACTTACCACAGACTCAGACCACTCCACTTGCGGAGGCTCCACCCACAGCCGCGGATCCAGGGGATTTGGTTCCAACGCCACCTAGGGTCGCACCACAGCCTCAGCAAGAACTGTGTGGCTCTCCGGACTGGCAGAGTTTCCAAGCGCCCAACTTATTTAAAGGACTATGTTGTTGGACATGTATCACTGTTGGTCTAAGTATGGGAAATGTAACCAATATGCTTTTGTGCCTAATTGAACCAGTACGCGTAGTGCTGTATATAAGGAAACCATTACGATTGTAACTAACGCCTTATCTCGGTGGGGAGGGGTGTTATGTAGTGAAGTTTCACCCTGGGCCAGCAGGGGGATACTGTATATAGTTTTCCCTCAGGTCTGTAGATAGTTTTCCCTCAGGTCCGCGTCAGTTATTTTAGGCGGGAACTCTGGGCTGTTGTTTTTACAATGTTGACAGCTGGCTGCCTATAAAAGCAGGCCGGCTGAGCTGTTTGCAGTCAGTTCTATTCCAGCTTACGAAATAAAGAGCTATTTGGAGAAATCGCTGGTCGTCGGCTATGTCAACCCACAACTTAACACAAAGTATGTGATGTCATGCATGCATGATGGCTCCCGCCTCATGTTGGGCCCAACTCTGTATGCCTGGCTTCTAGGAAATACACATAGTGGGCACCTGACTTATCTCAACAGTGATGCTGTTTTGAAGATCAGGGGCAGCCACACTGAAAACCCTCCTCTGTTGCTTTGGAGTGGGCTTCTGATATTTTTGGTATTTGAAGAACAAGTTCTCCTCCTGCAGAATGCAGTGACCTATTGGAACCTATTGGACCTATTGGTTTTTGAAGTATTCCTTGATTTGTCTGGAATAGATATATAGATAGGATAGCACTTATCTCCCACTCTTCATCTCTTTCATGATTTCAGAGTAGATTACAGAAAATAAAATGTTGAAACCAACTTGCATTCTTCCCTGGCCATTTGGCTATTTATATGTATCTTTTCTGATGGTCAAAACAGATGTGAATGCCAAACGTGGGTGAGGTGCGTGTGAAGTTGTCAGGCTCTCCTTGCTAGACAGGTTGATAAGCAGAGCTAAACTTGCATTGCTGCCCTGCCATTTCGATATGGCATTTTTTTGTATAAATATGCTGTCACATTTTTCTGCTTCAGCGTGATGTAACGTGGTCTGATTTTTGATGCAGATGAAATCAACCCTCTGAAGATGAAATCTGGAGGTTTGTAGAGAATATATACAATGTGGTGCCTTTATAAATTTTCATTTTCTTACATCACAAAAATACCCCAGTTAAATAAAATTAAGAAACCCACCATCTTCTTCTCCTGCCTCACTCTTTAGGGTAAACTAGATTTGACAGTGTTTGTAGCTTGTGTATCTGACCCATTCACCTATGAAGCAGGGAATAGGGGGTGTATGAATGATTTACCACCATCACAGACCAGTAGAACTGAATACAGAATTTAAAAAGTACAACTAGCTAATGCAATTCTATACACACGCAGCCCATGAGCCAACAAAAAAAATCCTTAACTGCCTTGAAGTCACACAAAAATTTGCAGCCCTCTCAATAATGCAGGAAGAATTTATTAGAGGTAAAAAAAAAATACCACTTTGGCTCACACTGCTGGAAGCTATAGCGGTAAAGAAAAATAATATGATATGGGGTGATGAAGGGAGATGACCCTTCGTCTACTTCCTGGGAGTGAGTTTCCATGGCCACCTCTCTTATCTGCATTCGGCTCTCTGCCCGGGCTGGCAGCTGCTCAGGAAGAGAGGTTTCTGTAACTCTGACACCCAGCAAAGGAAGAATGGATACAAAAACTTATGGAATATACAGAAATGGCGAAACTTATCAGAAGAATAAGAAATCAAGACAAACTTTTTATTAAAAAAAATGGAAATGGTTTATTGAATTTTCACAGATAGATTGTAAACAGATAAAAACATTGGTAGGATTATTGTAATAACCTGCAGTTTCATAAGCATATATATTTAAATATTTAAAGTAGATGAATATTTAAAGTAGATGAATAAATGAGCAAATTAAATTAATTTGGATATGAAGACGATATTAAAAGTAAATTTAAGGAACTGCAGAAAGAGGGGGAAGGAAGTCAAGTTTTGAAATGTCAAAGTGTTTGTAAAATCAGTGAAATGTGTAAACCTGAAAGGAATGAATAAAATAAAATAAAAATACAGGAAGAAATGCCCTTAAAAACAGTAACAATATCAAATTTACAGAAAATGTTCCCAGAAGAGTAAGATGTGCTTTTAACATAGAAAAGGTGTAGGTGCTGAGCAAGAGCCCAACCATTACCATTTTGCCATGTGCAATTTAGGGACAATATTTTACCAATTAAATCTAGCAAAGGGAGCTTCCACAGTAAATAAGAACAACTGAAATCCATATGTTGGTCTAACCTGTAGACCAACCTTTCTCAACCTTGGGTGGATCTACACTCATGGTTCTTAACGTTAAAGAAGAGTTAAGGGAGGGTTTTGATAACAGAGATGGACACATGACGTCCTACTTTTAGCGTTCATAATGTGTTATTAAAATGTGACACCAGAAGGTGCTGCAGAGCAACCAGCAGCATTAAGATAAAAAAGGTAAAAAATTATTTAATTTCCAAATATGCCCTGTGATATCTTAGAATGACATATCTAATATTATTCTAATACAGTGGTACCTCAGGTTACATACACTTCAGGTTACATACGCTTCAGGTTACATACGCTTCAGGTTACAGACTCTGCTAACCCAGAAATAGTACCTCAGGTTAAGAACTTTGCTTCAGGATGAGAACAGAAATCATACTCTGGTGGCGTGGTGGCAGCAGGAGGTCCCATTAGCTAAAGTGGTGCTTCAGGTTAAGAACAGTTTCAGGTTAAGTACGGACCTCCGGAACGAATTAAATATTTAACCCGAGTTACCACTGTAACGTAAAACAGGTCAGTATAGATCCAGCCCCAGTGTCTTCTAGCTGTTCTGGACTTCAACTCCCATCAGTCCCAGCTGTTCTGGGCTACAACTCCCTTCAGCCAGCTGGAGTTTATGAGAGTTGTAGTCCAGAACAACTGGCGAAGAAGAGGAGGAGGAGTTTGGATCTGATATCCTGCTTTATCACTATCCTAAGGGGTCTCAAAGTGGCTAACATTCTCCTTTCCCCTCTTCCCCCACAACAAACACTCTGTGAGGTGAGTGGGGCTGAGAGACTTCAAAGAAGTGTGACTGGCCCAATTTCACCCAGCAGCTGCATGTGGAGGAGCGGAGACACGAACCCGGTTCATCAGATTACGAGACTACCGCTCTTAACCACTACACCACACTGGCACCAGGTTGGTGAAGGCTGCTATATGTTATATTATTCCAAGAGGGAATAATATAACATGAATTTCCCTGAATAGAAGAAGGAATTTCCCTGAATAGAAAATTGGACTTGCCTGGAGGTTTTGCCTAACTCATAGCAATAGTCAGAACTTGTTTGCAGAAAAAGTCTGTGGGTTGAATCCTTAGTTTGGCAGTGGTGGCTGAGTCGGAACCACACCCCCATTTATTTGACCAAATAAGTACCATGGTGCCCCCATTATAGGGGTCTAGGGGAAAGGTTTCTGTTTGAATGCCCAGATTAGGCTAATTGGCCATAGAAGTGGTGTCCTGGAGGGATTGTCCAGAATTGATGCATGTCATTGATGCATCCAGTATTAAACCTGATGGAATAATCAGCCAGCAAATTGGTTAACTGATTCAGGATACATGCCCAGTGTCCATGCCAAAACCTACTGACATCTGTAATCAATAAAGCTGTGGTCAATTTGATCCCAATATATTGTCTTGTCAATATTACTTCTTGCCATAGGAGCCAACTCCTAGGGACTAAGGGGGCTTTGACCCCCCCCCATAAAATATTTGACGGGAGGCCCTAAGTTGGTGGGCATTGACATTAAAATGGTGTGCTTGCAACATGTCATGGGATTGATTTATACAGGATGGGGCTTACCTGCCCCTCCCCCAGTATTTTATTAAAGTTGGCAGACCTCCTCCTTGCCAACACCCAACACCAACAACCCATGGCACCACAAGAAGTGTTATCATACCATGCCTGGGACCACAAGAGGTGTTATCATAGTTCAAGGACACCTTCCAACTTGGAGAAAATACTTGGGTTCTGAAGCAATGATAGTGAATGATGTGGCCAGGAGAGAGTGTATGGCCTGGGGTGAATTGAAGGCCAGGTAGAGAGAGTTGTCTTACTCTTCCATTCTTTTTATCTTAATACTGATTTTCTAATGACTGAGCACTGAGTACAGCATAGTATTGCCGGTAGATGTTTCTTGGGTCAGCTGAGGCAACACCATGATGGTGCATAAATGCTGAATGACCAACAGTGCACAGAATTGGCACTGGGTGATATATCTTGTGGTGCATTGTACACAACCCCTATCACACATTGAAAGCATGCAGGGTGTTTGACCAGTTAGCTGATATTTCTTTCTTTCCTCCCCACCTCACTTGGGGGGGGGGGTGAAGTAGTTTTCTCAATTTCTGTGCCACCAAGTAAGGTGGGGAATTTTGAGAAGCCATGGTGTGCACAACTCCACAAATAATATTACTCTTCTGCCCATATGCAACAGCCAGACAAATAGCTGGAAATATTTATAGCTAGGTTAGGTCAGCAGGAATCTAGAGGGCTTAAAGGATGGTAGTGAGCCTCCTAATTTGTTGATCAGCCTCCCCTTCCAGGCCATTACTGCTAATACATTTGCTTTTCCTAGCATGAAATTCTGGAATACCTTAAGTTGGGCAAGGGGAGGGGGATGAAGCTCAGAACCTTGTACAGAAGGTAGTCTCAGCCTGGACAAAATAAGATACTTCAACCAACACTGCCATCCTGTGCATGCTTACTTGCTAGTAAGCCATGCTTAACTGACCTCAGAGTTAACATGCATGGGACTGATATGCACATAATTTATTGCTGTATCACATTACAAATCAAGTTGCCTGCAAGAGACAGAGAAGATGGAGGATTTATAAAAGCATATGGGCAGAAGCAGAGAAGGAGATAATTTTATGAAGTGGCTTTTAAAGACAGACACCATGATCCATTTGGACATGAATACGCTGAATGTTTTTCTGTCCTGCTACAGCTGTTAATTAACTTATCAGTTCTAGGACAATTGTATTATCACCAATTACAGCTGTGGATAGAGACAGTGCTTATTTTCCATACATTTACACTTTAATTGAATTGTTACTGACTGTATAGTTTGCATTTCATTGCCATTTGACTCCACTGTTTACGTGTGTGTGTGTGAAGAATGGACAAATGTTTCAATTTCGGTTTCTAATTTTTCCATTGGTAAGTTCAGTTTGGCACAATTCCACATCATTTATTGCTGTTAGCCACCATGAGCCCGGCTTCGGCTGGGGAGGGTGGGATATAAATAAAAATTTATTATTATTATTATTATTATTATTATTATTATTATTATCAGTTTGCTTTCTCCTTCTGTTTGAAAAAGTCTAATGAAAATGTCAGTATGCATGTCTCCTAAAATAAACCTTTTTTTGCAAATAATTTCTCAGGTTATTAAGCATGTTATATGTTGTTTTCATTAGTATATGAATTTTTATACTCACTCCCCCCCAACAAACACATTCATGAGTTTTGGTTGGAGATCTGTGTGACAAAATTCAGCGTAGTGCAAATTTTGCAGCATAGCAGCATCTTATTTCACATACTGTTTTAGGGTAAAATAAATTAAAATTAATTAATTAAAATAAATTCATATTAAAATGTGAACTGAAATAAATGATTCCCCTATGCAAACTCGGGGGGGTGAGGGGTATGCTCCCCAAGGCCCTTTAGGGATTATGTTTATTGGCCAGGAAATGTGAACAACTTCCTCTTCATAGAAGAATTGTGTGCACATTCTGCATGCGACCTGATGAATGTGCACAGAGGCTGGTTGTTATGCACATTAACCACTCAAGTCACATGCCTCTTAACACAGACAGTGCTGAACTATATGGATCAATGCTCTGACTCCTTCCTACATTCCTGTATTGACTAATGCAGTAGCCGCTCTGAAATCTTACTCAGATGAATTATTATAAAAATTAAATAGAGTTCCAGTATTTAGCTATTCAATCTAGCTGTTCTCTTTAGAGGAAATTGGTGCTTCAACACAATAGAGGCAAAGATGAACAATGGATTTGACCATGAAAAGCAAAAAATAAACCTCTATTTTCTTGGGAGCGGGGACAAAATAAATGTACGGTACTTATAAAGTCAGAGTGAACCATAGGAGGTTGCAGTGGTACAAAAATGTGGGCTTTTTAGAGAAGTGAAGAGCAATCAGAGAGGCCCCATAATCAAGACTACACTTCCACCTTTTTTCACATGAGGCATTTTTTAAAAGTGCAGGCTATGTCTGATTGGCATAAACCTTCCCTGATTTCAAAGCATCCCAAAACTTTATGCAAGGGTCTTTGGGAATGGATGAAACAAAGTGTCAAGCAGTGACTGCCTTGGAATCTGTCAGTAAAAATCAACAATGAACATGAGTAGATGGTCAGGAGGGGGTCATATAGAAGGCTGCAAACGAATTAAGGAGGCTTTTGACTAGCACTGGAAATCAAGAACTCTCTCACTTTGGGGATAATCTATGCTTATTAAAAGGATTATCAAAATGAAATACTAATCATACTGCTAGAATACACAAAGGCACAGGGAGGGCAAGTGTTTTAAAGAAACCATCCACATGGAAATGAGTTCAGGGAAATACTACAACTTGACCTGCATAATAAAAATGGGCATCTTCTGAAGATGCTACATACAATCGTAATCATAAATTTGGCCCTTGTATTTGCTAGACAGTAACACTGAAAGTATGCATATTTAAAATGGCATAGCAGTTTTCTCAAATATTTTTGTTAGAGATTGAACAATATTTATCTGTTATGTGGGTTTCCTCCTACTTAACTTTGATTTGTGCTATTTAATGTAACAGCAAACCATAAATTATATATATATAGTTCTGAAGTTCTGATGTTTCCCAGGCACAACATATGACAAAAGAGGTTGTGATCATGTCTTATTTGGGACTACATATTATTAGGAACATGGGATGCCTTATAACATCTAAGACCACTAGCCTATCTATTTCAGTATTGCCTACACTGGCAGTGGCCTCTCCAGAGTTTCAGACAGGGAGCTTTTTCCCATCCCTACGTGGAGCTGAACCTGGGACCTTCTGTGTGCAAATAAAATGCTCTACTACTGAGCTACAACCCCCCACTCCCAATTAAGCTACCTCATACTGAGTCAGACCATTGACCCATCTATTTCAGTATGATCTACACTAGCTAGTAGCTGCATTATGGGGTTTCAAACAGAGGACTTTGCAAGCCTTACCTGGAGATGCTAGGGATTTAACCTGGGATCTTTTGTATACAGACCAATTGCTCTAACACTGAGGTACAGCCCTTCCACAATTCTTTTTCTGCCTTGCAGGCTGGATATTTTTCTCCATATGCTGAAATTCCCAAAGGAGGATTATCTGACTTTTTAAAATCATTTTGAGCTCCACTTGAATGAATTTCAGTTCTACCCTGGAGAATATTTTACCATTTGTGAATTTTTGGTGCAACTGTGAATCCAGTTTAATATTGTTTTCAATCTTGTTAAAGGAAACAAGGGACTTGGCCCCTATTCCTTTCCATCGTCCTCTCTTAGTTCATGACCTTTATCATCCACTAATATGGAGTTACAGTAGAGTTTTATTCAAGAAAATGAGGGGAAATTTATCAGAATCAGTTGTTTCTGGTACGTGTGTTTGGGGAAGGAGGTTAGGTTGTCTCTTCATTCAAAAAATATCCACACCTCCATTTCATCATGCACAAATAGCAAGCAGAATTTGGAATACTATTTTTTCCTCAAACCTAGTATTAAAAACCTAGCAATAAATACCACTCCCAATTAAGCTACCTCATACTGATATTTTGCATAATTGTTGTTGATTGTAACATATTAATATGCAGTAGAAAGCATAATACCGATTGAATGCAGAAGATTGCAAGTAGAAAGGTAATAAAGGAGAGGGGGTAGATAATTTCAAAAAAGAACAATTTTGTAGAAAGTTAAATTGCAGTGATTAAATTAGAAAAAATTGTTTTAATGATAATATAGGGTTTTCCTGTTATATGTCTGCTTTATCTTCACAACAGATTCCCATGTGTTGTTTCCAACCAGTCTGCTACACTTGGAGGATTTTTTTTATTTTCACATTTGCTGTTGTCAACAAGGTCTCTATCAGTTGAGGATCAACACCGATGACCTCACATCAGAGCATCCCAAGAAGAATTGTTTTAGAATTCCTAGGAGAATGATAACCAGTCATTTCCTGTACTTTATCAAATATATTTTGCCAAAATCACCTTACTTTACTGCAGCTCCAGAATGTATGTAAACAATATGTAAATATATATATATATATATATATGCAGGTTTTGGTGTCCTCGGGTGTCTTCCCGTGTAAAAGTTGGGGTGTCTAGGCGACGTTTCGACGAGGTCTCACTCGTCATCTTCAGGCTGGTGCTTTCGGCTTCTTGTTACTGGAACAGAGCGGGATCTCAATGTTTGAGTTCCTATAAATACTGTAGAGGGGGTGTGGTGTCTAGCCTCCAATGTTCTGGGCAGAGAGGAAGTTCCCAGGCTAGTGTGCCTTTTCTTCTTTTGTTCCTTAATTACTTGAGAGATACCTTGAGTGATTTCTTGAGTGATATCCTGAGTACCACTTAGGTGGGTCATTAGGTGTGGATTAGTTGCTAAAGTCTTTGTGTCTTGACCTCTTGAACTTTGTGAAGAGTTTTCCTGAGAAGATGGCTGTATTGCACTTAGTTGTGCTTTGGCTTGGCTTCGTGTATAGGGGCGAGCTGTGGTTTTGTGGCTTGTGTCAGCCAGATCTGTGTAGGGATTGCAGGGGGGTGCAGCATCCGGAGGTGCCACCATGGATTGGCTACTGGATGGTGTCAGTAATTCATCTGTGGAGAGGGTCTGGGTTTGGGTCTGGTGTGGTTGATTGGTGTTGGCGTTCTGTGTGCCTCTGGATCTGGTGTCAGTTTTTGTGGGGAGGGCTAATTTCCAGATGTCTGGCAAGCGGGATGTGTCGTCACGCTTGTTCATGTTGTGAGGGTGTTTCTCTATCTCGATGGCTTCCATGATTATTCTCTTGTGGTGATGTTCCGTGTTAAAGAGCAATTTGGAATCTGCAAAATTAATTTCGTGTCCTGTTTCTTTCATGTGTTGGAAAAGAGAGGAAGTTTTTTCTTCTTTTTTGACGGCATTCTTGTGTTCTGCGATACGTGCATTTATTCGTCTGTTTGTTTGTCCAATGTACGTGGCTGGGCAGACTTTGCAGGGTATTTCATAGATCCCTTGGTTTTCCAACTGGATTTTATCCTTGGGGTTTCTGAGGATATTGGCTATTTTTTGGTTGGTGCAAAAGGCTGTTTTGATATTGTGTTTATGGAGGATTTTGCTAATTTTATCTGTAGTGCCCTTGATATAAGGAAGGAGGGCCATGCCATTGTTTTCTTCTGTGTCTTGGTTTTTGGGGGGTGTTTCCTTTTGGATTAGCTTCGTAATCCTGTTTTGCTGGTATCCATTGGCAATTAACACATTTGAGAGATTCTGTAACTCAGTTGTCAAGTGGTCTTTGTCAGCCAGGCGTTTGGTTCTGGAGATGAGAGTCTTGGCTACGGAGTTTATTTGTGCAGGGTGGTGGTGTGATTGTGCATGTAAGTAGCGGTTGGTGTGTGTTTTTTTCTGGTAGATAGTGTGTCCTAGGGAGCCATCAGGTTTTTTGTAGATTAGGACGTCAAGGAAGGGAAGTAGGTTGTTGGCTTCTATTTCCATAGTGAATTGTATTTTGGGGTGTAAGTTGTTGAGATGTGTGAGGAAGCTATCCAGTTTTTCCTTCCCGTGTGGCCAAATTACAAAGGTGTCGTCAACATATCTGAGCCAAAGTTTGGGTTTGTGTTCTGACTTGTCTAAAGCATTGGTTTCAAAGTGTTCCATGTACAGGTTTGCGATGACCGGTGAGAGGGGTGATCCCATAGGTGCTCCTTCTATCTGTTTGTATCTTTGTCCATTGTGGATGAAGTACGTGTTGGTTAGGCAGTGGTTGGTCAGGTCCAAGATGTATTCGGGGGGATTGTATTTGTTTTGAATAGCTGTCAAGGCTTCATTAATGGGCACTTGTGTGAAGAGAGATACAACATCGAAGCTCACAAGTAGGTCATTAGGATGTAGGTTTTGCTTCTTTATTGTTTCTATGAACTGGAAGGAGTTTGGTACGTGTGAAGAGATGGATTCTGCATAGGGCTGAAGTTGCTTGGCGAGAAATTTAGCGAGATTTTGTAGAGGTGAGCCTATGGAGCTGACTATTGGTCTGAGTGGTGTTCCTTCTTTGTGTATCTTGGGGAGGCCGTAGAGTTTGGGGCATCTGGATGATTTTTCTCTAAGAATCATCCCCAGAGAAAAATCATCCAGATGCCCCAAACTCTACGGCCTCCCCAAGATACACAAAGAAGGAACACCACTCAGACCAATAGTCAGCTCCATAGGCTCACCTCTACAAAATCTCGCTAAATTTCTCGCCAAGCAACTTCAGCCCTATGCAGAATCCATCTCTTCACACGTACCAAACTCCTTCCAGTTCATAGAAACAATAAAGAAGCAAAACCTACATCCTAATGACCTACTTGTGAGCTTCGATGTTGTATCTCTCTTCACACAAGTGCCCATTAATGAAGCCTTGACAGCTATTCAAAACAAATACAATCCCCCCGAATACATCTTGGACCTGACCAACCACTGCCTAACCAACACGTACTTCATCCACAATGGACAAAGATACAAACAGATAGAAGGAGCACCTATGGGATCACCCCTCTCACCGGTCATCGCAAACCTGTACATGGAACACTTTGAAACCAATGCTTTAGACAAGTCAGAACACAAACCCAAACTTTGGCTCAGATATGTTGACGACACCTTTGTAATTTGGCCACACGGGAAGGAAAAACTGGATAGCTTCCTCACACATCTCAACAACTTACACCCCAAAATACAATTCACTATGGAAATAGAAGCCAACAACCAACTTCCCTTCCTTGACGTCCTAATCTACAAAAAACCTGATGGCTCCCTAGGACACACTATCTACCAGAAAAAAACACACACCAACCGCTACTTACATGCACAATCACACCACCACCCTGCACAAATAAACTCCGTAGCCAAGACTCTCATCTCCAGAACCAAACGCCTGGCTGACAAAGACCACTTGACAACTGAGTTACAGAATCTCTCAAATGTGTTAATTGCCAATGGATACCAGCAAAACAGGATTACGAAGCTAATCCAAAAGGAAACACCCCCCAAAAACCAAGACACAGAAGAAAACAATGGCATGGCCCTCCTTCCTTATATCAAGGGCACTACAGATAAAATTAGCAAAATCCTCCATAAACACAATATCAAAACAGCCTTTTGCACCAACCAAAAAATAGCCAATATCCTCAGAAACCCCAAGGATAAAATCCAGTTGGAAAACCAAGGGATCTATGAAATACCCTGCAAAGTCTGCCCAGCCACGTACATTGGACAAACAAACAGACGAATAAATGCACGTATCGCAGAACACAAGAATGCCGTCAAAAAAGAAGAAAAAACTTCCTCTCTTTTCCAACACATGAAAGAAACAGGACACGAAATTAATTTTGCAGATTCCAAATTGCTCTTTAACACGGAACATCACCACAAGAGAATAATCATGGAAGCCATCGAGATAGAGAAACACCCTCACAACATGAACAAGCGTGACGACACATCCCGCTTGCCAGACATCTGGAAATTAGCCCTCCCCACAAAAACTGACACCAGATCCAGAGGCACACAGAACGCCAACACCAATCAACCACACCAGACCCAAACCCAGACCCTCTCCACAGATGAATTACTGACACCATCCAGTAGCCAATCCATGGTGGCACCTCCGGATGCTGCACCCCCCTGCAATCCCTACACAGATCTGGCTGACACAAGCCACAAAACCACAGCTCGCCCCTATACACGAAGCCAAGCCAAAGCACAACTAAGTGCAATACAGCCATCTTCTCAGGAAAACTCTTCACAAAGTTCAAGAGGTCAAGACACAAAGACTTTAGCAACTAATCCACACCTAATGACCCACCTAAGTGGTACTCAGGATATCACTCAAGAAATCACTCAAGGTATCTCTCAAGTAATTAAGGAACAAAAGAAGAAAAGGCACACTAGCCTGGGAACTTCCTCTCTGCCCAGAACATTGGAGGCTAGACACCACACCCCCTCTACAGTATTTATAGGAACTCAAACATTGAGATCCCGCTCTGTTCCAGTAACAAGAAGCCGAAAGCACCAGCCTGAAGATGACGAGTGAGACCTCGTCGAAACGTCGCCTAGACACCCCAACTTTTACACGGGAAGACACCCGAGGACACCAAAACCTGCATTCCTGTACCTGTGAAAATCTACGAAAGCATATATATATATATATATATATATATATATATATATGTGCATATTTTCTACACACACACACAATTAATTCATTTGTATGGTCCATTAGGATTATCTGTCTACAGCATGTGTCATCCCATTGATCTTTTTGTAACCCTGCAGATCGCCAGGGTTGAGCCAGCTGATTTGGCTGGCTAGGTGAGATTCCTCTATCTTTCTCCTTGTACCATGTTTATTCCACCCAGAAGTGGTGTGCTTGGTGGAAGAGAACAACCACCTCAGATCAAAGGAGTGCACTGTTCTTTGGTCAAGGATATTTTTCTATAAAACCACTCAGTAATATTTATCTCTATGTGGCTCACTGCTAGGGGTGGTGGAGAAATTCATTTCACATGAGGTGGTAAAGGCCACCAAGCTACGTGGCTTCAAAAGTGGATTGGTAAATTCATGGAGGATAAGGCTTTCAATGGCTCCTTGCCATGATGGTGATGCTCTGCCTCCACTGTTCAAGGCAGCAATGTTTCTGAATACTAGTTGCAGGAAGCCACAGGAGGGGAGAGTGCTTTTGTGCTTCCACCCTGCTTGTGGGTTTCCCACAGGCATCTGGCTGGCCACTGTGAGAAGAAGATGCTGAACCAGATGGGTCTTTGACCTCATGTTCTTATGAAACTGTATGCAGCATAAGAATGTTTTAACATCGAGGAGCAAAAGCAGATTACTCACAAAAAAGAAAGCAGTGCCTGAGAAATACTAAAATCACACATATATTTGCACTGGTATGCATTATTTCAGCAGGAAGGCACTTTACATTAAAGCACTGAAGGTTTTTGTTTTTGTTTAAAAGGGAAAGGAAAGGAGAAATAAATAAATAAAGAGCTAAAAGAAGAGAAATGTAATGTTCAAGAAACTCAGAATAACAAAATAAGTTCTCTCCTTGTGTCTTAAAAAAAATCCAGAAGCTTTATGTGTTTTGTACCCCATTAGCACCATCTAAGGGAAGCAGAAGGGAAAATGTTCACAAAGGGCAGGATCTTTCTGCAGTGTTTACGCAGGATCCTGTTTATCTTCCTTTGTTTGCTCAAACTCCAAAATCATAGAATCATAGAATCAGGCAGAGGAATTATGGAATTGTAGAGTTGGAAGGGACCCTGAGGATCATCTAACCCAACCCCCTGCTATGCAGAACTGTGCAGCTGTCTCATACAGGGATCGAATCTGCAACCTTACCAGCACTATGCTCTAACCGAGTGGAGCAATTGCAGCTATTATGGGCTACCCCCTTAACAAATGGGTTATTGGGGTAGTGTTGATATAGAATAGTATCCTATCTTGTGGTTTAAGGAAACAGTCAAACTTCTTACAGTGGTGCAAGATGTTCTTCATGGTTTCCTGGGGTCTCACCTCTCTGGAGTGAGGTCACATCCCAACACATGTCACTCCAAAGTAGAGATGGCTGAAATGGACAATTCTGGTTTCACAGTGTTTCTCGGTTTTCCAGTTTTCCGTTCTCTTCATCAGTTCCTATTTAAAATTCCTTTTTAAAAGACCTCATGAAAATTCAATATAATTTTAGTGCAAATTTCTCTTAAAATTCATGTTTTTGTTTACATTTTTGCCTAGCATACTAATTTTTGCCAAGATATTTCTCCTAATATAAAGGAAGTTGTGTGTTCTTTTCCCCAATATATACATCCCACCCCCTGAACACTTTACCCAAGTATATATACACTTTTGCACATGTCACTTGTTGGAGAATCACATTGTAAGATTTGAAGAAACATTATTTTGGAAAGATGGTCTGTAAACTGTTTCATAATGTATGAATTGTGTAGGTTTGTCTGCAAACTGAATTTAATTTCTTGCTATTCCTAATCCCATTACATTCCTGGAATTTCTGTTGGCAGGATATGGCAAGAGTCCCGCTCTAGAGTTTCCCACCAGCCACATTTCCTAGCCTGACCCAGTAAGGCAGGAGTGGTCAGTGCAGTAGCCTCCAGATGCTGTGAACTACAATCTGCAAGGCCTGTAACTAATGGTGATGGGAGTTATAGAATCATAGAATCATAGAGTTGGAAGACACCACAAGGGCCATCGAGTCCAACCCCCTGCCAAGCAGGAAACACCATCAGAGCACTCCTGACATATGGTTGTCAAGCCTCTGCTTAAAGACCTCCAAAGAAGGAGACTCCACCACACTCCTTGGCAGCAAATTCCACTGTCGAACAGCTCTTATAGTCCAAAAGATCTGAAGTTTGAGGGTCATATGTTCTTTTGTGCAGCCTTTTGCACAAGGTGCAGAGCCAAAAATGGACAGAGCAATGGATGTGATTTTTTTACACCTTGTATAGTAGGTGTACTGTACATGCCTGTCTGTCTTCCCTCTAGACAAGCAAGAGGCATTATTAAAGTTCAAGGAAGAATGGTGTGGCCTGGGAGAGTTCCAAAACTCAGAGAAAGAGGCCTGGAGGGTCACATTTTCCACTTGGATCTGAGGTTCCCAACCTCTGCCTTAAACTATACCCTACCCTAATGGGCTTTTGGCATCTTGAGCAGCAGGAGCAGCCTCTGGAACAGTCAGTCAAGGCCAGCTTCCTAGAGGAGCCAGCTCATTTACCTTAACCGTCTTACTTTTACCTTACCTAAGAAACCAGAGGCCTTCCTTCTGGGCATGGTGGACCAGAGAGTGCTTAAGAAGGACAGAACCTTTTTCATGTATGCTACCACAGCAGCAAGGATTCTGATCGCAAAATATTGGAAGACACAAGATTTACCCACGCTGGAGGAATGGCAATCGCAGTTGATGGACTATATGGAATTGGCTGAAATGACTGGCAGAATTCGAGACGTGGGAGAAGAAACAATTGAGGAGGACTGGGAAAAGTTTAAGGACTATTTGAGAAAACACTATAAGCTGTATGAATGTTAAAAAATGCACCTTTCAGGAAACTCTAGCTTCAGCAAATGTAAGTTAATGAAATGAAAATTAAGACACAAGAATTTAGAGGTAAAATAATGAAACAACTTTATTGTGTCTAATACGAAGCATATAAGAATTGGGTTACAGTAAAATTGAAATTAGGGAACATGATAAAATGGAAGTTACAATAAGTTTTGAAATAAGTTAACAAATTGCTGATGCTTTATAAGACAGGGAACGCAGGGTTTGGAGGATGTGGGGAAGTCCTTTAGATTGGATGGAAAAAGAATATGGAAATTTGTTATTCTTCTATTCTATTTTCTCATAACCACTCTTTATTCTTTTTTCTGTATTTCTAAAAAGCAATAAAAATATTTAAAAACAAAAACAAAAAAAACCGTCTTACTCATCTTATTATATCAAGGACAAGAAACAAGAATGGAGGTTGTCATTAACTTCCATTCACATGCAGCTAAAGCCTGCTGCTTTCTGCGAATAAAGATGCAGACAGCAAAGACAGAAGAAAGAGAAGAGATCATGACAACAGAAGTCTATTAGAGTCCTTCCAGGCCAGTGTTTATTGTGCACTCATCCACAGTTGCAGGAAATTCAAGAATCTTTCATTTGGTTGGAACATTTATTGTACAGGAAATCATGCTGTTCCAAACCTTTATGGCCCACTTTCTTCAGCCATTTGTGAGAATGGGGAGAGGGGATTTGCATTGAAGGTATGTCCAAAGAGGGAAGGAAAGTAAAACTTGGGAAGAAAAGTCATGGGGCAGAGCATCACAGAGGTTTTCACAAACAGGCTTCTAGTCCAGCAGCACTTTGGGAAATGCCCATGTGGCCATGGCACATTGCATAGTCACATGAGCATCCCAGAAATTGCGGCCAGGTGGGAAGCCTGTATGCTAAGACCCCCATAGATGTGCAAGTACATGTTGGGTTTTTTAAAGGGCTGGAAGTGAAAAATGATACCTCCTTCACACACACCCTCATTCAGTTAATAAGGTAAATGCAATCAAATAATAAGTTAAGTGCAGCTCTCACTCCATGAAATTAAAAAAATTCCTTCCAGTAGCACCTTAAAGACCAACTAAGTTAGTTTTTGGTATGAGCTTTCGTGTGCATGCACACTTCTTCAGATACACTGAAACAGAAGTCACCAGACCCTTTTATATAGTGAGAAGGTGGGGAGGGGTATTACTCAGAAGGGTGGTGGGAATGGGTGATTGGCAGATAGCTGTGATGAGCCTGTTGACGACTCTTAACGGCTGCAATAGGTCTTACAGGAAAAAGCAAGGGGTGAGAAGGTGAAAAATGGCTTTGTCATGTATAATCTTTGTTCAGACCAGGTCTCTCCATGGTTTTAAGTTTGGTAATAAGTTGCAATTTAGCAGCTTCTCTTTCCAGTCTATTTCTGAAATTCCTTTGTAGTAGAACAGCTACTGGATCCATGAAATTGTTTCCAGAGTTCTACACCCTCCCCAGCCTCTCACCACATAACAAGCTGTTGGTGGGGGAGGAAGAGCAACTCTGCAGGGAGGCAAGAAGAAGCAGCAGCACAGAAGCAAAAAGAGAAAGAGCTTTGGGAATGTCAGTTACTATGTTCTCACCTGAGGCCTGGATAAAAGGTACATTTTTGAGGGTGGTGCCATCTGCCTCAATGGGTAATAGGAGCCAGTAAAAGCAGGTATTTTAGGGGGGGCAACCTAGGACTCAATGGTTGGGCTGTTCTGGACAAGAAGGTGTGGAGCAAACAGAATGGGGAGAAGGAGGACAAGGGTGAGGAGGAGCACACAATGCAGAAAGCCTTTTTGAGAATAATAGAAACATATTCCAGGTCGCTGCTCCTTTTGCTGCTTCAAAGAGAAAAGAGCTTCTGGGGCTCTGACTTAGATTCCTCAAAAGATCACCCGAAAGTGCTGCTTTTTCTTTGGGAGGCATCTGAAGGCAGTCCCTTTCTAGGCATCAGCTTTTCATGCCTGCTTTTATTCAGGCTGCTGGATGCCCACAAATATTTCTCTATTTCTAATTGCTGAATGTTTGCCTGCTGTTTTCATTAACTCTTGTGAGAAGGGGTTAAAATTGTAAAAGGGAAGGCCCTCCAGCTACAGGAGAGCATTGCAGGACATATTCTCGAGATGTGGATAATCTGAGAATGTTCAGAAATGTCATTTCCTGCACAGGAGTTTAATTTCCTCTAACTCCTTCTTCAATAAAGGAGTCTGAAAGCTGTCACATTCTAGTGGGAACCTTCTAGTCCCAGTAGGTATAAGTGTTTCACCAAAGTACTTACCATGAAGGCGGGGATTTTGGTGCAATGAAGTCCAAACAAACCAAGGTCAAACATAGAGTATCGGCATAGGTCCAAATATGACCCAGAATCAAAGTCAGGAAACAGTCCATGGTCAATATCACAGGGCATCCCAAAAGGTACAACACAGCAAAGAGGCAGAACTAGAGCCAGCAAGGAGGCAGATCCCTGTGTTTTCCAGCAAATGGAAAGCTCAAGAGGGAAGTTTTACATGCCCCCCTAAACCACATGCTAACCACAGCTACAGGCACTGAAGGAGTATCAGGGATTATTCAATCATGAGTTGATCCAGAGTAGCACAATGTCTGGGTCTGTAGATGCACACTGTATCATCATCCTTAAGCTTGAATGTGAAGTTTTTGGTGCTCTTGAGGACTGCGAGTGGGGTGGTCTACTTCTCTGACAATTCTTGGAGGTTTCCATCAGGAATCAACCTGGATTGTCCCTCATGAGTCTCCTCAGCATTGGATCCAAGAGGCTTTCCTACTCCTTCAGGTCCCTGACCTATGGAGTGTCTGGCTCATTCTCAGGGAACATTGTTTCTGCTACCAATACAGGGCTGCCTTCAGATGTCTTCTAAAAGTTGTGTAATTCTTTCTCTCCTTGACGTCTGAAGAGAGGGTGCTCCACAGGGAGGGAGCCACTATTGAGAAGGCCCTCTGCCTGGTTAATCTCAGCCTTCTCAGTAAGAAATCAATTTGTGGTTGTTAAAGCCAACAATGACTGCTCCAAAGAGATCATTTCCAAATGTGCAACTAAGTGGCAAATTCAGTTCAATGTAAGTAACTGTGGAGTGGTTCGCTGTGGGGCCTAAAAACCTAAACAAATTCTACACAGTTACTGATGGAGCCAGCAGTGACTAACCAGGAAAGAGATCTTGGGGTCATGGAGGGTAGCTCAATAAAAATGCCGACCTAGTGTGTGGCAGCTGTGAAAAAGGCAAAATCCATTTTAGGGATTATTAGGTAAAGGGAAACTGTCAATATCATAATGGCACTATACAAATTTGTGGCATGCAGTTCTGGCCATTAAATCTCAGATACTATAGAGCTGGGCAAGGTGCAGAGGCAGCTGCAGGGGGGCGGGAGTCAACCATAATGAACAGAATGCAGAAACAACTTGCTGACAACAGAATGTTACAAAATGTATGGGTCTTTTTAGCTTAGCAAAAGGTAAGTAAGGAGGAATCAATAAAGATATATAAAATTATGTGTGGTGTGGAAAAAGTTTTAGTCTCTCTCGCAAAACACTAGAACCCAGGGTCCATGTAATGATACTGATTGGTACATGATTTAGGATGGACAAATGGAAACCCACCACCATCACCACATAACACATAGTTAAGCTGTGGAAATCACTTCTTCAAGATGTGGTGGAAATATCCACTAGGTTAGATGGATTTAAAAGGGGATTTAGCAAGGGGATTTGGATGATAGCACTATCAATGGTCATTAGTTATGGCAGCTATCTGCTACCTCTACATTCCCCTCATGAACTGTTTATGGGTTTCTCAGTAGGGCCAATGTGGGGGAACAGGAAGCTTGGCTAGATAAGCCAAGAGGCAGAGAACTAGTGCTGAGCAAGAGGGAGATCCTCCTTGCTACCCAGCTGATTGAGAAGCAGCTGGTCAGTAGCAAAGAGAGGCTGGGGGGTGTTTGTATGCTGTATGTATGTGCAATGTGTCCCCAGAAGATTGGGTATGACACAATGAAGACTTTTGGCAGAAAAAAAGTTCCTCATCCCCAAGTTGGCATTAGGTTTGATCAAGCATGTTTCATGTTATATAGTAAAGGTAAAGGTAAAGGGACCCCTGGTCATTAGGTCCAGTCGTGGCCGACTCTGGGGTTGCGGCGCTCATCTCGCTTTATTGGCCGAGGGAGCCGGCGTACAGCTTTCGGGTCATGTGGCCAGCATGACTAAGCCGCTTCTGGTGAGCCAGAGCAGCGCACGGAAATGCCGTTTACCTTCCCGCCGGAGAGGTACCTATTTATCTACTTGCACTTTTGACGTGCTTTCGAACTGCTAGGTTGGCAGGACACAATGAAGCCTTTTGGCAGAAAAAAGGTTCCTCATCCCCAAGTTGGCTTTAGGTTTGATCAAGCATGTTTCATGTTATATACAATGCACATAAACAAGATTCTCTTACACGCAGCACACATAAGCACTTTCACATAACACTGCAGAAACCATTTCCTCTAAGACTGAATGTGGTATTGATCCTAGAAGAGTTTAAGTTACCCAATGCTAGCTCCATCTCTGAAAAGGTGTCTTCTTCTAGACTTCATGGCATGTTCACTGGGCAGGTTTTTAATTTTAGTTTGCATTCTGATTCCTCATGATTCCCCATGACATAACATTGCATTAGAAGCACTATGAGAAATTAAAATGGGCTCGTAGCTCAGTGGGAGACCATCTACTCTGTATGCAGGAGGTCTCTGCTTCAATCCTGGCATCTCCAGATGGGGCTAGAGATACTGCCAGTCAGTGTAAGCTAGATGGACCAATGCCTCAGTATGTTCCACCTGGATAAGGACAATAATTGTACTCTGGAATCTTGGCAGATAAACAGGGCTGTCATGTGAACATGCTGAACCCGAAATCCAGAGGATGCTGTGGCATTCCATGATTCAAAACAAGATGGGGCGATTGTTCCTAAAGATGTTAGAATTGCACATTAGCTGACAATTCACAGGCTGGAATGTTGTACTTTCTTCTGCATTCTGTATAATAAGTTTGATTATGACATGGATATCTTCTACAGCATGCCACCACTCACTTAACTTGCACCCCCTCCCCCCATGGATCCCATGATGACAGTTCAGAATCTTGCTGTTTTATTCAAGATATTTATCTGTATCATCAAATATGCTGTTTTTGCTTTGCGGAAACTATTCGCAGCATTCCCCAGCAACGCACCCTTCAGCAGAGAGCCAATTCCATCATTTCCCAATTCTGTTGCAGAGTTTATCTCCATTATCTCCATTTAATTTAATTAATCACAAAAGCATAATCTCATAGTGTTATAGAGTGAGAGAGGAAAGGGGGAAGCAGCAGATTTTTTTTTTTTAAAAAAAGGTAAATGCATAGAAATATAAACACCTGAAAATGAAATCCATTTTAAGAGTCATTGTTGTTGGTCCCCCTCCCATCTTTTCTCTGATATTACTTTCCACTTTTAAATCATAATATGTCATCTGGATGAGCACCTTATCACTACCCAACAGGGGAATTCAGTGTTTGTGTTTGGATTTGCATTTATATGGCATTTTCATACACTGTATCTCAAACGACTGACAGAGCAATGAATCACAGGCCCGTGGAGTGGTGACGGCATACATCTTGGTGACTGTCATGCCATTCAACAGCAGACTCTCACAGGCAGCACAGCTGGGAATGGCTGGGGTGCTAATTAATCTTTGCCAACAATTAAATCATGGAAAATTATATCTTGGCCCAGAAAGGGAAGCATGCAACTTGTAACTTGGGACGCTGAAGGAATTTGATCTTTGCAAATTCTGCTATTAATGGATCTGGTCCAGACCTCCATATACAGCACCATATACAGTGGTACCTCGGGTTAAGAACTTAATTCATTCCGGAGGTCCATTCTTAACCTGAAACCGTTCTTAATCTGAGGTACCACTTTAACTAATGGGGCCTCCTGCTGCTGCCGCGCTGCCACCACACAATTTCTGTACTCATCCTGAAGCAAAATTCTTAACCCGAGGTACTATTTCTGGGTTAGCGGAGTCTGTAACCTGAAGCGTTTGTAACCTGAAGCATCTGTAACCTGAGGTACCACTGTACACAATACATTCAGAGCATATTCCTCCCTCAAATTCAGAGAACTGTAGTTCATCCCTTACAAATGCGCAATTTCCAGCACTCCTAACAAACTACAATTCTGAGTGTTTTTGTGGGGGCATCCTTCCAATGTGCTTTAAATGTATGGTGTGTATACAGTCTTATGCCCAGATTAGAATTTACCTGTTCATTGGTTTTCATACTTCCCAAATGTTCTGATGCAGTTCTTGGCTCAAAATAAATAAATGTCATGAAATAAGTGAAATAGAATTATGTTAATACTGTGCATTTAAAATACATATTTAAACGTATTTTTGGTGCAGTTTAAAGGAAAAATTACAGGTGAAAGCAGAAAAGGAGCAACATAGATTTATGGGTGAAGACATTTGAGGGTGAGTTATGGATGTCATCCAGAAATGATTCATCCTTTCCCAGACCTAACTCCTAAGGTGTGGAACAAAATGGAACTCCAATGTGTTTATTCCCCTCCATGTGGGGAAGTTTATTTCTCATGGTCACCAAGGAACAATCCATTTTGTGCAGGGCTCTGCACATATTAAATCATGAATATTTTGAGCACGAAACAGGTTTTGCAAGAAAATCTCCACATGACTTTGACAGGTGAGTGGGGCCACCCACCTGTCAATCACTTGATATCATTAGGAAATCAGCTGACAGTTCGATAGAGGTATGAAGTCTGTTTGCAAGCAGTTTCAATACAAAACACTTGTAAATGGACTTCAAAAGTGACAACTCTTTCAGTGCTGGAGGACTTTATACAACATGGCCCTGAGCAACTTGGTGGAAAAGTTCGTTAATTAATTAATTAATTAGGTGATTCCAGCCAAAGGAGAGACCAATCTTCAAGCTACCCAAACCT
This sequence comes from Podarcis gaigeae, assembly GCF_964106915.1. NCBI lineage: Eukaryota > Metazoa > Chordata > Lepidosauria > Squamata > Lacertidae > Podarcis > Podarcis gaigeae. The sequence continues at coordinate 26,976,577 of NC_139691.1, read as the reverse complement.
ACCAACACCTCTCCAAGAAATAAAGCACAATGGGATTCTCCCATTGCTGCCACACACCTCTCAAACAATTCGTGAGAATGGTTGTGCAGTCCCAAGAAAATTACGAACCATGCACAGCAGTACATCATTAGTTAACATTCAATGGGACCAAATAAGATGCAGTTTTGCAGTTCTTAAGTACCTACTGAACTCTTAACTCTACAATGTAACGATGGCTACTGAGACGACTAATTAGTAGCATGTGCAGTAAACAGCACCCTTGGTCCCCCTCCCCATACCTCCCGACCTTCCTTGTCACAGGCTGGTTGCTCAGTAGCTCCATTAGTGATGCTTGACTAATAATTGGTCCAGCTGTGATCTCAGCCCATAACAAGACAGCTAATATTCCAGGTCTTGCATTCTTTCAGCACACCACGTGATTGAAGGATGCCGAGGGAATGCTGTAGGTTCCATGTGGATTACCACCACACAAATGAAAGGCGTTTGGAATGAAAACAAACTGACCTGTCAGAATAAGTCTCTTTGTGCTAATGCGCTAGCATTTCCCACTCTTTCATTCCTGCCAATTAAAATTATTCTTTTACAGATTCATCTGCAGTAAAGTCCCACAGTCCCCAGCGTGTCAGCTTGGCGATTTGGTTCTGAGACAGAGGCAATTCCTCAAGAAATCCCCACCTGACACAATCCAATAAGCCTTGTCAAAGTCCAGCTAATCAAAAACTCTGGCCTTAATCACATCAGTTGCTTCTGCTTCCATCAGACAGATATCCATCTGGGGACTTCATGCTAAATTCAATATAACCTGGCATTCAAATGACCCACATCGCTGCTGCTTCTTCCCCTACAAAGAAGCTGATTTTTCCCCTCCAACATCAATGTAAAACAGGACTATTATTTGGAGCAATACGTTTCAAAATGCATACATATGTTTTGTGACTTGTTTGAATTCAAATCAATTCTTTGAAATCTAGAAAAAAAATGGTGGAAATTGAGTAGAGTCAAGGGGGCAGCGTTTAGGCCAAATAGTTTCTAACTTTATGTAAGTGATCAAGTCTCCCCAATGGTTAACTGACAAAATGTAAAAAGATCTATCACCTAATTGAGACTTTAAAAAATAAAATCAAGAGTTCTCTGCATGAAACCCTCGGGGTGAATATTTGGCAGGCTAGCTCATCAGTTCTGGAGGGCCTTAATTGCCGGCAAATTTTATCATTTACATAAAAAGGAAAAAAGTAATATCCATTTATCCATTGCCCCATTATAGTCAATGTGTGCAAAACAGATTTAACAGCTTAGGTTTAACAACTTAGATAACAAATTTATTCTTCACACACCTGAGTATTAATGTGCATGTGGGTTGCACTGATGCCCCTTTTCCACATGTGCTCTTGTGCACATTCGTCCACATGTGAGCACTTTCAATTGAACTCTGTCTTGATGTTTCTATCCATGCTAGTGGGTGGTGTTTGGTGAGATATGTTCACACAGTGTGCTATTGTCTCCTCCCTGGGTTCTAGAAATCTGAGGTTAATTGTGACACTTGTGCACAGTGCAAGGTGCAATTTTTCAAAATAATTTTTTGAGTTAACAATTTTTCTGATATCACAAAACATCAAAAATGTGCTTGTCACATTAGACCCACCACCACCACCCTGAGCTCCAGAAACCTGAGGGCCATTGTGGGCATGCATGCAGGTGTTTGTTTACCTGTATGTGGTCAATTTATCTATTGTTTTACAAGCTACAAGTTTCCTTTCCAATCTGCCAGACTTGCATATAACAGCAGGTTTTTTTTAAAAAAAATAGAGTATGTCATGCTTGACCCCAACAGCAGCCCACTGTAAATGAAGTACAGAGTGTGGTGATAGGTAGCACCAACATGTTGCCAAACACTTAAAAAACTGAAATGCCCACACAATGTACTTCACTATGTGAGCTGCTAGGTAACATGTAATTTTATGTTGGATTTTTCTTCTTCGTAGTAAATTATCAGCAGATTGGGAAAATCTGGATTAAATGGAGTGAAAGAGCAGGCTGCAACTTAGAGGAAGGCAACATCATGTGAATAACATGTGTAAAACAGATGCACACAGGATGCATCAAATCCACTTTAAAGTGACGTATGTACACAACCTTTGAATCGGAATGACAAAGAGCAGATCCTAAACTGATCAGGTTGCTCCCAAATGCTTCAGATGCAAGGTAAATCTTGTGGCAGCTGCACATTTACCCATTCACAGAGTCTGCATATCTTACAAGGGAAAATTTGCCACGGGACAAACTTGGAAAACAACCCAATCTAACTGTAGTCTGCTCTCCAGTTAGGAAGGAACTGTGTGTGATAAAGGCTGCTTTCCAAGCTAAAGATATCTAACAATTGCCTTTGAGTAGCTGAATACCTCCGTTTAAGTGACATAGCCATACTAACCCATCCTTAAGAACATCCCAAGAATATCACATATCAAATCAGCTACAACACAGGGAACTGGCATCACTCTGTCAGCTTGTGATTCAAATGATGACAGACTGTGAGAGAAAGGTGCTTGGGAAATTGATTTCATAATAGCTGTAAAGGTAGTATAAGAGATAGGAGCGGAAGGCAGTATCTTGCTCTCAATTTTCTCACGTGCTTCTTTTTCTAACCATTATCCATCAATTAATGAGAAAAGAAATTGCATTTGGAAATTATCAAAGGGAAGGAGGGAGTCAGTGAAATTATCATGGGTGAAGTACAAGGGTTTTGTCACATTTAACTTACTTTTGAAATGGCTCAGGGATATCTGGGCATGCCTCTATTTTCACTCCACAGATCATCAGTGGTCTGCAGACTTTGTGGGTGCCCATGCTTTAATTAATGCCCATGGGGAAATGCCATGATGTATCTTCTCACTTAGGGCTTTTTCAGAGCAATAACTTCTAGCTCCCAGTGAGACTGTAGAGTGCTGGAGAAATGTTTGCTTAAACAAGACACACACAAAAAACCACCCTTGGTCACTTTATAATGATAGCATAAGCTCAAAACCCCACAAATTCTAAGGTGTCACAAGAATAAGGCAGAAAAATGGAAGCATATTTTGCAGAAGAAAAGACACACTTTTAAAGAAATTGGAGGACGGGATATGACCCTTCCTTAGCTAGGGCTCTTGCACTAATGGACAGGTGAGATATAATGCTGAAGAACAGAGAAATCCAGCATGACAGTGTTGGTAGCAAAAACTCATTGTGCAACAGATTGCACAATAGATTGTGCAATCTGCTGCCAGCAACCTTCTTACACATTTTTTTGTGCAACAATGATCCACTAGAATAAACATTTCACCAGGTGTAGATGAATACTAAGTGGCTTTTACATAGCACTGCACTGGATACAACACATAATGTTTGATAAATCCATATATATTATATACATATATGTGCTCTGTGTGTGTGTTTGCGCACGCGCATACACACACATACACACATATAATATCTAATCAATTCTTAGGATAATAAAGAAAAAAATCTGTACGGTGAATCTGAGAATCTGAAGGAAAAGAAAATCTTCCTGCAAGACTCTGTATTAGCATCAGAGCACATCATTTAGGAAATATGAATGAAAAATAAGAGAGTTCCTTCTAAAGAGCCTTGGTAGGCAATTAGACTCAGATCTTATCAGAAGATACTCAAAAAATCTGACTGTGGTTTAAATAATGAAAATAGCTTTTATGGCACCAGGGCTTTTTCAATTTATTCTAATCTTTCAGGTACACCACAAAAAGAAAAAATGAAAAAACACCCTTAAAGGCAGTTTTCTCATCTTCACTTGGAACATAGATTATAATTTCAACCAAACATTATTATTTGATTCCTTTGTTCACAATTTGCATCGATGATTTGCATTATTATCTAGTACTGGATCAGCTCATTTGCAAAGAAAATAATATAGTGACAGTCGGTCTAAGGAGACGAAGATGAGTGATCTGACCTTTTAATTAAAAGATTAACACTAGCCAGCTACAGCAGGCTAAGCACATTAAGGAAAAGTGACCTTTTTAATATAGTCCCATTGAATGCACCAAAACAATATGTTGAAATGAAGACATGTCAATTGGTGGAAAAGCTAGATGGTGCTGCCATTTCTATTTTATTATGTTAAATTTATTTATATTCCACTTTTCCTCCCCAAAAGATGCCCAATGCATTTAACATGAAATAAAACAAAACAATGTCCAGCAGTTGGGAATCACCAATCTGTGGGCCTGCTTAGGCGCAAGAGGCCATTTACCCCCAAGTCATGACCACCTACCAAACACTCAACACCATATGTGACTTCAGGTGTGTTTGGGATTGACTGAACTAGGGCTCTTCCAGCTGCTGGCTGACACTGTGTCAGGCTTGAGGGATTATCTCCTCCCCTGGCAGCTTCCAGGATCAAAGAAGGAGCAAGGAAGTTCGTATTTATGGTTTTATTCAGTAACAGTGAAACAGACTAAAGAATCTGGTCCTGGACACCATTAGGATGTTGCCCACTCTGACCCCTCCCTTTCCTTCTCCAACAACAATCCGTGAATCTACAGGACGCCACAGGGTTCAAATTCCACAGCATCCTTTGTTCTTGAATTCTGAGTGATTGGTGAAAATCTTCCCACTTTCACTCCTCTTCCAAAAGGAGCTGAGGGGACAGAGGGGGCAGTTCCTAGCCCTCCACTCCATTCCCTACCACACTGTTATCAATGGTACATTCCTCCCACCTTCTCTTCCTCCTCTTCAGTCTCAGTCAGGCTCCTCTGCACTCCACTCCCCCACAGCCGTGTCCACCCACAAAACCCTGTGCCCATCTCCCTCCCTCCACCTGCCCCCCTCACTGCCAGCGGTTACTGTTGCTCTGTGAATGGAGGCTGGAGCCTGGGGGGCCACAAAGGAGCTGAAGGCAGAGAGGCAGGAGGCACTGAGACCCACAGAATTGTGGGATGCTGTGAAGACTTCAGTTGCCCCACAGTCATAGACAGATGTTAAGGACTCCTTTCAGCAGAAGAATATACTTCATCTATAAAATGAGGCAACACCCTGGAAGATCATGAGTCATGACACAGAAAAGAAGGACTGTTAGAAGCCATGCTATGTCTTTGGAGCTACAAAATTGATTTCATACTCTCACCTCGGACACCAATTCTCACTCAGAGAAGCAAGTACAGTGCTTGCAGACCTCAGAACACACTGAGATGGCAGTGGAGAGTACATTGTACAGACCGGTTGCTGCTGCTCCCCACAGAAGGAAGAGATGTGTGGTGGTGGCAGGTGACTCCCTTCAAAGGAAGGGCAGCATGGTTTCAGTTGTCTCTACACGAGTATGGGAAACAAGCAAGAAGAACTTACATTCTTTATACAGGGTGACAAATATGACATAATAGGCATTCAAGAAATGTAGAATGTATAAAATGAGGGGTACAACTTGCTCAAAGGGAATAAATCAAACATAAAGGGAGGAGTAGCAACATTATACAGGATGTAAGGGATGTGTACACTTATGAAGAAATTGGTGATTTAGAGCAGGCATGTCCAACTCCCAAGAGACAGTGATCTACCCATTGTCATTGGAGAGAGGAGCATTCATGGGGTGGATGCATTGCCCAAAGTTCTTGAGCTTTTTGGGGGAAGGATTTTTTAGCTTTTTCCTTGTCACTTTTTGTATACGATAAGGATCCTGCAATCAATCTACCAGGATCAGCTGGGGATCTATTGGTAGATCACAATCTACTGGTTGGACACCCCTGATTTAGAGCATGGAAAGCAGATTGAGAATATATAGGTAAAAATTGTTGGAGAGGGAAACAACAGTGACCTTACTGTGGGTGTCTGCTACAGACTGAAGAATTGGATGATGCCTTCCTAGAGATATAGTAGTCATGAGAGACTTCAACTTCCTTGATATCTGATGGAATGCAAACTTTGCCAAGAATGTAAGGTTCAAGAAATTCCTCAGTGCCTCTCTGACAATTTCATTTCCCAGAAGGTGGAAGAAGCAACAAGGGGGTCTTACCTTTTGGACCTGGTCTTCACAAACATAGAGGGACTGATTGACAAAGTAGAAGTACAGTGAATCTTAGAAAGAAGTGATCATGTCCTCTTGGGTTTCATTATAGAAGGCTGATTTCAAAAAGCTTCTACTGGGTGAAATGCCATGGCCAGAAATACTCAAAGAGAAGGGTGTCCAAAAGAGATGGGGGTTTCTTAAAGTTGAAATATTGAAGGCACAAAGGCAGACAATTCCAACAACAAAGAAAGGTGGGAGGCACCTAAAGAAACCAATGTGGCTGCATATGAAGAGCTGAGATGTAAGAAGGGAATGTATAAGAAATAGAAGAAATGAGAAATGCACAGGTAAGTCAGGCGGGTCAAAGCCCAGAATGAGCTCAGGCTTGCAAGAGAGGTTAAAAATAATAATAAAAGGTTTATTCAGCTATGTTTGAAGCAAGAGGAAGAAGAACCAAGTATTACAGTGGGTCCTCTGCATGGAGAAGACAGAAAAATCCTATTGGGTGACAGAGAGAAGGTGGACTGCTCAACACATGCTTTGCCACTGTAGGGTGGGGAGGGTGATTCAGTTGGTGCTTTGCTCTGCTTCTTCCACTTAAAGGAGAATGGAAATGTTCGTTTTTATGCATATTTTACCCTAATATGTGCACTACTGCGCACATTACTTGGCTGAAGAATTCAACTGCAAAATTCAGAGAAGTGCAAATTTTGAAGGATGGCTGTGTTCAGTCCACAGAAGGTGCAAATTACAAAAATTCACCTTTACCTGCAAGCTCAATTGAGTTTCTTACCCAACCCTAGCTCAAGTTTGAGTTGGGGGTGCCAAGTTACTTTGTAGCTATCAATGCCAATTTTCCTGAGAATCTCCTTTTGAGGGGAGGGGCTAGAAGCATTTCAGCCCCTTCCACTTCACTCTCATCTTGAGCATTTTCAATTAAGTTGTGGCTTGCTTAATTTCAGCTCTGGTTACCTGCTTTTTTATTTCCTTCCCACCAGCAATGACTTATTGCATGGGAAAACACACACACACACACACGCACACATTTCCCTGTCTACAGACTGCCAAACGTGATCTGCTGAACCCAGAAGCCAAGAAAGATTTTTCAATGCTCTTTCTCACATTTGTTTCCTTTCTTTGCTGCTCCCAGAGGCTGCAGAGTCTTGAATGTGAGATAATCTGTAGATCAATGAGGGCAGATGTAAAACTCTTGCTAAGCCATGTTTTCCCAGCTGGGGGTAAATTCACTTGCCTGTATGTAAAACTTCTAATTAGAGATGTCAAGACTCTGTAAAAATAGTTAGAAAATTGAGGATGAGTTCTACAAAAATTAAAAAACAAAACAAGAATCTACCCAAGAATGCTGAAATCAAGATTGCCAGGTTGGTGTTTTTTCTGGTTTGATTTTTCAGGGCATTGAAACAACCATTGCATTGTGGACAGTTTTTAATTCTGAACCACATCGGTTTTTTCACCCATAAATTCATTCTGTCCTATTTCCAGATTCTTTTCATTTTTTTATTAAAAAAGCAAACAAATTAAAATAAGTGTTATAAATAAATATATATATTTATCCTAATCTCTAAACGGTCTGATATGTCAGTGGGTTCAGGCACTTACCCAGGTTGTGTGTTTCCTTTGGAAATGAGGCGTTGTTGTTGTTGTTGTTGTTGTTGTTGTTGTTTTATTCTCCAGAATGGTTTTTATCCCAGGTGATTTCCTTAATAGGAAACTTGTTGAGCCTATATTTTAACACTTTGCTAAATCTACTATCTGGCAGCCCATATAAATACGCCAAGAACTGATTAAGCTCTAACATCCACTAGACCCCAGAACTTGGCAGAGGGTCTGGCACCCAGGAATTTAGAAGAAGCAAGGCACCTAAAACAATGTGATTTATCATGTGTGTGGCTATAGGGAATGTGTGCCTGATATTCTAGCCCTATATCCTTCTTTCCCCCCACACCATGCATTTTCTAGTGTACATTTATTTTCTGATTTAACTAAGAGTATTGTGCTTCCTCAGCCTCCCTATAAAATTTAGTACACACCTTTGATGTGATTTTAGTTTAGTGGAGCTAAGAAGTATGCCCCAGGAAAGCATCTGACTCTGTCAAAAAGTGTGTCAGGGCTGTTGCCCATGCTTGAGAGAACTCTGCAAATGGTTATTTCCCACAAATACTCTGACTACTGCAAGCCATAAATATTGATTTATTGTAGAGCCTGGGTTGGCTGTGACCTGATGACAGGCAGAATCTTGTCCATGCAAGATTTTCTTTCACCTATGCCCTTGTGTATGGCAAGGCAGAGGATCAGTCACCTGTAAACATGTGGAACCACTCTCCTGTTTCACAAATTTGGGATGCTATGAAAAGAGAGGCTTGCAATTCCCCACTGCAGATATTCTTTTGTGGAGATACCATTTGCTGTCATTACTCAATCTTAGTTTCCTGTCACTGAGAAAATGCTATTAGCAAGTTAATGACATCACTAGTGTTGAGTGACACACACAGCCTGCCCATTAAGCACACATTCTCTTAACATTTCAGAATAGTATCCTTAAATAAAAAAGTGATTCCCTAATGTGAAAGACCTCATGTCATTCTTGAGATCTTTAAACCTACCCCCACAACAGAAACCACCAGCAAGGTTGCTTCTTCCTTGTGTTGACACTCTTCCAAATTGTCAATCTGTTTCTTTATTATCAGTCAATCAATTTATGTGCAGCTTTGCTTTTCCCACAAAGTGTAGTCACTTCCAAAGTGTAGACCACAGGTAGGAAGCATGTGGCCCCCAACATCATTTTCTGTGACCCCCCAATTCCCCCAAAGCTGGCCCATATCCCCATCACATAGGAGTTCATGCCTTTCTGATTCTATCCTTAAGCTTCCTAGTGTTTTAAAAGTGTTCTCTCCCCTCCTTTAGGGCAATGCGATATAGCAGTATTTCATTTGATTTAAAATAACACTTTATTTTGCAGGCAACTACAAGCAAGAAATAAAAGCAGTTTTTCCCTCTGACCAATGAACTAAGAAACCACAAAAAAATCACTTCCATATCACAAATTGTTTTAAAATAAAGCATTGTTTAAAATGCCACTGGTATCAATAAAAGCAATTGGTTTGCATCAATGAATGCAAGAATAAATGGTTAATTATCACAAACAAAACAACAGTGTGATCATAGTTATCAACAGTTCCTCAACTGTTAGGGTGAAAGTTGCAATCCAAATCAGGTGGAAACCGGTATCATCAATTTCTTACCTTCTATTTAATTCTGCTCACTCAAAGTGGTCATTCATATCAAAGGCCAGTAATGGAATATAGAAGTGAGCAAATTGAAATGGAAAAGGATTAAACAGGAGTGCTAAAGGTGTCTGTGGATATAGTGAGATTTGCATGTGAGCAAAAATTGCAAAAGCTTATTTGGCTTATAAAGATGTAGATAGATGCCTCTTATCAAAAGTATTTAGCATGAGAAAGGGAATGGTAAAGGAAATATGTGTTTTTTAAAGAACAAAACAAATATTCTCTTATCATGAAAAATACAGAATGCTTGTGCAAGTAAGTTTAAAAGGAAGAAACTACAAAGCCAAGCTAGCTGATCTTTTTTATTTATTTCCCAGACTGTGTTAAAACAACCACTGTACCTTCTGATGTGCTTAGCTGAGGTTGGTTCATTGAATCCAGAATATATTATAACCAGTTTATGTGTTGTTGTTGTTGTTGTTGTTGTTGTTGTTATTTATTAAATTTGTATTTGCCCTTCATCCAAGGACAACAGGGTGGTACACAACATGAAAATACAAGATACGTAATAAAACAAAAACAACTCCTTTCCTATAAACACATTTAAAAGGCCTTTGAATGTTTAATCAGCCAAAGGCCTGGTTATAGAGAAACATTTTCACCTGGCACCTAAATATACATAACAAAGGAGCCAGGTGAGCCTCCCTGGGGAGAGCATTCCACAAGCATGGAGCCACCACAGAAAAGGCTTATTCTTGTGTTGCCACCCTCCAGACCTCTCACATTCCCTCTAATATTTATCCAATTAAAATAGGGACGTCCCTTTCAATAATGATAATTGTACTTTTTATACCCCACACATTTTATTGAGTTGCCTCAGCACTCTGGGCAGCTTCCAGCATATATAAAAACATAATAAAACATTAAACATTAATAAAACTTCCCTATACAGGATTGCCTTCAGATGGCTTGGGGGCCACATAACTCCATACCCTCCAACATTTCTCCAATGGAAATAGGACATCTTAAGGAAAAGAAGGAAATTCCAGGATCAAATCAGAAACCAGGATGGCTTCTCTAAACCCGGGAGATCCATGGAAAATAGGGACACTTGGAGAGTCTGCTACCATACAGGAGGCACACAAAGAAGGGCCTCAGATGATGATCACAGGGTCTGAGTCAGTTCATATGGGGAGGAAAGGTCCTTGAGGTATTGCAGTCCTGAGCCATAGCAGTTTGAATAGGGTCCAGAAACTAATTGGCAGCTAGTGCAGTTGGGCCAGGATCAGTGTAATATGTTCAAACATATTACATGGGGGTACAGAAAGAGGACGTTTAACTGACTCATGGTTCTCATCACCATCACCATCACCATTTCCACTTAACACAGGATGACTTCTTCAGCACTTCAGTGTCATAAAAATAACCCTGCAGGACCAGGCCAAAGGCCCATCTAGTCCAACATCCTGTTTTCTCAGTGATCAACCAGTTACCTATGGGAAGCTCACAAACGAGTTGAGCTCAAGGTCTAAGGGCTCTTTTCCCTGATGGGAAACATTTCTGGAGCCACATGCTGTTGGTGACTTGTAGGAGTCAGTTGGTAGTTCACCACACTTCAACCAGTGTGATATATCAGCAGAGTATACAGAACCCCAGCAGAGTCTTTGGAGATTTCCTGCTCTCAGCAGAGCAGCTTCTTTCAGAGTCCTCAGTTAAGGGGAAACCTGCTCCCCCATACTGCACCAAGTGACAAAGTGTTTATTGTCTCCATACACAAGAGAAACCTAAACAGTACTATCTACCACGTACAGTTCTTCTGGTCTTTGAAGTAAAGATGAGGGATTGCACAGCTCCCTTGCTCCGGAAGATCAACTTCCATCAAACCTTAACTGTTCCACTTTCGGAGAATTTTGCATAGCTTGGGCTTGAGTTGTGATTATTCCTCTGAACTAAGGGACGAAAGCAGAGGAATTCGTGAAACAGGTAAAATGTTCTCCAACAAAGAATATTCAGATTTTGGAATTGAAGCCAACTTATGAAAATTCAGCTAAGTTTTGCTTGGAAATGTTCTCTGTTCATGAATGAGAATATGTCTTTGTGCTCTTGCTTAAACAAACACATAGAGCCTCTCCCTTGTGGGAAGCCCCATATCTTCTGAAGTTCTCTCATGCAGATCATAGCCATATTGATGTGTCCAATGGATGAACTGCCTCTTTTTTTCATGACTGTTTAGTTTCAAATGGCTTGTTACTCAAGCAGAAGTAAATCAGCATGTGCATTCAGTTGACATAGTTGGTGAGTGTTTGGAACCATCTGTTTTTTTGACCAGTGGCTTGAGAAGGTGCATAGGTCATCCCTCATAAGAATCTCAATTAAATATGAACATTGCACTTCTGGGCTTTAGAATTGGCAACTTGCCTCCTTTAATAGAAATTTGAATTGTTTCACATTATCATAGGGAGCCTCTTGTAATTAGTGGCTTAGCAGGCAGGCATGAATACTGTTGTAGAAAGCTCTGTAACTAGGACTGGTATTTAGAATGATAGTCTAAAAGAACTCTTAAAATACGAAATCAAGAAACTGGACACCTATCTCTGCTGCTGATTATTATAGTTTTAACCATGGAAGAAGGCCCTCTTGATTCCCCCCATTCACATAATAATATTTATGCCTATCACAAATAAATGAGCGTTGTTATATCCTACTCACACATGCAAGCATGTGCCAGTCCTCATTGATGAAAACTGGGTAGAATGAGGCTGTCCAAATGGGCTGTGATACATTTTACAGCCATCGTACTTTGAATAAGGTACACAAACAAACCTATGCAGCAAACATGACCAATGGCCAGGAATTCTTGGAATTTGTAGTTCAGCAACATACTTGCTGTAGAAGAACCACAATGGCATTGGGATCCTTTATATATTGGACCTGTCAGTAAAAAACATTCAAATTCATCCTTCTCATCAAAGCCCCCAATGGTGCAATGGGTCAGTTTGTCTGGTTGTGAACCAGAAGGTTGGTAGTTTGAGCCCACCTAGGGATGGCTGTGGGAAGGATGCCTGCTTTAAAATTCTATGATTCTACAAGACATCCAGTACAGCAAGAACATGTACGCTTCCCAAGACACAGGATGATATATGAGGAACCATGTTTCCATAGGTCCTTGGGACTTTCCAGCCATTGGTTGTCTAGTCATTGGTTGTTCAACCATTGGACAATCCAGAGCTGCCTTATGAGTTCAGAGGAAGAGGGTTCTGGCTCTTCCAGAAGAAGATTCTGCTGTGTTGCTCTTCTGTCACCAGACACTAGGACCAAAAGAGAGAGGTCTCTGTTTCCTCCATTGGCAGTGGCTTCTGCTGCTCTTTGCTACCACAATCCAGTGACAAGCATAAAACAGCAGCCATAGTTCTTGTCTAGCCATTCCATTTTTCCTCTAGTTGTTGTCTGGAGTCAGAGGGTTGAGTCCAATATTAGCCCCACACATTGGACATATCAAAATCAGTAAGTGTGACTATATTTGGTCCATTACTTTCATTGTTTCTACTTGGAGTTTCACTTTTTTGGATATTGTACAGATTTGCCCTTCTTTGTCCTTTGGCGGGGCACCAATGACTTTGAGCACCCCTGGATGATCGGATGTTGAGGGATATGTGGGGCTACTTCAGCCAGCCCCTGTCTCCTGCTCCTTCTCTTGCCTGTCAGAATAAAGAGAGGAAAGAAAGTGGTTCTGTTGCACTAGTGGAAGTCCAACTCATGTGATGCCAGATACAGCCCAATCATTTTAAAAATGAACACTTGTGAAAGTGTTCACAAATGCAGTCACATACAGACTGCCACCAAGCTCCTCTAACTGCAGCATTGCTCTCTGCCTAGAGAAATGGTGTGTTGATTACATGCCAATAGAAAGATTGGTTTTCTTTTCTAATCTTGCTTGTTTGAATATTGCTACAGAATTTTAGTAAGTCCCTATAGATTTCAAAGCTTTGCTGTTTAAATTTATTTATTTTAAAAAGCAAACTTGCAGAATAACTTTTGTTTGTTCACTTCATAGCTAAACAAAACAAAACTAATAGAATAAAGAAATGCAAGTCACTCCAAACCAATATTTTTTAGGGCACATGAGGCAAAGAAACTCACCCAAACCTTCCACTCTTTCATCTTGAAGTAAAATCTTTTCTGTGTTCCATCAGTTGTCTGTTGAAATTAGCCTTGACCTATAGAGGAGCCTCATTATAGCAGGCAATAAAAAATGCTGCTGTGGCAAAAAGGAGGGGGGGAGTATGTGTGCAGAAAGGAGGGGAGCTCTCAAATATGTTCGAAGAAAGTAGCTGAACTTAAGAGAAAATTGCAGTTTGGGGAGATCATCCACATTTCTCCTAGCTTGCAGTTCCCGCAGATTTTAATTAGATATCCATCATTCTCATTATCACTGCTGTAATTACAGAGAGCTATGAAGTGTTGAATGGGGCTCTTTGTTGTTTGATGTCTAACTTGGGAGAACAAGAAAAGAAAAATATAATAATAAAAGATTCCTGAACAATTCATTATTTGCTGCCCTGTACTTAAAGAACCAATTCTTCTGATCTAGACCTCCTGGGATTATTTTGTACTGGATACAACCCAGAAAAAGTTGATCAGTTCATGGGCAAACTCAAAAGAGGAGCTATAGTACTCGTTTTTCCTCTAGTGCAGGGATGGGGAGCCTATGGCCCTCCAGATGTGATTGAACTGCAACTCCCATCATCCCTGACCATTGACTATAGTGATTGAGGTTCATGGGACTTGTCTCTTCCCCAACTTCTCCTCAAGGCAAAATCATTTTCAGTTGGGGTGGGGAAAATTTACCCCACCTGAGTTTGAAGTTGAATTTGAAAACTTTGTCAGATCCTGGCTAAAGAGAGTTCTGTGTTTGGAATTGGAGAAGCAAATAAACAAAACCATCTGAAGGACAGTTTGTACCTCTTATTGACTCCACCGTAGTCCGTACTGGGAACAATTAGGAGTTTTCCTACTCCTAAGAGCTTTCACTGTTTGTGGCCTTTGAGCAATCTTTGCTTTGGGAGATAAACATTGAAAAGCTGAAGGTGGTCATGAAACAATATGCAGGTTGGCCTCACAAGTTCTTTGTCACCTCTAAAAATTCCAGGCTCTATTTGAACATTGCTTATAGTTTCAAATAACAATTCTGTAGCTGTACAATTTTGTAATATGTACTACTTTACCATTTTAAATCCCCATGAACATGGGAGTGTTTCTTTGAATACATTGATGGAGAAAATACTACGTATGGTATCCAAAGTACTTAAAGGAGAAAAGGTGAAATTTATTGACATTACAGTGGTACACCGCAAGACGAAAGGGTTTTCCGTTTTGGAGGTGCTTCGCAAAACAAATTTCCCTATGGGCTTGCTTCGCAAGACGAAAATGTCTTGCGAGTTCCTGCGGTTTTTTCCCCTCCCCCCTTTTCCTAAGCCGCTAAGCTGCTTATCAGCTGATAAGCCGCTTAACAGCTGATCACTAAAAGCCGCTAAACCGCTAATAGCGCTAATCTGCTAAGCCTACCCATGGATGGTTAATTCCAGTCAAAAGTGACTATGGGGTGTGGCGTGCATCTTGCTTCAGGTTGAGGGAGCCAGCATTTGTCCACAGACAGCTTTCCAGGTCATGTGGCCAGCATGACTAAACCGCTTTGGGCACAACGGAACACTGTGACGGAAGCCAGAGCACAGGGAAACGCCATTTACCTTCCCTCCACAGTGGTACCTATTTCTCTACTTACACTGGTATGCTTTTGAACTGCTAGGTTGGCAGAAGCTGAGTCAGAGCAACAGGAGCACACCCCATCGTTCAGATTCGAACCGCCAACCTTCTGATTGGCAAGCCCAAGAAGAATGTGGGTGGTGCTGTGGTTGCATATAGGAATCTAAATTAGGCAGCAATGCATTAAAGTGTATATATAAAAATGTGTACAATGCATATATTAGGAGAATTGCACAGGAAAGTGTATTGAATTTTCTTGATGACTTTACAACATTTAAGATTTAAGCAAAGATTTAAGATTGGAACTCAGAGAAACTGAAGGCTCCTCAAAGTTCCTCCTTATTCTTATTTTATTCATTTATTTAAAAGCATTTCTAAACCACTTAATTTTTTTAAAAAAGTGATATACAAAATGCTGGGTGTAATTTGGGAATATGTGTGAAATTGCACTAACTGCTTGGTCTATGTCTCAAGTTGCCCACCCACCATGTATGATTTCTGTTCAGGGCTAGGATGCCCAGCTATGATGGGCCCCTTGAAACAGCTCAAGGCTACACAACTGGCATGACTCATCCACAAACCACCTTTTGTCCAAAGAATGGGTGTACATCCTTTGGCGGGTATAAAGCTAAGGCTGCATTCAGCAGCAATGTAGGGATAGTGTAGTTAATGGTAGTGAATTGTCGGGGGTGGGGTGGGGGTGGATATCTCTCCAAATCTGGATCTCTCTGTATATTTAGATCTCTAGTCTCTAAGGCCAGGTTACTATACTTAGTAATTTAGTTTATGGTACATCTCTTAACTTCATGTATATAGTGTGTAAAATTTGTCTTGTATCTTACTGCAATAAAATACTTTATACTGAACTGTGTGGGCAAGGAGTTTTCTTCACCATCAACTCTGGAGAGGCTGACAATAGGAAAGAGAGAAGACTGGACTACTTTTCCTGGTGCTGTGCAACTCTGCCAATCACACCAGTATAGGTGTGATATCAAAACCCTATCAATTAAAATAACAACTAAAGAATAAAACAGTATCATAAAGGCAGTTAAGCAGCATTATAAAAACAGATAAAATCAGTACTTCGGGGGAAAACAAAACCAGTCAATGAAAGACTGGACAAAAAATTAGGTCTTCACAAGCCATCAGAAGCAACTAATGGGTGGAGCTTCATATATGGCAGAAAAAATGTCATTCCACAGTGCAGAAAATGCACATTCTGGGATCACCGCATTGTGATAAGGTGCTTTGCCATGCACAATTCCCCCCCCCCATCATCTATTTGATCTGACTGATCTTATGCAGGTGCAGGTGGTCTTTCAGGTAAACTTTCCTTGTTAGGGGCTTCATAAATTAAGCTATGATACAGTGGTACCTCGGGTTAAGTACTTAATTCATTCCGGAGGTCCGTTCTTAACCTGAAGCACCACTTTAGCTAATGGGGCCTCCCGCTGCTGCCGCTTCGCCGGAGCACGGTTTCTGTTCTCATCCTGAAGCAAAGTTCTTAACCTGAGGTACTATTTCTGGGTTAGGGGAGTCTGTAACCTGAAGCGTATGTAACCTGAAGCGTATGTAACCTGAGGGAGGTACCACTGTACTATGAAAATGACCTGGTAGCAGATCTTTATTCCTACTCTTCAGTAGCACCTCTCCCTTTCTTATTTTGACTATCAGTGCAACAATATTCATAACCCTATAGCTTAATGCTTATCACACACAAGGCATGACATGTCTTGGTTGCTATGGTTGTCCTGTCAGCCTATATCTTATTCTTAGATTCACAGTTGTCCAAAAAAATAAGAAGCGAAGGGGGGGGACACACTGAAAAGATCACTCCATTTTCTGTTTATCCTTCAAATCTATTCATGCTGCCTTTGAAAAATGCTGCTATATGCATCAATCATTTCTGTGACAATATAAGACTTTCTAAAATATATGTGTGAAGGTTTCATGCACTCTTTAATGATAAATACACGGATACATCTGTTTCTCTGATTGCATCGGCTGTTTGAACTTTCCTTGGTCCTCTTCACAAATCCCCTTGCGCTTTCAAGGTCAGGGGATAAAAACACACTGGCATAAAAAAGGTGATGATTTTCAAGTCCATCTCTGGAGTGCATATATATCTGAACATAGTGCATTCTGGAGACCAAAGTTTCTCCATTATGATACTTTTATTTATTTATTTTGCTATCTTGTTAGTCTTGCGTCGCACATAACCTTGTGAACTACTCAACTTCTGGATAACTTTCTCCTTTACCCCTTAAAGCTGCACTTTCACTCTCAAATGATTAGAATTGGAAATTCCACTTAATGTTTCATTCAGAAAGAAACCTTGCCAGGCAAGCACTGGAAGACGGGCCCTGTGAATTAAGTTCGTTAGTTCATCAGCATAAGATGATGCAGGGAGAAAGCTAACTCCTTCCCACTGGAAAATAAGTTCATTTGAAGATGGGTAAACACTTTTTAAAATACATGCTGGTTTCACCAAAGCAAACTGGTAAATATGAGAAGTCCCCCCCCCCATTTAGACAGATGTTGGGGGACATGGCGCCCTCCAGATGTCCCTAAGCACTGCCTATCCTGGGTTGGGCTGCTGGGAGTTGGCATCCTGCAACATCTGGATGGCCAGAAGCTCCTCACCACTGATTTAAACTGAAGGTGACTTAGAAGGAGAACTTGTAGGCTATCCAACCAAATTCTACTAATAATGTAGACCCAAACAGTGCTTTTTTCTGGGGGTATGCAGGGATATGCATACCCCTAAACATTTTGTGACTCTTTGTACTTTTGTCCATTTACTGTATTTATTTTTCCCAATTTGAACTATAAAATGGTGATTTTCTTGAGTCAAAATGAGATACCCCTAAATATATTTTTAGAGGGGAAAGCATTGGACCCAGATAAATTAAGGAAACTCTGTTGCTCATGTCCGTCCATTTCAGTGGGTCTACGCTGAGTAAAACTAGTGTTGGATCCAGCCCTATCTAACTGAACTTCTTACCTGATACAGGAGATTCAGAGCTACAGCATCCCAGAGCTTGAAGATTCCCATCAAGAAATCTCTCCCCACTAGGGAATTCATTGATTGTAAACTGCTCTAATCATCAAGAGCCTTCTCCTAGTGTGCAGCCTGCCCTCTTGTGAACTTATCCTGATAAAATAACTTTTCAAAAATTGCTAAGGCAACTGTTGTCAGAACTATGAGGTGTTTTACAGGCCTTGTCTCACTAGTTTTTACTTGAGCATTTCATTCATCACAAGTGATGCAGTTGTTGATGGCAACAGAGATCACTTTCTACATATGCTGACAGTATCTCTCAGAATTCATTGGCTGTCAAGACCTTGAAGGTCTATCATCTGCATTCATGGAGTTTAAGGCAGCCAATTTAGTTCCCCAATCCAATAGTTTCAGTTTTAGAGCCAAGCTATGTATGGCATTGAGTGTGTATTTGCTTTTAATGTTCTGGGGTTCTAAAAATGTAAATTCTAAAAGTCAATTGCATCAGGCAGTAGGGTCTGATAATTAATAATATCAGAGCCAACACAGAGGGGAATTTAGCCCATTCATACCCTGCTGTCACCCTAAGGAAAAACCCTCTTCTGAAGTATTAGTTTGAGAGAGGGAATCTTCCACTGGCACTAGTGTCACTGAGCTTTTAGCCCATCATAAGAATGGGGCCTCCAAAAAGGGCCCTCCAAGCCTTTCTGTCTGGCCCACATGGCACATTCTTCCACATCCACAACCCTCATCAGCCCTACTTAGGAAACTACTTTAGTGTTTTTTATTGGCAAGAATGTGTCCTTGAACTTTGGAACTTCTTGCTTGCCTGGATGGAAGATAGAGAGGGGTGTCCATAGAAACTAGTCTATTGTATGAAGGTAACATTTATGTTTGTTGCTCTGTCCACATTTGCCTATGACCCTGCCCACCAGTTGCATGTAGCTCCTTGAATGCTGTCCGGGAGGAAATGTGGCTCTCGGGCTGAAAAAGGCTTCCCATCCCTGGTCTATCAATTCTGTTGCTTTGCATCTTCTACCCCGTCTTTCTGATGTGTTGCCCATCTGCTCTTTCTTCTTCTTGCTCTTTCTTTTCCTTCAGTTCTGCCTTCAGTTACTTAATGTAGGTGGGAAAGACAAGAACTAACTTTTTCCTCTTGCTCTTTCCCAGCATCCCAGACCTCTCCCTTCATTGGTGCAGCATTCTGTGATCTCATAGAAGTGAAATATGATTATCTTAATCCTTCCCCCTCACACACAAGCTTTTCAGTTAGTTCTTCCTTTGCAGCAATGACCGCTGAATAGACTGTGGGAATGCATCACAGAGACCTATCTGTGGTTCCACTAGTGACCAGCTTGCATGAATGCTGTTTTGTTTTTAACCTACATTTTCTCAAGTAATCAATCAAGCTTCTTTGTTAGAAAGCATTGGTCCTCATGAATGCGTGAGCATGGAATGAAAGCATTTTATAGACCAAGGCAAACTTGTACCATGAGCTTCTAGGTCATTCAATAAATACGGATTGAAGACTTTTGTCATACAAAGCAAGTAGTGTCTCTGTCTATATTAGGTAGCCACTGCCACAATAAATTCATTAATAGATGAATTTAGATCAAATTATGTCCATTGCAGCAGCAAAAAAGAAGCAGTCTCCACACAGCCTGATGTCTAACTGTAACCTGTAGACAGGTTATAATCACATTTTATAATTTGTCATAATCTAATAATAAAAGCAGATGCTTCCCCCTTTCCCAGTGTAATTCAAGTTCATTTGAAACAGTAGTCATAATTGACTATCGACTACCCCATTCTCAGTAAAATAAATAATGTACAAGATCTTATTTATTTCATGTTCTACAAATCCTCTCTGTGATCAACTCCCACCCAGAAACCTATATCTCCCTTGTGGAAGGTTGTGCAGATCCAGAATTGGTCTCCATGATCACTTATGGACACACTGTTAGGACCATATTCATGTAAGTCAACCTTACTCAGCTCCAATACACACTAAAAAAGAAACCACAGTGGTTTACAACAATATAAAAACATAAAACCAAACAATAACATTATAAAATGTTTAAATCAAAAAGAAATTAAAAAGAAGCATCAATAAATCATTGTGAGGGATGTACACACATAGTAGAAAAGTTTTTAGTAGGTATTTAAAAGTTGGCACAGAAGGCATCTGCTGAATCTCTACTGGCAGGATGTTCTACGTGACTGGATTGATGGCACTAGAGACTCAATTACTTGTTGTCAAACAAGCTTCACTAACTTGGGGAACAACACTCCTATAGATGACCTCAGTGATCAAGGTGGAATATTAGGGTTCAGATGATCCCCAAGATATCCTGGACCCAAGATACAAATGGAACCACTGTCATACAGTGCCTCTGATACCCAACTCACCAAGTCAGTCCGGAAGGATACAGTGGTTGGTGGTAACAAAAGCTCCTGAGATTTACTAGGCAACTTACCATATTGGCCTGAATATAAGCCTCTCCCTCAAAATTCTGCAGGCACTCACACACGTTCCATTTTGTCTGTTTCAGCAGCAATATTGGAAAAGCCAGATTTTGTAAGGCCATGAATTTAAGCCGCACTTTAACTTTTCAGTCGGAAAAAGTGAGGCTTATATTCAGGCCAATACGGTGCTTTGCTACATTAGTCTACCATTTTGTAACCAGGAAGTCTTTCTGTAGCATTAAAACACAGTATTGAAAACGGTTTTAAACCACAAATTATTCTAATCACTGTTACTGAAGCACCCCCATCTATATTTGTTGTGGAAAAGCAGTTCTCTCACCCACCCCCACATGATTTGGACTAGGAAGGACCATTGTTGTGTTCAGTCTTTAGGGCTCTTTTAAAAAAGGGGGGTGTCTTTTTTCTAGTCATCTACTTTTTCAGATTCACATTTCCAATGTGTCTCCAGACCATGGTAAATCTCCATGCTGTGGACATCAATCTATATTTGAGTCTGGATAGCTAATACAGTCACCTTGCAGTCCTTTTCATTTTCCCAGCTGTGACATGTCCACTTTTTGGCAGGTCTAATTCATTTCCCTAAGGCTCTTCATAATGTCCAGATTTCATAGTCATACATACTTAACTTGCATTAGTGTCATAACTGGACCATAGGCAGCTGCTAAATGGAAGCAAGGAGGCAGAAGTCACAGGCCATCTTTCTCTTACAAGTAGGTTTCAAGGAAACATGCACTGTGAATGCATTGTGGAGAGGGAAAGTAAAGAGACAGACCATAGTTTGTGTAAACTAAGAACACTTTATTAAGAATCAAAAGAGATCTGTGTAGACTGTGGTGCTGGCCGGCATGTAAAGAGGATGTGTAGAGAGTGGAGTCAGTATTTATTAGATGTGTGCCTCAACTCTACGTACTTCTCAAATTGCATGGGAAATAGGGGTGTTGTAAGTGAGATTTGAGTTAGATTGAGCTGTTAAAAAGATATTGTCAGAGCCACCCGAGGTCCCAGCTCACAAGAGACCAAAATCCAGTCCAAGTTATATACAAAAGGTTTTATTGAAGAACATTGTTGTCGTTACATCCAAGCTCCGTGGCTCAGCATCTGTTACCCTTAGATGTTTGAAGTCCCCTCTGAGTCAGTCCCGCCCCTGCACCAGCTTAAGAGGCTTGTACTGCTCCACCTTTTCCTCTCCTTCCTTTTCCGCAGGGTCTTCCTGCCCCCCTGTGCTCCCTCCCTTCGGGACTCCCCCGAGGCTGAGTCTTCTGACGCCTGCTCCCCCCTCCTTCGTGCTTTGGGACCAGGCTCCTCCTCAGGGCTCTCCTCATTTCCGCGCGCCTCCACATTTGAACTTGGCGCGCGTACGTTGCCTCTGACCTTCCTTTCGACCGTTACGCTACTCTCGGTACTACACTCCTCCCCTTCCGGCAGGACATTCTGCTCCGAACTCCTTCCCCTCTCTGCTCCCTGTTCTGCTCCTTCTGACACACTGGTAACTCCACCCCCTTCACTCCGTTCCGACGGAGAGGCCGGTCCCGATCTCCAACCCCCACTGGGGATTCCCTCTTCGTTCCCCTGCTTCTGACTGCTTCCCTCTCTACTGCCCCTTGGCCTGACCAGGGGGGCTCCCTTTTGGGAATCCTCGGATTCACTTGACGGACTCACTGACAACCTCGGGTCATCGTCGTCCTCTTCCTCGTCACCCTGGGACCCCTCCCCCTCGCTCTCTGTCCCTGAAACCCTGACAGATATCTTAAGTCAAATCATGGTCTTCAAAAAGTCCCCAAGTCACTCTGTGGATATCCTCAAAATGATGCATTTTAAAAGTGACAGCTACAAAGTGAAACCAAGCTGATGATGATGATGATAACAAGAACAACAGTAATTTATTTATTTATTTAACCCCACCCATCTAACTGGGCATTTTACAACAGAAATACAGGGAAACAAGAGGAAGAGGAAGAGGAAGAGGAAGAAGAAGAAGAAGAAGAAGAAGAAGAAGAAGAAGCAGCAGCAGCAGCTTCCTGAAATAGGGCTGTTTTCACTATCTACAAAAACGGAAATAGTTGTTTTTGACATCTGCTGGGAGGGCATTCCACATGACAAGTGCGGCTACAGAAAAGGCCAGGCTTAGGTCTTGTTCTGAGGGGTTATCAGATTAATATGCACAAGAATTTGTGGACACCCTGTTATTGTATGACCTCAAATGCTCAGAAGGTCTGGATATTAACACCCTGAGGACAGGACCTGAAATTTAATATCTTGCCCCTCTTTCCTTCATCTGCCATTACAACTTTACTATGGGATAGATTGATGCTTCACAGCACACAGAGCTAATGATATAGGGGGCTTGAAAGGATTTTGCATTGTCGTATTTCTCCCAAGTAGCTAGAATATTTTCTCCCGGTGTCAGTGAGTTTAACTTTTCAGCGATAACTGAAAATGATGAATGTTAAGCCTTAAAGAATTTATCAGGCACCTCATTGTAGTGACTGACACAAATGAGCTTTTT
Organism: Podarcis gaigeae; assembly: GCF_964106915.1. Taxonomy (NCBI): domain Eukaryota; kingdom Metazoa; phylum Chordata; class Lepidosauria; order Squamata; family Lacertidae; genus Podarcis; species Podarcis gaigeae. The sequence goes on along the minus strand of NC_139691.1, from coordinate 26,953,559 downwards.
ACTTCAGACTGAGAATATTGAACGCCAGGCAAAGGAAGGTAAAGCTAAACAATAGAATGCAGCAGGGTTGTAGTGGGGAAGATGACATATTATGAAAAGTCGAAACTGGGTTGTGGATTATCACTGGAAATGGGTTGTCTGTCAGCTTCCTCAAAATTATTGTGTATGTTTATCACTATTGGAGAAATTGTTACATTTGACAGACACCTTTATACAAGAACAGGGATGGGGAACATGTGGAACATCAGCCTCTGTTTGGCCTGCATGACCAATGGTGAGGGATTGTGAGAGCTTAAGCCAGGGCCGCATTTAGGTTTGATGAGGCCCTAAGCTACTGAAGGTAATGGGGCCCTTTATATGTCCAGCTGTCCTTTATCAACAACAAATTGTCACTGTTTTTTGTGAATATATGCTATATGGACCTAACACGTATCTAAAGCCATTTGCACATAACAAAATATGTATTTTATCAAAGTAATTGTTGAACAAAATACATTTTTGGACATGTACATCCAGGGCTTTTTCCTTTAACTTTTTTGGGGGCCCCTAAGAGGGGGCCCTAAGCTATAGCTTGTTTAGCTTATACGTGAATCCGGCACTGGCTGAAGCCCCACAAAATTTGAAAGGCCACAGGTTCTCCAGCCAAGTACTAGAAGAATGTCCTTAATTCTGGACTACAACATTTGGCCCACAATATAATAGACACAAGGGACGCGGGTGGCGCTGTGGGTAAAACCTCAGTGCCTAGGGCTTGCCGATCGCATGGTCAGCGGTTCGAATCCCCACGGCGGGGTGAGCTCCCGTCTTTCGGTCCCAGCTCCTGCCCACCTAGCAGTTTGAAAGCACCCTTAAGTGCAAGTAGATAAATAGGTACCGCTTTATAGCGGGAAGGTAAACGGCGTTCCGTGTGCTGTGCTGGTGCCGGTTCGCCAGAGCAGCTTCGGCACGCTGACCACGTGACCCGGAAGTGCCTTCGGACAGCACTGGCTCCCGGCCTCTAGAGTGAGATGAGTGCACAACCCTAGAGTCTTTACCTTTATAATAGGCACAACAGCAGTTAACATTTGGATTTTTAAAATCTAGGCTTTGGAAAAATAAATTGTTTTACTGGATGGCAATAAGGTTGATGCAATTCACCACTTTGCCCATAGTATATTGGAAAGGACTGAAAAATGGCCCTTAAATCATCAGGGGTCAGCAAACTTTTTCAGCAGGGGGCCGGTCCACTGTCCCTCAGACCTTGTGGGGGGCTGGACTATATTTTTTTTGGGGGGGATGAATGAATTCCTATGCCCCACAAGTAACCCAGAGATGCATTTTTAATAAAAGCACACATTCTACTCGTGTAAAAACATGCAGATTCCCAGACCGTCAGTGGGGTGGATTTAGAAGGCAATTGGCCCAGGCCTTAGTTTGCCTACCCATGGTTTAGTTCATCACCTTAGACTTCAACCCTAAATGTTATTTCCCCTGTTCCAGAATTATGCTCTTATTTCCATGGATTAACACCATAGTTTGGCTGTTACTATTTTAGCACAATTTCCTCCTCTGCTTATTGCTTCTATCTCCCTCATGTATTAGTCAAAAAGGCTGCCCCAAGCTGTCAAAGGTCACTTAAGTGAACGGAATAGCATCGCAATGCCACATAATCAATGATAGCAGTGAAGTCAAGTGAAAGTAAGGGCAATATTTCCTAGATCAGTCCACTAGAGTGACCCAGGCCAACTGTGGATTACAAAGGTGAATCAAATAAGAGAAGCAAATGTAAATATGTAGACAAGTGCAAGCGTATAGACAAAAATACAACAAAAGAGAGTCATTTCCTTGATAGTACCCCAAAATGGTGAATAGTTTTAGCTAATAATCAGAATAATCAGTGCTTTCATAAAGCTGAAAGCATTTCACAAATAGATTATTTCAACAATGCATCATTATTATTCTGGCATTACAAGGGGAGGGGGTGAAGCTGCAAGATACATGGGAAAGAAAGGAATCCAATGAGGATTATTCAAGAAGGATTAGCAGATGTGATCCAAAGATCCATTTGTGCTATCATGCATTAATTAGCCATTAAGTTACCACACATCATTTGAATTATTATTGTTTTATCCATTTCAGTTCTGGTGCATTACTTTAAAGCAGAGGCCTGGGATCTGTATGAGGTCCTTCAAGCCATCCTCTCTGACCCCTGGTCATCCACAGCCATGGTCCCTCCTAAGAGCACCTCACTTACTAGCCCCTTTCCACATCATCTTCAAGTGCTTTTGCCTGATGGAAGGATCTGCCAATTTCAGTTCCCTCAGTTTCTCCTTTTTCCAATCTTAAATTCACATTAATTTTGAGAGTTATTGTTGTGATTTTGTTTTTTTTTAAAAAAAAACCTTCATAAAAAGTCATAATTTTCCTAACAAACACATTTTAATTCAATTTCAGCTAACAAACCTTTTATGATTCATTTACCATTTTAATAATAATAAAATAATATATTAAAATAATACAATATAATTAATATAATATAATATTTTGTATATTAGTGAAAATAACTTCCTTTTCATGCACATTTTCCCAATATATGCATTTTTTAAAAACATAGTTTGGTTGGCAAACTGCAGAGAGTGTGGATGCTGAGGGCAGCCAGACCCTGCTGTTTAGGGATGGGGGAGAAACTCAGTTCAGCTCCCATTTAAAGGCAAACTTACCTGATTCACGCTTTTTGAAACAAAAGCACAGCCCTCCTTTGAAATTCACACTTCACTGACTTACATGTGTTCATTAAAACTAAGGCTGAGCCTAAAATTCTTGTGCAGCACAATTTTAAATGGGTAGAATCATAGAATCTTAGAGTTGGAGGGGACCCTGAGGATTATGTAATCCAACTGCCTGCAATGCAGGAATATGCAGCTGCACCATACGAGGACCAAACCTGCAACCTTGGAGTTGGGTGGAGATGGGTTAAAGGTCAGTGCTTCAAAAGTAGCTGTTTGCACCAGAAGAAAATTTGGTTTTGGTTTTTTGAAGACTTGGGAGGTGCAGAGAAGGAATTTGAGCACAGAAGGCGAAGGTCTTCTTGGTAATGGCACCCTCTCTATGGAATGTGCCCCCCCCTTCAGATGTCAAGGAGATTAAGAACTACATAACTGTTAGACGGCAGCCTTGTATCGATAAGTTTTTATTAGGTTTGATGTTTTATTATGTTTTATATATGCTGTACGCCTCCCAGGGTGGCTGAAGAACCCAGCCAGATAGGCAGGGTATAAATAATAATAATATTATTATTAATTAAGAGTAGACCTACTGACATTACTAGACCTAAGTCTGCCCCATCCATTCATTTCAGTGGGCCTACTTTGAGAAGGACTAGCATTGGCTGCACCCCCCTTCCATCTCTACTTTCGTCTATGAAAGTGTTGGAGGCTGTGGATTTATCCATGTCTGTTGGCATTCATCTGTGACTGCTGACGTTCACTATAACATACATCTGAACAAACCCTTTTGTATAGAGAACAGAAACATGACTTGTTCATTAAAACTGCACAGAGGAGATGAGGAGTCATCCACCACCTTCCAGACTCAACCTTCTGTTTCTGCTTGTTTCTGAGCTTCCGTGATGCACAGCTGCATCTGTCATGAGGCATTAGCCTGTATCAGAAGCGCAAAGCAACCACAGACACAACCAGTTGTGGCACGCAAGAAAATGACAAATCAGTCTGGTGAATTTGAAGAGACAGATTTTCGAAGGAGCGCAGGTGCAAAAGCCAGCCTTTAACCAAAGTTCACTAAGAATCTGGAAGTAAACAATATAAAAAAGCTATTTTATCCCAAGTAGCTTTTAGAAGATGGATTCTCCAGACACGTATTTTGTTCCTGCTGCACATGCTAAGCTTCAAAGAATGACAAACAGGGTTTACTTTCTAACTCCAGCTCAAAGTGAATGATAGGAAGAAGAGAAGAAAGATACTTTCCATGACATATTAGAAAGAATAATAAAATACTAAGGATATTTTGGAAGTGTTTTTAAAACTGTTCCTTCTGGGCATAAAGCGCCACTCCAAAACTAGGGACTCTGAATGGCATTAAGTGGGTATTTACAGGTCAATCTTCCCTTTCCCAAACGTAAGCTGCTTTCAGGCACCACCAAGTGCACTGGCTTGCCCCTGAGATGGAGGAGGCTGGTGACGTGCAACACACCATACAACATGCTGATGTCACTCACGTATGCCACGAGACGTGCTGAAGCATTGTGCGTATGCTGCGTGACTTGCTCACGACATCAGCTCATCGTGTGGCATGCACACCTAGATCTATACCCAAATGTCTTCCTCATTTGGGTCTATACCCTCAAATAACTTTTGAGTCCAAGGCTGGATCTCCACTGACCTGTTTAACGTTATTAGAAAAATATTAGACATATCGCTTTAAAACATCACAGGGCATACTGTTAAAATAAAAACATTCCTTACATGTTTCTTCTGTAACAAAGCAGTTTTCTCACTGCCTGGTTCCTGGTTGCTCTGCAACACCCTCTGACGTCACATTTTAATAACGCATTATTAACATTACAAGCAAAATGTAATATGTCCAAATACATTATGCTAATCATTCCTTAACCCTTCCTTAACATTATAAACTATGAGTGTAGATCCACCCCCAGTTTCAATGGGCAGGATCTTAAAATTCTTTCTCACTAAAGATCCTTTCTAGCTAGCAGATTCTTACCCATAATGCCTTGGCAGAAGGAATGCAGTGCAGTATTCTTTGTCAGTGATGCTAAGCAAGTGATTAGCCATTGTAGCTCAGCAAATGAGACTGCAGCATAGCAGCGGTGGACTTTGGTAATATGGCACCCTAAGAAAGGTCAAACTCCCCCCCCCCATTTTATTATTTTCACAATAATTCTGTTTGGTACAGTTGCTTTTTATTGATCTTCTCAGGAGGTACCCGTATAAATGTAGGTATCATCATCATCATCATCATCATCATCATCATCACTATTTTGTGTCCCCTCGGCTTGATTCCCTCCCCCTCTGGGGGGGGAACCATTGGCACCACTCTAAATCTGGCACTGAGCACAGAGCCATTAAGGTGAAAACTCCTACATCAGATTAGTACTTGAGGCAGAAGGCATTCACACTGCCTTTTATTCTCCCAGCTGAAAGTAAGAATGGGCAAATTTTTAAATTCCCATTGGTAAACAATAATAAGAGATGCCCTCAAAAACAAGCTACTTAAAAACACAAAAACACATTTAAAACCAGCCCTGACAGCAGCTCCATGATCAGCACCACCTGCTCTTTAGCTTCCAAAAGCTTTTCTGCACAGAAAGGTCATAGCCTACTGGTGGAAGGGTAACAAAGAGGGAGATGATCTAAGCTGTTTTGTGAGGAAATTCTGCAATATGGGCACAGCCACAGAAAGGGCGCTTTCTTGTGTCATCACCCAACATGCCTATGATGCAGAAGGGACCAAGAGAAGGTGTTGGCCCAAGAATCTTGGCACTGGGGCAGGAAATATGAACTTTCAGGTAGCCCAGGCCCAAGCCATATAGGGCTGCATATGTCATAAAGCCACTCCCGACATAAGGGGGTGTTGCGGGCTCACGACCCACCTGCATGGGACTTGGGAATCCCGGGATTCTTCATTATTCATCAGTTACTGCACCAGCCAATCGGCTGGCGGCGGGGGTGGGCTTAGTAGTGTTCATTTAAGGTCGGGGCAGCCCATGCTCACCCCTTTCTTTCCTTACAGCCAGCTGCGGTTTCCCACCCACCCTCTAGGTTGTCATTTGGACTTTGCTATGGGCTTCGGCTGGTTGCCACAAGGGGCCTGGTAGGAGTTTTTCCACTTGGCTAATTGGCATTATTTTGGAAGCCACTTGGTTTTGTCACCTACCTCGTAGCAAAACGTCACAACACTTTTGGGTTGGGCGGTTAGGCATTGGCAGGGGTATTATTATGCAAATGAGTTGGGGGGGAGGAACGCCATCACCTCCCCCAAATGATGAAGGGTAGTTCATTAAAGGACTCCAGGGGGCGTCGCCTCGTCTGAAACCTATGGAGGCTAGGGCCTAAAGCACGCTCCCGAGCGGTAACCCCTCGGGGAGCGCCTAGGGATGTGCATCTCGGGGGCTCCCCCTGTTGGTGCTTAACCCTTCCCGGTTCAATGCCAGTTAGTCTGATAGGGCCAATGCCTAAAGCCAATACCACTCTTAGCTGTAATGAATAAAGTTGTGGCCATTTTTCGCCCATTAACCTAAATTCTGGTGTCCATGTGTCTTTATTTATTTCATTTGCGGGAGGGGGCAGGAATCACCAATCAACCTGGAAATGGCATATTCATTGAGCATTTATCCTGATTTGCTTGCTCAAAGCTTATTTGTAGGTTAGACCAGGCTTAGGCAAACTCCGGCCCTCTAGATGTTTGGGACTACAATTCCCATCATACCTGACCATTAGTCCTGTTAGCTAGGGATAATGGGAATTGTAGTCCTAAACATCTGGAGGGCTGGAGTTTGCCTATGCCGGGGTTAGACTATATCTGGTCATTATTGAGCATTTGTTTTGATTTGTTTGCGGGGCAGGGGAAAGGCTATACAAAAATGAGCATTCACTCTTATATGCTTGCAGGGTATTCATATCTTCCCATCAATCCTTTGTCCATCCCTAATTTTGCAGTGCATTTCCTAGTCATTCTCCTAACTGCAAAAAGGCATTTTTCTTTTAAGTTGGATTTGTTATGACATGAAGCTTTAATTCACTTTAATTTTGCAATTTCCCGGTGTGTACTTGAATTCCTCCTGCAAAACACTGACAGTCTGGAGGCGCCCCTAATGCAACACATGCAGTCAAAATACTGAGCTGTTCAATATATCCATGACACTTCTAACATAAACCCTCTTCCAGCTTAATGCAACTTAGATATTGATGCTTCTTACCATTTCTGGAAGGATTCTTTTAAAAGGAGCCCTGTGTTCACAGCACGTATCATTCTAATATGTGTCCATGAGTACAAACGTACCCATTTTGCATTTTGTTCTGTTTTCAACATATACAAAACCCATCCACTGAAAATCCAGATAATTCTACCCCCAGCTCAATGTGAGAATATGCATTAGAATTTGTATTAGACTTGATCGAAACAGTAGCACTAAAACTGTTTAAAGGGGGGGGCAGAGTTATTCCTGGATGTCTGAAATGGGACTATGACTCCTATTAATTAATCTCCAGCATGAACTCAAGTATGTGGTATTGGGGGGAGAGACTAATTTGGGTAACAATCCATATCGTATTTGCTCTAGTGGTGGGGAACCAGGGCAATAATTACCCTACCTGTGAGGCGGGGAGGGGGGAGAGAGAATATATCAGGTTGGATAGCTGGCCAATCATATTAAAGTTCTTTTTTCCCAATTCCATAAAGTTCAAGAAAACTTGAAGCTGGCAGAACTCAGCTGAAGTCTCAATGTATTTTTAAAAGCAAATTTCCCATTCCTTTTGACTTGTAAATAATATGACAAGAGCAACAACCATAGGAATATGCAGCCAAGCAGAGATACAACCTTCCTCATCAATATGGGGCGGGGGGGGGGAACTCTTCTGTGTATATGACTCTTAAATTAGAAACAACTTCTTTGTTATTGGAGATAATTCAATTCTGTCACTGGAGCTTTCAGTTGTATGGACTTACTCATTGGTAGTCGAACCAGCAAAACACATATCTTTTCCAACTATGGAAGTCTCAGAGGACAACAGGAATCTTTCTATCAACCCTACTTATAAAAGATGCTCCCACTGCCATCTGTAGAAATATATCTATTATTAATCTGTTTTGATCCCACTCTGTGGTATATGTGAAGTTTTCTGTTCTTATTCAGATACATTTCTTCCTGAAGTTTCTATATTTTGTTTTCTTTCAGTAACGTTCACTGTCCTGGTGAGATTTCAATGGATTTTGTATGAGACTGTTGCTCTGTAGTTTTCACTGCAAACCCATATGACTGCACAGTATGCCAGTGATCCATCAGAGTTTAACTCGGGGGTGGTCAACCTGTGGTCTACATCTTGCATTATTGTGCTGGCTGAGGCTGTTGGATGATTTCAGCTGCTGTGTCCCATCTGTGGAACTCACTCAGCCTGAATGTATGGCTTGCTTCACTTTTAGTGAGTTTCAGGTATGGTCTAATAACTACCACTGCTGTCAAAACATTCTGATATGTGCATGCATGTATTTTTCTTAAATAGTATCCATCAGTTAACAAGAAAATAAATTGCATTCAAAAATTATGAAAGTAAATGTATGCAAATTTTTCATGGGTGGGGTACATAGCTTCTGTTGTGCTTACTTTTCTTTTGATGTGGCTGACAGTTTTTGATGAGTGTCCTTTTTTCATTCCACAAATTATCTTACAAGGAGTCTGCACCCCCTCTAGCCTCCCTCGATGCCAGAACTTTAATAGTGGCCCATCATAGGGCTTTTTTCAAATCAAGAAGCACAGGCAGTCAGGGAAACTGGAGAAATGTGTACAGGAAAAAAATAATACACACAGTACACCAACCATGGCCAACTTGCAACACAAGGTAAGCTCAAAGCCACTCAGCCACTGATATTTTAAATGCATTCTCGAAGAAGGGCCTCAAAAGATGGCCTCAGGGTCCAGGTAGGTTCATATGGAAAGAGATGGTCCTTGAGGCAGAAGGCAATGTCTTTCAGAACATAAAATTCTACTCAGTGATGGAAAAGGAAAGCGAATGGTAGGTAGGTTTAGAAGCTGCCAAGGATGAATTTCTACTAAGTGCATTCCAGGAATCAAAGAACGAATAATGGGGTGAAGTTAATTTGTTTTTCTTTATCTAGAAAATAATAACACTGCAGCTTAAAAGCTGGTATTAGAATTGGTAGACTGGGAGATCAAACATGGATCTTCAACAAAATATATAATTTGACATTCAGGCTGCAATCCTATTCATGGGGTGGGACTGCAGCTTACCTGATGTTGCTGGGCTGCCTCCCATTATCCATTCCAATTGTCTATGTTTGCTGGGACTTATGGAAAGTGAAGCCCAAGAACACCTTGGGACTTAGGCCAAACTAGATAGTGCATTAAATCCATGTGTGCATTTTATTTTATTTTATTTTATTTTATTTTATTATTTCATCTTATTTTATTTTATTTTGATCAAAATTGGAACCACAGTGAGCAAAAAAAGGCATTTCAACCATTTTCCCCATGTTGCTGTCTCAGTGAACCTTCTCCCACAGTAGCTTCATATGAATATGGTGTGTGAGGGGGGAAAGCCTTACTCTTTTCAGACGCGGCTCTCCATTTGTAAAATGATTTATAGAACACTCTCCCCAGAGAGGTTCACCAGACACTAATTGGCATGATTCTTGTGCCTTTCAAAAAAAACCACAAACCTCTTGGTAGCACCAGGCATTTGGATGTTTTATTGTTCTTGAGAATGGATTCATTATGCAGATTATTTTGTGGTGACCATGTCATGGTTATGGGAGACTGGGGTATGGTTGTTTTATTTATGTGTTCACCAGATTGAATAGTTTTATTTTTGTGTCAGTTTTGAATTTTATGTGATTTTTGTATTTTGTATGTGCCATGTTACATTGTTAATTGCCTTAAGATATCTTCATATAAGGTGGTCCATAACCTGAATAAGTAAATAAAAAGATACAGCAAAAACTGTTCAGTGGAGAGCTTAACACAAATGTAATTTTGCACATCACCTTTTGTAACCTGGTTGTGATTACCAGAACATTACCTGAACACCAGGTAGGTTATTTTGGCAGGAAGAATAATCATTTTGCCAATTCAAGGTCCTTTATTCTGGTTCATGTATATACATATTGTCTCATTTCTTCTTGTCATCTTTTCATACTCATGAATGCTGCTCCTTCATTGAGGAGCCTGATGAACTCTTTACCAGCCTCCCTCAGTGGGAATATGGCTTTGCAAACTCACTGCTGAGAGCAGATTACTGGGAATCTGCCTACAACCAACAAAGTCTCTTTTGGCCTTCAGCAAAGGATGGGTTGTTCGATTTGCAGGGTAACAAACAAAAGGGATTTAGAAATGAAAAATTGGTTGGTCATGAAAGTGCTCTCTAATGGCTCTTCTAGCTTAATGTGTGCTATCACCATCACCCTTGCCATCATCATCTAGGTAGTTACTTAATCAACAGGGCCAGCTTCCTATCATTAAGAGGTTCTGATTCAAATAGATCTGCAGAGTAATTTTATAAATTAATGAAATTGTCAGTGGGTGAAAAACAGTGCGAATGAAATTGGAACTTTAGGTAGCTATGGTTCGCTGAACTGTGGCTAGCTGAATGGGCGGAGGCTGCTCTGGTTAGAGACCTCACTTTCCTAAAACCAGGCAGGGCCTCCTACATTATTGGAAATAATGAAGCTAGTATTTTTGGAGGGTGGGATAGCAGACTGTATAATGTTTCTAACTTTAGAGTTGGTTCAAGTTTCTCCTTACTTTAGCAGGGATGTTTCAATGCAGTCCCAGGCTGGTTCACAACTGCAGTTTGAGTATTCATTTCAAAACATGTTTTGTCTAATAATATTGTATTCCCGGTTAACACAATGTCAATTGTCTTTCCTCTTTGTTCGAAGTGAAGATGTAAACATTTCATGGAACTCTAAATAGTTCTTAAAATTTTCAAAACAATTGATGTTGTTTTGCACTAACTTTTGACATTTCTTACCTCCTTTCATGAACAATGTATTGCTGAAGATAAATTCTTGATGGTTTTGCTGCTTAATCTTGCCTTTTAGTTTATAAAAGCCAATGTTGTAACATTTACTTGTCGATTTTTTGGTGCAAGTAATTGATGGGATTCTGATTTCCCAGAAATAATTTGAACAGTTAGTATTGTTTAACGTGCCTCCTCAAGATGTACTCATGCAATGTCTTCAATTTATCTTTGCAGAAATACATTGCTCTGAGTTGATGAATGTATTTACTCAATATGTTGTTTTTTCAAAGCAAACCTTCTACAAATCCTAATCATATCTCACTTATTTCATGCTTCCATTCAGATGGTTAATGTTTCTGAATGGAACAGTAGATATATTATTATCATTATCATCATGATTGTATGTGTTTTCTCAAGTAGCAAAGCATTCCAGATATGCCATTATTTTATTTTCTTGTGGGTGAGAAAACCGGAGACCAAATGTATCCAGTTAGCATTTGTATAATTTATAAACATATAATCACAACACAATGGAAGCAAATAGGCATCTACTACATACTGGCATCCATGGAGACAATGGAGGAGTGTGCCTTTGGGGGTGTGGTCATGCTGTTTGACAGTTACAGCTGCTGCTGTGGCTGTAGAGGCCAATGCAGGAGAGACATGTTTTGTTGCAGCTGGGGTCAATGAAGGCATCCAGTTGTGCTGTTGCAGATGCACCATGGCTTTTCTTCTCTCTGCACACCTCCTAGTGGCCATTGCTCCTGTGGTCACTGCTATGGATACATGACTTGACTGCCTGCCTCCAGACACTGTGATCACCTGCAAGGGATTCCCACTTGGCAGCCAGCTTTCATGTCACATTTGCAGACCTCTTTGTAACACAGAGTTGGTCTGCCTGTTGGCTTGGTGCTGGAAGCCAGCTCTCTATAGAGCACGTCCATGGGGATCCTGCCATCTTACATTCTGTGAACTTGACCAAGCCAGCATAGACGTAGCTGAAACAGGAGTGTGAATATGCTGGGAATGTGTCAGGGACTGGCTGGTAGAGTAGGAGGAGAGGCAGCCAGTTCCCCAGGAGGCACTGGGGAACATTTCAAACCTGATTCAGACTGGTGGAACAGGGAAGGGCAATCAACCGAGGAACCAGCAGGGAAGCATTAGAGCCAGAGAACTGGGATGAAAGGGAGAGGCTTAATGCGGGCACAGACTCTGACAGGGGGAGAGCAGAAGCTGTGTCTCCTGCTTTGCAGAGGGACATTCCTGCTCCAGGGCCTTCCCCTTCCCCTTTCACAGCTCAAAAACGAAGGGCAGTAAATAGTGTGCAGCAGCTGAGTAGAGCTGCGTCACAGCAGAAGGCTGCTAGGGTGGAATCTTAAATGAGGGAAGGAGAGGCCAGAAATCTAGTTTCTACAACTCACTCATCTGAATCATGAGTGTGTGCTGGCTCTCTGTGTGTTAAGCAATAAAAGTTAATTGCCATCAAGTCTCTTTCTTCCCCACTTCTGATTTACAGCATCTGACAATGGTCGGCAGGGTTATTCTGGCAACCTGACAGAATGTAGGCTTGGGAGAGCACATCTTTGTTTGGAATTCTGTCCTGCCATGTGATACCCAAAATCCTCCTGATGCAGTGCATGTGGAAGGCTTTGAGGCATCACTTCTGATGCTTGACAGTTGCCCATGACTCACTTTCATAAAGCAGTGTGCTCAACACATAAGCCTGATAGACCGTCATCTTGGTATTGGACATTAGCATCACATTCTCCCATTTCATATTGTAAGCCACCTTGAGCATTGTTTTAACTGTGGAAAGGCAGCATACAAATAAAATGATGATGATGGTGATGATGATACCCTTTTGGAGAGGCAAGCTGCTGCCCTACCTGCCTTGCCAATACACTTGTCTAGCTCAGCGTCGACGTAGAGGTTGCTGGTTATGGTGGAACCCAGATAGATAAAATTGTCTACCACCTCAAGCATGTGGTCACCAATGCTGATGTGTGAAGTGCTGGTGATCTTCTGATCTAAGATGTTGGTCTTCATCAGTCAAACTCCTTGCAGGCTTGGACAAAGCGGTTGATGAGTCTCTGAAGAGCTTCCTTGGAATGTGCTGTCAAGGCTGTGTCATTGCAAACAACAACTCTCAGATAAGGATCCACCACTCTTTTGTCTTGGAATAAAGATGTGCCAGGTTGAACAGGCCCTGTCACTCCTTGTACACACCATCTTCAGTCAAGTTTGAAGGCATGTGAGAGAACCAGGGAGAGTGAATATGTCAAAGAGTGTTGAAGCAATAAAGCCCTGTTTCAAACTGCTATTTGTAGGGAAGGCATCTGAGGATGAGCCACCATTTTGGATGGTGCCACACATGTTCTCATGGAAGGGCATCCTATCTTGTTGAGCAGGCTGAAGAGTCATTTTCAGCTAACAAGATCAAAGGCCTTTGTCAGGTCTATGAAGGCAATGTACAAGGGGCATCTCTGCTCTTTGCTCTCAGCATTTCTCCTGCAGCTGGCACAGTGAGAAAAGCATGTTGACTGTTGACCTCTGAGCTCTAAAGCCAATTTGTGACTTGGGATGGACCCTGACAGTGAGTGATTGAAATCTGTTGAGAACTACATGGGCAAAGGCTTTCCCCACTATACTTAGCAGGGAGATCCCATGTAGTTGCAGTCTTGGCAGTCACCTTTGTACTTATAGAGGGTCATAATGCTAGAGTCATGCATTATTCTCAATAATGCAAGAGAAGGCCATGGAGGTGTGTCATGAGGGAAGTATTTAAGCTGACTTTCAGCACTTCTGTTGGAATTCCATCTTGTTCTGGGGCTTTACCACATGCTGAACAGTTGATGGCATTCTTCAGCTCATCAAGGGAGGGAGGGACATTCAGATCTTCCAAAACAGGCAGAACCTGGATACTGTTGATTGCTGTACCAGAGACCATATTTTCCTGTGAGTACATTTCTTGCTAGTGCTCTGCCAATAGCGTCATCAGTTTGCTATGGACTGTGATGATCTCCCCATACAAAGTTTCAGTGGTGCAGTTTTGTTGATTGCTGGTCCAAAGGCTTTCTTCATGCCTTCATCCCTTTTTCAAGTGTTGCCAGTGTCAGCAGCGAGTTGGATGCTCTGTCAGAGCTTTAGCCAGTAGTCATTGGCACATCCACTGGGCATCAGCTGCAGCTGTAAAGGAACAATAAAAAGCATTAGAGTGCACTTTAAATTATTTATCTATAAGTGAGGTTTACATTGGACACCTTTTAAATTTGGCACCAGTGGAACTCCAGAAAGAAAACAATCCTTATCAAAAGCAGAGCTTGCCTTCAAGCACCACTTTTAGTAGGGGATATTTGAACTGTGGTTTGAATTCAAGGAATATGATTCCTCCTTTGAATTGAATCACCTTTGAAATTGAATTGCAAGTGTGAATGCATTTAGAATACTGTGAATAGTTCTGATCTCCTCTCTTGAAAAGGGATATTGTCGAGTTGGAAAATGTTCCGGAAAAAGGCAACCAAAAGGCAAGCAAAGGGGTGGAGCAATTCTCCTAAGAAGAGAGGTTGCAGTATTCAGGACTGCTTAGTTTAGAGAAAAGGCGAGCAAGAGGTAACATGATAGAAGTTTATAAAATTGTGCAAGGTATATAGAAAGTGGAGAGACAAAACCTTCCTTGAATCCTTGGACATTCAATGAAGCTGAAAGGTGGAGGATTCAGGGCAATTAAAAGAAAGGACTTCTTCATGCAGTGCATAGTTAAACTATGGAACTGGGTCCCATGGCAGTGATGGCCACCAACTTCAATGGCTTTAAAAGAGGATTAGATAAATTCATTGAGTATAAAGCTAGCCATGATGGCTGTGCTCTGCCTCTATGGTCAGAGGCAGTAATGCCTCTGAATACCAGCTGCTGGAAACTGCAGGAGGAAAGAGTGCTCTTGCACCTGGATCTTCCTTATTTGCTTCCTACAGACATCTGGTTGGCCACTGGGAGAACAGGATGTGGGACTAGGTGGACCACTGGCCTGATCCAGCACACTCTTCTTATGTTCGTACCAGTGGCGTAGCGTGGGGGTGCAGGGGGGGCCGGCCGCACCGGGCACAACATCTGGGGGTTAGGGTTAGGGGGCACAAATCCACGGGTTAGGGGGCGCAAATTACTTGCCTTGCCCCGGGTGCTGACAACCCACGCTACGCCACTGGTTCCTACCTGATGTCACATGATATTCAGGGAATGACAGGCGGGAGGTCATGCCTATAAAAAATGGTGCATGACAGGTGGGCCAGCTTTGGATCCAGATCCACTAGCCAGATCCACTAGCCAGATCCAGTTCTCTGCCCATGCTGTAACATAATTGTTTCATGGACCCAGTATAACACAAACAGGGTACCTTTTAAAACCCAAGTTCCATGTTTAATCACATCCACCGTTGTGTGAGCCTCTCAATGAGATTTGCATGTGTCTAAGCATATGTAATGAAGAATTCAGAGTGGAATGGTAATGCTACCGCCTTCCGTCCACATTTTTCTTGCCTTATTGATATGAATGAAGTAAACAACCAAATGTACTCTCCGTGGCAGTGCAATGTGAACACAAATTAACGCAAAAAGCTGCACTGGCAGCTCTGGCCTGGAGTGAAAATGCACTGTGCTCAGCATCTAATGGCCAAAATTATGAGTGCTGCAATAATAGAAATTTAGCAAGCCTTAATCCTCATTGCTCATGCCTCAGGGCACATCTCCCTCTGCAGTTGCTTCTCAAATAATTTCTCATTAGAGTGTAGCTTGCAAACAACCAGTGGTTTTATGTTCTAAACAGCTCATCAGCATTCATTCTTAAGGATATGAATGGTCTATGTGCCTAGCCCCTTCAGATCACCTCTTGCTTGCTTATTAAGACTCCTTGTGTGAGGCTTCCTGCTGGCTCTAGAGCAAAAGGTATTGTTTGTTTTTGTAGCTGCATGAAATGAAAGCAGACCTCTGCATCATCAGGAGCTGTGCCTCGCTGGCTAGACAAATGTTTAAAAACCTCTGCTGTTAAATCCTCACTTCAGATATCTATTTTCTCTTGGCTTCTTTGGGGTGGCAGAGATGAGAAAGTATGACCCAAAAGGTCAAGTTGAAGCTGCCCCTGTGTCAGTTTGCATGTTTCAAAATTCCAGATCGGTTCTAATGACACTCAGTGGAAAGGTTGGCTTGCCTGCATCCAATCTTCAGCACCCTTGGAGTCAGGATGCTAGACCTCAAGGGTCATCTCTTCCAATCCTCTGCAATAAAATGTGCTCAGAAGTGTTTAACAGATGTAGACAACCCACGTTCAAGACAAATTTTGACATGTAACAGCCAGGGAACAAGAAGCTCTAAGATGTTTGAATGCCCTCCGAGACACATGGCATCCAACCCTTCTTTTGAGAACAGGAGTCTTACTTTCCAAAGATATATCTCTTGTACTATCTGTTATTAGTCAAGCAATGAATTGTTTCTACAGAGCCATTGCCTTTATGACCCATGAAAAGAATTAATTCTTGGGAAGTCTGTTGTGCATAAAAACTGGTTTGGAAGGGTCAAGCTCCTTTTCTTGGCAGCTGAGATGTGTTGGAATGGATGAATCTGTCTGTTTCAGTTTCTCCTGATTTCTCATTATTTGAATCTTTGATTCAATTTGCCATATTTGCATTTTATTTTATTTTTTGGTCAATATTTTAGCATGCATTTCTCCAACTTTACATACAGGTAACTCACATCTTATACAGGGGTTCAGTTCTGGAGTTCTCATGTAAATGCAAAATCACATCAAGTTTGAAACCTCAGGGGAACACTCCCCACCACCACCCTGGCCAGGTGGAGCTCTGCTTATTAGGCTTCCTTCTATGACCTTCTAGAGCCCAGTATGCAAGGCAAATTCACTAGGAGCATGGATGGGGGGTAGGGAAGTACCGATAAATAAATGGAGAGTGGGAATGGTGGGTATTCCCTGATCTCCATTTATTTATTTTCCCTCCACCTGCATAAAGCTGTGGTTATGTAAGTGAAAACAGCTTAAGATGTGAATTACCTGTATTTTTTGAAGCAATTTTGCCTAATACAATGGTGGGTTATTGTGGGTATTGCCTGCAGATAGAGCTGCAGATAGTTAAGAATGTGCCTGGGTGGTGATTGCTGAAGGTGCATTGACTAATAAAATCATGGGCAAGGGGACTGGTGGCATGTGAGTGTGGGTGTGGGTATGAAGGACCCTGCTGAACCCTAGGTTTTCCAGCCTCTTGGATGCAGAATCAGTGCCCCATTGTAAAGGGGTTGTTGTCCGGATTCTGATAGAGAAAAGTGGGGGCTTGATGCATCTGCAGGGAATTGCCTTGGAAATGCACAGTGCATTCTATAAAAGGAACTCTGGAGCAAGTTAGAGGGGTACTACAAGGAGATCAGCATGGAGTCTCCGTCAGAGACAGGCAGAGAGAAAACTCCTGAAAGATGAACCTGGGTGCCCCATTTGCTGCAGTCCTCGCAGGAATAAAGGAACAATCCTGAGTTCCTGATTGGGGTGAGTGCAGATAAGAAAGCTGTTGAGTTGAGCATTTCCTGTGGCTGTGTCCATTTGTATAAGGAAGAGGAGGGCCATGGGAATGGAATCAGGTCCCTTTGGTGTGCCCCTGCCCATGGCTGCCCAGACTTTGATGGGGAAAGGGGTGACATATTTGTAAGTTCAATCCACAAATGGAGAGTGACCATGCTAACTTTTCACCCCACCTCATAGTAGTGTTGATAAATGCCACGCTGGGTGCATTTTAAAAATCACTTATTAAGGAACCTCTTAACTCTCCGCATTCAAAGCAGAAATTCTACCACTCCCCTCCTCCCAGCCTTAATTGACAAGTTCATATTCACCAGCAGATGATGCTTCCAAAAGTCTTTCAAGGGCAGCCCAAAATAGAACACATTGCAGAAAACAGCCTGGGAGGATACTAGAGCAAGAGCATGGAGAATAGCATTAAAAAGTATGCTTAGGACATGCTCATTATTCCAATATTCCGAACAGGCAAACAGCCTTCTTTGCTGCTTCCATTCAGTTTGCTACTCTGTTCCAGTGTCATGGCACTGACATCAGGGGAATATTAATAAAGAGATGACATGCACACTCTCCCCCAACCTCGGTGATCTTCCAGCTGCTCAGCCTGTGTCGCACTTTCAGCCTGGACGATCCCAGAGCAATGAGCAGCAGTCAAGCAGCTAATAGGCTTTACCATTAGTCTTGCAACTGCCAGTCTACAACCTCCTGATAAATACATGTTGAATATGTCTCTTGATTTATAGAGGGATTGCCCCACACTGTCATAAATCAAATTCTCCAAAACAGTGTATCAGGGTTGTCTTGAAACCCTTCTGTTTTTAATTGCACAGTTAATTAAACAGCATGTCCAGCATATTGAAGGAAATCTGCTTAGATTTGGCCCCAAACACAAAGCTCTCTCCCTACCCCCCATCCTGTGTGAGCAGCCTACTATATATATATATATATATATATATATATATATATATATATATTGATAGATCATGCTAGGAAAGCAGTTAATCCAGCCATATCTCTGTGGTCTGAGAGCCACCATCAAAGAGTGTCATTACTCTAAGCACCAGGCCTTCAGCGATAGATTTCCAAGTGTCTCATTTTTGGACCCATTAAGGCTATCAGGCCTGCAGCGGTTGCTAAGCTACCATGAATCCTAAAGGGAAATAAAAGAAAATGGTAGATGCAAAGAGACAGCCACTGTGATGCTTATCGGGGATTCTTCTCTGCCTTTCCCTCATTAGCATCATGATTAGGATAGTTTTCAAGGAGTCCTGTCCATTTCCCTACCAGATTCTTGGATGCTGTCGCATTAAATTGGCAGGCAGTGTTTATGTTGCACAGAGAATTTGAACTGGTGCAAGTAGAGACTTGTAATTGCTTCCGAGGTGCCTATTAAACACCGTGAGAAGGTGTGTTTTCTCTCTCCCTGCTAATAAATGGAATTTTCATTTTTTGGGAATGAAATTAACCTGCATTGATTTCAGGTGTATTCTGGACTAACACACACATTGCTTCGAAAGTGTTTGAAAATTTAATTTGTACTGATTTGGCAAAATTATGCGAGAGGAGCAAGCTTTTATGTTGCCGCTTTCTGGAACAATCACTTAATCACTTTTTTTCTTAAACCGGGTATAAGAAGCTGTGTGAGAAAGAGAGAGGGAAAAGTACACAGATTATGGGAAATGAATCATTTAAAAATGTATTACCTTAGGGCTAGTTTTGTTGCAGGAATAAAACACAGATGTTGTGAGGAAAACAATGCACTGCTTAATTATTATTCAGAGATCCATTTTGGGAATCAGAAGACTATGGAAAGGAAGTGAGAGAGAGGAAGGTTTGAAACTACAGGGGGCTCTTCCACACTTCTGTTTGTCCTGTATCTATAAAGCAAGATTGCAAGAGGTTTTTTGTTTGTCCCACTGCTTTCCCTGGGGAAACTCACTGTTACCGCTGAATCAGAGCAAAGCATGAATATTCCGAAAAACCAATTGGCATTTGTTCTGATTCAGTGGTAAACAGTGGGTTTTCCTGGGGAAAGCAGCAGAACAAACAGCAGTGTGGATGGAGCATTGCTGTGCTCCAGTCCAAAGGTGGATCACATAAAGAATATTGCAAGAAAGGGGGAGAGTGAGGCAGGGCTGACCAGAAATTACAGGGCTATGGATAACATCCACTGAGCAACTTGCCCCAACATGGGTTGAAAGCAGAACAAGTCTTTTTAAGCCTCTGTCACCATTCTCCTTCCACCATGCTCCACCCCATCGTGGACAACTTCAGAACCTTAAGGAGCCAAAGCTCTGACCTGAAATCAGGCACTCTTCCCCTGGTGTGTTTCTTGTGCTGCTGGAGTAGTGGTGTGGCAGCAGGAGGCATTCCAATCCTTAGTCCAGGGCTGGCCAAAGACATTTTAGCACTTGAGGTGAAGTTCAAAATACCTCACTCCTTGCCAGGGAAGAAGGGGTGAGTGAAGATTTACTTCAGGAACAAGGGGGGATAAAGATGTCCGTCAGGATCTGCTGTCCCTGTAGATCCTGCCACCTGAGGCAATTGCCTCACCTCTGCCTTAGCCTCAGGGGAAGATACCATTGAGAACCTGGTATCTAAGGAGGTTCCTTTGGAGATTTCTGTCTTCCAGCCTCAGTTACAGTGGTATCTTGTTCTCCAGCAGTGGGCCAAGAGACCTGGACCTGTTCAGGCTCCTTAGCTGGTGCCTCTGCAATCTCCAACTTTGCATCTAGATTGCTGCTGGACTCAGGAAAAGGTTGAGGGAGTAACCTGAGTCAGTTCACATTTAAAGGTGAACCTTCTAAATTCGTATTTTCCAAAACAATACAAGACCCAAAACACAGTTGCCCTTTGAAATTTGCGCTTATCTGAATTTTACAGTGCAGTTCTCCAGCCAAGTAATAGGTACAACAATGCAAAAGTACAGTGGTACCTCGGGTTAAGAACTTAATTCGTTCTGGAGATCCATTCTTAACCTGAAACTGTTCTTAACCTGAGATACCACTTTAGCCAATGGAGCCTCCCCCTGCTGCCACGCCGCCACCGTGTGATATCTGTTCTCATCCTGAAGTAAAGTTCTTAACCCAAGGTACTATTTCTGGGTTAGTGGGGTCTGTAACCTGAAGCGTCTGTAACCTGAAGCATCTGTAACCCGAGGTACCACTGTATGTTATATTAGAGAAAATGGCTTTGCATATTAGACAAAAAAGCAAACAAGACTGTGTATATTAGAAGAAATTAGCACTAAAATGATAATGAATTTTCATGAGGACGCTAAAAAACAACAGCATTGCAGATTAATGTTGAAATTTGGAGAACTGTAGAAAAGACTGAAAAAATTAAACTGAAATGAACCACAAATTATGAATTCATCCCTAGCCACTGGAGTGTGTGAAAGAGAGAGAGAGCACTGTGATCAGGCTTCAGCACCAATCCTCCTACATTAGTATTGTGTTTGCGCAGCAAGGATGAGGAACCTTTCTTCTGTCAAGAGTGGCAATGCTCTCTCTTGGGGGCAATGTCTAAGGGAGGCTCCTGATAGTAGTATAGGTAGGGCTAAAGGCAGCTATAGGGTAGATGAATCAGTTTTGGTTCCTTCCAGTTTCTTATTATTCCAACCTTAGATCCAATTTTCTGCAGCAATTTGCTTAACAACAACAACAACAACTCATAAAAATTCACAGGCATTTTAGTGCAAATTTCTCTTAATATACACAGTTTTGTAAGCTCCACACCTTGCTTTTTTGCAGTTCATAGATACTTGTGCAGAGTCAACACCTTAGTAATGACAGTCAATGAGGGAGCAACTAGGAGAGGCTGCAAGGAATCATGGCATGCAAAGAGGGATGAACAAATCTATCACCTTTGATTTTTCTCAGCATCTCATTTTTCTAGTTTTGATTTTTATTCTCTATTTAAATATCAGTATGTGATTAAAAAACTGCAAGAAAATTCATCATGATTTAGGTGTGAATATTTCCTAATATTATATAATATTTCCTAATATAGGGACGCAGGTGGCGCTGTGGGTTAAACCACAGAGCCTAGGACTTGCTGATCAGAAGGTCAGTGGTTCGAATCCCCGCGACGGGGTGAGCTCCCATTGCTCAGTCCCAGCTCCTGCCAACCTAGCAGTTCAAAAGCACGTCAAAGTGCAAGTAGATAAATAGGTAACGCTCTAGCGGGAAGGTAAACGGCGTTTCCGTGTGCTGCTCTGGTTCGCCAGAAGCGGCTTAGTCACGCTGGCCACGTGACCCGGAAGCTGTACTCTGGCTCCCTTGGCTAATAAAGCGAGATGAGCGCTGCAACCCCAGAGTCGGTCACGACTCTTTACCTTTACCTTTATTTCCTAATATACACACATTTTGTATGTACTTTCCCCTAACATGCACATTTTACAAGCAACTTTCCCTAATACAATACATTTTTGTATGTTATTCTCATAAATAGATGTTATTTAATGTGCACTTTCCCTTAACATATTATTTTTGTACATATATTTTGGTTAGAAAACTACATTGCTAATTTTAATTACTGTCTTCTGGTTGACATATTGGTTCAAAAAGTGTGAAATATATCATTTCTCATGAAAATGCAAAGAGGGTTGAATTTCCCCCCAATCACTCATTGCACCAGAGCAAAATGTATGTAGGGTATTTCTTTTCACTCTTTCCCTTTGTTCCCAGAAGCAAATCAGGATGAATGCTCAATAAATTGGTTGTCTGGAGGAGCCCCTAGAAACTGATGGTTACTTTTGCTTGTAATGGATTTAGAAACTTGAAAAACAACCAACATTTGAACAGTGAGATGTTGCATATGAAAATGTATGATGCTGAAACATTAGGCTACTTAATGTCCCTTTTTTCTTTCTTTTTAAGAATATGGTTCATTGTGAAAGGATTACAAAAGTGTGCACTTGTGACTCCTCATTGGCTAGGATTACCTCTGTGTCTCTTATAGAAAGCATTTCGCTCATTCCAAATAGGATTCATTTGTCCTTACCCAATGTTAGCAAAATGCAAAATATGACTGGCTGCTTAAGTGCTGTGAAACTAGGCCTTCTAGTACACAATCCTAGATTGGTTGGAATCACTTCTATGATTTTAAGGGTGAGCCATGTATGTCTTTGCAACACAACAAAGGAAGGAAGCAGAGTGGCTGTATACAGATGTGAAAATACCATATCAGTACTTCTTAACAAAGCTTTCAACTTGGCCTTGATTTTACCGCTGCCTGTAAAGGGAAATGGGTTGCAACCCTAGCTATTAGAGATTATTTTAGTGGGGGTGGGGGGACACCCTTCTAGCACTTCAAAACTGATGGAGAATATCACCCATGAGGAATTCCTCCAACCCTGAAGGTTCAGAATCAATTTTTCAGCTCAGTTTCTCTTATTGCTTTCAGAAACGCGAGGGTGGGGAAGGATTGGATCGATTCTAGTTTTGATAGCTCATCCAGCTCTACTCTCCCTGCTGTGTTACTTCCATGGGCAATCTCTTATTTGTTCCACTGGCATAACAATAAGCCTAACTGCTGTAGTTCCAGATAACAAGATTATCTACAACTGAGCATGGAGCTGGTGGAAAAATAATTGGCTTGAATTAAAATCCTGAAAGAAATGGAGTCATGCTCAGAAGCATGTCTAATTTCCCCCCTACTTCAGGTGAGCTGTCAGGGTCCTTTCTGGCACACCTCCAACAATCACTCTTTTTGGCCCTACCAAAGGGCTATGGCAGGGGTCAGCAAACTACGGTCCAGGGGCCGGATGCAGCCCCCCAGGCTCATAAATCCGTCCCGGGGACCCTGCCACCCACTCGGCCAGCCCCCATGTGCTGTGGATGCCTCGGCATGTGGGGACTGACTTCCATGACACTGGCATGGCTTCTGAGAGGGCATCAACGCTGGCTTGGCTTCAGATTGGCTGCAGGAAGCTCGGGCACCTCTGGGCGGTCAGTGGACCAGCCCCCTGATGAAAAAGTTTGCTGACCCCTTGGCTATGGGATGAGATGCTGGTTGGGTGCCTAAGGAGCCAGCAGCAACAGAGAGAGATACTCCAACGTTGGAGATCCGATCTACCTTCCCGGGTCAACCCCAGAGACTATAGAACCACACGTAAGAAATGCATAACAATGTTGAGATAAAATGCATATTTGAATGTGAATGTTTGTGTGGATTTTTAAAAAATATATATATCCACAGATTAATGTGGAAATGAGACAGATTGGCTTTATGAATGAACCCATGTGAAACTGACATAAACTGGAATTTGACAGTGCTCAGGGAGGGGTATGGGCACTGTTGTAATGAACTTCGAAATCATTCTTAAAGGGAATGTAATGGTCAGAAACTACTCCTGCCCTGCCCCCAATAGAAAGTCTGCCCTCCCAATGAACCCTTCAACCACCCCTCTCATGTGCTCTTCAGTTTCTGGGATCAGCACATACATATACCCCACCACAAATAAGCTCGAAGTTTTCCATTGAGATCTTTTGACTCAACATAAAAAAAAAGATATTGAAGGGGAAAATCAGCAGGAGCACTAGGAAATGCAGTTTCCTTTCCCCTGCTCATATAAATGACAAGACGACGAGCATTAGAGGCATCAGCTGAAGGCACTGGAGTATGTTAGCAAAGCCAAGTGAAGCTTTTTAAAACTGATTTATATGCAGCTGATGGGATTAAATCCTGGCAGTCTGTTTTGCCTCAAGTTGTATCTTTTACCAGCCCTCCGCTGGTAAAGAAGCTTAATAAGCTCCAGCCTTTGACTAGAACACTATATAATTTTAGTGTTGACATGATTGCTGTTACGTTCCAGCACTCCTGGGGCGCCTTGATGCAATGGGTGACCTTTTCCTGGTTCTGTTGTTATTGCTGCCTCTCTGCTGCCTCAGAATGAATAAAACACGAGGCCCACAATTAGTAGAAGAGCTTTGTTTAATGTCTTGGCTCATGGTTGGTCTTACATGCCCAGCCCAACAGAAACGGTTGCAATCAAAGTTTCTTTCTGTGCATTTGTTTGGCATTTGATTTTATTCACCTAATCCAGTTAGCTTATGCTGCAGAACTAATACCTGGTGAATTATCCTTTTAGCTTCTCATATCTCTGCTAGGACTGAAACGACATTTTTCAGAGTAGAAATTTCTGACTAACAACAACAACAATTTTCTGAAGCTTCTCTTGACATAGTTGGAGAATTTTTGCCCTCCCCTGGAAATGTTTGGTAAAATGGCTTCTCAAATTTCAGGGTCTATGAATTTTGGGTACAGCTTTGGGTCCAGTTCCTGTGCCCACGAAACCTCTAAGTTCCCTTACTCACTGTCCTCTTGGTCACATATTTTTTCTTCTTTGAAGGGTACACAGAGATGAAGGAAGTCTGAAGAGTGATGCTCTTTCCCACTTGCTCTTTCATCTGTGTTTTTCAAGGCTCAGAGAAATTCTACCAGATCTAACTTTTACACAGATTTCTTGGGAATGGAAAATTTCTCTCTATGGTGCAGGATGCTAGAGGGGACTTATCTGGGGGAAGAGGAAAGAAAGCAGCATACATGGCACTCGCTCAAATATCCATATGTGCCCATGAGGCTAAGAAAAGGTTGGTAGCCCCTGCAATAAAACAGTGCTGACAAATTGTAGGACTTTTGCTTGATTTAAAATACAGTATCAGATGGCTAGGGTGTTCTGAGATCAGAAGATCCATCAGGTCTTGGAGGGCTCAGGTTCCACTGTGGCCCAAAGCAGGCTGGATTGGCATTGTGGAACAGATAGTAGGTCAAAGGGCCTGAAGGTAGGTGTGTTACTAAGGCTAGGCAAAAAGCAAGGATCTGGGACAGCAATCAACGATTGGAGGGATCAGGGCCAGCAGAAGCTAAGATCTAAGGAAGCAATCAGGTAAAGGGGTATAGAAAAATCTCTTATTACATTATAATGTTGTCTCCTCACATTTCTATTGTCAGTTGAAAAAGCTGGTTTCAGGTTCAAGTTTTACTTGTTTCTGGGACAAAGTGTTTATGGGATTGCCTTTGGCCTCCCAGTTTAATTATTAGGAAACCATATTTTAGGACTATTGCAGATTTATTATTTTATTATATAAGAAAGAAAAGAATCCTGCAGCACCTGGAATATTAATAATTTTATTGTTGCCTAAAATAATGTTTTCAATTTTGTATATTTGTATAATTCATTGTGGAAAGCTGCTTTGAGGCAGTGAAGAGCAATGTGTATTTGTGTGTATAAAGAAAAACAAGTTGTTTGTGGACTAGATCCCATTTTACCGGATGCATGGAAGAGTCTCCTAGTGATGAGAAAGAATACATATTTGGCACAATGCAGGTTTCTTGCATTTTGTAATAAGAGGTGTCCTTGGCCTTGCAAGGAAATCTAGGATGAACACCATCTGGTTCAGGATGCTGTTCAGTTCTGAATCTCCTCAACTTCCATAAGCCATCTGCCATAATGACTTTGAAATCACAAATGATGACTTATAGCGGTTGACAGACAGCATGTGTCTAGCATCTGTCCCTATAAATCCATTAATTCATTCAATATTTTCAATGATTTTTCCCCCATTTTATTTGATCCCACTTTCCATTTCCCTTTTTTAAGTAGTATATCTTACTGATTCCATTGCTCCTTAGATTCAAAGAGGCTCACAGACCCATTGGCAAGCACCTCTAGCAAACTAAATTGTGTCTACTGCTGTTCAATACAATTCTATGATTCTGGTAAAAGTGCTACCTGGCTGCTCTGTTTTTCAGAATTCTTCCCATGCCACACACCTCTCCTCAGGCCTCATCCCTCACTGCTCCTGTTTCATAACCCTAATGCTTTTGTGTGGCTGGAACGTGACCTTGAACTCCTATCCTTCTTGCTTCGCTGGATCCAAAGCAGAGTCTGTATGTAGAAACTCACATACCATACAAAGGTAAACTTTACAGACATCACTCATGTTTGTTTCTGGCTTCACCCACCACTGTCATTAGAAGATTGCCTTCTTGGTAGTGGTACCCCCCCTTTCCATCAGATGTTAAGAAGATGTGTAATTATATAACATTAAGGAAACATTGGAAGGCAGCCCTGTATAGGGAAGCTTATTAAGACTTAATGTTTTATTACGAGTAGTAGCATGCCATGGAGATTTTGCCATTCGGATTTTCACTTTTTGAAATATGGCCACCCTATCCTAATGGATGGCCCAACTCTCTCAGGGACCATATCTTTTTCCCCTCCGGACTCTTCCTTCAACTCCTCCCCTACCTCTTCCCCCAACCCCAACTCCTGCCTCATGAACCTCACCCCAACACACAGAACCTCACAAATTGCTGGCCCCTTCCCCTAGATACTCTTCCAGGCCCCTTGCCTCTTCTACACATCCCTCAGAGTCCTGCCTGTCTCTGACACCAGGCGAGCAAGTCCATAATGCCTGGACCACTACTGGCCTGTTTTAAATGAATGCTCATACGGGAAGGGACAAAGCCTGCCACCATGTCACCATGTGTGAACAGGTTTATTATCATTGTCCCTTTCCATTGGGTAAGTATGAAATGCAGGTAACTCGCAACTTACACAGGAGCTACATTCCTGACCACTGTGCATATAAGCAAAGTCATGTAAAGCTAAAAGACCCCTAGAAAAACATTTTTTTAAAAAAAAAAAAATAATCACTGCATTTGACAGTGAGGGATGAATGCGAGTTACTTGTACAAATTAAATGAACAAAAGCATTTTAAGGTAATTTGGGGGAGAGCACTTTCCAGAAAACTGATGCAAAAATGTTTGTGTGGCTAGAGGTGAGAGGAGAAACAACCCAAAAACCAGAGAGACTTTCATGACAAACTGGTGGTCATTCATCAAGTACACAGATATAGACTATACAGGACAAACTGTAGCAGATGCCGTCTGTGGCTATCTTATATGGTTATGTTCAACATCTTCCTTTATGTTATTATCAGCTACTTTCAGATACTCCCTTCTTCAGTGCTTATATGAACTTTACTACTACTACTACTACTACTACTACTACTAATCTACGGCCTTTTAAATTGGGAAGATATTTTATTTTTGTTTGTTACTATGTAATGTCTTTCTCTGTTTTAATTTTTTTTTAAACTCCCCTGTGATCCTCAGATGAAGGGTGGTATGTAAATTCAATAATATATATATATATATATATATATATATGCTTTCGTAGATTTTCACGGGTACAGGAATGCAGGTTTTGGTGTCCTCGGGTGTCTTCCCGTGTAAAAGTTGGGGTGTCTAGGCGACGTTTCGACGAGGTCTCACTCGTCATCTTCAGGCTGGTGCTTTCGGCTTCTTGTTACTGGAACAGAGCGGGATCTCAATGTTTGAGTTCCTATAAATACTGTAGAGGGGGTGTGGTGTCTAGCCTCCAATGTTCTGGGTAGAGAGGAAGTTCCCAGGCTAGTGTGCCTTTTCTTCTTTTGTTCCTTAATTACTTGAGAGATACCTTGAGTGATTTCTTGAGTGATATCCTGAGTACCACTTAGGTGGGTCATTAGGTGTGGATTAGTTGCTAAAGTCTTTGTGTCTTGACCTCTTGAACTTTGTGAAGAGTTTTCCTGAGAAGATGGCTGTATTGCACTTAGTTGTGCTTTGCGATTACGAAGCTAATCCAAAAGGAAACACCCCCCAAAAACCAAGACACAGAAGAAAACAATGGCATGGCCCTCCTTCCTTATATCAAGGGCACTACAGATAAAATTAGCAAAATCCTCCATAAACACAATATCAAAACAGCCTTTTGCACCAACCAAAAAATAGCCAATATCCTCAGAAACCCCAAGGATAAAATCCAGTTGGAAAACCAAGGGATCTATGAAATACCCTGCAAAGTCTGCCCAGCCACGTACATTGGACAAACAAACAGACGAATAAATGCACGTATCGCAGAACACAAGAATGCCGTCAAAAAAGAAGAAAAAACTTCCTCTCTTTTCCAACACATGAAAGAAACAGGACACGAAATTAATTTTGCAGATTCCAAATTGCTCTTTAACACGGAACATCACCACAAGAGAATAATCATGGAAGCCATCGAGATAGAGAAACACCCTCACAACATGAACAAGCGTGACGACACATCCCGCTTGCCAGACATCTGGAAATTAGCCCTCCCCACAAAAACTGACACCAGATCCAGAGGCACACAGAACGCCAACACCAATCAACCACACCAGACCCAAACCCAGACCCTCTCCACAGATGAATTACTGACACCATCCAGTAGCCAATCCATGGTGGCACCTCCGGATGCTGCACCCCCCTGCAATCCCTACACAGATCTGGCTGACACAAGCCACAAAACCACAGCTCGCCCCTATACACGAAGCCAAGCCAAAGCACAGCTAAGTGCAATACAGCCATCTTCTCAGGAAAACTCTTCACAAAGTTCAAGAGGTCAAGACACAAAGACTTTAGCAACTAATCCACACCTAATGACCCACCTAAGTGGTACTCAGGATATCACTCAAGAAATCACTCAAGGTATCTCTCAAGTAATTAAGGAACAAAAGAAGAAAAGGCACACTAGCCTGGGAACTTCCTCTCTACCCAGAACATTGGAGGCTAGACACCACACCCCCTCTACAGTATTTATAGGAACTCAAACATTGAGATCCCGCTCTGTTCCAGTAACAAGAAGCCGAAAGCACCAGCCTGAAGATGACGAGTGAGACCTCGTCGAAACGTCGCCTAGACACCCCAACTTTTACACGGGAAGACACCCGAGGACACCAAAACCTGCATATATATATATATATATATATATATATATATATATATATATATAAATCTAAACTATGCTTTCAGGTTTTGTTAAAGCGAGTGGTAACTCAAAGTGCACTTTTTCAATTATAAAACACAGCTAAAGCATAAAAATACATTTTTGAAATAGGCTTAAGGTTTAAAATCTTCATTAAAATATCTAGCTTTCATTGTCATCCCCCTGGGTGGTGGGCACCCATGTACTCAGTGACAGAAAATGGAATGGGATCCAGCAACTCCAGATTCCCAAGACTGTGCAATGTGGATATATGCTGCCTTTCATATTTGTCCTTGTAAAAAAAAATGTTCTCGCTGTCAGCATGATTGATTGATGTCTCATTTGTGTTTCTCCCTCTAAATCAATTGTTCAGGAGTGAGAATTTACATTTCTGATGTAGCATATGCAGTGGCTCTCAAATTGCACACGCAGTGAAGTTACAATTTGACCTTTTCATATTTCATATTTGACTGCTTGCCCATTTATTCCTACATACTTTCAGTTTTCTACATTTACACCCCTGGACGGAATGGTTAACTTCCAAAAACATTGGCCACTGGAAAGGTCATACCTGTCAAGATGAAAGGGGGTTGGGGGGGGTTGGGTAGGAATATTGCAGTTTGGTGGTATAAAGCACAGATTGAATACTCCTTTGCAACAAAACCATAAAAAGGTGTGCCATGTACCTTGGTCTGTCTCAGGGATGGAGATCACATCCCCATCTGGATAGCCTTCCAGGAGCCACAGCCTAGTGGTGGATGGGGCCAGAGGTAAAAGTGAATGAAGTAATTAATGGGTGGTTTTTTGTTTTTTACCTTAGTAGAGTAGACTAGTTTCTGCACACATTCACGCACCCATCTCTGTTTATATATATATATATATATATATATATATATATATATATATATATATAATATTTATTAAAATTTCAGAAAATTACAAACATAAGAAAAAAGTAATAAAACAAAAAATTACAAAAAACTGAAAAATAGAAACATTAAAAATTAAAAACAAATCAATTCTTCCATAGCTTATCTTTCATTAACTTGTTTCCTTGACCTCCTCACACCTCCCTTTTTTGTATTCTAGTTCAATTAGTTAATTCAGCAAATCCTTTCCATCTTTGTTTTTATTTTAATCATTTATCTTAATATGTTGTGACTTTGCATTCTCACCTGTTGACAACCCATTTTACATACTCCTTTATAACATTACTGCTAAAACCACATAGCTTCATTCCAGCATCCTTCTAACATTCCTTAATTTTGCAATGTTTCTGTAGATAGTCTTTAAACTTCTTCCAACCTTCCCATCTCTGTTTTCCACCCAGATGACCAAGAGGCATTATCAGAGTTTAAAGACATAGTCCAACTAGGCAAAAACACCCAAGGAGGGTATAAAGTAGGGATGGTGAAGGGTGTGATCACAAGAGAAGGAATATGGTTAAGGAAGGTGTGTGGCCTGGGGAGAGTGCCAGGGGACAAATAAAGATCCTCCGAGGGCCACATTTGGTCCAAGGCCCTGAGCTTCCCCATCCCCAGTTTATTTCATGAGTGATGTTTGCATAGGTGCTGATTCCTGCTTCATCACAAAGTCAAAAGTCAGGCTTCCCTGCTGGGACTGTTGAGAAACTGCTGAACAGACATGCAGGTCATATTGCCAGTATCCAGTATAACTCTGATGGGTTCCAGATGAGACTTAGCTTCAGTGGAGACAGGTATGGGCACTATCACATAGACCATCAAATGTTCCTGTGTACGTCCAGAGCCTGTATTTCCTGCAACATAACTTCTAATTTGTAGAGTCTTTGCAACAGAAGGAACCCCAAGGAGTGTTATGCCCAGTTCCCTTGCCAAAACAAATACAAAGAACCAACATATCACTGGGGCAGAATGCTCTGTTTTCTAACAACCAACAACATGATCTGGTCCAATATAACATACCACAAGCAGAGAGAGCAGGAGCAAATTGGACACACCATATGCCTGTGGCACATTGAATAAGTTAACTGGAACTATCACCATGCATGCAATTATATGCATGAGAGCTGTTCAAAGATGCTTTAATGAACTTGCACAGGCACATTCATTAACATAGTGACTGTACAAAACCGGGGTTCAGTACTGAGTGCACTTTGAAGATAGATAATGCTATAGATTGTGAGCCTATATCAGTTTTGTTGTTGTTGTTGTTTAGTCGTTTAGTCGTGTCCGACTCTTCGTGACCCCATGGACCAGAGAGCGCCAGGCACCTCTGTCCTCCACTGCCTCCCGCAGTTTGGTCAAACTCATGCTGGTAACCTCGAAAACACTATCCAACCATCTCGTCCTCTGTCGCCCCCTTCTCCTTGTGCCCTCCATCTTTCCCAACATCAGGGTCTTCTCCAGGGAGTCTTCTCTTCTCATGAAGTGGCCAAAGTACTGGAGCCTCAGCTTCACAATCTGTCCTTCCAGTGAGCACTCAGGGTTGATTTCCTTCAGTATGGTGAAGTTTGATCTTCTTGCAGTCCATGGGACTCTCAAGAGTCTCCTCCAGCACCATAATTATATATAATGATTTTATTGCATTAGCCATGCGGCCATAGCACAACATACATAGAAACAACAACACAAAATGGGGGTGGGGAAACAAAAGTGTATGCCGTTCTGGGCGAACACTCTGAGAAAATGGGGACAACAAAGGCGACGGGAGGCTTAAAACATCGAGTGACAGAGAACACAAAAAACAGGTTCGACTGTGCGGCGCATCGACTACATCTGTGGTATTGAGGAAGGAGTTGGTGCCGCTTTCCTCTTCATCACACTAAGCAGGAAATTAGCTGTCATCTCGGTAATCCAACAGTCAGAATCCTGCAGAAGAAGGGACACTATCCAAGGCTGGATTGGGAGATGAAGCTTGTTCACGAGAGGAGTTAGAAACCGAGATCTTTCATCTGTCCAGTTGGGACAGAAGAGCATTACATGTTCCATAGTCTCCAGAGCCGTGTCATTGCAGGAGCATGTTCTATTTGCGATGGGAACTCTGGAGTAACGACCCGACAGAACTGCTGTAGGAAAACAGTTGAGACGGGCACAGGTAAAGGCCCTTCGTTTAGCCTCCGAAGGAATTGTAAAGCAGTATAGAGGGATCCCTTCAGGGGGTGGAATAGCTAGGGCTAAGCCTGAACACGGCCCTCTTGCTTGGGAAGCTGTGTTAGAGAAGTCAAGTTGCTGCAGCTTCTTTTTGATTAGAGGTAGGGCCGCCGGGCTTATACACTAAATTAAAAACAGTTTTGCGGTTCAAATTGAGAAGAGAGTGGAATTTGAGATTAATTGTAGTTTTCCAAGGAGAATTATGAGTATCTCTTAGGATCAGATTGGAGAAACCACCTCTAATTCGAGCATCCGATGGTAGTAGGTGGGAGCTGTAGGAAATGGCTCGACTCCATGCTCGTTTTACAATTGAGGGCTGGGCGAACTCAAGTCGTAAGGCTGCACCTGAGACACATCTTGGGACGCCGGAAAGAGATCTCAGAAACATATGAAGTGGGCGATCCAAGTTACCTGATATTGCTGTAGTCCATACTTCGCAGCCATATAATAGTTTAGGGACAACTTTGGCATTAAACATTTGAATTGCTGCTGGAAGGTGTTTGCCGCCCTTCTGGTGATAAAATCGGACAATGGCATTAGAGGTCGTGGTTGCAGCAAGAGAGGCAGATTGTAGATGGATGGTCCAGGAGAGATTATAAGTAAATATCAGGCCTAGATATTTAAAGGCTTTTACCTTTTCTAAGTAGCCACCTGTGATCTTAAGCAGCTCCAGCTTGAGTTTGCGGGAACGAGTGAAGTGGAGAACTTTTGATTTTTTATAATTAATATTAAGGGCTTCCGCCTTACAATAGGCGATAAATGCATTAACTGCATTTGCTAGGTCCGCAGCTGTTCTGGATAAGATGACGGCATCATCCGCATAGAAAAGGGAAGCAACGGGGTGGCCTGCTAAGTGAGGAGGGTACTTAGTTGCTAGCTTCAAAGGGGAAAGGGCATCATGAAGATAAAGATTAAACAGTAAAGGGGCCAAGAGACAACCTTGTCGGACGCCCCTGGCCGTTGGGAATGGGGTGGTAAGGTAGCCGTTAGGACCAATTCGAACGCGAGCTGTGGTGTTTGAATAAAGGGAAATAATTAGGGAAAGGAGGTGTGGATCAATTCCCAAATGGGCAAGTTTGGACCATAATCTCTGCCTAGAAATGGAATCAAAGGCGGCCTCCAGGTCCATGAAAGCGACAAACAGGTGGCCTTGCCTTGGTGCAGTGTATTTGCTGGCAAGGTGATAAAGAGTTAGATAGTGGTCCATGGTTGATGCTGACTTCCGGAAGCCAATCTGTTCTGGCGGTAGAATGTTTCTCTCATGGACCCATGAAAGAAGTTCTTCCAGTAAGACAGCGGCAAATATTTTCCCCGGAATAGATAATAAGCTGATGGGGCGATAGTTCCTAGGGATGTTTGGCTGGCCGCCTTTGAAAATTGGAATTATTGTAGCTTCTCTCCAGGAGTCGGGGATGTCTAAGGCGGAGGAGATAGCGGTGAATACAGGAGTCAGCTGTTCACTCCACCAAAGAGGATCAGTCAGGAAAAGGTCCAACGGGACCATGTCTGGGCCGGGGGCCTTATTCCTACGCATGGACATTATGATGTTGAAGATGCGGGTTGAGGTAAAATTTACTGAGGAGGTGGAACTAAGAGAACAGGAACAGAGGTCCGACGGGGATTGAAGGTGATCTGTAAGATGATTTGGAGAAGCGAAACTGGCTGAATAATAAGCGATCCATTCGCAGCACCATAATTCAAAAGCATCAATTCTTCGGCGATCAACCTTCTTTATTGTCCAGCTCTCACTTCCATACATCACTACTGGGAAAACCATAGCTTTAACTATACGAACCTTTGTTGGCAAGGTGATGCCTCTACTTCTCAAGATGCTGTCTAGGCCTGCCATTGCCCTTCTCCCAAGAAGCAGGCGTCTTTTAATTTCGTGGCTGCTGTCACCATCTGCAGTGATCATTGAGCCCAAGAAAGTAAAATCTCTCACTGCCTCCATTTCTTCCCCTTCTATTTGCCAGGAAGTGATGGGACCAGTGGCCATGATCTTCGTTTTTTTGATGTTGAGCTTCAGACCATATTTTGTGCTCTCCTCTTTCACCCTCATTAAAAGGTTCTTTAATTCCTCCTCACTTTCTGCCATCAAGGTTGTGTCATCTGCATATCTGAGGTTGTTGATATTTCTTCCAGCAATCTTAATTCTGGCTAGGGATTCATCCAGCCCAGCCTTTCGCATGATGATTCTGCATATAAGTTAAATAAGCAGGGAGACAAAATACAGCCTTGTCGTACTCCTTTCCCAATTTTGAACCAATCAGTTGTTCCATATCCAGTTCTAACTGTAGCTTCTTGTCCCACATAGAGATTTCTCAGGAGACAGATGAGGTGATCTGGCACTCCCATTTCTTTAAGAACTTGCCATAGTTTGCTGTGGTCGACACAGTCAAAGGCTTTTGCATAGTCAATGAAGCAGAAGTAGATGTCTTTCTGGAACTCTCTAGCTTTTTATTATATCAATTTACTTAATACAAACTGCTGTAGATTTAATGTACCAGAGACTATAAATGGCAAGGGTTGGGAAAGGCAAGAAATACATGGTTCCTCAGTTTATTATGTTTATTAAACACAAGGGTGCCTAGAAATGTAAACGCTATGTTTCTCTAGAGAGTCATAGCACAGGGGTTCCCAAACCATGGGCTGCACATTGTCCATGAACCACAGCAAGTCTGTAAAAATGCAACTAAAAACCATACAGCATCTAGCACAGCCAATTGTAGTTGCTACAACAGACAGAAAAATCATAAAACTGAGTGGGTGGGATCACATAGGCAATATTGAGTTTTTCCATAGCTGAGTAATTAGAAAATGGTACTATCATACTTGAAGTTCATCTGCACCAGTTGCAATGAAATATTCTCCCCAAAAGTGATTAATCATCTTGGTGTCCAACTTGGTTTTCTGTTAGAAAGCAGAATAGGTAAAAATGCTTCACAGGTTACAGCTGGGGTGTATGGAAGGTTAGGCTGTTGGGAGTACTTCCCTTAATTGTGGCTATAAACAGCAGTACGGTGCATGAAAGGGAACATGGTGCCTAATTATTGAACAGTTTTATGTGCCTGGGCATAGCAACCTGAACTATGTAACATCTCAAGCAAAGCTAAGTTTGCTGCGTTTGTCACTGAGGGCAGGAGTTTTTTGGGGTTTTTTTGTATTAGCTTTGGGGTTATTTAAATTGCCCTTACCATATGCCTTAAGCACTGGACCTGGCATCTAGCCAACACCTCCAAATTACCTGTTTGTTTCTCTATTCATGTTAATTGACAATGAATCACATATGTAACTAATAAACATCTTATAGTTGCTTTCATGCCATGTTTAATGAACATTGGAAGAGAAAATAATCCAATGAAATGATTTAAATAATAAAACACTGTTTTCCTTAATAGGATTCCCACTCCTACCACCTAGAGCCTCTGAACACACATGACAAATTAGAAATCCCTAATCAGACTCGCATCCTTTCTATCGGCTTTTATGTCATTGTTGCTAATTGATTGCCATCACATGTGTCTAATTAGGAGAATGATAATCTGACCAAGGCATTTTTTTCAAGCATCTGAAATTGCATACAGATTTTTAGCCATGAGGCTTGGTTCTCACTGAAGTGATAAACCTGTACGCACACTATCTGGCTTCCCAGATTGTTGCATAAAGGTGATATTTTAGTTATTTGGTAGTCTTTTTCTTTTGAAGGGAAGGGATAGTTAGTTAGTTAGTTAGTTAGTTAGTTAGTTAGTTAGTTAGAGCATTGATACCAGGAAGGGCCATGCCATGAGGTCTAAATACACAGTTCAGTTCAAAATACCTTGCTTACCCAATGTACTAATTGAGATGGCAACTGTACCACCTTAAGGATGTAACATTGTGGTGCTTCCAGTACTTAAAAGGAAAAAAGAAAACTAGTTTGCATATGTGTTGCTGTAATTCAGTTAAATAAAGATTTGATTTGATTGCCACACAAAACCAGTGTTCAACATTAGCTTACTACCTTTTAATTTTTATTTTACCCCCAAGACTCCATTTGGCAAATTATGTTGCGTGCTGAGGTCCCCAAGACACCCCAAACCCAATAACTCAAACTTCACACATTATTTTTGTTTAAGGTTTTTGGCATAATTTTGGCCACAACTTTATTATCAATACAAATTGTGAGTGGTTGCTTAGGCATTGGTTAGACTATCTGTCCTCCCCGCCTTGGGGACAGCCCTGACTCCGTAGTCAGTGCGGAAGAGCAAGATCAGGGTCAACTGGAGCTGCGAAACAGACCCTCAGCTAATCCCCGCATGCTCCTTGGAACTTACACGGCCCGCACCCTGCACCAAGGGTTTGGACGAAGGGGATGGTAAGTTCCAGAATTCCTTTAACGGAATACCCGTGCAGCATTGGAGGGGCAGGCCCAGCCTATCCATACCCCTCCACCAACCAATTTTAACCAATGCCTAACCGCCAACCTTACAAGTTGTGACGATTTGCTACGCAGTAGGCAAAACCCAATTGGCACACACTAATCAGCCAAGAGGTAAATTCCTACTGGGCCCCCGCACCAAGGCGAACGACCCCATGACAGGCATAGCAAGGTCAAGCGAAGCCCAACAAGGGAGGGCGGGCGGGAGATCCGATGTCCACAGCAAAAGAGAAAGAGAAAGCTGTGGACCTTGCTTAAATAGCCACTGACCCCACCCCTAAGTTTGCAACATCAACTTTCCCCAGATAACCAGATCCTCCCATCTAAACAAGCCCTGGCTTTAACTTGCCTAGCAATCATGGGGTGCCTTGTATAGCCCCATCCGCAACCCGTGCTCTCCTTTTAGTGAGAACACGCTTTAGCAGTCCTGCAGCATTCATTTTCAGGATATGGGATGGCCTCCTAAAGTTACTCTCATTTATGTTAGTGTTCAAATCAGTAAAATTGAATATATGTAAGACACAAGGTACTGGAAACGCATTCTGCAAAAGGGAGTTCTAAAGTTCAAAAAGACCTTGTTAGGAGCCCTCAACAATAGCCTCCATGCTGTATTTTTAGCAACAGAAGCTCTGACCCATACAGTCTATGTTTCCTATTTATCTGTACCCACTGTCCAATTAAATCTTGTTAAGCTATACCCCTGCTGTGGCTTTATTCCAAGGCCACTGCAGTGTAGTGTTTAACCCTCTCCAATGCCTCCATTATCACACAGTTATTTGGCTGCTCGAGGATTTATTCAAGCCAATAGAAAATTGCTTTTTAGAGTTGCTTTGATGTCTTTTCTTAAAGTGGGGTGGGGGGGATAGTGGTGACTCGCTCGTGGCCTTTTAGCTTCACAGTTCTGATGCAGTCCATTTTGAATTTCACAGCAGAGGTCTAAAAGGAAAGGGGAGGGCAGAGATTCAATGCCAGTCTCTGCAATACAGACATATGCCGCGAGCAAAAAGATTCATCCCTTGAATTTCAGAATGTTGACGCACTTAGCTATTAAAGGCACAGGTACTTGCAGGTGGTGGGTGGTGCCCTTTGGCACTGATAGCTCAGAAGACAGGGAGGCCAACAGTAGGTGGAGCCAGACCCAATGGCAGGGAGGCTCAATTAATTCTAATTTTGTCCCCGCTCCCTTTCTTGCTGAGTTCTAAAAGGGCAACACTATGACGAAGGAGGAGGAAGCTGGCAAGCATTGATGGCACCAGCTGGACTGGTTGGAAGTAAGAAGGCAGACAGGTAAAGGTAGACAGGGGTTGTGGTGTGCTGCCCCATTTGCTGCAATGAAACAGTCTTTATTGGAATCTGCCAGAAAATAAGTTGGCAAACTTATGCAGAAAGGGTGGGTGGGAGGGTGTGGAGTATGTTAGAGTGTGTATGGTGTGTCTGTGTCTGTGTCTGTGTCTGTGTCTGTGTGTGTGTGTGTGTGTGTGTGTGTATAAGAGAGGAGGGAACACCCGATGTGTGTGCAACTGTGCATGCGCGTATCACACTGAACCCAGAAGTGACTTGAAAACATCACAAAAATTAGACTTTCAGGTTACCATGAAATGGCAGCAGATGGCGAGCTTTGCTCTCCATGAATGGCTCGCTTGCCACAAGAGCTTTGGGGGAAGCACAAAGGCACCATGCACCACCAAAAAAGCCCCAGATTATAATTTGGGGTTCTGAGGGGTTCAGTAGTGCAAACTGCGAGCTCTCCTGCGAGCGCTCCTATCATTCCAAAAAGAGCGGGGGGGGCGGGATTGAGCTGAAAGCGCATGACTCCATCGCAGATCCATGACAGGAAGCCTCAAGCTCCGTTCATCCAAACGGTAACTTTTCTGATATTTTAAAGCAATAATTAACAAGTTTCAAAGGGAACTGTTGACTTTGCTAATTGGTTTTCTCTTGATTAATATGGCAGTGGCTCGGGGTGTAAAAAGGAGGTTCGGATGTGGGGTTTCTTTATCTGCATGGGAACAATCTACAAGGGAACTGAGTGAATGATTTCTTCTTCTTCTTAACCTATGAATGAAACTTTATGGATGTGAAGATATACGAATAGATTAAATTTGGATGGTGATGGTTTTAATTTTATTTGGATATAGATATCACCTGGGGATATTTTTGTCCTATTTTTGTTTTTGTATTTTTTTATCTTAAAATATTTTTTATAATAAAAGATGAACCGACCTGATTTGAGTTATAACTTCAGTGATTGACCATTGCTACCCTTAAATCTTTGGAACTTAAACAATTGGATCTTCTTTCTGTCCCATCCCCCCTTTTCCTTTTCACTCTGCTGAGACACTACTTGGGAACTTGAATTTAAACCCTGTTGGATTAAGACTGTTGGTACCCTTTTCTAATTATTTGTTTCTTATGGTTTAAGATCAGATGGATTAAGACCTTTGGTAAAAAAATCATCCTATTTTTATCTTACCTTCTTATTTAATTAGATCCCTTTCCCCTTGATCCCCCTCCCCCTTTCCTTCATCTTTCTTTTTACGTGATTTGGGTTTTATTCTCTCTGAAGGTTAGTGGGGATTAACATAAAAGAAGCACCTGAAGACAGTGGTAGAAGTAATATTATTATTATTCTTTTTGTTCAGTTTGGGATTTTTAATCTTTAGGGTTATTATTAAAAGACAAAAGAGCGAAAAACACGTGAAAAATAACTGGTAAGCCTTGAAGGCATTGTATTACAAGGTCAGTGATCTCCGGACATTAAGACTTTGTTTTGGGAAAAACTCAGAGCAAAATAAGCATATAAGATAGACAAAACAAAGAGGAGATTATTTTAGAAAATTTTAAACATTGGGAGAGGAGGAAGGTAATCTGGTTGCAAAGGAAGGTAATTGCACATAGCTAATATACTATCCAATTTAAGTCTTCAATACAAAAGAAAAGGCCAACCCCAACTGGATTGGAAAATAATGTAATGATCTGAGGCAGGCAAGCAAGCTTTGATAAGAATTAATGACCCTTTGGCAGTTTTATGATATGTTTATTTACATCCAGAGCATGGCTCCCAGCTTGCCACCATTGCAATGAGTTGGTCACTCTGAGTCTCCCCCCTTGTCACAGCAGGAAGGACACCAAAACCCAGCCCTCCCCTTTCTGCACTTCCATTGCATTCTGACTTTTTCAACTCTCCAAGAATGAGGAGTAGGAGGGTGGAAATACACTCCCCACTCTCAAAAGAATCACTCACTGTCCACTGTCTCTCTGCTGGTTGCCTAGAAACCTTCCCACTGCCATCTATCTCTTCCCCTTCTTGCAAGCTGCCTGTATCAACTCTATCTGACTCAAACCCCCTTTACCAAGAGTTTCCTATCTCCTCCTGCTCTGTCTGCGATCTATAGTCTCCAGAGCTGGACTCTGTCTCTCTTTGTACTGGCAATCTTTTAT
The DNA here is from genome assembly GCF_964106915.1 of Podarcis gaigeae. Lineage (NCBI taxonomy): Eukaryota > Metazoa > Chordata > Lepidosauria > Squamata > Lacertidae > Podarcis > Podarcis gaigeae. The sequence continues at coordinate 26,913,511 of NC_139691.1, read as the reverse complement.
CTCCTGAGTCTGACTCTTTGCTGGCATTCAATTCAGCCATGTCCCTGACAAATAATTATAACTATAAAAAATTGCAAATTGAAATACAGAGGGGAGAAATGGTCAGCTCATTAACAAAGACAGCAACTATGACTGTAACAACAACCACATCCCAATCTCAGGCAAGGAGGGATTCTCTTCTGGAGAGAGAAGGCAAAGTAGACATAGCAGAACTCATTATGGATTTTAAAAAGTAGGTAAAAACTAATGCCAACAAACCTAAAGTGTAATGCTATACCATTTAGATGGGAATTTCCCAAAGGAATTTTATTTACATATAAAGGAAACAAACAAAGATGTAGGGACTCATCAGACGCGGAAAAGTTTCGGAGAAAATATTGGAAACAAATAGGAGGGAAGAGACTTCTGACATCAGGAGAAGGAGGGGAGCAAGCTCTTGAAGAGAAAGAAGAAGACTCAGAGGAGAAAAGACAAGATGCAGATTAAAAGAACTTTACGAGTTTAACTAATCGGTTCCTGCCAGGCTGGACATCAATTTACCCATGTGATACACAAAGCTATACAGGCCTGCGGCCTCCCAGTCATGGATTTTGCAGCTCATTTCTTTAGGATTGGGGCCGCCATGACGGCCACCCACTGGGGTCTTCCTACAGACAGGATTAAAGATATGGGATGTTAGACTTCTAATGCGTATAGAAGATACATCCACAATAACCACACTCTGTCACTCCTCCATTTTTCAGACAACCCTGCCTGCGATGTGGGACACAGCATAGTCCATTGGGCCATCACTAGTGGCACAGGAAGCAGCCTGGGGCTCCTTTGGAATTTCAGGGTCTCCTGGCTCACAAGATGTGGAATGAAATGGCATGGATTCATGCCCATCATGGCAACTAGAGCTGCATTGCATGGCCCCCTTGACACATTGGTCATTCAATTGGGCAAAAACGACTTGGTTCTAAGGAAAGACATTGACCTAACCTTGAACATTAAAGAGAACTTTAATAAGCTTGCTGCCTTGTACCCAGACTTAACCATAATCTGGTCCCAGCTATTGGAGATATGTTGCTGGCATGATTGCTCTGACCCAGTTGCCATCAATAGAGCACCGTGCCAACACTTTCAACCAGGAGGCCATGTTCTGTAATGACGGAGTACACCTTTCCAATGTTGGAAAAAGATCTGGCTGAATGGCATTGCAGAGGGCATCAGAAATTGGTTGTAGGTGTGAGGGTGTTGGCGGCGAGCCATTTGGGCTTGAGTGGCAGTTAGGTATTGGGTAAGCCTTTGTTTAATGGAGGGAAGGCTGCAGCCTCCAGCTGCTCCTCCTTGATAAGGGTATCCTGTTAAAGGATCCAGGGGTGTGGATCCTGTCCAATGCCCAGATGTGGGCCAGGGCCATGCCATGACCCCAACGGGGACCCCCTATTTGATGTAAGTCATAAGGCTCCCCCTATTTGTGGTTTACACTTAGTTGGACTCCCTGCGGACAGGCGGGAGTCAAGATATAGCCTGGCTTCACCCAGTGCCTAAGGCTAATCCAAACCGCTCACATCTGTAACCAATAAAGTTGTGGCCTTCTTTATCCCACAAACCTAAATACTTATGTCCATGTGTTTATTAATCACTAGGGAATTGTGGGGCCCAGAGCCTTGGCACACAACTAATTTGTGTGTAATAACATGGGTGAATGCATGTGTGGTTGTATGAAGCTCCAACTCCTGGTTTTTTGGGGGGGCTGTGGGCACAGGGAATCAGTGGGTCCCTTTTCACCCTCACTTTCTTCCTTCACTTTCTTGGTCCCACCTCTTTAAAGTGAAGTGTATTTTGACCAATATGACAAGCACCTATTCACAAAGAAAAATGATCTGCTGCTTCCCTGGATCCTGTCGCCCAAGGCAGGGTAGGCCTCATGGGTGAGTTGGCCTTGCATACACCCAGTGGTGGAGCTTCATACTCCAGCACCGGGGGGTGGAGAGCAGGCAGGGGAGGGGCTGGTGTGCATCCTGGGGGTATGGTGTGCGTCCTGGGGGTGGGGTACGCCACCTGCAGGGGCATGGCGCCCAGCACGGGTGGGGGGCAGCTGCGATGGCATCCTATTGGGATCACTCTGCCGGGGGCGGTGTGCTCCCCCCGCACACCTCTTTCTCCGCCAGTGCATACACCCCATAAAGAAAACTGTAACACCTGCTTCATCCACATCTTGATTGCAAACAAACCTATTGGTACCAGTGTTTAGGAAAAGACGCCAATAACTCTGGTCAGGAAAACTTAAAAACACTTTAAAAAAAACCACATTGAAAGCACAACGTTTTGCTCTGAAATCTAGGAAATGGAGAATCACTTCACAAGATACTTCCCCTCCCTCCCCACCAAACACTGGGATTAATCTCCACATCAGAGAAAAAGATGTCTGAAGCAAGGCAGGCTCTGCTTTAATCCTCCCCTTACTCCCAACCTCCATCTGTGAAATGTATGTTAGGCCTACAAGATCATACTCTCCTCAGGTTTCTGTTCTTGGATTCTGTTCTCGCCCCTGAATATACAGCACACATAATTCTAATGACAGATAAGTCAGTTTCAAGTCTGGCTCTTTGAAGCTCTCTTGTCCTAGTGCTGCGAGCATTCCCCCCCCCCCTAAAGTCTGCAAAAATCTCTGGAGCCTATTGCCATCCGCCTGTGCCAGAGACACAATCTTCTATTAGTCAAGAAGATGCCTTTAATAGTGCAGGAAAGGTCAGCAGCTCACAAAACATCAAGCTGGAAGCCAAATAACTTTTCTCATTGCATCTTTCATTGACAGTCTTCATATTTCTTCTGATTAATCTGGTGGCAATGATGGATTTGTCCCTTTTCCAGGGCAAATGGGCACTTGAGTGCCCAGCACTTGCCCACCAGACTCTGCGCTGTATTCTAACAGTATATCATATTCCCCCTGGGACAGTGCAGGTTAGGATCACAGCAATGTCATGGCCTTTTGATTACGTGATGTTTTTGAAATCAATAGCACATGCATTAGTAAGTTTAACAAAGCAGACCATAACAAAAACCATCAGGGATAAAGAGTTACTAATTGAAATGAATATCCATTGTGCTTCAGCTAAAAATAATGGTGAAGAGTCAACTTCATTGTTGTTGAGATGAATTTGCTGTTTACCATTCTTCAGATGTTCATGGGTGGAATTCAACATCATGCTCTACCAGTCATATCATAAACTGGCATCACCCCTAAGGGCATTATTTTGACAAAGTGCCCCTGAGAATCCGTCACTGGAAACCTCAGTAAATGACTGCATTGTATTCACTTCCTGTTGTGGGCTTTTTGGAATACCTGCTGGGCTACTGTGGGAAACAGGCTGATCCAGCAATGCTTTTTCATATTCTAATGAATGTGCCTATAGACATTAGTGTGGTCAGTAGGATTATGCACCGAATTCAGCTGATGCTCAATTTTCAAACTGAATTGGGCCAATTTGAGAGGAGCTGAGCTTCAGACAATTCAGGTGGTGACAGCCCCAAGTCACCCCACGCTGGCCTACCTGGAGCAATCTGGAGCAGTCAGGAGGTGGAGCTTTGGGTGGGAAAGCTGCAAATATATTCTTTGCCTGCATGCCTCCCACAAGGAATCTGCTGAGGAAGTAGAACCCTTGGGCTGAATGCTCACCAACTGCTCTGCTCACCAAAAGGTGGGTGAAAGATTCAATCCTGAGGTCTACAGGCTGCTCCTTCCATTCAGGCAAGGGGCAGACTTTGGTCTTTCAAATTTCAGCAGTACAAAAATTCCAGCACAAGGCCAACACACACACACACACACACACACACACACCGTCTTCCATTCTGCTCAATTCACTATGTCAGTACCCTGCAGCACCCCTTAAGCTCAGCACCCAGTGCAGTTGAACCAGTCGTGCTGCCCTAAATTCACCTCTGATGCAGGGTATGCACCAGTGAAACAGCTTTGAACTGGAGTGAATTCTCTGCAGTGAAGGAGATTGTAAAACAGCATCCAGCAGGAACCCTCCTGTTCTCAGGATAGAAAGAGGGGGAAAGTCAAGGGGGGAGAGAGATGTAGCATCCTCTTCTTCCTCACCTATTAAAACACAGACCTAAAATTCTTCAGTGCCAGACCTGGGCTAGGTCTGGTGTCTCCCAGTTCAGTCTACGCAGGGTGGTGTCAGCTGTGCACATGATCAGCCAACAGGTTAGCATGAACATGCACTGTAGCTTTCTCAAGCTAAGCCTGAATGTCTGATTTATCTGATTCTGGTTCCACAGAAAAGCCCAATGAAAAGTGGTACAGAAAATATAGATTTTATTTAGGGATCGACTGAGTTGTTAATTCCATCCCTTTCCAGTTTCACTGCCATTCATTCATAAAGCCAGTCTGTCATTGAACTAGAAATGGGAGAAGAATTTGATTCCGTTCACAACTAAAGGCATACTGATTCATAGTTTTCTAAACAAGATGCAAACCAAATCACCGCCATCTTTTGAAATGCACACTTTCCTGAATTTTGCAATGCTGTTCTCCAGCCAAGTAAGGTGCATGAAAATCCATATACTAGGGTAAAATATGCATGCAATGCATGTCAGTGAAAACAGCATTCTATTAGGAAAATTTGCTTTCGAAAAATGAATATATTAGGCAAAAATGCATACAAGCACGTGTCTGTTAGGGGAAATGTGTATTAAAATGCTGATGAAATTCCTTGAGGACTTAAAAAAAAATCACAGATTGAAGTGTGAAGAACTGAACTTAAAAACGGAAAAATGAAAAGCCAAAACTGAAAGATTTGACCATCCCTTCTTCTGAAGTCCTTTTCTGACCCACTTGCTCAATTTTATATACATTTTGTGTGCACCTATGTGTAATAAACTTTTTTTACACAAGAGATACTTTTTTCAATGCCTTTTGGTTCATTCACTAGCAAAACCCACATTTTTGTACAATATATTTTTAACTGAAAATATGCATTTTTGTGTGCACCAAAAATGCATGGCAGAACCTAGAGAGGCACACAATCCAGCTGGGAGTTTAGGAGTTATAGACTGAGTCAATTTGCTGCAAACAGTGGACCAAACAAATTTCTCCCCCTGCTCTAATTTTATGTTCTTCTGGTTTTAGTGTTCTAACTGTGGATTTCACTTAGTGTTTTATTATTTATGCAAACTGTCCATACAACTATAATGAATCAGTATATCATATCTCTAGCCCAATCATTACCATTCATGACACATCAGTGTCCAGAATAAGTAGAAATTTGCATTCATCCTTTGCAGCACTTCCTGTTTGGTGACAGATTTTACATACAATCCAAACAGAGATGTTCCCAGACCAGCACAACCATGGCTCAGTGTAAGGAGGAAATAAAATGTAATTAAGGAGATAATACTAAAAAAGTATGTCTGTTGGAGCTTTTCTCCCAACAAGACAGCAATTACCCCTTTTTTTCCCCTAGCAAGACTAATGATCTGTAGGGAAACATTCATTTCAGGTCACAAATTGGCTTTCAGGGAAAACTTAAACAATCAGCCAATGCCCCCCTCCTTTCTCCTCCAACACACAGCAGTGGAGTCAAAGGCAGGGAAGAGGTCACCCCAGAAGTTAGTGAAGAAAGAAAATGCTGCCGTCTGTTCCTTTCTTACCACCTCTGGTTGGTCTTTTGGAAATTGATCCACAATAACAGCAGCTTACCAGGGAAGCACTTTTCTGCCATCAAATGGGGTTCAAAAGCCACATAAATAAATATACATGAACTAAACAGAAGCAGCTGGAATGCTCCCAAAAGGGTCCTTTAACAACCTCTGAAATGAAAAGAGCACGGCAGATCAAAGGATCATTATTACGATTAAAGGCTTAGACCAAACCCGCTGTGAAATTTAAGCTACTGAATGTAGAATGTTGCTGGTGCACAATGGAATATACAAAAAGTGGAGTAATACTTAAAACGAGTGTTGGGGGTGTGTGGAAATGATGGTGCTGCTTTTGTAAAGCCTTGGGCTAGAGCTTTTCCTTTAACACATTCTTGAAAGATATGTTGAGAAGCTGCATGTTCATCAACATTACAAGGTAGAGTCTTTTCTGGACCATGACAATTCAAACTCCAGGGGGTTACTTTATGTGTTTCCCCCCCGTAGAAAGTGCTAGCCATGGGTGATGAGGATGATGCTGGGGAATCACTTTTTTAGTACTGGGAACTTGTATTTAAAATTATTGTTATTATTACTGCATCTGGGGGAGATTTCTCTACATATTCTTCACATGATTATGGCAAACATGTCAATCAGCCCTCAAATCAAGCACCTTGCTCACTTAGGTCTTTCTTCCCAGTGTTTTCTGTTACTCAAATACATGGTCCTTATTCCAAAGCTAAACTGCTCTACTGTATGAGTAATTCTACACTGTGACTTTTTAAATTTCCAAACATTGCTTAGAGCATTGTACATGTGCAGTTTGCCACAGCTTTTAGTTCATTCAGTTTCTTTGTCCCCTTTTAAAGTGGCCAATGTGTGCATTGATAGCAAAAAAGGGTGCAGTGGGGCAGGGAGCAAAGATGATCTTGGTGTACATGCAGTTGCATGACGATTATTTTGTGTGTGTTGTTTGTTTGTTTACTAAAGTGCAGGATCACATTGGTGCATCACTGAAAAATACTACACTAAAACTCTCCCTGCAGTCATATGAGTTATATGTGCAGGCACATCAGCTGTGCTTATTTGCATTGTTTTATCACCACACAACTATGCAAACAAAGGGACTGAGATGCTGCTTCAAGTCGTGCATGTTCCAGTTCCAGAATTGGTTTTAGAATGAGTAAAACTCGAATTCAGGATGAGGAGAAGCAGAGGGGCAATATATGGCAAAGTAAGCCAGAGGAACAACAATGAACTGGAAAATTGAGATGTTTCCTCGAGAGGGTGCACAGGTCAAGTTTAAGTCACTTGCAGAGTGTGTGTACATGCATGTGTTTCTTCCTGTATGTTGGGGTAGGGAACCTTTCTTCTGTCAAGCACAACATTGCTTCAAAGGCAATCTGGCAATGTCCTGGCTCTCACTGGCAGATGCAGAACTCTCAAGTTGGTTTCTGCCAAAGGCTTTAATGCATAAATCCCTGTGGTGCATAAATCAAGTTACAAGGTGCATGGGTCAGCAGAGGCTAAGATGCATAGCTAAGTGCAAGCTAAGATGTTGTCCCAACATTTGACAAGTAAGCATTCACATGACCAGTGAGGCAGTTATGGTTGATAGAGGCTTGGTGGGCATCTGGGAACACCTCAAGGGCACCATTATGCCCCTGTGCAGCACACTGGCAATCCTGTGAAATAATATACCATACTTTTCCTTGTATAAGACAAGAGGTTTTGTTTTTTAAAAAAGTTACAAATTGGGGGTCATCTTATACACGGATAGTGCATAGGGGGGACATGGGATGAGTCGCTGCCACGAGCTGGAGATTATCAGTGGCTATTGGGCATGTTATCAGTGGCTGCGGCAAGGGCTGGTGTTGATCAGCTGTTGCTGCAACAATTGGGCTGGTGATTGGCGGCTTCTGCCAGCAAGGGGACAGACGACAGCTCAACAACTTTGGGCAATCCTCCACCAAAAAAGCTCAACAACTCTGGGCAATCTCCCCCATTTTGTTAATTTGGAGTCCCCCAAAATAGGGGGCATCTTATACACGGGGGCATGTTATACATGGAAAAATACGGTAACATACACCTATCAAAACACCAGCTGTATACATGTGATTCCCTACAGAATGCAGTTTCCTTGTCAATACCAAAGATGTCCTATTGTTATCTCAAGCAAATATTTCAGCCAGACAGTAATCTAGTTTCACAGCAATATTATTTCATCAGTTAAGAGCTATGTCTCTCTTTTTTCTTAGGATTCCAGAGGGATCTCCTTTCTTAAAGAAATCTGCAATTTCAAGACTACTCTTGCAAAACAGCCATTTTCAGCCCTTTCCTGACCTTTGTTACTATGATTGTTTGTGATGGACTTAATCTTGTCTGCTGAACAAGTCACTAATATGACAGCTGTCTGAATTTTTCTGCTACTTGTTCTTCTTCTTGTCCTCATGGGAAACTTGATCCTGAAGCAAACTTGAGAGATGTGTTCTACACAAATTGTGCAAAGGATGGGAGTTCAGTTTCCTTCCCAAAGGGGGATGTTAACAATGTGTTTCCATCAAAGCATCTGGATTTCAACAGTAGATGTTGTCATCTTATACAATTAGCTAGGAGCTAAGGGACTTGTACTTCACAAGAATGCAAAATGCTAACAATTCCAAACTTCCTTCATGAATACTTTCTTTCTTGCTGCTCTTAGGGTACCTGTGTGTTCTACTTCTTAGAAAAGAAGTAGAAAAGAAGACCAGGCCATTCTTTAAAGAATGGCCTGGTCAGGTTGATGGCTGCATATACACCATACATTTAAAGCACACACCCTTCCCCAAAGAATCCTGAGAACTGTAGTTTGTGAAGGGTGCTGTGAATTATAGCTCTATGGAGTGAACCTAGGATTCTTTCTGGGTGCCTTAAATGTATGATGTGCACAAAACCAACATAAAAGTTAAAGACCCACAAGAAGGGGGAGAAGGAACCTTGAAGTTGTCCATCAACAATTAGCAATACCTGGACAGCAGACTAAGCAGGCACACAGCTCACCTGATCATAGTCCTCTCCCCATGTTTCTATTTAAATTACAGTAATTTTTATATTATTAATATTATATCATTTGCCATTTTCCAGTCATTCAGAATCTGTAGTCCTGCACAATACAATTATTTCTAAGCTTGCACCTAAACATAAAGTTAGCATTTGCAAATCTGTGTCCTCTTATTTTGCAAATGCATTTCCTCTTTTGTGGCACTATGTAAATAGTCAACCTCAGGTTTTCCTAGTGACTGAGTAACCTGATATTGGGACTGTGGATAACAGTATCAATGGACCTTCAACTGCACCAGTCTTGGAGCCAAAAACCAACAATGATTTCCAAGCAGTCTAAAGAACACAAATAAAAAATAAGTATATCCAGCCTCTCAAGATTTATATTTTTAACTGGGGAAAAATGGTTGATTATCTGAAAAACATATGTGGTGTAAATACAACGCTAGTGGGATTTCAAGAGGCACTGTAAAAAAAAAATAAGTATTGTTTATTAAAAATAAGGGAGCAAGGGGGAACAATGGCAATGCGAAAGAAGGAATGTGTATTAAAGGTATAAATATGGATGATTGTCAGAGACGCTGAAGGAAGTAAAAAAAACAGTTATGATTTGTTGTATTCGAGATGAAATGTATAATTGAATGGAAACTAATAAAATTTATTTTTTTTAAAAAAAAAGATTTATATTTTTAAAACATTTTTTAAAAAAAATTCCACAATTATAACAGTCTCACATAACAAAACAACAAACAAAAAGACAAAAAGTACATCAAAAAAAAGACAATGACACAGTACAAAATCCATCCCACCCACCACCATAACAAATAAACAATAAAAACAAACTTAATTCTTTAAAAATCCAACCTTATGTACATATTAATTGACTTCCTCAAGTCCCTCCCTTCTGAACTTCCTTGTATCTGGTTGTAACAGCTTTCCAGTATCATTATTAAACAAAAATATTTCCAATTATGAACTTATTCACTTTTCTTACTGTTCTAAATCCCATTTATTTATTTAAATCCTAATTTAATCCTAGGCCTATTTGGTACTTTCAAGTAGTTTCTATTTTTTTATATTACAATATTTATTCAAATATTCCTTAAATTTCTTCCAGTCTTCTTGGTATTCCTCTTCTTTCTGGTTGCGGATTCTTCCAGTCAGTTTCCCCTTTATTTTTCTCCCCTGCTGCCCCCCACAAAGAGTATCATGCCCCTGGATATCAGATTCCTCATCTTCCAGTGATGCAGGTGAGGACTCTGAAGCAGAAGAGGAAGGGCATGCAGGACCAGCCCTGGAACTGCTGTCACATGAGACTGGTGGCATTGCCCCTCCAGCCTGAGGATCCATCAGAGTAGAAGAGTGATGCATCAGGCTGGGACACTTTAACTCTCCTGTAGCATAGTCTGAATCATGCCTTGCCTTGCCACAGTGAGCAGGGTTTTTTTGGGGGGAGGTCATTGGGAAGAGTGGAATGAGAATTCCCTTTGCATCCACTGGCACTGGGTATATATTTATTATTTTATTTTATTTTATTATTATATTATATTATATTATATTATTATATCATCTATCTATCTACCTATATATCTATTTATCTTTCTGTGGTTTGAAGTAGATCTCTCTTGTATAACATGACTAGTGATGACCGAGTTTTCAATCATAGCAAACAAAACTTCTTCTTTTTCCATTGTATTGTTTAGTTGCTGGTGATCCTTTATATGAAGAATTATCCTGGTATTTTGATTGGTTTTCATTTGTAACTTATTGTGTTTAAGAGAATATTTAAAGCATATAAATGAAAATCAAATACAAAATACAATAAATATCCATATTTAAAGAAGTGCAATTAACAAAAATTGCACTTCTTTAAATGTGGATATTTATGGTATTTTGTATTTGATTTTCATTTGTATTGTTTTATTTTGATCTTTTGTAATGCTCTGTTTGATGTTTTAAGACAGCTTGTTAACTGTTGAGATGCTTTTAAAAAAAAAAAGATGTAAAGCAGTATAGAAATAATTTAAATAAATGATACTTAGATGCACCCTAAAGTAGGTTGTGGGTTCACTGACAAAATTGTAAGCCAGGAGTAGCAATCTTGTTCCCTTTATGTTGCAGGACAACAACTCCCATCAGCCTCAGACAGCTTGGCCAGCAGTCAGGGATAATGGAAGTTGTAGTCCAACTATATCTGGAGGGCACCATGTTGGCTAACCCTCTTGCAAACTTTTGATATGGGCTGCACATTCTATGTGCATATTCACAGATAGTATTTACATCAGGAGCAAAATCCTAGATCTAAAATTCCTAAGACTTTAAAAGAGCAAAATAGGCTATCTAAAGCCAACACTGAACATGGGCTGTGCAGCCTGCATGCCCTGCTCTCGAAATGTGAAATGGGGGCAATAAGGCACTTCTTTCCTAATAGGCACCATACCTTCTGTGTACTTTCCACCCCTTTGATTTAGTGCCCTGAAGCTATAATGTACTCTTTGTTCTGACACTGCTCTCTCCTGTGCTTAGGGATTTGCCAATGAAAAATATAGTTTCCCTTGACTTCTTTAAAAAAAAAAACTTTGTTCTTGCACTTCTCTTTGCAAAGCTGATCACGGGGCCATTTTTATGTTTCTTTTCTTCCCTCTCAGCCACTTCAGCCACCATCAATACCTTTCTGCCAACGATCTTCTGTGTGGTGCAGGGCTTTGCGGCTGAACAATTTTCTAGTCGCTGTCTACGTCCTGTCCAGGCAATTATTGACGTCCTTTCAGGCCTCAGCTTTGATGCTATTTAACCTTGTTCCTCTGCAGTGTTTCTCTATCTGATTTCTGGCTTTTAAAGGCAGGCAGTTAGTATTGTCTCTTCGGTGTGAGCCTAACAAGTTTGCTAAACTTGAGTCAGGGCAGATATCAGATTTTCCTTTTGATGAGGAACCATGGGCGAGGGGATCCCATTTCTGAAAGTTTTTTCCTACAAACATATGTGTAGCCCTCCTGAACAAGGCCAGTGGCCCATTTAGTCAAGCCTTCTATTCTCGCAGTGGCCAACTAGATGCCTATGAGAAGCCAGGAAGCAAGACCTAACCACAACAGCACCCTCCCCACTTGTGTTTCCCAGCAAATAACATTCAGAGGCATACTCACTCCAACAATAAAAGTAGAGCATACAGTAGCCTTTGTGAGTAGTAGCCATTGGTTACCTTATCCTCCTTGAATTTGTCAAATCCTCTTTTAAAACTACTCAGATTGGGGGCCATCAGATCACTACTTCTTGTGGGAGCACATATCATGTGCTGTGTAAAAGGGTTTGTTAACTGGATAGTCCCACACAAAATTACTCATCTACTTTGACAATATTGAAATGAGAAAGGAATATGAGGTTTCCTACCATGCTCCCAAATCACCTGGGCTCATTGTACAGGCATAGCTCTGGAAGTATCTTTGCGCAGTTTCAGATGACTGTTAGGGCAGGCACTAACATAGTGCCCCCCACTAGGCTCTTAGCAGACTTTTCTAGTGAGCCCCATAAACTGAGCTTCCATACTTTACATATCCTTAGGCACACCAGGCAAAAACATTCCTTTTTCATCAGGCCTTTGGCTCTTAATTACCTGTGTGGCCTCCTTGAATGGGTGGGGTGTTTTGATCTTGGCTTTTAAAAATGGGATTGTCTTATCAATTTTTTGTTGTTTTTCTTTCATGCAGGTTTCAATGTATGTGTTTGTTTATATGTTGTAAGTCATTTTGAGTTACCTTGGTAAAAAAATAAAAAAGGGAATGGCTAATAAATTAGATAAACAAACAAACCTCTTGGATACCATAAATGTGTTAAGAGTTCAGGAGGCCAACCGCCCCCCCCCCCCCGCACACACACACACACACACACACACAATTCCCTACCACCACCAAATGGTGGTAGTCATTCTGTTAGTCATGAAAGCCAAGTGTGAGTTCTTATTAGGTCCTTCAGGTTAGGGGAGAAATCATTTCCTCTTTTGAATTTATATAATATATTTACATTTATATACATAATATACTCCTGAGCCCCTGAGGACTCCCTTGATGATGCAGAAAACACTGCCTTTTTTTAGGGAGTGCTGCCATTTTGCTTCCAAACTTGCTGGACTGGACCAAACAAGTCAGGTGTTAGAAAGAATGATACATATAGCTCAGCTGGTTAGAGCATGGTGCTGATAACACCATGCCCAACAGAGACTCCATCTCCTCAGAGTATTGTGAAAGAACGGTGTCAATCAACATTTGATTATCTCTTTCTAGGAAGTGTCCTTTCATACTGCATCACGGTGTGGTACGCTGGTTTGACATCAACTGATAGGAAGTGCCTACAGAGGGTGGTGAATACAGCACAAGATATTATGGGCTGTCCCGTGAATCCGCTGGATGACATCGCGGAAGAACATTGCCTCAGGAGAGTGAGGAAAATTCTCAGGGATGATTCACACCCTGGCCAGCACTTTCTTGATCTCCTGCCCTCGGGCAGAAGATATAAAAGCATGATTAGTCACACCAACAGGGTAAAGAACAGCTTCTATCCGTGGGCTGTTAGGATGCTGAATGAAAAGATGACAAGAGGGGGACTGACTTTTGGGTTTGGTGGGAGTGCGTCAGTAAACGAGGGGAATTAAGACCAAGAGCGCTGAGTGGGAGGTGCTCGTGTAATCTCACTGTATACAAGTTGTACATGTGACAATAAAGTATTTCACTAACACAAAGACTGCAGCTTCAATCCCTGTATAGGACAGCTGTATATTAATGCATTGCAGGGGGTTGGAATAAACGATCCTCAGGGTACCTTCCAACCTTACAATATGATTCTATATTCCTTTATATTAATTAACATTACTAATCTTCAGCAGCTTCCAGTGGAATCAGAAAAGCCATGCCCTTCTTGGCTCTAGAAGATGGCAGAACACAAGCAGAAACTCTGGAATTAGGATCACTCAATTGAAGTAGAGGGCCATAGCTCAGTGGGTGAATATCTGCCTTGCATGCAGAAGGCTCTGGTTCAATCCCCAGCATCTCCAAGCAAGACTGGGAGAGAACGCTGCCTGAAATCCTGGAGAGCTGCTGCCAGACAGTGTAGACCATACTAAGCTAGCTGTCAGGGAACTGCCATCGGAGAGTCAGGTGGTGGAAGGGCTCAAGGAGGCTAGGAGAGCCTCAGATGCGGAGGAAGGAACCAGTAGGGGGAGAGGGAGAGTTCCTGCAGAAACTCAATCGGAGGAAGGGCTCCAAGATGTTTCCAGTGAGAATAGCGGGGAGGGCTCAGGACCTCCGCTGGGGACGCCCACTCTGTGGAGGAAACTGTCACGCAGAGAATCCAGAAGAAGAGTTTCCGTCAAAGAACTCTTATGTTGGCGTAAATTCCGGAAACGCCCACTGACGGATTCTGCCAGCGATTGAGGTAGCCACGCACCCATGGCTCCTCGAACTGGGAAAGTTTAGGAACTGATGTGAAGCTTGGAGGACTTAAACGCTTACGCACGAGCAGCCCCCTTTTCCCATTACAGCAATCCGTCAGTCTCTGACGCGGCTTGTGCGAAGGAGAGGCATCATGAGCAACCCAACCAGAGCCGGAGGAGCAGGAGGGGCTGGAGGGGGACCAACTCTGGAGGAGAGAAACAGAGCTTTGGAGCACCAGCTGGCACTGCTAACGGTGCGGCTCGAGGAAAGGAGGGCGCAGGATGCACAGGGGAAACCCACTCCCATCGGAAGGAAGGTACCTGGGTTGGTACAAAAATTTGGGGGTGATCCAAGGAACTACTAAGCCTTTAAGACAGAGATGCAGTATGCACTGAACCTGCAACACGATGACTTTGCCGATGAGGAATCGAGAGTGGCTTTTGTGATTGGACACCTTGAGGGAGGGGCTAGAGATTGGGTGAGACCCCTGATGGCAAACAATAATAGCGCCTTAAAAGACTTGAGGAAATTCTTTGGTGCGATGGACTTGATGTTTTCCAGCCAGATTGAACAGGGAGTGGTACGCAGACAGTTAATGGCAGGGAAATCAATCAGTCAGAGAGTATTGGACACAGTTTACCATGCTTATACATAAATTGGGGTGGGATCTGTCTTTGGACCCGATACAAATGCTGTTTGAAGAAGGCCTAGCCCCAGCGGTGAAAGATGAACTTTCCCGCGCGCCCCGTCCTGAGTCCATGGATCAGCTGACCAAGGCAGCGCTTGCGATTGGTGCGTGCCAGGAGGCGAGAGCGCTGGAGAAGCGGGAAGGGAGAGGAGAGCGTTGGAATGATTTCCGCATTCCTGAGATGCCAGCACAACCTTCCCCACCAGTGGAACCGATGGAGATTGGAGGAGCAAGCGCGCGCGGAACTTCAAATGTTAACGAAGGGCGGAAGAAGGAAGGAAAGAGCGCCAAGAAGTGTTTCCTTTGCCAACAGCCAGGACATTTTGCCAGGGTCTGCCCACAAAGGAAAGGATGGCAAGGAATGGTGGGGGCTGTTGGAAGTGAGGAGGGGGTTAAGGAGCAAGTAAAAGCCAATGCCTGGCTGCCAACAACAGGGCACAGCAGTCAGGCCAAGAATCAGTGAACGTGCCCAAGCCTGAACCCCCAAGAGCTGCTCTCGTCGTGGAGGTGCTGCTAGAGCTACCCAACGGACATCCACTCACTATAAAAGCCCTCTTAGACTCAGGCAGCTCCTGCAATTTCATGAGTAAGGAGTTTGCGTCAGAACACCAAATACAAATGCTGCCCTTAGTTCCTTCCTTGCAGGTAACAACAATTGACGGGAGGGAACTGCTGGGAGGGGAAGTTAACCAACAGACGGTCCCCATGACAATGAGAGTGGGAAGGCACACGGAAGTCATTGCATTTCACGTAGCCACACTAGCGGGACCTCCCATCATCTTGGGAATGAGCTGGTTGGCGCTACATGACCCACTGGTGGGATGGCACCAACGACAGTCTCTTTTGGGTCAGCGCATTGCCTAGAGCGCTGCAAGGGAAGAGAAATGCAGGGGCTGGCTAGGGCCAGTCTTGCAGGGATGGCGGTGGGGGAAAAGGGAGAAATACCCCGACAATACGCAGATCTGAGTCACGTCTTCAGTGAGAAGGAAGCAGATAGACTGCTCCCGCATAGACCCTTTGACTGTCAAATTAACCTACTCGCGGGAGCCCAGCTACCAGTGGGCAAGCTGTACGCCATGTCAGACAGGGAGATGCAGGAGTTAAGGGAGTTCATAGACAAGATCCTGAAACGAGGTTGCATCAGGGAGTCAAGAGCGGTGGGGGGCAGCCCAGTGTTTTTTGTGGACAAAAAAGACACTAAACCCAGGTTGGTCATGGACTTCCGGGCCGTCAATGCAGTGTCAGAACCTGTGGCCTTTCCCATGCCCAGGATTGACGACATTTTGACCAGGGTGAGGAAGGGAAAGATTTTTACCAAGCTGGACCTGAGGGGGGCGTATAACCTGATACGGATGAGGAAGGGGGATGAATGGAAAACTACCATGTTCACCCCCTTGGGGGCCTTTGAGTATCTCGTTATGCCCTTCGGACTACAGGGGGGCTCAGCCTGTTTCCAATCATTCATGAATCACGTGCTGGAACCTTTGCTCTATAAGAACTGTGTAGCCTTCTTAGACGATGTGTTAGTCTACTCAGAGGACGAAGAGCAGCATGTCCGAGAGGTCCGAGAGGTCCTAAGCCGACTGCAAGCAAACCAGCTGTGGGTCAAGCTGGAGAAGTGCCAGTTCCATACTAGAGAGGTGGAATTCCTGGGGTACCATTTGTCAGACAAGGGATTGGCCATGGATCCTAGCAAAGTCCAAGTGGTACTGGAATGGAAGACACCCAAAACCAGGAAGGATGTGCAGAGATTCCTGGGGTTTGGAAACTTCTATCGGAAGTTCATCAAAAACTTTGCCCACTTAACGGCTCCCATCACCGATTGTCTCAGTAGTAAGAAGAAATTTGCATGGACGGAAGAGGCGCAGCAAGCGTTTGAAAAGCTAAAGAAAGCATTCGCTTCGGAAGAACAGCTCTTGCACGTGGATCTACAGAAACCGATGAGGGTGGAAACAGATGCATCAGATCGAGCGGTAGGGGCGGTTCTGTTCCAGCTGGGGAAGGATGCGTCGGACTGGAGACCGTGTGCCTTTTTCTCGCGGAAGTTGAATAAATCCGAAAGGAACTACACAGGGAACTGCTCACCATTTATGAAGCGTTTTGACGATGGCGGCACCTGCTAATAGGAGCGCAGCACAAGGTCCAGGTGTGCACGGACCACAAGAACCTGGAATATTGGCGAACGGCCAGAGTACTGAACCAGAGACAGGTGCGATGGGCGCAGGAATTTTCCAAATTTCATTTTGAGATTCGCTACGTACCGGGACCAGAGAACGTGAGAGCGGACGCTCTCTCTCGAAAACCAGAGTATATGGAGGGGAAGGGAGCGCCAGAGGAGAGACATGTCATCCCCGAGGACCACTGGGTGTGTGGGGCAGCATTGGTAGGGCAACGAGAACTAGTAGAAGGGACAGAGAACGATGAATACGCCCAAGAGAAGCTCAGAGGGCTCAGGAGAGGTGGGGAGATCACCGGGGGTTTTGAAGAAAAGAACGGGGCATTGTACTACAAGGGGGCCTTGTACATACCAGAAGGGGAATTGAGGGGTAGGGTACTCAAACAACTGCACGACAGCCCCACCGCGGGGCACTTTGGGCAACCCAAAACGATGTGGTTAGTTACTAGGCAATTCTGGTGGCCCAAGGTGAGGGAAGATGTACGAGAGTATGTAAGGGGGTGCGACCGCTGCCAGTGAGCAAAGGGGGAAAGGGCGGCACCAGCGGGGTTGCTGGAACCATTACCATGTCCGGCCATGGGAGGCAGTTTCCATAGATTTCATGACGGATTTACCAAGATCCAAGGGGAAAACTGCGGTAATGGTAGTGGTAGACCTGTTAACCAAGATGTGCCACTTTATAGCTTGCTCACATGCGGTAACGGCGGAAGAAACTGCCAGGTTGTTTGTAAAACACGTTTTTAGGTTGCATGGCGCCCCCTTGAGGGTGGTTTCAGATCGAGGGAAACAATTTACGTCCAGGTTCTGGAGGAAGCTCATGAGCTTACTGCACGTGGAGGTCAATTTCTCAACCGCCAGACACCCAGAAACAAATGGGCAGGCGGAAAGGGCAAACAGTATTCTGCAACAATATCTGAAGTGTTATGTAAATGACAGGGAGAATGATTGGGTAGAGAAATTAGCCCTGGCCGAATTCGCGTACAATAACGTGGAAAATGTG
Source organism: Podarcis gaigeae (assembly GCF_964106915.1). NCBI lineage: Eukaryota > Metazoa > Chordata > Lepidosauria > Squamata > Lacertidae > Podarcis > Podarcis gaigeae. Next base: position 26,895,554 of record NC_139691.1, on the reverse strand, counting down.
TCCACGGGCATGAGTCCATTTTTGGCCAATTATGGGTGTCACCCCAGGGACTTTCCAGAGGAAGGGGGGGAAAGATAGAGCGTACCGGCAGTGGAACATTTTGTGGAAGAAATGGAAACAATACACCAACAGCTCAAAATGAATTTGGATAGGGCCAAGGCAGAATACAAGAAGCAGGCAGATAGGAGCAGAAGGGAAGGAGAGACCATAAGGGTGGGGGACCGGGTGTGGTTGTCAACACAAGGGTTACCGTTCAAAGGGGGTTGCAAAAAATTGCGGCCCAAACGACTGGGACCCTTCGAGGTTATACAGTGTGATAGCCTGGGATTCCGATTCAGAGGACGAACCAGAGGAATCCCAGCCTGCACAGGAGTCCCCGCCTCCAGGGCCGGCTGAACTGGGGCAAGGCCTAGATGCTGAAGAGCCTGCACCTGTGGCAGAGCACCAGGAGCTGGCCCCAGGTGAAACCCTTCTGGCCCCAGAGGGGCTTGAGGACTCAGTGGCTACAGGTGAGCCTCCTCCAGGGCCCAGTAACCCTTCGGCCTCTCCTGATCTGCAGAGGCTTAGGGCAGAGAGGCGAAGGGAACTGGTTGCTCCCAGGAGGAGTGCTCGCCTTAAGGTCAGAGGAGGCGGGGCTCCTGGGGGCCAGGACCGCCCCTGGCCTTAGAAGAGGATAAAAGCCCAGTCAGCCCGGCCCCAGGTTGCGGGAGCAACGTCATTGTTGGCTTCGGACCTTCCTGTGCTCCTGTTCCCTGCCCGGCCTCCTGTTCCTGACCATCCGGTGTTCCTGTTCCCTGCTCGGCCTCCTGTTCCAGCGTTCCTGTTCCCCGCCCGGCTCTCCGCCTCGGACCTCGCCCCTCTTCGTGTGGACTCTGCTTATGCCCACGGTACCTTACCCCCGGGTCCAGCACAGTTTGCTCCCGCCACACCCGCACTCCCCCTTCGTTGGGGTGCGTTCGGGAAGAGCCAGAGGCCATGGCCGACCAAGCAGCTGCCCTGGTGGCATTGGCCCAGGAGAACCAGGCCTTGACCCACACCGTGCAGCAGCTCAGCGATGTGGTCACGGCACTTCAGCAGCGGTTGGACGCCCTACCGGCTCCTGGGGCCGACGCCCCGGCTCCTGGCAAGTACCCAGTGGCTTTGCCAGAGAAATTTGATGGGGACCCGGCCAGCTTCCCCATGTTCCTTGCCCAGGCCAAGTTGTATATTCAAGGGAGAGCTCAGAACTTCCCTGACAACCGCACCAAGGTACACTTTTTGATTAGTTTGTTAAAGGACCAGGCGTCCAAATGGGCGTTGCCGCTGCTCAGGCAAGACTCCCCCTTGCTGATAGACTATATGGGGTTTTGCAATCTTTTGGAGGCCGCGTTTGGTAACCCCCAGAAGGGGAGTCAAGCCAACCGGGCAATCAGGCGGTTGAAACAGGGCAAGTCCACTGTGGCCGCATACACCACGGAATTCCGGCTGCTGGCACAGGACTTGACCTGGAATGACTCTGCTCTTCGGGACCAGTATCTCGAGGGGCTTTCAGACGAGATACTGGACCAGCTGGCCACAATGGAACGCCCCACCACGCTAGACGCCCTCATTCAATGGAGTCTGCAAATAGACGATCAGCTGGAGGACCGTCGCCAGGCCCGGGGCCGCCGGCACTTCCAGTTCTCGGCACCAGTTTCTGCTAGCAGCTCCACGGCCACAGCCAAGTCATCGGAGGAGCCTATGCAGCTTGGGGCAGTGCGGCCACGCCTCTCCCCCGCGGAGAAGGTGCGGCGTCGGGAGGGGAATCTATGTCTCTACTGTGGCGGAAGCGGACACTACGCCCGGTCCTGTCCTGAGAAACGCCAGCCACAGGGAAACCGCCAACCCCCAGTAGCTGATGGCCCTGGCTACCTGGGGTCCCAAACAGCGCAGAATGGGGTCGCACCAATTGAATTGCAACACCTTATGGTTCCGGTACGTCTATACCCTCCAGGTGGGCCCTGGATCCTTACCCATGCTCTGGTGGATTCGGGGGCAACCCGCTCCTATATGGATGCTGTTTTTGCTGCCCATCATCGGGTGCCACTTCAGAACAAGCCAGAACCGGTACAGGTGGAGGCAATCGACGGACGGCTCCTGCGTTCAGGTGCCGTTACTCAGGAGACCCAGCCCTTGGTCCTGTGTCTCCAGCAGCATCGGGAGATGCGAACTTTGGACATTGCCTCCATGCCCCGGTTCCCCCTGGTGCTTGGGATGGACTGGCTGGAGGCTCACAATGTGCAGATTGACTGGGTCAAACGGACTGTGCACTTCCCAGACCCAAGCTCCCATGCCCAAACCGAGATGCTAGCAGCTGCGCCCTCTGAGGAGGCTGCATCTACGCTCCCCGCTGAGTACCGGGACTATCACGACGTGTTCGAGGAACGGGGGACAGACCAGCTGCCGCCACATCGCTCTTTTGACTGCGGCATAGACCTCCAGCCCGGAGCGCCTCTACCGGTGAGTCGCTTATACTCTCTTACAGAGCCAGAGCGCGAGGCTTTGCAATACTTCTTGCACAAGAACCTGGAGCGTGGTTTCATTAGGCCTTCTACCTCGCCCACCGCTGCGCCAGTGCTCTTTGTTAAGAAGAAATGTGGGGAGCTCCGCCTTTGCCATGATTATCGGGCCCTGAACAAAATTACCATCCCAGACCGGTACCCCTTGCCCCTTATTTCAGAGTTGCTGGAGCGGGTGCAAGGGGCGCAGGTGTTCACCAAGCTAGACTTCCGGGGGGCCTACAATTTGATTCGGATCCGAGCCGGTGATGAGTGGAAGACAGCATTCGGGACCCGGTACGGACAGTTCGAATACCTGGTGATGCCCTTCGGTTTGTGCAACGCGCCCGCTGTGTTCCAACGGTACATTAACCATGTGTTCCAGGACTTGCTAGACAAGTATGTGGTGGTGTACTTGGATGACATTGTGGTCTTCTCCCGTGACCCGGCTCGCCACGAGGATCATGTCCGGACCGTGCTGCAGCGCTTGCGAGAGCACCGCCTGTATGCAAAACTCAGCAAGTGCGAGTTCCATCAGCGGTCAGTGGACTTCCTTGGTCACCGACTCTCTCCAGATGGGGTGCGGATGGACCCTGGGAAGGTGGCAGCGGTTCGGGAATGGGCGGCACCTCGGAACCGCAAGGACCTACAGCGGTTCCTGGGGTTCGCCAACTATTACCGGACCTTCATTGCGGATTACGCTCATCGCACCACCCCATTGACCCGGCTACTGCGTCCCAAGACGCCGTTTTCCTGGGACAAGGAGGCAGAGGAGGCCTTTCAGGGGTTGAAGGCCTGTTTCCAGAGAGCGCCGATCTTGCAACACCCTGATCCCTCTCGACCCTTTGTGGTAGAGACCGATGCCTCCAGTACGGCTCTCGGTGCCGTCTTGTCTCAGCAGTTCGGACCTGATGCGCCACTCCTACCCTGCGCCTACTATTCCCGCCAGCTCCTTCCAGCGGAGCGTAACTATACCGTGTGGGTGCGGGAACTACTGGCCATCAAGGTGGCCTTTGAGGTCTGGCGCCACCATCTTGAGGGAGCACGACACCCGGTGGAGTACCTCCAGACCACCCGCAATCTGAACCAAAGGCAGATCCGGTGGGCGTTGTTCTTTTCCCGGTTCCAGTTCCGGATCCGCTACATCCCGAGTTCCCAAAACCTGAAGGCGGATGCCCTGTCCCAGAAACCCGAAGACAACGCAGACACGGTACAGCAAGCAGCACCTACCACGATCCTGCCACCGGCGGCTTTCCTGGCCACCCAGGAGGTGGAACCACTGCAGGCTCGGGTGCTGCAACAGCAGCGGGTCGATGCTTGGGCCCAGGAACAACTCCGGGAACTGGCCAAAGGGTCATGCCCTCAGTATCCAGGGCTGGTCTTGCATCAGGGCCTTCTGCTGCACCACGGTCGCCTATACATCCCGCCTGGGCCACTGCGGGTTGAGGTTCTCCAGATGCCCCATGATGCCCCAGCCGCAGGACACTTTGGACGGTATCAGACCACCCATCTGGTAAGCCGTGAGTTTTGGTGGCCCCGCCTGAAGGCTGACGTGGCTCGCTACGTCGCTGGTTGTGATGTCTGCCGGCGGGCCAAGGGCCCATCCGGGCGACCCCCCGGCCTTCTTCAGCCGTTGCCAGTTCCACCACGTCCTTGGCATACGGTTTCTCTGGACTTTGTAGTGGACTTACCCCCGTCTCGTGGCTATACCTGCCTCCTAGTTTTCTCCGACCATTTCACTAAGATGGTGCACTGTGCTCCCTGCCCATCCGTACCCTCAGCTAAGGAAACCGCTCAGCTGTACCTCCAGCATGTCTTCCGCCTGCATGGCCTACCTGAGCGTGTGGTGTCCGACCGGGGCGTTCAGTTCACATCCCGGTTCTGGCGAGCTTTCCACCAGGCCCTCGGGACAGAGGTCTGTCTCTCATCAGCCTACCACCCACAGACCGATGGCCAGACGGAACGGGCGAACACGGTGCTGAAGCAGTACCTCCGGTGTTACTGCAGCTACCAGCAGGATGACTGGGTCGACCACCTAGCATTGGCGGAGTTCGCTTACAACAACGCGGTGAATGCGTCCACCCAGCAGACCCCGTTCCAGGCCAGTTACAGTTTTCATCCACGATTGTTTCCAGATGTGCTGCTGGCATCCGCGGTCCCTGTGGTGACAGAGTGGCTCCAGGAGCTCCAGTCCCAACAACAGCTATTGATGGATCAACTGCGCCAGGCCAAGGAGGCGTACAAGGCCCAGGCCGACCGCCACCGTCAGGTGGGGCCGGAACTCCATGTCGGTGACCTAGTATGGCTCTCCACTCGCCACCTCCACCCCTCTCGACCTTCGCGGAAGCTGGACGCCCGTTTCACCAGCCCGTTTCCTATCGTGGACCAGGTCTCGCCTGTGGCATTCCGTCTCCGGTTGCCCGCAACCCTGAAGGTTCACCCGGTATTCCACAGGTCCCTTCTGAGTCCGGTGGCCTCACCCGATGAGTTCCACCCGGACCGTCCCCGACCGCAGCCAGTTTTGGTTCAGGGAGAGCCTGAGTATGAGGTGGAACGCATTCTGGACTCCCGATACCGCAGGGGAAAGCTGCAGTATCTCATAGACTGGAAGGGATATGGACCGGAGGACCGTTCCTGGGAACCAGCAGCCAACGTCCACGCACCTGCTTGACTCCGAGATTTCCATGCGGCGTACCCCAGCAAGCCGGGTCCAGACCCTCGATTGAGGGGGGGGCTTGGGAGGGGGGATGGTGTGATGGCCTGGGATTCCAATTCAGAGGACGAACCAGAGGAATCCCAGCCTGCACAGGAGTCCCCGCCTCCAGGGCCGGCTGAACTGGGGCAAGGCCTAGATGCTGAAGAGCCTGCACCTGTGGCAGAGCACCAGGAGCTGGCCCCAGGTGAAACCCTTCTGGCCCCAGAGGGGCTTGAGGACTCAGTGGCTACAGGTGAGCCTCCTCCAGGGCCCAGTAACCCTTCGGCCTCTCCTGATCTGCAGAGGCTTAGGGCAGAGAGGCGAAGGGAACTGGTTGCTCCCAGGAGGAGTGCTCGCCTTAAGGTCAGAGGAGGCGGGGCTCCTGGGGGCCGGGACCGCCCCTGGCCTTAGAAGAGGATAAAAGCCCAGTCAGCCCGGCCCCAGGTTGCGGGAGCAACGTCATTGTTGGCTTCGGACCTTCCTGTGCTCCTGTTCCCTGCCCGGCCTCCTGTTCCTGACCATCCGGTGCTCCTGTTCCCTGCTCGGCCTCCTGTTCCTGACCATCCGGTGTTCCTGTTCCCTGCTCGGCCTCCTGTTCCAGCGTTCCTGTTCCCCGCCCGGCTCTCCGCCTTGGACCTCGCCCCTCTTCGTGTGGACTCTGCTTACGCCCACGGTACCTTACCCCCGGGTCCAGCACATACAGCAGGTCAATACGGTGGCCTTTAAACTCAGGCTGCCAGACAACATGAAACTGCATCCAGTATTCCATAGGTCATTACTATCACCATACAGGGAGGGGCGAGAATTTGGGGAAAGCGAAAATGAGGTTATTGCGGCATCGCAAGTGGAAGAGAGGGAGCGGAGCAGTCATGTAGCAGAAATTCTCGACTCTCGGTGGAAGGGGAGACAGGTGGAGTACCTAGTGGCATGGGAAGGGGAACCGGAGTCCGAAAATACCTGGTTACCGGCAGAAATGGTCAAGGATGAGGTCTTAGTAGGAACATTTCATCGCCGGTTCCCAAGGAAGCCCTAGCCCTTGGCTAGGTTCTGGGAGGAACACTTCGGCACCACTGATGAGGAATAGGAGTTCGAGGGGTTCCCGGAATCAGGACAGGAAGAGGAAGAGGAATCACATGGGGAAGAGTATGGGGGAAGAAGGGACAGTAGTAGATGGAGAGCGGTTTTCGAGTCCACCGAAGATGAGGAGGATTCCTTCCGGGGGTTCCCAGCCTCACCACCCAGAGAAGAGGGGGAAACGGGGGGTGAGGGGAGTCCTGGAGGGGAGGTGGATGTCAGGGAACTGCCATCGGAGAGTCAGATGGTGGAAGGGCTCAAGGAGGCTAGGAGAGCCTCAGATGCGGAGGAAGGAACCAGTAGGGGGAGACGGAGAGTTCCTGCAGAAACTCAATCGGAGGAAGGGCTCCAAGATGTTTCCAGTGACAATAGCGGGGAGGGCTCAGGACCTCCGCTGGGGACGCCCACTCTGCGGAGGAAACTGTCACGCAGAGAATCCAGAAGAAGAGTTTCCGTCAAGGAACTCTTATGTTGGCGTAAATTCCGGAAACGCCCACTGACGGATTCTGCCAGCGATTGAGGTAGCCACGCACCCATGGCTCCTCGAACTGGGAAAGTTTAGGAACTGATGTGAAGCTTGGAGGACTTAAACGCTTACGCACAAGCAGCCCCCTTCTCCCATTACACTAGCTGATGGTCTGATCTGGTATAAGGTCGTTTCCTGTGACCTTAAGTTAAATTCTTCCTGCAGTTTTACTCAAATCTATTCAAATTCAATTGTAATGCGGGGAACATCTTATAAAATAAATCATTTGAGAAAATGTAGAGACACTGACACACACACATTATACTAAAGAGAGAGTGTGAATCTGTCTTGAAGGCTTCTTTGCTTAATTCACCCCAAGTTCCCCTGGTTATTTTTGATAATATCTCAGGACACGTTTAAAGGACATTCAGCGAGCTGGTCACCTGAATATTTGTATGAGATTAAAGAAGATCAAAATGTGTTTACAGGGCATTATTTGCCATGTACTGTATTCACTGTCATGGAGGAGAAAAACATGGAATTAATCCCAGCTCGCAAAACTAGGCTGCTATTGTGCTGGGTCACGTTCCTGGATTATAAGATTTCCACCAGTCAATCCTGAGTTATTGCTCTGCAAATACTTAGAAAGCTAATTTAATAGATGCTCTGCATAAAGTCTACAATCGGAAATTACTTCCTCCGTGTGTCAGGATAAACATTCTATTAAATATATATATATGAAACATTTAGTTAGCTGCTAGTGTGAGCTGTTGCCTTTCCATCAAATCAGGCTTTATTTCAAAGTAGATCTTTGTCATTCTATCATTTATTAACCCCATATAATGAGGGCATTCTTTGCACTGTTAACAGGATTTGTTTTGTTAAGATCGGTTGTGACATAGCATACTTTTGCCCCACTTTATTCTTTCAATTGGATGTTCACAAACTTTGTCATCATCAGTGCATTTTATCCAAAGGGAGAGGAAAGAAACACCACAATCTGTTTATAGTGCTGCATTCCATCCCTTTTAGGATAGGGATAGTGAAACTCAGGCCTGGGGCCAAATGCAGTCCTCCAGACCTATCTGACTCACAGGACTCAAGCTACAACCCTTACCACTTTTGCTTCACACCTTCATTCCATTCTGGTTGCTGTTGCCAATTGCTTCTTTCCCAATAGTCCCAGGCCACAGATCAAAATCTTGCCCAACTCTTGCATTAAAATCACCCAGGAGAATAATTTTATCTTCCTTAGGTATCTGATAGGATGGCCTCCAGCTGAGAGTAAATATTTTCTTTAACGTCTTCATCGGCATCCTTTGCTGGTGTATAAGCACTTAGTAGCCTGTTGGTTTTTGGTGAGTTTTATTCGAAGGGTTGAATGTTGCTCATTAATGCTGGTAGGGACTTCTGACAAGAGAGTTACAAGATCATTTTTGATAGGAAAGCCTACGCCATGCATTCAACGCTATTGTTCAGGTAGACCTTTCCAGAAGAATGTGTAGCCTCCTTTTACTTCCTTCAGTTGTCCCTTTCCTGCTCTTCGAGTTTCTTGAAGTGCTACAATATCGATATTAAAACATTGCAACTCTCTTGTGATGATGGCAGTCCTGCATTTGGGACACTCATTATCTGTTTTATCCAACCAAGTCTGTATATTCCATGTTCCAAAGTTTAATTGTTTAATTGTCTTTTACAACCCCTGGGTGGTGACCCCACTGGGCGCGGTAATCTAGTTGAGGGGAAAGGGAGGCAGACTATGTTTAGGGCACCTTTTCTAGTTCCTCCCCCTTTTTGGGGTGAGCAGAGTGGATCCTAACTAGAAGAAGAAGAAGAAGAAGAAGAAGAAGAAGAAGAGTAGTAGTTTGGATTTGATATCCCGCCTTTCACTCCTTAAAAGGAGTCTCAAAGTGGCTAACATTCTCCTTTCCCTTCCTCCCCCACAACAAACACTCTGTGAGGTGAGTGGGGCTGAGAGACTTCAAAGAAGTGTGACTAGCCCAAGGTCACCCAGCAGCTGCATGTGGAGGAGCAGAGACGCAAACCCGGTTCCCCAGATTACGAGACTACCGCTCTTAACCACTACACCACACTGGCTCTCAGGACTGTTCAGTCATGGATACAGCTGCCAAGCTACTCAACTGCCTCATTCCTTGAATCAGAATGACTTAATCTGTATCCACTGCCTATGACTAGGCGTATCCAGATTTCATGGTCCTCCCCTGTTACCATTTGCCGATCGCTGTGGGACTTTTTTGGGTTTGGGTTTCCAATCGGTTTTTGGAGGACTCCTGTGTGTGAGTTTGTTTTATGTGTGTAGATCAGTGCATGCTGACCAATGCAAAGTCTTTGCAGTAAGGCTCTATTCTAATGCCATGAGTATCATGGCAACTGGTAGATTCTTATCTGCTGCAGCCTTCATCCACCTTCACAGCCGTTGTAACATGCCGCTTGTTATCATCTGCCTGTTCTGCCATTGAGGACCTCTTGGATCATTCTTTGTCTAGCTCCTCCCCTTTGACCTTACTGCCTTGGGTGACTCTGCTGGGAGTACAAGACTCCCTACAACTTCACTCACAAGGGTGATAGGAACATGCAAGCCCACTCACCACAACAAGGTGATGATCCAGCATGTGAATGAGTGAGAAATTAATGATGACCCTTAAAAAGCTTTGGTAATTTTCCTTATAGTTGCAGGTAGACTGGTTGCAACACAGGGATGGAATGATATTTCTGCTGTTATTGGGAATTGTTGGTATAAGAAAAGTTTGTTCTTAGTCGTCTCAGAAAAAAATCAACCCACCATCTTAAGACTCTCAAAGGTAAAGGTAAAGGTACCCCTGCCCGTATGGGCCAGTCTTGACAGACTCTGGGGTTGTGCGCCCATCTCACTTAAGAGGCCAGGGGCCAGCGCTGTCCGGAGACACTTCCGGGTCACGTGGCCAGCGTGACAAAGCTGCATCTGGCGAGCCAGAGCCGCACACGGAAACGCCGTTTACCTTCCCGCTGGTAAGCGGTCCCTATTTATCTACTTGCACCCGGAGGTGCTTTCGAACTGCTAGGTTGGCAGGCGCTGGGACCGAGCAGCGGGAGCGCACCCCGCCGCAGGGATTCGAACCGCCGACCTTTCGATCGGCAAGTCCTAGGCGCTGAGGCTTTAACCCACAGCGCCACCTGCGTCCCTTAAGACTCTCAAAGGGACTGCTAAACCAATGGACTTTGCTGACCCTTGGAAGATTTTTATGACATATATGAACAAATAACATATGAAGCCATTTATCCCAGTGAAATATGACTTTATTTTGCACTATCAATGATACATGGCTTTATTTGACTGATGAGTCTGAATCTTGCCTCCGCCATAAGATCATGCTTAGCAAGACAACATTCTTGTTTTTCATTCATTGTCTTATTCATTTATTACTTTTATATCCCACCTTACCTCAAGGAGCTCAAGGTGGTGTACATAGGTCTCCTCTCCATTTTATCCTCACAACAACCCTGTGAGCTAGGTTAGGCTGAGAATGAGTGACGGGTCCAAGGTCACCCAGTGAGCTTCATGGCTGAGGTGGGATTTGAACCCTGGTCTCAATGTTTAGTGTATTGTATTATGATTTGTTGTTGTTGTTGTTGTTTTCAAGTTTTAATAATAAAAGTTTTAGAAAAGTGCCAAAAATGAGCACTTTTTGCTTTTGCAATAAACCAACAACAGTAGTCATTCCAGAGCAAGACTGGCATGCACAGAAGTCCGAGTTTTCTATCGCCCATGGAAGCAGAGTAGCAGTAGCTGCTAGGCATCTGTGGAGGAAGCAGACCAGTGGCAGCAGCACACACTGTGGTCTGGTGACTGGAGTGCAGAAGGCAGAATACACACCACCTGATCCTGGAATAAAAGGTCTCACTTTTGCTCATAAAAGGACTCACCTGCCTCTAAAGAGTGAAAACTAACCAGTGTCCCTTCTGCAAGAGATAACAAGGTTGTTGGAATGGTCTGAAGAGAAGTTTTGAGTCTTCCTCGCGGGCAGGCCACAGGCTTGTTTTTTGTAGCTCATCTGTTTCTCCAGAGATCGTTTCCCAACTGGATGAGAGACTTAGTGTGTGAGTGTGCCTGTGTGTTTTTTGACATATTCCACAAGATCCAGCACAAGGTTAGTGAATCTAGATTTGGCAAGGTTGGCAAAACCTAGATCTTCAAGGCAAAGAAGCAGACCAAAGAAAAGGAAACACACTCCAGGCTCATTGTGTGCTTAAGTTAAATGACCCATGCTAACGTCCTGTGTTCTTCCTGTCTTGTTTCTGTTCTATGATTTTGTTGGTTGCTTGGTTTTGTGCACTAGGCAAATTTAAGGGGGGGACTGAAAATTGTACAGAACAGCAGAACATCCCCAGCTATGGTGGAAATGCATTATGTCTGAATAGATCTCCACTGAGGTTCTTAGGTGAACCCACAATGATTTGAAACCTCAAATGTGGGAGAAATTCGGTACAATTTTGCAATTAAAAGTTAATCTACCCAGTTCGCATTTTCTGAAACAATATGTAAACTGAAACACAGCAATCCTTTGAATTTTTCACTGAATTGTGACATGCAGTTCTCCAGCTACATAATGTTTACATTACAAAAATGCATATACAATTGAAAATAAAAATGCATTACATCAGAGAAAATAGAAATATTGGGGGAAATATGCTTTGCACAAATGTTTATATAAGTTTAAAATATGTATTAGGACAAATTGACACCAAAATGCTGGTGAACTTTCATGAGAACATTTTAGAAAATAAGCAAAATGATGTGTAAATTTGGGGAACTGAAGATTGGAAAAATGAGAAACTGAGAGAAACCAAAACTAACCGTTCCACCCATTTATAGTGATTTGCACTGACTGCTGGTCTGCTACAGGGCCAGGTTCAGAGTGTTGGTACTAGACTATTAGTACCATCTATATACCTCAGGACCTGGTTACGTGAGAAGATGTCTCATCCCTTATATGCCTGGTTAGTCACTGCCATCTGCAGGAGAATTTTTCCAAAGTTCCAAAGATACCAGAAGCCCTCTTCATAGTACAGTGGTACCTCTGGTTACATACTTAATTCGTTCCGGAGGTCCATTCTTAACCTGAAACTGTTCTTAACCTGAAGCACCACTTTAGCTAATGGGGCCTCCTGCTGCTGCCGCGCCGCTGGAGCACAATTTCTGTTCTCATCCTGAAGCAAAGTTCTTAACCCAAGGTACTATTTCTGGGTTAGCGGAGTCTGTAACCTGAAGTGTATGTAACCTGAAGCGTATGTAACCTGAAGCGTATGTAACCTGAAGCGTATGTAACCCGAGGTACCACTGTAACTCAGAGCAGGGCTTTCAGTATGGCTGACCTGATTTGTGGAATGACATTATGACTGAGATACAACAGGCACCCACAATCTACAGTTTCTGGAAACAATTGAGACAGTTTTGTTCTGATGGGCTTCCCTGACTGGATGTATGGGTCTCTGCCACGGGTGTCTGCTTTGTATTGTTTATTAAATATAGCTCCTGATTTCTGTATTGCTTTTAATTGTTTTTTTTATTGTATCTTACATACCACCTTGAGATGTGTGTATGGAAAGAAATAAATAAAGTCTGATCAGTTCCTGTGCATGAAATTCAAGCAGGTGGGCATTTTCCCTTCTCCCTAGACAGCAAAGTGTGCTGAGCCAGCCTTGGGGTAGATATTGGTGACACTTCTTCAGCAGAATGATCCTTCCTGAGGAATGTGTTCCATTACATGAGGCCTCCATACTGATTCTGGCTATTTCTGCCTTGCTTCTATAGCATTAGCAAACAAAATTGCTTTTCTGTTGCTGTTGTCATCTGGAGAAAGCACCTTTGTGTTAGCATTCAGAAAGCAGGGGTGATTTCTCCTATTAGCTGTCAATGCCAATCCTCCACAATGGTGACTTTTGCTAATGCTTGTCTTTGGGGATATGATAATGGCACCACCTGACTCATAATTTCAGTCAAACTCATATTGCTTTTTCCATTTTTGATTTCTGCTTTGCCATTCTGGCTGATAACTGCCAACAGCAGGCTGAAATTTTACCTAAATGGGAGCATTTCTACTCAGAGAAGGGATATTACACTGTGCCATTTGTTTAATCGTTCCCATTACTGGGGGGAGGGAGAGAATGCTATAACACAAAGCCACATCCTCACCTTTTGAATGGTTAAAGTTTCAAGAGAAAAGTTGGAGCAGAACAATAACATTGGAGTCAGGGAGAAACAGGAAAGGGTTGTTTTTTAAAAAAATTAGGTGGGGGCATTTCTTTATATGCCATCTTTCCTACAAAAACCTCATATTGCCTCACCTCCAAAAGGAGGTAGAAAATGTTCAGACAAAGGATTCTGAAACACATACTGCATTCTACTTCAGTAAATCATTCTGTGAGATTGTTGAAGATAAGACAGTTGGGGTTGCAGCTTCTACACAATCAGTTTGCCTTAAAGCATAATCTCGGATCTGGTAAAACAGTGTTAATATTCCACAATGGTCCTGGAGGAGGAGATGTATCTTTAAGGGGTGGGAAACCTCAGGTCCATGAAAGGAATGTGGGCCCCTGTACCTCTCATTTTCCCATGCCACCTGCCCTCTCCTCAAACCATAGCCCTCTCTGATTCTGCTTCACACACACACCAAGTGGAATGTGGCCTTCAGCTTCTATGGTGCCTCTTGCTTGCCTGAGTGGAGGAGAGAGATGGATATGCGAATGTGTGTAGAATGTAGCCTACTTTACATTTGTTGCTCAGCCCACTTTTGCTTCTGGTCCTGCCCACTATTGGCATGCAACTCATAAAAAGTTAGTGTATCTAGAAGCAGATGTGTCCCTCACTCTTAAAACAATTCTCCATCCTTATTTATGAGGTCCAAATGCAAGGAAATGACTTACTGATCCCCTACTTGGGGTTTTTTTTTTAAAAAAAAAAGGTAAAGGGACCCCTGACCATTAGGTCCAGTCGTGGCCAACTCTGGGGCTGTGGCCCTCATCTCGCTTTATGGGCCGAGGGAGCCGGAGTACAGCTTCCACATAATGTGGCCAGCATGACTAAGCCGCTTCTGGCAAACCAGAGCAGTGCACGGAAACGCTGTTTACCTTCCCACCAGAGCAGTACCTATTTACTTGCACTTTGATGTGCTTTTGAACTGCTAGGTTGGCAGGAGCTGGGACCGAGCAACAGGAGCTCACCCTGTCGTGGGGATTTGAACCGCCAACCTTCTGATCGGCAAGCCCTAGGCTCTGTGTTTAGATCACAGTGCCACCTGCGTTCCCTACTTAGGTTGTACTATAATGGAGTGGAGTAATGTCGGTGGCAGGTTCCAGCAAGGTCTTGCAAAATTTTGGCAAGAACTTTTGAGCTTTAAGCAGGATCTTGTGAGATTTCTCACCAGAAATTGGCATTGATGCCCAAGGTGGCTGCTTCACCCCATCTCATGGATGGGCAGTCTGTATGGAAATTTCTCCCTGGCCCCAAATGTGGCTACTAAAGATTCCATAGCAAAGTTGTAGCAAAGACACCACCGCTTTGCTGGGCAGATGCATCCCAAGCAATGAGGGAGATCTCGCAATGACTGCAGCACTAAGGTAAAGAGGCAGCCTGAATTTAAGCCCGGGGAGTGGTCCTGAGTGAAGGTTCTGGGCATGGATCTATCAGATCCACTCCCTGGAAGGCTGCCTCAAGGCCCACCTGTGATTGGCTGATTTACAGGCAGGGCAAAATTCAAAACCCCCCATGGTTGGCAGGAGAATGTGATATCTCCAGCTCGCCATTGAGCCTCATTCCAGGGCAACGGCCATGGCAGCAGGGGCAGCACTGTGCCACAACATCAAAGTGAGCAGGCTTGCAAATATGTGTGCATTAGGCAAAATGACATACAAAAAGGTGTATATCCGGTGAATCATACTAAAGTGTTGGTGAATTTTCATGAATACATTGATATGTAAAAGTGGAGAACTGAATTTAAGATTAGAAAAATGAGGAATTTGAGATACATTGCAATTTACCGATTTGTCCGTCCCTATCTGCATGATTTCCTGTGGTTTCTCCTAGTTGCCCCCTAATTAGCAGTTGGTTGACTCTACATGGCTCTCTCCATCTTCTTCTCTGCTGCAAGGAAAGAGCACAACAAGCTGAGAAGCAGCTTTTCCAGGTGCAAACCATCAGTTTAATCTTCTTGTCCCTACTGCCATTTGCATGCATCACAGAAAAGCCAAATACCTGTGAAAGATGCCAGAGATCTTGCCTGCCAAGTATATCTGGCCACGGTGGCATGTCTGAGAAGCTTTGATTAAGAGCACTTTGAGCTGATACCTCCCTCATTCCACCCTGGCATTCATGGCTGGAACGATCCTGCCCCAGAAGGTCTTACCATTTAAACAGACAAGAATGATCAAAGCTGGAGATGAAACAACAGCAAAGTGAATCACTCACAGAAAGAATTGGAGACAAGTTTGGAATACAGTCCTCTGTATCCCCTGTTCACTAGCCTGGCTATAGGGCCATTTGGATATGACAAGCCCATCTGAGTTGTTGTGAAATGGAATGGCACAGATGTGCTGAGACCTCCTTGTTACTGCTGCCAGAGTGCATGGAGAGCTAAGAGACAGTCACCCTTGGCAAAGTGCATTTGAAACATCTTCAAAATGTGTTTGGAACTGCAGATGTCATCCTTTTTCTTTCTTTTTTTCCTTCCCTTTTTGCAACCCTGGTTTGGAATGAGATTTTCTCCAATTCAAATGCATTAATAATCAAGCACCATTTCCCTGAGAGGCTGTTGTTCAGCTCAAAACCAAGCTTCTAAGCATTTTCAGGTCCATCAAGGGACCCTGTGAGATATAGTTTTCTCAGACACCTCAACAGGGATCTCAGGTGTTTTGAAAACTAGATGCCCCGTACCTCCATTTGTCTGTGATACTATTGCATCATAGAGCACAGTGATCCCAATGGGGACATAATGTTCCCAGGGAACCTGACGTCCCAGTTTATGAAAAAATGTTTTGTGGCATCAAATATATTGCCACTTCAATATTCTAAAGGAATGTAGGTTTCCTGGTCACTCTTGCTGTTGGGGCTGCTGTCACCATCATTACTGTCACTGCCAGGTAAGTTTTGTTTGAGGGCAAGGAGTAGCTTATGGGAAGGTTGAGGAAGTCAAGGTGTGCGGGAGGCATTCAGGCCCTTTCATGCTCTTGATACCATCACTGGGAATACAGTGAGATTTCTGGATTTTAAAAATGTGATCAGGAAAACAAAAGCTCACAAATTATATCCCTGTGGTGTGGGGACTAATAGATGGACAACAAAAGCAGATTCTGTGAGCACTTCGGGTGAGCACTCCAAAATTAGGAGGACGAACACCCAACATTTACTGCTCAGTGATATGAAGTTCTCACTGCCCTTTCTGTATTTTAATGCATAGCTTATCAGTCAATCTCATTTGAAATACCTGTTTGGGCATAAGGACTTCTTATATTAATCTGTATATGTTCAAATTAGGATTAATTGAATATTTTTATTGACACTGCCAGCTGGTGATGTATTTCCTTCTTTATTTCCTTTTCATAATATTTCCAAATCAATAAAGAAAAAAGGAGTAAAAATGAAGAAGAAACTAAGCTATTTTCTGACTTTGTGGAACAATATTTTGATTTGGCCAAACCCATACTGAACCAAGCCAAGAGGAGCTTGTCCATTACTTCATGAAATGTCAGCATTCAGAAAAGAGCTGCTTACAGAAACACAGACTTCCATGCACATGTATAATCATGAGAAAAAGAGCTAGTTGTTGGTCACCACCTCTTTACCTTACCCTTTGATGTCTTCCCTGCAATGTGCTATAAGGAAACATTGTTTTGGAGTTATGGGTAGAGCTATTGTGGTTTATTGTTTTTATTGCATCTTTAAAATATATGGTATAACCTGACTTGGGACCTTCTCATAAAGGATAAGGAAGGATTACAACAAACACATAATTAAAGCTCAAATCCTAGCCCATGTACTTGGGAGTAAGCCCCACTAAATTCAATAGGACTTATGTCTGAGTAGACATGGTTAGAATTGCAATGTAAGCCAGTACTTCATGCCGTCTATGCCTTTGGAGGTGCCTCATTTTCTCTGATAAAGCCAAAATATATTTACCAATAGTATTGCTGTGCAACAGAGCATCTAACTGCACAGAAGATTCCAGTCCAGAGACAAATGAATACAACAGATAAAGATAGATTTATTTATAGAAAATCAAGTCACTTGGAATTGAAAACATGTCAGAAAAGAAGATATTGCTAACAGCGGTGGGGGGGGGGGTAATATTTGCTTGAGTGACAAGGTTCAAAGTCCATTTTGAAAAGCTATATCCCAAAAAAAGGCCATTGCTGAAAGCCCATGCAACACAATGGTGGGTGGTGCTCACTGGACCTAGTGGGGCAGAAGGCAGAGTGACCAACAGTAGGTGGAGCCAGAGCCAATGAGAGCCAGAGCCAACTCATTTTAATTTTGTCCCATGTCCTTTTCCTCCCTGGTGAGTTCTAAGAGGGCAACCCTGAGACTAAGGAGAGGGCAGGTAACAGCCAGTGCCACCCATTGGACCTTATGTAAGTAAGAAGGCAAGGGAGGCAAGGGTTGGCTGAAGTTGGTGGGGCAGAGGCCCATTCACCTTTATAAATTAGCCTCTTCTGATGGAAAAGGAGAAATAAATTATTTCCTGGTGAAATTCTCATCAAAGATCTCCAAACAAACCTCTCAAGTAACAACAGTCCTGGCCTTTGAAAATCCGAAACCACTCCACTCTATTCACAAAGTTACACTCCTATCTCTCCAGGCACTTGATTATTTAGAGATGGGACAAGTCAGTAATGACTTCACATGTTAGAATTGAGCAACCACACTGCTCCTAAGCAGCAAAACAATTTCAGAATAAAATTCAGAAATCAAGATGGACAGAATTTATTATTATTATTATTATTATTATTATTATTTGTATTTTTCAAAGAGATGCGTGCTTATCCAAAAGAAAGGTACAGTGGTACCTCTGGTTAAGAACTTAATTCATTCCAGAGCTCCATTCTTAACCTGAAAATGTTCTTAACCTGAGATACCACTTTAGCTAATGCGGCCTCCCGCTGCCGCCGTGCTGCCACCGTGTGATTTCTGTTCTCATCCTGAAGCAAAGTTCTTAACCCGAGGTACTATTTCTGGGTTAGCAGAGTCTGTAACCTGAAGCGTCTGTAACCTGAGGTACCACTGTATTGCTTTGCTGGCTTGTATTTTATAATGACAATAATCTTGGCCATGCCTACCTGGCCAAAATCACCATATTTCTCTGTATAATATTGGTTCTGCACACAAAGAAACTGGACTTCCAGTATCACCTACGTATCATCAGTTTTGGTCTAGCCTTGCTTGTGCAAGGTGTTGAGGCTTTCTAGATATCAGCACAAGAATTCAGCCCAACTTGATGCAAAATTTGTGACTGGAAAAGATTTAAATTAGATTCAATAGCTCATGCTGTTCGCAAAAACAGGCTTTTAAAATTGGTCCTTTGGTTCAATTGTGAGTTAATAAAAAATAATAATCTGGTCCCTAAGAAGACACGGCAGGAATTTGCTTCCTGATTCTAGCCAAAACACGGCTTCTGGTGGTCCTACCTTTTTCTTCTCCCTTTTAGAATCTTTCTTCTCATCAGCTATTTCCTATTATTTCAAAGCAGGAATGACAGGCTCACCACTCTTCTTTCGTCACCCAGAATATCTCTGTTGCTAGGAAACTAAGAAACCCAATTCTCCTGTCTTTTGAACATAATGATAATTGTACCACACCTCTTTGCAGGAAACAGCCATATGGATTTACACACAGAGAGAAGAAGCATGTATGTATGACACACAGAATGCACAGGGAGAAGAAGCCTAGGTTTACTGTGTTGATAAACTAGCATCTGGGGTGTGCAATTTCAAGGTGCAGGAGGGAACTCGCAAGACTGAATACTCTTAAAACAAAAACTTTTTGTAAAGCCCTTCATGTAGAGAACGAGTTTGGAGTCTGATGCTGGAAGCCTCTCTGTTGTAGGCTCAGGTTCTATATATATGTGTGTGTAAATAAACCATATATCACCACAGTCTCCCCTGCGCTTCCTTTTCAAAGGAAACACAAACCCTGGGTAAGTACCTGGACCCCTGGAATCTTGCACCACTTGGGATGTAACACTAAAAACATTCATTCTATTGGTTATTTCCAAAATAGCAGTAAGTTAAAGTCTCTTAGTGGTATGCTTGTTTCACCATTCCACTGATGAAATATTTAGTACCAACGGGCCAAATGTTTAGTATCAACGGACCATTGTAGTACAACAGAATGCATAATCAGGTAAGTACATGGCACCATGGATTGCAAAAGCTATTGCACTGGATTCCTGTGTTGTGCAACATTAAAACTCACCCATTCGCCAGCACAGGAGCCATTGCACTAGTTGACAGAGAAAGGCTGCATACAGCCCATTGTTCTAAAAGATGCACTTACTAGGCCAAATTGAAAACAAAAATGAATATCTTAGGAGCAATGCACATAAAAAATGCATTCAATTTTTCTTTCTTTAAAAATCTGCAAACGTATGCAAAAATGGGCAAATGGAATTTAAGAATGAAAAAATGAAAAGCTAATAGAAACTGGAAATAATCAGATTCCTAGCAAGAAGAAGGAGTAGCATCCTCCACTTGACATGTGCTGCCCCCACCTGGCAACTGTGTGGATTGGGCCCAAATGGAGAGGGCAAGTGAGCAGGCAGTGGTGTCTTGGAGAGTAGGAGAGATGCCTACAGAGATTGGGGACTCCTTGCCCAATGGCCCCTCAAAAGCTGGAACCAGCCCTACAGAGTGATACCCAGCATTGTGTCAATTCTTCTCATCTAACCTGGAAGGAAATTTAACTAATTCCTGAGAGCCACGGGTTCTCTTTCCCTGGGCTAGATGATTCCCTTACATATTTCAGTTCAAAACAAGTTTGGGAATAGGGTTAGACAACAATCAGGGCAGGAGCAGGAAGGAACAGGTGATTTAAAAAGCCACATTCTGGCCAGGATCAAGACTGGCAGACCACAGATTGTTAATTAACTTAATTCTAAGAAAAATATAGAAAACTATTGAGTTTAATTAATTTACCCCACTGTTGCAACAAGAAATGAAAGAGTAGTTATAAGTTCTTTCAACCAACTCTACTATGGATTCTCAATTTGTGTTTAATATTTCATTATTTTGAATGTTAATCGTTCCGAGTTCACCAGATGCACTTGCAGGCAATCAATCCAAACTTTTTATGAGAAACATTATAAATAAATGACTGTCAGAGGTCTGTGCTTTCATTATAGGATAACCAGTTAACAATCGATCTGTGTAGGCCAATCTGACCTTGCAATTACTGGTTTATCTGTACAATGCATTGAAATAGAGTTATTAATTTTACTTATTTAGGCTTTTTTCTGCTCTGCAGGGGAGAACAACGTACAATCCATTAATAACAATTATCAGTGACACAGGAGGCGCATGAATAACTTGTCATTGAAATTGTGAGATTTTGTTCACAGACATAAGCAACTTTAAATACCTCCCCAGTTCCAGGAAGCCCATTTATTTATTCCACTATATCAAAGAGATGGTGATAGCTTATGCTTGCCTAGAAAAGGATGACTACATTCAGCACATTAAAATACAGAACCAAGATTCTTTGTTGTAATTGCCTAATTTGTTTTCAGGAAAGAAACAGTGGAGGGAAAGAGATTCTTTATTCTGAAGAATAAAATTTAGTTCTTTATCCTGTATGTTCCATTTCATTTTATGGGTGAGATGCAATGAGTATTGATAAACAGAAGATGGGTGGATATTTCAAAGGAGGGCCATGTGTATGTTGTCTTTGGGGAAGCCTTCATCTTCCCCAGCTGCACTAAAACATGTCTCTCCTGATTTGGTCTCTACAGCCATGGCAAGCACTGTAACTTTCCAGTAGTTTGGCTTTACCCCTGATGACACACTCTTCCATTGTCTCTTGAGACAACAACAACAACAAAATTTTATTATTTATATGCCACCAATCCGACTGGGTTGCCCCAGCCACTCTGGGCAGCTCCAAACAAGTTATTAAAAGCATAGTAAAACACCAACCTATCAATTCTTAAGGAAATCAGCCTTGAGTGCTCACTGGAAGGACAGATCCTGAAGCTGAGGCTCCAATACTTTGGCCACCTCATGAGAAGATAAGACTCCCTGGAAAAGACCCTGATGTTGGGAAGGATGGAGGGCACAAGGAGAAGGGGACGACAGAGGACGAGATGGTTGGACAGTGTTCTCGAAGCTACCAGCATGAGTTTGACAAAACTGCAGGAGGCAGTGGAAGACAGGAGTGCCTGGCATGCTTTGGTCCATGGGGTCATGAAGAGTCGGACACAACTAAACGACTACACAACAACAACAAAACAACAACCATCAAAAACTTCCCTGAACAGGGCTGCCTTCAGATGTCTTCGAAAAGTCTAATACAGTACTTTTACTTTTTTAAATGATTGGGTGTGTCTGTGTGATCCTGCTGGGGAGTAGAACTAGAGAGGAAAGTGTCAACCTTCCCTCACAACTGCAATCTCCAGGAAGATTGCTCCTCCCCCCCCCCAAACAACAATTAGGCTAGAAGAAAGCGCCAAAAATTGTTTTTCTTTTATTGAAAAGTGGGGGGTGGACTGAACACCCCACTCCACCTCACCCCTTTTATCCAACCTGAAAGTATAATTCAGCTCTAAACAATAATAGCAAAATTCATACAAACACTGAAGTGCAGAGTCTGAAAGTTGCTGATGGAGAAATATAAAGGAAAATGTTAACACAACCATATATTATGGAATGCAGCAGGTACAGTTTGTCCTGCAGAGTCTTTGTTCATGTGCTGGATGAATGGCCACCACTCCGCCATAAAAGTCTCTTGGGCTTTTTTGCCCTTTAACCACAAAAGGTTTTTGTGTCAATTTTTCAGAAAGTGCTATGTCCCAAATTACATCATAACCTTTTTGTGCATTTAAACCCTTTGCTTCTCTCCAGTTTCTAGCTAACAATATTCTTGCTGCTATTAACAAGTAAGCATTTAATGTTTATATAGTAATTCCTTGGTTGTCTCTACTGACTATACCCAATAATACAACACCCAACACCAGGAGGTTATTAAACAGATCTTTCAAACGTTTCAAATATCTCATCCCAGAAATGGGCAACAAAAATCCCCCCAGCCTTATTTCAGCAAGGGAGGCATGGAGATTGGGTGCTGCCAATGCCAATGCCAGGGAAGGCCTCAGTGGGCATATGTGAACTCATGGGTGACACGCTGGATTCTGTGAAATAAGTCTACACCAAAAGAAGCAAGTATTTCCAGCACCCATTCACTCCCTTACCATGCATAACCCACCCATGTATCCCTGATAGGGAGGTCATAAAATCCCAACTGAAACAGAAATGAATGAGGAAATTGCTGCTGTTTGCATATTTGCTAGTTGCCACTTCATGCAAATGCAAGTGGCAGTCGTTGACACCAATTTTCAAAGTTGTGAATATCTACCAGTACGTTTCCGAGCACAATTCAAAATGTTGGTGCTGACCTTTAAAGCCCTAAACGGCCTCAGCCCAGTATACCTGAAGGAGCATCTCCACCCCCATCATTCTGCCCGGACACTGAGGTCCAGCGCCGAGGCCCTTCTGGCGGTTCCCTCACTGTGAGAAGTTAAAGGGAACCAGGCAGAGGGCCTTCTTGGTAGTGGCACCTGCCCTATGGAACAACCTCCCATCAGATGTCAAGGAAATAAACAACCACCTGACTTTTAGAAGACATCTGAAGGCAGCCCTGTTTAGGGGAGTTTTTAATTTTTGGTGTTTAAACGCTTTTTTAGTGTTGTTTTTGGTATTCTGTAGGGAGCCGCCCAGGGTGGCTTTGGGAACCCAGCCAGATGGATGGGATATAAATAATAAATTGTTGTTGTGATGATGATGATGTAACTTGCACACAACTTACGGTACTTGAAGGCAAGCTCCATTGAACCCAGTGAAATGTACTTCTAAAAATGCATAGAATTGCCCTGTAAATCTCACACGTAAGACTGGGTTTTTGACTTTATGTTCCCTAAGAAAACATGGCAGTATTATTTGCATGTTTTACATGAAGACCCACCATTAGGAAATACACACATACACATAGGATTGCAGATTGCTATGCAAAATGTGAAAGTAACAAAACAGGAAAAATACATTTCTTTAACAGATATGTATTGGGACAAAATGTACAACATTTTTAATCCCTGATGCCTTACATTGCATCTTTGCGACTGGTTTCAATTGCTGTAAGCCTCTTTGGAAGCTAACTTGACTTAAAGGATGGAGCAGAAGTGAGGTAAGTAAATTAACAAATGAATGTAAGAAAAGGTTCTAAACTGAATAGCCAAGTCTGATGCTGCTCCAGTTAATCTCAGTCAACTGGGGGGTGTGGACAGCATACATTCTTTCTATCATTTCAATTTATTCCACTGAGCCTGACTATGCTCATGATGGAAGCAGCAACAAATAAACCCTTATATGCTAGTATGACCCTCATATCTTCCCTTATCACTCTGGGAAGCTTTTCAAAAAGCTAAAACCTTTGCAACACAATTGAAGCAAGAAGCTTATAGTAAAACAACTTAAAAGTTCCATCAGCCAAGTCAAAAGTTGAAAAGAGGGTCTCTCTTGCCAAGCTTTGCTTTGTGCAAGTGTTATATAACAATCCTCAGAGTTTGGCTGTAGTCCTGTGCATCATTATTTGAGAGGAAGCCCCATAAGATTGAGATGGAAATTATGAAAATCTGGTCCCTATATTCTAATCAATCATAATTACTGGTGGGCAGGTTGATGTCATTATGGAATCAGGCAGCTGTTTTATGACTGTGACTGTATAAATTTGGAAGAAAGTTTGGATATGGCCAAATCTTAATGTGTGAAAGAGCTCTGAAGTGCATTCTTGATAATATGGTGTGTTTAGTGCAATGTTTGATTGCTGCACTGTGCAGAACAGCATTACGCATCAGGATACATCATTCTCTCACTTGCCATTGTGACGTGTACTTGCTTACAGACAACTCCAACTCTCCAAAGGTCTCAAAAGTTGGTGCAAAGTCTCCTGAGATGGCACTTGCAAAGGCTCGTGGCATTGTTAGATGCTGTTTTCATGCCATTTTTGCCATTTTTGTGCTCTTATAGGACTGTTTTTGCCCCTCTTCATGTCACTTCCGGGTTTGTGACAATGCACGCATGTGTGGTCACATGTGTCTTGAATGAGCATAAATGGGGAGTTGCCTGTACATTACCCATATAAAGGGATTGGTTTCAGGATTGTACCAGAGGCAAAGTGTTTGGGAGACAGAACTAGGACAGAGCTTTTCTGATTTAGCCTTGTGGCATCTTTGGACCTCTGTATCATACAAGACAATCTCAGCCTCAGAGAAGGAAGCTTATTTGAAGCAAATTAACCACTACAGTAAAATTATATTAACGCATCCCTAACACCTGAGCACTAGAGGTCTGGGGGACTGCCTACACAGTTGGAGGACTGTGTGAAAAGGACTACTTTGATAGGGCACCAAAGGAAGATAAACCCTCCTAGTTTCAGCTTATATCAGAAGAATTTAAAAAATAAAATACAAAAAGGACTTATCTGTGAAAGAATGAACACACACACTTTACATTGTGGATGCCCTTTGTGGGATTGCACGTGGTGCTACAGTTCCCAGGGAACTTAATGGCAGACAGGGGCTGGCCTGCCTCTCAGTGTTAATATTTGGAGGTTCACGCCCAGACTCGGTAGTCAGGTTTCATTGCTGGGAGGTGGGGCCAGCCCCATTTATAAATAGGGGGTGCAGCCAACAGTAGCCAGACAGTCGGTTCAGGAGATTCACCCACCCTAGGTAAAGGTAAAGGTACCCCTGCCCATACGGGCCAGTCTTGACAGACTCTAGGGTTGTGTGCTCATCTCACTCTATAGGCCGGGAGCCAGCGCTGTCCGCAGACACTTCCGGGTCACGTGGCCAGCGTGACAAGCTGCATCTGGCGAGCCAGCGCACCACACGGAACACCATTTACCTTTCCACTATAAAGCGGTCCCTATTTATCTACTTGCACCCGGGGGTGCTTTCGAACTGCTAGATTGGCAGGCGCTGGGACCTAACGATGGGAGCGCACCCCGCCACAGGGATTCGAACCGCCGACCATGCGATCGGCAAGTCCTAGGCGCTGAGGTTTTACCCACAGAGCCACCCTCGTCCCCTGTTCACCCACCCTACCCTCCCTTAGTTTAATGTTTTCTTGTTTGCAGGTCAACTTTTTCTTCCTGCTTAGCGGGCACTGCTGTGGTCTTTGACTGGTTGCTGTTGAAGGACTGGGAATAAATTTTCCTGCATTGGCAGGTTTTGTCTTCCCCGTAGCAAATTGCAACAACTTTGGCAGTTTATGGCCTTGGGTGGAACCCTTTAGTCTTTTCCTCCCTATAATGGGGGGGGGCTTGAAGTGGTGTCTCACCCCCCTGCGGTGGCAATTCCAGGGTCCCCCTCTTGAAAGGGGTTATATAAAAGGGTGTCACTGGCCATACACTGAAAAGTTGTCAGTGAACTACCCTGCATGTGGGGATATGGGCTGGGCTGCGTGCATACACATACATCTCACAGTGTACCCCTATATCCCATTTACCCTGATGTGCCCCAGTTCCCCTGGCCAGGGGGCTGGGAGGGATACAGGCCCAAGGCCTAAGCCAAGGTCTTCCTACATTTGGAAGTTTAATAAAGTTCCAGTCTAATTTTAATTCCATAACACGTTGTTGGACTCTTTATTCCTTTCTTATGATCCCTGGGGGCTGGAGCTGTCACAGCCTGATCACGCAAACTAATCTTCCTCAGAGACAAGACAGCTTATACCAAATGTTAGAACGAGGAAGACTAGGTTATAGAAGAATGACTAATTAACTGGTAAAGGTCAAGATTATTATGACAAAGGGCAACTTTTGTGGACTTCCAGAAAGGGGGCTTCCAATTTGGAAACTGATCCCAAAAGGTTATAATGAACACATTCTTCCAAATATGATTCATTTATTGCTGCTGCTGGGGAAAGAGATATGGCTGAAAGGTGAGTGCTTCGATCCAGTGAATATCTATAAATGTAGAGTGCTGGAAAACAAGCATATTGTTTTTGCACCAAGCCTTGCAATAAGGGAGAGGACGGGTGCCCCCCCCCCATTGCAGCTTAATGGAAACCACTCTCATTTCCATTTCCCAAACCAACAGTGAACCAAAACAACAATATTTTTGTCTGTAGCAGTGTCTTAGTCTTAAGTCTGGAAAATATGTTGAATTTCCTATGGATTATTTATTAATTATTAATTGTTTCTTATGGGTTGTTATTTTTGTGCCACTGCTTAATGCCAAAATAAGCTTCTAAAACAGTTTACAAAATATAAAAAAATCCATTATACAGACATTAAATTATAAGCATCCATAATTAAAACACACAATAAAACAATCATATTAAGGCAACACAGCAACTGAAACAGGAGACTCAAATTGAGAAATCAAGGGAATTCCCAAAGTTTTACAATCAATCTCTCTCCCCAGGGAATGTGGGAATTGTAGCTCTCTGCAGGGGAATATGGATCTTCTAACAACTCTCAGCACCTTTAATACACTGTAGGTCCCAGGATTTTTTGCAGGAAGCCACGACTTTTAAAAGTGGTACAATAGTGCTTGTCAAAGAGATAACTCAGTCAGTAGAGTATGAGACTCTTGACCCCAGGGTTGTGGGTTTGAGCCCCAAATTGGGCAAAATATTCCTGCATTGTAGGGGGTTGGACTAGATGACCCTTGGGGTCCCTTCCAACTCAACAATTCTATTATTCTAGATTCTGTAACATGTATCATACAGATGGGGCCTAAGTGAGCATAGAACTATAGCACTGCAGTCTTTTTTCTTTCTTTCTTTCTTTCTTTTCTTATTTTACAATCTCCATATAAATACAAAATGTAAGCAATAAAAATATAAATTAGACTTGATATTGAAAAACAGATTGTGACTCCTCATCAGTTGAACCACGCTCATCCTCATGTCAAGCGTCATGCAGAAAAATGATTTCTGATAATGAAAAGATAGTATTCTCATGTCAGCTGCTGACAGTCTTTATTTATCACAGATTCATATATAGCTTCCTCATTCTACTATTAATCAGAATAAGGAACAAACAAAACAATTATTATGTATATATAGTTTAGCAACAATCTGAAGAGAGTCCTGTCCAGTTCTAGAGGTTGGGTTTTGGTGAGTTTTGGTTGTATGTTTTTGTCACAATTAACAATTGTAGAATGGTAGGTTTATTACGGTCCATTTCCCCAAGTAATCAATGGAGACTGGCTGTGGTTCACAGTGAAGTCCCAGGAGATTGCACATTGTCCACTGTTAAATTCACAGCTGTTCCACTTAATCCATTGATGGCAGGCAGTTTTAAAAGGACCTTTTATTTATACCTCATTCATCATTCTTAACGTTTTGTCAAATCCATGTTGAATACTTCAAGGTGGACAAATAGACCAAGGCTAAAGTGTCTGCTTTGCTGCCTCAGCGTATAAATTCCCTGTGCTCCCCTCCAGAATGGCACTCAGACCAAACCATATTTTCTTACACTTCACATTTATGTTAAACCATTTTCTCCTGACCTAGAAGGTGACGCTGCTAGAGATTTAGTGGGAACGTTGTAATTTCACCATTCCTGGACAGGTTTCTGGAGGATCTTCCCCCCACCCACCTCTTTTCCCTATATTACTGCGTCTAGTGCATCCTTGGAAAAAGCAACCTATAAAATGCTACCATTTTACTGAAACCAAACAACATTAGATAGCCCACAGAATTTGAGTGCCCTGTTGGAAGTCTACTGAAAAAATCAAGGAAGGCTTCCATGAACCTTGGACCAACTTTGTGATGGAGCTTCTTAATGCCTCCTTTGGGGGGAGGGGACCCTTGCATGAGCAAAGGTGCCTTATAGTGAGTTAGACCATTGAGACATCTAGCTATTTTCAGGAAACCGATTATACCGGTTGTAGATTATATGTTATGTATGTAGAACATGAGTGGGGAACCTGTGGACCTGCAGAAGATGCTAGACTCCCATCATCAATGAGTTGGCATGGAACAACATCTGGAGGGCAACAGCTTGTCCATACTTGATAGAGAAGAAACCATTTCAACCCCACCTCCCATCTTCAGTGAAATGGGAAGGGAGCAGGTGATAGAAAAGACTTCTGCCAGAGACTTTGGAGAGTTGTTACCAGCTGAAATAGGCAATTTGCAGCCAAATAGACCAAGGACAGCATTCTCCAACCTAGTTTTGGACTACAAATCCCATTACCCTCAACCAGGATGGTCAATGGTGAGATACTGGGAAATGTGGTCAACAACACCAGGCTAGATCCTTCAACCCGGATAGAAGTCTGTGATGACTTTACTCAAGGGTCCCGCAGACTCTTCTCCAAATGCAACACTGAGACAAATATAAGTTTAAGTCCCCTGCCCCTGCCTCTCTATTGTGCTGCTCGCTCTCCTCCCCTAGTCATATTCCCCATTTTTTGTGTTTGCAGATAAGATAAGAGTGTTCCAAGTAAGGATGGGCAAGTTTTTGTTTCTAATTCTTCCAATCTGAAATTCAGTTCTACACGTTTCCACATCAGTGTGAGGGTATGTTGTTTTTTAAGTCTTCATGAAAATTAATCAGGGTTTTAGTACATATTTATCCTAATGTGCACATGTTAGTATGCATTTTTCCCAATGTACACATTTTTGCAAACCAATATAATTCTATTTTCCCCTATATAATGTATTTATACACATTATTTTTCACCAATAAATGTGTTTTTATGCATCCTTTAACCTAGTGCATACATTTGTTAAAATATGTGCAATGGTAAAGTGACCCCTGACCGTTAGGCCCAGTCGTGGCTGACTCTGGGGTTGCAGCGCTCATCTCACTTTACTGGCCGATGGAGCCGGCGTACAGCTTCCAGGTAATGTGGCCAGCATGACTAAGCTGCTTCTGGTGAACCAGAACAGCGCGCGGAAACGCCATTTATCTACTTGCACTTTGACATGCTTTTGAACTCTTATGTTGGCAGGAGCAGGGACTGAACAATGGGAGCTCACCAAAAGCAATGCTAAAAGAGAGAATTCTGATGAAGGAGCAGCAGTTTCTCAATTGCAAATCTCAATTGCAAACTCTGCCTTTACTGAAAGATTTCTCTTCGCATAAGGGGGCTCAATCCTCTCCAGCAGTCTTTTACTCCACCAGAGTAGGGAAACAATGATTGTATTGGGGTTTCTGCAATGGAACCCTCTGAGTCAGAGAATGGCACTGGTACCATGGATTCATCTTGAGGACACGCTTCCAGGTGCACAGGTCCCTCTCAGACTCAAGTGTCTCCCAAGTGATTGCAATCATGCTAATTGCAGCCCCTGTAAGAACAGTTCCCAAGGGAATGTGTCTAATCTCACACTAACCATGTCAGGCTTTCCTTCATTCATCAAGCCCAATATAATCTACCCTGAGAATCAGCAGCTATTCAGAGGTTCAGCACAGTGCACTTTGGGAAGGATCATCCCTGAGTGGAAAGCAGTTTCTTTGCATGGAGGATGTTCCAGATTCAATTCCCAACATCTCCATTAAAGGGGGATGGGAACAGGTTGGCAGGCAGTGGTGGTTTATGCCCACTGTGACTAGTAGGGCAGCAGGCAGGGAGGCCAAACAGTATGTGGAGCCAGAACCAATGACAGGCAGCAAAGCCAACTAATTCTGGGCTTGTCCTATCATCCTACCTGCTGAGTTCTACAAGGGTAGTCCTGAGCCAGAGATGAAGGAGGAGGAAGCTGATGGGCAGCTCCCATTCCTGGACTGGATGTAATTAATTAAGACAGGCTGGTGGGGACCAGCTGAGTTCAGTAAATTGAATGTTTTCCCCATAACCTGCCATCTCATCCTTAAAATAAGATACCTGAAGCGCTAGAATTTGAATCTGGGACATTCTCCATGCAGAGGCAGATACGTTTAGCCTAGGGATAGGGAAGAAATTTGATTCTGTTCACATTTAAAGCTGAATCTAACAAACCTGCACTTTCTAAAACAATATGAGAATTGGAACACGGCCATCTTTCGATGTTTGCACTTACTGAAATTTCGTGATGCAGTTCTCCAGCCAAACAATGTTTATAGAAATGCAAGTATTAAGGGCATGCAAGGATAAATGTGAGTATACTTTTAAGGGCACCTCCCATATATAGGTCAGGAGGTCAGGTCCAAGCAGGAGCTGGGGTTAGAAACCAGACTGAGAAAGTAGTTAAGGAGAAAAGACTTGTTGTACATAGTTCTTTAATAACATTATTTCTTATTCAATCCCTTTGATCTGCTCTTCATTTAAACAGAGAATGTAGCAAGGGAGAATGAAAATAACATACAAAACACATATTAGGGAAAACTGCTTGTAAAAAATGTGCAGACAAAAATGTACTTAGAAGAAATTTGCACTAAGATATTGAAGAATTTTCATAATTATTTTTTTTAAAAAGCAAATTGCTGCAGAAATATAGGCAACTCGATTTAAGATTGGAAACAATGAGAAACTAAATTGACAGATCTCTCCATCCATAGCTGAGGCCATAAAGCTGTGTCAGATTTAAGAGGTTCTATATCATTACCAAAACAATGTGTATCATTCTAACAGAAAGGACTATAAAAATAATAAACTTTTATATTTGCACATATACTGGTGTGTAGGCAAGGATGCAACTAAAAGCTAACAACCTAACTGAAACATATATCTTGCAATAATACCATTAAATGAAAATGCCCTATGACTTCTTACTTAGCATATATGAGAATGTGTAATGTACAGAAACACAAGAGCAACTAAGCACACTGCTTGGCACTTATGATGTGGAAAAAGGAATACAACATGAACTGGGTGTGTTCTGTTCAGGACATAAAATTTACAATTCCTTTGTGATTTTTGAGAGCAATATCACTGGAATTTAGGAATGTTTTGAGTGTGGGGGTGTATTTAGACCCCCCATACGCACACCCACACATAAACTGAGGCCCCAAACTATAGTTTACTTAGCACAGACCCTCCAAGTGTCCCTATTTTCCAGGGAAGTCCCTGGTTTCTGATTTGATCCCAGAATGTCTCACTTTTCCTCAGGATGTCCCTATTTTCATTGGACAAATGTTGGAGGGCATAGAGTTATCTGACCTCTGAGCCCTCTGAAAACAATCCTGCATAGGGAAGTTTTTTAATGTTTCATTATGTTTTTATATATGTTGGAAGCTGCCTAGAGTGGCTGGGGCAACCCAGTAAGACGTGTGGGATATAAATATTAAAATTATCATTACAGAATGGGACGTCCCTATTTTCATCGGAGAAATGTTGGAGGGTATGTTAGCATGTGAATAAATCTGGCACCATCTCCATATAAAACGGGTGCTTTACTACCGTGGCCCTTCCTCAGGCACAGGCACAAAACAGTTGCTTTGTCTGAAGCAGGACAAAGACAAGGAAGCAACCGTAGGGTCCAGAAGGTTACAGCCTCATTCAGCAATTTTATTTAAAAACCAGTAAAACACTATAATAAAAACAGGGATACAACATAGCAACCAGTAAAACAGTATTATAAAAACAGATAAAAACAGGGTCCCATTTTATGGGTCAGGGAAAGTCTGGAAGAAAAAGTTACGCCTTTACGAGATGCCTGAAGCAACAGAGGGGCAGAAGGAAGGGCATTCCTCAGTGAAGGAGTGCCCTGCCAAGGGGTAAGGGCTTATTTTGGATTAAAGTAGGCAGGAAGTAGCCAGGTTGATGCCTTAGCAGTGTTTATTTGCTGGACAAGAATGCAAAGCAAAGCATAGAAAATGAAGAATTTGTGGGCCTTTGCTGAAAAAGCTCTCTACGAAGAGCTGCACATCCTCCCACACCTTCCAGCCTACAGCTGTCATTGGGATCTCAGTTAAGCCAGGGAACTATTGGGCCCCATGGTATTTTTAGTATCAAATGATGATGTCATCAAACTTTTACACTCATAATAAGAGCTTGCTCAATAAGACCAAAGGCCCATCTAGTCCAGTGTCCTGTTAAGCAGGATTCAAGCACAAGAGCACTTTCTTCTCCTGTGGTTTCCAGCAACTGGTATTCAGAAATAGAGCACTCTCCTGACTGCTGACTTCAAAGGGCTGGCCAGTAACCAAGGGTGGTGGCTCATTGCTCCTGTGCTAGCCTCATGCATCGATGATGCCTGGGCAGCTATCCAGTGCCTTACCTTGATGGCCTTTAAGGGGAGCCCACCTCCATTATGACTGTACTTTCTCATACTATGGTCTTAGCAGAAGACCCCAGCCCTTTCTCATGGCATCATCATTTCTACGCAAATCACTCCTTATGCAGGACACACCTTAGAATGATTCTATCATTACTTATCAGTTTAATAAGCAGACCCTTCATAAGGCGTCAGAGAGACATCCTGTTGAAATGGCACTGTCTCCACGTGATCACAACATGTGATCCACATATTTCCCATACAAGGGGAAATGGCAGAAATTTATTAAAATGTCCAGCCCAAACAAATGTGTCACTTGGATCCAATATGATGGTAATGGTGATGATAATGCATGCATCTTTGGTTGCATCTATGTTTTATTTATTTTCTGGCATTTGTGAGTCAAGCATTTGTGAGATTACATTTTCCTTTGCTAACATCTCACAGCACCCATAATGTCATCTCCAGCCAGTACCTGTTCTTAAAACTCTCCCACTTATTTGTTTAATCCAAGGAGCATAAGCTTACTGCCAGCATTAACGCTCACTGTTCATGCTCAGCTTATTCTATTCAAGGGTAAAAATGTAGAGTTAGCCTCACAGCTTGCTCCTTGGTCCCTTTAAAGGTATAATCTGTGGGCTTTTTGTTCTGTTTTGCAAAATGAACTACACCCCATCACCAATTACTTCCAAGGCTGCAATATTGCATTTCAAAACGGGAAACCTTTCAGAGCTATGTCTTATCACACTAGGTTATGTTAGAAGTCCAAATTTAGGAAGGCAGACATGAAAAGTTTACTTCCTAGGCAACTGCTGCACAATAATCTCTAGCTGGGGTGTAACATTGTAGGAATCTGCCAGAGTTCAACTTCTGCTTCTCAGTAATTCCCCCATCACTGCTTTTGCTGATGACCCTCATCACTGAAGCTTTTTCTAACTCTTCCCTCATTTTTCAGCATAAATGGTTTTTTCACTATTGCACGAAAGTCTGTGCTCTACAACAGAGTTAGGGATTTTTATTCCTGATCTTTGGCACTTTTGATTTGCATTTGTAATTGAAATGTGCTAGCAGCCCCTCTTCAAAGGTTGCTTATGCTGAATAGATTATTTTTAATGGTGCACTGATTTGGGAATCAGCCTGTTTATTTCTCTGAAGCATTTTTACCCTGCTCCCCAGCCAAAAAAGCTCCCACAACAACTTACAGATGAATGTTATAGTCCCTTCCCTCACTCTTATAATCTAAAAGAGAGACATAAAAGGAAATTTTATGGACAGGGAGGAAGCAAATAGTGGCACTGGTTCTTAAAGTTACATAGCTCTTACCACTGAGGATGGAAACTGGAAACAGTTCAGGGAGAGAAAGCACCTAAAGGACCTCATCTCTGAGCTTATCAGAGTGGCTCTGCTTTCCCAGGGTTGTATCCAACGAAGTTCTACTTGGAGTAGACCCATTGAAATGGACCTAAATTAGTCATGTCTATTTATTTTAATAGGTTTAACTCTGAGTAGGGTTAACAGTTGGATACAAACCCAACTCCTTAAACCTGCAACAAAGACATCTACCTTTCCACTACCATTGCATGAAAATATATGCCTAAAATTATACCTTGCAATGTGTTACAGGGAATGCCAGCAACACCCCAATTGTCAAATCTGACTGAGCCACCATAAAGATTGGAATTGTTCAGGCTAAGGATGGGTGAATCTGTTTGTTTCAGTTTCTCTCAGTTTCTCTTTTTTCAGTTCTCCATATTCCAATGTCTGTGATTAAAAAAATAAAAAGGTGACATTTGATTTGCATTTGTAAGCAGTGCTTTTTTCTAAAAAAAAAAAAAGTTTAGGGGTGCTTTCATTTTGACTCAAGAAAACCACCATTCTATAGTTCAAATCGGGGAAAATAAATACAGTAAATGGACAAAAGTACAAAGATTCACAAAATATTTAGGGGTCTGCATCCCCCAGGAAAAAAAGCACTGTTTGTAAGTGAATTTTACATTTGCATTTGAATTTGTGAAAATTCATCAGCATTTTAACGTAAACTCCTCCTAACGTACACATGTATACAATTCTATCTAATGTATACAATTATTATTTTTTTGGCAAAGCAGTTTCTGCTAAAATAATGCATTTCTTATCTTTACTAACCTGTGGGTTCAGATAGACACTTTACTCCACTATATGCATTTTTGTACACATTACTTATCTGAAGTACTGCATTTAAACATTTGGAAATGTGCATATTTCAAAGGATGGTTCTTTTTAAGATCTTGGGGGTTTTCAAAAATGCAGATTAGGAAAGTTCACTTTTAAATGTGAACTTTACTTTATTTCTCTCTATTTCTAGATGAGTCCCACTGCCAAACCCAAAGAACCCCTGTTGTTGATGTTCTCCCCTTCACTTTGCTGCTGCTGTTTTTCTACTTGCCACCTCTGAGCACATGCACAGAGACAAGAGCAAGAAACCTCTGTTCAGGTGGTCCTCTTCTTCTGTGTGAGAGTGTGGATTGGCAAGCAAATAGTCACCAGCAACAGTAGTTAGGAAGAAGTAGGGCTACTCAGGGACAAGGGCCTTGAAGACATCTTGCTCAAACCTACACACACACCAAGATCTGACACATGGATAATATCCACCTCATACATTTATTCTACTAGCAGTCATGGTAAAAGTAAAGGTAAAGGTACCCCTAACCATTAGGTCCAGTCGCAGACGACTCTGGGGTTGTGGCACTCATCTCACTCTATAGGCTGAGGGAGCCGGCGTTTGTCCGCAGACAGCTTCCAGGTCATGTGGTTTAGACCACAGCGCTACCTGCGTCTTACTATAGCTTCTCCTAAATAATACTGGAAGCTGTATTTGGTAAGAGTTCTGAGAATTGTTAGGAGACCCCTATTCCCATGATACTGCCACAGTTGTGCATCAAGACCCGGCGCACCCCCAAGGGTAAATAAATACACACTGACACAGAATTTTAATTTAAGGTTAATGGGCAAAAATTTAGGCCACAACTTTATTCATTACAGCAATGTGAGTGGTATTGGCTTAGGCATTGGCAATAACTATATCTGACTCCTGTCTGCCTTGCAGGAAGTCTGGAAAGGTAAACAGCCAAACGAGGGAGCTCGTTGATGGCAACCAACTGAAGCTCACCTCGAGGTTCCCGCTGGGTCCTGGCATGGCCCTAGCCCCTCAAGCAGACTTCGGACGAGATCCAGATCCACAGATTCCTTTACCATAATACTCTTGTACCTGGAAGGGCAGGTGATGGCTGCACCTCTCCTCCCCCACATCACAATAAGCCAATGCCTAACCGCCAAACCTTACAAAAGTTGTGACAGTTGCTAAGAGGTAGGCGAAAACCAAGTGGCCAGTGCCAATTTGCCAAATGGAAAAAATTCCTACCCAGCCCCTGTTCCAAAACAGGAAACCAACCAAAGTCCAGAGCAAGGCCAAAGCCGACACCTAAAATACAGGGCGGGCAGGTGGGTACTCAGCGTCGCGAAGCCAGGTAAATCCCCAGAAACGGATCACCACCTTTTATATGCCCCCATGATCACACCACTGATCTCTGATTGGCCAATAGGCCATGGTGTGATCATGGGGCCATCGCATGGGCTGGGCTCAATCTCCCATCCCAGGAGAGTGGGGAAGGGGCCTTGGGCCCACGTGCAACGCAGACCCTCAATTTCTCAGAATTCCATGGGAAATGGGATTGACTGTTGAATCATTCTGAGAACTGTAGCTCTGTGGGCAATGAGGGGCTCCCCCCAAATTTCTACTCATAAAAGATGGCTAACCGAAGCACACACTGTAGGAGGAGTGATGACAAGTGTTGCAAAAGGAGGGAGAAGTGGTGTGTGTGTGTGTGTAGTTAGCCTTAATTTTTTTTTAAAAAAGCTGGTCTACTCCCTCTAGGTAATTTGCCCTAAAATCTATTATCGGCCTGAGCTCTGGCTAAGGCTGGTAGAAGTTGGAGTCCAGCAATATCTAGAGACCGCCTGATAGGGAAAGACTGCCATATGCAGAGGCCATAACCAAACAAGGTTTGTTTATTTTCTAACCTGCCCTTCTTCCCAAAGAAGCAAACAGCAGGGCAGTAAAATAATACAACGAAAAATAAGAACATAGTAAGAGCCTGCTGGATTAGTTGAGTGACCCATCTATCCCAGCATCCTTTTTCTCACAGTGACCAGCCTGGTGCCTGTGGAAAGCCTTGAAAGCAGGACCTGAACACTCTTCATCAACTGCTACTCAGAGGCATACTGCCTCTGACAATGAAGGGAGAACCTACCCATCATGGCTATTAGCCACTGAGAGTCTCATCCTCCGTGAATTTGTCTAATCCTTTTTAAAAGCCATTTGAGTCGGTGGCCATCACATTCTCCTGTGAGAGAGACTTCAATAGTTTAACAATGGTCTGCATGGAGAAATGCTTTCTTTTCTCTGTCCAACATTCAGCTTTGTTTTATATCCTCAAGTTTTAGTATACTTTTTCCACACCATGTATTGCTTTTTACACACCTCTTACTTGTCTTTTCCCTAAACTGAAAAACCCTGAATAAAATAAATAGCACAAACCAACAAATGTTCAATGCATTTAAAAACATTAAGAATAACTAAAAAAATACATTTTTGTGCACCCACATATCCCTCACAGCAAATAATTTCAAGGTTGCCGGGAACAGTATCTTTCACCCATCAAATGCCTGGGGGAAGAGTAATGTTTTATTACCATTTATTATATTGAAAGATACACTTAATGCATGCCTTTCCAGAAGTAGAAAGACTGCTTCCCACTGTTCAGTTACTAATGAATACAACCAAACCGTGTTCATGTTTTCCAAAAAGGAAAAGGGGTGGCAGCAGGGGTGTGTGCAATACATTTGAAGCATAGACATGTTTGCCTTCTGCAGAGTTATTGGGGAATCAATTCAAATTCATAAGCAGACATCACCTCATTACCACCATGCAGGATCACTGAACCGAAGGGGTAGAGAAGTGCACTAAAAATCATGTAAACAAAAGCAGCTTCTAATTTTAAAACGATCAACAATGCATGCACTATTATGCATCTCCCAGTGGGAATGTGTTTATCATTAACTCTCAGCTAGGTGCAGTTATATTTAATTTGGGGGGAAATACAAGGATGTTGGAAGCACTGAGACAACACCTGTTGGTGTGAGAAAACCCATCATAAAAGTGCCATTTCTCCTCCTCCTCCTTCTCCTTTTATCTTTCATACACACAAGAAAAATCCCATAGGGGAAAATTAGACTGGTTGGGGGGGGGCATAAATAAATAAACACATATATCACTACCGGGTAAAATAGCCTGGTTTGGATGTTTTTAGCCTCTGGAAATGCAAAGTGTTCCTAATGAGAAAATTGATGGTGAATTAGTCTAAATGGTGATGAGTAGCTTAATGCTAGGAGAAAAGATAATGGGGTCTCTGCGCGGCTACTCTTGGGAGAAGAGAGCCTGAGTGCTTCTGCACAACCTAGCTATACTGAATAGATGTGTGAATTATCTGAGGTATAATGAAAGAGCCAGCTTCTCCTCTTCCCCCCACCCCACCTTCCTCCAAGTCCTGCTCCATTTTGATCCCCCCCCCACCTCCATAACTGCTGAGAGTAATTAGGCAACCCCTCTTCCCTTCAGAGAACTATAATTCCCAGAGTGTTATAACAGTAAATCCCTCTTCCCAGTGAACTCTACAAATTGCGGCTCTGTGGGGGGAATAGGAGGCTTCCTAGCAAACCTCAGTGCCCTTAACAAACCACAGCTCCCAGAATTGTTTGGATGAAGCCATGGCCGTTTAAAGTGGTATCATAGAGTTTTAAATATATAGTGTATATGGGGTCTTAAGAGACAGCAGTGTGTGTGTGTGTGTGTGTGGAATGGAACAGGTGAAGGGCCTGCTATCTTGCCTGTCCCTCATCTACATAAATTATCATTAGTTCTCAATTGTTCATTTGTACCTCTGTACTCATATTTTTTTCCAATTGGTATATGAGGCCATATGAGACATTTCAATTGTGTGCATTCCTTTTGTTTTTCACAACTGCAAACCGTCATAGGGGAAATATATTATTTCATGCCCTCTGTTGCTTATGATGATCCCTTTGCATTTTCTATTGTTTGTTCATTCCTTCTTAATGGGTTTTATCTGCATAGTTAGTTTGAGAAATTAAACCTTGGTTATTGTTCTTTTTACAACGGCAATTAACTACTTTAAAAGCATTTTCTAACACTCTCTTTTCAAATACCGTCATCTTTTTCTTTTATCTCTCTTACCATAAAGTTTGTTTTATCTTCTGCTGTACCCTTTATGTACCATGATTGTCCACTTTATCCATGAAAGAATCTATGCCCATCCTTCATAGACTGACCAGCTAAACTGCCCATTGCCACTTCCCCCACTTTGATTTCTTTCCACCGTCTCTGCAGATTTCACCTGCCCATTTCGTTCTCTGACCTTCCTGTTTTCCAGACTCTGGTTTCCTAATTTATGGGTTTTCTTCTTTCTCTCCTGTGCAATTAACCTTTGACTGTTTCTTGCTCAGCCCCCCAAAAAAGCACTTAACTCTAATCTTGTTTACCATTACAGGGAGCTAATTCATAGACCTTTCTTTCCATTAGCATAAATAGCTACTCAAGTGAACACATTCTTGCTTTTCCAGCATGCTTCTTAATCTGCGCAGACAACTAGCAAAGTTACTGTAAACCACTGCTAGAAATGTGGAGTTCTAGAACACCACATTTTGTTTGCGTGCTGAGGTCCTCAAAACATCCCTTCCCAAATAACTCACACATCACACATAATTTTTGTTTAAGGTTTTTGGCATAATTTTGGCCACAACTTTATTATCATACAAGATTGTGAATGGTTGCTTAGGCATTGGTTATGACTAGCTATCCCCCCCCCCCCCCCCGCCTTGGGGATAGCACTGACTCCCGGATTCCAGCGTAAGTCAGTGTGGAGGAACAGGCAGGGCAACTGGGGCTGCGACACAGACCCTTCAGTTCCTCCCTGCATGCGCCTTGGGGTCTTACACGGCCCGCACCCGATTCCAGGGGTTTGGACAAGGGGGATGGTAAGCCCCAGAATTCCTTTAACGGAATTCCCATTCCGCAGCAGCATTGGAGGGGTAGGCACAGCCAATCCATACCCCTCCACCAACCAATTTAACCAATGCCTAACCGCCACCAGAGCCCTTATGCTCGCCGCCACCATTCACAAAGCAAACCACACTCTCAACTTGGACACCACTGCATCCAACCATACATCATTCCCGAACATGGAAAGATGAACCCCATCAGCCCTGTATAAAACCTCCTCCTTAAAGGAAATACGAGGGTGAGGAATCACCAATCCGCCCAAGCTCACCACCAACTTGCCCACCGCGGAATTAATCCGCTTCCTGACTTTCTCAGTGGACGCTGGGCAAGGACTGCCCCGCCAAATGCGGCGCTGAAGCAACTGTGACCAAATCAGTTTAGCGTTAGGCACTATAGCCGCCAGCTCCCTTAGGTCCTGTAATATAACAGTACGCAGCGTATAGCAAGGAAAAGAAACCATATCATTTTCCCCAAGCTGCACCACACACCGCAGAATTAATCCGCTTCCTTGCACGTTCGGTGGCAACTGGGCAGGGACTACCCCGCCAATTACGGCGTTGGAGTAATTGTGACCAAAAAGGCCTGGAATCAGGCACCAAGGCCGCCAGATCCTTTAGATCCTGAATGATGGCAGCACGTAACCGATAACACGAAGAGGAAACCAAATCATTTTCCCCAAGCTGCACCACTATTGCCGCAGGAGGGCCTGCCAGGAGAACGTGCCGTTGCATGAGTGGCAAGAATTAAAATGCTTTCCGGCCTCTTCGGTGGTAGTTTGTCTAGGCATTGGTTCCCGACTAGCTGCACCTGACCTCAGCAGGGCAGCACTGACGATTGGGCCCCACCATATCATCAGTACAAGCAAACATTGCGGGGGAGCAATGAATTCCAAAGCAACCGCATCTAGCGGTTGGAGGGGACAGGTGCTCCAACCCCCCCTCCAGATCACCTTGAACCAATGCCTTTAATTATTTTGAGTCCAGGGAGAGCTGCCATCAACTTGAACCAAGCCCTCTTGCATGCAGGAATGCAAACTTATGCTGGAGGAAGACGGCAAATCATTCTTGTCCAGCTGTACCACCAGCACTGCGGGAGGACCAGCACAGGTCACACTCGACCACCAAAGGAAGGATCTCCTCCCAAAGCATTCCCCATCTGGACATCCAGTATATGTTCACATGGGCAGGAAGACTGAGATGGCGCCCAGTCCAGACTTGTCAGCGCGCTTGCCAGCCCAGCGTACAATGCTGTGGCCCAAATGTGCACAGCTGCTCCTATGAAAAAAGGAAATAACAGACAAGCATCAGCATAGACATCATTGTGACGCTTCCTGAGATAACCCTTCTCAGCATCAGACATTCAATGACTTCACAATCCTGTCTACTGACAGGCCCCCAGTGTGCAGCCTTTGCAGCAGCCCTATTTGGAAGGAATGAGGCATGTTCAGCGGTAGGCAAGCCGCAGGCCGTAATAACTGGTGCACAACGTAAGCACATTGACGCCTGGCTAACAGGAACCCATTTTCATGTACTAGGAGCGGGCCAGCCCCCAGGGGAATGAAAAGCCAAATATTTCTGGTATCCATAACTGGGCAAGGGCCCTCCTTACCTGTGACAGGAAGCCAGATTGTGGCACTCCTGCCCACTAAGTCTGTTTTAGAGTTCCCAACTCGAATGACAAGCTCCAAAGCAGATAAGGAAAAGTCCTGAAGCAATAAGCCTCCAGACTCTCACCCCGTACGGGCACCAACAACCATTTCCCCAACCCTCAGTGCACCAAAATGCAATGGAATACTGAAAGGAGTCTCGCCTTGATCTTTTACCAGCAGATAAGTTTTAACTTGTTGCAGATACTGCATAGGTAAAATTGACCGACTTCCTGCCCACTGTCCTATGAGGTTGGAGCCTATTCCAACCTTCCAAGGCCCTGCACACAACAAGCTTTATACAAGGGTCTCTGAAAAATAAAGCTTCAGTATAACAGACATTGCAGCGGACTGAATTCTTATAGTTCTAACAGCACGCCCAATCTGCAGCAGATGGACCAAATACTGCAGGATCTGCTCAGAGGATGGGGGCCAGTTCATCTGAATGGCCAAGGACTGCCAGCTTAAGGCTAAGAAATCCATCCAGGCCTTCCCATAAGAGCTAAAAGCAGAAGGGGAAATGGAAGCTGCTGCTCTCTGCAATTACTAATTGTTGTCAAAATGCCACAGGTGGTCTGGAAAAGTCTGGCAGTAGCTGAGTGTCTGGAGCCCAGGATCTGAAGCGCTCCATCTGAAAATGGGATAGAGTGTCAGCGACATCATTAGAGGATCCCGTAATCAGGAGCAGAAAGCACAATATTGAACCTTAAGCGGCGCAGCTCAAAAGCATGAGCGGAGGGGCGGAGACTCAGCTAGAGCGTGAGGACCGTTTTGCCAAGACGCTCACCACTGCCTGGTTATCAGACCAAAAGCAGATCCGATGTTCACTGAACTCCTAGGGCCACATGTGAACTGCTACTACAAGGAGGAAAACTCAAGAAAAGTTAGGTCACATGATTGCCTCACCACACCGGGCTTGAGGCCATGGCTTTGCACACCAGCAGCTCCTGAAATAAATAAATAAAATAAAATAAAATAAAATATAAAATAAAATAAAAATAAAATAAAAACATAATAAATAAATAAATAAATAAATAAATAAATAAATAAATAAAACCAAAGGGCAAAGATCCAGCAGCATCAGCATGAACCTGAAAATCCCTGTGCAAATTCCAGGTATCCTGCCATGGCCAACTACTATTGTATACATTTTGGAATTGCAACTGTTGCATGAGATCCCATTGCATGAGAAAGGCAAGGGGACCTCAACATTTAGGAATTGCAACCATTGCATGAGAAAGGTAAGGGGACCTCAGGCCGCAGGCAGCCTGGCCTAGTGGGAAGGGAAGGGGCGGCCTGGGGCAACCACTCTGCATGCAAGATTAATTAAGCGACCCAGCAAGATCGGATCTGATGAAGCATCACTTGCTACAGAGGAAGTATTACAAAATAAATTCCTTCAAGGCAGACTGCTACTCCATAGGCAAGTGGTATGTTTTGGCAACTATATCCATCTGGATCCCCAAATAAAATGGGAATATGGCAAAAGGTATTGAGTTATTGCTTGCCAGCTTCCAGCCCCCGCTTGGGCAGGGGGCATCTTGTGCTGCCATCATAATACGTAAATTTACAGGGCCGACACTGGCCAGAACCCCTACAGAAGTTCCAACAAAGCTGCCACCGAGCCAGCTTCCTTTTCAGACACACACTCTGTGTAATGCAAAAAACACACTCCGTGCAGCACACACACACTCCATGCAATGCAACTACACTCCGTGCAACACAACTACACACTCCGTGCAATGCAAAAACGCACTCCGTGCAATGCAACTACGCTCCATGGAATGCAGCTACACTCCATGCAATGCAACTACACACTCCGTGCAATGCAACTACAAACTCCGTGCAATGCAACTACACACTCCGTGCAATGCAAAAACGCACTCAGTGCAATGCAAAAACACACTTCAAGCAATGAAACTACTCTCCATGCAATGCAACTACACACTCCGTGCAATGCAACTACACCCTCCGTGCAATGCAACTACACACTCTGTGCCATGCAAAAAAACAAACAAACAAACAAACAAAAAACAAAAAAAACAAAACACACTCTGTGCAATGCAACTACACCCTCCGTGCAATGCACACACACTCCAAGCAATGCAATTACACACTCCGCGCAATGCAACAACAAGCTCTGCACAATGCAACTACACACTCTGTGTGCTGCACACACCCTCCGTTCAATGCAACTACATACTCCGTGCAATGCTCACACACTTGGTGCAATGCAACTACACACTCTGTGCAATGTGCCCACACCCACACACTCCGTGCAATGCAACAACACACTCCGTGCAATGCACACACACCCTCCGTGCAATGCACACCTCTGTGCAATGCAAATGCAAATCTCTCACGCAATGCAATGCAAATGCAGCCCGTGCAGCACTGTGCCCTGCAATGCACAGAGCAAACTGCAATACGGGCACGCAAAGGTGCTTTCTCCCGCTTGCATATTGCAAACGTGGCGCCTGTTACATCCCTCGCAGTGAGGGAACCACCAAAAGGCCCTCGACACTGGGCCTAAGTGTCCAGGTAGAGCAATGGGGGAGCATGCAGCTGTCCCATATGGGGACCAATCCTGCAACCTAGGCATTACTGGCACTATGCACTGACCAGCTGAGCTATCCAGGATGATCCCTAAAGACGCAGGACAGCCTCACCCTGACCCCTGTAGAGGTCCTGTCATAGTCTGCAAAAACTAAACCGTGTAGGGAACCAGTGAAACCAATGCTTCATGGACCACATGGGGACACTATTCAGGCCGGAAACGCTTCCAGGCCATCAAATTCTAGGGCAAAGCCCTAGGATCACCTGCTAGGCCAGGCATAAATGTCTCCAGTGAAATAGCAGAGTTGAGGTAGCCCACAGCCTGTCCAGGTACCCCTGCTTGCCCTTTTAGAGGGAAGCACCCCTTCAAGAAACCCAAAGTTCTTACCACAAATGGGCCGAACTACAGAATAGCCCAAAAGGAGCAGTTTGTATTGCTTTGTGATAACAATGGCTAAGAGGGGAATATGAACCCTGTCTCCCAGGTCCTAGTCCTACACTTTAGCCACTAAGCCACAATGCCCCGTCTCTAAAATGGCAGTCGCCACTATCAGGGCAAAGCAAAACAAACTCAACGAAAATAAACTTGTTCAGAAACAGCATAGTTCAAGAGCATATACAGAGTGCTCATAGTCATTGGAGGCACAGGGAGCCTCTGCTGCCCTGTCTGCCTCAGATATACATTAGCAGCAACTGAGCCTGCAAGCAGGTACATTCTTATAGAGAGGTCAGAGACTTAACAATTAACTGCTACCTGTAGCAGACTTAGGCTTGGAAGTTATGTGCAGGCCAAATAGGCCTCCCCGCCTCTGTTCTTGAGAATCTTAGTCTCATAGCAATATTAAAGGAACTCAAATAGTGCTCCTGCCCAAGGCTAGATTAATATTTGGCCAACAGCGCTGCACACACTCAAATAAAGGCAACCTTTGGGGGTGCTATAAACGAAAATGATTCCAGCTAAGCTGGGAACAGCCATGACTAGCCCCACTATTTACAACAGGAGAAAAGGGGGAAACCTTTTTGCGAAAGAAAGCCCCTACCAGGGGCCCTCTCCCTATTGGGAAAGGCAAGCCACAGATACAGGGAGAATCTTCCCACAGGGCAGGGTAAGGGGTGGGGTGGGAAAACGAACAGGAAAAAGGGGGGAATTAAATTATTTAAGGGACTAAAGAGGTTTAAAAGAAGGGGGAAATAAATAAATGTAACCAGACAATGAGAAGATTGCATCACTGTCCTCCAGACAGTCCAAGCGCTCCATGTGATC
Organism: Podarcis gaigeae; assembly: GCF_964106915.1. Classification (NCBI taxonomy): domain Eukaryota; kingdom Metazoa; phylum Chordata; class Lepidosauria; order Squamata; family Lacertidae; genus Podarcis; species Podarcis gaigeae. The sequence continues at coordinate 26,850,817 of NC_139691.1, read as the reverse complement.
CGGTGTCCACAGCGAAAGAGAAAGGAACATTCTGTGGACCCAGTATAAATAACCTCTGATCCCACCCCTTAATTGGCAACATCAAATTTCCCCTGGTAACAACAACCACCAATCCATTCAAATTCCCTTGCCACAGCCTGGCTGGCAACTAGGAATGCTTTTGCTGGCCCCAACCGCAACACGTGCTCTCCTTTAGTGAGAACACGCTTTGCTAGCCAACAACAACAAATCAGCACATTGAAAATCACAGTGTGGTAAGGCTCATGGTGGGATTGTGCAGACATTACATACCTATACAGTGAATGTATACAAGGAAGGAAGCACAGTAATGTCAGCTAGCCATGCCAAGCCCTCACCTATGCTTAGTTAGTTTCCTGAATCATAAGAATTATATTCATATTGCATGGAGACCTGCGGGTATAGGGTGGTATATAAATTCAATAAATAATAACAATAAACCATTTTACCCAGTAAGCATCCTGACTGCTGAGCTTACTCGCCTCCAGTGGAGTGGAGTGGATAGTAATGGCAAAAACAGTTGCTAGAACTGGCTGAGGCAAAGAGACAGAGCCCTAAAAGTTTTCTAGTTGGAGTTAGCTAGGAAGTGGGCTGTGCCTGGGGATGTGTGTTGGGTTCTGAACAAGTTGTACTCTGGGAACAAGTTGCACTCTGATAAAGGCAATGCTGTCTGCTTATAGATATGTATTTGCCTCGGGGAGAAGTCATAGCTCGGTGGTAGAGTGCACACTTTGCATGCAGAAGGGCTCAGTCACTCCCTGGGATGCACAGGGAGGAGGAGGGGTTGGGGGGGGGATATAGTAGATTATGTGAAAGACCGCTGCCTGATACCTTGGAGAGCCACTGTGTCAGAGTTAGGCAACACCTGATTAGATGGAGAAATATTAATAGACACTCCAGATACAAGGCAGCTTCCTGTGCTTGCTTGCTTGCTGGCCTCTGCTCATATATTAGTAAATAAAATGAATCTTACAAATATACTTTAAGTCTCTACTGTTCTCCCATTCATAGAATCATAGAGTTGGAAGGGACCCTGAGGCTCACCTAGTCCAACCCTGCAATGCAGGTAAAAGGTAAAGGTAAAGGTACCCCTGCCTGTACGGGCCAGTCATGTCCAACTCTAGGGTTGCACGCTCATCTCGCTTAAGAGGCCGGGAGCCGGCGCCGTCCAAAGACACTTCCTTTTTTTATATAATATTTATTAGCAATTTTTATTTTAATTACAATACCAATAAACAATATAATATGACACATCTCTTAACATAGTTTTCTTAACTTCTTTGGACTCCCTCACATCTCCTGCTCCTACGTTCCTAACTAAAAAAGTTTTATCCAGCAAATTTATCCCCTTGTTTCTATTCTTATTATCTAATTTTCCAATATTATATCTCTAATTTTAGATATCCTTTATTCAAATCTTAAGATTTAAATATAACCTAAAAATTCTCCAAAAGTCTGTCTTTTCTTAAATTTAACTTATCTTTATATTTCACTTCATCTAGCTTAATGGTGCCCGGTTGTTTATATTCTAGCATCCTTCTTAACATTCATATAATTTACAATATTTTTGTAGATAAATCTTGAATTTCTTCCAGTCTTATTCCACCGTCTCTTCTCCCAGGTCTCGGATTCTGCCAGTCATCTCAGCCAATTCCATATAGTCTATCAGTTGCACCTGCCATTCTTCCGGGTCACGTGGCCAGCGTGACGAAGCTGCAGCTGGCGAGCCAGCGCCGCACACGGAAACGCCATTTACCTTCCCGCTATAAAGCGGTACCTATTTATCTACTTGCACTTAGGGGTGCTTTCAAACTGCTAGGTGGGCAGGAGCTGGGACCGAACAACGGGAGCTCACCCCGCTGCAGGGATTCAAACCGCCGACCTTACGATCAGCAAGCCCTAGGCACTGAGGTTTTACCCACAGCGCCACCCGCGTCTTCTGCAATGCAGGACTCTCCGCTAAATCATGCATGGCAGATGGTCATCCAACCTCTGCTTAAAAACCTCCAATGAACATCACAATTGAAAGGGAGTCCGTTCCACTGTCAGAAACATCTTACTGTCAGAAAGTTCTTCCTGATGTTTAGTTGGCATCTCTTTTCAAAGGAAGCGAAACTGGATAGTGCTCCCTCTGGAACATCAAACTGCTGAGGAAAATGTGAACCATGCGTAAAAGCAATAAAAAAAATCTCATCAGGTCCCTTTCCTGTTTACAAATACCTAGCATTTTCTCTTCCATTCTGTATGTATAAATCCCCTGACACTCTGGAAGGAAAACATGGAGAAATGAGGCTGTGTCCACAGGTATCTGCTTTTATTTTGCTACCAATTAAGTGTCAGCAACTGTTCATTATAAGCAAGATATGCAATTGCACATCTCTTCCTAGGGGCATGCCAGGTGAGGAAAAGTTCCAAGAATTACATTTTGCTTTCATTTTTTTCTCTCCCCACTCCCGCCCTGTTTCACTGCAAACTCTCAACTTGGCAGCCTCAGCTTCAGTTTAATGGCCTCCCCCCCACCTTTCCTTCCCACCTTAATCCTTGAGGTCACCAGGGTATGCTTCTCCCGGTGGCTCACTTCATTAGGAATTCACCGCAAGGGTGTCAGAAACATACTGCCCTTAAATAATTGAGCATGCTCTCCAGCGACTGGCCTGCTGTGGGTTGATACACTAAACTTCCCAGAACTTTCTTCGGTCACACAGACTAATGACTGTGTGCTCAAGTTTCCATGGAGCAGGAAATTTCATTTCCACTTTAAAGCCTCGACTCTTCTCGCCTTGCCCATCTACCATTACGAAGAACCGGCTAGCAAGTCACAGAAGGATACACTAGAATAAACCTGTCGGAGCTTTGACTTTCGCAGGGTCTCTACTTCAGTAAATTTTAATGCTTGGCTCTTCTCTCTCTTTCTCTCTCTTTCTCTCTCTTTCCCTCTCATATTCTATTGGTCATTTAATCATCTGAATTAAATCAGGAGAAACCACACACACACACACACAAACAAACAAACAAACAAACAAACATATAATAAATCTAGCACTACTGATTTTACCCTACTAAATGCTCCCGTTTAAAAGTGCCTTGGTATATTAGTTTAATAATTAGTAGGTTTCACACTGCCATCTGTATTTTTTGTCTCCTTTGAAGAAGGACTCATCTCTTGTTAATATGAATCTCATTATATTGTCATGGTGCCACCTCCTGAGCAATGAAGGGATTAACCCCTCAGCCAAGATGTCATAAACAGGATTTAAGCAGCATCATTTAGAGCCTAGAGACATCACGGTACAGAGCAAAGAGAAAGTGTCTTGAAGGCCTTTTTGCATGACTTTTCTTCTGTGGCAGACAGTCTGGGGTAGGGATGGGGAACTTTGGGCCCTCCCTTCATCTCTGAACATTAGCCATGGCTAGGACTAATAGAAGTTGGAGTACAGCAACAGATGGAGGGCCACAATTTCCCAGACTAGTGACCCCCTACCCACCCATTGATTCAGTATGTTAGGGGGATGAATGCAGCAACACACAATATAAATGAAAAGTTAATATATTATTACTTTCAGTGCAAGGAGTTCAGTCACCAGGACCTGCCTCACCATGAAATAATAACACAGGATTGGAAACATAAACTTCATCTCTAAGGTTGTATTGCCAGTTCAAAATAAATCACATAGTAGGACCTGGGAGCAGGGTGGGGGAACCTTGTTCACAATCTTGTTGCCAATCAGAGTCAATAATACTAGTCTTGAAATACGAAATCAACTAAGTCATGAAGAATCAGCTTTGCAGATACCCAACACAATGGTTTTGCCTTGAGCAGCAGATTCCAGAATGCATGTCCTCCAGTATCGCTCTCTATTTCAGGTGTGAGAATAAGTATGGCTTACACTATTGAGTATTCTGTTTGCAATTTTTTGCATTTCTTTATCCCCCCACCAATTTCAGGCATGGTGTGTCAAACTTCATCAAACTCCATTCCAATATCCCCAAGTACAGACATCCTGCTGGCATTTGACTGGAGCAGAACCAAATAGATGCCAGAAGCTTGAAACAATTATTGAAGATAACTGAAGGAATCAACCCATTAAACAAGTTTGTGTGTGTGTGAATGCACAGAGACATAAAATATGTTGGCATAATGCATTTCATACACAGTAAATTTATATTTTAAGTCATTGTACATTAAAATTTTAACACTTCAATGGTTTAGCATGCTAGATAGATTCTTGCATTGGTGCACCATCATCAATATTCCCTGCCGTATGTCTTTTTCCCCCTAAATAAAATGTCATGTGCCAAGCAGTAACAACCTCCCCTCTCTTTATTCCCAGCTTTAGAGGAGGTAGAGCATCTATCAGGTATCAAAGGTACCTGTGCCTCTGGTGGTCCTCCCCGGTGGACTGCTGCGCATTTAGGGATTATTGTGTGTGTGTTTTTAAAAGTGAATCTTTGGCGTTTGCTTCTATAAACCTTACTGAGTTTTCTAAATCTCACTGAGGCTGGATTAGCATGAGAACACACAATGCAGAACATTAAATACCTCTCTTTTGATCCCGCTCCCTAATGGATAGTCTGTAGGTGGAGATTTATGGCCACATACAAAGCTAATAGATAGAGTATAAAAGTGTTGTGCTGGTTAAACAGGAAGAACAAGCATTAGGCACTGCATGTTAAGATATGCAAAATGTTAAATCCATCAGGACGAAAGTACCTGCAGCCAGCCTCGGTTTTCTTTGTACTTCTTTTTGATCTGTACAAAACAGGAATAACTACAAAGAGCGGGGAGGGCGCTATTTAAAATTCTCTGTAGGGGTTTAATACCTGCTATAAACAGCTGGTTTCCTTCTTCTTTTTTTTGTTATAGGGAAGTTGGGTTGTTAAATATGTCACTACTTTACGAAATAATGCCACAGTCCACTTCTGTATGATATTACACAGAAGCAGAACGAAAACAAAAACAATCAAGTAATGCTCCAGCTTAGAGATGCGTGAACCTGTCAATTTCTGTTTTTCTCATTTTCTCACTCTTTCAATCTTCAGTCTTCATTTCCACACCAGTTTGCAATTCATTTATTTTTAAAAGTTCTCATAAATGCACATCAGGAAATTTATGTTGACATGCAGGTGTTTGTATGCAGTTTTGCCTAATATACAATTTTTGCAAAGCAATTACAATGGTACCTCGGGTTAAGAACTTAATTCGTTCTGGAGGTCCGTTCTTAACCTGAAACTGTTCTTAACCTGAGGTACCACTTTAGCTAATGGGGCCTCCTGCTGCTGCCATGCTGCCGGAGCATGATTTCTGTTCTCATCCTGAAGCAAAGTTCTTAACCCGAGGTACTATTTCTGGGTTAGCGGAGTCTGTAACCTGAAGCGTCTGTAACCTGAAGCGTCTGTAACCCGAGGTACCACTGTACAATGGTACCTCTGGTTAAGAACTTAATTCATTCTGGAGGTCCGTTCTTAACCTGAAACTGTTCTTAACCTGAGGTACCACTTTAGCTAATGCGGCCTCCTGCTGCTGCCGTGCCGCCGGAGCATGATTTCTGTTCTCATCCTGAAGCAAAGTTCTTAACCCGAGGTAATATTTCTGCATTAGCGGAGTCTGTAACCTGAAGCGTCTGTAACCTGAAGCGTCTGTAACCCGAAGTACCACTGTACAATGGTACCTCTGGTTAAGAACTTAATTCATTCTGGAGGTCCATTCTTAACCTGAAACTGTTCTTAACCTGAGGTACCACTTCAGCTAATGGGGCCTCCCACTGCCCCACTGCCGCCCCACGATTTCTGTTCTCATCCTGAAGTAAAGTTCTTAACCCGAGGTACTACTTCCAGGTTAGCGGAGTCTGTAATCCGAAGCGTTTGTAACCCAAAGCGTTTGCAACCCGAGGTACCACTGTATCCCTAAAACAACATATTTTTGTATATTATTTTGACTAATCTATGCATTTGTATGCATACAGACAATGAGTGTTTTACATGGGGTTTGCATTCCTGACCCCCACATACATCGGCAGAGCATGTGGAAGCCCATTCTGTCTCCCCTGCACCCCTGTTCCAACTCCTTTTCCTGCCACTTTCAGGTTGCAGCGATGCACGCATGCATGGTCACAAGATCTTTGAATGTGTGCAAAATGGGAGTTGCCTGTACATTATCCTAGTATAAGCACTTTAGCACACATTACATGGATAAAGAATTGTGCTGCAAAATTCAGATAAGTGTGACTTTTGAAGAACTGCTTTATTTCAGTTACATCTTGTTCCAAAAAGTACAAATTAAATACATTTGGCATCAAATGTGAATTGAATTTCTCCTCCATCCCTAAGTACATGCTTACTTGGGAGTAAGTGCTACTGAACATAGCAAACATGTAAAAGCTTGCTTCCTGGCACAAGAGTGTGTTCGGCGTGGTTACTACTTCATAAAGGAACATCAATATAGTGATGCTCTAACTCTCTTTGAAGACTACTAGGTAGGCAGTCATCTGGGCCATCTGGGATCTGACATGCAGCACTGAAGGTTGAGAGGGGGCTAAGAAACAAATGGCCAAATGGATTTTATACCAAATACAGTACATAAAAACCAGTGGATCTCTTCTTCTCCCTTTATGAAAAGAGTGCAATAAAATGGATCAGAGAAACAAGGTTTGCCCTTAAAGCCAAGGCCTCCTTGGGATTAAGGGAGAAATCTAATGGAGGTTGTATTTAAAGGCAAACCTACCTAATCTGCACTTTCTGAAACAATACATGAACAAAAATACACCCAGTCTTCAAAATCCACGCTTCAATGAATTTTTGCAGTGCAGTTGCCCATATTGCTATAATGTATACAGAAATTAATGTACTTGGAGAAAGTGTGCATATAAATGCGTAATTAGTTAGAATACAAAAATGTATTTTTTATCTAGGCACTCTTAGAGGAAACCGATTTTCTAGATCCATTTCAATTAGGGTTTATGCCCTGTTTTCACACAGAAACTGCTTGGGTCTCCCTGTATGATCACCTGTGTCGGGAGAGAGACAGGGGAAATGTGTCCCTGTAAATTCTCCTTTGACTTCTTAGCAGGTTTCAGTGCCATCTATGATGGTATACTTCTGGAGTGTCTGTCCAAGTTAGGGGAGGGTGGCTCTACTTTGTGGTGGTTCCAGTCCCACCTGGGTGGCCATTTCCAGAGGGTTATGCTTGGGGAGCATTCTTTGGCCCCATTGACCTTTGTTGTGTTTTTATATTGCAAACCACCCTGTGATCTTCAGATAAAGGGCGGTATACAAATATAATAAATAAATAAAATTATTAGAAGAGAAGAAGAGTTTGGATTTGATATCCCGCCTTTCACTCCCTTTAAGGAGTCTCAAAGCGGCTAGCAATCTCCTTTCCCTTCCTCCCCCACAACAAACACTCTGTGAGGTGAGTGGGGCTGAGAGACTTCAGAGTGTGACTGGCCCAAGGTCACTGGCCCAAAGTGTGACTGGCCCAAGGTCACCCAGCAGCTGCATGTGGAGGAGTGGAGACGCGAACCTGGTTCCCCAGATTACGAGACTACCTTAACAACTACACCACACTGGCTCTCCATTAAAGAAGACTGTGTTGCAAAAATGTGTATATTTGGCAGAATTGCATACATCAAATTCTAAGATGCTGAAGAATTTTTCATTTAAAAATTGCAAGCTAGTGTGGAGAAGTGAACTTAAAGTTGGGAAAATGAGAAACTAAAACTGACTGATTTGCCCATCCCTAGCCATTTTAGGGAGTTGATGCATAATCCTTAGCAGCAGCATTTTCTTTCTTCTTCTTTTTCCTTCTGTTTTGCACCACTTACAAGCAGTAGCAATGGGCATCTCCCCTGTTTTTAGAAGCTACTTTAGCTATGTTATCCAGCTCTATTGCCTTAATATTGTACAGGAAAAAAATCTGCATTTGCTGTTGATCCATCTTATAAATATGGATTATGTGGTGCTGGTGTGCTTGTTCATTGCGCACACATGCTTTGCATGACAAAGTTTGAGAATTCCTGCCTTAAAAGGAGGAAAATCTGTAAACCTCAGAACTGCACTACAAAGGCTTCTCTGGAAGCACATGGCGCCTCCAGGTCTCTGATATACTGAAGCAAGGTCAAGGTCACAGATAGACCTAAATGGAACAAGAGGTCTCTTAAATTCAATCTGAAACACTGCCTGGAGGTAACATGGGGCTCCTAATAGGAGCACTAGAAATATACTGTGGCTTTCACTCTTGCACCAGAATTCTGAGTGAGTTGTTAGAACCTAACTGCCTAGAATTCCAATAAACCAGTCAAGGTATAGCAAATGTCACACCCATACCATACATTTAAAACAGTCTTATACCACCTTAAAAGTCATGGCCTGCCCCCAAAGAAGTCTGGGAACTGTAGTTTGTTAAGGGTTTGGAGATCTGCTAAGAACTACAACTGCCAGCACCCTTAACAAACTACAGTTCCCAGGATTCTCTGGGGGCAGGCCATGACTTTTACGATTGTATAAGCATGCTTGAAATATATGGTGTGAATGTGACCAAAGTTATGCTGGACTTGATTATCACCATCACTCAGAAGTGGGCACACCATTGTAACATCAGTAATGAGATATAATAACAACAGTGTAATCTCTTCTTCACCTTCTTCGTCTTCGTCTCCTCCTTCCATTACATTGCATTGTTTCATCAATAATTTTGAAATACATGAAGACTTGGATGTTGCACAAATGAAATGTCTGTTCCTTGGAACCTTTGGATAATGGGAACAATCATACAAAATTCACCAATGCACAAATGCCTTAGGAATTCTAGCTTTCTAAAAACAAAACAAAAAACAAAAGTGGGGAATGTTTTTGGCCTGGTGGGCCAGATCTTTTTCTTCCCACCCTACAAACCAGCTTTGATAGGTGGGCAGGGTAAGTCATCTAATGTCATTATATGAACTGACCCAAACCCTGTGATCTTCACCTGAGGCCCTTCTTTGTGTGTTCCCTCCACAAGAGATTCAGAGGGTGGCCAAACAAGAGTGAGCCTTTTCTAGAAGAGTGAGATGGCTTCTTGCTTGTGCAATGCTCTCACCAGGAAGGCTTGCCTGGGGCCATCATTATATATCTTTACTCAATGTGTCCCCTTAATGCATCAGCCAAAGTGGTATCTGGCCAATGAAAGCTAATGCCACTATAAAATTCTGAGTCTTTAAGGCGTCCCAAGACTCTTTGTTATTCTTGCAGCAATAGACTAACACAGCTACCTACCTGGAACCTGTCTCAAAACAACATTGTTGTTAATCAGCAGTACACGATTTCCAGTTTGGGTACAAATTTTCATGCCATGGCCATCTCTTGAGCTCTGCTTCAGCAACCTCAGATGCCTCGACACTCTTCTTTCTCATCTTCACACAGCTCAATAACAGTGAGTTGTGAAATGAGGACAGCTGAACAGCAAGCACATCTCATTTAGTGATAACCAGGCCTTGCAAAATCATATTTACAAGGGATGTGAGAACATGTGTCAAAGCCTTTGCTTCAGACTTTGGTGAGAAAGAACTGCAAAAAGAATTAACAATAAACCACACAGCACATCTCACCCTTCAAGATGCTTTGCTGTAGTGCCAAAGGCCTTTCAAGATTGCTGTTCTGGTGACATTGTGGAACACCAGGAGCACTTCCCTTTCTTGAGACTGAGCCCTGAGACCAGGAATGCTCACTGCCTGTTTATCTTTGGGATATGTAGTGTTGAATTTGTTCATGGTGTCATGATGGTGTTCTTTTAGATCACAGTTTTACAGAGGCTGGCCAGTTTGAAAACAAGCACATTGCCTGTGTCTTTCCCTTCATGCACTACATATGAAATGAGCTCAGCAAAAAGAAATGTCGCATAGTGTGCTATCACTGCATTTGTTTCCCAAAAGTTTGACCTTGGGTCTGGGACATTGGTAGAATTTTTAAAAAGGCATTTGAAATGATAAATTGCACTGGGTGCTATTAAATCACCACTTGTCTGATGATGCTTTAAGAGAACATCCATTTATTTGTTTGGACTATAGATGTGGGAAGAACTGTACCTAGTGGGTAAGTAATCATTTTGCATGCAGAAGTTCTCAGGTCCAATCCCGTTTGTTTGTTTGTTTGTTTGTTTGTTTGTTTGTTTGTTTGTTTGATTTCTATAATGCCCTTCATCCGAAGGTAACAGGGTGGTTTACAATATAGTCATCATTTGTTTATTTATTACATTTATAGACCACTTTTATCTTCCAAGGATCTCAGTGTGGTGCACCTGGTTCTCCTCCTCCCCATTTCATCCTCACAACAACCTTGTGAGGTAGGTAAGCTAAGAGACGGTGACTGTCCCAAGGTCACCCAGTGAGCTTCATGGCTGAGTGGGGTTCCGAGTCCAACACTCTAACCATTATGTCACACTGGCTTGGAATGACCTGTATTTGAAACTCTGGAGAGCCACTGCCAGTCAGTATGGATCATACTTAGCTAGGTGGCCCAATACTTTGATTCAGCATAAGCTTCCTGTGTTACTCCCTATGTTATTGGATAATTAACATCCTGATGTTCCAGATCCCAAATGGAAGGTCATAAAACCCCTATTCAGGAATTCAATGTCCAATGCATGGAAATGGGGAGTAGGGCCTTGTCCCTGTTGCTGAATCTTGATGTCCTCCAAGCACTGAAGGGCAAAATCTTGAAGCTGGGGGCTTAAGGTTGCAGGGTTCAATTATTCATGTAAGCCACCTGCACTGCTATGTCTTCATATGGTTCCATGATTACTATTGTATGAGGGAAAGTGCTTCTTGGCCCCATGCCATTTGATGCATCCCCAGTTACAAGAACCTCTTTGCCCTCGACACATTAGTGAAGGTCTGCAGCAAGGAGCTTGTTATGACAATTAAAAACCCAACTTGTCCAGTGCCCAGGTACCTCTGAATATCTTCAAATTGGCTTGGGACTCAGATGAATCCCAAGCACAGCCATACAAAATATGGTCCTCCCTATCTGGCCCCCATGACTCTCTCCAGCCCCCACAACTCTTAGAATCTGCTCTGCACCCTCCTTGAGTATTTCCGCCAGACTGGGATGTGTCCTTGAACTACCATGATACCTCTTGCTTGCTTTTATGGAGAGATAGAAGCCTCAGACATTTGTGTGGCTGGAATGTATGTAACCTGCTATATAAAGGAAAGAGTTGCAGTCATTGCTCCACCCACTACCCCCATACCCCACCCATTATTGGCTTGCTGCCACTGGAAGGTTTCCCTAGGTGGAAAGTGCCCCTCAAGCTGAAAAAGGCTCCCCACCCCTGATTTAGACCATGAGGCTGAATATAATTCTCGTTGTAACTCAATTCCTGGAGCAGAACTGAGTTTAAGTTTCATGACAAATAATGGGACTTTACTGCGTGTTGGGTAACATATGCATCACTGATGCCATGAATTAAATCATTCAGTTTTGATCATGCTGGACTTTGAAGTCTTCCATTCCTTTTACACTACAAATCACACACTCTGCTGATGACACAATTGTAATTATGCTATTATCATGGTATGGTTGACCTGTTATCTAATCAACAAATGCAAACTTGATTTTCTTTGCTGAAGATGACATGTTGACTTGAGAATATTACCTACTCATTTGAACCACTTTTTTAATTGCAAAGCTTGAGTGGATAAGGATATGAACAAAATTAATATACAAACCCTTGGAAATCAAGCATTTACAAAGAAATAGGGTATAACCTATGATTTCTGTGCAATAAATGTAATTTCCAGAGCTGTTCATGATTAGAATTGACCCACTGCTATTATGTTATCAGCACAATTACAGCCACATTCCTATAACCTCAGTTGGGTGCAAATTAATGTCTCTCTTCTCAATATGTGTGAGGTGATGGATGCTCGGAGCCCTTGTTCCAAAATGCATGCAGTTTATGAAGTTATTCTTTGGCTATATTCACATGGCATTTTATTCTGTTTCCCTGACATTTTCCTGTGCACAATATTTGAGCTTTCACACAATGTAAAAGCCACTTCTGGAAAACTATTGTAATATAGTACATATGAATTGATCATTTCTGTCTTCTGAGATTCTGGAAATAATCCATTTGTAGCCCCCTTAACTGACAAAATTGCAGGGCTTTTGCACTTCAATACTCCCTAAGTTTCCATGCATCTGACTCAAGGGTCCATATGCCAGCTTGTGCCAACATATGTTCACACAAAAAAGGCTATCAGCTTCAAATTAATAAGCACCCTGACCTAGCCTCCCATTGCCTCATTTGCCCGTGCACCAGGATTATTCAGAGCAGGCCACATTCTTTGGTCCCAAATATCTGAAAGGCTATCTTCTTCCCTATGGACTCCCTCAGAAGTTAAGATCAGTAGAGATGGTCCTCTTGCTAGTTCCCTTGCCCTCAGAGGTTTGGTAGGGTGTCCAGGAGAGAGTGTTCCCTGTCACAGCTGGTAGAATTGTAGAATTCCCTCTCCATAGATGTGTACCTGGCACCTTCATTATACAAGCTTCATAATGTGCTGAGACACATCTCCTGACCCTGTCCTTTGACATCTGAGACAAAACAAGACACCATACATAAACAAACAAAACATATAAACTTGTATAATTTCAAACCTCATTTTCATAAACCTTACTTCCCAGACTTCCCATTACCTCCCCTTTTCTGCATCCCTATTTTGAGATTTTTTTCAACAACTCCTTACACCAATTGTCCAATTACTTATTTTCTTTTTTAGCTTCTTCTCATACTTAATCAATTGTAGCTATAATTCAATATTTTCTTTTCCCTTGACATTTTAGCACTCTTCAATTTTACAACAGTTCTTAAGATATACTTTAAATTTCTTCCAATCTTCTTCCACCGTCTCTTTTTCTTGGTCACGGACACAAGTCCCATATAGTCAATCACCTTCGTCTGCCATTCTTCCAATGTGGGTAGTTCTTGTGTCTTCCAATACTTTGCTAAGAGAATCCTTGCTGCTGTAGTGGCATACATAAAGAACGTCCTGTCCTTCTTAGGCACCAGTTGGCCGACTATGCCCAGGAGAAATGCCTCTGGTTTCTTATGAAAAGTACATTTAAGCACCTTCTTAATTTCGTTCTTTATCGCGAATGATGAGTAAGATATCTAAATACACTATGACTAATCGTGATGGTTGTTGCAATTTCAATAAAATTCTAATATTCTGCTACTGAAAATGTGGTTTATTTTAATGGTTAGAGGGTCTCTGATATCTCCAATTATTAACTGTGTATGAACTGCCTTACTAAAGGATATTGATAAACCAAGGGATGTTTTGCGTGTTGAGTCCCACAGTGCCACCCCCCAAAAATTGCAAACATCACACGTCAATTTTTGTTTTAAGGTTTTTGGCATAATTTTGGCCACAACTTTATTCAAATACAAAAAATGTGAGTGGTTGCTTAGGCATTGGTTATGACTATCTGTCCTTGCCCCCCAAGGACAGAGCTGGTCCCTTCCGGACACCACCGGAAGCCAGCGTGGGAAACAAGTATTGGGAGAGAAATGAGGCTGGGAATCAGACCAACACCTCTCACCCTCATGTTCCGGTGGGGCTTGCACGGCCCAAGTCCGGCACCACGGACAAGGACGAAAGAATGGCAAGCCCCTGGATTCCTTTAACGGAATTCCCTTTCCGCATCATTTGGAGGGATAGGCACCTTACCCCTCCAAGCACCAATTTAACCAATGCCTAACCGCCAACCTTACAAGTTGTGACGATTTGCTACGCAGTAGGCAAAAACCAAATGGCAACAGCCAATCAGCCAAATGGCAAAATTCCTACCAGGCCCCCGCTCAAAGGCGAACGACCCCATGACAGGCATAGCAAGGTCAATTGAACCCAAGAACCACCCTATAAAAGGGAGGGGGCGGGTGATCCGAAGCAAAACGGCCAAGAGGACGCCTATCGCCTGTCTCCTATATTTATAGACTCTGACCCCTCCTCCAAATTGGCAACACTCAAAAATCCCCAGCAACCCAGTTAACCCTTTACAGGCTTGGGTTCCACCAAATTTGCCTAGTCATGATGGTGGCCTGTTCCCCCAACCGCAACACGTGCTCTCTGCTAGTGAGAACACGCTTAATTGCATCATGCTACTCCTATATAACCACACATGTCTTCCTATAGACATGGTCTAGTTCAGGGGCAGCCAACATGGTGCACTTGAGATGTTGTTGGCTCATAACTCCCATCATCCCTAATCATTGGCATGGTTTTCTGGGGTTGATGGGAGTTGCAATATCTAGAATGCACTTCATTGGCTACTCCCGGTGTAGTTTGTCTTTGTGCACACTTTCATTAGCATCTACATAACACAAATAACCAGTGAAAGGGATTAAGAAAGATCCTGTATCAGCACAAGATGTATGAACTTTGGATAGGATAGTTCAATATAATCAATATTTCAGCACTGGAAATGAGGTCTGAATACGGAATAGCCATCAGTTTTAATGTGTGAAGCATCTCAGATGCGAGCACTTGATGCAGCATCTCAGTTGCTCATGTTTACAACAGAAGAAGGATTGAGAGGGGCTGTATAAGCAACATCAAGCAAATGGGTGCTCAAGTAACTGAGGATTCAGACAGGAGACACAAATCAGCAGATGATACGTTGACATTATTTTCCTAGACAGAGATAGATCTCCATAAAGGATTTTTTTTTTAAAGGTCTATAAATCCTTGGAATCATGACCTTATTTGCATCACCATATCAGAAGGCACAGGGATGACCTGTCCCAGAAAGGGGTGCCTGAGGAAATCATCCCTCCAAGCTCTCCTGAGAAAGCTATTACAGTACAGGATACCAATGCTTTCCCCAAGCACTAATTGCTAAAACTCCACCAATTTCATAGCGTGGGGAATGGAGTAAGGGGGTTCTGCAATCTTAAGCCAATCAAAATTCAGCCCACACATGACCAGCTAATAAGAACATGACAGCCCAGCTGGATCAGACCAAAGGCCCATCTAGCCTAGTACCCCTGTTTACAGTGCTCAACCAGAGGCCTATAGGAACCAGGTTTGGTTATGTGGTGACATCGCTGATGGCAAACTAAGTTAATTTAGAGGGAGGGCAGTGCCTATTCAAAAAAACCATTGCCCTCAGTCTGAATTGGCTTCCTTTGAGCTCAGGACATGGTTATGTGACATGATAATATTACCATTACTAGGAATAAGTACGACTGAAGGAGAGAAATTGTGTCAAAGCTTTTGCCAATCAGGGCTTTGAGGAGACAAACTATGGAGTAAAACAGGCCAGACACAGCTTGAATGTCTCCTGGAAGGGTGCCCTTCCTACTGTCATAAAAGAAGCAAAACTTCCCCAGTTGAATCACTGAAATGGTCAGGGGCAGATTTCACATGAGAGAAACATACACTGAAAAACGTTCCTGTTTGTGGTTCAGCACTAATCATTAATGCATACATGGCTGGTGCCCAAACTGGGTGAAATCAAGGATGGATGAGATATTAAGGAGGAAGGTGGTTAATCAGGAGAGTAAAGATGTAAGAAATAATGTTAACCAGGCCTTTTTGTTACAACTCAGGAAGGAGCTGCGTGTGTATAAAGTGTGTACATAAAGTTTTATAACGGTGCTCTAACTCAAAACCTCTGACATTTATAATACATTTCCATTACTGTTGGCTCTAAATTGCCTATATGTCTTTTACATTAAAAATAAATGGATCCAACTAGGCAGCTAAAAGGCTTGATAGCAAGCAATTCCAGCCGACAGTATCAAAGTGAACATGTCTATAACTTAGAGTTTAAAGCTGAGGAGGAAAGGGAAGGTATACAGTCCTACTTAACAGGAAATAAGAGTCTCCAGTGCAGTAGCAGGGAACCTTAGGCCCAGGGGCCAAATGTGGCCCTCCATGCTGCAGTATTGGACCTTCTGAACTCTCCCCAGGACACGCGCCCTCATTAGGCCTGCACCACTTGCTCCTCAAGTGCTTTTGCCTAGCTAGACTATGTCCTTGAGCTGTGATAGTGGATAGAGGTTGGTGATATCTCTGTATTGTGGCATATGTGTAGAAACCTTTGGTTTATGTGTGGCTGAAATGTAGCCTACTGGAAAATATGTTGCCCCACCAATACTTTGCCTCTGACCAAACACCCACAGCTAGTGTGTCCCCCTGGGAAAGTTTCCTACAAGGAAATGTGGCCCTCTGACTGAAAATGCCCCCCACACCCATGCTGTAGAGCCCATCCACACTGGAGTTAAATGTAAATTTGGAACTGCTTCTGTCTCTGTTAATTGTCCATCCGTATGATATCCTCATCACTTCACTGGTGTCCTGCAATTTTAACTGCAGCAATCTGGATTTTTCTAAGCCCTGGATAACCCAAAAAGGACAAGAATATCCAATTCAAGCTGCTGCTTCAAGGGGTTGAAGATCACATTGCTGCAGTATGGGTTGCAATGCTATGGTATGGGTGGTTCATCTCCTAAGTAGTAACTGCTCTCCTGAGTTTGCTTTCTCTTCCTTTTGCTTTTCAGGCAGGGCTTGCTTTACTTTTGTTTGCTAGCTGCTGGTGGTATATTTGGACCTTAAACAAAAATAGAATACCTGCCCGAACCTACACAAAGCAGGATTCATCTCAGTGCTTCCTAGCTGATGAACACAGAACTTGATGCTGCTTGGATTGGGCAAAACCTGCTGAGTCAGCCCCCCCCCCCCCCAACCAGCCAGGTGGGCCAGTGTGGACAAGTGGGCAGCACCACTGACAAGTCAGCCACCTAACAAAACTGCCTCTTACACCTACAGTGCATGATCAGATCTTGGCAGAATGGACATGGCAGATCTGAACCAAGGAATCGAATTCAGCGTGGCCAGGTGTGAACTAACACAGACAAATCCAAAGGGTAAAAAAAATGTGGGTTTTAGCCGCAATAGTGCTCCTGAATGAATGAGCCCCCAGTGTATTACCTCCATTAATTTCAATGGGACAGCTCCCAATTACAATGAAGTAACAAGGAGAAATTTGAATCTGCATTCACTTACCAGGGAGACAAAGCAGTTAGGAGCAAATTCTAATTTAACTCCATTAGCTGATGAAAACAATCACAAACTTCTGTAATTGATTTCCAAAATAGAAGGAGGAAAGCATTTAGCTGCTTAGTGAATCGTCCTGCTTTGGATTTAATTAATGCTCAGGCTCTGACAGCTCGTTCACAGCTCGTGCCAGTGATCCTCACCCACACATTCATAAAATGAACTTCATTCCCTCACGGAACTACTTATTATTATTTTTCCGATGACATATTTGTGAGTGATGACACAAACATCATTTGGGTTGGTTCCCCTGGTGCCAGATGTTGCCTCTGCGGGGAAAAGACCAGCACAGTGCACAGCTGTGGCACCTGCTCCCTCGGATGGTTAATGCATGTTATAAATGACCATGGTCTTTGTCATTAAGAAAATAGCAATTAAAGACAGATTGCACATTGTTTGTTCATGCCCTCCTGGTTATGATAATGGGAGATGTTATGTAGCACGCCATCTCTAATCACTCTGCCACATCAATTACTCCAGGGCAAGGTGGAAGAGTGGCATGCTGCTAGAGGCAGGGAGATAAATAATGGAAGGTAATGTGAAGAACATACACTGGCACTTAATGCCAACGTCTCTTGTTCTGCTTTTCCCTTTTGCTGTGGGCGTGACCTAGTTCCTAACAGTTTAGCAGAATGACAAAGAGTTCTGAAGCCTACAGCTTATGTATAAGAGATTTTGTTTTCAAAAATCTAAATTAAAAACAGGAGGAAGACTTCAGATTTGTCTGAGATTTGTAATTGCGGTTGACAGAACTCAGTGCTGCAGAGGAGGCTTGCAACCACTTGAAAACAATCCTTCTCCAACAGAAGCCAAAAGCAAAGACAAGATGGGGAACCTAGGGCTCTTGAGAGGTTGTTGAACTACAGCTTCCATCATCCCTGACTGCCAGCTATATTGGATGAGGCTGGTGGAAGCCAGAGTCCGGAAACATCTGGAAGGCCACGTGTTTCCTACCTCTGTGGCAGAACACAGGATGCTTCCTTATACCTCAGACTAGCTGTCCATCTAGCTCAGCAATATCTGCTTTGATTGACAATGGTTCTCCAGTGGAGTCTGGCAGGGCAGAAGACAGGGAGGCCAACAATAGGTGGAACCAGAGCAAATGGCCACTGGAGCTGGAGCCAGTGATAGGCAGAACTAATTTTGCCTTTGTTCTGATCTTCCTCGCTGCTGAATTATACAAAGGCAGAACTGAGATGAAGGGGGAGGATGAAAGAATTTGTAGATTAATATGAGCAGAAGTTTTTCTCTTTATAAACTGACTCTTGTTTAGAAATAAATTGCTCCAGTCCCCCACAAAAATGTTCAAAAAGCTTTACTAACAGAACTTAGCTTCTAATTGTTGGCATCTGTCTGCCTCAAGAGACAATGAAAGAGTGTGACTTTGGGAGTGAAGTCAAACAGTTGGAATGTCGCAGAGCCAGCTGTGGCTGTAGAGACTGATATGGAAGAGACAGGTTTTGTTGCAGCTGGGGCAGATAAAGGAGTCTGGTTGTGCTGCTGCAGATGCACCATGGCATTTCTTCTCCTTGCGCTCCTCCCAGCAGTCATTCCTCTTCTGGTCACTGCTATGGATACACAACCTGACTGTCTATCTCCGGGCACTGTGGTCATTTGCAAGGATGGGGTTGATGTTGCCAGCTACAAAAACAATATGTTGTCTTAGATATATGTATGCTTCTCACAGTATAAGGCTTAAAGGCATACATAAGTGCTGAAATCCAGCTTTTGAGATAAAATCAAAGCTCCCTCTCCCCCCCATTTCCAGCCTATCTGCTTCAGGCTGTTTTTCCAGTGAGAAAGCATGTCCCTTCTTTTCAGCAATTGAGAACAAAGGCAATGTGGTCTAAGACAGAGGATCCTACTTCATTAACATATTCAAACATCTTGTAACCCACTCCAAGTCTTACGACTGCATACAACTGGGTTGCAAAGAGTTAGATCGCCTCACCTCTGTAATGGAAATTTACAGCAGGTCTCCATCTCAAGCCCCATGGAAAAATACAGACATGATTTCCCAGCCACTTCAATACAATGCAATGCAATTACATTTGTTCAGCTTTTTATGTAACATTAAACAAATTTAGAGAAAGCTGGCAGGCAGTGCCACCCTCTGGACTGGTTTAAAGAAGGGAGGCAGGCAGGTAGGGGCTGGCTGAAGGGAGAATGAGCTTGCCCTAATGAAGCAGCCTCCATTGTCTCATGCAGAAGTCTTACACACACACACACACACACACACACACACACACACGTGTACCAGGGAGCAAACCAGGGACTTTTTACTTGCAAATCATTTGTACTACCACTAATCTATAGTCCCTTCTCAAGTTTTGTTGAGGAGGGTTGCAACCTTTCTGTTGATCAATATCCTTCAGTCTTTGGTCTCCAGAGGTTGTTAGGCTACAACTTCCATTGCCCCTGACCATTGGGTAAGCTGCTTAGGGATGTGATATCTGGAGATCTAAGGTTGAATACCTCTGTCACAAATACACACAACCCACTTATCCAATGCATGAAGTGTTCATTAGACAAAGTGGTACAAACACACACACACCAACAACATACAGTGGTACCTCGGGTTAAGAACTTAATTCATTCTGGAGGTTCGTTCTTAACCTGAAACTGTTCTTAGCCTGAGGTACCACTTTAGCTAATGGGGCCTCCTGCTGCCCCCACACTGCTGCCGTGCGATTTCTGTTCTCATCCTGAAGCAAGGTTCTTAAACCAAGGTACTATTTCTGGGTTAGCGGAGTCTGTAACCTGAAGCGTCTGTATACTGAGGTACCACTGTATTGCCCAATTCCTGAATGGGTCACTCAATCATGCTATCAGTTAGATGTGTGCAGGGCCCATTCTCACTGCAGCTGAATGCACAGCTGGTAATGGAAGGCATGACTGGGGGACACTTTGGTGAGAAGGACATAGCTAGCCATCAGAATCCTTATGTATGTATTGGGTGAGTGCATGAAGGAGCTCTTACGTACTTCTGCAAAATCAGTCAGCTGGATATACAGTTTTTCTAAACTGTATAAATAAGCTTTAGATATGGCCAAGTATCACTGCAGATGGTGACAGCAGTCCCGGAATTAAAAGTCACCTGCTTCTTGGGAGAAAAGCAATGACAAACCTAGACAGCATCTTAAAAAACAGAGACATCACCTTGCCAACAAAGGTCCGAATAGTTAAAGCTATGGTTTTCCCAGTAGTGATGTATGGAAGTGAGAGGTGGACCATAAAGAAGGCTGATCGCCAAAGAATTGATGCTTTTGAATTATGCTGCTGGAGGAGACTATCCATTCTGAAGGAAAACAGCCCTGAGTACTCACTGGAAGGACAGATCCTGAAGCTGAGGCTCCAATACTTTGGCCACATCATGAGAAGAGAAGACTCCCTGGAAAAGACCCTGATGCTGGGAAAGATTAAGGGCACAAGGAGAAGGGGACGACAGAGGATGAGGTGGTTGGACAGTGTTCTCGAAGCTACAAACATGAGTCTGACCAAACAGCGGGAGGCAGTGGAAAACAGGAGTGCCTGGCGTGCTCTGGTCCATGGGGTCACAAAGAGTTGGACACGACTAAACGACTAAACAACAAACAACATGGCCAAGTAAGTAATTAAAAAGAACATGAGCACAGTATTATGAGCACTAAACATCATCAAGGCACAGTAAAAAGAACCGAATAAATTTGAGGGAGCCAATCTAGTTCTCACAGTGGCCAAACAAGCCCTCATGGGAATCCTGCAAGCAGAACCTGAGTGCAGGAGCACTCTCCCAACTTGCATTTCACAGCAACTGGCATTCAGAAGCATTATTGCTTCCACCAGTAGAACGTATCCACCAGGGTTAGTAGCCATTCATAGTCTTACTCTCCATGAATATGCATAATCCTGTTTTAAAGACATCCAAGTTTCTGGCCATCCACTACATCTCGTGGGAGAAAGTTTCATAGTTTTAACTATGTTCTGTGTGAGGAGGGATTTCTTTTGCCCATCCTGAATATTCCAACAATATTCAGCTTCATTGAATGGCTTCAAGTTCAAGTATTATGAGAGAGAGAGAGAAAACTTCTCCAATTCATTTACAATGGGACAAGGTCAAGGATCACAGTCAGAATTGCATGGAAAATGGAACAATTGTCTGGTGTGCAATGATGCTTCTGTTTGTAACCAAGGTGTGTTCCCAAGGTTTCAATCAAGATAAAAAGTCTGCTCTTCTATATTCTTCCCCACCACCCTGCTGCATAGAACTACGTACATGGGTATTTAAAGAGGAGTATTGTGGAATGTAATTCAGGAAAATCAAGTGCCTTTAATGAAAGGATCCGCCTTTTTTTTTCATTGACTGTGCTCCTGAAGCATGTTAACTTCCTGCAGTAGTTTAAAATGTTCCTCTGAGTATTATGCTCAAAAAAATTGCACAAGGAGTACTCAAAGGAAGGTTAAATTCCACATTAAGTAGCACATGCACTTTCTGCATTAGTTTATAGAAGAAAATGCACCTTCAGTTGTAGTTTCTCTGCTGTTTTTATTTGATGATGGATATATTTAAGTTTTTGGTTTTCAGAAATTCCCAAAGGGTAACCAACTTCCTCTGATGCTACAGAAACAATAGAGCCTTGTGACACCTTAAAGATGAGGCAATTGCATTTGTGGCAGAAGCTTTTTTGTTTTGGCATCATTAATGTATTGTACTCTGGCATTTGGAAGAATCTCAGTGAGTGATCATTTCGGCTTGATACCATTCAGCAACCAATTTTCTTTAGTTTTGTTTATGTCCCAAGGGTTCAGTTACTAGAGCAAAGAGGAGGAGGATCATGGCATATACTTGTATGGGATATGAGAAACATTTTTTGAAGTGGAAGGCAAATTATCCCAGGGGAAATCTGCTAGGGGCTACATTTCCAACCTGGCTTGTCATTGTCATCAGAGACCCTTCCTCTTGTGCCCCCTCCAAGTGTTGAGGTCCTTAAGGTGGCAACACATAAATGGGCCTTTTCAGTGGTGGCTTCCTGGATATAGTCAGGGAGGCTTGACTGGTGCCATCATTACTTATCTTTGGAGGTGCCAAGCAAAAACATTTGTTTATCATCAGGCCTTTGGCTTTTAATTGTTTGTTGCATTTTCTGCATGGGTGGAGTGTTTTTATCCAGTTTTTTTTTAAAAAAAAATAGAATCGTATTTTTTATTTATTTTAATACTGGTTTTATTTTATTTTTATTCACTTAAAATATTGTATGTTGCTTTGCATTGCAATGGCAAAAAGGTGACCCAGAAAGTTAATAAAAGACAATAAATAAATACTAATACATTCCAACCGTGGGAAGGGTCAGGACCCCCCCCCCAAAAAAAAAATCATATTCCTTTAACAAGCACAAACTCATGCAAAACCATTCCCCATGGAAACAAAGTATATTTAATTTTTAGCGACTCCACTTTTAGTTTCACTTCCACTTTTCTTCATAGATTCTTCCTGCCACAAACTCTGCTTCTGAAAGAATAAAAGCACATTTCAAACAGCCTTTGTCTGTTCTGACTATGCAGAAGAGGGACAGGGGAGTCAGTAATCCCACCAGAAGACTTCAGATGCACAGCTGGGCACATTTTCTCACCTTGGCATACCCATTGACAGGTAAATTGGTAAGCTGATGGGTCTTAATGACTAGCAACTATCTGAATAGGGGATCCCTTCTTCCTTGCTCCTCTGAAGACTGTGCTGATTTGTGTCTGTGAAATTGCAGACAACCTGGAGGCGGGATTGGAAGAAGCCCCCAGCAAAGTTTAAAACAGTCACAAAGTTAAGCAGAAATACAGCATAGGAATGTAGGCTGTTAGACCCCTTTCCATATCCTGTTTAATCTGCCACAGCAGTTGAATCTCTTTCTACCCTTCTGGCAATGAACAGACCACACTCTTAAGTAACTTTGCTTACAAAATTCAAAGGTCTGATTTGTGCATTGTTCCATGCAGCACCAAGGGAAACACAGGTAAAATACTATTAGGTACAAAATACAGACAGATGGTTTCAAACATGCAGTGTGAGCTTGGAACTAGTTGATTACATGGCCCGAAGAGGGAGTGAAGAAAAGAAAGAAAAAATGCTTCACTTCCTCCCTCACCAGAGGTGAAGAGGTTTAACCTAACTGAGTCTAGTAACACAGTTATCTGGTCTTAACCCCCTTCATGCACTAACTAGCACTCATTCGTAGTTATGTTTGACTGCAATTTCCTACAAAAACTTCTTACTGTTCAGAACATTGGGGTGTGGAACAATAATACTAAGACTGCTAGCCATTTCCTTCCATGCAATGGGCTAGCCATTGTGGTCCCTTCCAGATCCTGTTGGACTACAACTCCCATCAACCACAGCCAACATGGCCAGTGGACAGGGATGTAGTACAACAACATCTGGAAGGCACCATACAGGTAACTTCTGCAGTAAAGCCTTCCAAATACCCCAAAAATATTTATCTTGATTCCAGAATATTTGACTTTTTAATGAATTTCTATTTTTGTAATCTCCTGCAACTTCTTTTTCTCCAATTCCATTATATTTTTGTCAATATTTTTTGTTAATATTTAATTTAAATCCTGCCACTCACCCAAACTCTTGTATTTTTTCTAATACTTTAGGGAGAGATAATTTTGGTTCTTCCACTGTAATTACCAAGTCATCTGCAAATGCTTTCAACTTAAATTCATTTTCCCCCATTCTTATTCCCACAGTCTGTTCATCTCCTCTTATTCAAAACCTCCAGGACCAAGATGAAGAGAGAAGGTGATAGCAGACATCCTTGTCTCGTTCCTTTTTCTGTTTTAAATTGATTCGTTATCACCTGATTGATAATTAATTTTGCATTCTGTTCTGTATATACATCTTGTATCCCTTTTATAAACCTTTCTCCATCTTCTGTTTCTTCCATCACTTTCTTCATAAAATCCCAAGATATATTGTCAAATGCTTTTTCCGCATCTATAAACATCATTGCTGCTTTTTTCTCATTTCTTACTTCTAAGTATTCTATTACATTTAAAATATTTTTATATTATTTTTCATTTGTCTTCCTGGAAGGAAACCTGCTTGATCTGGATGTATATAAATATTTAAGACTTTTTTCAATCTATTAGCTAAAATATTAGCAAATATCTTATAATCATTACACTGGGCAACAATTTTTTACTTTTTGAATGTTGTCTAGATTTCTACAACAGATTTAGGGTATTTTTGCACTGCTGAATCAGGAAATGGCATCCGTTTCTCTCCATCAGGTCAGGTTTACTGTAAACTGAATGGTGGGAATTGATAAAGGTAAGTACACGTAAATTGCATGTTGCTTCACCATTTTTCAAACTTCAGGGCTTGAACTTCTGTTTGTTGGAACTCCTGGAATGCTCAGCGGCAGGGAGGTCTCTCTTCAGAGTCCAACAGCAGTCAGCCATCATGACTGCATCCCAGCGACCCTGATACCTGGTCTCCATCTCTTTCATGTCCTGATGGAATCTCTCTCCCTGCTTGTCACTCATTGAACCCAGGTTCTCAGGAAACCGGTCCATATGTGAAAATAGGTAGTGCATCTTGACGCTCATGTTGCAGCCCAGGTTTCTGAAAGCAGTCAGCATGTTGTTGACAAGTTCTGTGTAGTTTCTGGCCTTATTGTTGCCAAGAAAGTTCTTCACTACCAGAACAAATGCCTTCCACGCTTCCAGTTCCACTTCGTTCATTGAGTTTCCAAACTCTGGATCTCTGATGAGCTGACGGATCTGAGGACCATCAAAGATGCCAGCTTTCAACTTCTCCATGGTCAATCCTGGAAAAGCCTGGCACAAGTAAGTGAAGCAGTCACCATCCTTGTCCAGAGCCTTGGTGAACTGCTTGATTAAGCCGAGCTTGATGTGCAGCGGTGGGAAGAGTATTCTGTCTCTGTCCACCAGAGGGTCGTTGAAGATGTTCCTTTTTTTGCAAGGCACCAATTCCTCCCGCACAGGCCAGTCCTTCTTCGTGTAATGCTGAGCACGGTCCCTACTATCCCACATGCACAGAAAACATGGGTACTTGGTGAAGCCAGACTGTTGTCCCAACAAAAATTTCACCATCTTCAGGTCAAGACAAATTAACCACTTATGCTGATCATAACCAATTTTCTCCAGCACATACTTCACCGCTTCATAGTTCTCCTTCAGTGTACTCGAGTGAGCCAGGGGTATAGAGGCAAACTGGTTGCCGTTGTGTAGCAGAACACATTTCAATGATCGCTTGCTGCTGTCAATGAACAGTCTCCAATCTTTGGGTTCGTACTGTGGCACTCCAAGCTTGAGCAGAAGCTGCACAATATCTGCACAGTACACCAAGTCCTTCTCTTCCGAGAAAAAACTCTTGATGCCTGTTGTGGAAGAAGCTGATGCGAGCACTGTCAGAGAGGAGGTTTTTTTCCTTCAATCTGGATGCCAACAGTTCGGCAGAGTCCTTTGACAAGCTGAGGTCACGAACTAGATCATTCAACTCCTTTTGGGAAAATGGATGTGGAGCATCATCTTCAAGAACCACTTCTTCTTCTTCATGTCCTTCAACACTGGAGGCATCTTCGTCACTAATGTCAGGAAGTTCTCCGAAGATAGGCACTAGAATTTCATCACAATGAGCTACAGGATGACGTGCTGATTGAAGATCAGGATTAACTTAGTTTTGATCCCCCAACTTTATGCTTTGCCACACCAATTTATGGAAGATTTCGAGGTTTAATGACTTCAAACTGATCCCTTTTCGACATAATCACCCAGAAATATCAGACTATCGGACCTGAATACTTAAAATAATCTATTACCTGAATACTTAAAATAATCATTTCCAATCAAAACATTTATTCGACATGGCATTTTACCCCCACCAACTTCTTCTAAAATGCTCCACACAAGTGTCCATGTGAACAAAAACATAAAAAAGACATGTGGCCATAGCTCAAAAACTTGACCTGATTGAGCAAAACAAATGTGATTTTTGGATTCAGCACATCAGATTCATCCTAAATCAACTGAAAAAACGCAGACAATAAATTTGTTGTTGACCAGTGAATAGGTCCATTATTTTTGATCGAGGTCAGATCTGTATCTTGTTTTGGAATCATAGTAATATAAGCTTCCTTCCAAGTTTCTGGGATTTCTCCTTTTGTTAATATTTCATTCATTATATCTTTCATTGGCTTTACAAGCTGTTCTCTAAGTGACACCAGTCATTATTGAATGCTTGATGGCTCATCAAAATGAAGTTACCATACTTTTTCATGTATAAGACTAGGGTTGTTGTTTTTTACTAAAAAATAATGTTAAAAAGGGGGGTGGTCTTATACAGGGGGACAATCTCCCCCCTTTTTCTTAATTTTGAGTCCCCCAAAATAGGGGGTGTCTTATACATGGTGGGGTGTCATACACTGAAAAATACGGTTATTAGAAGAGATGAAATGAGCACAGATGTCCTCAGAATTAGTTAAACCAACCCTCCTTCCCTCCCTCCCTCCCTTCCTTCTCTTATTTTTGATATGTATTGACAGAGGAAACCGTCTTCTGCCAAGTCAGACCATTCGTCCATCTAGCTAAGTTTGCCTACACTGACTGGCAGTAGCTCTCTGGGGTTTCAGACTGGGGTCTATCCCAGTCCTCCCTGGTATTGCCTGATATTGAAGCAGGGACCTTCTTCAGGCAAAGCAGATGCTCTGTGACTGATCTATGACGCTTCCCCATCAGATTTATTACGTATTTTTTTCAGCAAACCTCTAGCTAATATTTTTATTGTGCTGAAATTGTTGTTATTGTTAAACCTACTGTCAAGCTGAGATATGCTTTAAAGCTTTGCTAACTTCAAGTATGTCCTCACCTGAAATTTCTTTCTCTGTCTTCAGCTTCCTATTCGAACCTATGAAAACACCAGACATTAAAGTGAATAGTTAACCTGGAATAACTGATTGTGCAGACAGTTTGTCTTAGGCTTCAGCTTTCACCATGGCATTGCAGGTGCATCCTCATAAAGGGAAATTGTAACATGGAGAGCAGCTGTGAATTATGGACTTATCAGGCAAAAGTAATGATGACATCATTCAGATGGCAGTAATAAAGATAAATGAAATAAAAATTCAAAAGCACTTTAACAAGTGCAAATGCTATTTCTAGTCCTTTCAATAGGATTTCAATCGTGGCCCTTTGTTTACAAGGAACTTTGTTATATACACACAACATTTAAATGAAACTAAAACACACACACAAACAGAGATGGGAAGAATCAGAGAAAGTAAAGCACTTATTGCATCTTCCCACATAAAATGTATTTTATTGCTGCTTGAATAATGCAAACAATGCAGTCATAAAGCATTCTTTTGGTATCTTTTTTAGTATTCACAGTGAGCTTGTGTGGTCTAAAAACAATTTAAAATGAATAGAAAAAAAAACCACTGCTGCTTTTACTGATTCCAATATTGGATTCTTTTCTCTTTCCTCCTTCCCTCCTATGAATACACAGCAAGTCAATCTGGTCTATCTTGATGGTTGAATAAGCTCTTTGATTTTTGAATTATTCTGAGATTAACTGAATTTGAAATGTGTGCTGCATGCAACGTCTTGCTGGCCCAGAAAGATGAGCTTTGTTATTGACAGAGAAAAGTTGCAAAACTACATTTTCCATTATTACTCACTCACGCTGAACTTGCGTCCCCCACCTGTCAGGCTGCCTGGCTGCCATCGAGGCAAGGAGAGATGGAGTTGAAAAGTTCAATTTGCTATATTCTCTCGTGACCAGCTTGAACTTCACAGAGTTAAAAGTGGTTCTAGCACAAAAGGCAGCATCTCCCTTGCACATCTCAGGAGAAGAATAGTGCACATTATGTGAGGCGTTGCCCAAGACCAGCACTAGGCATGGTGTCTGGAAGCAGAGTCAACAATGTGCTGGAGCATTAATGAGCTCTGAAGGGAGCTGTTTATCAAGCAAAGGTCCAAAGAAAGGGCCATAGCTCAATAGCAGAGCATCTGCTTTGCATGCTGAAGGTTCCAGGTTCAATCACTGGCATCTCCAGCCCTTTTAGGGCTCAGACAGATCCCCATCTGAAACCTTGAAGAGACCCACTGTGTCTACCCTGCATGCAGAAGGGCTTAGTTTCAATCTCCGGGTAAGACCAGGAATGTCCTGTCTGAAACCATAGAGTCACTGCCAGTCAGTTTAGACAGTTCTGAGCCAGCTGGCCCAATAACCTTCTAAAGCAGCTTCCCATGTTCTGGAGAAGACTGGAGAGCTTGAATAGTCACTGCCTTTACCATGCCCTCTGCTAACTCATTTCCTATAGGAAGGCTTGCAGTTGGGCCTTCTCCTTCCTCCTGAGTAGATTTTTCCTTCCAAGTAGACCCTTCATCCAGAGTACAAACCTGCTGTAGAGCTGTGCTTCTGTGTCTTTTGCTTTCCCATCTACTGTGCTGCCAGAGGTTCAAGGTACAATGATGAACAAGGCAGGCTTGCAATAGGATCATTGATAGGGTGGGGCAAGTGATGCATCCCTGAGATGAGGCTTTTCAGTCTGCCTGTGGACTGGCGCAGCATCCCCCATGTCTTCACTCGGAGTATGGTGCTCCAAGCCTTTTCCTTCAGGATGCTGGCAGGTGGCTGAGGCAAGGTCTAGACATGCAGCTTTAAGAAGCAACAGAAAACTGCAGTGAACTTTACCACTTTACATTAGCAGTCTCCAGGCACTTACTCTTGTTTTCCCTGACATTTTTGTGAGTGCTGCCCCTTGCTTTTTTGGCAAGAATAGAAATGCATGTGGTTGGTTGGTTGGTTGTGTGTGTGTGTGTGTGTGTGTGTGAGAGAGAGAGAGAGAGAGAGAGAGAGAGAGAGAGAGAGATTTTGTTGTCTTTGTTGTTTTATAAATTGCATTGTATTTGAATTTTGCAAATCTGTGTTATTCTGTGTGAGTTGCTTTGTGGATCTCTTCTGACTGAAAAGTGGCATATAAGTAAACAATCACAATCACAAATGCCTGCTCCCACATTTCCAATTTTGTCAGAATTCTCAGACATTCCTAGTCACAATGCAGGTAGAATACATTCACAAATGCCGTTTGTACCCATTGGCAGGTTTGGGTTTCCACACCAGTTGATGTGCTATTATTCCATTATAGATGTGGAGGGATCAACCCCCCCCCCTCACCTTGGTTCTATAAATATACTTGACACACATCATATTTCTCATACATACACATAATTAAAATTTAGACTTTTAATTAAATATGTTGAAGGGTGTTAAAACAGTGCTATTGTTGAATCCAGTAATTGTTTTAAATCACTTTTTGTGGCAAGTCCATTTGCAGGAGAGATTAAAATGAAAGGGAAACATATCTGCTCTGCCCAAACTCCATTGTGTGGTGGTGGTGCCTTAACATTGGAACAGCCCTTGTTGGATCAGAAAAAAGGTCCAGCATCCTGTTCTCACAAGGTCAACAGGATGCCTATGAGAAGCACGCAAGCAGGGCCCAGGCAGTTGTGATCTCCAGCAACTGATATTGAGAGACATGCTGCCTCTGACGGTGTAGGTAAAGCACAGCCACCATGGTTAGTGCCCACTAATAACCTTCTCCTCCATGCACTTCTTTAATCCACTTTTAAAGCCCTCCAGCTTGGTGGCCATCACTGCCTCCTGGGGGAGCACATTCCATAGTTTAACTTTACTCTGCAATAAGAAGTATCTTCTTTTGTATGTCCTGACTTTCCCCACACACATCTTCATTGGATGACCCCCAGGTTCAAGAACTATGAGAAAGGAAGCAAAATGCACCATGAATAATTTTATACACCCTCTGTCATCCCCCCACCCTTACATATTTTTTCCCCAAATCAATGCCCCTCACCCACCCAAACTTGTAATCTTTCATCCTAGGGGAGTTGCTCCAACCCCTTGATCATTTTGATTCTAGGCAGGGCTAATCTAAGTCATGGTGTCTGGAAGGCAAAAGTTCAGAATACAGTAAACCCACAATTTACGTGGGGGATATAATCTGGGGATCTTGCCTGAAGCCAAAATTGCATATACAGTGGTACCTCGGGTTACATACACTTCAGGTTACAGACTCCGCTAACCCAGAAATATTACCTCGGGTTAAGAACTTTGCTTCAGGATGAGAACAGAAATTGTGCAGTGGCGGTGCAGCAGCCGCGGGAGACCCCATTAGCTAAAGTGGTGCTTCAGGTTAAGAACAGTTTCAGGTTAAGAACAGACCTCCAGAACGAATTAAGTACTTAACCGAGGTACCACTGTAGTCAAAACACTTTGGATGTAATGATGGGTAGGATTGCCAAATTCCTTTTTTTCCCAGATGCCCACCCCTTTTCTGCCCATTTACTTACTTACTTACTTACTTACTTACTTACTTACTTACTTACTTACTTATTTTGCCACCTGTGTAAAGCTGAATGCGCACAAGTTAAATGTGTGTAAATTGCAGGCTTACTAAACTGCCTTGTCACAATAGCAGCTTCTATCCTGTGCCCTTTCTATGTCTTTAAATTATTTACTGTAAGTTCTGTGCCCACATTTAGATGCTGTGCCTCTGAAGTAGAGTCCTTACCACTGGGAGGGCCCTGGCTCATATTTTCATGTGAAAGGTTCCAGGTTCAAAGCCTACCATCTCTAGGAGTCCTTCCATTGTAGGCTCAGGTTGTATAAATGTGTCAATAAACCATGTATCATAATGACATCACAGTCTCCACTCTCCCTCATTCTGAGGAAACACAACCCCTCGTTAAGCACCTGAAAGCCCTGGCTTCTCATCGACTGGGGTGGCATGCAACACTACACTGGGGTCCACTATCAATGGATGTTTTACACCAAAACAACTCCTTGGTGTGGGACTACATCATTCAGTCCAGGGCAGCTCTGCAAAATACATCTCCTTAATATCACATTCCATGAGCACCTAGCATATATAATTGATATAAATTATATATTCCTCATGTGCCATGCTAGCAATGAGTAATAAAGCACAATATTTATGAAGAAAGACAGCAATTATCTTATTAAATCAGACAGCTGTAATATTTTAGTACAGGTCTCTTCAGCCTGTACTATATTCAGCAGTGATTGTGAGTATAAAAGAACCAATTAATGCTGCTATAACACTAAGAAATATCCCACACCAATGTGGCATGAAGTATGCGCTGGGAATAACAAGATGTGGAGATGGCCACCAACTTTGATGGAAGAGTACGTCTTCACACAGCACAAAGCTAAACTATGGTATTTGCTACTGCAAAGCGTAGGCAAGGCCACCACTTTTAAATGCTTCAGAAGGGAAATAGACTAATTCTTGGGGTTCTCAGTGGCTACTAGTTTTGATGGCTGTGCACTACCTTCAAGATCAGAGGCATCATGCCTCTGAGTAGTTGTCATTGGGTAAGAGTGTGAGTATGAATGTATTCTACTACAAATTTCACAGAGGCATCTCATTGACCATCGTGGGAACAGAATGCTGGAATGGTTAAGGCCTTTAGTCTAAACCAGCAAGGCTCTTCTTACGTAGTTAAGACTTTAATGTCAACATGAATCCATTGGGATAGGCTGTCCAGAGCTTTGGGGTTCATTGTCATAGTATAACCAAAATGGCCAAATGCATTTCACCTTTCCATCTGATTCCAGGAAATCTAGTTTTGTTAACCTTTTAGGTGGTGCAGGATTGTTTTAGAAGGCACGCATCTTTCTCTGGGGCCAGTGAAAGGCTGGATGCGGGTAAACAAACTGAAACTGAAACAAGACAGATAAGAAGTGCAGTTGGTACATTGGATGAATTGATTTTCTGATTTAGACATTATTGTGTTTTCCATAAAGCAGCAAATGCATGGTTTGGGAGTGTCCTTTGCTCCAGAATCTTTTGCTTAAATAAATATTTGAATAGATATTTTTGGAGATTTAATAAAAATGATATAAAAAAGAACTATTTGAAGAGCATTGTTTTTCAGTGTTACCTGCAGTTATACTTCAGCAGTTGCAGTGTGTGGAATGATGGACTGTGCATTGGAGGTTGTCCTATTATTCATGTTCGTGCAGTTCCCTAGAGAACAGGGTACACACACACTCAGAAATCATGAGCAGGCAGCTTGGCAACCCTAAGTAGACACTTTTCTCAGACAGCCAGTGTGGCATAGTGGTTAGAATGTTAGAGTGTTGGATTGGGATCTGGGAGACCAGAATTCAATTCCCCACTCAGCCATGGTGCTCACTGGGTGACTTTGAGCCAGCCACAGTCTCTCAGACTAACCTACTTCATAGGGTTGCAAGGAGAAAATCTGAAGGGGAGGGAACCTTGAGCACATTGGAGGAAATGTGGGATATAAATGTAAGAAATAAATTATATATAACAAAAGTTAATGGCAAAAAAATGTGGCCAATAGTTTACCAGGAACAAGTTCCAGAAAAAGTGACTATTCCTAGGTGAAATAGGGTGATCTGCAGCATGTAGGTAACCGAACTAATACATTAGAATTATCCAATGAAACCTTTAAATTACCGTAATCATAAAATTAAATGTTTGCAATTCACCATATTACTCAGCTTTCAGACAGCCAGTCCAAATCTCACAACTCTTGTCCATCACTGATTTGTCAGAATCAGACACCAAATATGTGATTTCTTTTCCCTTCATCACCATCAGGTGTCTTACTTTGCTCTCAGTTCAAAATACAAGGATCAGTATAATAAATAATGATAAAAATAGTCTACTGCTTGAGACCACATGTGCAAAGATGTTTTTCTACGTATATTTTGCTGTAAGAGTATTTGATATGACGAAAATACACCCCCCAAAGAGTTCATTTTGCCCAAGAAATGACACACCCCATCAAGCTGAATGTGGTTACTCCTATTAACATAAATGATTAACTATGTTTTTTGAAATATTTAAATGTTTCAGAACAAGAGTATGTGAAAAGGAGAAGCATTACTGTTGTAATCATGTGTTACACTGGATTAAGTATGGCAGAAACAGATCTCATTCCATGATAAGTACTATCTCCCAGGCCTCTCTTCTGCTTTGCAATTCAGCCTTCCCCCCGAAATACTGGATTTCAGATGCAAGGCACAAAGAGAACAGGCTGCCAAATATCTATTCTTTGCTTTCACCTTTAATAACATGCATCCTCCCCTTTCTGTGAGAAGGCTTTTTGGTGTGTATGCTTCACACTACTGACATGTGTGCTGCTCCCAGCTCTCTCTAAGGCATGATTTATACATTATCAAAGCAAGATGGTTCTGATTTCAGAAAGGAGGGTGGGGACAATACCACCTTCTGCATGGCCAAATCCATACTGCATCTGTAGTTTATGCCATGAAGTTCTCCCAAGCCATAGATAGAATTGACCTGTGTATGGGTCATGAAAACCCACATCAACTGATAGGCAACTCTCAGAAACCTTCTCGGACCAAAATGTAGGGCATAGAAAAAATCCTTGTGTTCCCCCTTCCCGCACACCCTGAGGCCATTCCCTGCCATTTCCCAATCCCAAAACACATGCATACACTCTTCTCTTTCCATACCCCCCAATATCCCTCAGATGAAAATGGGGACATTTGTCACTTGCCCCCTCCTCACCCACTCATTTTTGTTCCCCCCCCCAGCACTTCCTATCAGAGAGAAGGAGACTGGCAGCAGTGGCCATGGAAAGGTCATGGGGAGGCAATGGGATGCTCCCCATGACCTTTCCGCCACTGCAACTCAGGATAAGCACTGGCTAATCCTCCTCCCCAAGCTCAGCGGCAGCAATTCTGGTGGGGAAAATAGGGACATTCTGGGATCAAATCAGAAGCTCAGGTGGCTTTTGTAATTCCAGGACTGTCCATGGAAAATAGAGACACTTGGAGGGTATGGCTTTCCTTACCTCTAAGTAAGTAGCCACCATAAGGGCTTCCAAAATTCATTTTTGTTGTGGCCTTCTGTTAGTCCCCACAATGCAGGAATTTAAAAATGTAACTTGTGTGCTTTTAATTTTTGGTTTTTGTTGTTTTTAAATTAACCAACGTAGGATGTGCCTGGGAAAGAGTTGCTGGGGAGGGGGTGGGGGCTTCTGAAATCACAGTGGTTCTGAGCAAGGGGAAGTATAGAGGGCACATGAGATATGGGGCACATGGCAACAGCAGTTAGTGACTGTGATGTACTGGACATGCACATGATATTATACAACTATTTAGATGTACCATTATTTGTTTTTGTATCTGTTTTGGAACAAGTTTTGTTATTTGAGCTTTTGAATCATATTTATGTGTCTGGACAGTTTTTATTCCAATAGAGGTCTGCTTTTATCCATCCTATTGCTTCATGATGCACAGTATGACTTGAAGAGTGAAAATGTTCCTTTGGGTGATTAACATTCTGTGGCCTTTTAAATGTGTTTGAAGGGGGTATTTTTTGTTTTGTTTTGATCTTATGATGTATTTTGTGTTCTCATTTTGTATTTTTATGTTGTGAACTGTAGAATAGTGGGTAGACATGGCAGACAACACAGCGATGTCTCCAAAGCAGCTCTTTATTTTGTAAGCTGGAACAGCAAACTGAACAGCAAACAGCTCAGCCGGCCTGCTTTTATAGGCACCTGGCTGTCAACATTGTAGCAAGAACAACCCAGGGTTTCCCGCCTAAAATAACTGACGTGGACCTGAGTGAAAACTACATACACAATACTCCTGGTGGCCAGGGTGAGAACTTCAATACATAACACCCCTCCCCACCGAGATAAGGCGTTAGTTACAATCGTAATGGTTGCCTTATATACAGCACTACACGTAATGGTTCAATTAGGCACAAAGCATATCGGTTACATTTCACATACTTCCATTAGACCAACAGTGTTACATGTCCAACAACATAGTCCTGTAAATACGGTCTACTGGCCTTGTGGATTTCCTGGGCGGAGAGTTCAACAGCTTCTGAGGCCACGGCCTCCTCAGTGGCTTTCTGCAGCGTGAGGTATGGCGTGGCGAGGAGATGCTGTTGCAGACGGATGTCCCGCACCCCACAAATGATTTAATCCACCAGGGCATCATCTAAGTCTCGGAACTCGCAGTGCATTGCAGCCTGTCGGAGGGCAGTGGTGTAGTTGTTAATTGACTCCCCCTCTGCCTGGTTCTGGTGGTAGAACGCATGATGGGTAGCAATCTCAGACGGCTTTGGTGCGTAGTGGTTGCGGAGCTTCTCTTGAATCGTGTCCCAAGGTGCTGTCTGGACTGCTAGAGGCGCAACCAATGCTCGTGCCGTTGCGAACACTTCGGGGCCACAAAGGCTGAGGAGAGGCCCCGCTTCTGCTCTACAGACCCTCTTGTCAGCTCATTTGCTTGGAGGTACCAGTCAAACCGAGCGAGGTAGGAGTCCCAGGATTCAGAGGCTGGGGCAAACGGCAGTAGAGGCACGAGTGAAGCCATGGTTCCGATGCCGACGTGGAGGCGATGGATGGTACACCATGCTCTAGCCAGAACAGTCAGCTCTGAATTGGTTCTGCTCCGTGATTTCGCTCAGTGTTTCAGCTCTGTGATTCAGCTCATCTCAGAGGATGGCCGCATCTGGCTGTGCTCTGATGTCCACCAATCCCATCCTCATCGCCAGTGTAGAATAGTGGGTAGACATGGCAGACAACACAGCGATGTCTCCAAAGCAGCTCTTTATTTTGTAAGCTGGAACAGCAAACTGAACAGCAAACAGCTCAGCCGGCCTGCTTTTATAGGCACCTGGCTGTCAACATTGTAGCAAGAACAACCCAGGGTTTCCCGCCTAAAATAACTGACGTGGACCTAAGTGAAAACTACATACACAATACTCCTGGTGGCCAGGGTGAGAACTTCAATACATAACATGAACCATCCTGTAATCTTCGGGTGAAGGGCAGTATACAAATTTAATGAATATTATTAATAATAATAATAATAGTTGCCCATTCATTGTTGAACATACAAATATTAAATCAGAACTAAATCAAACATATGTTCTGTGGTGATTCCTGTATTGAATTGCCTGCCCACCAGTTCTGACAGTTGTTCTCAAAAGTATAAGGGGGGGTGGACTCCAATAAATTGAATAGGTGAGACCTTTTGCAATGCAGAAGCCTTGAGCTTCATTTTGCAAAGATGCACATCTCCTTTTTCACAGGGTAAATCTTAGAGCAATGCACCTTTCCTCCATCTTTGCCCCTCTCTCTTTTCCCCAAAGTTCCTTCCTTGCAATAGATTGGGCTATATGAAAAGAATGTGCCAAATATGCCATCTTCTTTTTTTTTGCTTGGTTCCCTTAAACTCTACAGTGCACATTCTCCTTTTTCTTCACTCACTCCCTTTTAACAGCCTCCCCAGCTGCTCTCATCTTCACACATTAAGCCTCATTAAATGTCAGATGCATTCACAAATCCATCTGCCTCTCAGCAGAGACGCATGGGAAGAGGTATTCTAATAGTCCCCATTTGCTAGGCCCCTAGCAGACCCCTATCTACACACATACTAATAATGATGATGATGATGATGATGATGATGATGATGATGATAAAACTCCCTCCTAGCTTTTTCCTCCTGTTTTTAGACAAGCTTTGGAAAACTAATTCAGTCTGACATTAGAGCCTTTTACTAACTGGCCATTTGTAATTACACTACAAGAGAACATACGCAAATTGAATGCAGGGGAAGCTTTTCTGATACACAATAACTTCCCAAGGATAACTACATCATTTTTCACATACCTTCCAACTGTGCCTAATAAATTGCGTAAATGTTCTTTCTCCCCACAAACACCCTGCATTGTGCTGGGTCCTGATGCATGCTGAACTTCATACTGAATCTCTGCTTGCTGACAGGATAGTCTGCCATATTTCACAGGTTAAAATAAGGAAATTCTTGTGGATAATGGCATGGAGTCAACAAGGGATTTATGGGGGTCTGCCACCTTCAGGAATATTCCAGTCCCAGCCCCAGCCCCAGCCCCAGCCCAATTTCTAGCTTGTTTTTAAAAATATGTTTTTTTACTTAGGGAGCTATAAGGGAAACTGTGTGTTCTTATTTTGCTCAATTCCTCCCTAAGTGGTAAACTAGCTTCCTAAAATATTATTCTACTCTGTCATGCATGCTTTAGTTGAGATTGCTGTAAGGCAGGGGGTTGAACTGTATGACCCTCAGGGTCCCTTCCTACTCTACAATTCTAGAATTCAGCTAAATCACAGTCAGAGTAGACAATGGTTTTGGTTAAGTTGGATCAATGAGTCTAAGTATGGCTTGGTTAGCTACAAGCCAAAATCAAAGGGAGAGAAAATGTATCATCGTTTTTAACAATAAATATTTGCATATACAAATTTCTATTTACAGATGCAAATTCAGTAATTTCTAATTTAAATAGAGATACACCTAACCATAAGTAACCAGGTATCCCAGCTGCTGGCCCAGTCTGCTATCAAGGTACCTCAGTGTTGATGGACAATTCCATTGTGTCTGCTCTCCTTTTTTATGCTTTATCTTTAACCAGGAGGGGGGCAGGATGGTCCTTCATGTAAAAGACACCTTCAAATAGAGCACCCACTATCCTTCAACAGCCCTCTGTAGGTGACATCCTGCTGCTTCTGAATTCCCAAGTCCCAATATTCCTCAAATATCCTGGGAGTGACTGCTCAGAAATAGGACTTTGCATCTGATAAAGTGGAAGATTCATTATTTGCGGGGGGGGGGGGGGTTCAAGCAGGAGAAAGAACCACAGGATTAAACTGTGCCAGGAGAGGCAGTTTTAGGGTGGAACAAACAAAGCACAGAGTGTTAGAGGCAGGGGGCACTGGATTTTAGCATCACACAGGGTGCCGCCCAAAGTCCACCAATAGTGCCAGATGCCTTGTTGGTGAGCTGGTGAACCTTTAGAATGATGAATTTCCATTTGTGGCTTCTGCTGAAGAGAATCTGCCAGTGTTTGCTTGCATCTGCAGATACATTGAGCCAGAAACGTCAGGGAACCATCACAGAACAACCAGATGTACATGAATAGAAGTACAGTGGTGCCCCGCAAGACGAATGCCTCGCTAAACGAAAAACCCGCAAGACGAAAGGGTTTTCCGATTTTTTAGCGGCTTCGCAATACGAATTTCCCTATGGGCTTGCTTCGCAAGACGAAAGCCCATAGGGAAATCTCCGGGGACAGTGGGGAAGCGCAGCGCGCCTTCTCCTCTGTTCCCGGACCTGTCCTAAGGCTTGCTGTGGGAGGTCCGGGAACAGAGGGGAAGGCGCGAAGGGCTTCTCCTCTGTTCCCGGGGCTTGCGGTGGGAGGAGGGTTTTTCCTCCCCACCGCCAACATTCAGAACAGCATTCTGAATGTTGGTGGTGGGGAGGAAAGCCCTCCTCCCACTGCAAGCCTTCAGGACAGGTCCGGGAACAGAGGGGAAGGTGCGCAGCGCTTCTCCTCTGTTCCCGGGGCTTGCGGTGGGAGGAGGGTTTTTCCTCCCCACCGCCAACATTCAGAACAGCATTCTGAATGTTGGCGGTGGGGAGGAAAGCCCTCCTCCCACCGCAAGCCTTCAGGACAGGTCCGGGAACAGAGGGGAAGGTGCGCAGCCTGCTGCCCCGCGCGAGGGGCGCTCTTAAGCAGAACGCCCCTCGCGCGGGGCCGACATTCGCCGCTTGGAGAGCCCTGCGGGGAAGTCCTGCAGGGTTCCCCAAGCTGCGAATGTCTGCGCCGCGCGAGGGGCGCTCTGCTTAAGAGCGCCCCTCGCGCGGGGCAGCAGGCTGCTATCCGCAGCTTGGAGAGCCCTGCGGGGAAGTCCTGCAGGGCTCCCCAAGCTGCGAACGTCTGCCCCTCGCGCGGGGCAGCAGGCTGCTATCCGCAGCTTGGAGAGCCCTCTGGACCTCTTCTGAAGGCGGGTGGGGGGCAAAAGTCTTTGTCCCCCCTGCCTGCCTTCCCGGGGGATTTTAAAATGCTGGCGGGCGGCAGCGCTGCCGCCCGCCAGCATTTTAAGATCGCCCCGGACAGCGGAGAAGTCCTCCGCTGTCCCGGGGTTTTAAAAATGCTGGCGGGCGGCAGCGAAGGCTTCGCTGCCGCCCGCCAGCATTTTAAAATCGCCCCAGGACAGCGGAGAAGTCTCCGCTGTCCCGGGAAGGGGGGGGAAGCAAAGACTTTCCCCCCCCCCCGTCGGCCTTCAGAAGAGGTCGGGGGACAGACTGTCCCCAAACCTGGTCTGAAGGCGGTTTCCATAGGAACGCATTGATTGATTTTCAATGCATTCCTATGGGAAACCGTGCTTCGCAAGACGAAAAACTCGCAAGACGAAAAGACTTGCAGAACGAATTAATTTCGTCTTGCGAGGCACCACTGTAGCTCAATAAACTATGTATTAATGCACTAACTAGTTTAAAAGCAAGAGAGAGAAAGAGAAGAAATAGAAAAGAAGGCTCTAGTGCTTGCCAGTTGTTCCGTTCATTGGCCAGAAATTGAAAGACAGAAACATATTTTCTTTGTAGTGAGCAATGGGGAAGAACTGGAGGTTTTCATTTTAAACAGGAAACAGAACATTCAGGGGGGTGAGTTCAGAGTTCCCATGCAAGGCCAGGGTCTCTCAGACCTCATCATGACTGTGGTCCTTTTCAAATGCATCAATTGAAATCAGTAAGATGTGGGTTTTGGCTGAACTGCGCTGACTTTTTTCTTCCTTCACTGACCTTCACAACATCTCCCTTTTTAGATACTCATTACTGCTGCTTGAAAGGCATATTAGTTTGTCTAATGGTGACTTTCCTACAGCAAATATATTTTCTCAAACAGGAGAGTGAGCTCTGACATTTTACATGGCTACTCCTTTCTGGGCCATTCAGTTGCATGAATGAATTCCAATCTCTGGGCAGTTTCCAAACTGAAACGGTGGTTTGGGGTGACATGGGCATGTAGCACTGTCACCCTGACAACCTCCATTTCAGATGCCTCCTGCAGCAGGCAGTTTTTCCTGTGGTGACATCATGCCACCTGTAATATTGGCCGCCTCAACCTTGCTTGTCTGGTGCTGAATATCTCACCTTTTGTCAGGGTAAAAACTCTGCTATCACCTGTCTTTGTTCTTGGACAGCACCTCTTTAAGACCATCTCTTGAAGAGGCTGTCTTGACTTCAAACCCCACATTTACTAATTTCAGAAATTATAAGAAGTAAGAGGGTCATTACTTATTATCAGGGCTCTCTTGCCTTCCAGAAATCATTACACCACCTTTCCTCCAAAGAGCTTCAGATGGTGTATATGATTTTCTTCCTCCTCATTATATCCTGACAGCAACCTTATGAGGTATGCTAGATTGAGAGATGGTCACATGGCAAGGTTCATGGCTGAATGGGGATTTGAACCCTTGTCTCCCAGACCCTAGTCTAACACTAGGTACATCACTGGCTTTTTGCCTTCCACTTGCTACAGGCCTCACTGCTTACAATTCCCCCACTTAGGATAACATTATATGCATCTGATGGAGTGAACTCTAGTGCACTAAAGCTTATGCCATAATAAATTGGATACTCTTTAAGATGCCACTAGACTCTTTGTTGGTTTTGAATGTGATGCCAATGAAGAGGAATAAGCGGCAGATGCTTTTAAATTAAGTCTAGTGCATTATGTAATCTTTGCTCACACTTAATCTCAGTCTTCTAGCACCTAATAAGAAGTGGGAAATTACATTTATGCTTTGCTAGCCTATCAGTTCTGTCAAGCTGAGGTAGTTTTGAAATCTATCCGTCATTTCCATGCACATAAAATTTATTGTCATTCAGCATATTTTATATATCCACATACATTTTATTTCAGGGGTGTTTGGCCAGTATGTTTATTTCTTTAGGCATTTATAGATGTGGTGCTTAGCATAAGCCAAAGAATGCTTTAGCACTAAGAGGCTGCAGAGCTTGATAATATTAGAGAGACATTGTATAGTGCCGCTTGATGACATGAGTGAGTGGAACAGATTGC
Source organism: Podarcis gaigeae (assembly GCF_964106915.1). Classification (NCBI taxonomy): domain Eukaryota; kingdom Metazoa; phylum Chordata; class Lepidosauria; order Squamata; family Lacertidae; genus Podarcis; species Podarcis gaigeae. The sequence continues at coordinate 26,809,749 of NC_139691.1, read as the reverse complement.
TTCCACTTAAGTGCGAGTAACAGTCAAGTAAGATCTCAGACAAAAGGTATTAGGAATTTACAAACTCTTAAATTGTGCTTCTCTGTGAATCCTCTACTAATGCTTTTTCTCCATCTAACTTTTTCTCTTTCTGACACCTCCTTTGCTCTTTCCGCACCATGCAACACACATTAGATTAAGTAAAGGGGTTCAGGTTTCCCATCTCTGCTTTAACAGAACATGACTGGCCCTCTCATACCTGCTGTTCACTGCTTGGGCCCCACATTATGTCCTGATGGTTTGGGAGAGGGGGACACCAACTGTGGACAAAGCAGTGGATGCAGCTCTTCCCCGCCCACCCTGCACCTTACATAAGAAGAACTTGCTGGATCAGGCCACTGGCCCATCAAGTCCAACACTGTTCTCACAGTGGCTGATCAAGCAGGACCTGAGCACAAGAGCAATATCCCCCACTCCTGGGGTTTCTAGCAAGTGCATTCGGAAGCATTTCTGCCTGCAGCAGCATAGCAAAGGTACCATGGCTAGGGTTTTAGCAAAAAATGCAGTTAATGGCTAGAATCACCTGATAGAGATAAGCTGGGTGGAGGAAACATATTGGAAGGAAGTCCACTCCCTCTGTTGTAGCCTCACATGTGCTATTAACTAAAACTTTGGTTAGGGATAGGAGACAACTGCCTCCAACATCATCACAGTAAGTTCCCCCCTTCCCCTGGAACATCATGAGATGGTTTAGGGACCACCACCCTTAAATCATACCCTTGTTTCCTCCCCATCACCCCAAATTTGACCAAAACAACAGTTTTGATTGAATTTGGTACAGTCCTCATCATTACAGATAATGAAAACCAATGAAGAATGTCATGATGAATTCTCATTTTCGCAGCTGGGAAACTCGGGTCTAGAAGTAGTGAGGCATACTCAAGAACTGGTGATGCCTTGCAGGAGGTAGGATATTCTGGCAGCCATGCATGGGTGAATCTTTTTCTATCCTAAGTTTAGGTTTACATTTCCACGTACTTTTCCACTGTCCTCATACAATCAGTAGTGAAGGCATAATTGTTGGGTGTGCTGATGCTCCCCCATGCAACAATGCATGAGGGAAGTTTGAACACCCTGTAGATTTTAAGCTCCTTGGGGCAGAGCAGCCTCTTCTTAAATTCTTTCTGAAGTGCCACTTTGTGTCATTAATAACAACTAAACAAGCAATATATGTGCATCTAGTCATGGGGAAGGTCTGCAAGGAGCAGGGCCATCTTAAGCATATCCTGCACCGTGGTGCAAATATCTCTCTGCCCCCCCCCCCGCATTTTCCAGAGTTGTCTACCTTTTTTAAGGGGGGGACTTTGGTTTGGCACGTTTACATCGCATGGTTCGATGCACACTCGGTGCTACTCATAAGTAAGAGGCGCCTGCATCGCAGCCCAGACGGCCTCCTGCACCCTCCCGTGAAGCCTCCCTCTAGCCTCTCTGAGCCCGGCCTTGGCTGGGGAGGGCGAGGTATAAATAAAAATTATTATTATTATTATTAGTGCTCACGACAGGAGGACCAGCAAGCAGATCAGGTGGTTCGCCTGACTCCACAGGGAGGTGCGCAGGCAGTGACGTGGCCAGAGAGGGGCAGTAGAGACACATACGCCCCACGCCCACCCCCAATTGCACCCACCAGGCACCCAGGCAGCTCCGGCGGGAAGGGTCACGAAGGGGCTTCCCTCAGCCGGACACAGCGTGCTCCAATGGGTGGCTGAGAGGAGAGGAGTGGGCTGTCCCAGAGCAGAGAAGGGAGGGCGCCCTGACTCTCCTTCCCGGACACTCAGCCTGTGGCACCCTCCAAAATGTGATGCCCTGGCACCCCGCGCCACTAACATCTATGGGTAAGACACCCCTGGCAAGGATGCTTGTACTTGTGCTTGCTTGAACATGAAAAGAACCCTCAATGTGTTTGTGGGTGATGGTAAAGCAAGATCATGCAAGGCATTCTACTTGCGTTCAAGTGGGCAGAAGTGAAAGCCTCCCGTGGACTTTTTCCTGAAATGTCCTGGTTTTCAGGTGTAAAAATGGTGTTGGGGGAATTTTGTCAAATCAGCAAAAATGTCAGGGGAAACCCAGACGTATGGCAACTCAATGGGAAAAGCAGCAGAAACAGCTTAAAATAACTATTTTGGGGTTTGTTCCTCCAACAATGGTTTCCTCAACAATGTTGGGATGTTGGGGTCTTCCTAAAAAAAACCCAGGAATTTTATTTTTTAAAATATGGCAACCCCATTTTTCCCAGCCAACGTGGACATTTTCAGGGACTGAGCATGATAGGAACATGGTGAGCAGGATGTCCTGCATTCCATCTACAGATTCAGTTTCACATGTTCATGCAAGCACCAGGACATACCTGTAGATACGCACACATCCAAATACAAGAGCACAACAAACCCCCACAACAAACACTCTGTGAGGTGAGTGGGGCTGAGAGACTTCAATGAAGTGTGACTAGCCCAAGGTCACCCAGCAGCTGCATGTGGAGGAACGGGGATGCGAACCCGGTTCACCAGATTACGAGTCCACCGCTCTTAACCACTACACCACACTGGCCCTCTGGTTTAGGCTCAGTGGTGTTTGGGGCCCCTGAGCTGCAGGTTACTTACCTGACAAAAGAGAGAGAAACGTGCCTTAGATGAGATGAAGACAGTTGAAAACAGTTAGTTAAACAGTAATGATCTTCCTGTAAAAAAAAGAAGAAAAGTCTTGTTTGAAGATAATGGTGTGGGAATGAATAGGGTTGAAAGAGGTTAATTATAAATCTAATTTAGGAATTCTATAGATCAAAGTATAAAATGCAAGCATTATCTTGGGTCACATATAGTTAGAGAAACTTAAATAAAACAGAACATAATTTAGAAAGATCTTTTGTTTAAAATGTTGTACAGGCATCTCTTTGTTTTGCAGCTTCTGCTTAGTCATGAGAAAACAGAGTATATAAGGCTATGGCGCAGAAATGGACCAGGATGCAAACAGGAAAAATCTGTGCACCTCGCTTGGCTTGATTCTGTTGTACTTTTTAGCAGCTTTTGTAACAGTCTTAGATTAAGAGAAACATCTTTACCTTATCATTGTTTTGTGATTGTTGTGTTACAATCGCCATATGATGCATTGACTCAAAATTGTTCAAAGTCTAAAGGAAAACAAAATAGTTAAGAAATTCCCTATCTTATTCTTTGGTATAACTTAAATGTATGCTCTCTCTGTTGGACCCTTGGGAGCAAGTTTTGCATTAATGTGAACCAACCTAATTTCCACTTCCCAAAACAATATACAAACTGAAATACAAATATCCTTCAAAATCTGCATTATTCTGAAAACTGCAATGCAATAAATAAATGCAGTAAAAGCATATATCAGAGGAGAGTGTGCATAAATATGTGTTGGCATCCATCTGTCTTGGGAGACAATGGAAGAGTGTGTCTTTGTGGGTCAAGTCAGAGTGTGTTGGTGAAGTTGGAAGGTTGCAATGCCTTCTGTGGCTTTAGAGACCAATATGGGAGAGACATGTTTTGTTGCAGCAAGATCAGATGAAGGTGCCTGGTTGTGCTGCTGCAAATGGACTATGGCATTTCTTCTCTCTGTTATCAGAATCTGGAAGAATTCTGAATACTCAAGTTTCAGTTCAGATGCCACACCTGATTTATGACATGTTTATGACAAGTGCATGATACTTTTTCCAAGGTGTTGTGGGTAACCATGGGCAACTTTTGTTCAGGGTTTCTTTCTGCTTCTTTTATGATGTAGTTTGAAGTCCTGTTGGGACGCAGGTGGCGCTGTGGGTTAAAGCCTCAGCGCCTAGGACTTGCCGATCGAAAGGTCGGCGGTTCGAATCCCTGCGGCGGGGTGCGCTCCCGCTGCTCGGTCCCAGCGCCTGCCAACCTAGCAGTTCGAAAGCACCTCCGGGTGCAAGTAGATAAATAAGGACCGCTTACCAGCGGGAAGGTAAACGGCGTTTCCGTGTGCAGCTCTGGCTCGCCAGAGCAGCAATGTCACGCTGGCCACGTGACCCGGAAGTGTCTCCGGACAGCGCTGGCCCCTGGCCTCTTAAGTGAGATGGGCGCACAACCCCAGAGTCTGTCAAGACTGGCCCGTATGGGCAGGGGTACCTTTACCTTACCTTTGAAGTCCTGTTGCAACAATAAAGATCAGGCCTCCTGGCCACTGTTTTGCTTCACTCTCTTGGCCAGAGACTTTTGTTTGACTATCCAACTTGAGCACAGGGTATTCCTTGCTACATCTCTGTGCTACTCCCAGAGGTAATTCCTCCTCTGGTCACTGCTGTGGATACACAACCAGACTGTCTCCAGGCACTACAGTCATTTGCAAGGCATTCCCACACGGCAGAGTTGTTGTCGCCAGCCTTCATGTCATGTTTGCAGATATCTTTGCAATGCAAAGTTGGTCTGACAATGGTCCTGGAGCTACCTCCCCATAGAACAAATCCTTGGGGATCCTGCCATCTTCTATTCTGTGATAATGACCAAGCCAAAGTAGATATGGCTGAGACAGGAGTGGGACATGTGTATATTAATGGAAATTGTCCTTTGCCTACAACAGAAATTATGTAGGATATTCTTGGATATTGGTGTAAGTCCATGGCAGGAATGGGGAACCTTTGACCTTGGACTCCAACTCCCATCATCTAGGACTAGGGCTGATGGGAGCTACAGCCCAACAACATCTGGAGGGTAACAAGTTCACTATCTCTGGTCTATGGAAAGGGCCCTCACAGTCTCATTTTCTCTGTGCAATCCTAAATATAATGGACTTTCCCCACTAGAAACAAATAGGATAAAGCGTGCATAAAATACTTTATTTTTCCGTGTATAAGACTAGGGTTTTTTAACCCAAAAATTAGGTTTAAAATTGGGGCTCGTCTTATACAGTAGTGCTGAGGAGTGTTTTCTTAATTTGGAGTCCCCCAAAATTTGTTGTTGTTGTTTAGTCATGTCTGACTCTTCGTGATCCCATGGACCAGAGCACGCCAGGCACTCCTGTCTTCCCCCCAAAATAGGGGGTGTCTTATACATGGGGATGTCTTATACACTCAAAAATACGGTAATCTAGTATTAAGTAGCAAAGCCCCCGTTTTGAAGGGGGCTTCTTTGCTGGTGGTGAGGGCAACAGTTTTAGCATTTCTGCCAGGCAATGGAGAGTTGTCATTCCAGGAAGATTCTAGAAGAAATTGAAGTTACCTCACCACCAGCCACCAGCGTTATTGGTTTTCTGCTGGGTTCATAGCTCTATCTTCTTTGGCTCTTCAAGAACACAGGAAGCTGCCTTATACCAAGTTAGAACAATGGGCCGTGTAGCTCAGCACCAGCAGTAACTCTCCAGGGTTTCAGGAAGAGGGCACCCCCAAATTTACCTGAGGCATTGAACCTCAGGGCTTTTGCATGCAAAGCAGATGCTCTACCACTGAGTTGCAGCCCTTCACTACACCATCAGACCACTGAACCATCTAGCTCAATACTGTCTGTACTGGTTGTCTGCAACTCTCTGGGGATTTTAGATAGGGGGCTTTCTCAGCCCTTCCTGGATTGAAACTGGGGCTTTCTGCATAAAATGTAAATGTTCCACCACTGAGATACTGCCATCTCATTCAACCTTCTTCCTCATCCCAAGTAGACGATTCATTCCAAGGTGAAACCAAGATTCCTGGCAGACAAGCACTACTGCACCAACTCTGGGAAGACACGAGACAGCGAAACAATGATTAGTCCAAGATAGAGCCCTCAGACCCTTGTCAAGCAAGAATCTCCCAGCTCAGAAATCTTGACAGGCTATACTGCTAGAATTGGCAAAGCAGTGAATGTATCTGCTGAAGAATAATCTCCTAGCTATAGTTATTACTATCATTAGCTTTACAGCTATTTGGGGATATTACTGGCCTGTTGCTGTGTTTTATGTCTATTTAATTTTCTGGATTTTAAATTATTAATTATTGAATTGTTAATTCAGTGTTGTAAACAGTATTATCATTTTAATTATGTATCATGATTACTGTATTGTCTTCAGACTATTATTTGGTTGCAAACCACTTGGAGCAGAAATTTGTAGAAAATGCAACATGGGAAAAGAAGCAAGCTTGTGCATAGGGCTGGCCCACCCATGAGGCAAGGTAAGGTGACTGCCTCAGGCAGCAGGATCCATAGGGGCAGCAGATGTCAATGTAGATGTTTATTCCCCTCCTTGTTCCTGATGTAGATCTTCACTTACTCCTTCTTCCCTAGTGAAGAGAAGGGCACCATTTTGTGGTTGGCTTCAGGTGCTAAAATGTCTTGAGCTGGCCCTATTTGTTTTGTGTTTGTACATTGTGTTTAGGATTGCAGTATCTATGTCATTCAATGAGCTGGATCCATGTGGGTGTACAGAAAAATCTACTTGTAATGTATTGAGCTGAATGGTCAAGGTAAGAAATGTGGCTCAGAAAATATATTTCATTATGAGAAATTCAAATGAATCAACTTCATTGGTCTGGATGGTCTTTAAAGGAGGAGGAGAAGCTGGTGGTCTGTGTATTATTAACTCTTCAGAATCTATAAGTTGTGGCAATGATTGTGTGATTAACTATGGACCCCCATTTTCCCCAGCTGTTCCCCCCCCCCATATTCATGTCTGGCTGAGATCCCTTTTGATACTGGATTAAGAAAACTGAATACAGCTCAACAAGCTCTAATCGATGCCTCCAAAATTTATATTCAGGAAACATCCCCACTTTGCTTCTAAACAAATAATTTCATCATAAGATAATTCTCAGCAAAACTACAATACATTTTCACAATGTGTTATGGGAGCTGGGGCCATTCAGTTCTAAATAATGGTTTCTTCACTCGACAAGTAAATTGAAATTGATTGGTTTCAGTCTCCTGTGCAGAAGCACACAATACCTATGCACAGTGATGCGATTGACTTCAGCACAACAGACCCCAGCCTTCCATTCTCAAGGACCCAGGGCAGAATTTTGCAATCACTCCCCTTCTGTACTGGAATCTTTGTGAACCTTGACTCTCTTTAAATGTCAGCTTGTGACAACAATACCTTTACAGAAGGGGAATTGGCCTCTTGTGTCGGAAAGTAGAGTCCTGCATGTGGATATAGGGCAAAACAAGAAGAGTTTTTTAAACAATAAAAATGATGAATTAAATGAAAAGGTTATGCACCTCCTTTATACATTATAGGCGAAATAGATTAAAAAGTCTTGGCTATACAGAGAGAATGTGGCAATCAGTTCAACCTTCTGTGTGTTTGTGCAAGATGAAGCAGTCTTACACACATTTACCTGAAAGTAAGATGTATTGAACTTAATGAAACTGTTTTCAGACATGATAGCATTGTGCTGTGTATGTATGTAGTGCACCTCACAGACACCCCAGTTATCAAGAAAGACACACCACTTTTCATTTACCCCGCCCCCAAGGTCTCATTCCTGTTTAGTCACCACCAGTTCTGACCCTTGAGGTTACATGTGGAATTGCTGCTGCTGCTGCTGCTGTTGTTTTGGCCTGAATATGGGTCACTTTACACTTGCCTATATGGAATTGCATTTACCATTTCGCTGCCCATTCAGCCGGTTTTGAGAGGTCCTTTTGGAGCTCTTCATAGTTTTTTTGTTTGTTTGCTTGTTTGTTTGCTTGTTTTAACAACCCTGAACAATTTAGTATTATCAGCAAACTTGGCCATTTCTCTTCTCACTCTTAACTCTAGACAGTGGCATAGGAAGTGGGGTGTGGTGGGTGCAGGCTGCCCCAGGTGTCATCACTGAGGGGGGTGACAAAATGGCAAAAAATATGGTGTGTGTGTTTTTTAAAAATGGGGCTCACGAAACTTTTTAGTTCAGTCAACAAACATAATGAAACATGGCTGGCACTGGGCACCACAACACGGGGACCAGCACTTACTGCGGGGCCTGCAGCATGCCTGATCCACACTTCTCTTGGGAGTGACATGGGGCTTGGGTGCCTGCAGGCTCCATGCTGCCTGAAACGACAGCATGGGGCTTGCATCTGCCCACCGCCTCTCCTTCAGCTGCCCTACAGCTGAGGGGGAAGCCGCGGAGAGGCTTTGCACAGTGCGCCCTGCCCTGGCTTGCCCCGTGTCCATGGACTCCACCCCCAGGTGCAGGGCGCGTGCACCACCCCAGGCACCTGAGCGGCTAGCTACGCCATTGACTCTAGATAACCTATTTACAAGTTACAAAGCACAGGTTGCAATTCTGAGCCATTGGGAACTCCACTTTCTACATCCCTTCATCAGAACTCTCCATTTATTCCTGCTCTCTGCTTCCTTTTATGCAACCAGTTTCTGATTCACAAGAGGACTTCACCTGTTATCCCATGACTGCTAAACTTACTCAGGAATCTCTGGTGAAGTCCCGTATTTTTCGCTCTATAAGACGCACCAGACCACAAGACGCACCTAGTTTTTGGAGGAGGAAAACAAGGGAAAAAAATATTCTGAATCTCAGAAGCCAGAACAGCAAGAGGGATTGCTGCGCAGTGAAAGCAGCAATCCCTCTTGCTGTTCTGGCTTCTGGGATAGCTGCGCAGCCTGCATTCGCTCCATAAGACACACACACATTTCCCCTTACTTTTTAGGAGGGAAAAGGTGAGTCTTATAGAGCAAAAAATACGGTACTTTGTTGAAAGCTTTTTGAAATTCCAAGTACACTATGGCAACTGGATAATCTCTTATATGTTTGTTGATATTCTTGAGTGTAAAAGGTTTGTGAGACAGGGCTTAGCCTTGCAGAAGCCATGCTGGTTCTGTTTTAGCAAAGTTTGTTCTTTTTATATGCTTAGTTATTTCATCGTTAATGATATTTTCCACCAGATTTCTCAGGACAGATGTTAAGCTAGTTTGCCTGTAATTTCCAGGAATTTCCACTTGGAAGACAAAAATTTATGGCAGATCCATGCGCATGAACTAACTTTTGCAGGAAGGGAGTCTGAGGAACTGAGGCAAATACTGGTGTTGAGAGATGAAATTCTAGGCCTAAGAGACAATAAATAAATAAATGGACAATTCACCATGTCTGGAAGGCACCCACTCAATTGTTCTCAAAGAATTCAAATGTGAAATTGCTGATTTTCTAACAGTTTCTTGGGTTGCTGAGTTTGTTTTTTTTAAAGCGCTTGTGAAAATTCATCAGCATTTTAGAGCTAATTTCTCCTAATATACATATTTTTGTATGCCATTTTTCTTATATACACATTGTACAAGCACATTATTTCATCTCATTTGTAGTAATACATGCATTGTTACACATATTTTCCCCCAACATACACATTTCTGTACAAACTGTTTGGAGAACTGCATTGAAAAATATGCATAAATGTGAATTTTGAACTATAAGCTGGTTTTGGTTTGCATATATTAAAAGAAAGTGTAAACCAGGTTGAGTTTGCATGAAAATACTAAATGAACCGTGTCCTAGGTTGTGAGTTAAAGAAGGCTTACATTAATTTGGGGGTTCTGTATTTGGTTCTGGTGGTTTACAGTCACAGACAATGAAATGAGCAGCTTAAAGATGGTCTTTCTGTCTACCCATGAAGGGCAAGTTCTCTTTATTAAATTCTAAGTCATCTTACTCTTCTTCAGAGTCTTATATTAATGTTTTAGAAACGTGCAAATTAATTTCAGTATAATCGTTTAATTAATAAGTTAAGAGGTACATGTTTAATCAGCCAAAGATTCTTTCATTGGCTGACAATCTTCATGCATTATATTAGTTTAACAATTAAGCCAAGCTTAAAATAGCAATAGGAATTCAGTTAGTAACTGACTGCTTCTTTATTCATTCAGCCTCAACCTCCCCATTACATGGAATTTTATCTTTCTTCTACTTCTTTCATTCAGAATCAGCCAAAGAAGGATGTGAGTCCTACTAGAGGAAGAGTAGGCAGCAACTACTTGATGCTTTCTCCTCCAGTCATTTTTTCAGTTCAAAATCACCCTCCCTACTGTGGGGAAAGACTGGGGTTTCAAGGCTGACAAAAATTTCAGAAAGTTATAAAATAAGTAGTTATAAAATAGCTGTATTTGCTCCTTGGAAAGCCTTTTATGGCCAGGAGAGGGGTGGGGTAGTGAAAGTAAAGGTGTGCATTGTATGTTTACTTTATGGCGTGGTGGTTTGAGTTCTTCACTAGAACCTTGAGAGACCAGGATTCAAATCCCCACTCAGCCAGGAAGCTCAGTGGATGACCTTGGACCAGTCACTATCTTTCAGCTCAACGTACCTCACAGGCTTGTTCTGAGGATAAAACTGGAGAACCATGTATGCCCCTTTGAGCTCTTTGGAAAACAGGTGGGATGTGAATGTAACAAATAAATAAACCCACTTCTATGCACCTTGTTTGCGTTTTAAAGCCTTTCCCAGCAGCCTTGCTTTATGACAGCCCTGCTTCATGTCAGAACTAATTCTGCACACAGGGATTTCATTTCTGACTCATTTCTTTCTCCTTCACAGGGCTATTGATATCACAGGCTAGCATTTAAAGAAAGTCTGGGTTCGCAATGGTTCCACTACAGAAGGAGAAGGGTTGAAGAATTATACTGAGTCCAAGCAGGTACCAGCAGCTGGATTCAGTCAACATACTATGTTGTTTTCAAGCATCCTCAGTGATAATCTCAGAGTCCAGGTGTTATGTACTGAAGTTCTCACCCTGGGCCAGCAGGGAGATACTGTAGATAGTTCAGGTGCACATATGAAAATAAGGGATCGAAAGTGACGTTCAGTGATTGGATAGTTACAGAAAGTTTTTACAGTTACGTTGTACTGGAGCTCTAGATAAGCAGGCTGGCTGAACCTTTCAGTTCAGTTCTGTTCTGACCTGTGAATAAACAAGAGCTGTTTGGAGAATCGCTGTGTCATCTGATATGTTCACCCACAACTTAACACTAAGTATGATGGTTTATGTCTACCGCTACCTAACATTCCTTGGCCAGCAGATTTTTAAATGGTTCAGAACGCCTTACAAGAAAACACAGGCACATACATTAATTATCAGCATCCAAAACTCTCTCATTCCAATCATTTAGCAATCCATGATAGCTCAGTTGGTGGGGAATGAGACCCACAATCTCAGGGTCTTGGGTTTGAGCCCCACGTCAGGCAAAAGAATTCTGCATTGCAGGGGGTTGTACTAGATTATCCTCATGGTCCCTTCCAACTCTAATTCTATGATTCACACTCAGGGCCAGCAGTAGACATTGTGCCAATGTGCCATCCAAAGCAACTGCTGTCCCACTTACTTTCTCTGCCCCTTGTCAACTGCACAGCTGCCACTAGCATGGTAACAGCACTGACCATGCATTGACTCCAGTTCCCAGTCCCTTTATGCTGAGAAAGAGCTAGGGTTCCTTCAGAGCAAGGCATTCTGGGCAAGGTCACCCAGAAGATTGCCTGCTGCACCATGGCTTGGTTGCCATGGCCATCCCTACTTGCACTGGAACATAAGAAACTGCCTCCTACTGAGTAAGACCACTGATTCATTTAACTCAGTATGGCTTGCTTGGGCCTGCAGTGGCTCTCCAGTGATTCAGACAGGATCTTTCTCAACCCTATCTGGAGGTGCTGGGGATTGGAATTGGGGGGGTGCTGTTCAGGGAGCTACACCCCTTCTCCTGTTAATCACTCTCTCTTAACAAGGAGAGGAGGTGTGATTATCTGCTGCTGTGGCCTATACACATTCACACAAACATCAACCACGGTCACATCTTAGAATACAGAATTTGGTAGAGTTAGTGGACAATTCTTTAAAATACTCTAATTCCATTAGCAATGAATGAGCTAGGCTGAAAAAAAAACCCCAGCATTCGGTTATTGATAAAATCAATTCAAATTAAACTACACATTAGCATTGCAATATTAATATGCACATATCTGTATGCAATTGTCCCTGATATACTTATTCTTGCTACACATTTTCACTGATATACGGTAATTCATTTTTAAATGTTATTTCCACTAATACATGCATTTGTACACTTTACCATAAATATATTCATTTTAATACACATTACTTAGCTACATTTCAAAATTCAGAGAACTGCACATTTCAAAGATGGCAGTGTTTTGTTTCACATACTGTTGCAGAAAGCAATCTGATCTGAATTTATCCCCCATCTCTAGTGATTGCATAGCATTGCTCTGATGGGGGCATCTGGGTTAAAAACATGACAGCCTACACTGCTGGAAGTCAACATCCAGAGACCCAAGGTTGAAGAATCATATTCCAGGGTATTTCTGGGTAAGAGGATCATGGCCACTATCAGGTGGCAGCCAAGGGAAAGTAGTCTGCAGCCAGCCAGTTTTGCTCTAACTTTGAATATCACTTTTACCCTCAAAATTAATTTGACCCCATTTTTCCACCTCAATTTTGACGTGGAAGTTCTCATTAGAGAACTTTTGTCCCTTCTTAACTGTCCCTGAGACATGTTGAGCATATGCCACTCAGAAATAATTCCAGGTATCCGTCTCTTCATAAACAGCCTTGTTAATACCATCACTTCTAGTAGATTAATTTTTTTAATATCTTCTCATTCCAAATTTAGTGCTGCATGTAGGAGTTTTTACCTTTTTCCAGGTTACTCAAGCAGAAGTATTCATTTAATTCTCCCAAACGGAGTTATAAGGGTTTAAAATTACCTTCACTCTCCTGCCTAACCTTTCTGTCTCTTTGCTCATTTATTTCTCAACCAGTGGCAATGCACTGATATAAAAGATTACACAATCTGTGTTAATCAAGCCATTTGTGCAGAGACAGAAAATACTGTTTGATTAAAGGGGGGGGGAGGAGAAATGTTTAAGGCTGAAAGAGAGAACAGTGCAAGCACGTCACTGCATTAACACAAACCACTGAATGTCACTTATATTAATTTTTGTTTTGTGGAACATGCATATTCCTAGGATCAATGTCCTTTAGAAATACGTTCAATCTAAAACCTAAAAGCTGTGCTTCTGCGCTAAAACTTCTGCAAATATTTATATTACTGAAAAGTTGCCTTTTCCTGGTTCCAGAACATATTGTTCAGAGGGTGCTATGTGAGGGTTCACCACTGAAAAGGCCCTCTCTTTAATCACCACCTCCCCAACCTCTGACATTCTGAGAGGAGTCTCTGTAAATAATCTTAAGACCCAGGTGGGCTGATAAGGTGCAGGGGTCCCAATCTGTGTAAAGCATTATAGGGTTTGGGAGTGTTTTGTTTTGGTGTTTTGTTGTTTTTTTAAACAACCTTGAATAATATATTGTGTTAATACCATCACTTCTAGTAGATTAATTTTTTTAATATTGTGTTACATGTAGAGCCTGTTGGATCAGACCACTTGACTGACATAAGTAGTTATGCTGCTAGTAGGTTATTAGGTTTTGTAAGGAAGTTACAAAAGTTGTAAGGAAATGAAATATTGTTTTTTTAGTCTTGCTCTTCACTCTGGGAACATGGTATCAATGAAGAGTGGAGAATAAATCATTTAAACAGGATAATTAAATATTAAATTATATTATGGTAAAATTTGTTTTAGTTGCTCTCCATTTTTACCCCTGGCCCTGCCTACCAATTGTTGCCCATACGGAGATGCAGCCCTTTGTCTGAAAAAGGTTTCCCCACTACTAGTTTGGTTAATGATTGCTGGAGGTTAATGATATGCATTAGGGATCTGTATTTGAAGCATTTTGGGTTTTAATCATATTTATCTTATTTACTCTTGTTATTAAGTGGAACTTTAATTGCAAATGTTTAATTTGGATGGGTTGCCTGGCCCCCCACCCGGATATTATGATGGAGGGCAGACTACTTCGAAATATTTTAAATAAATGTCAGTGAGTATAAGCAGAAGTAGGATATTTTTCCAACTGAGATTATTCACTAAGTGAATCTATGGGTGAGTCATTGATGATTGAGCAGAACAAGAGTGGCTTTAAACTTCACTGCACACACATATGGCATCAGTACAAAAACAAAGCAAAGATCTGAATAATATCCAGGTGCAACATTTGTGACATCTTATAACTGAGATGTCTATTCAGTACTTTAAATAAATTTTATCTTTTTAAAGGAAATCACATGCTAAATAGGGGGAAATCTTAGCAATCTTCATCCAGGAAACAACTGTTACATATCTTGTGTGTTTGTGTGTATGTAATACATTCATTTCCAGCTTTGCCCCTTTGATAGTCTGATATTGAAGAAGCATATAATTGTATTGGGCCCCTCAATGCCTCTTCTGGAAAAAGCTTGTCAAGCACAACATCATCTGCCATCACCCTCTCTGATGGTATGACTAGCCCTGATCTGGGGCAAAATCCAAGCAAAGGGGGTTTCAGAAGTATCCCTGGTTCCTGAGACATGAGGAAGATCTCCTTCAGAAGTCCCACTAAGATTAATGGAAGCCTTGCAAGACCACCATATTGTTCACTTAGCAATTTGACTAAAAGTTCAGCACAAACTCAGGGTGACTGTTTAGAGCCTGCCAATGCCCCCTGAGCAAGCACTCTTGTTATTCTGGAAGTAATTGTGAATGTTAAAAGGTATGATGTGAGCTTTGCTACAAAAAGAAATACATAACACTAAAAATACCCCAGTGATCCATGCACGTTGCCATCGTGTCTGACAAATTCAATTAAGTCAGTCATACATCATTTCCCCCAGTGTTATTGATAGAGACACAGCAGTATTGAATTTTAATTATTCAGCACGTATCGATCCCACAATAATTTGGCGAGAATGATTTTCGAGTTGTCAGTCCCCTCAAGAGGCAACAGCTATTATCTAATTATATATCACACAGTGTCATTTGAGCAAAAAGGAAAAAAGTCTTGCAAATTTTTACAGACAAGAGACTCACACATAGCTCACAGTGACATGGAGTGGCTGTAAAGAAGAAGTGGCAATGGCCTTTTCATTTGTATTGAGAGGGGGAAATGCCATGTCAGAATTACACTTCGGAGAAGTTCACATTTTATACAATTCACTCGACAATTGCTGAGCAAAGGCCTTCTTCCACAGATCCATGCGGGCATACAGCTATGTGCAGTGATATCTCCATTCCGTAACCTGTTATCACTTATGATCATCTCTCTCTGAGGTTGAACAAAGAAGATTATTGAGCCATGAGTATCCCCACAATACACACAGCATTAATCACATGTAATTTCCCCATGGGGCTAAATGCAGCTGGGAAGACAAGGACTTTAGAAGCAGAACACTGACAAGGGGGAAAGAGTACATACTCCTTTAAAAAAATAAATGCTGTTCTAACTTTTAAAAAGATGTTGCTCAAGTTTTAAAAAATGGAACATGGGGAAAACAACATGGGATTAACAACATGGCTAGTTTGAGCCATGCACATGCACTCACAGACAGATAAGTGGTGTTCTCAGATATGTCCATGGCAAGTGATCAGCCATCTGACAGAGCAAAGGTGGCTAGCCTGCAGCCCTCAATACTGATGGACTCCAACTCCCATCAGCCCCAGCCAACACAGCCAACAATCAGGGAAGATGGAAACTATAATTCAGCCACATCTGGGGGGCCAAAGTTAAGTCACCTGTGTGGCAGATGCACTTGTGGTGGCCTTGCTCCTGAAAGAATAATTGGTCATACAGCCACACGTTGTGAATGCAAGGTGCCCTAAGGCAGTGTTCTTTGACCTTCGGAGCCCAGATGTTGTTGAACTTCAACTCTCATCACTCCTAATCATTGACTAGGCTGGCTGAAGAACATATTACCAGTTGTGGATGTGGGTAAAATTCCTTCCCAGGCCCATCAAGTAGCAGCTAACAGAAGTCTGAAAAAGAGGCTGAAATCCAAGGGTGAGAAGGGTAGATTATGTCCGTTGACTAGTGATAAGAAGAGGATGCACTGCGCTAAGAGCTGTAGATAGGTGATCTTGCGCCCCCAGCAGAACTGTCCAAATTGCGCCCCCTAGCCATGAACAAATTAGCTCTTCTCTCCACCTCTCCTCCAACCACCACCCCCCACACCCATTCAATCCCTCACACACTTCACCTTGTAATGAATTCTGATTAAAGGAGGACACCAAGATGGAGAAGGCTGACCTAGATGACATTATATAGGAATCTTCCTACTTATGCACAGGTTACATTCCAGGACCCTGCATGCATGTGAAATCGCATAAAGTGGGGAGCACCCCACTTTAAAAGGGAAAAGGGCACGGGAGCCAATTCCTTGGGGCCAAGTTTCCTTCACCCCCCTAAAATATTTGAGGAGGTTCCCCCCGCCCCAGTTAATGGGCATTGACATTCAAATAGTGCACATGCGCTCCATCTTGTGGTCAGTTATACAGCCCTGACTGTACTCCCATTCCTGACTTTTGGGGTCAGGGGAGAGCTGAACATGAGGGAAGGTTCCCCCTTGCCCAACCCAGCCCTACTCCTACTCAGGCAGTAACCAGCACCTAGTTGACCCCCAGGCAACATGGAATGACTTATGTTTCAGCAGAATTGGGTGCTGAGCAGGGAGGTAGCAGAGGCCCCTCCCATTATTACTGTGTGTGATGCACAAAGTGCCTCATCCCAGGGGCATAGGAAGGAGGGTGAGGGGATTGGACTGCCCTGTGTGTCATCCTGAAGGAGGGTGACATTCGGGGCAGTCCCCACACCCGTGACTCCCCCAAGCCTAGCAAGATGCGAAGCAGTGAGCGTGAGCATGAGTGGGGAAAGTGGTGGAGCAGCTGCCGTGGCTGTCCCCCTTCCCCCAGCTCACTGTAGGCTTGGGAGTCATGGGGGGCACTGAATGTCACCCCCCTTTAGCTTGAAGGGGATAACATTCGGTGGCCCCTCAGCCCCAGGGAGGATTGTGGCACCACGCCGATTGGCCCAGTGAGTGAATCTCCTTGCCCCTTGGGCGGATCGCCCCTCCCCCGGGTGCACGGCATGTGTGCCGCTCCAGGTGCCGGAGCACCCAGCTCCGCCACAGCCCCATCCCACTTATGTGGTTGAAACTGATTATGCCTATACTGTACACTGATGCAGAGGCTGCTGAAATACTCAACATTGCACCAGTCTTTATCTAATCAAAGAAATATGGGTATGGAACATCTGAGGGATTTTAAGTGTCCTCTGCAAAGACTAGTTCAAACTCCCCCTAAAGCCTTGACGTTCCTTCTTAGTTATATAGGAACAAGATAACTCTTTCTCTCTCTCTCTTTTGCTCTGTCATGCACATAGAAGGTATCGACTTTCCAGGACTACTCTACACTTTTGTTAGACTTCTATGCTACACTTAATGCATAACATGCAACTATGCTATCTTCTTAGTCTTAAATGAACTGAGCCAGACCCTGCAGCAAACTTTTGAGGCCTTTCTTTGTGTGACACCACACACACACACACACACACACACACACACACGTTGGAGGGTGGCAACACAAGAATGGGACTTTTCAGTGGTGTCCCCTTGCTTATGGAATGCTTTCCCCAGAGAGGCATGCCTGGTACCATCTTCATCCTTAGGCAGCCGGCAAGTATTTTTCTCTTTATCTAGGCTTGTGGCCCTTAATTTGAAGGATGACATTGTGGCCTCTTTTCATGGGGGCAGGACCCATAGATCTGCTTTCTATTTGTATAGTTGTGTCTTTAGGTTTTTATTGATATTCTTAATTGGTTCTAAGTCACTTTGAGTCACTCTGCGAGAAGAGGAACCAACAAATACAATAATTAAAAATTAATTGCAACTGCAAGGAGCGATGGTTATCAAGATAACAGTGTTTTATCAAGATAACAGGTGAAGTTTATCACTTCTGTCCCTAGCCATGAACACCCACCACCCAATATATCTCTCACCACCCCTCTTAGACCAGAGGGCATCATTAAACTGTTTCCATTTGCACCACTGGAAGGGAGGGATGCTACTGAGTCTGATATCTGGGTGGGTAGAGGCAATATTCAGCAGTTGCTGCTGGGGAGGGGAGTAATACGCTTCACTCCCCTGTGTGGAGGAGTTATATCCAACTAAGTTCTACTCAGAGTAGACCCACTGAAATTGATGGGCCAAGTTAGTCATTGCCATTCATTTCAGTGGGTCTACTCTGAGTAGGACTAGCATTGGATACAACCCAAGAATTCCCCTAACCCCACATTAGCTGCAATGAAGGAAAACAGGAGACATAGTTGCACAGCATATTTAAGTGTAACATGTAGTCTGACCCTTTGCAGTGAAAGCGGACTCAGCAACATCCATCAATTATATTGCTATAACTGCATTATAAACATGTGGCACCAGATGGTGATGTAGAGCAGTGATTTGCCGCCAATGGGATTTTCCATTGACAGCTTTTATTAGGTGTTTTTCTATAGCGTTTTTTAAATCAGTATACAATAGTTCTAACCAGCCTGTCTGTGTTAGATCTCCTGAGCTTAACAATTCTTGCACAATTCCCCTTCCCCAAGTCCTCCTTGCATTTTTGGTGTGTGTTTTCCCCCCAGCAGACAGACCCTCTGCTTAGCTTTCAAACGCTCTTCTGCCTAGCTACATTTTTCAACTTCTCAGCTGGATGCCAACTTTTGCACCGCACAACCCCTGAACTCAGGGTGATTCCAGAAGTGATCGTGCTGGGATGAACTCAGCTGGAATGAACACACACACTTTCTTCATAAAGACAAATGGCACAGCAATACTCTCTTGGAAATGGCTTTATATAGCAAGGACAGAAATAAGCAGCTGACCACAGCTTCCTCCAACAGTGTTGTCTAAAGGGCCAGATTGCAGCAAGTGTTACCTTGAGAGGTTTCTTTCCTTTTTTCTGCAAAAACCTTATAATATAGAAACAGATATAAAATAAATGGTGGGTGAACAGAGCCTTCAAATGTGGTGGTTAAACATTTAGAAAATGACACTCAACTCCCACTCACTTCAAATGGAGTCACATTTAAAAAAAAAATTAAAAGGTTACTGCTGGTTTGAGGGCAATTTAGGAACTAGATACCGGTATATTTTTTATATTGAAAGAGAGACATTCAAAAAAATCTGGACCATCTGAAAAAATTGAGAGGGAAATGACATCAGGAATTCAGCACAGAGGACTGGAATGACAAACTTGCACAAAACAAGAGTTAAATATTGTAATTACTAACAGGTTAGTACTTATTTAAGTGGATGTGAGCATATATGTCAGATTCATTGCCACCTTGAAGATTCTCTGTATTCTTCATTATAATGCGAGTTTGTATTTCCCCTTTCCCATAATCTGAGTAATCTTGCTGCATATGCCCCTGATTTGTATATGAGATGAAATATTGCAGTTCAACAACCTCTGGATACCACCACACTGGCAACCTGTGGTGTAGATCAGAGTAGAACTGGAGAGACTTTGAAACTCAGTCATTTTCTCTCTGCTTAACCAACCTTACAAGGTTGATGTGAGAATTAAAATGGTGGGGAGTAGGAAAGCAGATATGTCACATTGTGAGCTGTAAGCGGGAGGGTGGCTTATGAATATAGTGAAGAAACAGAGCCCATGGCCACAATCCCAAGTATTCGTCAGCATGGAAACACTCAACAGAATATTGAGGATAGGGGTGGGGAGTGGCTCAAGTGGAACTTTTCTACAATGCGTACCTTGTGATTCCTAAGCATTCGTCCATACTGGTCAATAATGGGTGCTTGCTGAGATTATCCATTGGCAAAGGAAATATACTCTGTATAGGCTGATGAGTGCTCTTATTAAATGACATGATGAATCTTGCTACTGGAAATTGATCACCTTGGGTTCCAATTAATACCTGACTGTTCCAATAATTATTTCAGAGCAATTTTTTTATATAAAAAAGAGAGAGAGAGAAAGAAAAGAAGGAAAGAAGCAGTTTAAAACCTGCCAAGTTGTTCAGAACCCCAATCGTCACATTTCCTTCAATAAATGTGAGCAGCTTTCCAACAGAAGCTCACAGGTGCACCTGAGATCAACATCTAGCTGAAGGCAAAAGAAAAAAAAAATAGGGCAATTAAGCAAGGGCTGTGAGATGTTTGCAAGGCAAAATGCTCTCTGAAAGGCTCCATCAATCAAAACCCCTTATTATCTCTGAATGTGACATCAAATCCATGTAAAGTATAATACATTTTCTTGTCAGTCAGACACCTGACATTATGTGTCATGTATCTAATTATTCAGCTGTATGGGGAGGGGGAAATTCAGTACTTGAACTACTAGCAGAGCGAAGAGATGGGCAAACATCCTAGAGCATAAGAAAAGCCCTGCAGCATCAGAGCAAAGGCCCATCTGGCCCAGCATTCTGCTCTCATGGTGGTCAACTGGTTGCCACAGGGGGAACAGCACATTCCCCTGCCCAAGTGCCATGAGACTGATGGAAATTATTACCTCACCCTATGGATGTATCCCCCCCCCAAAAAAAAGCTTTGTTGAATTTTATGAAAATGCATGTTACACAAATGTAACAAACGAAAACTAGGTGCAATATTAGGCACAGTGAAATCAGTAAGTAGTAGGAAAAACCATTTCGGCCATGATTTGTAAATGGAAAAAAAGAATAAAGACTCCAAAGAACTTAAACCTCTTTCACTACTCAGCTTCATTGGATAACCCAGGTTGCAATGTTATGAGAGGAATCAAAGCCTCTTTCTGTCTACTTTCTCCACACCATGCATTTTATACATGAAATGAAAAAGCCCCAAACGTTGTAATCTGGAGAAGAATTTACTGTTCTTACAGACCATTATGCCTTGAAGCGGCTTCAAACAATGTACGGTACAAATACAAAATTGCAACTAGGATTGTGCATCTTGCAGGCATTCAGCTTTAAAGTGGAACATTTCCTTGACAAACAAAATCAAATTGCAGATGTGTTTGTCAAGACACGATTTCTTCTCTCTCTGATTTGTTTTGACATCCCACACTGTATCCCATATGGAATGATAGTGTTTTGCTTATTAAGAAGGTGGAGAAATTTCCAGCTGTGAACTCATCAGTGGCACCCAGTCTGTTATCCAGTAGAAGGATAACTTCCAGTTGTCCATAGATGACAGTTTTCTAATGGTATATTGGTCAGCAATACCTGCAATGACTATTGAGTGCTGTGCTGTACTGAGGGTTTCATATGAAACTCCCTGGTTCAGAGGTCTCAGGGATTGCTGAGGATGGAGAAATGAAGAGGGTGAACTTTTAATGAACTGAAACATTCATCTAGAGGAACTTGAGCTTAACAAGTTCATTTCATAAATGGACAAAATTATACTAAAGCCAATTCCTTTTTTTAAGGGGGAAATGGTTGAAATAGAACTAGTTCCTTCTTAAAATGAACTTTTCAGGCACTGGCTTTTGCCGAAGGATAAGACATCTTCAGTAGCTTTGTTCTCAGTCCCTGATCAGCTGAGCTCTACACATAATGCTCACAATCTGCATATGTCAGTAGGCTGCCTGAGAATTCAGACTGTCTGCTTCAAGTCAACTGAAACCTGGAGGATTGTGCTACAAGGATGACCATCTTCTGACATCTGGCACCATGACCTAGTCCTGCTGGCTGCAATGACCTCATCTTTCTCCCCCCAAAAAACCTCTTGCTGCCTTAATAAAGAGAGCACCAGCAAAAATAGCACAGAATGATTATTTAATGAAGTGTGGGGAACCCCACCAATGGAGGTTTCTCTTTTAAATCCAAGTTAGAATTGAAGTACCTGAAGTTAAACAGAACCTCCTGTTGTGTAGGCAGACCAGATGAACTGACCTGGACCCTGCAGTCACCAACTGAGGCTTTTCTATGTGTGCCGCATGTGTGAGAGATACAGAGTGCGGCAAAACGAGAACAAGCCTTTTCTGCAGTGGTTCCCTGTTTGTGGAATGCTCTCCCCAGGGAGGCTTGCCTGACACCTTGCAAGTGTTTGGGTGCCAGGCAAAAGCATTCTTGTTCTCCTAGGCCTTTTGCTAATAAAACAATCTTTGGCCTTTTAAATTGTGGCAGGTATTGTTTTTGCTTTTTACTTTGTTGTGCATTATTGTGCTTTTATATTGTTAACTGCCTCGTGACCCTTAGATGAACAGCAGTAGAGATCTTTAATGAGGAAGAGGAAGAAGAAAACCCAGAATATGGCTGAGATTAACAATTGCCAAGAATCCTAAGCATGCTTGCTTTGGAGTAAGCCCTCCTGAACTGCCTTAGCCCCTGCATGGACAGCCAGACAGAAGCACCTCCTCCCAGATCCCTTTAATGGGATGTGCCTTTCTTTGGAGGGGCAGACAGAAGCTTACAACCGCCCCTCCAACCAAGACTAAGGCCAATCCAATGCCAAATCACCAAAGTGGTGACAATTGCGATGAGGTAGGAAAAACCCTCAGATGGGGCCAATTTAGCCCCATCTTAGAAAATTTCTGCCTGGCTCCAAATATGGCAACCAACAATGACCATAGCAAGGTCAAGTAAAACAACACAGAAAGAGAGGGTGGGTGGGGAATCCAAAAAGGAACTGCACAAAGGGGAAGAGGCCTGTTTATATGCTCCAGGAGCAGATCCAAGTGAAGCCTATTGGCTCAGTTGGGGCTGCCCCTGGCGAGCCTCTGCCTCCCAGGTTGCCTGCCATGGGACAATTCATCCAGCAGACCTACAACCTGCTTCCCGATCAATGGGGAGAGTCAATTTGGTTCCCATCAGCCGGGAAGCTGTCCCCATGCAGTTGCTATGTTGGATGGCATGGAGGACGCAGTAGCTGGCCCACAACACCACAGCACCAGAGATAAAGTAAGCCAACTTCTAGATACATTGAGCTAAAAGAAGTTCTGGTTCTTTAAGCAGAGAATACAATAGCCCCATGAAAAGCTTGTCCTTATGTCATGAAGATAAGATGAATGGAGAAAGAGTTGATACCCTCAGAAATCCAGTCTCTGGGCCAGATCTCAAGAGTGTCTGGAATACTACACAAATTTAATTCCAAAAAATGAACTATCCACTCAGAGCTCCATGTCACAATACCTTTCTGCAATCCTATTTATGGTGTGCATTATTGAGTGGCCAGTGTCTTAGGAGTCACATAAAAGCAACACAAAGTTTTTGTGAGTGAATGAGAAAGAAAGGGAGGCACCAAACCTGGAGAATTTATCCAATCTGATTTTAAGGATAAGAAATTGGGATGCTAGCTTAGCCTTCTCAGAAGGCAGCTGGCGCCCCCTGCAGGTCAATCTTTGTATTAGCCTCCTTACTCCTGGTTGTGTGGAATTTTGCTTGGAATATCCAAATGCAAGTGTACAGCTGAACAAGTCAGGGGTTAGTTCCCCGAGTAGTCTGCCAATTAAAGTGAGTTTAGAAGAAAGGCTGACAGCTTTGTGATGAAGCCCTCTAAATTATTTACTTGCCTTCTGAAAGAAGCACACCTAGAAGTGTTTTCTCTCTCCTTCCTCCCCTCTTTCCTTTTAAAGAACAGCTTTGATACTTTTGCGAGATGAAAATAAGGTGAAAAGAAAATCATCCTTTAAAAAGATTCCTGAAGCTCCTCTTGACTGGGGAGGGGGAAAAAGCCAAGCTCTTGTCTCCTACCTCTGAGTGATAGGAGATTCATTGTCTGCCTTTCAAGCTGTCTATTGTGGTTGAGACAATCTGCTCCTCCTCTAGCAATCCTATTGAAGCAACATAGCCATTTTATTTTATTTTTTGAAAAAGATTAATTGACTGAAATGCAACGAGACTGCAGAGCCCCGTTTTGCTTTGTGCAAAGAGGTCAGCCCTTAGCCACGTTTGCGTGGAATTCTGGGAGGTGGAGAAGGCACAAAAGCTATTTCAAGCCCCTGTTTATGACAAGGCTTTGTAGCCACAGTAATGAGACGGTGGGCTAAAGCGTGTATTATTCGAAACCATTTTGCAGTCTTGCAGCATGGAAAATGAAGACTGTGCCTGAAAGACTATCGTCTCTTTAATTCTGTTCAGAGGGAATAACGATGAAACACTAGGCCATAAGAGGATGTAATTGTCAGTGCAGTCACTTTAATCAAAGGCATCTGCAAACATTAACTGACAACTTGCCCATTGTTTCAAATTTGTTGCACTCTTCCTAGTTATTTTTTCCCATTTAAAGCAATGATCCGAATCAAAGGGCCAACTACATGCGGGTGAAATATCATTATCGATTGCAAACCCCAATCCCATAATGACTTTGTCTTTCAGTAAGTATTTAAGCAGACACTGATAATTACACAGCTCTATACAGATTTAGAGATAAACACCACCTCTAGTCATTGTAGCATGGTTTTTTTTTTCCCGAGGGAGGGGGGTGGTCGCCTGTTGTTGCTACTCCAATTCCCATTAGCCTCTGGTCTGGGATTCAGGACTCTCAAAAAATCACCATAGGTATGTTATAAATAATAATTGTCTGGATGGGGGAGAAATTTGATCCAGCTCACATTTAACCATGAACCTACCTAATTTGCACTTCCAAAACATTACATGAACTACTGTGCAACCTTGTTTCAAAATTAGCATTTCTCCAAATTTTGGAGTGCAATTTTGCAGCTAAGTAATGTGTTTATACTAGGGTACAGTGTGCATTAAAATTTACATGTTGGTGAAAATAACAAACAACAATGCATTATATTCAGGGAAGTTGCTTTGGGGGGAAATGTGCATATTAGGGAACACTGCATACAAGCATTACGAGAAATTTACACTAAAATGCTGGTGAGTTTTCATGGGAGCTTTTATTCATAAAACAAAAGCAAAATCACAGATTGATGTGGAAATGTGGAGAATGAGTTTAAGAATAGAAAAAATGAGAAACAAAGAAAAACCAAAATTGGCAGATTAACCCATTCCTAGTCTAGAGAAACAAAACAAACACAACAAAGAATAAGAAGACAGCTGTCACAGATCCCAACTGTGAGTAAATTTTGATAAGCAAGAGCACAGCTTTACTTTTGGACTATTTTTGCAGCATGCCTGCATGGGGCTGTTTCTAGGGGGTGAGTTGGAAGAGCATCATTCAACATCTGCCATGCAGACAGGTGGCAGGCCAGCAGGGGTTGAATGTCTCCCAGGGATTTGTATCACGGCTTGCCCTAAATTATTAAATATGTCCCTTTTCTCCTACCTGTGAATTCTGAGAAATGAGGAGCAGGAAACAGCTTGTGAAAACTCTCCCTCAAGAGTAAAGTGCAATAAGAGCCTATATGCATTGTGCAATAAAGTACAAAAAACAGCAACAGGAGATCATTCAAAAGCACTGTTTAGCTATTGCTTCTCATCTCCATCACTTCACATTGAGAAGGTAAAGTCCATATTCACCCCAGCCACCTGGCCTTCCCAGTATCAGTTTATTATATATATGTCCTCATTGCTTTCTCAGTAAATCAGTGCTCAAATTACTGAGAGGGAGATCCCTAATGATATCCACAAGCCCCACCCAACTCCCACCAAGTTTAGCCAAATCATTCCTCCCACCCAGCCTTCTAAGTGGAGTAGCTAAGGCATACTCTGCAACTACCCTGGAAAAACTGGGAAATCCCTTTTTTTAATCATGGGAGAACTGCAGCCATTCTGGTTGCTGTGATCTCATATAACTTCACAGCGCAATTTCATTGTGCCTGGAAAAACTGCTTTTGGGGTGGAGCCATGGCATGAAGTTGCATGAGATCACAGCAACCAAAATGACTGCCATGCTCTCGTAATAAAAAAAAAATGGGAAGACGGTGTCTTGGAAGACGGCATCCCAGATTCTGGCTTCAAATTGCTGAAGGGTGTGGCTAAGGCAGCTTAGCCACACAGGAATATGGGAAGCTGCCTTATACCGAGACCAGTGGTCCATCTAGCTTCCTGTTGTCTATACCAATTGGCAGTGGCTCTCTAGGGTTTCATACAGGATGCTCTCCTAACCCTAGCTGGAGATGTTGGACATTGAAACTGAGGCCTTCTGCATATGAAACGATGTGCTCTGGCACTGAGCTATGGGGCTTCCCTGCCTCTGGTCTCCCTGTAATGAAAGCATTGCAATAAATTTGGCTAGATTTCACCCTACCCAAAGTAAGTTGCAGAATCTGCCCTCAGAATTCTCAAAAGCTTTCTTTTCGTGAAGAAAGCTTCCATTTTTCTTCCTCATTCTCAGGACACTTGAGAACTGCTTTAGAATTTCCATGGATGTGGGCTTTTGAGTTTTTCTTGTACATCTGAGGGGGCTGAGGGTGGTGTGGTGTTTTTTTTTTTTTTCCTTGAAGCATTCTGAAGCCTGCCTGCCTAACTACACTTCGGGATCTTGGGGGTGGGGGTTACTTCATGTTGTCTTCTCCTGGGTTTTATAATGAACCACAGGCACCAGGGAAGGCTGAAGAATGCAGACCACCAGCAAGATGATCTGTAGGGTGAAAGTAAGGACACTCACAAACACCCCCTGCCACCTCAGAAGTAGGTAAACATAACAGAACTACAGCACTCTACATGACAAAGTCATAGAAGGTTTCTCTCCTTTTTGACAGTTTTCAGATTCTCATCAGTAGGTGGGGAATGGCTGGGGGTATGTGACCAAATTTAGGGCACAGATATTTCAGTACCAAAAGAAAGTATTTCAGGGGCCTTATTGCTTGCTTGCTTGCTTGCTTGCTTGCTTGCTTGCTTGCTTGCTTGTAGAATGCAGACTATTGATAAGACAATTGCAGGATGTAAGTAAGGACACTCACAAACATGTTTCAGACACCTCAAAAGCCACCCATGAGAATTTCATTGAAAGTTTCTCTCCCCTTTGATAATTTGCAAATTCAAATTATTTTCTCATTAGTACATGAAGAATGGTTGGCGGGGGAACATGAGAAAAATTTCTGGCACAATGCTAGCTTTTTCCATTTTGAAAGAAATCGTTCCGGGGTGGTTGTTTCTTTTCTGTTTGCTTGTTTGTTTAACTCAAAGCAGCTCTGCATGCATCTGAGAGAGAAAAAGGGAAGCAGAAGCTGTTCCACTTTTACCCTTCTGGCCATTTTTATTTTATTTTATTTCAAATCACCCTCTGCACTTTTTATATTAATTTGTTGTTTGTTTGCTTGGGCATTTCTGCACTGCCCAATCAACTGTGTCCTCGGGGCAGCTCTCAATTTAAAAATCAATAAAACACAAATATAATCAACAGTACTAAAAAACAATATAGGAACACCAGCAGCATAAAACCATACAAGGGCATAAAATCATTAAGTGGTACTAATAATAAAAAAGAGGGGAAAGACAAAATAATACTGACAAATGAAAGCAGGCAATAAGAAAAGACTGGGAGAGGGGAGGGAGATGCCTTGCAACAGTAATGGTCAGCAGGGCTGGTGAACTTACCTGATCTCCCATCACCAGTATCACTGCAGCTCATTGTAGCTGACACAATGCAAACCCACCAGCAGAGACAATCTAGCACTATTGTTGGTTCATTTGCACTGTACTGACCTTGCTGGCACCTCTCTTCACCGCTCTCCCTCCTAGTAAGTTGCTTCAGCATTCCTCAGATGAAAATAGGGACATTTCTCATTCCCCCCCATCCAACTGACTCCCCCTCCCCATTTTTTTAAAATGATATTTATTGAAGTTTCCATTAACAACATATAAAAACAAACAACAATAATAAAAAACAAACATAAACAAAAACAACAAGTATAGTTTCAGACCTTATTTTCTCAGCCTACTTTCCCCGACTCCCTCATACCTCCCCGTTCTGTATTCTAATTTCATTATCCAGTCAGTAAATCCATTCCCTTATTTCCCAAAGTTTTTTGACAATTCCATTCCTTTTCTTAATTAACATCTCAGAACACCGTATTATTTTCCAAAACATGTCTTTCTAGCCTTCATTAATTTTATAATACTTGTCAAGATAATCTTTAAATTTCTTCCAATCTTCTTCCACTGTCTCTTTCTCCTGGTCTCGGATTCTGCCCGTCATCTCTGCCAGTCCCATGTAGTCTGTCATTTTCATCTGCCATTCTTCCAAGGTGGGTAGCTCTGGTGTCTTCCAATACTTTGCAATAAGAATCCTTGCTGCTGTTGTGGCATACATAAACAAAGTTCTATCCTTCTTTAACATCACATGGCTAACCATGCCCAGGAGAAAGGCCTCTGGTTTCTTCAAGAAGGTATATTTAAATACCTTTTTCATTTCGTTATATATCATTTCCCAGAAAGCCTTAATCCTTGGGCACGTCCACCAAAGGTGAAAGAATGTTCCTTCAGTTTCTTTGCATTTCCAACATTTATTATCGGGCAAATGGTAGATTTCTGCCAGTTTGGCTGGGGTCATGTACCACCTGTAAATCATTTTCATAATATTTTCTCTTAAGGCATTACATGCCGTAAATTTCATCCCGGTGGTCCATAACTTTTCCCAGTCAACAAACAAAATGTTGTGACCAATATCCTGTGCCCACTTAATCATTGCAGATTTAACAGTTTCATCTTGTGTATTCTATTTCAACAGCAAATTATACATTCTTGACAAGTTCTTAGTATTGGGTTCTAACAGTTCAGTCTCTAACTTTGATTTTTCCACCTGGAAGCCAATTTTCCTATCCATCTTATAGACTTCCAGCATTTGATAATAGTGAAGCCAATCTCGGACCTTACCTTTTAATTTCTCAAAACTCTGCAATTTCAGATTATCACCCTCCTGTTCCAAAATTTCCCAATATTTCTGGTTTCTCTTCAGATCGTATAAATCATTCGCCTTTTACCCCCCCCCCCTCATTTTTGTCCCACCCACCCCCGAGCATTTCCACCACCACTTCACCAACAGGACGCAGCACACACATCCTCCACTGTCCTGAGAAGACCCCTTAATCCTGATTTGATTTGATTCTTTGGTAGATTTACAAAAAAGAAAAGCAGACGCCAATAAATAAATTTTAGAAAAGCGCAAGACTGAACGTGGATGTACAAAGCATTTTTTAAAAAAAATCAAGACTCCTTGCACTCCAGTCCCCCTTTCTTCCCTCCCAGGGAGGCCCTGACCTCTGCCTGCACCTCAGAGCCAGCACTTCATGCAAGTCTGGGCTCAGCAGCAGCAGCCTCTTCTCCTCACCACCACACTCCAGTAGCCACTATGAGCTGCTCAAGGGAGGAGGCTGATAGCAGTGACCATGGAAAGGCAGCAGGATGCTCCCTCACAGCCACCACTGCTGTCACCACAGTCACTCGGGCCAAGCGCCAGCTCATCCACCTCCCCAAGCTTTGCGGTGGTGGAAGCGGTGGGGCAAACAGAGCCATTCCAGGATCAAATCAGAAGCTGGGGTGGCTTTCATAATTCTGGAACTGCCCCTGGAAAATAGTGGCACTTGGAAGGTATGGCATTATGGCTATTAACTTGAGGTCGGTTAAGTGTCCCTACCCCACTGATCATAACTGTTTTGCATGTATAAAGGGGGAAAGAAAGAAAAGTGACCCTTCCCAAACAGCTTGGGGAAAATGATTTGGAAATGAAAAATGGCCTGGGGAGGATAAGATTAAACAGCTTTCCTCCAAGGAACTCAAGATGGCATATACAGTTCACTCCCTTTTCTCCATTTATCCTCACAATAACTCTGTGAGGTAGGTTAAGGCTAAGAGGCAGTGGCTGCCTCAAGGTCACCCAGTGAGCTTCACACCTCAGTAGGGATTTGAATTCTGGTCTCCCAGATCCTAATCCAGCATTCTAACAATTACAGTAAACTAGCTTTCTTCCTGAGCATGATTTTTCCATGCCACATAGAAATAAAATTTGGGTGTAATTTGAACCTGCCAGTGCCCACATTTACGGTGATCTCATTGCTGTGTTTTATACTGGCCCTGCCACCTAGCCTCCATGCATTTGGCAGAAGATCTGCAAGGGGCATTGATGGACATGCGCGTGCACACACACACACACAACAAGGTCTTCCACACAATCAGGAATCCTGATTACACAGAATTCTCTCTCATGCAGTGGTGCTGGCTGGGCCTGATGGAAGTTACAGGCCAAAACCCCTGGAGGGCATCAGATTGAGGAAGTCTGGACTACACTCCCTCATGGTATGGAATTAGAAACTTGGTACTGCAAATTGCAAACTCTTTATAACTGTCGATATTGCTCCCTGTCTCAATAGGCCACTATAATTTTCATGAGGCTGCATATGTAAATCAGAGGGCAACAACTTTTTAGGCCCATAGTCACATATGGATTTCTGAGCAACCACCATAGGGGACTGTCCCCTCCGGTCACTTCTCTCTCACCTCCCGTGAATCAGCCCATTCCATCCCTGAAAGACCGGTAGGGAGAAGCAGCAGGCACACAGACTTTGCTGTCCCAAACAATCTGAGTAAAAGTCAGAAAGAGCAGAATTATTCTGAGCCTTGAAAAGCACATTAGAGCTGAAAGAGAAAACGGGAGTCCTTCTTTAGCTCTATGTATTTCTCAATGCAGAGAAGGATAACCATTGGCGGATGAAGGTGGGGGCGGTCCGAACCAGGTACCATCTGGGGGGGTGACACCGCCTCCGCCCCCCAATGCTCGGCACTCACCATGCATCCCCGGAGACACTTGCCACGCATGTCCCAGGACACGCACTGCTTGCCACGCACCCCCCAACATGCGCCACACCCCCATGGTGGTGCACCATGCCCCCTGGGACATGCACAACACCCCCTACGACACACACCAGCCACGCCCCCAGATATACACCGCTCCCGGTGCTGGAGTTGGCAGCTTTGCCACTGAGGATAACCACTTCCTGTAAGAGGGTAATGAAGGGTGTTCAGACAAATTGTGACCTCAATGATTCAGTTGCATCATATTCACGACCTCCGAATTGTTTAAAATGCTTGTGTGCAGAAAACAACAAGCTTGTATTGACAAACTGATAATGAATGAGATTTCAAAGAAGGCTCAAAGGATATTATCTAGGAAAATAAAAATAAAAATGTTATCTGATTATACCCACTGTTGCATTTTAGCAGCAAATAAAGAACCAACCCTGTGTCTTCTGCATATTTATATCAGAAATGGGAGGGGTAAGCACTGTCTGTTTTTAAATCAGCACAGCACCCTAGAGAACAGGGATTAAAGAACAGCAGAAATGATTCTAATCCTCAGTGTCCTCATTTTCATTTCATTTTATTTTCTTTAATTAACTAAGGGAGAGATTCTGCAACATTTACTATTGCATCAGACAATAAAGGCAACATAAAGACCTTGCAAAAGGTACCATATGGATAGTCAAACACAATTAAAACATAGGGGGAAGGGACATAGCTCAGGGGTAGAGCATCTGCCTTGCAAGCAGAAGGTCCCAGGGTCAATTCCTGACATCTCCAAGTAAGGTTGGGATATCTTGCCTGAAATCCTGGAGAGCCACTGCTGCCAGTGTAGGCAATGCTGAGCTAGATGAACCAATGGTCTGACTCAATATAAGGCAGTTTCATATGTTCCTATGTAGCAGCCACACTAAGCACCTTGCACTGCAGACAGGGATTTCTGTTATCCAGAGATTATGTACAAATCTGGTATGTGGATTTGGAATATTAGCATGGCTTCTACACAGGGATGGGTAAATCTCTTGATTTTGGCTTCTTTCCATTCCTTGTTTTTTTTCAGTCTTAAGTTCAGTCCCACATCATTTTGCAAAATATATTTTAAGTCCTCATTAAACTTTGTCAAATTTCCCTTAATGCAGACATTGGTGTACAGAATGTTTCATAGTAAACCAATTTTTTTCTGATAAAAAGCATGTAGTGCTATTTTAGTAATATATGCATTTAAGTGCCTGTTTTAGTCCAGCACATGTTTTTGCACACATTATTTAGTTGGAGAACTACACTGAAAATTTGGAGATTTGCAGAATTCAAAAGAAAGAAAATGTGGCCTAGGAAAACTCCCAAGGGTTGGCTGGCTGGAGAGTGGTTTGGAGGGCCACATCCAACCCTCAGGCTTGGGGTTCCTCACCCCTGAAACAGAATGTGTCTTTAAACAGAGGAATGTCCTCTGCAAAGTATGATGTATGCTCACCCTAATCTCACGTGGCACCACCCATCACCCTGATAGGGTCAACACTTGGCAGGGAAAGAACTCTTGCTACGCTGTTGAGACATCAATATCTGTCTTCATCCATTCCCCTCCCATTCATGGTGACACCTAGGGTCATTTCACCTGCTGCATGTCAGGACCAGTTCCGAGGGTGTGGGTAGTGTAAAGGAAGAAAGGCAGTGAGATGAGCTGGCTAATTCCATGCATGTTCACTCTAGGGTTGGATCTGCTACTACAGATTTCAGTGGTATTTGCTACCAGGGCAGTGTGCATAAGACTGAAGTGTAGGGATTGGCTTCCATTCTCCTGTGGACACCGTACACACTGGGATTCATAAAATAAAAATGGGTGGTCTAGCTTCTGTGGACAGGAGCGCATGGGAGACTTGGGAGCTGTGGCTCCCCAGTTGTTGAACTCTCATCAGTCCCAGTCAGCTGGGCCAATAGCAAGGGGTGGTAGGAGTTGGAGCTCAACAGGAGGTTCCCTGTACATGACTGACAATCATGTACAATCTGACAATCTAAACTGACAATCTAAACTAGTTGTGAATCTAAACTATCTAAACTAGTTATGAAGCTGGACAATACCTTTACTGTCTCCTTTAAGGAAGAGCAGGCAGGATAGACACAGAAAACTAAGCTTGGGGACAGCAGGTGGCTAAACCTTTTAATGGCATGACCCATGCACCCTGCCTCCAGGATCTCTGTAGCCCATAAATCTTATTTCCGTATACTTTTTGCAAGTAAGTTCTATAACTGTGTGTGTGTGTAGTGCCACATTACTTTTACCGTTCTCCAATTAATCACAAGCAATATTTATGCACAGAATATCCTATATTTCAATGTTAGTCATAATGTATGCATTTTTCAACCTTTTAAGCTGTTTGTGCAGCCGCTGATTAGATGTCTAATTAAAACTTCTGTTGAGTTTGTCAGGTTAGACTTTGACTTCATCTAGCAAAGAGGCAGAATGGAGTAGTAGAGAAAAGTGCAAGGAGGGTCACTCACATGAGCAAATTAAAAACTGAGCAGTGCAGCTTGAAATTCATTAGCATCTTGGCTGGGGAACACACAGGGCTGTTCGTTTGATCGGAGGGGGAAACTGGGCTATTCCCTCACAGAACCTCTGATCCTAGAGGTCTATCACAAAAACGAGTGGAATGATGAAATGAATTTATCTGCCTGACCAAAGGTGATCTTAGTCCTGACAAAGAATCAGCCAGCACCCTTTTTTAAAAAAATGAAAGTACTCCTCTCTTACTCTCTCTTTTTCTATGTAACCTTCTGAGCAACAGCAGCAGTGGCAGCCAACTTGAATAAAATGGAGGGGGGTCAGGTAAGCCCTTCTCCTCATAATCGATCATTTGATGTGGTGCACGAACACCATTTGAAAGGCAATGCCCATCAAATTTGGGGGAGCCCTGGTCCCTTCAAATATTTTATTGGGTGGGGGCAAAGAACCCTCAGCCCCTAGGAGTTGGCTCCTATCCCTGAAACAAAACCAAAAACTATGAAAGTGATACTGATCCGAGGAATGTGCCACACCAGAAAGGGATAGTTCTGAAATTCCCCTCATTTGAATTGTTCAAGTTCCAAGTTGTTTTGATTTGATTCCAAAGCAGAAGTGATGCAGTTGGGAATCAGGGGTGTGCACTGACCACAAGATTTAAGTTCCAACCCTAATTCAGTGCTTCAGGATTCAGCGGTTCCAAAAACAGCCCACCTCAATTTAAAGCACTCTGGAGGCTGCCTGATTCAGTCGGAGTCCAAGTCGACTTTGCGGGGTGTGCTACAGGTTTCCTTCCCTGCATTTGCTAATGGGAAATACAGTAGTACCTTGGGTTAAGAACTTAATTCATTCCGGAGGTCCGTTCTTAACCTGAAACGGTTCTTAACCTGAGGTACCACTTTAGCTAATGGGCCTTCCCACTGTTGCCGCGTTGTTATTTCTGTTCTCATCCTGAAGCAAAGTTCTTAACTTGAGGTACTATTTCTGGGTTAGCGGAGTCTGTAACCTGAAGCGTCTGTAACCCAAGGTACCACTGTAATAATAAAAGAAACTGTAACTTCCATTCTGTTTTTATAGAAGTGGGTATAATTTTCCTCTTTAGAGTGGATAAAGCCTGCCAAAGTACAGAAAAATAAGTGCAGGGATTTTTGTGCTAGGAACCTTTGAAGTTTGGTTTCTTTTGTAGCCTTTTTTTTTTTTTGCAAAATGTGATGGAATTTGCAGGGGGGTGTGTGTGTGTGTGTGTGTGTGTGTGTGAGAGAGAGAGAGAGAGAGAGAGAGAGAGAGAGAGAGAGAGAAATAGCCACAGGCACACACATAGGCATAAAGAAGAAAATAATAATAGAGGCAATGGGTTCACTGATAAATAATACCATAAGTAAATATCACTCAGGATAAACTAAGGTACCTGTGTTTGAAAAAGCCACACACTCACACAAATAACAAGTTTATAACATAATATGTGGCTTAATGAATTCACTTGAAACAGACTAAATAAAACAAATTGCACTGAACTTAAAGCAAACTCCTCAAACCAGAATAATTTGAAGGTGAAGGTGTGAGGAGGGGGAATCCATTGCCTCTTTTAAGAAAAACAACACAAACAACACAAGATAAACAACAGCAAGAGTCAATCAAAAGGAGTAAATGAAAAAGAACTATAGAATTTGAAAAAAGGGGTAGGTAGAAGAAGGAACTGGGTTGGACTTAAACAAAAGAAAGGTCTCCCTTCAACTGCTCCACTAGAAATCTAATGTTACTGTCCCCCATAGGCAGAATTTTCAAAACAGCAATAAACACATGAGATCAAAGCTATATATTTACTTCAATATCCCTCCCACAAAGCATTTGGATTGGAGGGTCCGGTTGAAATCATCCCCTCTGATTACAAGTTTGACATGTCAATCATAAAAGAGCTTCCCGTATTTCCACCTTGGTGTTTGGTCTCCCTTCCCTGTTCATCATATCCTTACATTTGCCCTATAAAGGCAAGCACTTAGGTTCTCCCTTCAATTTGGAGCTCCTTAAACAGGTCCTACTTCACTTATTATAAGCCCCTCACTTTGGCTCATAAATCATACAAATCCACTGTGAACCCCATTAGGAAATACTGCTTGTTTCGTGTGGTATTCATTTTTGCAAATTCTGTTGTGCATGCCAAATTTGTGACATCTTTCAGCTCCCTCTGGTTCATTTGTGACTTTCCGTTTCCTTATATTACTGGTCTGCATAGCTTTTTGAGGAAACACTGCATAAAGAAAAGAAAATATTGATGTGATTGTATCTTCAGGGCACAGTCTGAAGCCCATGATATATCAGTCTGGCTGAAGCTAAGCAAATCTGAGTCTGATCTGTGCCTGGATTACAACCCCTACCACAAAATATAAAGCAAATCCAACAGTTGATCCTTTGGGTCTACACAGAACAAGCCCCTATCCACTGAACAACATTGTGTATTGTACACAGATCACTGATGTGAGTCATTCCTATAATGGTCTCTCATATGCATTCAATCATACTCACTTTGAGTCGTCTACCAGTTGAAATGTAGACATTAAGACAACCACTTCATTAATATTCTTAGATCCTCAGAAAACGAAGGTACTGAGAGAGTTCTAAATTTGGGGTGAGAATGTTTGGAGCAATTAATAGATTTCAACCTCACCCCGAATCATAATAATACCATCATTCAACTGCTCTTTTCAATTCACCCCAAAATTGCTGAAAATGAATGGGATAATACTTTGGCTCAGCACTCATTATTTCCCAAAAATGTTGGCAGATCTTTGCTGAATAAAGAACTGATGTGACAGGAAAAATGACCTTAGAGCTCCTGGGAAGACACCATCCAGATATTTGCTAAATTTAGATGATTCTCTCTGACAGAACAAGGGTACAAGGGGTCTGACCTCCCACCAGAATAATTCGGGCTTCATTGAACTAACAGCAGCATGGGAAGTCCAGCAGCACAGTGAGATTCATTGTTCCCATTTTTTTGCCCTCTGTTGAAGTTAATAGGGCTTTTGGCCTCTGTATTTTATTTGTCCTTAGGTTCAGCTCCAGTATAGGCTATACAGCAGATCAGAACACTTTACAAAGCTGATTCACATGCATATTGACTTTACAGGCTGACTCCACAACTGCCTTTGCCTGCTGTGTTAGTCTTGGAGAATTACAGGGAACAAGAGTGCCTTTAGTTCCATGACCCTATGCTACCATGCTTGCAAGAGATGCTGCCATTCAGTGTGATTGTCATCTTTGGATTTGACCAACAAGGCCTTAAGCTGTCATGTTTTGGTTCAAAATTGGTCAAAGGCTGCTGGAACATGGATAGCTCCAAGTGAGCAGCTGATTCCAACAAAGGTTGGTAGCAGACTGAGGGCTTATATGGGGCTGTCTTCACACTACCCACTCCAAGCTCCATCCCCTTAAGAGAACTTCAGATCCTTAAAGGTCAAATATTTATGAAATCAACACACACACCATGCAGCCATTATTCAGTCACCATATTCAGATGGCATAACACAATCGAAAATGCTCGAGCCAAATACTTCAGTCAAGTACTAAATAAATAAGCAAATAATGCAGTCCTCTGCTGACGTCCTATGCTGAGCTTGCTAAGAAGCTTGTGGGGCAAGTCAGCACTGTGGAGAGTTCCACCACACTGTAGAGAGATGAACAACTTGCACCAACAAAGGCTGGGCAGTGGCCTTAGTCCTACCCATTCTAGGCTCATAGCCTAAAGACAAGTGATTATCCATCCCTCTGTGAATTTCTGTCTCATTTTATGCCTATGGCATTGGGTAAGCACTGTGTTTGACCCCTCAAGTGAATCTGGCTTGGGGGAAGGCATTTATTAGGGTCCTAGCCAGGGCCGGATTTATGTATAGGCTAAGTAGGCTGAAGCCTAGGACCTCTAAATTTAGGGGGCCTCACCAGTCCACCCACTCCCCAGCGCTGCAGTCTCCACTCTCCAAAATTGCAAACCCAAGACTTCATGCGAAGGCAGGGCAACTCGGGTCCAGCAACTATGAAACTCAGGGCTAGACAGTGGGGCCCAATTTGAAGCTCTGGGGCCCAACTTGGAATCTTAGAGATATAAATACAATCCATCTAGATTGCCCTGGTGCGGGGGGTCCCTTAGGAGCAGCCTGCAGGGCCCAATTTGGCCCAATTGCTCCAATGCCTTAAGGCCAGCCCTGATGAGACTGTGCAGGGGTTGGGATGACAAGCGCTGCCACTTCTAGGTCCCTGGTGTCATTATTCAGAGTACAGACTCAAGGACTTGTAATGGAAATAAAGGGGGGATAAAGGGGGGGAACTTACTGGAAATCATTTTTGTCACCTCTCAACACCTCTCTTCTCTCAAAACCCCAGGACAATGAGCCTTTGCACTGTTAATGGAGAAAGCTCGCAAATTGTATCCCTTCTTGTTTCTATTGGCAAAACTTGTTGCATTGTTACAAGAAAGTGTCAAAATTGTATCCCCTTATACTTGACCATGCTGATAGACTACTAACCTCTGAAAATCACATAAAATCAATGTCATAACCAATTCTCCTATTTCAATGACATTTGCTTCAAAAGGAAAGGCGGGCTTGGACATCGCCTTCCTCCATAATCCTCTAAGGGAGAGGTCACATACTCAACTTGGATACTACCCTCTCCCATAATCCTTGGGATATACAGTCAAGTACAGAGCACCCCTCCCTTGAGGGGAACAATGAACATCACTTGATGGGTTTCCTGAGGCCAGGTGTTCCCACAGCCCATCCTCAGGAAGGCCAGAAGGCAAAGATATGCATAGATAGTTTTGTTGTTCTTTAGGTGGTGGGTACTTAAGGTGTTAGGAACTTGATCTGATAACTGGGGCAACTTGATGAACTTCGGTATCCTCACGACTCCCCTCCCTCCTTGTGACATGATGATGATGTATCAGTGATGGTTCTGGATATGTATTCTAGGTAGGGAGGGAAGGTCTTCAAAGAGCTTGTAGCCCATGTTTGGGGTTCTTACTCTGTTGTGCAACAATAAGGATTGTGGTCTACTGACCACTGTTTTGCTCCTGTATTTGGCTGGAACTTCCTTCTTCTACTAAACACGGAGACCTACAGGGACTTTTGCCCTGACGAGCTGGGCTGCTGAGTATCCCTGAATTTTCCATCTCAGAATCCAGAGCCAGCAAGCCCAGAGAGTCAACAACCAGCTGCACAGCCTTCCCCAGCTCAAGGGTCAGGTCAGTAGTGGTACGTGCTGCACTTCAATCAGTGGGAGAGTGCGAGCTGGGGGGGGGCAGCTGGGGCAGATAGACTAGGCAAGCAAGCTCTCCCAAGTCTCTTCCATTCCTTCCCTCCTCCTTGGCTTGAACAGAGCAAGGCAGGCACATGTGACTGGCCCTGGCCTCACCTCTCCAAGGCAGAGAAGTCTATCTTTCACACTTCACAGAGCCCTGTTGGTGCCTGCAGCATGCACTGCAGATTGCCCCCAGGCAGAGAGAGGTCTTGGAGATCAGGGAAGGCAGCAGTGGGAAGGGATCCGCAGAGGGATCCAGAACTACCTGTAGAAGGCAGGAGGCCAGGCTGCAGGCTGGTAACTGGACTTCATCCTGATGTTAATGGGAATGAGGAGACCAGGCTCCAAACTAACAATCTTTTGCAGAAAATGGAAGAACTGAAATCTGTGTTTATGCTGCATTTTTGGACCCGTGTGCTAGGTCATTTTCACAAGGTCAGCAAAGCCCTTCAAAAATCTGACCTGTTATTGAGTTCTTGTGCAAATTTGTACAGTTCACCTCTGGATTTGTTTAAGGAAAACAATGGGCCACAATGTCTCAAGAGAGGTTGTTCGCACTGAGCAGTCTGTACACTGAAAGTGACAAACATATTTTGATGAAATTTTGGATGATTGTGCTATGAGGAAGGCTAGGAAAAAAACATTTTAGCCTTACTTTATTTGATGGCTGTAGTTTACTTCTTAATATGTATTTTAAAACTGACTTTTTAATGACAACATAAAGTAGATTCTAAAGGTGCCACACTGTCACATTTTGCACTTCCCAGGCAATATAATTTGTAAACTCAAGGTGTGTTTTTTTAAGAATAACATTACAACTTCATTTTCCTAAAAAATAATGCTTATTCCAGAAAAGGTTTACAAAGTTTAGTTATTGCAAAAGTTTTTCAGTGTTAATTTTATGCATTTTTTAAAAAAAATCACCATGATATTTAACAATAATATCTTATGTCCTTTAGAGGAGAAATTGAGAAATGCATAATTTTAAATGCCCGTCATCATCCTTGGCATCACTCAATTTTGTTTATAACACTTCTATTTTCTTCTAGTCGTGAGCATGTGGGATTGGGAGGGGCCTCACAAGTGGAGCAGCCTAGGGTCCCTCTCCATCTAAATCTGGTCCTGGTCCTGGCAGAGGAATCACAGGTTCGTGACCCTCAGGCTCAAGTTCAGTATCAGGAACCCAGTTCAGTTTCTCAGCTGGCAATTTAACAGCCATGCACTCAGCCAGCTCATCTTCCTCAATCTCAGCCTCAGCTAATGATCAAGACCAGGGAGAAGGAAATACTGACCCTTACGCATGCAGTTTTTTTTATCTGTTTCATCCCCCATTCGTTCATGTATATTCTTTTTTTTATTTTCAACAAGTGATATCTCACCCTTCTGTTTCAGAAACTACTGGGTTGGCTTATCATCTGCTCACCTCACTCTTTAACAGTTCTACTAATTCTAGCTACTGTTGAGTTGCAGCAGAACTGTTGGGAACAGTAATGGCGTGTGCCTTGCTGCCACATTGGCTGCCCCTGCTTCTGAATCACAGCAGCCATGACTGTTTTCTTCCATCTTCCAAGCAAGAAAGCTAGTGTTGTATAGTGGCTAGATTAGATTAGATTAGAGCCAGTGGAGACCATGGTTCAAGTCCCCACTCAGCCATGACCATGGGCCAGCCACAGTCTCTTAGCTTGACCTACCTCACGGGATTGTTGCAAGGATAAAATGGGGAGGGAGAGAAATAAGTGTGCTTTCTCTCAGGAGGTAAGGTGGGAGATAAATGTAATGATAAATAAAAAATGAATAAGAGAAAGCAAGATTGATTGTGGGGTTCCTGTTGGGCTGTGAGGTGAAGCCCCCACCCCACCCCCACTACTGAAGTCTCAAAGCACACATCGCAATTCATCAGGGAGAGAAAGGCACTATCAGTCCTGTGGTGTAGAGCTCTCAGCCTGAGCAATGTCCTTTCAATTGGCTCCATTATTAATGCGGAAAGCCTGTTCTAGGGAGACTCCCTCAATGACAAGTTCTCACTTCCAAACATTTTTATCTCTTCCTACAAGTCCTTGGAAAGAAGGATAAAGGAGAGGAGGGGAATCCATTTTCTGTTGACATAAAAAGCAATACCCATTTAAAAAAAAAAAAAGGAATCCCTACCTCCCCTTTGGTGAATGCTGTTGAAGGCAAGGCTATGAGTCTTTCACTCTCTATCAGGGGGAAAAGTATGTGTGCTTTTAAGATACCAAAGAGCTGGATGTCACTGGTATATTTTCAAAGCTTTCAAAAAAATAAAAAATGAAACAATAATAAATGCATTGTGATTTATGCCAAGCTGTTTATGAAAAGAGATCACAGAAACGTTTTACTACTAAACAGTATAAATTGATCAAGAATGTAAACTTTGTAAATCACCAGCGCTGGAACTCTGCCTGTGGGCCACAGTGTGAGACCTGATTCCTTTAGGTACCTTGCAAAGCTTTTTAAGAGTCATAAATAACCTTGCTCCATTGATTAGTGCAGAAATGTGTTTCTTGTATCTTTTAACCCTGAGGAGTGTCTTGATAGAGTCATCTTCTAAGTGCAGGTGGGTTGGGAACCTCAATCCCCAGCGCTGAATCTGGCTCTTTGGACTTTTCCTAGGCTGTACCCCATCCCCAGACACACTGCTCCCCCTGTTTTATACACCCCCTTGAGTGTTTTCAGGAAGCTGGGATGTGTCACTGAACTCTGATAATGCTTCCTCTTTGCCTACACAGAGAATAAAAAAGTGTGCCAGTGTTTATAGGAACAGGTGTATTGTGAAAAAGTAAAATTCACATTCTTTGCTGCCCAGCCACTTTTACCTCTAGCACCAGCCAACAAGATTGCCCAAAAGATTGCCTAGGAAGGAATGTGGCCCTCAAGCTGAAAATAGTTCCCCAAACCAGGGGCAATGTATCCACTGCTTGTAGATGTGCTTTGTTGCCTCCATTTGCCCTCTGCTTTTATAGTTGTAGAATAAAAGCAAATATTATGAAGAGATTTGAAGGAAACTAAACCACACAGTGCTTACTGCCCCTGAAATGCCTGAGAGCTCAGAGAAGTGGAGAGCATGTAGCAGGATGGATGAAAGCACAGCCATGAGATGAGGGTAGCAGCAAAGAGCATTTAAGTTTCTAGCACAGGAAACATGGGGAATCGGGGGGCGGGGAGGCAACCCACATGCTTTGGCGGGGCCTGAGCAAGTGGGAGCAAGTGCACAAGGAGCTGGCAGTGGTGTAGCACCCTCTGCCTGGTTTCTCGTCAGGGCCAGCCCTGGTATTTGGCAGAGTAAGGCAGTCATCTCCAGCAGATAATTTGAGGTGTCATGAAAAGGCAGCAACTTGTTCTATTCTGTACAGTACTCCAAGGGGACTGCTTGTGGATGTACTTGCTTGCTGGCAGAACAGTATGCATTACCAATTCCTACCTACATGATCCATTTCCCTCCCCTGCCCCAGCCCCTGTCCCAGATGACACAGAACACATTCTGTACAATGGGGTGGTCATCTTGCCCTGACTCCAGAGGTACAATGGAAGTCTCCAAAGCGAAAGCAGATTTTGGTGAAAAGACCCTTTAGTGCCAAATCCTCCCAAATTTCCCCCAAATTCTTGAATCCTGTGAAAGCCACAGGAGCCTGTCTTGCCACAACTTCTGCAGCCTCAGCAGCTTAACTATGCCACTGTGTTTTGGCTGACATGTTTTTCATGTCAAGATGGGAACCTTATTTATTTCCCGTCCCTAGCTGACCCTCAGCTACATGTTCAAGGGTGCAGATACACTGAGATGTGCCAGCTGTCACTCACAACAGGAGGATTATGTGTAGCTCCCATACATTGTATGTCTTCAGCTGCTTCTCTCTTCTTCAGGGCCACCACCTGTCAGAAAGTGATGCTCCAGAACAGCGGCACTCATCTTGTCCTCTTTAGTCTTTACAAAGCACATTTATTGGACAAGCATATGATATTTCTAGAGGGTGGCAGATGGTCTAAAACCATCTTATGCCCCCACCAGGAGGCATGTTAAGATCTTGGGAGGGGAAGAGTGTAAGTGCTTCCAAAAATATATACAAGTAAAATAAAATTAAATGTCACACAAATTCAAATTTATTTGAAAATTTGAATAAAATAATTATGGGAGCCCAGTTTTGTTTTGTTGTTTGTTACCCAAAAATGACCTCATGTACTGCTTGGATAATTTTTTTTGAGCGAAAGAGTCCATACATTATCTCAATAAATGAATGCATAAGAGCACCATTTACAGAGTATTGGGCAATGGGTCTGAATCCACAGGTTTGAGCATGCCATTCCCTTCTACAGGAGAGAAGAGGTGTTTTCCACCAAAGGGATGAACTTTTAGGGTCATATGAAGCATTTTCACCCAATGTGGGGAGGTGGAGACAGACTGTTTAAGCCTTCCCTGCACTCTCTCTTCTTCCTTTGACATCCATCCTCCTACCTTTTACAGTGTGGGCCTTTGGTTAGTCACCCTTTTGGCAGGTGTGGGGAGGGCTATGTAGGATTTATTATTTTTGGAAGGTGCTGAGTGGCTCTGGGTTTTCTCCTTTTGGCCTACTGTTGGGTAATGTCCGCCTGACTAGGGTGTTGTTCTTTATTTGGCTAATTGTCATTTAGTCTGCACAGGTGGGAGGATTTAAGAATTTGCAGGTTTGATATCTGAAGCAGTGTTTGGTTGAGGGCACTCTTTAGTCACCTTTATGAGACATGGCCTGCAGAGTGCTGGGGTGCTTTCTGCCCTGGCAGGCACATCAGGATAAATATTGTCCAAAGGGGCCATGGTGTGCCTGCTGAGTTCATGCATGTTGAGCTCATGCGTGGTCCATGCAGTGGGGAGGGAAGAATTTTAGGAAACTGCTGGTGGGCAGAGTGTGTGGCTATAAACTTTCCCCTGGTGATGGGAGGGACAGATTAACCCCATCTATTACCAATCACATGCCCAAACATATTTGATTTGTTTAAAGGTAAAGGGACCCCTGACCATTAGGTCCAGTGGTGACCGACTCTGGGGTTGAAGCGCTCATCTCGCTTTATTGGCTGAGGGAGCTGGCGTACAGCTTCCAGATCATGTGGTCAGTGTGACTAAGCCGCTTCTGGCGAACCAGAGCAGCACACGGAAACACCGTTTCCCGCTGGAGCGGTACCTATTTATCTACTTGCACTTTGACGTGCTTTCCAACTGCTAGGTTGGCAGAAGCAGGGACCGAGCAGCGGGAGCTCACCCCGTTGCGGGAATTCAAACCGCCGACCTTCTGATCAGCAACTCCGAGGCTCTGTGGTTTAACCCACAGCGCCACCCGCATCCCTATTTGGTTACAATGGTTTAATTAAGTATATTTTGCACATCCTCAAGTTATTTTACTTTAATAAATATAGACTTTTTACCCATATTCCTGTTGTTTGGAGTCTTCTTCAGGTGTGCTGGTGAAAAAAAGGGAGGAAGCCAGAGTATTCACAGAGGATTTCTTATTTCAGGTTTTTTCAGTAGCATTGTTATCCACACTCTTCCAAGGAACTCTTTCAAATCACTTGCCTCAAAGGTCTATACAAGGCTCCAAGCACAACGGTAATCTTTCTGCCTGCTTTCTTGTCCAAACTCCTTTTCTCCTAGGCTCCCAATTTAAGAACCACCTAATTTTTCTAGGATCCTGAACAAAAAAAAAAATTGTCCCTCATTTAAAATTATGAAAAAGGGCATCTAAGAAGACAATGTTGTTTTCCCAGACCAAGAGCGATCGTTCCTGTCCTTACACTTAAAAAAAAACTGCTTCGAGAGACAGACTTCAAACCACAAAAAGGAGACAGACACAGGGAAATCTAATTAGCCACAGCATAA
The DNA here is from genome assembly GCF_964106915.1 of Podarcis gaigeae. NCBI lineage: Eukaryota > Metazoa > Chordata > Lepidosauria > Squamata > Lacertidae > Podarcis > Podarcis gaigeae. The sequence continues at coordinate 26,765,606 of NC_139691.1, read as the reverse complement.
AAACTAGAAATTTATTTGTACGCAAATGGTGGTTGCATATTCCAAATAAAATGGAAGCATATAAGAAACTCAACAGACAGATTAAGTAAAGAACGGGACTGATAAAAAACAATGCAAGTCATCTGAATAAGCAGGAGGTAATTTACCTCTCTTCAGGTTTGCTCCTTGACTTGCTGGTCTCTTGCAACTGGCCTAGGAAGCTGAAGAGGTAACAGGCTTTAGTGAGCAGGAAGAGTATGTGGCAGAGAGCACTACACAACCAGAGGTAGTAGCAGAGTGTGGCCATGAGGCAGGCTTGTTTTATAATGTAATTTGTGTTTTTATCTTGTGCTTTTATGCTGTGAAGCACCCTGAGATCTGTACATGAAGGGCGGTATACAAATAATAATAAATAAATAATAGAACATGTTGACTTCACAGCTCAAAAAGCAGAGCAAGTGAGAATAGTAATTTGTAGGTTTTCTTCACAATGGTTTCTCCAAGGGATCCTTTGCCATATTTAGTGATATTAAAGGACTTGCTACCCAATGGGATGCATTGTTTTCTGTCATTCAGCAATACTTAGGCACTCAGGGATAATCTGAATGTGTTATAATACTGTCATGGTGTTTTTTCTTCCTTCTGATCCAGTTATTTCATTACAAACCCACACTAATTCCCTACAGATATCACCCGTCTGCTTGATTCCACCCCCACCAACTCCAGTCTTCCCCAGCCCATTTCATTTTGAATCCAGCTTGCTAGCAAATTTCTTCATATAAAATTAAATCTACTGTATCTCAAGTTTGTATAATCAGATCATTAAAATGCATGGCTAATGTGTGTAAATTGGAACTCAGCTCATTACCATAATCACGCTCCATAATTATTAAATAAACAAGCACTGGAGAATTTGGAAACCTGCTGAATATGCTATCCCAGGTCAGCAGTCTTCTTTATTTTTTAAAAAGTTTTGTTTAATAATGGCAAGGCATTGTGGAAAGACCATTAAATGACCAAACTCAGAGCCTCACTAGCCAGAATGGCAAAAGCCTAGAGCAAAAGTGGCAAATGTGCAGTGCTCCCCCCACCCCCTTAAAAATGTTTAGGGGTACTCTCATTTACCTACTCATATTGAAATAATGCCCCTCAATGAGGCCAAACTTAGATTCACAAAATGTTTAGGGGTATGCTTACCCCTGCGTCCCCTGCCCAGGAAAAAACACCACTGCATTTTTGCCCACAAATGTCAGAATTGCCTATCCTAGCACCATAATCGTAAACCAAATGGGCACAATCCAACTAATGCTAATACTATTAAATCCTTTTGTTTTCATTTTGATGATCTGTAGCCAGAGGTTCAGGGACGCGGGTGGCGCTGTGGGTAAAACCTCAGTGCCTAGGACTTGCCGATTGTATGGTCGGTGGTTCGAATCCCCGCGGCGGGGTGAGCTCCTGTCTTTCGGTCCCAGCTCCTGCCCACCTAGCAGTTTGAAAGGACCCCTAAGTGCAAGTAGATAAATAGGTACCGCTTTATAGCGGGAAGGTAAACGGCGTTTCCATGTGCTGCGCTGGTGCTGGCTCGCCAGAGCAGCCTCGTCACGCTGGCCACGTGACCTGGAAGTGTCTCCGGACAGCGCTGGCCCCCAGCCTCTTAAGTGAGATGGGCACACAACCCTAGAGTCGGACACGACTGGCCCGTACGGGCAGGGGTACCTTTACCTTTACCTTTTAGCCAGAAGTTCAACTTCCATAAAATTTAAAGGCGCTTAATTATTTCTGTACCATGTTCTAAGGGTGTGATCCCCATAATGCAGGTACCATTTGGATGTTCCCTAAGAAGAAAGACAGTAAGAATCAAACACCATGGACTCATATATACAGCTGCAAATAAAACGTTTTGAATGTGTTGTAAAGTGCAATATACAGTTTTGACACTAGATGGTGACAGTGAGATACAGCAAATTCAATGCATTTTTCAAAACAATTTTTTTAAAAAAGCATTTTCACAAGGTTTTTACCTTGTCTAGGTTCCACCCAGGGGTCTATTCACGAGCACTTCTCCATTGCTTCTCACAAGTACAGGATTGCAGCCACAACTACTTCTATGTAGGGCCATCAACTTGTTGCAAACCCATCAATGTGTAGGACTTAAACTTTCTCTTAATTGATTAACTTTCTCTTAATTGCCTTTTAAGAGATTAATTGATCAAATAATTAATTCAGTGTAAAGAAGTTTTGCCAAAACTCATTGTGAAGGTGCCCTTGAGGAAAGTTTCCTTAAAAGTCTGAAAAAGATTTGCTTCCAAATAAACTTTTGTCCTTGCTGTCTCTCCTGTCAATTAACCAGAGGACAAACTTCAATCTGCAACTGAAATGTTAATCTGCTATTAAGGCTTCAGTTGCTAAATCACGCCAATTAATCAATTACAGATTGCAACCCTATTTATTTGGGAGCCCAAAGGGGCTAGGCATTATTAAGCATGGTGGGGAATGGCTTTCAGCAAGAGGACAGCGTTTCCTCCTGGGCAACCTACCACATGCTGGTGGTGGGTGAGGCTAGAGGCAAAAGTAGGTGGAGCAACAGATGCAGTTCTTACTTTCCACAGTAGGTCACACATAAAAAGGGCCAGAAGTATATGGGCACCCAGCTCATTATCCTTTATTGAAGCAAACAAGAAGCATTGTCAAAATTTAAGGAGCTCCAATAGTGTTAAATAAGGGGTGTGGGTGGCGCTGTGGGTTAAACCACAGAGCCTAGGGCTTGCCAATCAGAAGGTCGGTGGTTCAAATCCCCACGATGGGGTGAGCTCCCGTTGCTTGGCCCCAGCTCCTGCCAACCTAGCAGTTCGAAAGCACATTAAAATGCAAGTAGATAAATAAGTACCGCTCCAGCGGGAAGGTAAACACCGTTTCCATGCACTGCTCTGGTTCGCCAGAAGCAGCTTAGTCATGCTGACCACATGACCTGGAAGCTGTACGCTGGCTCCCTTGGACAGTAAAGCGAGATGAGCACCACAACCCCAGAGTCGTCTGCGATTGGACCTAATGGTCCTTTACCCTTTACCTTTATAGTGTTAAATATTCAAATTCACATAGGCTCTTGAGCTTGGCAATAGGGTTATAGGAGGCAATGTTGGTGAAAGGAAATCTCTCTCCAAAGGCAATCCATTATTGGAATATCCAGCAACAACAATAACAGTTGGGGATGCAATGGGACCAGAGACAAGGAATTTAATAACCCCCCAGCTGCTATTTGCTTGAAAGAGAAAAACATAAGGGTCCCATATGGGGGGAGCGAGGTGTTGATTGAAAAAAGTAGTGTAGAGGGGAGAATTAAAACACCCCTCCTTGGTGCTGTGATACCAGTTTTGGGACACACAAACCCCAATTGCTTCTAACTTTCTGAAGCAAAATGGTGAAGAATTCCCATGTCACGTTTCATTTGGCCTCAGGTTCATAAACACACTGAAAGGAGTTCAGGGGTTGTCACTTAAGGATAATTGATCAAGTAACAAGCCTCCCGATGCCTTTTGATGTACCTTGTTTTCTTCAGAGAGAAAGACAAAAGTGGTATTAAACATTTATTGTTCCAGGACCAAAGGCTGTTTCATCATTGCTGCATTATAAAAAAAATAAAAAGTCCACAGTATACTTTTCAATTAGGCTTGACGTTTCAGGTCTGCTTACATAGGAAAGTGAACTACAAAGAAGCTCTCAAATTAGATTCAAGCCATGATGGACATTACCATTTTGGTGAGCTGGAGCTTATCAGGTTGCCTTACCCTTGGGGTTGAGCTCCAAATTCCCAGAGCGTGCAATGGAGATTTGAGCTGAAATTACATTTTATTATGCATTTATGGGACAGAGTGGCTGTTCTTATCTCAGATATGGGAAGAAAGATTAGAGTGTTATATAATTTTTTTAAAAGCTTTGTTCACATACATTGAGAGGAGCACCATCGTCCAATTAACATGAGAGAGCCTGCTGTTCTCTTTTGTGCATGGATTGCCCACAGCCCTGGTTTTGATCCTTAAAAATAAATAAATCAACAAATCAAATAACTGCCTTGTAAAGAACCCAAGCTGAAAAATAATTGGGGGGTGGAATTTAGCTGGTAAGAAAATTCCATGCAGGAAAAGAGGAATAACTAGGACCTAAGAAAAAGTAGAGGGACATGGGTGGCGCTGTGGGTTAAACCACAGAGCCTAGGACTTGCTGATCAGAAGGTTGGTGGTTCGAATCCCCGCAACAGGGTGAGCTCCCATTGCTTGGTCCCTGCTCCTGCCATCCTAGCAGTTCGAAAGCACATCCGTGCGCTGCTCTGGTTCGCCAGAAGCGGCTTAATCAAGCTGGCCACATGACCCAGAAGCTGTACGCCGGCTTCCTCGGCCAGTAAAGCGAGATGAGCGCCGCAAACCCAGAGTCAGCCACGACTGGACATAATGGTCAGGGGTCCCTTTACCTTAAGAAAAAGTAGAGGCTCACGAAAGTGAGCTTAAATCTCTGCTGCCCCCATTAAATCCTGAATTCAAGGCTTCCCATGTGAAGGCCTTCCCACTGTAGGGAAGCTACCAAAGAGTGCAGATTAGCCAGTTATTCAACAGAGCAGAAATGCCATGTCAATAATTTTCATAATGTGATGTTAGCTGTTTCTCTTTTTACTTTCAAATCATCTCATATCATCAAGGGCTTTGCAAGAATTATTCCTTCTATCTGTGATGTTTAGGCTATATAGCCAAAATAACACCACCCTTCATTCGCAGAAGATGGCTTTAAAGGGGGATTAGAGAAATTATTGAAAGATAAAGGTCGAATACCTACACTGTCAGAGGCAGTATGCCTCTGAATATCAGTTGCTGGGAATACCAGTTGCTAGGAATCCCAAGTGAAGCAGAGCTGTTGCACTCAGGTTCTGCTTGAAGGCTTCCCATAGGCATCTGGTTGGCCATTTTCAGAATGGGATGATGGACTAGATATGGTTTGGGCTTGGTCCAGTGGAGTTCTTCTAATGAGCAGTGACAACTAGAATTCTAAAGGTATTTGGTTGTTTGTCCAACCAGATCTAGAAGGTCAAATCTACAACAGCCAGTGATTTTATCTTATTACTTTGCATAGATATCAACTTCATTGTATGCATATGGTACATACTAATTAGACTGCTTCCCAGAGTATTATGATAATTAATTCAACATCAACATGTTTAATTCGTAAATTCATTTAAATGTGGTAACGACAGTGGCATATTAACAGCTCTAAGAGATTGAAAGGAGGATAATTCGTTTGTTAATTTTTTTAAAAAAAATGCTGGAATTGTACAAAAGCAAAATGCTGCAGGTAAAATGTAAGAAAATAATAGAAGGAATTTTGGAATAAAAAGTACGGTGAGCTCACAAAAGGCTTTTTTCTGCTATCTAAAAAACACAGTTAAAGAACAAAACTGAATAATTAGACGGCAATCCTAAAAACATGTTTACAAAGGAGTAGGCACTTTTGAATAGGTTTCTGCAGAAAAATGCATAGGATCGCACTGTTAATCCATTATATAATAGTGACACAGAGACGTCCTTTTCAGGTGTCCAAAACACACGATCACATTCAGCAAAAGAAAGCATAAAATATAAGGCTGTCAGTGACTACTAGCTATTTGCTGGCCAAGTCCAAAGATGGGTCCTGCTTGCAGCACTAAAGTCATGCCCAACCTTTATAACTGGAGTCTGGGGGTATGTCAACCATTGGGTCATTGTTTATCTTGCTTAGCCATGTATCACACCTACTGTGCATTTGAGGTTTACCTATGTACCATACTGAGCTGAGCATTAAAGGGATTGGGTGGTTTCTTTTTTTTGGGGGGGGGGAACTTTATCCAAGTTTGAGTTCTTCATTCTGTGCATAGCAGGGCATGGTGTCATGACCTCCAGTCCAAGGTCATAGATGTCCAGATCCATCCACTCTTCAGCATCACTGACAATGTTGAGATTGCTTGGGCTGTCCTGCTCATACCAGCTTTTCTTCAGAAGAGACCCCAGGTTCCACATCTGGGCAGGATTGAGCCCTAGCATAAGGCAATGATTAAGGAGCTCAGTGGTGTATTACCGGCACATTACAAATGGGCTCATTAACTTAATTACTATCAGATACACTACATTTCAAGCAGTAGTTTCAGAACACTGAGGCTATATGCACTAAAATGTAGGAAGTTGCCTTACACAGAATAAGGTGGCAATGCACAAGTAGGGCATCACCGTCAAGAGCACACAGCCACACCCTCAAGCCTGCAAACAGTTCAGACAAGCAACTAACCTTAATCCAAAAGACACAAGGTCACAGGCACACTGTCAGCTTATACCAGGCATATCCAAAGTCCAATTTGGGGGCCTAATCCGGCCCGCCGGTCGGTTCAATCAAGCCCCCACAGGCAGTTCCTCCCTGCGGTTCTAAAAAAAGGTCAATGGTCGGCCCTCATGCATGTTCACTTCATCAAATCTGGCCCTCTTTGAAAAAAGATTGGACACCCCGTCTTATACTGAATCAGCGACACTAATTGGCAGAAGCTTCTCCAAGGTTTCAAGAAAGGGACATTCCTAGCTGTACCTGAAGATGCCAGGGATTGAACCTAGGACATTCTGCATGCAAAGCAATTCCTCTACCACTGGGCTACAACCCTCCCCCAAGTAGTATCAATTTGCCTGGATTCATGCCAAAACATTGAAGGCTAGTATTTGACCCCAGTATATAGTGTTTTCGTTGAAGAGTAGAATCAATGCAAAATTATACAACGTAATAGCGACACTTCCCATCCTTTTCTCACAGCTTCGAGAAAGAAAAAGATTGCCACACAATATCCAAGAGACTATCTCCAGTCTGTAATCACTTCCACATTAACTGAGAAGCTGGAAGATTGATGAGGTACTTTAAGGTCAATTGGTTTCCTTCTTTCTTCCCTTCTTTCTTTTTCTTTTTTTTTAATTGCAGTTACTTTAATCAGCCTGGTTTGTTTTAAATAAGAGGCTGTAAGAGAGATGTGAATCACAGAATATCTCAGTCAATTTGCTCACTTTTGAAGGCTGACTTTGGGGGGAGATAATCCACAGATGGCTGTGCCAACTGACTGCCATCATCACCAACCCTCAGAGTACGAGGCCCACCAGCAACCTTTTCAAAGGGCCTTGAGATGAACAAAGCACCTTGAGGTGCAGCAATATACAACAGTTAATCTGAAATGGAACAAAGCCTCTTCTCAGGCTTGTCTTAATAATCTATTTTTGGTTTGTTAAAAAGAAATGCAAATTAGGATAGGAAGGGAGATCAGGAGGAGGAGGAGGAGGAGGAGGAGGAGGAGGAGGAAAGAGAAGGTGAAGAGATGAGAAGTTAAAACAAGTGTTGCTAAAGTGATGCTCTCCAGATGTTGCTGGACCATGAATCTGAACATCTGGGACCCACTCAGCAGGCATTATAATTTATGTTTAAATTTATAGTTTTAACTTTATTATTATTATTATTTGCATTCCCTCTTTGTAAACTGCTTAGAGACTACTATAGTGAAGTGGTTATATGAATTGTTCATCATCATCATCATCTCCTATCATCCTTGACCAGCCTCCCTGAGACTGATGAGAATGGGTGTCCACCAACACCTAGAAAGCAACAAGTTAGCCACTGGGAGGTTTAGGAGAAGAGAGATGCTTTCAGATGCTAAGTAAATGCCTGGAGGGAGAAAGACAGATGTTAGGGGCAAATGAAATCCAGGGTGCATCAGCATGATAATCTATCATGGACCCGGTGCTGCTCAGGCATGCAGGTTTTCCACAGCATCTGCACAATGTGGTCCACATCCAAATACCATCCCACATTCTCTTCCCATTTAATCCAGATCTTCCAATTCAACAACAACAACAACAACAACAACTGTAATGTTAATTCACCCCCCTATAAATTGGATTACATGGAATGGCATTTTGATAAGGCTTATGTTGCATGGATGCCACAATAAACCCTTGTTTGCAGAAATTGCAGTGTGAAAGCAATCCCAGAGAAAGGGAGAAATGAAAGACAGAATTCAGGAAACAGAAGTATCAATCCAGAAGGCAAATAGAACTAGGAAGACCAATGAGTATGTGTTATATCCAGTGCTTTTTTCGGGGGGGGGGCGCAGGGGTATGCATACCCCTAAACATTTTGTGAATCTAGGTTTGGTCTCATTGAGGGGCAGTATTTCAATATGAATAGGAAAATGAGAGTACCCCTAAACATTTTTTTATATCTAAATAAATTCTATACATAATAGACCCATTAACATTAATGAGCCTAAATTAAAGGTAAAGGTAAAGGGACCCCTGACCATTAGGTCCAGTCGTGACCGACTCTGGGGTTGCGGCGCTCATCTCGCATTAATGGCCGAGGGAGCCGGCGTACAGCTTCCAGGTCATGTGGCCAGCATGACTAAGCCGCTTCTGGCAAACCAGAGCAGCACACGGAAACACCGTTTACCTTCCCGCCGGAGCAGTACCTATTTATCTACTTGCACTTTGACGTGCTTTCAAACTGCTAGGTTGGCAGGAGCAGGGACCGAGCAACGGGAGTTCACTCCGTTGCAGGGATTCAAACCGCCGACCTTCTGATCAGCAAGTCCTAGGCTCTGTGGTTTAACCCACAGCGCCACCCACATCCCTTGAGCCTAAATTAGTCATGTGCATTAATGCCAACGGGTCTACTCTGAGTAGGGTTAACATTGGATACTACCCTGTTTGTGTATTTATTTAAGTGTTGTGTCAAAAAATTCTTCTCTCAGTGTGTATGTGTGTTTGTTTTTTACCATTCTCTATCAATGACTGAAAAAAGGAATTGCATCCAAAAATTACTAAAGGGTGGGGGAGAGAATGGTGGATTTATCAGGGGTGGGATGCATGATTTTTGTTGTACTTGTTTTACTATGCAAGTAAAGCAAGTTCATTTCCCCCAATTCCTGTGCTTCTCAAAACCCCATATGGCATATTTTGGTTGGGCCCTCCGAGATTTGTAAGAAGACGTTCTACCATACACTTGGCAGTTGTTCCTTTTGGGGGGACGGGGGACAACCTGTGTGTGTGTGTGTATGTGTCCGTGCGTGTGTGCGTGCGTGTTTGCTTTCGAAGAAATCAGAGACTGTAGGGAAGGTTTTAGCAGAGCACTAATTTATTTATTATAACTATATTGCACTTTTCAGTCAAGATTAATGAGACTGGCTCCCAGTGAGGAAAGTAGTCTGTGATAAATGTTAAAAGATAGAATGATAGGATTAAGGGGACAGAGATAAAGGGAGAGAAGAGAAGTGGACCTGAAATAGACTCATGTTTACTCTCCCAGGCATTTGAGCAACCATACCTTCTTGGTTTGATAGCTATTTTTTTTTTTTTAATAATTTTTATTAAGATTTTCCAAATTGAAACAAATTAAATCCAATTTATACACTTCTTCCAATAACCAGGACTTCCCCCTCCCCCCCTCTTGTGTTCCAAATTTTCTAAATAAACAATTAAATTCAACAAGTTCTTATCCCCAAATTTCACTCATCGTCAATAACCCAATTTTTTCAAATTCCCATCCCCTAAGACCTGTCTTCCCTTCCACGAGTTCCCCCCTTTCAGATATAGTGCAGATGAAAAGAAAATACAAAAAGAAAGAAAAAATAATTTTACAGCCTTTGGATTCCAAATTTCCCTCCCCTCTTTCCCTGTTGCGTTCCTTATATCCCTCCAATTCTAATATCTTCCTGGTGTTCCCACATTTCACTAGACCCATATCTCTCTGATTCTTTACCAGTCATTTTTAATCACAAGTGTCCAATCTTAGAAGGAGTCTATCTCAAAAAGGGGCTCATTTCTTCTATCCAGATTTTTGTATCCAGGAGTAAAAACTCCAATTTTATTTCCATAAGCTTGTCAAATCTGGATATCCCAAATGTCCCCACTTCCAGTTCTGTCCAGTTCTTGTTGTTTCCTTATTCTTGTCGGTCACTCTCCTCCTTTTTGTTTCCCTGTTCTCCCGCAGAAAGGTTCTTTTTCCAAAAGCTTCTAATTCCTCTGCAGAGGCTTGTTATTCAGGAGCAAAACATTACGTCATGTCCCTCTCATTTTCCAACAGATAAATCCATTGTTTCTTGTAGTATGTAGACCTCTGTAGACAAAATAATGTTCCATTTCTGCAGTTTCCCAGGAGGTTGAAAGTTCTGTTCAACTGTTCAAGTTTCCTAGCAAAAACACATGCAATATCCCTCAGCTCCTCTAGATGGATTACAGTAACTGAGTTCCCTTCCAGATCACATCCACCAGTCCAAATAGCTTGTTAATCCTTATTTGAAACAATTTGTATCCAATTTATATCCAAATGTAACTGGCAAAGTCCTCAAAACACCGTCTCTATTTTGTTCTTCCGTTTTGACAGCTCTTTGACAGCTGTCAAAATCTCCATTACTCTTCTCCAGGTATTCTCGCAGATCGCTCCAAGGATTCCGGGGGGGGGGGTTGCTTTTTAATGCAAATTCTCCTTTTCTCCTCCAGCTCAAACTTATAATTTTCCCTCGCGAAGTTGTTAGTTCATCAAGATAGGGTTACACTCGATCTTAGTTGTCAAGTCCTTTGTTTTGTCTTTTCTACAATAAAGGGGGGGCTGACTTCCTTTTTCCACCTCCCCCGTTCGCGTCAAATTTTAAAAATTTATCCCTCTTTTTAATCCATAGTCCAATTACTCACGGGTTTTTCTTTTGGATCCAAATTTTCAATAGAAGAAGCTAGCGCTCTCCACCGAATGGCATGCGGCTTCGCTCGGCAGGGGAAGCGGCGGACTCAAAGCACCACCACCCCCAGGCGCCCGTTCCTTAGCCTTTAAAAAGGCTCTTTCGCGGGCCGGGGAGGGGCGCAAAGGTGCCAGCCGAGTCACCATGTCCATGGGACTCCGTGCCCATGGCTTTTGAGGGTCCCCGCGTCGCCGGCGCGGTAGAACCCAACCCCTGCCGAGCCGGCTCCCTCCGGAGCACGGAGGGAGCCCGCCATTCGGCGATGGCGCCAACCCGGAAGTTCGGTTTGATAGCTATTTTAGATTGTTGGTTGAGGGAGAATATTCTTGTTTAAGAATGGCTATTGTGGATGGCCGCTTTTAGTGGGTAGTCTTTTTAAATGTATCTGGTGATGTTGTTATGTGTTACATGCATGTATTTTACATTTATTGTAAGTTGTTTCAACAGTTCCTTGGTTGTGGGGTGTGATCTTGGATCCCCCTCATCACTGCTGCCCCAGACGAAGTGATCTAAAACTTAAGGCCACCTTAGGTTAAATGAAACACCAAATATCTTCAGTGCCCTGCCTCTATTTTATTCAACTTCTGAACACTTTAAAAGAAATCCATTTGTAGCTCATTTCACACTATTGACTTAAACATTGTAAATTATATGAATGACTTATTATTGTTTATTTTTGTGGTATAAGGCAGTGGTGTTCAACCAGAATGCCATGGCACCCTGGGGTGCCTTGAATTGGTCAGGGGTGCTGCGGGCAACACTGGCCTCTATACCTCTTTTCTTCCCTCCCTCCTGATGCCCTCTCATGTCTCTGCCTCATGTCTCTGCACAGCTTTCTGTTGCAGCAGCCTGGGTATAAGCTTGACAGGTGAATGGTGCCTCTGGGGGCATCTCTCTTTGGGGTGGCGGGGGGCGGGAAGCTCAGAGACAAAGGACAGCAGCAGCTGCTGCCCAGAAGACTCCCAAGGAGAAAGGAGAGGAAAGGAGGCTGGGGGAACACTCCACAAGGGAGAGTATTCAAAAAAGAGTGAGAGGCTGCCAGCTCTGCAGGCAAGGGCTCTCTTCACAACTGGGCTCCTAAGCCCCACAGGGGTGCTGCAGAATGTAGTTGGTTAAGGGAGCCATGGATTCAAAAAGGTTGAAAACCTTTGGCATAAGGCAATAAATTTATAGTATAATGCAATAAACGTGCATCACAATCACTGACATACACACTGTAAACTGAATGGTTTCTGATGTTACACATTTTCCTCCAAGTAAAACAGCAGCAACCCCCTCATAGTTAGTGGCCACACAAGGCAATGTTGCATTACCATTCAAAATGAAATGTTTGTACTGTTTATTTTAGTGGGGAGTGAAGCAAAAAGCCCATGGCATGTGCGGTTCCCTGGCTGTCAGAATCCTGTCCAAAGGTACATGAACAAGGCATGAAGCCTATAACTGAATGGAAGCTTTGAAGATATCCCAACAGTTGATACACCCTTCCTGCCAAGCTTTTAAATACAAGGTGGGTGGAGCTCACTCACAAGATTCTCACCCTACAGTTTTGCCATGTGCACATGTGCTGTCCAGATGGGACAGCTATGAAGATGGTACCTGGATCTCATTCATAGGACTATGCCCCATTCCTCTGCCTCCAGGTCCATCACCACCACCTCCTATTCAGCCCTCTACCTCTGACTGGTTGAAGTCCTCATCCCTACCTGATGGGGCTCTGTGCTCTGCAAAAGGTTCTGTGGAGAGAGCTGACAATTGAGCTTCCTTCTGTCTGATACCTAGAGTCACATGGGGAGAACCCCCCTCTTCATCCCTGCATGCTAGCCATCAGCCCACCATCTGCTGCTTCTCCTTCTTCCTCATGCCAGATCCTCGTAACGCTAAGGGGCCCATTACACTGGGTCACCTACACATAGATTCAGCCCTGGCTAAAGGTACCAACAATCATATCAGGTCCGTAGCCTAGCAATGGGAACCATGCACACTGCCCAAATGATTCAGTGCAAGTTGGATGCTCTGTTGTTCCAATTCAGCCAGAGGATCTATGCAGAGGAGCCTGCTTCCCTGGTGGGATCATGGAAAATATATTCTAATGTGCATTAGCATCACAACCCTTTGGCAGCTCCTCCTATACGTGTCTCCCAATTGGGGACCAAGGAGAAACTCACTTCATTTTTTAAACAGAAAATAATAATTATATTTTCATTGATAACAAATGAATATTTCAAACACTAAAAAGTCATTGTTGCATGTTAAACCTCGACTAACCTCCCCCTCTTTCTGCAGTTCCTTAAATTCGCTCTCTTTTTTCTTGCATTTTCCAATTAAAACTATTTATACTTTTTCTCATCTATTTCATATATGTTTTAGCAGCTGCACATTTTTACAATAATCCTGCTAATGTCTTAATTTGTTTGCAATTTGTTTGTAAATATTCAATAAAATATTTCCATTCCCAATTAAAGAGTTTGTTGTCTTGGTTTCTTATTCTTTTGGTAAACTTCACCATTTCTGCATAGTCCATTAATTTCTGTACCTATTCTTGTCTCGTCAGGACTTCTTATTTCCATCTTTGGGCAAATACCATTCTTGCAGCTGTGGTTGCATACATAAATAAATTTCTATATTGTTTAGGTACCTCTAATCCCATAATTCCCAAAAGAAAAGCTTCTTGGGGTTTTTTTTTAACACACGTTATCTTAAACATCTTTTTCAATTCATTATATATCATTTCCCAGTAGGCTTTTGCTTTATTACAAGACCAACACATATGAAAAAAGTACCTTCTTTCTCTTTGCATTTCCAATACTTATTCAATTTCAATTTATACATTTTTGTCCAATCTGGTAGATGTTAGATACCACCATCTATATAACATATTCATATAATTTTCTCTTAAACCATAACATGCTGTAAATTTTATATTCATATTCCACAGTCGTTCCCATGCCTCCATTTCTATATTGTGACCAATATCTATTGCCCAATGTATCTTTGATGATTTCACTTGTTCGTTTGTTGTCTCCCATTCTAGTAGCAACTTACACATTTTAGACATCATTTTAACATTACAATCTAACAGGTCTCGCTCTAATTGAGATACTCCTCCTGCAGATTTCTTATCCTTTATAAATATTTCGTTTAAATGATGATATTGTTTCCATGTGGTTAACATTGCTAATAAGTCCTTAAACTCTTTTAATTTAAATTCTCCACCCTCCTTTAACAGATTTCTATAAGTTACCCAGTTTTTCATCATATTCTTCTTCTTTACCCCTATAGCTTCTACTGGTGAAAGCCAAAGTGCGTTTTTTATATTTGTCCCAAACTCTATACAAATTTTTCCTGATTATATGGCTTGTAAATCCTTTACAAGCTTTTCATACCACAAATACATGTGCTAGCCAAATATATAATCACAACCTTCTAAGTCTAAGATATACAAATTCTTCAATGACAACCATTCCTTCAACCAGCACATACAGGAAGATTCATAATATAATCTCATATCTGGCAGGGAAAAACTTCTCTCTTTAGCATCTATCAGTATTTTATAATTTATTCTCGATTTTTCCCCTTGCCAGATATATTTAGAAATATCTTTTTGCCATTTCTGGAAGCAATCTGTCTTGCCAATAACTGGTATTGATTGAAATAGAAATAACATCCCTGGTAATGCATTCATTTTAATGGCCAACACTCTACCTAACTACTAAAGTTTAATCCTATCCCATATTTGCAAGTTTCTTTTAATATCCTCCCAAGTTTACAAATAATCATCTTTACACAAATTGATATACTTTGCTGTTAACCATAGAGTGGTACCTCGGGTTAAGAACTTAATTCGTTCCGGAGGTCCGTTCTTAACCTGAAACTGTTCTTAACCTGAAGACCACTTTATTTTTATTTATTTTTAATAATTTTTATTAATTTTCCAACACAAATATACAATCTTATCGAAATTTCCACAAATTTAGTTCTTTTTGGACTTCCTTCGGCTTCTCTGACAATCATCCATATTTACCTCTCAATTACGCATTTCTTCTGTTTATATTGCCATTAAACTTCCCTCCCACTTCTATTTCTTTTTAACAATATATCTCAACTTTAACAGTTCTTCTTGAAACCCCACCAGTGTTGTTTGCACATCACACATTCTTTTCAGATATTCAACAAATTTCCCCCACTCCTCGATGAACTTTTGGTCTCGAAGATATCTAATTTTCCCAGTTACTCTGTCCAGTTCTGCATAGTCTGTCAGCTTCAGTCTCCATTCTTCTATCGTCGGTATTTCCTCTTGTTTCCATTTCTGGGCCAGTAGAATTCTTGCTGCTGTAACTGCATATTGAAAAAGTTTACAGTCTATTCTTCTTATTTCCTTTCCTGTAATTCCTAAAAGAAATGTCTCTGGTTTCTTTACAAATGTATATTTTAACATCTTTTTCATTTCATTATAAATCATCTTCCAGAAACCCTTCACTTTCTTACACTCCCACCACAAGTGATAAAACGTTCCTTCTTTTTCCTTACATTTCCAACACTTATTACACGTCTTATACATTTTTGTTAATTTTACCGGTGTAATATACCATCTGTAAAACATTTTCATAACATTTTCTTTTAATACCGTACAAGCAGTGAATCTTAAGTTCTCCTTCCACAGTTTTTCCCAATCCTCAAACTGTATGTTATACCCAAAATCACTGGCCCATTGTACCATTACCGATTTGACTTCTTCATCTTTCATATTCCATTCCAACAATATTTTATACATTTTTGACAAAGTTTTACAATCATTATTTATCACATCTGTCTGGAACTTTGAGTCTTTTTCTGCATAACCACTTTCTTTAATGTCTTTTTTAAACATTTCATTAACCTGAAAATAATGCAACCAATCATAAACATGTTCTCTGACTTGTTCATATGGCTTTAATTTCCATTTTCCTCCTTCTTTGATTATCAATTCACCATATGTAATCCAATTACCTCTCATACTTATTTTCTTTACACTCATAACCTCTAATGGAGACAACCAGTGTGGAACTCTTGGTTCTAATAGGTTTTTATACCTATCCCATATTTCAATTAGTGAACTCCGGAATATGTGGTTCCCAAAGCCTTTGTGAATTTTCTTCTTTTCACACCATAAATACGCGTGCCATCCAAATCTGTTATCAAATCCTTCTAAATCTAATAACTCCTTGTTCTCTAATTTTATCCATTATTTCAACCAGCAAAGACATGCTGCTTCATAGTATAGTTTCAAGTCCTGCAGGGCGAAGCCTCCTCTTTCCTTTGCATCCGTTAATAACTTAAATCTAATTCTCGGCTTCTTGCCCTGCCAGATGTACCTTGAAAGCACTCTTTGCCACTCTTTAAAAATTACTACCCCCTTTATTATGGGGATAGTCTGAAACAAGAATAACATCTTTGGAAGGACACTAATTTTTATCGTAGAGATTCCACCCCAAAAAGATAACTTCATTCTTCCCCTGAAGCACCACTTTAGCTAATGGGGCCTCCTGCTGCTGCTGTGCCACCGCCACACAATTTCTGTTCTCATCCTGAAGCAAAGTTCTTAACCCGAGGTACTATTTCTGGGTTTGCGGAGTCTGTAACCTGAAGCGTATGTAACCTGAAGTGTATGTAACCCAAGGTACCACTGTACTCCTAAATATTTAACCCTTTTTTCAATCTTTAAACCGGATATAACTTGTAGTTTAATCTTAACATCATCTTTAATATTTTTTACCAGGAGCTTGGCTTTATTTTTATTTATTTTAAGACCAGCTACTTCTCAAAAAAAAAAAATTTGACTCTGCTGGATCTGCTACAGATATCACCACATCATCTGCAAATGCTTTTAGTTTGTACTCTCTTTGTCCCACCCTTATTCCTTTAATATCCTGATTACATCTTATTCCTTGCACCAAAACTTCTAAAACTACCATAAACAATGAAGGTGACAATGGACAGACTTGTCTAGTTTCTTTTGTTATTTTAAAATTCTCACTCAACATTATTTACTATCAGAAACTCACTTCAATTCACATTTAAAGTTAAGCCCACCTAATCTGCATCATCCATACTGTTATGTAGTGAAGTTCACCCTGGGCCAGCAGGGGGATACTGTACATAGTTTTCACTCAGGTCTGTAGATAGTTTTCACTCAGGTCCACGTCAGTTATTTTAGGCGGGAAACTCTGGGTTGTTGTTGCTACAATGTTGACAGCCGACTGCCTATAAAAGCAGGCCGGCTGAGCTGTTTGCTGTTCAGTCTTCTGTTCCAGCTTACAAAATAAAGAGCTGCTTGGAGAAATTGCTGTGTCGTCTGCCATGTCTACCCACTATTCTACACATACTTTGCACTCTAACAAAGAAAATGGGGAAAAGATTTGATTCCTTTCTTGTATTTTTTGAAACAATATGTAAACTGTAACACAGACATCCTCCAAAATCCGCACTTCTAATTTTGCAACAGAGTTCTCCAGTAGTGTACTAAAATGAATATGCTAGGTTGAAATGTACATAAAAATACATGTATTTGCAACAATAACACACAAAGAATGCATCATATTAGAGGAAATTGCATTGCAATGATGGGTGCACATGAACATGTATGTCAATAGCCCTTTTTGTACTTTGAGAAGGGTATGTTTTGTTCCTTGAAATGTATTTTTGATGAGTATTTTAGGGTTTTCTTCTTTATTTTTGTTTTTACATATGGTTTTAATGTTACTGTGATTTTTTTTTTATTGTGAAAATCACTTTGAGACACCTCAGGGGTGCCCAAACTTTTTTCAAAGTGGGCCAGATTTGATGAAATGAACATGCTTCTTGTAGGATTTGACCCCAATAAATAGACACAGGAACCAAATAAAAGCAGCCAGGGGGCCAAATTAGGCCTCTGAAACAGACTATAGTCATGCCTGTCTTAGCGCAAACATGTGACCAGAAAATAACAACACTAAAACAACACACACAAAATGCAGAGATATTTGCACTGTGGTGCTGATGATTTTTATTTTTAAAAAATCACAAGCTGTTGCATAATGTGAAGTACTAAACTTAAGATTAGAAAAATGAGAATCTTAAGAGGGCTGAGAACGGACACAGTCATCCAATGCCAACTCTAAGCTGCTACCATGTCCCTTTCCCACATATTTCAAGTCTGCTTGTGTGTACTTGTTTGCAAAGGGCTTCAGTGTGACCTCCGAGTCAGGAGGACACGCCAAGCGAAGAAAGCTGTTAGTAAATCAATCCTAAAGTGATTTATTTTCCAAGTGACAGATACCAAGCAGGCAGTGTATATTTATCATTTGGACAAGGGCTTAATAAAGATAAATTCAAAGGACGAAACTCTGGAAGCTCATGCTTTGAAAACAGCCAGATGCCAAAACATACTTCTTTGATAATTAGCCAGCATTCATACATAATTTCAAGAGGTGTAGCTCAGTACTGTAATTTGGACATTGAATTCTCCAGTAAATAGTATGAAGTTTGCACAGGCGGGGAACTGGAGGGACTTTATGTAGGAAATGAATATTCTTTTCCAGCCATAGATTCCAAAATGTTGAACCATCCTCTCTACAAATTATCATCCAAATTTTGAAAAGACACACAGGCAGATAGGAATCTACCTTATAGGGAGTCAGACCCTTGGTCTATCTAGCTTAGTATTATTGACAATAAGAACCCTGGCACAGTAGCTCTCCAGAGTTCTAGACAAGGGATATTCCATCCTACCTGGTGATGATGGAGATGGAAGCTATGCAAATCAGATGCTCTAATGCTGAGCTATGGCTCTTATCCCTAGCTTGGGAAAGGACATCAACTGATCTGAGAACACAATATGCAGATTAAGGTGTTCTGTTGCAACTGTTCCTCACAGAGAATACATTCCAGATTCCATACCTAATAATAATAATAATTTTATTATGTATATGCTGCCCATCTAACTTGGTTGTCACTTTGGGCAGATTCCAACAAAATACTAAAAGCACAACAAAACATCAACCATTCAAAATTTCCCTGAAGAGGGATGCCTTCAGATGTCTTCTAAAAGTCAAATAGTTGTTTATCTGGCTGACATCTGGCAAGAGGGCATTCCACAGGGCAGGCACCACTATCAAGAAGACCCGCTACCCAGTTCCTTGTAGCTTCACATCTCACAGTGAGGGAACCATCAGAAGGCGCTTGGAGCTGAACCTCAGTGCCCAAACTGGATGGTGAGGTGGAGACGCTCCTTCAGGTATACAGGATCAAGGCCATTTAGGACTTTAAAGTTCAACACTAACACTTTGATTTGTGCTCAGAAGCGTACTGGAAACCAGTATAGATCCTTTAGGACCAGTGTTATATGGTCCCAGCTGCTGCTTGCAGTCACCAGTCTAGCTGATGCATTCTGGATTAGTTGTGGTTTCCGAATCAGCTTCAAAGGTGGCCCCACATAGAGCACATTGCAGTAGTCCAAGTGGACTACTTGCTTTTTTATGAAAAAGAAAGTAGGCGGTTGTTAGCACACACCTGAAAGTATGTGCTTAATGCAACATGTAGTTCGACTCTAGATTTGTTTACATCAGGGGTCGGCAACCTGCGGCCCATGGGCCACAAGCGGCCCACAGGGATCGTTTAAACGGCCCACGAGCTGCCCCCAAATCAATCTGTCACTCAGCGAGTTGCTTCTGCAGCACAGGAAATCGTGTCTGCGCATGCACAGATGCCAGAAATTGTGTCTGCACAGACACAATTTGGCCCACGAAGCGATCTCCATGGGAGTGAACCGGCCCAGGTGAGACAAACCTTGCCAATCCCTGGTTTACATACAAGTTATCACTGGAAACCTAAGAGCCTGCAAAAAATCCTGAATTGTTTTCAAGTGGAGTTGACGGTGGAGCTTCTTTCTTTAACCAATACACCAAAACCAGACATGCAAATCTGAGCTGCTGAGTCTACAGTCATCCTGAGTTGCTCCAGTCAGGATCAGAAACAAAGAGAATGCATTAAAGCTGATCAGGCAAAGCAAAAAAATACCTTGCCTTGTGTATATACACAAGTAAGGAGATGAATCACTTGCACCCCTCGGGAACACAAATCCAGTCTTGTCAATATGACAGAGAAGCAGGTGTTGGGTGCTTCAAAGCTACTCTTTAAACACACAAGTTTGCTTTTTCAGCACTTCAGAGAGGTGTAGGCTGAGAAAAGACAAGCACTCATAGGAACATAAGCGCTTGTGAGATACCCACATTTAATGATGAATAGTTGGGTGGGTGGGTGTCCCCCCCAAGTGCTTATGTGGAACTGATCTCTATGTAAACCAAACAATAATTGGATGGCAGTGCAGAGAAGGTTCCTCTCCCAGTTGTGTTCTAAGGCAGGCTAGCTGGACAGAGAAGGTGAAAAGTTCCATGGGGCTAGTTTCTGCATCTTGAACCTAATGGTCAAACAAGATGTTACTCTAATTGGCAACTACATCTGGGAATTTTTAATAATAATAATCCTAGGGGGTGGCTGGTTATCATTGGGACCAAAGCATGTGGAGAGGTAAGTTTTAAGCCTTCCCTGCCTGGCTGTATTTTTAAAAGAAGCACTGTTTAAGTGGTACAATTAGTATCAGAAATGTCAAGATGAGCTCCTCCTACCTTATAGCGTAGGTTGCTAGTTTTCATTAGTATCACAGCTGAAAAGGATTAAACCTCCCTTTCCTGGCATGCTGTGGACCCAATGAAAACCAACCACCCCCTGAACTCCTAGCAGAGGCGGATTTAGGGGAGTGTGGTTGGTTCAGTCACACTGGGCGCAGAGCCTATGGGGTACAACAACTATTATGTAGAATGGAATACGAGAGGCAGGGAGGTGTCAATTTTGGTGTTGCACAGGGTGCCACTGAAATTTGAGACCCTAAGATCCACCATTGCAGATGTGGGAGGAGAATAAATCACTTTCTTTGCATTTAATGTCTACCCTACATAGTTCACACTTCCTGAAACATTACATGAACACAGCCATCCTTTGAAACTTGAGCTTCTCCAAATCTTGCAAAGCAATTCTCCAGCCAAGCAATGTGTGGTTTTTATAAAAAAAAAAAAACAACCGAATATGTTTGTGCAAGTAAGATACCAACACACACACACACACACACACACACACACTTAAGTCCATGTTACTGTTTTATAATTAGTGATATGAGGTGGAAAATTTGATTCAGTTTATGCTTAGAGTGGAACCTATGTAAATTGCATTTTTCGATACAATACGCAAACTAAAACACAGCCATCCTTTCAAATTTGCACTTCTGTGAATTCTACAATGCAGTACTCCATTTGAGTAATGTGTACAAAAAAATGCATACGCTTGGGTAAAGTGGGCAGAAAGGCATATATAAGTAAAAATAACATAGAAACATTAATTATCTTTGCAGAAACTGCTTTGCAAATGTGTGCATTAAGCAAAATTGCATACCAACATGTGTTTTAGAAAGAGTTCACATTAAAACGCTGAACAATTTTCACGATGACTTAAAAAACAATTATACCAAATTGATGTGGAAATGTGGAGAGTGAACTTAAGTTGTGAAAAAATGAGAAACTGAGAGACACCGGAAAGAACAGCTTCATCCATCTGCATCTAGGCCTTTTGGGGAGTGAGCAGATAACAACCCAGACATAATTGCTAACTATTGCATAACATGTAGTTTGGGCCTAAATTCGGGTTTGTTTGGTTGGTTGTTTGATTTGGTTGGGGTTTTTTTTTTTAATGATTCAGAAGTGTGTCCTACAGAATTGTGGAGATTTCTGTCTGAGCAAATATGCTTAGGGCTGCAGCCTAAATCAAGCCTCTGCAAATGACACACGGCCCACAGTTTGCTGTTATTAAAAACCAAGAAACTGCTTTTAAGTTCTTTTTAACACAATCATTTCTGCGGCTTCATTGAGCTGTGAAGATAAACAGCCCTCCCGCAGGTGATTTAGCCAGGGGATACCTCTCCACCCTGCAAAACCTTTCATTTTGCTAACCCTTTTAGCACCTCTCTTGATGTGACAAGTGATAAGGGGCCTCATCCATCTGTTGTGTTAGTGTGTGTGTAGGGGTGATGGGTGGAGGGATGTGTGTGGAGCCAGAGAAAACCTGCACAAAGCCCAGAGGGACATGCAACAAATCATCAGAGATTTTAATAGCTAGGAAAATAGAAGCTGCAAAATATTGTCATTCTAGATGTAAAGAAAACGAATCTTTTTATAATGTCACATTTCCGCCATAGGGAATTGCAATTTATTGCCTCCTCCCGTTCTAATATCCAAAACAAGGATATTTTATGAAAATTGGAAGATCACTACACTGGCGTGCTTCTGAAAAGTCACTCTGAGGTAGACCGTAAACCATCCCTGGCACATAGAGTAGCTTAATCAGGGTAGTGTAACCAAATGGATCACCATCAGCACCCAATTATTATTAATAATAGTTTATTAATTGTCTTCTGCACAATTGTCTCAGGACAGTGTACAATAGAAGCAGCAGAAAAACCAGTTAAAAAACATAAACAGCAGATCCAGTTAAAAACAAAAACAACACAATACAAAATAAACACTCAAGGTAGAGACGCATTTATACAGCTGGGAAAGCCTATTGGAACAAAAATGTCTTCAACTCTTTCTTGAAGGTGCAGATAATGGCTGCCTGTCATACAGAGTTTACTCAGAGCTTTAGAATATAGAGCTTACCAAGACCATGAGGTAGGATTGACGTATGTCCGGAATGTCCCAGACATAGCCGGAATACTACAGTCAGAAGCAGTGTCTGGGCAGAAATCGCAGAAATGTCCACGGAAATCCAGACATATGGCAACCAGTGTTGGAAGTAGCTTAAAAATACTCAAAAAAGCTCAAAAACTTCCTTTTTTGATATTTTGCCCTCCCCCCCCCCACAAAAGTGCTCAACAACTTTGCCCCCAAAAAAGCTCAAAAACTTTCATGCTCGGATTTTCACTTTTTGAAATATGGCAGACCTACCATTAGGACACATTCCTGGCCAAAGGAATTGCAACCTGTAATTCAGCATGGAGGACAACACAGTGTTACGGGGGGGGGGGCATGTCTTCTTCACCTTCTTCACTACAATATATCCATTTATATCCCAATTGTCAATGTCAAAGGGAACTAAAATCTATAAAATCCATATCCATAATCCCTCAAGTAAGGTGTCAAGACCCTAATCCTGTCAAAATCACTCTGCCAAACCTTTCCTCCGGGCAATGCCAGGTGACAGACTATGCATACACTCAGGAAGCACTTATCTGCGCATATCTCCAGCTCTGCATATTCCCCCCTCCCTCCTCCTTATGTTAATCCGGTGTAGCTCTGCATATTCCCCCCTCCCTCCTCCTTATGTTAATCCGGTGTAGCTCTGCATATTCCCCCCTCCCTCCTCCTTATGTTAATCCGGTGTAGCTCTGCATATTCCCCCCTCCCTCCTCCTTATGTTAATCCGGTGTAACCCAACCTCTCCTTAATGTATTCATGATGTAACTGGGATGTATTTTGCACTGTATTCTGGGACATGGAGGGAGTTTCAAAAGTTCATGTCACCCCTTTCTCGCTGTTCAATCTCGTCTTGAACCTGTTGCGCAATAAACCTTGGATCTCCGCATTTTGCTCCTGTCCGGCTGAGCTCATTTTCTTCCGCAGGGACCCGCGGACACTTAGTCCGACAAGCTGGGTGGCAATGTAGCCCGCACCCAGATTTTAGCCGTAACAACAGGGAAACAAACTTAATCACACAGACTTAGGCTTTATTATAGCAGGTACACAGAAATGTAGGAGCCAGCCTTCTACCAGATTCAACCATCTAGTTTAGTCATGCCAACACTGGCTGGCAGCAGTTCTCAGGTTTCAAGCAGGAATCTTTCTGGGCCTTACTTAGACATATCAGACCATGCAGCTTGGGTGAATTAGACTGGAATAATCAACTACAGTTTTGTCAGGATTTACAATCTCCTTCTCACACCAAGAGATGGCAGGCTGATGATTTTATAACTTTCAGATTTGTTGGTATTTACACAGTAGTTCAGTCCAAGCACACAGCTCAATCTTCCTCCCTCGATGGGTCAGTTGAGCCTACTGGAGGGTGGGCTCTTTTCCAACAGAATATATGCCATCTGCTCTGCCTTTTGTTGGCCCAACGCCAAGCCTGAACTCCTAGTAGCTCATCCTCCTAGTACGAGAAGACTCATGAGCAGATGGCATATATTCTCGGATTCTCGCTGTCACTCTGGGAAGGGATGTTCCTTACATGTTTCAGGAGTTCAAAGGCTTTATTCATGCAGGAACTACTTACAGGATGAGTGGAGAATAGAGAGAGAAACAGAAGACATCTTGTCTCAACATGTTGGCAGAAAACAGTTTGGAATAGTGAATGTGGTCCTGTCAAATTCAACATATATTTAAGTGGACAATTGCCAAGAAAGTCCAACACAGATTGGGTTTGTTTGTTTTTGTTTAAAAAAGGAAGATGAAAGGAAAAGTCAAGAGGGTCAAATATCTCAAAACCACAAGAGCAGAAGCTCAACTAGAATATACTGCAGGTAGTGTAGTTGATAGAGTCAAATAAGCTGTTAGAAGCAGTTGAAGGCAAAAAGGCTTCTTGCAGAAAACAAATGTCTTGGCCAAACAAAGACAACAAGAAGGAACAAGACCTTTGGTAAAAGAAATGCAAGATTTAGCAAGAGAAGGAGAAAGTTGTCTGATCCATCCACAGAAGCATAGCTGCACAATATGCCCATCTTTGACACACTATTGTCTGCACCAGAAGCCTAATTACTAGTTGTGATATACTGTCCTTTTATTAGGCATTGTCACCAGCTTCTAGATCTGACTGATTCCTGCAGGGGTGGGACTGTTCTTTATTAAGGGCAAGATAGCCAGAACCACTGTTAACACCAGATGTAACTTTAAGACCTCTTCTTTTTTCCTTGTAATTTTTGATTTAGTTTTTTTAGATTGCAAGCCGAATGGCAAGGACTGTCTTAGAACTGATTTTTGTAAGTCCACCTGAGAGCCATTTTGGCTTAAGATAGGTTACTAAGGCTGTGACTAAAGTGACTTTTGGTGTAATCCTATAACACACACACACACCCCTGAGATTTAATCCCAGGGCATAAATGCTGCAAGTAAATTAATAACATTTCTGAAGGACTAGGCATCTCTTATTTGTTTTTAAGAAGATGCTCATGTGTCATAGCAGGCATCATTGCAGAAGAGGCATTTTTCCTGTGTGCGGAAGAGGAGAGAATATTATGTGCATTTCACTTGCAGGTATAAGCACTTCTTTTAAAACTATTTTATTTTTATTTTTTAAAAAGAAAGAAATATGGTGCCTGATTAATAAAAGGCACCTTTAAAGTTAATTAAACATTTGTCTTCATCAATTAATCTAACAAAAAAAATCAACTAAATTGTATGGTTCTACTAATTATCTGTACTGCTGTGCAGCAATGTAGCAATATTTTGTGTGGATTTACTTGCTGTTATTATAATCTCCCAAAGACAAATGACTAATGAGCTTCCACTATGGAAAATGTCAAGACATTTACTGTCTACCATCTCTGACAAATGAAGAAAACGGGATGTTTCATATTGCAACTATCCATGAGACCAAGTATCAAACCATGAGTGAGGCTCCCGAAAAACAAGAAAAAATAGCTGTATCTGTTTTTAACAACCTCCCTCATGGCTTCTTCTCAAAATAAGAAGACATACTCTTATTTGAGCAAGAAAAAGCAGCAGCTTTTCTGTTCCAGCACATTTTGCACGCTATGTTTCCATTCTAGTTCCTAAATAATCCATAGAGGCAGAAAAGAATACCTCCCAAAACTGGATATGTGCATTTCTCACAGCAGTTTATTGGTGCTAGTAAGCAACATACTTTTCACATAATTAATCTTGTCACGTAAGGCATCATCCTGCCCACATCTTGTGATCAACCACATGCCAGCACTCCTCTCTACATGCTAGAGGAAGTCCCATAGGGGGTTAGTGGTGGTGCAGAAAGAAAGGGTGCTGCACAGAACTGGGTTACACACACCCAGCATGAAAGAGTGGGGAGAGTGAGATTTGCTGGATGTATTATTAGGGCATCTCCAGACATCTAGACAAATTCACAGAGGATACAGCTGTCAGTGGCTACTACCCTGATAGCTACGTTCTAACTCCACTGTCAGAGGCAGGATGCCTCTGAATACCAGTTCTTGGAAACAACAGGAGGGGAGAGTGCTATTGTGCTTAGGTCCTGTTGGTGAGCTTCTCACAGGCATCTGGCTGGCCACTGTGAGAAAAGGATGATGGACTAGGAGGTGTTGGGTTATGTTTTGTGTGTATGTACCATGGAAGCTTCCCCCAAGCAGTTAAACTCACCACATGGAGCAGTTTAACAGAGTTCTCTTTTACTTGGCACACACAAACATACACTATATACAATTGTTGTGAGTAGGCATCTCTCTTTGATCCCAGAGAGGGTTCTTTGCTTCAAAAGTTAAAGCTGTTCCAAAATCCACAGCAAGCCCTGTGTTCAGCTGCTTCCGAAGTCCTTGCAGCCCTTCACAAAATGTTTTGCTTTCTTCCATGATTCCTCCCACACTTTTCCAGCCAGCAACATACCTAATACTGAAACGCTGTGACTTTTGCTCCTTATATACCCAGGGGTTACATGCAAATTCTGCCCAGCAACAGAGATAAGATAGCCACCAGAATTAGACAGTTGCATTGTGGGGAATGAGTCAGAATTATCAACTCATGTGGAATTAACCCATTATACACTTTCTTATTAACAGATGGGCCATTCACCTGATACAGTAGAATCTTCTTATGTTACCATGTTCTTTTTATAGCACACTCATGATTATTTGTGTTCATGGTGCTATCACAACAATCCCACGCAATCCCACATTCAATACTGTTTCTACCTGAAGTTTCACACTGCTTCATTTTCAAACAGTGTATGTCCTGTGACTTCCAGGTAAATTCCTATAACATTTTATACCACAAATGTTCTGGTTTGTTTCTGTTGCGCTGCTGCCTCTCTGGATAGCAATAATGCAGTAGCATTGGGGAAGCATCACAGAAAAACTAATAAAGTAGAATAAATCCACCAAGTTGCACTATTATTGTGTCAAGAACATGTTCCAGAATACACCCACTGCAATAAAGCACCAGTCTGGAGGGGCTCTTAGTTGAAATGTGAAATGTTATTTAGAAGAACCTGAAAAGTAGGTCCAAATAAGGCAATTCTGTTTGCTTCCTGACATAAGAATGTAAGAAGAGCTCTGCTGGATCAGGCTAAAGCCCATCTTGTCCAGCAGCCTGTTCTCACAGTTGCCAAGCTAGGAGAAGACTGCAAGTAGGACTTAAGTTCAGCAGCTTCAGCCAGCATATCCAATGGTCATGGATGATAGGAGTTGTAGTCCAACAACACCTGGAGGGCCACAGATTCTCAGCTCAGCTCTAAAGTAAAGATGGAGAATCTGTGACCTTCTAGACCAATGGTTCCCAAACATTTTTGGGCCACTGCCCCCTTGGTTCCATAAACACATCCCCAGTACCCCTATTCATAGCATCCATGTGTATAACCCACTAAGGGCAATGACAACACAATAAAATTCAAAACAGAAACAATTAAGTGCACATTTATTCAGAATCCAGTTAAAACTATTTTGATCAACTTTATGCAGCAATACCAGCTTTTCAAAGTCAGATAGTCCTTTAAGCCTCCAGCACCCCGGGGGAGGGGGGCGGTACCATCCATTTCAAGAACCGTTGTTTTAGATGTTGTTATTGGAAAGCCAGCTAGCATGAGCTGAGTGCAGCAGTACCACCAGTCAGCATGGCTTATGTTTAGGGATGGTGGGATTTGTAGTCCAGCAACATCTGGAGGGCTCAAGAATTACCCATACCTGCTTCAAAGACAGTTAGAAGAAGCACTGAGTCAAAATTTCCTGCCTGTGTTTTGGGTTGCACTCACTGCTAGTTCTATAAAATATTCCCCCCAAAAATGCTAGTTCTATTAGGCACAGACACAATGAAAATAATGGACATGACTTACCAAGGTCAAATAATTTTAAAAGGTCTGCTCTAGCTTAGTTGGATACAACTCTTTTTTTTCTTCTTCACTTTTAGTAGTGGGAGTGTGGGAAAGGGCGCTGAATTATTTATTGTTTTGGAAGGAGGTGATATATACAGTCCAATGTCTCCCTCCACTTTGGTGGTAACCCAGCTGGCCCAACAAAATTGGGGGAGTTTTCTACCCACCACTATTTAACAGACTAATACACCCTCATGCATGTGCCAAAAGAAAATAAAGGGGAAAGGTTTACTTTCTTATTTTGAAAAGAGAAAGCAGTCACTCCTAATTCATTTGCAGAGTTAAGAAGTCAAAGTGTGTGATTTAGAGACTGCTAGGAAAGCCCAAGCTTTGAGGAGCCAAATATCTATCTCTGAAATAATGATATGCAAATAGCAATTCTGTTTATCTGAACACCTGATTATCTGGACATTTGGGTGCCTTCCAGACATTCAGCAAGACAGGCTGCATTCTAGTTTTTAAGAAAATAAAAAATAAAAATGGGCAGATAGATCCTTTCGCCTAGCTGGCGTCTTTAGTGAGGGTTAAATTGCTTATCTGTTCCCACTGATCATTCTTAAAATCAACCCTGTTACCATGTCACTCCACTGGCTGATCTCTCCAGACAGGCTATTTCTGGGATAATATTTTAATGCCAAAAAAATACTGGTTAGTCCGCTCAGCAACACAATTTCTCAGGCGTGATGGTTCCACACACTGAACCCATGCAAGAAACATTTTCTAATTAATTAACCTACGTGTCTCTTTTCTTCCCCCATCACATCTGTATACATCAGTGCTGACATCAAATTGTCTGTTAACTTCATCACAACTATTTCCTTCCCTGGAATTTCCCTGGGGCTGTATCAAAACCAGCTTTCCCCTAAATCAGAGCAGCAGCCGGATGTAAAGTAGGTACCTACTGATTGGCCCCTTCAGCATATCTCTGAGTGCAGATGGTAAGCAAAATGGTTATTAAAAGGTTAGAGATCCCTCCATCTGACAAGACGCCAAGCCCAGGTGACACGCCTTCTACAAAGTGCTAATGGACACGGAGTCTGAAGCTGCAAAACTGTAGGAGACATTTTGACAGCTCAGCTGAGTGGCAGGCCCCAAAGGCAAGGAAATGCCTCAAATAAATAAATCATCATTTTTAAAGGAGACCAAAAACCAGACACAGAAGGAAACACAGCAACAGCAATAGCTGGTGATGTATTAGCCGAGCTAACCTTAGAACTGTTTTCATGCAATATTTCTAGGAATGAAAAAATCAACGGGGAGTCGGGAGTGGGAATATTTTAGAAAAACAAAACAAAGAAAAAACTTTATATATGAATTATAAATAATAATGGGTGAATCTGTAGGCTTCATTTCTTCTAATCTTCAATTCATTTCTTCACATTTACATTTTTAATAAAATAAATAAACACATGAAAATTCATCAATATTTTAGACCAATTTTCTCAAGATATGCACATATTTACCTAATGTACAAATTGCAAAGCAATTGCGCAAATATAATGCATTTGCATGTTTATTTATTTATTTATTTATATGCCATCCTTCATCCATAGGGGTACAAGGCAGTTCACAACATAAAAATACAAAATGAGAACACAAAATACATAATAGAACAGACAAACAAAAAAAAAAAACCCTACAAAGACATTTAAAAGGCCATAGAATGTTAATAGGCCAAAGGCCTAGTTATAGAAAAATATTTTAATCTGGTGCCTAAAGATATACAATAAAGGCACCAGGCAAGCCTTTCTGGAGAGAGCTTTCCAAAAACAGAGAACAAACAGAGAAAAGGCTTGTTCTCATGTTGCCACCCTCCAGACCTCTTGTGGAAGAGGCACATGAAGAAAGGTCTCAAAATGATAGTTGCAGGGTCCAGATCGGTTAAATGGGGAGAAGCAGCCTTACATATAACGTGTTGCTGTAACCAAACCTAGAGGCTACCAGAGCATAGACAGCAGAAGTTAGGTTATCCCCGTCCAGACAGAGGCACAGCTGTGCCAGCAGCCAAAGCTGATGGAAGGCACTCTGCGACACCGAGGGCACCCGAGCCTCAAGCGACAACAAAGGATCCAGAGGGAGTGCAACTCCATCAACAGTATGCAACCTCCCATCCATCCAATCTAGGGAACTGCCCACTAAGAGTGGCTCAGTCTTATCTGAATTGAGCTTCAATGTGTTGGCTTTCATCCAGTCCATTACCAAAGCAAGACAACAGTCCAGCATATCCACTGCTACATCTGCAGATGTAAAGGAGAAGTAGAGCTGTGTGTCATCAGCATATTGCTGACAATGTACTCCAAAACTCTGGATGACCCCACTCAGCAGTCTCATGTATATGTTAAACAGCATAGTGGATAAAATTGAACCCTGAGGAACACCCCACTGAAGGCTTCATGAGGCCCCAAAAATCAGCCTCTGGAAATAGCCATCTAAGTATGACAAGAAGCAACACAAAGTAGTGCCAACCACCCCTAACTCTAACTTCTACTCCAGAAGGATACCATGATTGACAGTATATAGATTTTTGCACACTTTACCCTTCTGTATGTACTGTATTTTTGCACACTTTATTCAAATGGCATACTGCACTGCAGAATTCAGAGAAGAGCAAATTTCAAAGGATGGCTGTGTTTCAGTTCATGTATTGTATCAGAATGTGCAAATCAGGTGGTTTCTCCCCTAAATCAAATTTTCCTTCCCCCATCACTAATTGTAAAACAGTACCATGCTTTGAAGAAAGCACAGGTGAAATTCTCAAAAGCTGGCTTGCTTGCTTTTCTGCTGATGAGCCCATGATGAAAAGGAACTGACAGCAGGGAAAGGCATACTTTCCTGCAATTTGGATGCTATCAGCTATTGAAGGCAAGGGTCATCAGAACCGCAGCAGTCTCTTCATGTCCCTAGCATACTTTTCAAATGTCCTGCGGATACTTATCAGGAAGAAAACCCTCAAACCAAAAAAAAATCAATATTGAGCACAAGCTTTTCATCCTGCCCAACAAATGCTGTTCACATGCAAACCAACTGCATGTAACTTTTGCAGGGAGAGATAAGCTACCCCCTGTGCAAGTTTGTCTAACTTGTCTGATCCCCGTTAAAGCTGTCCATGTTAGTGCTAGCAACAGCATGCTGTGGTAGCGAATTCCATAGTTTAACTATGGACTGTGTGAAGGAGTTCTTCCTTTTGTCTATTCTGAAGTTCCCAACATTCAGCTTCACCGAAAACTCAAAGTTGAACACTCCATCAATCTAAGTCCAATACTCTTCTGAGACCCAAGTCCATTGTCTGGACATTTGCTCCCAGACAACCGGACAGGGAAGTTTATATAAATGAAGTCTCTTCTCTCCCCCAAGCCATTAATGAGTTAATAAGTGTCTGCCTTTTAAAAAACTTTTTGGATGGGCACCTATTTGAAAGACTAAGTATATGATGTTTCAAAGTCAAATGCAGCACAAATAATTTGAACAGAAAACGTCCAAAATGTGTTGAATAAGCAATCATTTATAATTTAACCATTCAAGAAATAAGAATCATCTTGGACTAACTCTGTACACAAAAAAGGAAAGCTGATTTTCTTAATGGGCAGCAGTTAATATTAAAAATGCCTTAGGCTAAATGAGATGGTGAATTTGGTTGGATGTGATCCTTTCCTCCCTCCCCCCCCATAACATAAAAATTAAATTAGTCGAAAGCTGAGATGCAGCAATGCAACGTGAAAAGCCTATCTTTCTCAATCTGAGAAGAGTTGCATTTGCTAAATACAACACAGCATACCCAGAGGGAAGCTACTGCATGACTAAAACTCTCACAAATTAAATTAGGGGCCTTAAGTGGGAGACAGTAAAACATACATGCATCAGATGGTTAATGCATGACAACAAAACAATCTTTGACTGTTACCAGGCTTGCATGATAACACATGGGTTCCTATCCTGCTTTGCAGGTGAGCTTTCCTAGCAGGGCTGGAGGCAAAATGGATAGGGGGAGAAAGGTGGTGGTTAAGTTCTGAGCAAAGCAGATAAGGGAGCAAAAAAGAGACAAAATGGTTGGGGGGCTGGTGGTCAGATAGATGATCAGGCAAATGAGAACCAGAAGATCCAGAAGCAGAAGATGTGGTCAAAGATGAGGGGGTGGTCAGCTGTCAGATGAGGTGGGACAGGAGCCTGTTTAGTCCTTCTGTCATGGAACAAGACTAGGCAGCCAAACCTAAGAGATATGTTATATAGGCTTCCAATTGGGTCCTCAGGTAACATCATTCCTCTTTGGCTGTATGGCTTAAGTTTTCCTCAAAGCTTTCCTTTTGGCACGATGTTGTCATGTTCCCTTGCTGGAAAATGTCAGTGCCTTATACACAGGCGAGATTTTGTCCAAAATTGCAATGAGAGGAGAAAGATGGACCTTATTCACCTAGCCACCCAGCACGCCTTCCCAGTCTTCAACACCATTAGATATTTACACAGGGCTATAACGTTTCAGCAGCACATGTGTGAGTACAATCAAATGTAAGTGGGTACAAATCATACGATTCGTCCTTGGGGGTTTGCTTTCTTTCCTGGAAACTGACCATATGAAATGGGCCTACATGTGTCAAATTGTAGACATGTGGGGCCTATTTGAATATTATATCTTTGTGTGCATAACCCTAAGGTGGTATCAGAGGTAGGTTACTCATGCCAGATCAGGGGACCAGGACTGCACACTCACTCTTGCTCCCCTTTATAAGGAAGCAGTTGGGAAAGTATTGTCCCATGAGGCTGTGGTTTGCAATGAACCTGGAAATCAGGTGGGTGAATGGAAGATATTCATAATGATAAAAATAGAGAAAGATGGAAAGGAATTGCTGAAACAAGTAACAGAAGTGGAATACAAAAAGGGAGGTGAGAGGAGATCGATGAAATAAGGGAATGAAAGATAGAGTAATGAAATGGCATGCTATATGTTTTTAAATTGTTGTTGTTTTGTTTTGTTCAGTTTAGTGTTAAGGTTGTGTTTTGTATTGTTTATTGTATTGTTTTTTCTTTTGTTCTTTTTTCTGGTCTACTCTATTTTGTCTTTTTCTCCTGCCTTTTCTTTTCTTTTTTCTTTTCTTGTAAGTTTGAAAAGTAATAAAGATTATTTTTTAAAAAATGGAATGTGAAACAGAGGGTGGTGGTTATGAGTCTGTACATACAAATCATGGTTTGATATTGCATCTGCAGTGAACCAAGCCAACAATTTCATCTACTGTAAACACTATAAAACAGTGGTTCCCAATTACCTAATTACTGAGGACCCCCCTGTTTTTCAAAAGCCAAGGCATGAACCCCTTACTTTTGAAAAATTAGACAACTCTATCATAGTTACCTGTGCAAAGCATTTTTATTTTTATTTTTGGAAGAAGATGTGGGGTAACCCCTAATAAGCAAAGGATTTTAGGTATACTGTAAAACAGACCATAAAATTTGTGATATTACCACAAATTGCCTATCCACAGACAGTAGGAAAAACATGTCTCCATTGCTCCACTACAACTAAATTTTAAAAAGCAAGTGTCCCTAACTTGCAAGTGTTCTGTATGCAGAAGGCTTTTTATATGAGAGAGTATTCAAACATGCTATTCCTTACTTGTAATCTGAGATGGTACATCTTAGCAAAACTTTGCAGCATATGGTTCTGCATCCTCAAGACATAGGTGAAGGCTTGGTCAGGGCTTGATAAAGTATTGGTGAAGACTGAGTAGAAAACAGCTGGAATTTTGTAATGTTGGTAGTAGTAGTAGTTCCAGTCATTGTGATATATTGGCATATGCCAGTATTTAGCTGTTGATATATCACAATGTTGAAAAGTTTTGCCCAGCCCTAGCATTAAACTATATCACCAGAGGGTGAGCTGTTGTGCTAATCATAGTGGCAATTTGCTTAGCTATTTCCCATGTTGTACTTCCAAGATGAGACATGAATCCCAATCTCATAAAGCAAGATTCACTGAAACCCTACCTACAAGTAGTGAGAGAGTCCTTTAAACTTGATAGTCATTGGAAGCAGTTAGTTCTTTTCAATTAAAAAACTAGAAAGGAGAAGGGATCCCTTACATCGCTTTGAATGATAAGCATGTGAGCTGTTTGCACTCTTCCCCCTCCAAACGCAAGAGCCCTAAGAAACTGTATCAGAGGTTTGTGCCCAATTCCAGCTCACTTGCCATCCAGCAAATCTTTCACAAGTTTCTTCCCCTGCCAGCAAGCAGGTGCTGGTTGTGAGAAGAGGCTGGATGATCCGTGCAAGGCTTTCACTGTGCAATTAACAAAATAAGTGAGTCCCAGGCAGGGGATGGTGCCAGGGACCCCTTGGGTGTGTTACGTGGACCCCCAGAGGTCCCCAGACCCCTAATGGGGAACCACTGCTATAGAATGTTTGTTTGTTTAAGCTTTTGGTTTATCATCTACACCAACAGACCCCAGAACCTACACCAGGGGTCTGCAACCTTTAAGACAAAAAGAGCCACTTGGACCCATTTCCGAAGAAGAAAAAAAAACTGGGAGCCGCAAAACCATTGCGACATTTAAAACAAATATATCTCCAGAGCCGCGATCTGACAGCGGGTGGGAAGGTGACGTCGGGACAGTGCGTGACTAACGCACGCACCGCCCCCATGCGACATCACAGCCAGTACAGCGCCCGTCACAGTGGGGAGTGTCAGGGTGCACAATGCGCCTCCTCCCCTCGCTAGTATCCGCCCCGGAGCCGCGGCAAAGGTGTAAAAGAGCCACATGCGGCTCCGGAGCCGCGGGTTGCAGACCCCTGACCTACACCTATAAAATGAAACAAAATAACACACACACACATTTTTATAACTCAACACAGAAGAAAAAGGGAAGCATTAAATCCTCCATCAATTCCAGGCAATGCTCAGCAGCTGCATTAATCATTTCCTGAATCTGTTTGTTTTTGCTTTATTTATGCACTAGTGGTTTTTAAAAAATGATTATTTATTATTACCGTATATTACATTTATAAACCACCTTTTCTTCCAAGGAGCTCAGGGCATTACTATGTTGATAGAAATGTTGGCTAATGCTGTAGTTATTATTGTTAGCAACTTTGAGCATAACATTGTTGTTCGAAAAGCATAATAAGAGTCTCAAATCAAATCAAAATTCTGCTGTGAAAAGTCAGCTAACAATTATTCACTCCACTCTACCCCTCCTCCTAAAACCTACCAAAAGTAGTGCCTCTCTTGACCTGCTTTCTAAAAGTGTATAGATGAAAAAGTCATTGAAGAGGGAAATCTCAATTACAGTGGTACCTCAGGTGACAAACACCTTGGGTTACAAACACTTCGGGTTATAGACTCTGCTAACCCGGAAGTAGTACCTCAGGTTAAGAACTTTACCTCAGGATGAGAACAGAAATCGCACGCCGGCTAAAGCAGTACCTCAGGTTAAGAACGGTTTCAGGTTAAGAAGAGACCTCCAGAATGAATTAAGTTCATAACCAGAGGTACCACTGCATTGTTTACAGATATGGCCTTAATATTCTGATGCAGAAGGGGAAAGGTTCCAAGTAAGATAACTTTGAAACAAGGAAGATTCAAGCATCAACACCACACTTCAAAGGATGACAAGTTTGTTGGTGTTCTACTTCTTAGTGATTTCATACCTTCAGTGCAAAGTGGTGTTCCTGTCAGATGCTGTACACTTCATAGATGGGGGGGGGGGAGTGTACAATTGACAAATACCATAAATAAAAATCCAACTTAATCTACTAGCGTATGGGTGGTTGGTTTTCTTCAGCACCATTCAGGAAACAAGTTACTATTAACTAGTTCAGCGAGTCACGGAAGAAGCTCACATTTTTGTCAATTCTATTAATAAGCTAGAGAATTATACAGATCACCCTGACATTTGAGGTACTCACTGATTTTGCTTTTATAGTCCAAAGAACAAATGATGCTGGAAGCTGTTTAAATGCACAAAAATAAAATGAAAATGTAGGATATATCAAAGAGAGAAAAGATCTGCAGAGGAAAGCAAATGTGATCAGCCCATTCTTATGGAAATTCACTCTGTCTAGACCTTCCAAAAATGCTACTTTACTGCTAGTCAACAAGAATGGATATAGCACAATACAGAAGACATTGACACTGGTATCAAGGCAGGTGCCATTAATATATGTATATTAAATTATTCTGTTCATTTCTTATTCATGATGAACAGAATACATTTTTTCTCGCATTCTTCATATCATTTACGAAGTCAAATCCACCTCATGTGTTGGCAGAACAAAAGAGAGAGAGAGAAGAGAGATTTCAGTTTTAATGGTGTCCTTTTTCAGCTGGACTGGGAGCACACAAGTTGTGGAGCAAGCTCTGGAGGAACTTACTAGGAGTACATTATAGATTTTATATATTAAACACATGTATACTGAACACTTCATCAACACTGATACCAGAGCAGGATGCAATATATGGTAGGATCGACAGCCAAATTTGTACAGCAATAAAACATTGAAACAGACTAATCAAAACAAATGCAAATAACAAAGAGGAAGGCAGCTAAAAACAGCAATCCAATCCCACACTTAAAAATGCTTAAAATGCCTTTGCTAACAAGCAAGTTTAACTTCTGTGAAAACTGTAACATAAAAACACAAAGGCTGCCTTCAACTGAAACAGGCTTTGGGTTCATTTAGTGTCCAGACTCTAGCTTACTATTGCCTACACCAGGCGGACGGGGAGATCTTTTTAGTTCAAGGGCCGCATTCCCTTCTGGTCAACCTCCCCAGGGCCACATACCAATGTGGGCTGGGGCCAGAGGAAAAAGTGGGCAGACCCATGTTCATTAATTTCACTGTTGTACAGTATGCTAGTTCTCCCTCACCCACCCACACATTTTTTAATTTTGGTGATGGGGTGCCAACATGAAGTGATGCTTCATTTAATTAAGTCAAATCCAGGATTTCCATACATATTAATGAGCATCCTAATGAGCATTAATTTTTGATGCTTCTTCATTAACAAGCATTATAAGCCATGACAAATGCCTGTTTGACTGAATGCCAGAACTCTGATGAGCAGTGTCTAAGCGTTGCGAGGGAGGGGGGCATACTCTGGAAAGTCATCCGCTGGGATTTGAATGCTAGACGAATGCTTGGCACTCGCAATGTCAAGTAGGCAAAAGTAAATGCCACGCCAGGGTACCTGCCAGTGCCCTTTTCTTCCATGTGTCTAATGGAGAGAAAAGCAGTTGTGAGCTGCAAATAACTGGCCTTAATCATTTCATTTCAAGCTATAGGGGAAAGAAAGAAAGAAAGAAAGAAAGAAAGAAAGAGTGAAAGAAAGAAAGAAATTTTTGAATGCTAGAGTTGAGGGGAAACAATTTAGACTGAATAAAGTTCTTCTATGACTTTTTAAAGCTACACTTCTTGAGTAATGATTTTATCATCATCATTATTATTTACTTGCCTAAGATAGGGCAATCTCTAGAAGACTTACAATCAAGTTTAAAACCATACAGAATTTTAACATATTAACAACTGAAGCAAATCATAAGGATGTGTAAATGTCTTTGTGGATTCTGTTGTTTATTTACCGGCTATATTTATATGTAACCTTTCCTCCGGGGAGCTCAAGGCAGT
Source organism: Podarcis gaigeae (assembly GCF_964106915.1). Lineage (NCBI taxonomy): Eukaryota > Metazoa > Chordata > Lepidosauria > Squamata > Lacertidae > Podarcis > Podarcis gaigeae. The sequence goes on along the minus strand of NC_139691.1, from coordinate 26,728,111 downwards.
ATACATAGCTCTTTTCCTTTCCCCTCCATTTTATCATCACAACAATCTTGTGAGGTAGGCTTGGCTAAGAGGTTGTTACTGGCCCTAGGTCACCCAGTGACCTTCATGCCCAACTGCAGATCTGAACCTGATGGAGCCCCATCTGAAGGCAATTTGTTGCTGGGCTCTTCTCAAACCTGGAGCCAGTTTTGCTTTCCCCAACACCTGAACCTGAAATGATATATGATGGATGAGAGAGATGTGAACATCTCTGCCTCCCCTATGGCTAACACTACCCTAGCTCCAACATTAACTTATCTCTGCCTTTCCCACTCAATAAAAAGTGAGGCGAGAAAGTGTCTGATCCCCCCCACAACCTGTTGGCATCCATCTGTCTTGTGAGACAGTAGAGGAGTGTGCCTTTGGGGGTGAAGTCAAGCTGTTGGAAGGTTGCAGTGCCTGGTGTGGCTGTAGAGACTGAAATGCAGGAGAAAGGTTTTGTTGCAGCTGGAGCAAATGGTGTCCTGTTGTGCTGCAGCAGATGCACCATGTTGTTTTTTTCTCCCTGCGCTCCTCCCAGCAGTTATTCCTCCTCTGGTCACTGCTATGGATACAGGACTTGACTGCCTGTCTCCAGGCACTGGAGGATTCCCACATGGATGGGTTGATGTTGCCAGCCTTCATGTCACATTTGCAGACATCTTTGTAATGTAGAGCTGGTCTGCCAATTGGCCTGGTGCCAGAAGACAGCTCCCTGCAGAGCACGTCATTGGGGATCCTGTCATCTTCCATTCTGTGGACATGACCAAGCCAGACATGAAAGGTGTTGTCAGGGAATAAGAGTGAGTCCCCTTCCGGTGGTGGAGCAGAGTACTCTGAAACGGAAGGGGACAGGCCCATCCCAGAAGCCTTATCATGTGATGAGCTTCCTGGGTCGGTATCCCCCTCAGCCAAAGTATGTGGAGGTAACTTTGAGGACTCCACAGAGGATTCAGCGTAACCAGAAATTTCCCTGCTCCATTGTCATATATAGGAGAATAGGAAGCTGCCTTATACTGAGTCAGACCATTAGTTCATTTTGCAGATAGGCAGTGACTTTCTGATTTCAGACAGAAGTCTCTCCCAACCCTACCTGGAGATGCCAGGGATTGAATCTGAGACCTTCTGCTTGCAATGTAGATCCTCTACCACTGAGACTAATGGAAAGGCTGCACCCTTTTAAGCAAAGTACAAGTGTACTGAGAATGATGGAGGTGGGGGCAAAGTCATCTTTTAAAACATCTTTTAAAACTGAGCCACAGGTGACATCCATGATCCAGGTGAGGTCTAAGTCCAGAGTATTTAACATTCATTTCTAAAGGGGTGGAGCAAACTTGTCCCTTTGGCAAGATAAAGGAGCACCCTTCTTTCTGTCATTCAGGACCTCTGTGCAAAGCAAAAACAACACCCATCAATTTAGGGCTCCTCCAGCCCCATGTGGCCTATTTATATACCGCTCATCCTGATTTGCTTCCACAATTTTTTTGCAGGGGTTAGACTAATTCCAAACTTCATTAAACATTATCTTTGGTTTGTTTATAGTGCTGTTGTACAACAATGAGCATTGATCCTGGCTTGCTTGTGGGATGTTTGCATGATTTTGCATTACTCATGGATTCATCCCACATTTTTCAGTGCATTTCCCTGTCCCTTAACCTACTGCAAAAAGTCTATTGTGGCTGCAGTTTTTAAAAGTGAATTCATTGTGCTAGGGTGCTTTAGTATACTACAATTGCACAAACCTAAATTTCCAGTGTGCATTTGAATTCCTCCCACAAAATACTGACAGTCTGGGGGCACCATTAGTTTGCTCTGGGAATTTTGGGGGACATCCCAGTGGAGCTTCATCTCTGCTTTGCATCTGAGTTTTCAAACAAGGGTTGTAGCCTGCCAGGCACGTAAGGCTGGTGGAATGTTTAACTACTCTGAATCTCTAAAACATCTTTTCTAGAAGTGGCAGGCAATTCAAGTTGTTTCCATGTCAACAGAGGTAAAGGGGGGGGGGGAGAGGAAGTAAATGGAATGTGTTTCTTCTGTAAACATAGCATATCAGCCATAGCCCACTGAAAGAGAGAGAGGTGCACCAAGGGGAGAACCAATATAAATATGTATGGATGCCTGCCTACACACAAACACACACACACACACACACACACACACTAGAATTGGGGAGAAATGGATGAACTGGTGAGTTTAAATTCAAACTTAAGAAATCACACCACACAGGGCCTTATTTACATTTGTTTGTTGCATTTTATATCAAGGTGGTGCACATGTTTCTCCAATTTCTCATTTAATCCCCACAGCAACTCTGTGAGGTAGGTTAGGTTGAGAGGCAGTGACTGGCTCCAAGTCACCCAAGGAGCTTCCTGGCCTAGCAGGGATTTAAACCCTAAACTCCTAAATTCTAATCTGATACCCTAACCATTAGACCCAGTGCTCTTTTTCCAGAAAGAAAAGAGGTGCGAAACTCACCATGAATGCCTCCCTTGTTCTCTTATAATGGCAATGGCGCCCACCTGGGAGGTGCCAGAATTGAGTTCTGGCTGGGGAAAAAGCCCTGATTACACTACACTGGTTCTCCAATAAGAACTCCTTGTTCATACTGCAGAAGAATATCTCCAATATTCTTCTTCAATATTAACAAGGAGTATCGTACTTCTTTATTTATTTATTTATTTTTTATTTAAAAAAATAAAAAACCCCATGGATTAATTTAAAAGGGAAAGAGTTATTTGCACTTCTGAAGGATAATCAGTGCCTTATTAGGTATGCCAAGCAAATGCCATGAAAGAGGGGCAGAGGTGGTTGTGGGAGGATTTGTAGAGAAAGCAAGAGATTAGGAGAAGGGGGCGGGAAGGGAGAGCAGAGGGAGCTTCCACCGGGAGAGTCCCATCATCTTTCTCGTGCCAGAATATACAATGAAAGAGACAGCTTGGTATTTCTGGCTGGGTTGAGGAGCAGGAGTGCTATTAAGTTTCCCAATAAAGCCTGTTCTTCTGAGACAGCCCCTCACAGTTATGCAGGCTCAGGCTGTTTGGATAGAGCAGATAAGCTTTAGTTAAGCCTCCACATTTCCAAGCGCTTATCTGCGCCACGCTGTATATTCCAAGAAGCATCCATTTTGACACACATTACCATTCTGGGAGGGCTGAAAACAGACAGAGTCCCTGACTTTGCATAAAGCTGCACCGATTCAAAAATCCATGGAAGGAAACAGGCATACACACACCACACACACACACACACACACACACACACGTATATATATATTTCTGAGCTGGAATGCTTGCCCAGACATAGGTGGCACCATGGGCAGTTGAATTTTGCCATAATCATAAGCATAGAGTATTGCTTCCCTCAGGAGGAATGTAGATGGGAATCTGCAATATACTATGTCAACTTGTCCATCTAGCCCAGTATTACCTGGAACAGACTCCATTGGGAGGTTGTGGACTCTCCTTCATTGGAGGTTTTTAAGCCATCTGTCATGTATGCTGTTATGTATTCAGTGGCGTGTGTTTGCCTGAGCTTGAGTCTGGACTAAGAATTCTGAGCCCCTGTGTTCTGATTCAATACATGATATCCAATCACAGAACATTTCAGGATTTAGGCCTCTGCCATTGGCCCTTAAACTCTGCATCATGATTCGCAGCTTGGAATCATGTTGGGAGTGGGCCTTCAGAAATGTATATAAGCAGTTTCTTTGCCCCTGCTGTCCAGTTCTGTTAGTTCAATAAAGATTCTTGCTGTTATCACTGTGTCTTGCTTTGTGGGAACCCACCTACACTTCAGATGCTTTAGTTGAGATTCCTCCCAATTCTACAGTTCTGTAATTCTATTCTTCTAGCTACACTGACCGGCAGCAGTTCTTCAAGTTCTCTGGCTGAGGAACATAAGAACTTAGGAAGCTGCCTCATGCTGAGTCAAGCTATTGGGCCAGCTTGCTCATATTGCCTACACTGGCTGGCAGTGGCTCCCTGGGATTTTAAACAGATCTCTCCCAGACCTGCTTGGTGCTGCTTGAAAGTGGGAACTTATGTGTGCAAAGCAGATGTCTTGCTGCTGAGCTAAGGCCCTTCTCCATCCATATGGAGCTGTGTTATTCTAAGTCAGGCCTTTGGTTCATCTAGCTCAGTATTGTTTACACTGCCAGTCAGTGGTTCCCCAAGGCTTTAGACAGGGGACATTCCCAGCCCTACCTAGGGATGCCAGAGATTGAAACTGGGACTTTTTGCATAAAAAGCTGATGCCTTGACACTGAACTGCAGTCCTTCCCATCTTTCTCATCTTTTACACACCTTCCAGTTTATCCTTTTACCTGGAGAGGTTAGCAAATATCCATCATCTTTCCATATGCAAAGCATGAGCTCTGCGACTGAACAAATGCCCCTCCTCTAGTGGTGGTGATGAGAGCAGCAGTGAAACGGGTAGACCATTTCCTCAAACTGATGCTGAAATGTGGTGATCTGAATTTTAACGTTGGAAAAAAATGAGAAAAGGAAAGTTTGTGTGCATTCATGACTTAAAATGCAGTGAGGCTGCTCCCCCCCCTGCAATTCATGTCACGTTTTATGTTGATGCACACACATTTACTTGGTTACCTTATTTGCTTCCCTACACCTGCAACCATTCCAACTCCGATTCAATGAATTCCTCATCTTTGCATGTGCAACAGATATCTAAAATGTACACACTTCAATTTAATCATGGCATGTTTTCAATTCAAATGGAAGCTGGTTTGAGGGAGAACAAAAAAGCCAGCAGTATTTCTCAAGAAACTACAGGGTGTGTATGGATTGAGGCTAATGCCATGTGCACTTGGCTTCAAACACCAGCAGTGGGAGTGTGCTGGAGCCAGAAAAACTGGAATTGACAGATTTGTTCATCCCTGCTCCAAATCTCCCCATGCTTGATAATCTTGGATGAGCTAAAAGGATCCCCATGAGCTCCTGTGTGATGACCACCCTGCAGGGGCTTACAGCAAGATCAGAGAAGCAAATTCTGACGTAGCTTGTGCACATACCATACATTTAAATGACATTTTGCCCCAAAGAAACCACGGAACTATAGTTTGTTCAGGGTGCTGGGAAATGTAGCTCTGTGCAGTGTATGCTGCAGTTCCCAGGATTCTTTTCAGGGTGGGTGAATAAAGACATTCATGTGCTTTCAGTGTGTGGTGTGTGTACATAGTCATATCTTCTAGATCTGTCTCCCTATCATGCCTAGAAGACAACATTTGGAAATGTCCACCTAAATAAATAAGAAGCAAGCCACTTGCATGTGACAAAAATGCACTATTTTTCTGTCTTTTCAATTGTCAGCACACAAATGATGATGCAGTAAACATCTTCATAACGCATCAGGTTGCAGCTGCATTTCAGAGTGGGGGGAATCCAAATTCAATAAAATACAAATGGTGACACGTTCATGACTTATTTGAAAAGCACAAATATGTGTAAAGGGATCTGCCACAACAGGATTAAAAGAGTACAAGGTGTTGTGTTTGTTGAGTATTTGATTGTCTGTCTTGTCAGTGTAATTCTGTAACAGCTGGAGATTTCTGCATGTCAACTTGTAGGTTTGTGCTCAATTTCAAATTAGCAATAAATCAGTCCATATGTACGCTTTTCTTTTTCAATTTACTGCAACATAAGTTCATTAAATCACGTTGTGGATGGGGGACAACATGCCAAGAACTAAATAATCCAGTGGCTCATGATTTGAAGCATAATAAGATTATGTATTGGAGATGCCCTCAAGTTGTGTGTCCTGCACAGTCATTTAATGTGCGGGTGCTTTGGGAATTTGATCTATGCAAACTCCTACACAAATTCCCTGAGGGGTATTTCTTGGGACTGATGTCTGGAACTTAGGCTACAGATAGGTAGCCGTGTTGGTCTGCCATAGTCAAAACAAAAAAAAAAAAATCCTTCCAGTAGCACCTTAAAGACCAACTAAGTCAGTTCTTGGTATGAGCTTCCGTGTGCATGCACACTTCTTCAGATACACTGAAACAGAAGTTTCCTGGCCATGTGACCCATTCGCTCCCAATGTGATGAAGCAGAATGTAGACAAGTCAAGACAGCAGAATGTAGGTTTTGAGGGGTTAAGATATGGTTACAGATATGAAAGAACTGAGGAGAAGTGCTGGGCTGGCCTCAATTTATTCCTTAGCAGGTGAACACAATGGAGGCCCACTGGCCTGCAGTCCTCCCCAGCCAGCTGCCAGATCGTGGCTAGGCTGCAATGCTGCCCGTCAGTTTAAGGTAAGCGGACTTAAAGTCTCAAGCTGAACATAAGGCTAATGGAACTTATTACTGAATAGGATTGTGGCCTGTCAGTGATCCTACAGATTCTGCACTCCCCCAAATGTGGTAATGCGGTTTAAACTGTCTTAAAATATGAATTAAAAGGTGAACTTTTGCAATAAGATACGTTGATTTTGAGAGGAAAACTACATTGTGCATTTACTGTATTAAAATGCACAAGGGGCTTTGGAATACGGTAAGCCTGCAACTTATGCACATTTAGCTTGTGCGCATTCAGCTTTATGAGTGAAACAAAAAATGAAGAAAAAAGCAGTGGAAACAGGGCAGGGTTCAGTGGAAAATGACATTGGCAGTCCCACCTGCCATTGAAACCAGTGGGTTTTAATTAAACACAATTTTGGCTTTAGGCATGATCCCCAGAATATAACCCCTATGTAAGTTGCAGGCTCACTGTACTTTTTAAAAATTGTTGTTGTTTAGTCATGTCCGACTCTTCGTGACCCCATGAACCATAGCACGCCAGGCACTCCTGTCTTCCACTGCCTCCCACAGCTTGGTCAAACTCATGCTGGTAGCTTTGAGAACACTGTCCAACCATCTTGCGTCCTCTGTCGTCCCCTTCTCCTTGTGCCCTCAATCTTTCCCAACATCAGGGTCTTTTCCAGAGAGTCTTCTCTTCTCATGACGTGGCCTAAGTATTGGAGCCTCAGCTTCAGGATCTGTCTATTTTTTTTTAATTAAAAAGGTGCAAATTGATGCAAAAGTGGATCTAATATGGCACAATGAGAAATAGGCTGATTTGGCCATCCCTGGTTTAATGCTTAAATGATTATTTGTTTGCTTTGCACACTGCTCAAAACCCCATAGAAATTCTCAAGCGCCTTGAGAATGAGTCAGAAAAATGGAAACTTTTCACACATAGGAATAAACTTTCAAAAAGCTATAATATACATATTGACACGGCACTAATCTTAACAGACTGATCTTGCAAAAAATAATAATGTTTCATTCTTTAAAAGTTGTGTACAGATTTTCTTTTGAGATTATCCAGCATCTTTTATAATCTAGGAGGAATGCAAACATATTTGATCTTATGTGTCTCAATTCTGAGCTGTTGTCTCTCAAATTACTGGTGTTAATGTCAGGTCTGACCCTCTGGTGGACTTGCTGAATCACATTAATAATCATTTTCAGTGGGCTGCTGAATTATTTTTTAAAAACCATTTATTAGCTACCAAGATTTGTTCTGGCCTGACAATGGAGAATAGCTGTAAACCTGCAATCAAATGGTGGCTGATTAAAGTGTTAAAAGTGTAAGAAAAACGCTGGGGCCTAAATTGATCAGTAGAGTGTTTGGTATGTGGTGGGCGGGGCTTGTGTGTTCTACTCCGGAATCAGCCCCTCCCTTCAGTCTGTGTTCTGTTAAGAATGTCAGTTAAGAGGGACCAACTGCCTCTTTTTGTTTTCTTGCCTCAGATTTGCCTTATGTTATTGTATTTAGTTTCTCTCATTATGCAGTTTTGATTATTATTAAAGCTTAGTTTATATTTTTGCGAGCCTCTTATTTTTCTCGAAGAAACTCTGCTGAGGAAAGCGGTTGAATGTCCTAAACTACATGAGTGAGGGAATATTCCCAGTTTTCCAGGAGGATTGATTTTGTTAACCATCCTCACCGCCCCGCCCCCCCCCCCCCCGCACACCTCCATGACAAAAAGATTGCTGAAATAAGATTACAGACAAGATTCAATGAGGAAAAAGTTCAGACTGCAAAGGGGAGAAAAATGGTCTTCATTTACTGTATATTTAATGATTTTTAAACCTCACTGGTTTACAGCCACAACTCACATAGTGTTTGTTATGCCATGCCATGCCATGCCAATCTCCACGAGCAGTGTGAGATTCCAGGGGTATGAGGCGTGTTTACCAGGGTCTGTGTTCCCTTTCGGGACAGTGAGGCACCACAGAGACTTGTGGTGTCTTTATATGGTTTATTTACACATATATGTAACCTGCACCTAAATGGGAGGATTGTAGAGCATTCACATCCTAAGAGGGGCTGGTGCTTCCCAGCAGTACAACATTGGATTCAGAGGCATCCTATGCATCACCCCTTGTCTAGTTCTGCCCGCTTCCTCCTCCTCCTTTCCAGCAACACTTGTAGAAAACAACTCTTCTGCTTCCAGCATCTTGCCCCCCACCCCAGTCACACTGGCAACCTACTCAAGCCCACTGCAAAAGGCCCCTTTTCCCTATTGTTTACACCAGACCATTGGTAATCCTACCCAAAAAAACTACTGGGAAGAGAGTCTGATATTTTGCCAATTGCTCACCATTATCAAACAAACCAGATTCTTACCAACCTTTTGCTTCTTCAAGACCCACCCATAGTTTCATGAGGAAGCTAGCCAGTATTCTTTCCTGCCCTTGCTAAATTAATAAATGTATGAGTTTGCTCAAATTCTAATCCTTCACTGAATGTAGAGCTTATGGGTGTTCTGCCCCCTGGGCAAGTTATAACAGTAGGAACACAGGAAGCTGCCTTATACTCTATCACAGTGTTTTTCAACCTTTTTTGGGCAAAGGCACACTTGTTTCATGAAAAAAATCACGAGGCACACCACCATTAGAAAATGTTAAAAAATTTAACTCTGTGCCTATATTGACTATATATAAAGTAATTCTTTTGAATAGGAATCAAATAAACACAAAGAAAGTATTTTATAATTACTTTCTTATGAAATAGTAAGTAAACAGAAATATGAAAAATTATAAAATACTTTATTTTTAAATCTTTCGAATTTTTCAATTTTCCCCACGGCACACCAGGCAACATCTCGCGGCACACTAGTGTGCCGCGGAACAGTGGTTGAAAAACACTGCTCTATCAGACCATCTAGTGGTCCATTTAACTAAGTGTTTCTACACTGTTTGGCAGTGAGTCTCCTTTCCTAGAGAAATTGTGTGTGCCAAAACACACACGTAAAGTGTTGGAGTGGCATTGCCACTAGGAAGCAATAGAGGTATCCATGTCTAAACCAGATTATATATAAATTCCTCCACACAGCTGCCACCTCAGAAGTGTTTAGGCTATCCTGACGGCCTCGGATACTTTTAAAGCCCCATCGGCAACATCCTTTAAAACCTAAATGGCTTACCTGCTCATGAATTTGTCTCATGAATGCAGTGAAGTAGCATCCTAGAATCATATTTACTTAGCTGATGAGACCAGATGAATGAAAATGTGTCATCTGTTCACTCCAGGCAAAATGTATGGTATATTGCATATTTAAAATAATTTTACCCAGATTTAAAATCTAGGGCAAAAACAAATATGTCCTCCTAATCCCGGAACACATAGCAATCGTCGGAACTGCAATAAGTGATTTAAAGCTTAAATTCTGTATTAACAGCCCGGCACACATGGAAGATTTTATTTGAAATAATAATATGCAAAGGCTCCAAAGTCATTAACCACTAAACAAGCTATGGGGAAAAGAATTTTTGGAAATGCCTGATACTGAAAACACAATAGTTTCACTTTTTATCTCTTTAGCAAAGCTGCTTAAACTCTACACAATTGGAAGAGCCACCATCAGCTTTTCTAAGGAAGGAAGTTTGAGAACAGCCCACTACATTTCTTCAGATTGCTGAAGATTTGAGGGAACAGCAAAAGTAATACTGTTTGTTAGGTCTGTCTCTGCATCTTTTCCTCACCATCTGGTGAGGACCTTACTCAGAGTTTGGCTACCCTCTTTCATTACAGGAAGCCATTCTGTTTGCTTTGTTTTACATACAATGTTGTGTCCCCTGTATTTTCTTTCCTCCTCTTCTTTTTCAGTCTCATAAATCTTTCCTCCCACCCATTCTCTTGTATTAGCAATTAGGGATTAGAGATGGCACACCCTAGGCTCAATTTGGGGCCTCTTCCGGGAATGAATCTCTCACTCCTGTTGCCTAGTGTGACCCTGCACCATGACAGGATTCAACACTGGGCAACACCCAGTGTGGGGGTTGGGGTGTTTCCCAACCCTGATGGAATGCTATTCCAACAGTATGGTCTGAGTGGAATGCCCTGCAATCCTACTGCCATGCCAGCATCAACTAACAACTAACAAAATGACTCCCAGACTGCACACCTGGTCTTTCAGGGGCACACTTTCCTCATTCAGGACCAGGGAGTTCTCCACACCTCCTGTCTCCCCAAAGCAGTACTTCTGTATTGCCAGGATTCAACCTCAATCTGTTAGCTGCCATCCATCCTCCAACTACCTGTATATGTATACCTGCCATTTAATATTGAAGTTCATGCACCTGACAAAGCAGATTCAAGTCCATTGCAACTTTTTCCATCATAAATTTGCAAATCCTGAAGATGTGACACATTTTCCTTGCAACACAAAGTAACACATCTACTGCTTTGGAAATTGAATAAACATAGAAATGTAGGGAGCTGGCTTATACCAAGTCTGACTATTGGTTCTTCTCTTTCAATGTTATCTATACTGACTAGCAGCAGATCTCCAGGAACAGGTACTATAGGAATTCTGCTGTTGTGGCTTCTGATGCAAACTGAACTGATTCACCCCTCCCTGAATAATGTGTGACTTGGAATACAATTATCCTACAGATTTCACACTCCTAGTGGTGTAGCAGTAAATTATGAAGCACAGGAGCTCATAATGATGGACCCTATAGCCATGTCCCCATGGAGAGTCCAAAATGAAGGCAACTGTGTTGCTCAATGTATGAATATACATATACACACACTACAAAGAGCAGCAGTGCATAGCAATGTCCTCAATTTATTAGGATCAGCTGACAGTAAAAAAGACATTTGTTGAATAAAATCAACATAAAAAAACACTGAACTTTAACCAAAGATCTTCAGCAACCTGAAATGAAATGCAACCTTTACCTTTAATTACCGGGTAGATATGAAAATAATCTGGCAAAGAAGTGTTGCCATTAAATCAGCTATTCTGAAGGAGAGATCCCATCAAATAAAAGGGAAGAAGAACCTAGCCTCTGTTTGACTATTTTCCTTGTACCCTGACTTCCTCCATGCTGATTTGTGACCAACACTAAGAAAACATGAATGTCTCATCACCTCATTCACCTCCCTCGATTACCCAGAAAACATGAATGTCTCATCACCTCATTCACCTCCCTCGATTACCCAGGCACCCCAGCAGAAAACATCATCACTCCTGCCCTGGAAAAAACCTCCTGGAGCTTCCCCCTTCTGTGCTCCCCCTCCAGTACATCCCTGCTTGCTTTTTTGAATTTTGCAATACAAATTTCAGCTAATAAAATGCAAAAAATGCATTTTTATTTTTTAATAAGCTGCCTTTAGAAATGTATACAATGAGACACAAGATGCACTTAAATATATATTTTGCTATGAAATACATTTAAGTACAAATTGTAATAAAATGTTAAATACAAATTCTCTTATGGGTGTTTCTGTTGAATAGATTACTGTGGAAATGAAATAAGCTAATGACTGAATACATCCCAAATTGGTACAAGTCAGAAATAGACTGATCCATGCAACCCTAACTAGAAAACTGGGGCTATCGTTGATAAATGGGTGCAGCTAGGGCGTGCACAGATCCCAGTTCAAAACAACCACTACCACTGGGTCATGCTTTCTTCTTTAAACTATTTGGGAAGGTGAAGGAAAGAAAGTGAAAACAGGCTGCTTGGAAAGAGCAGATTAAAGCTCCCCATAAGAAAATGGCTGCAGCTACATGACAGATATCATCTCCTGCTCCATCAGCATTTGCCAGCCGCCAGGAGTTTCTCCCTCTTCCGACTTGTAAGCTCCCTTTACGACTTCCCATTCTCCTCTGCAGCTTTTTGTCAATAGGCCATAAATCTGAATACATTTGCAAGTCTAATACTGACTCTACTCACAGCGCTTCTCGCTGTATTGCCTCCCAAGTGCCCATTATTGTTTTAAATTTGTACTTACATACTGTATGGGTTTGCAGCTTGCATTACTCATTGGCATGCTGCCCTAGGAGGAAACACACAGCATTTGGTGGCATATAGACTTTCATGTGGGAATAGCAACCAATATAAATCTAGATCAGGCTCCTAAATCAAACAGGGATTCAGTTCCAAATAATGACTGCACATTATGCAGCCAGAACATGCACACATAACACCCACTCTCACTGCTCTTAGATTGAAACAGCCTTGCTGAAAAGTCTGCATCCGTTCTATGCTTCTACTCTTGTTTTGAAAAATGCCTGGCTTGATAGGCATAACATTTGGGCTTTTCTAAACAGCAGGAGATTTCAGAGGCACTTTCTACTGCCTTTAAACACCCATGCTGGCAACATCCCAGTGTCAAAGTATTATCTCTTTTTCCTTCAAGGCACATTGTTTTGTTTCATGGCACCAAAGCACCAAAAATACATCTTGAGTGACCTGTCAATGCACAAGAAATGGAAAACAATGTGTTCCGAAATGGCAGGTTAAGAAAAAAAATTGTGTCTGCCTCCAAGCCTATCACTCCAAAAACGTACTTCCTGTGGCTTTTGATGGATTTGTAATGTGGCTTTGATGTTTGCAAATACCTCCAACAGAGGATTTCAAATTATTTCATGTGTTTCATTTTCAATATGCTACCGTGGCAACACATAAAGAACACAAGGAAAGGTGTGTGAATTGCAAAAGATAGAGGCTGTTTAACTCTCTAAGATCCATCCCAGATGTACAGCCCTAACTCAAGAGCAATATGCTTCCAGATACTCAGAAGATCATATGATCCCTTATAATTTCTCAACATAAAGTCAGTAAAGACAAGAACCTGCTAGAACATTTAGGGGAAAGCAAGGAAGACAAGATACATTGATATTCACAAGAATATATTTCAAGTCATATATAGGGTGCGGGGTTAATGGATATGCCAATCTTTCATGAGGGTTGAGAGAAAGAATTATAATTGGCCCTGTAAAGGATAGAGCCTAGGGTGACAGTCTTGCTAATATTCCGTAAGAATTGGGAGTGGTAATATCCCATAAGAACTTTTTCTCAACACCTCTGGAATTAAGAAACAAGACATTGTAATTGGGCTGGCCTATGGGTCATGTCTGATCTGCAATTTAATAGCTAGTTAATATGAACTTCACCTACTTCAGTGCAGGTAAATTTGCTGCCAGTGTGAGATTTAGCAGATGGCATCTATTGCTGCTCATCTTATGTGAATAACGAAATTCAGGTCTAAGCACTGAGTTGACAATCTAACAAAACAATATTTGCTTTTCACTATCCCAGCAACTTTATTGTGTGTTAAGGAGGATGCGTCAATGTCATCAGCCTTGAGCCAGTGCATGTTATGCTCAATTTATTTTATTTAAAAGCATTTATAAACTACTCGTTTTTTAAAAAAATATAAGCAGTGTAGGGGCCATCAGGGCTGGAAGGGGAAATGTTTCCATGCTTCAGATCGCTTTGAGTCATTAAACTATGAAAGATCTATTGGAATCTTCCTTCATAATTTTGATGCCTTGATGTGTTCAATCATGTCTCTTAAACCTTCCTTACACTCGCAACTAAATCCGCCATATATCTCAGGTTCAAACCCTGGCATCTGCAAGTAGGTATGGGAGACACTGCTGTCTGAAATCCTGGAGAGCTACTGCCACTCAGTATAAAGACAATGCTGAGTTAGGTGGACTTGTGATATGACTCAGAATCAGACAGCTTTTTATGTTCCTGTCCTAAAGAGCTGCTTCGAGTCAGTGTAGACAATACTGAGCTAGATGGACCAATGATCTGACTCAGTGTACGTCAGCTTCCTATGTTCCTACATCCTTCTCTGTCAAAAGCCAGATTGCAGGGCAGGTTTCTGCCCAGACCTGCAGCATAAAAGAGGTGCACCTTATATCAACACCACCATACCCGTACCTGACTGGAAAGCATGAGCCTTGTGCAGATGACCCAGTTTATATGCCCACCTCTCTTACTCTAAGGAGAATAAGGGCAAGATCCTGGCCCCATACAAAGCAGCCTGGGAACACCATTCCCTGTACGTGTTGTGATGATAGAACAATGTGATATGAATATAGTAGCCTCAGCCATTTTCATCTGTAGGAAATAACTACAAGTTCTGGTGTACTGAAAACCATAATCTGTACAAATCATGACCTGCATCAGCTCAAAACATTGATAACAGGACAGTTTTGGAAGGCAATTTCTTTAGGATCAAAATAGCTTTCACATGTGTGGATTTATTTTGTAGCTTCAGTAGATGAGTAATGTCAAAGTACTTATGGAGATGTCATTTAATTGTCTGCATTTGTTGCCCGAGGGAGGAATCTCTCTAACAGAGGTTTTTACAGCTTTTTCTTTTCATCACACTGATACTTTCCCTGTCTGTCTGAAGTTTGAGTAACCTGTATCCAGGTCAGTGGGACAACTGAGTGACTATTAAGAGATGGCAGAGAATTATTGATTTAGATGGTTTTGTGAACAGAATTTGGTGGTTGTGACTCAAATAAACTTTGCTTGCATCAGACACCCTCTTCTACTAAGTGATTATTTATGTCCCAGTCAATTGTACATTGTCGGTGTGCAGTAGATTCCACAATCAATTGTGCAACAAAGTTTTCAGCAATCCATTTATGCTTTCTCATGTGCAAGAATGTTCTACTCATGCACAATATTTCACCAGTGGAACAAGTATACAACTAAATGGCTAATTTAATTTAGCACTACATTGGATACAACCTTATATGTATATACTATATGTATAATATAATACGTGTAATAATATATATAGTAATGCATATAATTTGTAAGATTAGTTCATTTTTTGGCAGAAGCAAGGTGTGGGACATCCTTGTTGTTGACATTAAGATCAGAAGAGGGGATCGATGTGGATAAGCTTGACATCAGGATCATTAGAAAATTCCATCTCTAGTGAAGATGACAGCACCACTCCATCCCTGAAACAGTTCTGCACGTACACAGTAGGGAAGAGGAGGAAAGCTTCTATTCAACTTTTGACCATCCCTATGACAATCTCTTCATGCACAGACATTGAGCCTGTAGCACACTGGTTTATGCCCTTGCTTTTTCTGAAGCAGTCTAATGGAAAATGGACTCAATTATTCAGTGGGTTGGAAATCCATGCATAGACACTGGTCAATGGCAAAATATAGCACTTATTCTGAAACTGCTAGTCTGAATCCACTTAATCTACATAGTTGTTGGGACGTGGGTGGCGCTGTGGGTTAAACCACAGAGCCTGGGACTTGCTGATCAGAAGGTTGGTGGTTCGAATACCTGTGACTGGGTGAGCTCCCGTTGCTCGGTCCCTGCTCCTGCCAACCTAGCAGTTCGAAAGGACGTCAAAGTGCAAGTAGATAAATAGGTACCGCTCAGGCGGGAAGGTAAACGGCATTTCCGTGCACTGCTCTGGTTCACTAGAATCGGCTTAGTCATGCTGGCCACATGACCCGGAAGCTGTACGCCGGCTTCCTCAGCCAATAAAGCGAGATGAGCGCCACAACCCCAGAGTCGGTCACAACTGGACCTAATGGTCAGGGGTCCCTTTACCTTACATAGTTGTTAAGATAGCATTAGATAGCATTATTCAATTATTGTCCCCAGTTATGAGATTGCCAATGTTTCTGGCAGATCCTTAAGTGTATAATCTGTCACACAGCGAAGTCAAAATGCAGTCTTCACAGTAAATGAATAAAACTTTACTGAGGCAAAACATACTTTACAAACGTATAATGTAGGAGAGCAAGGTAAAACAGAAGAAGATTAGACTACACTAGAGAGCACACACCATTTGTATTTATCCTTTCTGGCTCCATGTGCCTTCCTGTAAAAGATACAATACTTGTACAAAGAATGAACCATCTAGAGGATGAGTCAGAGTGAGTCAGCTAGCTGAGTGAGTCTGCACTTTTCAGCATTTTTCAACACTTTCTACACTTTACTGCTTCTGCTCTCAAAGACCTTTGTCACATGACATAATCAAACCATGGGTGGTAATTATTCTCCTTGAGTAACTAATGGGTTGCATCCAGTGTAGCACTTACTAACTCATTCTGTCAGCACAAGGATTTACACTTGTCAATGGAACTTTCCCCCTTTATTTGTGCCACTCACTCCTAAATCTGTTCTGTGGTTTCCCACAACTATTTGGAGCAGCTCAGGGGAGTAAGCAAGGGAGGGTTCCATTGCCCAATGTCCATATGTGCAATTTTGTCAGGCAGCTGTTCAAAGTAGAGTTAATTAAACCATAAGAGGGCAGAAGGAACACACATGCTCAGTCTGCTGCTTTCCAGGGTCCTATAAGGTGCAGGGAGCATCCACAGATACAAATGGGTGGCCTTGCATGCATTGGAGAGCAACTAAAATAGCAATGGAGGGGGCAGAGCTAGCATTCTCATCCTTGATATCTCTCTCTCTCTCTCTCTCTCTCTCTCTCTCATACTCTCACACACACATCTTTAATTAACCTCCTTTGGAATGCCTGAAGAGAACTATTTATTTCCCAGGTTCCTATTTCTGTACACATTATTTACATTCCTTCCCAATAGTATGCTAGCATGTGAAATGGGACCCATTGTGTCAAATAAACAAATCATTGTTTAGCATTTCCTGCAGGCCAGAGCATTTCTCCAAATAGGATTTTGGGATACAATGCAGGAGCATTTTGCGTATAAAAAGCCTATTTATTAGCAGAATAAATGTGTCAGTCGTTTATGTCCCTCTTGTAGATAGCCTGCTGGATTAATGTAAACTTGAAATAACAACATCAAAAGTGACCAGAAGAAGCTTTTCTTTGTCTTAGCATTGGGGGGGGGGGGGGAGAGAGAAATGAATGAAGGGATTGTAAAAAATTGCTAGTCATTCTCCATGAATAGAAAGCCATGATGAGACTCTGTGTTATTTACCAATTTAACTGCAAAGTACCTCATTAGCCAGCTTGGAATAGACAGGAGATTGCATTAGTTCTTCTGACAATATATTGCCAAACTGTTTTAAGATTGCTGTTTATCCTTCTTGTAAGGCTGGAGACCACATCAATCCCTTACGTTATGACCAGGTGTGTGTCATAAAGAACCAGTCATTGTAAAATGTTATTGAGTCAGGTGCTAAGAAGTTCATGAGGAAAATGCAAACACCAAGCATGAAACAAGAAGCTGTACTTCCTTCTCCCAAGTACCAAAGCTAGGATTTGTTACCAATCCATAAAAGTGATTATCATCCTAGTAAAGAAATGTTTGAACAAGCCATTTCAGATTACAGAAATGTCACCTGGAAGGGTGGCAGCTCAGTGGTAGAGCATGTGCGGGTAGATGGGAAAGACCCTGGAGAATTACTACCAGGCACTATGGATAGCACAGAGCTAGATGCATTACTTAGTCTGACCTGGTATAAGACAGGTTCTAGGTTCTATCACTAAGGAATTTAAAGACTACAATCAGAAGGTCAGTGGTTCGAATCCCTGCAACGGGGTGAGCTCCCGTTGCTCGGTCCCTGTTCCTGCCAACCTAGCAGTTTGAAAGCACGTCAAAGTGCAAGTAGATAAATGGGTACCACTCCGGCGGGAAGGTAAACATCATTTCTAGGTGCTGCTCTGGTTCGCCAGAATTGGCTTAGTCGTGCTGGCCACATGACCCGGAAGCTGTACGCCGGCTCCCTCGGCCAATAAAGTGAGATGAGCGCCACAACCCAAGATTCGGTCACAACTGGACCTAATTGGTCAGGGGCCCTTTACCTTTACTAACCAGTAGGCAATCAGCAAAGCTGCAATTTGCTAAATTTTGCAATGCAGTTCTTCAGACAAAAAATGTGTACAAAAATGCATTTGTTAGGGAAAACTCTCCACATATTCGTGAAAATATCATACAAAATTGTGTTACATTAGAGAAAATTTCTTGCAAAGAATTGTTATATTACTCCAAATGGTGTATATATTAGGAGAAATACACACTAAAATGCAAAAAAAAAACAACCCTTTATATTTCTTTTTTAATCACAAAACTGCTGCATATATGTGAACTGAATTTAAGACTGGGAAACTGAAATTGACAGATTTATTTATTCTTTCTGTGTGTGTGTCTAGGTATGTACGTAATATTAACATATGCATTATTAGGGGGATATTTCCCACCTTTTGATCAAATTATCCTCAAAACAGCTTATAGCAGATTGCCATGAACAAAATGTGATTGCTCTCAGATTTGCTCGGGTACAGACTGGATGCTCTACACACATAAGCAGCCTTAATTTGTCCTCTGTCTTAGTTCGATTAGCTCTTTTCCTGTCTTTTCTCCCAAATTCCACTTTCAGCCCTCCAATGTCTTGCCCCAGTCCCATGTCTTTTTCTTCAGTCAGGTAATCCCTTGGGAACAAACAAACCTTCCTTTATTTGACTTGCACCTTCTAGCTGCTCCTCCAGGGACTTTGGGAGTCCTGGAAATTTGGAGGCTTATAATACTGATGGTTTTCACAAAAGGAGACTGGTTCAGTCAGGTAAATGAGGCACTGCCACACCAACCTCAGTCTGCCCTTAGCCAGCCCTCACCTGCCTTCTAACTTACAGCCAGTCCATGGGAGTGGCTCTGGCTATCAGCTCCCGCCACCTTCCAGTGTTGCCATTATAGCAGTTTCAGCCTACCCATAAGGCAAGGTGAGGCAACTATAGTACCTCAGGTGGCAGGATCCACAGGGACAGCAGATCTGGGCTCCAAGGAATGCATCGCCCACTGCTGCTGTGGTGGCAGTGACGGTTGTATGCTCCTCAGCAGCCTCTCCCCCATGATGCCTCTACAGTGGCCTCTTGGCAAGTAGGAGGCACTGCTGGTCTATCATCTTTGTTCCCATTGTAGATCTTTATCCCCTCTTCCTGATGTTGTTATCCCTTCTGCCCTGGTGAGAGGAGAGGGGACGCAATTTTGTGGTTTGCCTCAGGTGCCAGAATGTCTTGAGCCGGCTCTGCATTATAGAACTCACCAGGGGCAAAACTAGGACTGATTGGCTCTGCTTGTCATTGGTTCTGACTCCAACTATTGTTGGTTTCTCTGTCTTCCACCCCAGCTGTCTCAGTGGGCAACCAGACAGCACTGATTCTCACCTTCCAGGGAAAGGCTATCACTCATTTAGGAGGTTTCAAACTCAGTCTCTTTGCTACTAGGCTACAACCAGCTCTGCACTTTCTGAGAACATGAAAATCTCATCATGTTGCAAAGATCATTTAAAAAAATAAAAAAATAAATAACAACAATAATAATAATAAGTTAAAAGCAATTATTGTTCCATATGTTCCCAAGGCTTTGATGGAGTCTTGATCTTATGATTTATTTTGCTTCATCAGCTCCGTGCATCATGTACTATATTTACAATAGACCAACCCCACTGTCTGATGGAAAGATATTGAGGGCAGAACTAGACATAAAGATAGCTCTGCATTATTACCATTATCTTGATAAAAGAGCAGGGACACACAGCCTGCCTGTCACAATTAGGGTGATAAATGTCTTGTTCTTTGAAGCTTGTTTGAAAGTCAATTATGCAGATTATTTTGAGAATACAGACAGATGGTCTTTTCCCCCTTATGAGACAATCAAGTTGAACTTTGATATGTGCATAAAAATGCTATAATTTGTCAGGCTCCAATGGGGCTGCTTTATCACACATCACCCAAGGACTCCATGGATTGTTATATTTAGTCCTTCTCTACTGTCATAACTGGCGCTCTATTTTTTCAACAAGAGCAACAACAAAAATCAGAATATTTCATCTCTAATTGGAAGCTTTGCTACATTTCATACAGAAGCCAAATATTGATCTTACACTCTTGAGCTTCAGGTTTTGATTAACGCTGAAGGTTGGCAAGCTAGCGGCTTTTCCTTGCTATTCTGCTAATTTTTAAAATTATTCTTCTTTGCTTGCTGCAGTAAATCTTTCTTTTTATTGTCCAGCCACTGAAAACAGGGGAGCAGGGGTGGATTGATCCAAAAACCTGAATAATTCACAAGGCAGGCCTTTACTGGAAAAGCCTAATGCAACAGTGACCTTCAATACCACTCCTGACCATGCTTTCTTGCCAAAGGAACTGTAATTCTGACATTTTAATGGTGGTTTTAATGGCTCAAAAGCTTTGAGGGGATTATTTTCAAGGCGTGTATTGACTCCAAGAAAAATACATCCCTGTTGGCATGATTACAAAACAATGGCCCTGATCCAGAAATGTGATGCACTGGAGGAGATGCTGCCCCCAGCCCAACTAAAGAGATGCACTATTATCACTGTCAGCTCTGACAACTGTGATGCCCTTTGGTGTTTGAGAAGGGAAAGAAGATATATCAGCATTGTTCAACATTTGGAATACTAATTTATCCAGCTCATGATCGTCTCCTCCATTGAAATGAAAGCGGCAGTTATCCCAAATTTATGCATCTCCTGAAACTTTCAGTGCTGCAACAGCAGTACTACAGAACCCCTGGGAAAGTGATTTTCCCAGGGTGTTCAAGTCCTCTGTATGGACAGCAGGCATCCTGGAAACTATGCTGTTTAGGACTTTTTACATCTGCAGTATTGCTTGAGATGTGCTGCTATCACTGGGCTAAATAAGTGTGACGATAATGAGTGTCGAAGCGGGGTATGGGGTGGAAAGTAGTACAAGGAAGTTGAGGGGAATTTGTGGTTAGTGCTTGGAACTACCAAGGTGAGTGGAGGTGGCACAACATTGCCCACTACCTCATTTCTGTGGGATGTAATCCACTGGGAGCAGTCAAATACAACATTCCTTGTTTAGCTAGACTGGACATGCAAGGGAATGTTTAGTCCAGCTAGTCAAAACTTCCTGTTCCTCCTGGCCTGGAGCATCATTCCTTGCATGTGACTAGTAAGTGGGCGTGACCTTTCCAGACCTGGTAAAAGGCCAAGGCATGCTGCCATTCTCTCTCTCTCTTTTCCATCTTCTTTTCGTCCTCCGAATTTCCTGGTATGAACTGCTGGCTGCCAGCCAAGCAGTCCCTCAGGTCATCTCCCTTATGTAACTTTAACCCTAAAGCCTGCCTTCACGGATCACACTGTGCTGTGTCTGATCGTGAGTAAACTTTATTTTTATTGCTTATGAATAAGACTGTGGTGTCTTTATTCTTTTAGGTGGGGTTTACAAGGGGAACTTACCATGAACATACAATTCAATCTGAAGGAGATTGAATTGCATAATAGTAAGATGTTCTAATGAGCCTGCAACCAGATTTCTGCTGTGCATGAGAAGGGGAATGTAAACTCTGCTAAGTAAAGGAACTTGCTAGTTAGAAAGGATATTAATAAACAATATATCCTCTCCTGACACCCTGAACATTCCCAAAATTTCCCCATCTCTCAATCCCGCTTTTCTTGTGAGCTGCAGTGACTCCTATGTCAGATATACCAAGGGTGACAGCAGCACCCCTCCTAATCAGAAAAAGCTGTCTTCAAACCTTAAACTCTTCCTTCCCCTCCCTAGAATGGAGTAAAACAGAAGAACATAAATAGATTACTAGCTGGAGCCTGACAGCCAGTCTCAACAAACAGACAAACAAGCCTAATGATGCTTGCCTCCAGCAATGCTGCTTAGTTGGCCACACTTGCCGTGACCCTCAGTATATCTTTAGCAATAACTTTGGACATCATTGACTCATAGCTTCAGCTGCATATCTTGACATTGCTGGTCATGACTAAATTTCAATAAACAGAATTCAAGTATTTGTTCACTGGAAAATAAACGTTCAGACTTGAACTGCCATCTTGAAAATCCATTAAACCTACTGAGTGAAAGGTTCACTGCAAATATTTACTTCAGTTCTATTCATATTTGTTTATTTGTTTGCTTTATTATATTCAACACATACACAACACTGAACTGGAATGTGCTGTCAGCCAACACAGACATCATTCATTAGTGGAAATATTTAAAGCAAACAATCACAGGGCTGGAAGACGCCAAACACAGAAGTTCATGGCTATCTTATTGTTCAGTGAGGCTAATGGTGTGCTCCATTGGAACGTCTGCTATTTCTTGTCACATAAAAGCTATTGTTGAAGCACTATAATGCATTGTTGTAACATCGAGTGACAACACAGTATTACAACACCAAGCAAACTGGAGGGAGGGGACCACCTACATGTTCCAAGCCACAGATGTTTTCCCACTTACAATAGGTGTCACAACTATCTGCAGACAAATCCAAATAGTCAAACACAAAAAATAAGTTGTTGGTGTCTTATAAACCTACTCCAAGTCTTCTGTGAATTGGCTTCTCGCTTGCTAGAATTTGCCCGCTCACAAAGCCTGAATTGGATGGGGATGTGGGGGGGGGGGGAGAGAGAGAGACATAAGCCTTGAGAAGTGATGGGTATGGGAGGAGACAGCATATCACTGTGGAGATTCTTGGGCAGTTTCCCCAGAGCAATTTTTGGTAGCCGCCAAAGCCCCACAACAATTTGGTTTTCTTTTAATTAAAAAAAAAAAGACCATCAGATGGTGCTGTAGAGCATTACTAGCATCCTGGGGGTGGGGACACACACCTCTATTCCACCTATGCAAAATGATCCCTTTTCCCTATTGTTTATAGGTTGGTACCACTGTTTGAAGTTTTCGGCTACAGTAATCAGTTACTGGTACTTTTTTATTATACACTATCCTGTTTCTTCTCTATAATAAGATCCTTGAAATGAATCCTATCTAAAGAAGGGCCCACATTTTACATAAGAGACAGCTTAGACTGTTTGATGGCACGTTTGTTTTTTTCCAAATGGCCTGATGGCACATCTATTTTTTCCAAATGGCATGTTCAGATAAGTACAGGAAAACAGGAAGTATGTCTAGGACAAATAGGGATGATCCAGGCTTTAAAGCAGTTTTCCCCAACAGCTTACGTTTGTTTGGGGAGCCATAATTGAATTGGTGGTGACAGTGCTTGCAAACAAATTAAATTTCTGAATGGGCATCTGGATGCTTAAAAATAGTAAAAATGAGACAGACATAGAGAAGGAACATTAGAGTGAAAAGTTAACAAATTAGAGAGAAAACAGTAAAAGCAGTATTTCCTCCAAGGTAGCAAATTCGGTTTTCCATATGGAAACCATTTCACAGAGCACTGCTAGCAAAGTTACTGTGCTAGCAAAGTTACTGTGCACCTCAAGAGTAAGCCTGTAAATGGGTTTGGATTGTTCCTCAGAAAATTGTTCAAAAGCTAGGGAGTAAGCTAAGGTAAAGGTACCCCTGCCCGTACGGGCCAGTCGTGTCCAACTGTAGGGTTGTGCGCTCATCTCACTTAAGAGGCCAGGAGCCAGCGCTGTCCACAGACACTTCCGGGTCACGTGGCCAGCGTGACAAAGCTGCTCTGGCGAGCCAGCACCAGCGCAGCACACGGAAACGCCGTTTACCTTCCCGCTATAAAGCGGTACCTATTTATCTACTTGCACTTAGGGGTGCTTTCGAGCTGCTAGGTGGGCAGGAGCTGGAACCGAAAGACGGGAGCTCACCCCGCCGCGGGGATTCGAACTGCCGACCATACAATCGGCAAGTCCTAGGCACTGAGGTTTTACCCACAGCGCCACCCGCATCCCACCCTAGCAAGCACTCATCACAATTGGGACCTCACCCACCTAACTTGACTAAACAAAAAAAAATTCCTTCCAGTAGCACCTTAAAGACCAACTAAGTCAGTTCTTGGTATGAGCTTTCGTGTGCATGCACACTTCTTCAGATACACACCAAGAACTGACTTAGTTGGTCTTTAAGGTGCTACTGGAAGGAATTTTTTTTTGTTTTGACTATGGCAGACCAACACGGCTACCTATCTGTAACCTAACTTGACTGTTAGGTATGGGTTGAATTTGATTTTGTTTGGATTTTAATGTGAAACTAGGTATATTTCTCAAATGAATAAGAGCACAGAAAACAATTTTAACCTCCAATATTTGCATTTCTCTATGATTTTTGTGTGGTTCTCCAGCCAACAAATGCATTCAGAGATGCATATATGGAGGAACAGCGCTAAGATGCATACATGGTGTAAATAGTGTAGGCCACATCTACACTATACATTTAAAGGAGCGTGAAATTATATTAAATAATAACATTATATTAAAAATCTGTAGCTTGGACAAAAGCATATACATTTTAAGAGAAATCTGTGTTAAAATGCTGGCAGATTTTTATGAGGTGTTTTTTCTATCACCCGTTGCTACAGAAATGTGAAGAACAGAATTTAAGGCTGGAAAAATGGGAGCTGAGATACATTCACCCAGTGCTTTTTTTCCTTTAAAAAATGCTTAGGGGTACTCTCATTTTGACTCAAGAAAATCACCATTTTATAGTACAAATCAGGAAAAATAAATACAATAAATCAACAAAAGTATAAAGATTCATAAAATGTTTAGGGGTATGTGTACCCCTGTGTCCCCGCAGAAAAAAAAGCACTGCATTAACCCACACCTAGATTTGATGAAGGATTCCACCAATCCTTAGGTCATTTGCAACAGACTTTAGAAAAATAAGGGACGCGGATGGTGCTGTGGTCTAAACCACTGAGCCGACTTGCTGATCAAAGGGTCAGTGGTTCGAATCCCCGCAACAGGGTGCACGCCTGTTGCTCGGTCCCTGCTCCTGCCAACCTAGCAGTTCAAAAGCAAGCCAAAAAGTGGAAGTAGATAAATAGGTACCGCTCCAGCAGGAAGGTAAATGACATTTCCGTATGTTGCTCTGGTTTCACCAGAAGCGGCTTAGTCATGCTCGCTATGACCCGGAAAAACTCTGCAGCTCCCTCGGCCTGTAAAGTGAGATGAGCACTGCAACCCCAGAGTCGTTGCTCTGGACTTAACTGTCAGGGGTACCTTTACTTCTGCCAATCCTTAGGCCATTTGCAACAGACTTTAGAATTTGCAGCAGGATCCTTGCAAAATACAAATAGCCTGCAGGATGCCTCTTGACAAAAACCTTCCCTAAGTTTATTACACCTTGACAAAGAACCGTTTTGTCTTTTGTCTCCTTTAGTTCTCCCTTTCTTCTCTCCCCTTCCTCTCGCTGTTCATGCAAAAGTGAACTCGCCCTCCAGTTGAGCCTTGCCAAGTGCTCGTCATCCTTGCCGCCGTGTGCATAATGAAAAGTTTACATAAAAAGTCAAGGTTTTGATGAATGTCACACTTGAAAGCCAATTACGGGGGTTGAAAAGAAGACACAATTTCCTATTGTCTAATTGCCTCCCAGCACCTTCAAGGTAATAAATTTGTCACATTGAATTATTAATGAGAAACGAATATTTGACTTGCAGCTTTGAATAGAAAAAGGTTCATTATCAGTTGGCATTGTTCCTTTCAAATAATGAGTGTGACACGAGGGGAGTTAAGAAGGGGGAAGTGTCATTGTCTTTCTGTTTCATGCGCCATTCCATTTAGCATCTTGCAACAAGATTTTTTGCTGAGAGGAAAGTGTGGGGAGGGGGGACTCAAATTAAAACTCATTCTTGACCCTGCTTACCCTTTATTCAGCCACGTTTTAAGTGACACTTAAAAAGTCCCCCAAAGCAGAAAGCCAAACCACTGGGGCAAGCTCTGTAATTAAATCTCCCAACTGTTTTGGGTTTTATTTTATTGTAATTATCATCATCATATGCAACACCTTTACCCCACCCTTTAGCCAAAAAGCCCTCAGAGTGGCTTACAAAAATCAGTTCTAAGGCAGTCCCTGTTCACAGGATCACAATCTAAAAAAACATGGAACATGAGACATGGCACTTCAACGCTGGATTACTAAAATGCACTCTATGAGGGGCTTCCCTTGCACTTGATCGAGAAGCTGCAGTTGGTGCAGAATGCTGCGACATAATTGCTAACAGGAGTGAGGCCTTGTCAGCATATAATATATGTGCTCAGGGATCTGCACTGTTTTGCTTATTTGCTACCGGGCCAAGTTCAATAAGTTATTATTATTATATAAAACGCTGAACAAATTGGGACCGCTTTACCTACAATATTAGTTAACCCCATAAATGCCCAGTGAACCGCTTTGATCTGTGGAACTCACACTCTTACAAATGCCACATAATAGGCCTACCCATTCCACATTTATAAGAAATCCATATTTCAGTGTATCACCGTGTGCACTTTGGAACTCCTGTTCCATTGATTTCAGGCAGCTGCCTTCACTGTACTCTTTTTTGTGCATCCTAAAAACATTTTTGTTTAAACAAGCCTGCCCAGATGTGTAGAACGTTGATGTATGTTTTGATAAATTTTTAGATTATTGCTCATTTTAATTTTTTGAACTTTTAAAAATAGTTGTTTTTAAAAAAATTGTATTGTTTTAATTCTTTTTGTAAAGTGCTTTGCGGGTTTTCTTTTTCTTTTTTTACAATCAAGTGGTGTATGAATTTTATGAAATAAATAAATGAGGAAGAGGGAGGGGGAAACAAGTTCAAGCACAGTTTTTTTCTTTTCTTTCACTTTACATTTACTTTGTTGAAACTTAGGAAGGAAGAATAAAACAGGCAAATTTCAAAGCACTACCACAGAACAGAGAAAAGTAAGCACCAGGATGGCTCTGTGGCGAGGGGGGGGGGTTCATGTATTCCAATTATTGCTTCTGATGTATTTCAGTGGTTGTAAAACTACACCTTGTATTTTTCATTCATATTTTTTGTAAATTGCTTATAGCAGTGGTTTTCAACGAGTATGCGATGACACCCTGGGGTGCCTTGTGTTATGTATTAAGTTGCAGTTCTCACTCAGGGCCACCAGTATGTAAATGAAGGATTGAAAACTGTCGCTTCTGATTGGTTAGCTAGTTGTGAGTTGTTACTGTTTCAAGTTACTTTGTATTCTATAAAGCAGCCAGCTAGGCTGCAGTCAGTCTGATTCCAGGAGCAGTTCTAACTGCTGCAATAAAGAGCTGTGAATCCAACAAAGCCATGTCCTTCTTCCATATCTTCCACTATTCAACACTGGCGACAAGGATGGGATCGGATGAAACAAGACACAGCCAGAGCTGAACTGCTGAGCTGAACACTCAAGAGCTGAGATAGTGCAGAGGCTAGCGTCCATCCCTCACCATTCAACCGGGACCAGGAAAACATGGCGATGCTACTGCCTCTACCTCCATATTCACCAGAAACCGAGTCCTGGCAGTCTTATATCACTCGGTTCGAATGCTACCTTGAGGCAAATGTTTCACCGATTTGACGGACAATCGGAAGAGAGCTCTTTTCCTCACCGTCTGCGGCTCAGAAGTTTTCAAGACGGCTTTTGTGGCTCCGCTTGCGGTGCAGGCCGCACCTTGGGACACACTGACTGAGAAACTCAAGGGACACTACACACCCAAGGTGTCCAGAATTTCTGCCCGTCACGCGTTCCATCATCAAATCCAAAGCGAGGGGGAGTCAATCAGCGAATTCTTATCGGCCCTGAGAAAGGCTGCATACCACTGTGAATTCTGGGACTTAAATGATGCCCTGCTGGATCGAATCATGTGCGGTGTGAGGGATGAGAAACTACAGCGCCGTTTCCTCGCCAAGTCCGATCGCACTCTCAAGCAGGCCATCGAAGAAGCTCAAGCCACAGAGGCAGCAAAACGGTCAACAGTGGAGATCCGCAAGGCCAACAGCCCAAAAATTTCAAAGAAGCCAACCTCGGTCCACCATGGAGAGATCAGCGAATCCAAGGGCTGCTCAGACGAAGAGGATGATGTTTGCCGCATCAAGCAGGCACGTGGAAAGGTCAAACGGCGAACGACGGACCAATCAGACTGTGCGGGTTGTGGTGGCTCTCATCCTAGTCTGCAACACTTCACCTTTCGGTGTCAGGGCCATTCTCAGCCATGTTTTCCCTGATGGCAGAGAGGCTGCCATTGCATACTTTTCGAGAACCTTGTCTTCAGCAAAAAGGAACTATAGTCAGCTTGACAAGGAGGCGCTGGCACTCGTGGCAGGACTTAAACGTTTTCACGAATACCTCTATGGCAGAGTTTTCGACCTCGTCACAGACCACAAACCTGTTCTGGGTATCCTGGCTGGTGACTGCCCGCCCTCGCCCCCCAATTTTATCACCACGAATGTTACACTGGACTGTTTTCCTCGCAGCTTATAACTATTGACTCCTATACCAACCAGACAAGTTGTCAGGGCATGCTGATGCACTTAGTCGCAGGCTTTTGCCAATGCTAATTTATCAAATGGGTAGCCGAGTACCTGTTTGTACAACACATCACACCGTGCACAACAACAGGCCGGAGCCCGGCCGAACTTTTGATGGGCTGCCGCCTGCGATCTTCTCTCGACCGACTGCACCCAGATTTCACAGTGACAAATTCCCCAGGCTGTGCTAGCGCACCACGTGTCTTCGTTCCAGGAGAGAAGGTATTTGCCCGGAACTATGCAGGGGAGGTTCCCTGGGTGCCAGCTGTGGTGGTTGGGGTTACAGGGGCAAAGTCATATCAGGTGGCTTTGGACTGTGGACAGATATGGCATCGGAACATTGACGAACTGCACCGCCGGGCTAGGGATTGGGACACAGGGACAGTGCCTCCAGCAGCCCGGGCAGAGACAGACCAGCTGCCAAGTACCGCTGAAGTTCAACCAAGTGAGGCTTTGTAGGAAACTCCAGCATACAGCCCATCTGTACCTGAAACCTTACCGGAGCCTACGGTACAGTCACAGTCAGGAGCCGCTGCCGCAGAAGCCGACATAGAAGCCTCCAAACCGAGCCATATGCCTGCATCCCTGGGGGGAGCGTGTCATCAGGTCCTAGCAGCTTGGCTGCCACTCCAGTGATACCTCGGCATTCTACCTGGACCCATATACGCCCAGCCTACCTGAAAGATTATGCAGTATGAAGTACCTGTAATTCTAATCAAATCTGTGGTTGGCATATACGGTATATGGTTGTAACAATTAAGGATTGGGGGAGCCTAACACCTCATCTAGGTGGGGAGGGGTGTTATGTATTAAGATTAACTTGCAGTTCTCACTCAGGGCCACCAGTATGTAAATGAAGGATTGAAAACTGTTGCTCCTGATTGGTTAGCTAGTTGTGAGTTGTTACTATTTCAAGTTACTTAGTATTCTATAAAGCAGCCAGCTAGGCTGCAGTCAGTCTGATTCCAGGAGCAGCTCTAACTGATGCAATAAAGAGCTGTGAATCCAACAGAGCTGTGTCCTTCGTCCATCTCTTCCACTATTCAGCACCTTGAATGATGGTCAGGGGTGCCCTCTTTCCTTCCCTCTCTCCTTTGATGCCCTCTTGTGTCACTGTCTCCCCAAGCCTTGCACAGGTGTTTGTTGCAGCAGCCCTGGCTATAAGCTCCACGGGTGAATGGTGCCTCTGGGAGGCATCTGTCTTTGGGGCAGGGGGTGCAGCTCAGAGACAAAGGGCAGCAGCTGCTTCCCAGAGGACTCCCAAGGAGAAGGGAGAGGAGAAGAGGCTGGGGGAACACTCCACAAGGGACAGTGTTCTGAAAAGGGTGGGAGGCTGCCAGCTCTGAAGGCAAAGGGTGTCATTACTGGGCTCCTGAGCCCCACAGGGGTGCCACAGAAAGAATGTAGTTGGTCAAGGGAGCCATGGACTCGAAAAGGTTGAAATCCTCTGGCTTAGAGTCTCTGAACCAATGCACTGGATGCAGTTGCCTTGTCTGAAACATGGCAATGTTCTATTTTTTGTTAATATTATTATTTTCTGTTCATTTAATTAAATTAGCTTGAGTTATTTTATATAATATTCAGTTAAATTGGGTTAGTGTATTTGTATTGTTTTTATGCAAACGTGGATTGATTATCCTTTGTATCTATTAATTATATTATGATTTCTAATTGTTTCTATTTTTTAATTATATGTTTCATTTTATATGTTTTGAGCCACTTTTGGCACAATTCTATGGAAAGGTGGCCTATAAATAAGCAGGTGGTGGTGGAGGAGGAAGATTTACTGCAATCAAGCGATACATACATTTTGTTAAATAAAAATAAAATAAACCATTATTATTTATTCCATTTATGAATCACTTCCAATGATAATCCCAAAATGATTTACAATAGCATATATAAAACAGTTGCATATATAAAAATAGTTTAAAAGGATTGCATATAATAAACAATTTTAAAGAACAATTATAAATATTAAAAACAATTTAAGTGAGATAGAGCACATGCATAAAATCAACCCCAAGACAGATACCAGCTGGAATAAAGTTTTCCAGAAAGCTAGCTAGGAGAGGAAAGTGTTGAGCAGGTGCCAAAGGGAACATAGAGGGGGCACCTGTCTGATGCAAAATGAGAGAGAGTTCCAAAGGGAAGGTGCCTTCTACATTTCTGAATAGTGCATAACAGACCTCCTGATGAACTGGTATCAGCAGGAGACCTTCCTGTGCAGAATACAGTGACAAGTTGGGTATGTAGGGACTACAGCCCTTATTTAGGTATCTTTGTCCTAAGCTATTTAGGGCTTTATATATTGATGCCAGCACCTTGGACTTCGCCTGGTACTTAATTGGCAGCCAATGCAATCCTTTCTTCACCAGTGTAATATGATGGTGATACAGTGGTACCTAGGGTTAAGAACTTAATTCGTTCTGGAGGTCTGTTCTTAACCTGAAACTGTTCTTAACCTGAAGCACCACTTTAGCTAATGGAGCCTTCTGCTGCTGCCATGCCACCAAAGCACAATTTCTGTTCTCATCCTGAAACAAAGTTCTTAACCTGAGATACTATTTCTGGGTTAGCGGAGTCTGTAACCTGAAGCGTCTGTAACCTGAAGCATATGTAACCCGAGCTACCACTGTTTTCTGCACCAGTGGGCATTTGAGCTACTTCATTTTGCACTATCTACAGCTTCGAGGTCAGTCTTAAGGGAAGACCAACATGATGCAGTAATCTAGTCTGCAGGTTAGGGTTCACAGATGATAGCTGTCAGGCTATCCTAATCCAGAAATGGCTATAATTGTTTTACCAACTGAAGCACTCTTAGCCTAATCTAGACACTATTACATTGTTTTGAAACATGATATGTAACCCTTTTAAATAAATAATAATAAATCGCAGTAGGAGGCACAGAACTTCTCCCTTCCTGATTGCTGCTTCCCGGCATCATTTTGCAGAGGGGAAATTACCCCCAGGGTTTAACGTGTGTGATGGTGGAGGTTCACAGTTTTCTACCCTGAGCAACACTGTAAAAAAATTTAAAACGGGAAACATAAAAAGCAAAAAGGAGACTCATAAACTAGAGCTTTATGTTGCTCATACAGGCACTCTGCCTTATCGGCTTCACAACAAAATATCATTCTTATATACTGAAGACAAGACAGATACATCAGTAAATTTACTTTGACTCTACAGGCGTTGAACTGAGAGTATTTCAACTGAAGAGCTATTCATTTTATTACCTGATATTTTTATATGTTTTATACGTTTCTCTGCCTCTGTAATTAAAGAGATGCGAGGGAGTAGAGAGAAAGACGGAGCTGCTCAACTGATGCATGACAAAAGTAACTATGAAGGCACTTCTTATCCATTTCTCCATTGGTGTCTAAATATACAAGATTGGATTCTACTTAGGGATGGGAAGGTCTGCCAATTTTGGTTTCTTGTTTTTCCAATTTCAAGTTCATTTTACTCCACATTTCCACATCACTATGTAATGTCCTCATGAAAAGCCAACAGCATTTTAATACAAATTTATCATAATATATACATGCTTGTATGTAATTTTGCCTAATATGCACATTTTTTGCAAATCAGGTATACTAGTATAATGCATTTTATGTGTTATTTTACTCTATTTTATGCATTTTCATAGGCATTACTTGGCTGAAGAAGTGCATTGCAAAATTCAGAAAATTACTAATATCAAATAATGACTTTCTGAAAGTGTGAATTAGGTAGTATGCCTTTACGTGTGAACTGAATCAAATTTATCCCACATCCCTACTTACAACAGGTCAATGCTTGGAAGCATACTCCATCTATTTATTTAATCATTTTACAGCATTTCTAAACAACCTGATGTTTTAAAATCTCTAAGTGATATACAAAAAAAGCATAAAAGAATAGTGAAGCATAAAAAATAGTGAAACAGCATTATAAAAACAAGAGCATATAGAAACAGAAATTCAAAAATAGGGAAGGAGGCATTTTTGGGTCAGGAAAAGCCTACACAAAAATATGTGTATTTTCCAGGTATCTGAAGCAACTGGTGGATGGTGCTTCAGGCATGGCAGAGGGATCGAGGGAAGCAAAAACACTGGTCTACACTGCCCTGGTCAGACCTCACCTGGAGTACTGTGTCCAGTTCTGGGCAACACAATTTAAGAAGGATATTGACAAGCTGGAACATGTGCAGAGAATGGTAACCAAGATGATAAAGGGTTTAGAAACCAAGCCTTATGAGGAAAAATTGAGGGATTTGAGTATGTTTAGCCTAGATAAGAGGAAACTGAGATGAGATGTGATAACCATCTTTAAACATCTACGGGGCTGTCATATGGAAGATGTAGCAAGCTTGTATTTGGGTAGGACCTGAACCAATGGTTTCAAGTTACAAGAAAGGAGCTTGCGACTAAATCTCAGGAAGAACTTTCTTTTTTTTTCTCATATATATATAAAATTAAGGATTTTCTTGTTTTACAGAAGTGTAGTGCCTCGTATTTTTTTTTTCTTCATGTAACATTTTTACAAATCCGTTTCATTTGTTGAGGCATTGGGGGGAGAAGGAAAAAAAAGAAAAGAAAAAAGAAAGGGGGTGGAGAGAGGGAAGATGGATAGGGGTGGGGTCGGGTGGCAGTGTTTCTATTATGTTTAATGTATGTAGAGTTTGGTGTCAGCATTGCTTGTGTTGTTCACTTGTGTTCCTTTGGTGGTGAGAGAGGTTGGGGTTGGCCTAGGGTGTGATTGTTTGCTTGTGATTGGCTGTGGTGATCTTTGTTTTCGTGTGTGAGTGAGGTGGGTGGGTGTTTTGGATCAGGTTAGCCATATTGATTTGTAGGCTGTTGGTGGATTACTGTCATTGTCCTGTTGGGCTGTGTATGTGATAAAGGGGAGCCATACCGGGGTGAAGGCGTCTTCTTCTGTTTGTCCCCGTGTCAGTTTCAGTTTATTAGTTAATTTTTCTAGTAGGGCTGTTTCCCATACTATTTGGTACCATTGGTCCATGCTTACTCCTGACAGGTCTCTCCAGTGTCTGGTTATGGTGTTTCTGGCTGCTGAGAGCAGGTGGGTTATGAGTTCTTTGTGGTGTAAATGGGCATTGTTGTCTTGGAAGATGTTTAGTAGGGCCAATTCTGGGGTGATGTCTATTACTTGCTTAGTTATTTTACATATTTCTTGTATGGCTGTTGTCCAGAATAGTTGGATTTTGGGACACTCCCACCACATGTGGAGGTATGTGCCTGTGGAGGTGCACCCTCTCCAGCATTTTGGTGAGGTTCCTGGGTGTATTAGCGCTAGTTTCCTTGGTGTTAGGTACCACCTGTAGGTGAGTTTCAATGTGAGTTCTTTTCTTTTCATTGATATGGATTTAAAGGGGGGTTTAGACCACATTCTGGTCCATTGAGTGGGGTTAATCTCATAGCCTATGTCATTCTCCCATTGTTTTTTTTTATTGCATCTAGGGGATTTGCGAGATTTTGGAGTAGTATTTTGTATATTGCGGATACCGTCCCTTTACCGTTTCCCTTTGTTGTTAGGAGGAGGTTTTCGAAGGTTGTCAGGGGCCTAGTTGCTGCTGATTTTACTGTTGGGTTGTTTAAGAGGGCATGTAGTTGGTGTTGTGTTAACCAGGGCATTTGGGTGTCTTCTAGTTTGTCTTGTATTTCTTGTGTTGACAAGGGTTTGTTATTTTTATAAAAGTCTATTAGGCGATATAAGCCTTTGGTTCGCCAGGTTTTTTTTATCTTGAGGTTTTGTGCTGCATGGTGGAATAATGGGTGGTACGCCAGGGGGATTAGTGGGGATGGGGTTGGGGATAGTTTGCCTATTTGTGTTTTCCATGCTTTGAGCATGGTCTGTGTGTACCTGTTAAGTGTTGTGGGAATTTTCTTTAGTTTGTTTGGGAGGAGTGGGTATGTTGTGGTGCAGGTGTTTCTGATGCTAAGAGCTGTTCAGCAGTGGAACAGACTCCCTTGGAAGGTGGTGGACTCTCCCTCCTTGGATGCTTTTAAGCAAAGGTTGAAGGGCCATCGGTCATGGATGCTTAAATTGAGATTCTTGCATTGCAGCGGGTGGGACTACCACTGCATACCTTCTCCTCAATGCACAAAAGTTTGGAAGTGGACCCTAAGGGGGGGGGGCGTGCAGAGATGGTGTTGGCTTGTTCGCAGAGCCAGCACACCTAACCCTTATTTCCCTGTCACATATTATTGGACCCTTTGAAGCAGAGCTTTCCAAACTTTTCATGTTCATGACATACTTTTTAGACATGCATCATTTCGCGACACAGTTTTACTATCAAACCAGAGGTTAAACTGACCCCTTATCAGCCCCGGAAGGAGCATGGTGAGTGTTTGCACAACACACCTACACAATGCAGCTGACATACCAAGCAGGGTTAGACTGAAATACAGTGATTAGCCTGAAGCCATTCACTGAGCTTTAAGGATGAGCAGGGATTTGAATTAAATTTCCCCCAGTCCTGCTCCAATGCTTTAACCACTGCACCACACTGACATATTAGCAAGCAAATTGTGTGGTGAGTTGAACTCAGTTGAATATAAATTGTTTTTATTTGTGGTTGATATACTTTGTTTATTAGTATCCCAAGGCTAATGCAAACAATATATATCTTTGGTCAAATTTCAAATTACTCTATTAACTGGGCTGAATTGGAACTGATGCCAATAGGTGAAAATATGTTTTCATATTCATTTAAGAAATATCAGTTCCATATTTGTAAAGAATCTGTAAAGTATTTAGGTATTTTAATAGCAAGTGACATAACCCAGTTAGTATCATGTAAAATGAATAATTACAGTTTTCCTCAGGTCTTGAGGAACTTTGGCCTGGTAGCCCAGTTATTTCTCCCTCTTTCCACTGACAGCCTGGCAAACTACAGGACAGGACTCTCCTTCCAGATCTTTGTGCAGGCTGCTTACCATTCTGCTTTCTTTTCTCAATTAAAACAACACTTTCCAGCAGCACAGGCCTCTGCTGTGTTGTACCACAGTTCCCAAAATACCTGAAGCTTTGTTCCTGCTTGCCAATATTAGTTTTCTCCTCGCCTCTCCTGGAGAACTGAACTGACCCTTGATGAAGACTCATACCAAATGATGGCAAGACTTCTGGAAAGTTCAGAAGGCACCATTAATAGCGCAACTCCCAGACTGAGGCAAGAAAGCCTCCTACCCTCTCTCCCTGCACTAGGCCCAGCAGACTGCAAGGCTTTGCAGACTGGGCTAGGTAGGCCCAAAAAGCACAATGTCCCGTTGATATTAATACATTTGTGCCCTGGAACTTTGTGTTTTTTTAAAAAAAATAATATTTATTAGAGTTTCAAATAATACAAAAAGCAAAAAATAATAAAAAGGGAAAAAAAGAAAAAACAAGATTCAACCTTTACAGTCCATATTTTCAATAATTTTTTCCAGAACTTCCCCTCGCCTCCCCTTCTTGTATTCCATGTCCAAATATTTGTTCAACAAGTTCTTATCCCTAAATTTTTAACCTTAATTTGTTATTATATTTAATTCAATTTATATATCAACTTTTAACTTATATACATCAATCATTTATGCTTACACACTTTTTCTAAGGTCGACCCAGTTTCCCTTCCACGAATTCCCCATTTTTATACTAATGACAACACAAAGATTAAAAAAAAAAGAGTAGAAAGAATCAGGCACCCTTCGGATTTCCAAACCCCCACCCTCCCTTCCCCGGTTTCGATCCCCGGGCCATTGTCCATTAGTCCATCTACTCTTGTATACAAGAGACCTGGTGCCTAGAATCGTCACACCCCCCCATCCCTACTGGGCTATGACGCCTTTGTGATTCCTGCGACCAAAACACATTTGTATGGGCGCCCTAGTGGTGGCCTGGTAACATTTGTTTCGCAGGAGCTTCAACTTAATATCTCTCCTCTCTTTTGGTTAGAGAGTAATTCCATTCAAACTTTACACATCACTAACAGCCCGGTTGGGGACTTCATATGTGTAAACTTGTACAATCCATCTACCTCCTCCCCTTCTCATTCAAATCAGCTTTGGGAGGATCTAAGATTTATCCTCGATAAATCTGTGGCCGAATTTCCAAAGTCAGAGATCCTTATAATGGGGGACTTTAATGCCAGAATCGGAGCAGATATAAGCTCATTCAACCATAAGTCGCAATTATTCATAGAAGAGGAGTGGTTTCCTACGTGGAATTCACATGATAAGACCATCAATAGGGCTGGCATCATACTAATGGAGTTTACCATAAACAGCGGGCTGCAGAGCTTGCATGGCACACCCAAAGACTGGTCCGGGGGATTCTGTACTATTCTAGGATCGAGAGGGGCAAGTGTTATAAACTACATGTGGTCCTCCTCGGCATTTAATGATAAGGCATATTGTTTCAATGTGTTCAACAGAACCGAAAGTGACCACCTTCCAATCGCCATCTCCTTCCTCCACACACAGCTGGGGCTTCCCAGCTCACTCCACCTCCAGGACCCTCTGATCTTAGCCCCCGGACGTAAGAAGTGGGATACCTATCTGGAACAAGACATAAAAGTCCTCCTAAACTCCCCTGAGATCCTAGCCTTGAAAGCTCAGCTGTTAACAATGAATGTGAATCATTTCTCAACTTTCCAGCAAATTCTAGCCTACTTGCTTCCTTCACTCACGAAACCTCCCCGTGCGATTCTAACCTGGAAGAATCAAACTTGGTTCGACCAAGAATGCAAACAGTGCAGAAGCTGGCTTAGATTTCTTCAGTCTGATATGAAATCAGACAGCACCCAGAGCAAAATCAGGGAGTTAGCCCAATTTCATTCATACTACAAGAAGCTGCTTCAACATAAGAAATTGCTCTTTGCGAAAGAACGCTGGACAGCGCTGTCAGTGGCCATTAAAACCCGTGACGACAAGAAATTCTGGAATTTAATTAATGCAGGTTTAAGACCCCACTCATTCATCGTTAATAACATCACAGCAGCCAGTTGGCACTCTCACTTTGCTCAGATGTATTCCGCCCCAGATCCCGAAGTAATCGTA
The DNA here is from genome assembly GCF_964106915.1 of Podarcis gaigeae. Lineage (NCBI taxonomy): Eukaryota > Metazoa > Chordata > Lepidosauria > Squamata > Lacertidae > Podarcis > Podarcis gaigeae. Next base: position 26,690,617 of record NC_139691.1, on the reverse strand, counting down.
GTCTCTACTCTTCCAGCATCTGCCTTGCCCACCTGGGAACCAGTTTCCCCAGAGAGATGTTTACAACTAATCAGCATGCTATCAGGGGATAAATCCCCGGGGGAGGATATGATACCACCTGAGGTATTTTTATCGAACCAGATGTGGTGGGCCCCTATCTTACCATCTCTCTTTACCACTATTAATGCTACTCTTAAGATTCCACCTAACTGGAAACAGAGCATAGTCATCCCAATACATAAAAAGGGGGACCCACAAGATCCGCGTAACTATCGACCTATCAGCCTGCTGGACATATCATACAAGGTTTACTCTAGATTTTTGCTAGAGAAATTAATCGAGTGGGCAGAAGAAACAAAGCTATTCCACCCGGAACAGGCTGGCTTCCGTAAAGGTCATAGTACATCTGGCCAATGTCTTGTTCTATCTACCCTGATTGATAAATACCTAAACAGGTTCAACTGCAAACTACACGCGGCCTTTGTGGACCTGACCTCCGCTTTTGACTCCATCCCTAGAGATAGGCTATGGCAGAAGCTTAGTTACACCAACATAGATAAGAGACTCCTCCACCTTCTTATGGAAATTCATAATGACATATCGGCCAGAGTAAAATTTGGCCCTCTGGGAGCTCTTTCTGATTCTTTCCCTCTGAATAAAGGGGTCAAACAGGGCTGCCTCTTGGCCCCTTTTCTATTTAATTTTTACATCAATGACATCATTACAACCATGAAGGCCCTAAACCAATCTGCCCCCTCTTTACAACAGTGCATGGTGATACTGACTTTAACCAAGCAGGGCTTAAACAACATGCTCAGAGGCCTCATGACATATTGTGATACCAACTCCCTCAAAATCAATTTTGCCAAAACCAAAATTCTTACTTTTGGCACGAAAATTCGGAAGCAATTTTGGAATTTCGAGGGCCACTCTATTGAATATTGTTCAGCATTCAAGTATTTGGGTATCACTTTTCAGCATGGGCTTAGCTGGTCAGCTCACCTAAATATGACCATCCTGGCTGCCCGTAGAACCATCAAAGCTTGGAGAAATTCTTCTATGCAAAAGGCGGCCAGTTGGTTCCACCAATCAGAAAAGCATTTATCAGCAAAGTCCTCCCGATGTTACTGTATGGGGTTGAAATCTGGGGGTGGAATTTAAAAACACTACAACGGCTCGAGATTCTACAAAACACTTTTGCACGGAAGTTACTGGGTCTCCCCAAGGGCTTGGTTGCTGCACAGTTAAGAACAGAACTGGGCCTCCCCTCCATTGTTGCGAGAGCCCACATTAGAATTATCAGTTTTTATTGTAAATTAACCAAAGCCCCAGATTCCCTACTAGCCAGGCAAGCCTTTTTAACTTGTTCTCATAGCAACAAATGGTCCAAGGCCATGGAGACTATTACTGCACGCTACTCCCTCCCAGATCTTGACACGCTGTCATCTTGGGACCAACATAAAATCCTGGCCTGGATTCTTACAAGAGACGAGGCCATGGACTGGGCACAGTCCACCACAGCTCGCCTCTCCATGTGGCTCCCTAAAGTGAAAGTGGTAAGATCACTTGCCAACTACTTGATAGACCTGACGGAGCCCAATTTGAGAAGAGCGTTTACCATGGCCCGTTTCCATTCTATACCCACGGCCTTCTTGCAGGGGATTTATTCTAAGACCCCTATTACTCAGCGTCTATGTCCATGCACAATGAATGAAGTAGAGGACTTCATACATTTCTTTTTCTACTGCCCTATTTATGAGCTAATAAGAACTAAGCTCCTCCTCTTGATCCCGTCCACCATCACATCTAAGGAAGACTGTTTGAAATCGCTTCTTGTGGACACAAATCCCCAAATTTCACGTGGGGTTGCAATCTTTATAGTGCAGGCTTTGAAACTCAGGGCTACCCTGACTGGGTAGTGTGTCCTAGACCTGGACCTGTTTTAATTCTTTTTATTACCTTTTTAACTTAATGTGCCGAGCCTATTTTGGGGCCATTATATGCTTTATATACATCCGCATTTTAGATTCCCAGGGCCAGCAACTAAATCTTTACATTATTGTCTTAGGGTAATTTAAATGTCATAACGCCAGTAATATCGCTTTGAATCTTGTTTGGTTGCTTGTCTCTAGCATTTTTTTTATCCTGCTATGGCTGTATGCTAATGCAATAAAGGTTTGATTGATTGATAGTCCATCTACTATCAGCCTGGCAACCTCACGTCTGAGGCCCTTAAATCTCTCTCAAACTCTCTCTGCCAGTTTCTTTGGAAGTCCTTTATATTTAACACCAAGTCTCGGAGGGGCACTAACCCTATAATGTCCATGTTCCTTCCAGCCAGACCTCCATGGTTAAAGGTGGAGCTCAAATCTTGTTTCTTAATTCTTTTAAGTCCAAATAACCCAAAGGCTCCAACTTCCACCTTGATCAGATTTATAGTCCATAGATCTTCAGATCCCCACAAAAGGAGATATTTCCATTCCTCATTTTTAAATTCAAACCAAATTTCCCTCATCCAGTCCTTATTTTCTTTTATATCCATCTTGACAGGCCTCCGGCTCTCCTTTGCCTTCTGCAGCATTGCAGCCCCTCCTTCCTGCTCCTCCTGTTCAGCGTATATCCCTTTCTCCACTTCCTCAGTTTTCTCAAATTTCTTTTCTTGTTCAGCTGCCTGGGTTTTGTACATCAAGTTCTTTTCCAACTCAGTAGATTCATTTGCTGTTGGCTTCGAAGTTATGGCACTTGTAGACAAAACATGACCTTGCTCTTGCAACTTACACAACTTTCCCAAGAGAAAAGCAACCTCGTCCAGGTCAGCTAGTATTTTCCGACCTATTTCCATTCTTGTAATGTCCCTGAACCCCCTCTAGAGGGATTCTGGTTGTTCAAGATTCCTTTCACTTCCAACCCAAAAGTCAAGTTAATTTATTTCAGTTCTTCTTTATTTTCAACAACTTATAACTATAACGTATCTAATGTAACCGGCAAGAACATCAAAAACAAAGTTCTCTATTTTTTCCGACTTTGACAGCTAATTTGACAGTTGTCAAAATCTTCTATGTCTCCTCAGCAGGCTCCTCTCGCGGATCACTCCCAGGATGGGTGGCACTTTAACTCAAAAAATTAGCTCTTATCCTCCAGCACAATTACTTATGCTATCAATCCGTGCAATTAATAACTTTTATCCAATAAAAAGGCTCTTCTCTCGACCTTAGTTGTCAAATCCTTGCTTTAAATTGTATACAATGGGGGGAAGACGGACTTCCTTTTTGCACCTCCCCCGCTCGTACCGAATCCAATAAAATTTTTAGTCCAATTTCCAAATTACTCATGGTTTGTTGTTTTTAGATTTTAGTCCAAATTTTCAGAAGTCGGCGCTCTCCGTCGAATGGCATGCAGCTTGCTCGGCAGGGGAAGCAGAAGACTCACAGCACCGCGCCGCTCCCCGTCCCCCGCTCCACAGCCTTTAAAAAGGCTCCTTCACGGGTCAGGGGGCGCAAACGGTGCCCGCCGAGTCACCAGGTCCACGGGCTTCCGCGCCCGTGGTTTTTGAGGGTCCCCGCATCGCCGGCGCGGCAGGACCCGACCCCTGTCGAGCAGATTCCCTCCGGAGCTCGGAGGGAATCCGCCATTCGGCTATGGCGCCAACCCGGAAGTGTGCCCTGGAACTTTGTTCCAGACAGAAACCCACAGGTTAGAAGCACCAACTACACAATTTTTGATCAGTCATTTTGTGAAGATCATGATGATGATGATGATGATGATGATGTATTACTTATACCCCACCCATCTCATCATATCCCACATTACTGTTGCAGGAAATCCCCTGCTCTTCCTGGATCTTGCTGATTAGACACAGGAGACGAGAGGAGAGAATCCAAAGTTCATTTATTTTGCTGTACAGCAAATTGTCTCTGCGGGATAACTCCCAAAAGAACTAAGCGCCCCAGGCATAGTTCCTGGGGCCTTATATAACAATTGTAACAAAACTTTACAAACACAACCAACCACCTTCCTTTATTTTGCTTATTCCACCCCCATCGTTCAGCCCTGACACTGAGGTCCAGCTCCGAGGGCCTTCTGGTGGTTCCCTCACTGGAAGAAGAGATGTTACAGGGAACCAGGCAGTGGGCCTTCTTGGTAGTGGCGCTCGCCCTGTGGAATGCCCTCCCATCAGATGTCAAGGAAATAAACAAGTATCTGACTTTTAGAAGACAGCTGAAGGAAGTTTTTTATGTTTGATGTTTCATAGCTTTATTATTATTATTATTATTATTGTTATTGTTATTGTTATTGTTATTATTATTATTATTATTATTATTATTATTATTAGAGCTGCCCAGAGTGGCTGGGGAAACCCAGTCAGATGGGCGTGGTATAAATAATAAAATTATTATTATTATTATTACCTCAACACCATATCCAATCACTTTCTTGGATTTCACTCATTGCCTTATATGGCACCTCAGTCAGGGTCATACTGGATAAAATGAATGAATCTTTATTTGTGTCAGCCATCGGCCCTAGCAATAAAACAACAATACGATATACAAAGAATAGAAATAATAAGTCAATTATATAAAATACATTTTAGGGTTTTGAATCAATAGTCAAATAGTGGAACTTATTCTGATTGCCCCAGCTAAAATCCTTGTAACCTCTGCTGTCACCTGCTCATCTTGGTCTGCCAAGAGAAAGGACAGTGTAGCAGTGGCTGGGCGATCTGAAATGGACAATAAAAGAGGGGTGATAACCTCATTCCTCAAGTCTTTATAAAGAGTGCAAGCCAGAAGGACATGTGCCACCTATTCGGTACTGCCATATCCACAGGGACATAAGCGTTTTTCGTGTGGAATCTGCTGGAATTGTCCCTCAGGTACAGCTCAGGGCAAATACATTCAATCCTGCAAGAGTAAAGATGGTTTGACAAAGAGTGCAAACAGGCTAAAAGACACCTGAAGAAAGTTTACTGCAAATATAGGAACCCTAAATCTCCCCTCTTATTTACTGCATATGTCTCCCTCAGACAGAAGTATAAACTTCTGATAAAATGGTCATACTGGATACATTCACAGGCAGGGTAATACTGGTTGTGTGGCAAGGCCCCCAGACCAGCCCTTTGTTAAAATAAATTCACACGGACACAGAATATTTAGTTTAAGGTTATTGGCAAAATTTTAGGCCACAACTTTATGGAATTACAGAAATGTGAGCGGTATTGGCTTAGGCATTGGCATAGACTATATCTGACTCCTACCCGCTTTGCAGGTAGTCAGTAAGGGTAACGACCCCAATAGGAAGCCACATTGGGGGAACCCGCCTGTAGCTTTCCTCGGTGTTCCCAGAGGCCTGGCATGGCCCTAGCCCCTCAAGCAGACTTCAGACAGGAACCAGGCCCTGGATTCCTTTAACGGAATACGCTTGGTCAATGGAGGGGCAGGCGATGGCTGACCTCCCCTCCCCCACAATTCAATGAGCCAATGCCTAACCGCCAAACCTTACAAAGTTGTGACGATTGCTAAGAGGTAGGTGAAAACCAAGTGGCCCATGCCAATATGCCAAATGGAAAAAATCCTACCTCGCCCCTGTCCCAAGACAGGCGACCAACCAACATCCAAAGCAAGGCCAGAGAACACATAAATTACAGGGTGGGTGTTCGGCAGCGGAAAGCAGGTGCATAGCCACGTCACGCTGCCACTTTTAAACTCCTCACAATCCCCCCGCTCAAAAATGATTGGTCAATATGTCTGGGGTGATTGTGATGCCACCCTGGCATGAAAGCATTACTCCGCCCATGCCAGGGTAGAGGGAGGAACCGGGCTAGGGGCCTGCCTGCAACCAGGACCATTCTAAAGATGATCCCATATACACTTCTACTACAGTACCACACCTATGTACTGGGTCCTTTAGAATTTGCTCCTATTGTGCCTGAGCAGCCTACGTGTTAGAACATAAGGGGGGGTCAAACTTGGCTACCTCGTTACAAAACATCTTTGGGGAAAATATTGCTTCAAAAACAACAAAACCCTACCTAATACTAATCTAAAATACGCACCTAAGCTATCCCTACCCATAACCCTACCTCACCACTCAACCTGCTCCACCCCTAAAAATCTGGCTATAGAATTGTTAAATGTTTGGAAAAAGTCAGAAGCCCAAGGCAGTATAAGTTCCTCAACTACGTTTATTCAACATTGTCAATGACAATGGCTCACTCATAGGAAAATAAAACCCAAACTCACAGGACTACACAATAAAAGCCCCAATAAGAACTTACCATTGACAGTTGACAGTTGAAAGTGCATGTGCTTACTTGCCATTAGAATGTTCATCTACCAACGCTTATACAATTGGTTAGAATGCACTTTGTAACATAAAATGTGTTAAACCCAATACATAACACGAATTAAAATAAATTACAGCTCTCCTCTCTTCGCATTCCAGCACCTATCCTGTATAACTATCTTCTCTCTCTAATGCCTCAACAACCCACCTACCTGGACATTCCTCCTCCTGAGTCATGATGTTTCTCCAGAACTTTGAGGCACCTGCTGTTTGGTCTGCCAATTTGGTCTGCTGTCCTCCATCACACTTGAATGAAGCTGCCTAGCTTGACTGTAGGTGGTGCAAGTCAGGCCATGTGGCACCTGTACCTCTGTCTTTGCCCAGAAAAAGGAGAAGCCAGCACCTATCCTCTCTAATCTTCTCTCTCTAACTATCTTCTCTCTCTAATGCCTCTCCTCTCTCACACTGGACTTTTAAGCCAGGAGCAAGTGATGTCACACAGAGGGCAGGTCACTGTTGCCTCGACAACCTACCTACCTGGACATTCCTCCTCCTGAGTTGTGATGTTTCTTCAGAACTTTGAGGCATCTGCTGTTTGGTCTGCCAGCTTGCTTCAACCTCACTCTTCATTTCTATAACTCCATTCTCTAACAAATCAGGTTATTCTTCATTCACCAACATTTCTTTGGAAGATCACCTCAACTTCCCTTTATATACAGTAGAACACTCATACCTGTCAAGTTTAAGGGAAAGGCCATAGCTCAGTGGTCAAGAATCTGCTTTGCATGCAAAAAGCCCTGGGTTCAATCCCTGACATCTACAAGCAGGGCTAGAAAGTAAAGAAAGCTGCTGCCTGTCAGTGTAGTCAATACTGGCACAATATAAAAAAGCTTCTTAGGTATATTCCAGTTTTGTCATTTATCCTAAGAGAAAGCAATCTTCTGCCCAAGACATGCAGATTCATTTGAATTTGAGCATTCATGCACAAAAGAACACTGTGTCTAGGAAGAAGAAGGGGAAGCCAGCATAGTTGAACCTAAAGAGATTTAATAGCCATGGGGAGAAAAGCTTACTGCATTGCACTGAACGTTGGATTGCCCTTGAAGACTGCTTGGAAACTTAATCCAGTTCAGAATCAGTAGGGTAATGGAATAGGGATGAAGGGCTACTCTACAGCAGAGATGACGATGCAATCCCCTGGGGTGGTATTTGCCAATCCTCTGCATACTAAACCAATAAGTTTTCTTAGCAGAAAGTGAAGCTGAGGACTAGGTAGCTGACATTATAATGCATGGTTAAGGGTTAAACTGCAATTTCTATTCTGGAAAAATCCTTTATGATGACCAAACAGAATGTCACTAAATACTGAGTGAGCTTTTTAGTTCACCAGAATTCTTCATTAGGCTGGATGTTAAGCAAAGTCCAGACAGGGGAGGGGGCTGGATAAAAATGCTGACTTGGTATTGAAGGCATAATATCAATATTGATCAAAACTTCATTTTTTGTTGTTTAGTCTTAGAAAGGTCAAAGCTATGAGGATGTGGCCATGGAGGCTGTCATAAACAGCACCTGCATTTCAAAAATTTCCACTACACCACTGCTCAGAATAGTGAGCAGCCCAAGTGACCGGCCCAAGGTCACACAGTGAGCTTCATTGGCTGAGCATGTCAAAATGCAAGTAGATAAATAGGTACCGCTCCGGTGGGAAGGTAAATGGCATTTCCGTGTGCTGCTCTGGTTCACCAGAAGTGGCTTAGTCATGCTGGCCACATGATCCTGAAGCTGTCTGCAGACAAATGCCTGCTTCCTCGGCCTATAGAGCAAGCTGAGCACGCAACCCCAAATTCATCCGCAACTGGACCTAACCGTCAGGGGTACCTTTACCTTTACCTTTTACCCCCAGATCCTTATCTGATATTCTAATCCAGCAAATTTAGTATTATTTCAACACACTGTCCTCCATCACACTTGAGTGAAGCTGCCTAGCTTGATTGTAGGTGGTGCAAATCAGGCCACATGGCACACGTAGCTCTGTCTTTGCACAGAAAAAGGAGCAGCCAAGGGCTGTCTCTCTCCAGTATCTGCTACCTGATTTGACTATCAACTCTGCCTAATGTTAGGACCAGCACTTTAACACTGCATACCCAACCTACATGTTGTAACGAACATGTGCAAGTCAGAGATGGAGCCTCTCACTGCAATGAGAGCCGCTTGGCTGATCAGAAGGTTGGCGGTTCAAAACCTCAGGGTGAGCTCCTGTTGCTCCATCCCAGCTCCTGCCAACCTAGCAGTTTGAAAGCATGCCAGTACAAGTAGATAAATAAGTACCACTGAGGTAGGAAGGTAAACAGCATTTCCATGCACTCTGGTTTCTGTCATGGTGTTCTGTTGTGCCAGAAGCAGTTTAGTCATGCTGGCCACATGACCCAGAAAGCTGTCTGTGGACAAACACCTGCTTCCTCAGCCTGAAAGCGAGATGAGCACTGCAACCACATAGTTGCCTTTGACTGGACTTAACCGTCCAGGGATCCTTTACCTTCTACCTTTTAAATAGGTTGTCTGACATAGGAACATAGGAAGCAGCCTTAAACTGAATCATCCAACTGGGTCATCTAGCTCAGTATTGTCTCTCTCCCCTGACTGGGAGTGCTTCGCCAGGGTTGCAGGCAGTAGTCTCTCTGTTAGCACTACTTGGTGATGCTGGATCCTGAACCCTAGGACTTTGTGCCTGCAACACAGATGCTCTACCCCTGAAGTAGTGCCTCAGGTATAGAAAGTCAAAACAGTGAGTCACAATTCCAGTGAGCTAACATGGTGAACATTTTTTGAAAAGCATTTTGATATCTGGTTAGCCCTGGAAAAAAACATTACCACAAAAAATTGTGGTAAGCACTACATCCAAAGGGCTTGTCCTGGCTGATCAGTGAAACAGGAAACCATGAAAAGGTAGCATTAGCCAAAGCAGGAAGCCAAGGGCAGGAGTGAATTAAAGAGACAAGAATATTTTATTGTAAAATTGTCCAGGTCTCTTAGAAAATACCCTCCATGTAGTAGTGAAATTCTGACATACTTTCTGTGTTATATCAAGCATTTCCTTGGCAGACTACTGAATAAAAATTATCTTATTGCAAGAGCAAGTGGTAAATAGTGTCAAAGAAGTTTACTGCCTGCTTGTTAAAAAAATCATATGGAACATTTGCCAATGATGTTAAAAATCTTATTCAAAAAGCAGTGTTTTACTGTGTATTTTAAAATGTGTGATATATAAATATGAGATAATACAGTAAACCCTCTTTACTGAATTTAGCAAAGATTGGAACAGTGAAAACATATGTGCAGGCGTGTTTTCAACCCTGCGGCATGCAGGAGCTGGTTCCCCATTATGAATTCCAGATGACTATGAAAGACTCTACATGGGGCTGCCCCTGAGGATTGTTCAGAGAGGTATAACTGGTGCTGGGTTTTTGGTCTGAGCATTCAACAGAGCTTAATTAAAGTTGCAGCAAGCACTGTCCCCACCCTGAAACTCCAGGTGAGCGGACAATACTGTATCACTTCAACAGTCATAACTTCCCTCAAAGTGCAGTTTTGAGGGAAGTGTAGTTTGCTAAGGGTGCTGAGAGGTGTTAGGAGACACCTGTTGGCCTCACAGAGCTACAATTTCCAAAGTGATTTAACAATTCCTCTTCCCCAGAGAATTCTGGGAACTGCAGCTCTAAAAAAGAAATAGGCTATTACTACTTTACAGGAACCAAACTGAATATGTCATTTGAAATTTTTTTTGCCTTGATGTTTATAATGCCTTTCTCCAACCAAATGCGTGCCCAAAAATGCATATACATAAAACTAATTATATTATGGACAGTTCCTTTCAAAAATGTGTAGATTAGGAGAAATATGCACTAAAAGACCAGCAAATTTTTATGGACTTATTAAGAAAATGCACATATTAATGGATAAATGTGTCTGAACCAACATTCAAACAACAAACAGATTCAAATCATAGCAAAGGGAATTCTGTCTAAACATTAGGAAGAACTTTCTGATCACATGAGCTGCTCTGTAGGTGAATAGACTACCTTGGAAGGTGATGGACTCTATTTCATTGGAGTGTTTTCAAACAGAATCTGGATGGCCCACCTATCAGGGATGCTGTATTTGGTGATTTCCTGTGTTAGTAGAGACTTGAACTCTGAAAATTGTAGCTCTGTGAGAGAAATAGGAGTCTCCTAACAACTCTCAGCAGCTTTAACATCCTACAATCCCCAGGATTATTTGAGGGAAGCCGTGACTTTTTAAAGTAGTATGATACTGCTCTGGAGATGATCGTTCTTAGAGAAAAGATTGTGCAGCTGCAGTGGAATCTCTATTTCAGTTTTTTCTCTATGCAGGGAGCAGCAAGTCATCTCGGTTTATGAGCTTTCACTCATCTCTCTCTGATTTTCTTTTTTTAAAAAATTAAGGGCACTTATTCAAGATATTCAACATCAAGTACAAACCTTGGAAAAGAGAGACAAAAACTTACAGAGAATATCTCATGTTTCCTTCTACCTGTGCTTGTTTATTTATTAATGTAATAAAGATAAGGCAGAAAAAGATACTTTAAAGAAAATCAATGCTTTTTAGATAAAACATCAATGTAATTCAAGCAGTGTGAGTCAACTGCCGCTGTTAAATTAAGTTTACAACTTGAACAAACGGTCATATAAAGCTGGCAGGGCCTGACAAATTGAATTACTGAAGTAATACATCACTCACAAAAGTATTATTGATAGTGACAGGGTGATATTGAATTTAAATTATTCATTTGTATTGATTAAACAGCACTTCTTTACCATGAACAGGGGAAAAGCAACTAACAAAGGTTTTTAGAGTCATATTTTAGCTTAGAGAACAAAATCAGAGGCAGCTTTGCCCAGTTGTGCTCATCATATCCAGCCAAGCAAGCAACCTGAAATCCTTTTGGGGTTCTGAACAAGAGGAAGGATGCCCCACATGTGTGAGAGACAGGCTAACAGGCACTGTATGCTAGGGCTGTCATACATCTGGAATTTCCTGGTCATATCTGGGACTTGTCAGTCAGAAATAGTGTCCAGGCGGAATTTCCAGAAATCGGTAAAAATGTCCGAGGAAACCCAGGCATATGGAAACCCATGTCAGAAATGTTGATTTTTTTTTGGGGGGGGGGGAATTTCCTTAAAAATAGCTCAACAACTTTTGTGTCCAGATTTTCACTTTTTGAAATATGGCAGTCCATCCCACGACCTTATGGTGGAGTTGCTGTTGGCATCCGTCTGTCTCAATAAGCAATGGACCAAGCGGCCCGGAACACCCAAGCTGTCAAGTAAAGCTTCCTGAAGGCTCGCATTTCCAATGACCTCACCAGTCCCACTTGCCAGAGATTTTAGAGTCCCCCTTCCCCTAACACACCATAACCATGGTGGAGGGTACATAAGAAATTGGGGAGGTAAATATAATAAATAAACTGATAATGGTTTTGTCAAGTTTCAGGGAATCTGATCCTCCCACGCATAGCAGGTTGCCAGTAATAGATAGACAAGAAGCTCTTACCAAGTCGTTTATTCAATATTCACAAAAAGAGGCTTAGAAATGCTGCCTCTAGGAGTAATGGTGTTGTTCCAAGTAAGCTCCACCCCCTTCCCTTCTCAATCGTCAACAGTCCCACCCTCCTTACGGTGGCTGCTTAAGGCCAATTGCCTCTTAGCTCTCTGCTCTTCTACTTTCACTGGTTTCTAGTGATAATGTGTCAGCCAGCTGCTCCAACTCTGCTTCTTCCCTTTCCTCTTCTCCTATTATCTCCCAACTTTGCCCCTCTTCTGCCTCAGAGTCGTGACCTTCTGCAAACCACTGTTGTATATCTATGCTGTCTTCCTCTTCTCAGGAAGGATGAGGCGATCTCCAGTCCATTCCTCCTCAGTCCATTCCCTGACAGGTTTACTCTTTGGCAGGTTATTGAATTGGAATATTCTGGAAATAGTTACTGAAATAGTTCTCCAAAAATCCAGTGTGCATCTGAGGAAAGTGCATAACTTTCCTTGTGAATAAACAGCAAAGATATAGGACAGATAAATTACTTCTTCAAGTAGTGCATAGTTACACTAGGGAACTCACTCTATTGGAGACAATGATGGTCTCCAACTTTAAAAGGGGATTGAACAAATTCATGGAGGATAAGGCTATCAATGGCTACTAGCCATTATGACTGTGCTCTGCCTCCATGATGAGGGGCAGTAATGCTTCGGAATACCAGTTGCTGGAAACCACAGGAAAGGAAAATGCCCTTGTGCTTAGGTCCTACTTGTGAGTTTCCCACAGACATCTGATTGGCCACTGAAGGAACAGGATGCCCATTAAATAGCTGCAATACAGTGTTAATAGGTTAATTCTACCCTCTCTTTTTTCCCTTTTGCTCCTGTGCTTTACAGAATAATAAACTTCCAAGTAATAAAGCCACATTGCAATAAATATGTACATTTTAACAATTTGATTTGTTTCCCAACTGAACTGATGCCAATTCCCTATCCCCACCCTGTAGAAAGATGTGCTTTCTTTCCTCTATCTGACATTTTTATTTTATTTTTGTGTGCGTGTGTGTGTGTGTGTGTGTGTGTGCGCGCGTGTGTGTGTGTGAAGGCTTTTGCTACAAAGAAGTCGGGACTGCTGCCCAGATTATCTCCGTCTACTTGAAATAAAAAGGAATTTGTTTTATATACTTGACCTTTGATAGACTGCTATGCAATAAATCCTTTTCATTTCCCTCTTCCTGCTGCAAGAGTCTATTTAGGCAAGCACAAAGCAGCGCTTGACTGTCAGCTCCAACAAGTAACAGCAACAAAGAACGAGAAGCTGCAGAAAATTAGTTTGTTTCTTACGCGGCCATGTCCTTGTATAAAAAGCTAATAGTACTGCTTCAGGTACTACTTCAAGTATAGATGCGCTTGAATAATAGAAATATTTGAAAGTTGCCTTGCACTCTAACTGATGTCTATTACCCTATAAGTGGGGGCTGGTCCATATGAGGAAGCGGGGCACTGCCTTCGCATGATCAGTCTACCTTCATGCCTGCCTCCATACATGCAACCATTCCAGAAGGTGGCACTAAGATTGGCACTGCCTGTCAACTTCTGCCTCCTTAGTCTCAGTGTTACCTTTGTAAAACTCAGCAGGTAGGAAGATGGAGACAAATTTACAATTAGTTGACTCTGCTTATCATTGGCTCTGGCTTCAGCAACTATTGGACTCCCTGCTTTGAACCCCACCAGTCCCAGTGGGCACCAGCCTCCACTGCCACAAAGTTTTTGTTTTCTTTTAAATATATATATATTTCATTTTTACAATTGAAACAATTAACAGTGATCAAAAAAAAAAAAATTCCTTCCAGTAGCACCTTAAAGACCAACTAAGTCAGTTCTTGGTATGAGCTTTCGTGTGCATGTACACTTCTTCACACTTCTGCATGCACACGAAAGCTCATACCAAGAACTGACTTAGTTGGTCTTTAAGGTGCTACTGGAAGGAATTTTTTTTGTTTTGACTATGGCAGACCAACACGGCTACCTATCTGTAACCAAAATAAAAAAAATACACATCTGATTTTGACTTCCCTATACCCCTCCCACCGATCACTTCATTATTTTCTTATTCCCAATATTTTCACTTTCTCCATTTTATATCCAAATAATTGTTATTGCTGAATTTACTCTATTACTATTAACTTTTTAATATGCCTACAATAATTTCCCAGATATTCTACAAAACATTTCCAATCTTCTTTAAATTCTTTTTCATCTTGATCTCTTATTCTGTTTGTCAATCTTGCCATTTCTATTTATTCTATCAATTTCATCTGCCATTCTTCCTTTGTTGGCATTGTACCCTCCTTCCATTTCTGAGCATATACCATCTGGGCTGCAGTAGTTGCATACATAAAAATAGATTTCTGATCCTTTTCCGTCAAGTCTTGCGGGACCTTTCTCCCCCTGGCGACTCATTGACTGAGCTTGTTGAGGCCTGGAATACCCAGCTCCTAGCAGCCATCAATGAGATCGCACCTAAGCGCCCTCTGCGACCCCGCAGAAACCGGGCTCCCTGGTTTACCGAGGAGCTCCGGAAAATGAAGCGGGACCTCAGACGGCTAGAGCGAGTATGGCGGGGTGCCCGTGACGGAGCTTCAAGAACATCTTATAGGGTTTTTATGAAAACCTACGAGATGGCAGTGAAGGCCGCTAAGAAGTCCTACTTCTCGGCCTCCATTGCATCCGCTAGCTCTCGCCCGGCGCAATTATTTAGTATAATTCGGTCTTTAACGTCCCTTGAAGGACAGCCAAATTTAAATAACAATTTGACACACAGCTGTGAGGCATTCGCGAGCTTTTTTGCGGAGAAGGTCTTGTTGCTCCGCCATGACCTCCCTGCCAATTTGGATACAATAAAGGAACTGGAGGCCCCTCGACTGTCCTCGGGTTCAGTATTAGACCACTTTGACTGGATATCCCCAGCCGATGTGGACAGACTCCTCCGAGCTGGAAAGCCCACCACCTGTCCTCTCGACCCGTGCCCGTCCTGGCTGATTAGAGCGTGTCCAGACGAGGTGCGGGCCCCCCTGGGGGATATCATCAATCTGTCCCTTGGCACGGGGACATTCCCAGGGGAACTGAAGGAGGCAGTGGTGCGCCCGCTCTTAAAGAAAACATCATTAGATCCTTTAGATCTATCCAATTACCGCCCAGTTTCGAATCTTCCATTCCTGGGTAAGGTGATTGAGAGAGCGGTTGCTGAACAGCTTGGTAGGTTTCTGGATGAAACATCAGCTCTGGATCCATTCCAGTCCGGCTTCCGCGCTGGTCATGGGACCGAGACGGCTCTGGTCGCCCTAACAGATGATCTCCGCAGGCAGCTGGATCGAGGCGGGTCGGGGCTGCTGATTCTTCTAGACCTGTCAGCAGCCTTCGACATGGTTGATCACGAACTCCTGGACCACCGCCTTGCCGACGTGGGGATTCAGGGCACAGTCCTTCAATGGCTGCGCTCGTTTCTCTCTGGTCGGGGACAGAGGGTGGCGCTTGGGGGGGAATTGTCATCCCGCCACTCCTTGGTGTGTGGTGTGCCCCAGGGTGCAATACTCTCCCCGATGCTTTTTAACATCTTTATGCGCCCCCTCGCCCAGCTTGTCCGGAGTTTTGGGCTGGGCTGCCATCAGTATGCTGATGACACCCAACTCTATCTGTTGATGGACGGCCACCCAGACTCGGCCCCAGACACACTGATCAGATGCTTGGAGGCTGTGGCTGGATGGTTTCGTGGGAGCCGGTTGAAGTTAAATCCTTCGAAGACAGAGGTCCTCTGGCTGGGACGGGACGACATGGGACTGAGGGGGCAACTCCCATCTCTTGCGGGGGTGCAATTAGTGCCAGCACCGTCCATTAAGAGTTTGGGTGTAATCTTCGATACCTCCCTCTCCATGGAGGCACAGATTGCAGCTATAACAAAGGCGGCATTTTTTCATCTCCGCCAAGCTAAGCAGTTGGCTCCTTACCTCTCTCGCCCTGACCTAGCCACTGTGATCCACGCGACGGTCACCTCCAGACTGGATTATTGTAACTCGCTCTACATGGGGCTGCCCTTGAGACTGACCCAGAAACTCCAGCGGGTGCAGAATGCCGCAGCGAGACTCCTTACGGGGTCTTCGCTTAGAGATCACATTCATCCGGTGCTATATAAGCTGCACTGGCTCCCGGTGGAGTACAGGATCAGGTTTAAGGTGCTGGTTTTAACCTTCAAAGCCCTATACGGCCTAGGGCCCTCGTACCTACGGGACCGCCTCTCCTGGTATGCCCCACAGAGGAACTTACGGTCTTCAAATAAAAACACCTTGAAGGTCCCAAGCCACAGAGAGGTTAGGCTGGCCTCAACTAGAGCCAGGGCTTTTTCGGCTGCGGCTCCAACCTGGTGGAACGCTCTGTCACAAGAGACAAGGGCCCTGCAGGACTTGACATCTTTCCGCAGGGCCTGCAAGACAGAGCTGTTCCACCTGGCCTTTGGTCAGGGCGCAGCCTGACTCCCTCCTTTGGCAATCTTTACAAGACTTTAGTTTATGGTTGCCATTAATTTTGATTTTAATTCATTTTTATAATGTTTTATAATGTTGTACTGTTTTAGTGTTGTTAGCCGCCCTGAGCCCGGCTTCGGCTGGGGAGGGCGGGATATAAATAAAATTTTTATTATTATTATTATTATTATTATTATTATTATTATTATTATTATTTAATACACTTACATCTATTAGGCCTAAAAGAAAAGCTTCTGGGCTTTTAATAAATGATTTTTGAGCATTTTTTTCCCATTTCATTATATATCATCTCCCAGTAAGCCTTAACATTTTTGCATGTCCACCACATGTGATAAAATGTACCTTCTTTTTCTTTACCTTTCCAACAGATATCTGATTCAGATTTATACATCTTAGTTAATTTACTCAGTGTCAGATGCCACCTATAAATCATTTTCATATTTTCCCTTAGTGTGTAACATGCTGTGAATTTTAAATATTTTTTCCATCATTTCTCCCAAGCAGTCATCTCTATGTTATGGCCTATATTTCTTGCCCAATGAATCATAACTTATTTTGCCAGTTAATCTTTCGTTATCCATTCAAATAATAACTTGTACATTTTGGAAATTATTTTTCTTTGCTCTCAATAATCTCCATCTCAGATTGCGAGCTTTGGGTCATGAAACTCTAAACAAGACAGACAGTCTGTGCAATCAGTCCTGCAACCAGTCAGTATTGCAACCAGTCCATCACTGCCTCTCCAATGTCCTCATGTTTTTTAAGTTTTATTCTCTTGAAAAGTCCAAGGGGTCTTTTGCCCAATGTTCTATATTTAGGTTTTTCAAAGAAACCATTTCTGTGGGTGCCTCTAAGTTATTTTTAAAGTTGCATATTTCCTGTGACATAACAGCACAAGAAGAACCATACTGGATAAGACCAATGGTCCATCTAGTCCAGAAACTCATCTAGCAAAATTCAATGTCAGCCAAATGGTTCCAGCAGAGCATGAATACAACAGCCTACTGTTGCTCTCTGGCTCCTAACAGCTGGTATTCACTGGTACAATGGCTCTGAAACTCTATTAAGCAAGCATGACTAGTAGCTATCATCACTAGCTCCATCATTCTCGATCTGGCCATCACTGTCACATGCCATCTACATACAGGTTCAGGCCATGCTAGAACTCTGTCGTCTGTACCCCTCCAAGGTACATCTAATCCTCCAAGTGGGTGGCCTTTTGCTGCCCAGCTGGAGGATAGAGAGGTGTGTATGGAACCTATGGAATAAAGGTTTAAAACAAAATACATTTTTTGCTCTGCTCATTGTGGCATCTAGCCCCACCCGGGGTTGGCAAGTGGCCCCTGGAAAGTTTCCCAGAAGGCAATGTGTCCCGGGGTCTGGAAAATGTTCCCCCCACCCTTGCCTAACCAAAACAAGGTCAAATAGACTTCTTTAACAATCCAGAAGTCCCACTCCTTTATTGCCCAAATAAAATCACTGAGGGCGCCCATCCTGTCACTTCCTTACAAGGAACTCAGTATCTCTGCATTCATTATTCTCCTCTTACGACCAATGCTTATTCTGGCATCATTAATCCCCTGCACTCTAGTCCCAGCAGCTTTACTAGAAATATGTCACTTTTAATTTTGCATTTAACTCTTTCCCCCTAAAAAAAGACTTGGAGCTGATTTTTTCTAATGTCAGAGACAGCTTGTAAATTACTGTAAAAATAAAATTTAAAAAACTTTAAAAATATTGGAAATCACAAGGCGGGGGCCAAATTAGCCCATAACTCTTACTCTTGTTCAGGGAAACTTCTTGCAAGCAACAAAGGTTTATCGTGAGGAATGTGTTATTGGCATTGCTCTCAAGTCTTTTAACCTATG
The DNA here is from genome assembly GCF_964106915.1 of Podarcis gaigeae. Lineage (NCBI taxonomy): Eukaryota > Metazoa > Chordata > Lepidosauria > Squamata > Lacertidae > Podarcis > Podarcis gaigeae. The sequence goes on along the minus strand of NC_139691.1, from coordinate 26,672,374 downwards.
GTTGCCCTGTTCATTGTTGGAATGGAACATTCCTTGTGGGCTCCAGTGAGGATGTTGAGTGGTGGGCAACATTAATGAAGAGGGTGAGAGAAATGCAGGACCCCAACCAGATGAATGAAAACAAGTGCATGCAAACTTGGGCCTTTGTCAAATGCTAGGATAAGAACATAAGAAAAGCTTGCTGGATCAGGCCAATAGCCCATCTAATCCAAGAGTCTCTTATTGCAGTAGCCAACCAGGTTCCTGTGGGGAGCACACAAACAGGACCTGAGAGTAACAACAACTTCCCTGTAATGCTGGGTTCCCAGTCCCCAGGAGATTTCTAAGTACATTCAGCTAAGCACACTTAGAAGCTCCCTTCATGCTAAATCAGGTGTAGGGAACTTTTGGCCTTCCAGATGTTACTGAACTACAACACCTTTCAGCCCCAATAAGCATACCAATGACCAGGGCTGGTGGGAGGAGTTCAGTTCAGCAGCATTTGGAGGGCCATAGATTCCCCACAACTGGGTTAAACATAAAAAGCTGGAAAGAGGTGCAGGGACATTGAGGTCGGGGCAAAGTATTGGGGGATGTTGGTGGTGGGGCTGAAATATGTGCCTCCAGCCGCCTACAGAATTGTTACTCTGGCATTTTCAGGCTGAATAAAGCTATTATCTTAGAAATATATGGGATTGTATCCAACCCATTGAAATTAACAAACGAGGTTTATTATTTCCAATGAATCTACTCTGAATAAGACTGACATTGGCTACAATCTGTGAAGCCTTGAATCACATGGGGAATTGTGTGAAATAAGACTTTCCTTCCCAGTTGTTTGAACCACCAGCTTGCTGGCTATGCAGTGTGACAATCAAGCCACAGGCATACTGAAGCTCATTTGAAATGTACTTATTGCTTATATGGAGCGGTGAGGAAGGAGCTCGATACAGATTGGCATTATCAAGGGGCAGAGAAAGACTGATGGGAACCATAGAACACCAATATTGTTAAACTTCCCCTAGGGTACAATAAACATAGAGCAATTGAAACTATACACTAATTGGCCTTCAGAATGCTGGAAACACGCATAAGTGCTTCAGACATTTGTTCATTTCTCTGCAGTGAGAATCCCAAATGTCCAGGGACTCAACAATGTAGGAAGAATCCATTTATTGCTTTTTTATGTCGTCCTTTTCAATACAGTTCAGAGAAGTAGATATAGTTTTCCTCCCCATTTGATCATCACAACAACCCTGTGAGGTAGGTGAGACTGGCACAATATTACTCAAGTGAGAAATTAATGACTGCATAGTCATTTCTGGTCTTCCTGGCCCAATATCAGTATCAGTAATTCCTGAGATACAAATGCAGTTGGCAGCAATTTGCAAGATTGTGTTGTTCAGTGGCTGCACTCACGTAAATTGACAGTGGAAAGTATCTGTAGTCATTTCATGACCCCCTTCAGTGAATGAAACAGAAATATAGGAACATAGGAAGTTGCCTTATACTAATCAAACCAGTATCCCATCTAGCTCAGTTTTCTCAACACTGACTGACAGCTGCTTTCCAGAATTTCCAACAGGAGTCTTTTCCAGCCTTACCTGGAGATACTAGGGATCAAATCTGTGACCTCCTGCATACAGAGCAGCAGCTCTGCCACTGAGCTATGAGCCAGATACCATTCCTGGACCTTAATACAAACTCTAGTATTGACAACAATGAGTTGGCTATGGAGGACATGCAAATCTTGATCAAACAATTCTAGGTCCACTGAGCCACTTTAGAGAGAATTAATCTGGAGGGAAAATGCCTCGATGCAAGGTGTACAAATAAAGACCAGACAGCTATCTATTGCAGGTGATCTAGCTCTGAGCATTTTGCATTGGACTTGGCCTAGGGATGTACAAAACAGTCCATTTTGGTTTTCTCTCCATTTCTTCTTTTTCCAGTCTTAAATACAGTTGTCCACCTTTCTGCATCACTTTGTGGTTTGGTTTGGTTTGGTTTGGTTTTTAAGCCCTCATAGAAATCTGCCAGGATTTTAGTGAAAATATACACATTTTGGTATAAGAGTTTGCCTTACATGCATTTTTCCAAGCCATTTTCCCTCATACAATGCATTTTTATATGTTATTTTCACCATTCACTGTTATTTTCACTGTTGTGGTTTAAAAGGTCCTACTCAGAGTAGGCACATTGAAATTAAGTAGTGGTTCTACTCCAAGTAAGACTTAGTTGGATACAACCCAAACTCTGTGTGTGTGTGTGTGTGTGTGTGTGTGTGTGTAGTGTTTGTGTGTGCACTTTTCAAGTGGTTTTAATATATGCAGCTGTTTTATATATGGCATGGAAAGTGCTTCTTAATTGAACTAATAACCACAATCATAACAACAATGGAAAGGCCATAGCTTGGTGGTAGGACACTTGCTTTGCATGCAAAAGAACTCTAGTTCAATCCCCAGCATCTCCAGGTAGGACTGCAAAATATCCCCTTCTGAAGCGCTGGAGAGCTTCTGCCAGACAGTGTTGCAATGCTTAGCTAGGTGGTCAATGGACCGACTGTATAAGGCAGTTTCTTATGTTCCCGTCCTAGAAAGCTGCTGCCAGTCACTGTAGACCAGTGTTTCCCAACCTTTTTCCAACTGTGGCCCCTTTTCGATATTGTTTCCATCTTGTAGCCCCACCCCCTGGACATAGCCGGGGGGCAGGGGGCAGCTCCCCCCCCCATAAGTAAAAATTAATACAAGTCAATACAAATCTGAGGTTCTGCCCTCCCTAACAAAAGCCTGCCCCCCGAACAAAAATCCTAGCCATGCCCCCCCCCGCTCCTACTGGTTTGTTTGTTTGTTAAATGTTTTGTTTGTAAATAAAACATGCTTTATTTATATTTTTTGTAATTTATACAAAATATAATTACATAAAATGATAGGAACATAATGAAATATTATTGCAGCAGAAAAACATACAATCATAGAACTGGAAGGGAACCCAAGGGTCATCCTTCTCATCCCACCGCTTGCAGTGTAGGAATCTCATCTAAAGTATCCATGACAGATGGCCATCCAACCTCTGCTTAGAAGCCTCCAAACAAATGTTGCAGGAAAGCCCCTGCTCCTCCTGGGTCCCACCAATCAGACTCAGGAGACGGGAGGAGAGAGTCCAAAATTCTTTTATTTCTGCCGTGCAGCGAAACCGTCTCAGTGGGATAACTCCCAAAAGAACTGAGCACCCAGGCACAGTTTCTGGGGCCTTTTTATAACAACTGTAACAAATGCCTTCTAACCTAACTTCGCAAACACCACCAACCGCTCTTCTTTATTTTGATCATTCCCTTATATGGCACATGGCACCACCAGGCAGAGTCACAATGGATGCTTTTCTACCACAGGTGCCCCACCTATGTACGTGCTTATTCTGTGCCTTATGTGGCCTACGCGTTAGAAACATAAGCAAGGGGGTGGGGTCAAACTTGGCTACCACATTGCTCAAACTTGGCTGGTAAAACTTGGCTACCACAGAAGAAGAGTCTAGAATCTCCTGAGGGAGATCCATCTTCTATGTTTTATAAAAAGCAAACAACACTTATTTGACCTCAGTTATTAGAGGGGGAAACCTAGATACAGTGGTAGCTCGGATTACAGACGCTTCAGGTTACATAAGCTTCAGGTTACAGTCTCCGCTAACCCAGAAATAGTACCTCAGACAGAAATCGTGCTCTGGCGGCACGGCAGCAGCTGGAGGCCCCATTAGCTAAAGTGGTGCTTCAGGTTAAGAATAGTTTCAGGTTAAGAACAGACCTCCAGAAAGAATTAAGTTCTTAACCTGAGGTACCACTGTACAGTCCAAAAGGTGCACAGGGAGTTCTGTATATACTGTATGGGAGAATTTTAAAAGCAAGTGGTCCTCACTGACCTGGTGCAAGAAGATCTTGCCATCCAGAGGAGCCCTGGCTGCCTAGATAAAACACTATAGCTCCACACACCCTTATCTGTGAGCAAGGCCCACTGAACTCAGTGTGGCTTTCTTCTGAGTGGACACTTAGTTATTTACTAGATGCAAGTCAGCAGCACCAGATGACCCCACTCAGCTAGGCACTGGGGTGGATTTCACCACCCTTGCAGAGCTGGGCCAACGCGGTTGACAGGCCCTGTGCCCCTTGGCAACATCCAAAGGCCCTGATCCACTAGGCGCTGGGGTGGATTTCACCTTGCAGAGTCAGGCCCAGGCCTGGGCACTGGCAGCAGCAACAAGCAGCTCCAGCTCACCCAGCCCTACGCATTGCCACCCCACCACCGCACTTAACCTGACGTTGGGGTTCTGGATCACAGGCTCTGCTGGTCAAAACAGGAGCCTCTGCAATCGCCCTGGCAAAAAGGAGTATTAGGCCCTGGTGGGCCACCCTCTTACCCATGTGATTAGCCAAGTGGATAGCCACCCAATCAGGATTTATTTTTTAAAATGTTATTTTTTTCTTCACTTCTCACTTCCCTCTGTGGCCCCCTTGCAATATCCTGGGGGACCCTAGGTGGCCAAATGTCCCCTGGCTGGGAAACAGTGCTGTAGACAATATTGAGCTAGATGGACCAATGGCCTGATCCAGTATAAGCAGCTTCCTGTGTTCCCAGCAGCAGCAAGAATCCATACTAATCCTGCTATTTGCTCTCAAAGATGTTGCAGAAGTTAGTAATTAGCTGGTTCAGCTGTTCATAATGTTCAGCTGTATTAATTTTCCCTAAATGTTCATCTTGGGCTTAGAATGTAAAATGCAATATTGGAAAAATCAAACAGGGGAGCAAATAAGATCTAATTAGTTGTTACCAACAATGTTGATGCAATTGCACTGCATTATGCTTGCAGACTTAGGACTGTAGCCACTGTTAGCTCAGAGAAGATCTACCGAAGTTTATGTCTATACATTTCAATGGCTCTACTCTGGGTAGGACTTACATTGGATACAACTCTTTGTTTTCCTGTTGCAATTTATTTTTAGGTAGGCAAAGGGGAAGAGCTAATATTGTTGCTTGTATTATGCTGACCCTGAATTTTCAACCCAGACAATGCAGCAACCCTGAAAAAGTATGATTTATTTAGGGTAATAAGTCAGAGAATTATTGTGAGATGTGAAAAAACATGAGAGTTTAGCAGACCATGATCGCAAAGCCAGCTGGTTTATAGGCACATGCTCAGAAAGTTTGTAGATTATGTCTTTTTTAAGCACCTTTCAGAAAAGCTCCTGGAGGTGAAGTGTAGTAGTAGCAGTGGTGAGCCCAGGAAAAAGAAAGCTGAGCTGAGGGTTAATGGACATGTGTGAAGATAATAAATACTTAGTCTATAGAAGATGCCGCCCATACATTTTCAGATTTGTAAAATTTGACGGTACATTTCCTTTCTTTATTTTTTACTCTAGACTTGATTGTTCACTCGTGAAATAAAAACATCTGGTCCATAAGTAGGGCCTGGGCATTCAACCCTCTGGGTCATGGTTCAAGCTAAATCTGGAGTAGAGCTAGGGTGGTGTGATGGGAAATCCCATTCTTATTTGCAGCAGGTTTGAAGAAGAACCCAATAGAGATGGATCATTTGGCAACCAGGAAGGAGGGAAGGAGATGTGGATAGTCCTAGAACTGTAGGGCACAAGGAGAATAACTTTGGCTCCCAAAAACCAAAAGCATGCCCTAAGGATTTGATTATTTTCAGCAAGCTTAGAATTAAAGATGCTAAATGCTTTGATTAGGCTACGCGAAGTCCAAAGCTCTCCCTGCATAAACAGAATTGATGCTTCTGTTCATTGATATTGACTGTCAGCCTTGAGCGTAGCAAATCAGGGGATGCTTCACCCTTCAGCCAAACTTAATGATGATATAAATGGGTTGAAAAACATTGTAATCAGCCGCACCTCATTTGAAACCTTCAGCTCCTCCATTCCGTGTTAAGAGAAAATGAGTTATGGAGATAACGCAATAAGTATGATATGAGCCAATAAGTCACTGAAGAACTCCCTGTTTAGGAGATAATTTTCAGATATATAGCCATGCATTTATTTGAAGGTATGTAATGGATTTCTTTAATGTAAGTGACACACTCTGGTTCGTGGAGGGAGGCTCAGAAAGATTTTGCATTTATCTCAGACTCATTACCCTAAATAAATCATACTCTTTGAGGGTTGCTCCCTTGTCCATGCAGAAGGATCAGGCTATGCATATAATGAGAAACAATAAAAGAAACAGTACATCCCTTTGCACTTAAAAGGGGAGAAACAATTTTATCATGAAAGCAAAGGGTTGTATCCAATATTATTTTCATCAAGAGTAGGCCCACTGAAATGAATAGACCTGTTAGTCATGCACATTCATTTTAATGGATCTACTCTGAGTAGTGCTACAGCTTAAACCAGGGGCAGGCAACCTAAGGCCCAGGGGCCGGATGCGGCCCATTCACCTTGTAAATATGGCCCGCAGACGGTCCGGGAATCAGCATGTTTTTACATGAGTATAATGTGTCCTTTTATTTAAAATGCACCTCTGGGTTATTTGTAGGGCCTGCCTAGTGTTTTTACATAAGTAGAATGTGTGCTTTTATTTAAAATGCATATCTGGGTTATTTCTGGGGCATAGGAATTCGTTCATTCCCCCCACACACACACAAAATATAGTCCAGCCCACCACATGGTCTGAGGAACGGTGGACCGGCCCACAGCTGAAAAAGGTTGCTGACCCCAGGCTTAAACTCTGCAAGCATAATGAAGTGCAGTTGCATTGAAAATGTGGATAACTTTTATTTGCCTCCCCCCTCCCCCATTTGATTTTTCTAATACAGTATTGCACAAAACTAGACAATTAGAATTTGCTGGCAATTTTGAGCATAAATAAGTTTATTAACAGATTCCAGACCATTGCAAACCCATTTGTTTTACAAAAGAAACTGTGGCAATTTACATTTTGTTGTAACCTCCATGTATCATGCTATTGTTCGATTTAAAATTAGTTCCTGATCATCATGGTAGGTGTATGTTTTGTATAGCCTAATAACCTTATCCTGCTCTCCTTATTGGAAAAACAGGCTAGTCTCAGAAGCATTAGGCAGAGCATCGCCATAATAACTAGTAGCTGTTGATGGCCTTGTCCTCCAATAATTGGTCCAATCTTTTTAAAAAACCATCAAGTTTGGTGGCCATCCCTGCCACCTGTGGGAGTGAGTTCCATAGTTTAACTATGTGCTGCATGAAAAAATACTTTCATTTATCTGTCCTGAATCGTGTTCTGCCTGTGCAACAGCTTGTACATGTTTTTTTCCCTTTTTTGCAGAAGTAGATTCACAATAACTGCTCTGAGTGAATGCTCAAGCATTTTCAGAACAGTAACTGTAGCTACTTCCTTTTGCTCATGGATATTTGGATCTGACCACATAGGCTTCACATAGAAATACCATGGGGGTTTGTATTTCTTATCACTGTGCTTTTACTTAGAAAAAAAGCCCTGTAACATATGTGCCTACACACATGTCTGTCATTAGGACACAAAGAATATATTGCAGGGGTGGCTAACTTGCAATCTTCCAGTTAGCTCAAATAATCTCTACCCATTGGCTTTGCTGTCTGGGGTTGATAGGAGCTGGCATATAACAATACAGTGGTACCTCGATTTTCAAACATAATCCATTTCAGAAGACCGTTCGACTTCAGAAACATTCAAAAACCAAAGCATGCATTTCCGGAAGCATTTACATTCAGAAAACTCAATACAGAAGCTGTGTGGCACATTTGGCTTCCATAAAGTATTAAAAAACTGAAGCAATTACTTCCAGGTTTTTGGCATTCGAAAGCCGAAACGTTTGACTTCCGAGATGTCTGAAAACCGAGGTACCACTGTATCTGCAAAGTCACTTGTTCTTCATCCTTGGGGCAAATATACCTTTAGCTATGAAGCTTTTTCTACGTGTTTTAATTGTTTTTATATAGATGGTTTTTTATTTTATTTGCAGGTGTTTTCTATTCTGAAATCACTTTGAGATATTTTATGGGAACTGATTCATAAATGGAATAAAATAAATACTACAAAATGAAATGAGGATAACATCATCCATCTGATGCAGTGGGTTCTAGAACACGGACACTTATTCCACATCAGTCTCCAAATTTGCCACAGGACTCCTTGTTGCTCCTAAACACATTCAAATTCTTGAAAGGCAACATGTAACCTGCTATTTGCTGCTGCTTTCCTGATAGTAATTTCCACCAATATTCTCCAGAACTGATTTACTTTTGGACAGAATCACTAACAGTGAATAAAATCAGCAGGCTGAGCTCCTCTGCTTAAATCATGATACATTTTGGCCAGCCTGGATGCCATTATCCATCCCCATAGTAGTTTATAAAAACTTGATGTGACAGAGAAATATTAGTACATATACGCCCATATTTTGTCTCATAGTTCAATACTAATATCATCGGTTCATTTGATCTCATTCTTCTCTGATGCTAATTGAGTATACATAATAACAATTATAAATCTTTCGGAGAAAACCACATATTATATGCAAATGTGAGCAATGAAGCCTTAATCTTAAAGCTTCTTTATCTTTAAATGGTGGGACTTGGGGGCGGGCAAGCAATGTCTCTGTTCAGCCCAAAACATGGGGGGAAACCCCACTGCCCCCAGAGATATTGAAAGGTATCAGCCCTGATAGGGAGCAGGTAGTCAAGGAGCTCTTCCATATGTTGCACACAGCTTGGAGCAACTGGACACCACCACCCCAACTAGAACAGACCACCTTCAATGTCCAGTACTTCCCCCCTCCCCACGCCAGTGAAAAGCATTCCTAGGGGTGACCAAAACCACCTCAATGACCCAGCAGGTGTCATATAGCCAAATTGACATCCTCCTCTACCCTCAAGGACCTTCAAACCGAGCCATAGCTACTAATCATGCTGCTGATCTTCCAATGCTCCTGCCACTGACCCCTTCTGTTCAGGCTAACCCACAACAGATGTTGTGGTGTCCCATTAAACCAAAGCCATTTCCAAAGCCATTACTTGAAGAAACAGGTAGAGTGTGTTGGCAGCCAGTCTTGGTAAAGAGAGCCACCATCAGGGCCATCTTAACCATTGGCACTAGGGGTGCACAGCACCCGGGTGCCAGGCTCTCAGGGACGCCAGGCTGAGAGTCCGGGGCCGAGCGCTGGAGTCCAGGGAAGAACTGCTGACAGACGAGTGGAGCAGAGCTTGTCGGAGCGCCGTGGGCTCTTCTGCTGCAGGTGGCTCTTCCCCAGACTCCAGCTCTCGCCCCCAAACTCGCACCAAGCTGCCCGCAGCAGAAGAGCCTGTGGCGCTTCGACGGGCTCTGCTCCACTCAGCTGTCAGCTCTTGCCCCAGCTGCATGGCGGCTGTTTTGGCGCCGCGCCCAGAGCACTGTGTAACGTTGTGGGCGCTGTGCAATGCATCCTGTTGCATGTGCTGAGCTGCTGATTCCTTTACTAACTTTTCCACTGTCAGCGCACGCTCCCAGCACCACCCAATGTGGGGTGCCAATGCAGAACAATGGGGAATGCAAACGGCAGCAGAGGAAACATCTCCGGATGGGATCTGCCACGCTCCGACGGCAGCAACAAAACCCAACGAATAGGAATGCACAGATCCCGTCCAGAGATCTTTCTTCCACTGCCACTTACATTCCCTGTCATTCCGCGCTGGTACCCCAAGCCGACAGCGGAAAAGCCAGCAAAAGAACCCTCAGCTTGGTGCACACAACAGGGTGCAACACGCAGCACCCACAACGTTACATGGTGCTCCGAGCGCTGCGCACACAGCCGAAACAGTTAACCACCATGCAGCAAGGGGTGGAGGCAGCGGGCATACAGTGCTGCGACTGTGCCGCCCGACATTTTTTTCTCCCCCAGCATGAAACCCACTTTTGTACACCCCTGGGGGGGCGCTGGCAACCCCGCTGGTTGGCGCTGTGAGTCTCTGCGTCCCACAACCGTTCTAAAGGTAAACAACTATTTCCTTAAAGAAAAGGTCAACAACTTTGGGCAATCTAGGGGCGCCGGGTGAATCTTTGCACCCCGGTGTCGCATATGCTTAAGATGGCCCTGGCCACCATGCTTCCCCTCCCTAATATCTCATTGGGTGCATGAGATGCCAGAGCTCCTCAGATCTTACAGGAAGATCACCTGTCCTCCTCCTCAGCCCTGGCAGCTGTCACTCCACCCAGCGAGTCAGCTGACAGTTCAACAGTTTCATCAGGCCGTGGGCTATAGAGTTTTGAGGATAAAATGTTCATAAATGCATCCATTGCTGAAGCCACATGATGTTGGCACTAGGCTGAAGCTTGTATACATTCAGAAGCTCTCTCTCTTTGTGCTAACATCTCTATTGCAGCTTGCTGAATATAGATATATAGATATATTCTCCTCTGAGTTATGGCCCTTTCCTGATGAATCTGTGTAAGAACTATTCAATTCTTTTCAAAAGTCTCCAACTATAATGCAAAATGACATCATCTAATGAAATGTGGGGTGAGGGTATAGACTCAACCGAGCATTTCTTGATTATTCTGGCTTGGACCTTCACTTGTCAATCTGAATGCCCCACAAGCTATTCCCTCTAGATTCCCCTCTCTCTTTTTTCCTATTTATGTCTGGATTCCTTTATGCCATCTGCTACTGCATGCCTCTTGGTGTAATGAGAATTCAAGACAACTGCAAGCAGCAATACCTAGGTGCCATTTAGAAGGTAAACACAGTCTCTTGTGGTTAAGCAACCATGAAAACAAATGGCGTGCTTTGCCTTAAGGCTGGGACAGGCCCAAAGAAAGAAGCAGCGGGGAGTCGGGGTGGGGGGGGGAGCTCTTTCTGCAGCCCAGCAAATTGCTTCCATTTATTTCTCTTTAAAGGGACAAAGTGGAGCAAAGCAAAACACTGAAGCGATTCAGAGTACAAAACTAACTCGAGGGGCAGATGATGTAAATATATGAAATAGCATAATGTCTCCAATCTCTAGGATCAGACCTCTACAGAGAGCTTCTGAAACACAAAAAAGGGCAGATTACTCAATTCAGAAAGGTTTTTGCTTTCCTTTTGGACATTTGCACCGGACATAGGAAAACTCAAATTACACCATCTACTGTAGCTCAGTCTGGTCTATGCAAAGGGTAGGGAATGTGGTCCCCCTCTGGGGCTGGATCTAGACACATCAAAAAACGTTTCAGGAAAACACATTCTAAACCTCATCATGAGAAATCACGTTGCCGAAAGATGGAACTCTACAGCGCCATCTGGTGCCACAGTATTATAACGCATTTAAAATGTTTGTTTTGTTTTGTTTTTGAACCTAATGTAGCTGGGTCTTGTTGAAGCACAGCTGCCATCAGTCCTGGCCCACATGGCAAGGGGCAGGAATGATGGGAGGTGTAATCCAACAAGGTCTAGAGACCACACTGATTCACTGGCACAGAGTGGGAGTGCTGGGAGGGAGGCATTGCCCTGGGCACAGAATTGGGAAGGGCATGCAAACCAGGTGTCAGGATGTTGTCAGTGGCTCCTGGCTGGTTGCCCAGCAAAGTATAAAGCCAAGGAAAAGCTTCTTACAGTCTTTTTTGATTTCAGTCTTTACAGAGAGAGGCTATAGAAACCAGCCTCTTGAATAATGGCATTGTCCCTTGTGAATAGCCACCTCCTGTCTCTCCCACTTCCTCGTTCATCATCATCATCTCCTCTATGGGTGCTGCTACGTGCCCTCTATCGTTGAGCTCTTTGCTCTCCTACTTTTAAGGCTCACCGGGTTCTGGGAGATGGAGGGTCTGGAATGCTTTCTAATGACAAAATGTCAGCCAGCTGTTGCTCTGACTTTTCCTGCTCCTCCTCACCCATTATTTCCCAACTTTTCTCCACATCTGCCTCTGAGCTATGACCTCCCACAAACCACTGCCTTCCTCTTCCTCCTCCCTGGAAGGGTCAGGATGGGGAAGCGGTCTCCACCATTCCTCCTCTGCCCAGCCTCTGACATCACCCCCCTCTCCAGTGTTGTCCTCCTCTGCCCAGCCCCTGATACCAGGCATCCCCCGCAGAAATCCACATCACATGGCTGGCTGAGTGCAGAGGGTGAAGAGCAGCACACTCTGCACCTGCCCAGGAGGCAGGGGCTGGGTGAGCAGAGAGTGAAGAGTGCCCTCTGCACCTTGCCCACCCCTGTGCAACACACGCGCACCTGCTCATCAGGTGAGAGGGCTGGGCAAGGGAAGGATGAAGAGAACCCTCTGTGCCCTGGTCCCACCCATCGTGCAAGTGCCTGCCTTGGCGGCTAGGCCAAGGCAGCATTCTCCCATAGGCGCCGACTCCATGGGGCCTGAGGGGGCCCGAGCCCCCTCAAAAATTCGTTTGGGGGGCTCCGCCCCCCAATAATTTAAGAAAATTATTACCATAAATTTCACTCTATAACACACAGGCAAAAATAAGATCGGGCGGGCGGGCGGAGGGAAGGCAGAAGCTGCTGCTTTCCTGCATTCTGCCTCAGGGTCTTACTGCCCACCCGCTTCTGTTGCTGCATTTGCTCAAACTCAACAAAGAGCAGGGAATCCCCTGCCCTCCTGGCAAGCAGAGGGTTAAGGAAAGGATCGAGTCCTTCCTTCTAATTCTTTCCTAGTCACACTGCGTGCAGGCTCCAGCCCACCACCTCCTCCTCTCCGTGCTCTAGGGATGCAGGTGGGAGAGAGAGAGAGAGGGCTGGCTTGGGGGGGGGGACTTTTGCCTTCCTTTCCTCCCCCCACCCCGTTAAACTCCTCCCCTACATTCTTAGCCAGCTGCTTCTCCGCACACCCCTCTTGTGCTTCTTGTCCCTTCTGTGTTTTTCCTTCCCTCCCCATTTAAAACGTGGTGACAAAGCATGGATCCACATGGATCCTCAGGATTTTTGCATTGGGTCACCCCAAATTCACCATCAGATCACATAGCATGTTCATGGCTACATCTTGCACCAAAAGAATCACGCACCCACTGTTGCCTAGGGTCACAGTGGTGCAAAAACATGGTTACAAAGCACGGATCCACATGGATCCTGAGGATTTTTGCATTGGGTCACCCCAAATTCACCATCAGATCACATAGCATGTCCATGGCTACATCTTGCACCAAAAAAATCACGCACCCACTGTTGCCTAGGGTTACAGTGGTGCAAAAACGTGGTTACAAAGCACGGATCCACATGGATCCTCAGGCTTTTTGCATTGGGTCACCCCAAATTCACCATCAGATCACATAGCATGTCCATGGCTACATCTTGCACCAAAAAAATCATGCACCCACTGTTGCCTAGGGTCACAGTGGTGCAAAAACGTGGTTACAAAGCATGGATCGACATGGATCCTCAGGATTTTTGCATTGGGTCACCCCAAATTCACCATCAGATCACATAGCATGTCCATGGCTACATCTTGCACCAAAAAAATCACGCACCCACTGTGGCCTGGGGCTGCAATGGTGCAAAAACGTGGTTACAAAGCACGGATCGACATGGATCCTCAGGATTTTTGCATTGGGTCACCCCAAATTCACCATCAGATCACATAGCATGTCCATGGCTACATCTTGCACCAAAAAAATCACGCACCCACTGTTGCCTAGGGTCACAGTGGTGCAAAAACGTGGTTACAAAGCACGGATCCACATGGATCCTCAGGATTTTTGCATTGGGTCACCCCAAATTCACCATCAGATCACATAGCATGTTCATGGCTACATCTTGCACCAAAAAAATCACGCACCCACTGTTGCCTAGGGTCACAGTGGTGCAAAAACGTGGTTACAAAGCACGGATCCACATGGATCCTCAGGCTTTTTGCATTGGGTCACCCCAAATTCACCATCAGATCACATAGCATGTCCATGGCTACATCTTGCACCAAAAAAATCACGCACCCACTGTTGCCTAGGGTTAGTAAAAGGTAAAGGTAAAGGTACCCCTGCCCGTGCGGGCCAGTCTTGACAGACTCTGGGGTTGGTGCGCCCATCTCACTCAAGAGGCCGGGGGCCAGCGCTGTCCGGAGACACTTCCAGGTCACGTGGCCAGTGTGACGAAGCTGCATCTGGTGAGCCAGCGCAGCACACGGAAACGCCGTTTACCTTCCCGCTGGTAAGCGGTCCCTATTTATCTACTTGCACCCGGGGGTGCTTTCGAACTGCTAGGTTGGCAGGCGCTGGGACCGAAGAGCGGGAGCGCACCCCGTTGCGGGGATTCGAACTGCCGACCTTACAGTGGTGCAAAAACGTGGTTACAAAGCACGGATCCACATGGATCCTCAGGATTTTTGCATTGGGTCACCCCAAATTCACCATCAGATCACATAGCATGTCCATGGCTACATCTTGCACCAAAAAAATCATGCACCCACTGTTGCCTAGGGTCACAGTGGTGCAAAAACGTGGTTACAAAGCATGGATCCACATGGATCCTCAGGATTTTTGCATTGGGCTACTCCAAACTCACTGTCAGATATTAAAAATCTTTATAAAATAGAGAATTAAATACATACAGAATGTTAAATTTTCAGTTTTGAAATATTAGTACTAGTTTAGTACTGTATTTCTATATTACTATAGTACTGTATTAGTTATTTTCAAATACTTAAATATTTTTAGGATGCAAGACCCAATTAAAGCCCGTTATTTACATACAGTATAACAGTATTTACATACAGTATTAGGCATACTGTATTAACTTTATTAACTGTACTAAAGCATTAACTTTAAGATATTATAATTATTTAATGAACCCTCAGCCTTATTCAAAGTAAGCTTAAATTAGCTATTTCACTTATTAATCAAAGTGCTATTACTGTGCGACAGCAATATTTTGTTTTATTCTTTTAATGATAGTTTAGGATTTATTTATATATCATTTCAGTCTTTTCAGAGCTATATATTCACTGCTCTGTAATAGTCTATAAGCATAATTGTTACTGTAAATTAAATTAGCTTTTAACGAAAATACCGTGCGTGTTTTTGTTTTGTTTCTTTTTTCAAAGCCAAAAAGTGTTTCAGGCTTGTCGAGTTTCCCGGAGTGTGGAGTTATAGAGAGTCGAGTTTTCAGGGTTCTAATGTTGATCATATGACTCTAAAATACTTTTAAAAAACTTTAAAACTCACTAATTTTCATCTAAAATTTAGAAAACTTCCCGGGGCAGGACCCCGGTATGGGCCCCCCCAATATTTTTTATAAGTCGGCGCCCCTGCATTCTCGCACCGGGCCAGGAGCAGTGGGCTCCCTCCATGCTCCGCCGCTGCACTGATCTACCCTGAGAGGCAAGAGTTCTCCAGGTTTCCCCAGCCCTACCTGGAAGTGCCAGAGACCAAACTGCAGGACGTTCTACGTGCACAGCAGATGCTCTGCTGCTGAGCTATTGCCCTAAGGACAAATAGGTTAGGCTGAGAGACAATGACTGGCTGATGAGCTTCTTGGCTGAGTGGAGATTTGAACATGGCCCTCTCATGCCCAGTGCAACCATTGCATCAGATATGCCAGATACCTCAGTTGGTAGAACACAAGACTTTTGATCTCAAGGTAGTGGATTTGAGCCCCACATTGGATGAAAGATACCTGCATTTCAGAGGGTTGAGCTAGGTGACCCTTGTGGTCCTTTCCAATCCCATGATTCTGTCTTTTGTACCACAGTGCTGAGTAAGAGAAAAAATGGGCATGAGAAAAGTTGAGAACCTCTGCCTTAAATCTTTGTTCCTAGCTGTTAATTTTGACTAAAGGTTTACAAGGGTAAATAGAGGGGGATGTGCATAATAACTAAAACTGGGGACACACTCCTGTTACAGATACAGTATCATATTTCTTTTGAACATGGTGGTGTAGAACTCCAATGGATCAGTTTTCTATAGCTAAAAGTTACCACCTTGTCACTTGTCACTGAACCGAAGCCCAGCTGTCTTGTGTTAGATGTACATAACTAATGCTGGACAAACCACCCTAGAGAATATTAACCAGGCTAGGCTTCTGTGCAGTTTCCTTCTCTTGTCAAGCCACCTGGAATATCTGATGTTATCCCCTCTGGATCTAGCTATGATCAAAAGAGGGGGGAAAGCGAGACGTGAACTGCATTACAGGCACATGGTGAATGAAGGCAGTAGCCAAGAGAAAAGTTGAACTTATTCACCTTAAAATAGGGATAGGGAAGATATTTATTTGATTTGGTTTGTTTTTAAAGGTGAACCTACCCAATTCACACAACCATCATTCAAAATTCTCTCCTCTCCAAATTTTGCAGTGCTGTTATACAGTCAAATATGAACATATGCTGGGGGTGAAGTGTGCATGAAAATACAACACTGAATTGAACTAGGGAGAAATGGGTATTTAATCAAAAGTGCATACAGAAATGTGAATACCAAAAGAAATTCACATTTAACTTGCTGGTGAATTTATATGAGGACTTTAAATATATATAGATTGCAAACTGATATGGAATGAGCACCGATCTTGCAATCAGAAAACTGAGGAAAAACTGAAATTTACAAATTGGCCCATCCCTACCTTCATATCCTACTGATGGGTGCATTTTCTGCTAGAAGAACCAAGTAAACTACAAAATTATTTGACAAAAAATCAATAGCCTATTAGCTTGCATAGCCAAGGGAGAAATGGCAAGAGCTTTGCACCTGTCTCTTTGTACTCTCCTCCCAACAGAGGTAATTTTTGCTAAGCGAAATTACCCAGGCGTGTTTTGGCTCAATTAGCAACTGCATTTGTATCATATTTGTTTCCCAACAAAGTATGTTTGACTTGTTACATTTCCCATGCCCGTTGGCAAACAGCTGCATAAGTTTTGTTCTGACACTTTATTGGAGGCAGGAACAGGGAAATGAAGGACAGAGAGACAGAGAGAGATTGAACGTGTCTGCAGAAAAGGCAGGGACTATCAAGTATCTCAGATCTCATGAATAAACCCAACACTGAATGAATCATCTTCATAGTGTCAGTCCCACTGCATCTCATTAAAAATCACTGAACAAAGAGCACCAAAGAAGCGTCTTTGGATCTTGTAATCATTAATAATACCAGATGTGTTTCATCTTTTCTTTTCATGACTTAACGTTGCAGAATGAAAATGGTGATGTAACATTTGACAGACCTCTAAAATAACGTTGATCTTCTGATCCAGCTCAGTACCCACCATTGCTCTGTCTTTCCTTCCTTTGTAGTAAGTGATGTGTGCATTGATACTGTTGCTCTGACAATGTCTACCACAGCTGATCCAGCAGACTCCACAGACACTGCCAATGATAGTATCTATGAGAGAGAAGGGACCCAAAGACTATCTAGAGCAGTTATTCAGTGCCCATCAACCCTAGCTGGCTTAGCCAATAGAATGATGGGAGCTGTAGTCCAACAGTGTCTGGAGACCCCAAGGCTGAAGAAGGCTGATCTAGCCCAGCCACTGCTACAAAGCAAGATAATCTGTCTACCAAGCTTCTGTAACTCACTAGGTGCAACAGAGCCCCCATGGTGTGCCAGATAGAAAAAGCAGGTACATGTAAGCAATGGTGCTTAGAAGATGAACAGCTTAAAATGTCTCAGAAGAGGATTGGACAAATTCTTGGAAGATAAGGCTATTACCCATGAAAATCATGTTGTGGCAAAGGCAGTAAAGCTTCTGCATACCACTTGCTGGAAACTGCAGGAAGGGAGAGTACCCTTGGGCTAGGGTCCTGCTTGGGCTTCCTAGATGCATCTGGTTGTCCATTTAACTAGAGCAGGGGTAGGCAGCCTAAGGCCCATGGGCCGGATGTAGCCCAATCACCTTCTCAATCCGGCCCGCAGATGGTCCGGGAATCCGCGTGTTTTTACATGAGTAGAATGTGTGCTTTTATTTAAAATGCATCTCTGGGTTATTTGTGGGGCATATGAATTTGTTCATTTTCCCCCAAAAAATATAGTCCGGCTCACCACATGGTCTGAGGGACAGTAGACCAGCCCATGGCTGAAAAAGGTTGCTGACCCCTTAACTAGAGGGAAGCAGCACAGATGAGGAAGTGCTGTGCTCCATTCATAAAGAAGACAGACTTGCCAGAGGTATAGTAAAGCAGGCAGGGATGAAGCACCACCACTTAACAGGGCCAACGTCATCAACTCCTGGGTGTTCTTTTCCAGTCCCCTGCATGTCAAAGAAACAGTGTTCTCTCAGAGAGAAATCCACCAAATAAGCTAAGCAGAGGAAGAGGCGGGTAAAATTAACATGCATGGCTAAGGGTCCCACTGCTATTTTTATTTTTGAAAATTTCCAGTCTTCTTTTGACCAACCCAAATGTCCAAAAATAATGTGCAAGCTTTTAACTGCACCAGAACTATTCATCAGGCTGGATGTTAAACAAAGTGAAAGTGGGATGCTTAAGGACAGAAAGCTGATTTGGTTTTGAAGCCATAACATCTGAACTGGTCGAAATTTTATTCTTGGTTAAGAGTGGATGAATCTTTCAGTTCTAGTTTCTTGCAATATATCATTTTTCCAGTTCAGTTTTCTACATTTTTCATCACTTTGTGGGGTTGTGTTTTTTTTTAAGTCCTCATTAAAAATTGCCATTCTTATTGGTGCAAATTTCCCACAAGCAGGCACATTTTTAAATGTGCAAACGTGCCTAATATGCACAATTTCCCCAAATGTAATGTGTTTCTATATGCTATTTTCACTAATATATGCATTCTTATACATACCTTCTTCCTAATATACACCTACTTTACATGCTACTTGGTTGGAGATCTGCACCACAAAAGTCATAAATGTACAAATTTTGCATATTGCTTGAGATTTGTTCACATAAGAAATTTTAACTCAATTGAATTCCCTCATCCCCATGTTTGGTGATTCCCAGGTAAGATCCTCCCTCTATTGTGTGGGCAGGTAATCCCTCCCCTACCTGGCCTGGTTCTCCTTGGCAACGCTTCCCCCAGGTGGGATTGGACAACTGACTGAGGTAGGCGGAGACCTCCAGGTATCCCACCTGAGGGAAGGCAAAGCCAAGCCTATGCTGTTGGAGCCGCTCCAGATCTAGGGGCTGTGCACGTCCATGCAAAGGGCGCCCCCCCCCCCGTTTTAAGCGGGGAGCGGTCATTGCGACAAAGTGGGGGCTGTTCAGACGAGCACCTGAACTTGAGGATTCACCACTGCACCACCAAGATGAGATATGATAACAGAAGGTTAAGAACAAGAGCTTCACCATCTCTGTTCCATGAATCTTTTAGGGACAAGGATGTGTGAATAAATATTTTTTCATCATTGCTGATGAGATGGTTTGATATTCCTCAGTTCCTTCAGCCACCTGCCTTATGTCTCTTATGTTAGCCTTATAAACAAATACTCTTCCTAACAATGACACATGCATATTCATACACAAGCAGTGGCATGTCTAGCTTGATCACTGAGCCCAGGAATAAAATTAAGCCGTTCCATCTGCAGGTGAGGGAGCAGCAACTATAGATATGTTGCTAATGGTTTTTCTCAACTCTTCTCAACTTTGGTTTTCTAAATGAATCTATTAGGGCCCCCAGCTGTCACTTTGTATGTTTCTAGGCAATCATTAAATGCATCAGCTTTACCAAGAGAGATGGTCACCTGTAGCCAGCTGTGCCGCTGCAGCATCTGTGATTTGGAATTAGCATGACATGCCAACATGGGCTGGAGAGAGCCTTCAGGTTGCAAAAAGTAAATATTGGCATTTGAGCATTTCATTCAGATAGTAAACAATAGCAAAAAAAAAAAAAGGCTCTATTCTGTCTTCCACTGTCTCCCGCAGTTTGGTCAAACTCATGCTGGTAGCTTCGAGAACACTATCCAACCATCTCGTCCTCTGTCGTCCCCTTCTCCTTGTGCACTCCATCTTTCCCAACATCAGGGTCTTTTCCAGGGAGTCTTCTCTTCTCATGAGGTGGCCAAAGTATTGGAGCCTCAGCTTCACGATCTGTCCTTCCAGTGAGCACTCAGGGCTGATTTCCTTCAGAATGGATAGGTTTGATCTTCTTGCAGTCCATGGGACTCTCAAGAGTCTACTCCAGCACCATAATTCAAAAGCATCAATTCTTCGGCGATCAGCCTTCTTTATGGTCCAGCTCTCACTTCCATACATCACTACTGGGAAAACCATGGCTTTAACTATACGGACCTTTGTTGGCAAGGTGATGTCTCTACTTTTTAAGACGCTGTCTAGGTTTGTCATTGCTTTCCTCCCAAGAAGCAGGCGTCTCTTAATAATACTGTACAAGAAAAAATAATACTGTACAATAAAACCCTTGTCTGAATGCGGCCTCTGTGAGGGATTCCCAAACTATCTAGTACAACTATCTAGTACAATTCTCATGATTCTTTGAGGGAAGCCAAATGGCATAAAAGTGCTTTAAATGTATGCTGTGGGTATTGTCATAAACTGTCCCACTTCAGATGGTTCGGGGATTGGAGACTATAAGACTGCATAGCAGGCCTCTTACAGTGGTTGTCACATGAACAGAAAGATTTAGGCCATCTTCTGTTAGAGGTTTTTTAAAAAGCCTGGGTGGATGCTGTAATTATGGGTTTCCGAGGTTGGTGAGAGCTAATGACATTATTCTTCACTTCCATCTCCACTATTCTATAATTCTAAGTAGAAAAGCACAATTGGGAGAGGTCTAGGCCAAGGGTACACAAGGTGGTCTGTGTGCCACCAGTGTCCATGAGCTTCATTAAGCTGATCTGCAGCATGTATGTGGATTTGTGGTTGAAGATAGATGACAGCACATCCATTGCATTAAATATACGTATTTATTTTTGTTGCATTTGATTTGCTTATTTTCTAATACAGTGCTACCTCGGGTTAAGAACTTAATTTGTTCCAGGGGGTCCGTTCTTAATCTGAAACTGTTCTTAACCTGAGGTATCACTTTGGACAGATCGTAAAGCTGAGGCTCCAATACTTTGGCCACCTCGTGAGAAGAGAAGACTCCCTGGAAAAGACCCTGATGTTGAGAAGGATGGAGGCCACAAGGAGAAGGGGACGACAGAGGACAAGATGGTTGGACAGTGTTCTTGAAGTTACCAGCATGAGTCTGACCAAACTGCGGGAGGCAGTGGAAGACAGGAGTGCCTGGCGTGCTCTGGTCCATGGGGTCATGAAGAGTCAGACACGACTAAACGACTAAACAACAAATCACTTTAGCTAATGGTGCCGCCACGCTGCCAACACACGATTTCTGTTCTCATCCTGAAGCAAAGTTCTTAACCCGAGGTACTATTTCTGGGTTAGCAGAGTTTGTAACATGAAGTGTCTGTAACCCTAAGTACCATTGTACAGTGGTGCCCTGCAAGACGAACACCTCGCAAGACGGAAAACCCGCTAGACGAAAGGGTTTTCCGTTTTGGAGGCGCTTCGCAAAACGAATTTCCCTATGGGCTTGCTTCGCAAGACGAAAATGTCTTGCGAGTTCCTGCGGGTTTTCCCCCCTCCCCCCTTTTCCTAAGCCGCTAAGCCGCTTATCAGCTGATCCGCTGATAAGCCGCTTAACAGCTGATCGCTAAAAACCGCTAAACCGCTAATAGCACTAATCCGCTAAGCCGCTAATAGTGGTTGCTTCACAAGACGAAAAAACCGCTATACGAAGAGCCTCACGGAACGGATTAATTTCGTCTTGCGAGGCACCACTGTATTGCATTTTACTGCATTACAATTTGAATTATATGGAATTCAGATTGTAACATGGTAAATTAAATATATGATAAATAAAAGAAACAATAGAAAAAACAATTAAAAATCACATGACACCTAGCACAGCACATTACAATTGCTAGAACAGGCAGAAAAAAGCATTTAAGTGGTCTGCCAAGACCCTCAGCTATTTTCAAGTGGTCAGGGGGGAGAGTTTGAGAATCGTGGACTAAGCTTCTCTAAGAAGTGTGTTTTCTGCTTACATGGAGTTCCAACATGAAGGAACATTCAAATACCTACAGTCAAAGTAGCACAATCCATTCTACCACCTCATTCTGCTGCACAAGTAGACCAAGCCTAAGTGATGTTCTGAGCAGTGAGTCATTGCACGTTTTTAAAAGAGAGACTTAAATCATAATCAATATTTATCCCACTGGCAGGCTCCCAGTCTTTATAATCTAGTCCATAACTCTTCCTAATAAATCACCACCTTCCTTGCTGGATAGACTGCCTGATACCAACGACACAGATCTGAATACGCAGCAGTGTTTATGAGAAAGAAAAACTAATGAATGAAAAATTATGAGTGGAAATTGAATCTGCCAGATGAATTCTCAGATCTAGATTAACATATGCCGCATTTGCAAAAAAACTCTCATATATATATATATATATATATATATATATATATATATATATACACCAGCCTGTATTAAATATTGAAATTGCTGAGGTTTCCACAATGTTTTTTTCCCTGTGTATTGTAAGTGTGCATATTTCATTAGCTGCAGAGACATCTCTCTAATAACTTTCTAACCCCTGAATTCCTGTCATTCAGGTTTAAATTTGAAGAGGCAGTGAAGAACTATAAAACAGGGGGAAATAAGCAAAGAAACACGAAAGGCGGTGTCTCTTCATTGCCTTTGTCAGTAAAAAGTTTCCTTTGAGATACATAATTGAAAAGCCTAACTCCAGCACAAAAATCTTATGAGTTGCATATTTCCATGACAAAACCTTGATCTTACAAAGCACCAACACAATACAATAGATAATTGCAGGAGTATCCATCCCATTTTAATATTTTTGTCACCTTTCTATGTCAACACTACAGAAGGAAAGTAAGAGTGGGTGGGTGTGTTTGCATCAAAACATATCAGCTATTTTTTCAGGAGTGGGGCAGGGGGTGGGGAACAATTTATCAACAGCAACAGTGGGAATAATCAGAAACTTCAAGAGAAAAAGTTGCCCTGACTTAAGCCAACTGCAGTTTCTGGAGATATGATCCATGAAACTGTTGCATTGGAGACCTTTGTATTTCTAAAGAAATACAGTCTTACGATCCTTGCTGTAAATTTAATCTCCATTGTTCACGTCACATCTTGGCTCTACTGCTACTTTCGAGTGATCCCCAAAAAGATGAAAACAGCAGCACAATCCAAACCTAAGATCTTCTGGGATAAGAGAGTTTGGATTCACTGGAGTAAGTCCCTCAGCCAGGGCTCAACCTTTAGAACTTAAGCCAGCAGAATTTAAGTCCCCCCAAAAGGAGTGTTCTGGGCGAGGATGTGGCAGGGGCAAAGTGGGGCAAGGAGAAACTTGTGCCTATTCTAAACTCTGTACAACTTGGTCATGTGGCTTAGGGTCCAATGCTCCAGTCTTTCCCAGAGGCTCCTGAATTGGATTTTGAATAGGGGTCACTTGCACCGGCTTCCTACAGATTGCTTTGTAGTGTTTCAAGGTCAATAATTCAAAATTTAGCAATCAGACACCTATTGTAGAATCTACAAATTCTTCAGTGGTCAGCCATAAATGAAAACCGCAAATGACAAGTTAATGGTCAATGCAAGCTAATAGTTAAGTAATATGATAGTAGAGTAGGAGGGACCCTCAAGGTCATTATTATTATTACAACCCTTGGCTGATTCAGGAAATCTTTTGCCACAGCACCTGAGAATTGGCCATCCAGACTCTGTTTAAAAACCTCTAACCAAGGTAAGCCTACCCCCTATGGGGCAGTCTGTTCTAGTGATGAACAGTTCATAACGTCAGGAAGCTCTTCCTAATGTTTAGTCAAAGTCCTCTCTCTTATTATTGAAACTAGAGGTGAGCCATCCTGTTTTGCCACCTAGGGGTGGCGCCCCACCACGACCTTGCAGCAGTGGCTTCTGGCAAGATCTCACAAGATCTCGCCAAACTCTTGCAAGATCATAGCAAAAGAAACTACAATCATGTGACCATGGCAAGGGCAAGTGGGGCTCCTGCACAGATGCTGCCTTGTGGGATTCTGCAGCCCAAGGCAGCTGTTTCAGCTTGCCTCATGTGCGGGCCAGCCCTGAATTGAACCCATTGGTTCAAACTATTTCTCACACAACTACAGAGAAGAGATGTGTCACAAGCAACATAACCTTAACTCTGATCCAGACGAACTACATGGTTACATGCTCTTTTCACTGAACTGTATAATAAAAATTCTTTCTTAATTCAGAAACTGGAGCTTAGGAACATGAGTGTATGCATGGTTCTCCAGTGGTTATTGCAAGAAATATTCATCTGTTTCTGAAAGAACAGGAAGGGGGGATTTGTGGCCCTTCAGACAGTGCTGGACCACATCTCCCATGACCATTGGCCATGATGGCTGCAGGGCTGGGGGTAGATGGACTCTATCTGGGGGGCATCAAGTTCCTCATCCTTGTGAATATGAACCAGTGGCATCTGTCCCTTCATTTCCTCAGATCCCTAGCACCTTTGTGTATGCTGGCTTTGATTGTTATGGACCGTGATTCATGATATACAAATCTGCTTTCCTTTTGCTCTGTTTTACTTTTGCATTTATATGCTCACAATTCCATCCCATTGTTTCCCAACAGTAATCTGTAATTTTATTTTAAAATAATAACAAACCTACCAGAATCATATTTTTTCATCTGTGTTCCCAGTAGTAACACCGATGGAAAAATATGATTCTGTAATATTATTCTCTGTAATATTGCTTTCCACCCCCCTTTATATGCAGACAGGGTGCATTGTTTGGGTCACTTCCTTCCCCATCCACATTCTCCCCTTCCCACTGCAAATCTACATATGCTCTCTGATTTATTTATTTTTTGACCAAAGAAATTCATTTTCAAACTTTCACTTTGTTGGCATTTTCTCCATGAGAGGTTTGGCTGTGATAGTGAATATGATTCAAATAAATGGAGTTGGGGTAGTAGTGGCAATAGGCAGCACCAGCAGTGACAGTTCTACAGTAGTGAGTGTGACACAGCAGAACATTGCCATGCCTTAACAAAATGTGTTGCTTCTTATAATCTGAAAATTCTGTATAACTGCTAGATTATTCTTAACCTCTATCTAGCAGTGCATTGAAAATGTATTCTGCTAGGAGTAATAGAAACCTAGAAGCACCGTGACCCACAGAGAGAGAACATTACTAATTCCCACAGCATTTGAATAAGTCGGCCCCTCTCTCAATTTGCCATAGCTATAGCAAGGCACGCACAGGAGGAGATAATGTTGATCTAGGTGGAATAATATTTAGAACCAGGATGTCAGTTTCAAGCACAAATACATTTGGTCACTAGAGCAGCTGCTTCATCAATTAAAAATTTCTAATAAACTGCTATGAAGATTGACACATTGGAATTAATTACGTATTACATATTTTCAGGCAATTACTGTGGCAGTAAAGTTAGACGTGCACATTTTGGAAATGAGGAATTATTTGTGGCTTCCCTCCTCATACTCATTGTAATCATTCGTATTGGTTTTGACACCAAATATCATTTTTGATAATCAGGTTTGCAGCTTTCCAAACAATTAGATGCAGGCAAACATGGAGAATTTACACTTGAGACAGAAATCCTGCACTTGTACTTAGCTGGAGGAAATCTCTAGAGATCAAGAGAAGGATAGAGAACCTCAAATACATCTGTTTCCACAAGGCAATTCAGAACAGAAAATGTTTTTCAGTAAACATTGCTTCTAAAGGGCTTCTGAAGAATAATTACTGTCAGAAAATTAACTACATCATCAAAATGTGCCTTCCTGCTCAAATAAAGTAGTTTTCTGTTCTTGTTTTCCCCCCCGCATCCTTTTATCAGTAGTGTATTGATTATTTTCTCTGTTAACTTCAAAAATAACAATAAAAAGGGACACAATGAATAATCATTTTTAAAAAACAAATGAATTTGAAAAGCAAACACATAAACTCTCTGGGGGGTGCAAAATCTTCCAGAGGAAAGGAAGCTGCCTTTGTAATTAAATAATGCCTTTGTTACTTCTCTGATCTCTGTAAATTCACAGCCCGTCCTCTATCTCCATCCAGGTAAGTAATGTAAGGAGCAAGTTAATGGGGTGGGAATACTGAAGAAGAAAGGAGAGAAGTATGCAGAATTGAAATCATTGTGTGTCAGCTGGGCCTGGCTGTCATCAAGGAAGGGGGATCCGTGGAGACATGCCCCCTGAAAGTTATTCCACTGCCATCTCTGAGCTTTTAGATTTTCTTTTTGAAAAGATGTATCTATCCCTTTTATGTGTGGAAATATATGGGAAAGCATGCAAGCAAATCCTGCACCTATCTGCCCATTTAGGAGGCAACCTTCGTCTTCCACATGTCAAGTCCTGCCTGCCCCCTGGGATGAAATCAAACATGATGTCCCCACCAGTGGCGTAGTGTGGGGGGTGCAGGGGGGGCCGGCCGCACTGGGCGCAACATCTAGGGGGCGCTCACACTCACAGCTCTCTGCCCCTACCTGGCTCACTCTCTCTCTCTCATTGCAGTGCTGGCTGTGCGAATCCGATCCGAGCCGCCGGGTCGCTGCCCACTGTGGAGGGGGGTGGGTGCCAGGCGTGCGGTGCGGAGAAAGAGCGAGGGACTATTTGGGGGAGGGACAGTGCAGCGGCCGCTGAGCGCGGGAGAGAACCACACCAGACCAGCTCAGGCAGCAGCAAGAAGAAGCTGGCAGCGGTGGCAGGTTAGGGGTTAGGGGGCGCAAATTGCCTTGCCCCGGGTGCTGACAACCCACGCTACGCCACTGGTCCCCACCATAGAAGGAGGTTACTATAGGTTACAGCATGAACAAAGGCCAGAAGAAACAGGACACCTAAAGAGAACCCACTACCTTGGCAACATAATTCATCACATTTCAAAGTTCAATTATTTATTTATTGCATTTATATTCCACCCTTTTATCCATGGAGCTTAAGGTGGCTTACATGGTTTTCCCTGTTTTCATTTAATCTCTACAACAATCCTGTGATGTAGAATAGGCTGAGAGGCAGTGATTGGCCCCAAGGTAACTCACTGAAAGCTCCATGGCCAAGTGGGGATTTGAACCCTGGTCTCCCAGGTCCTGATCCAACACTCTATCCACTACACCATGCTGCTTCTCAAGAGGAAACTTGAGTATCATAATTAGAGTCTTACTGGTACTCCAGAAAAGGTGAGGAAGTAGGCTGATCCTATCAGTTCTCAGTTGCTGCCTAGAAGCTGCAACAGCCTACAGAGAGCTGCTCCCAGTTTTGCTGTCTTCAGACAGCTCCTCTTCTACTCAGCAGCTCCTCTGACTGCTTATGCTGCTGGGCAGCTTCCTTGCCTCACGTGGAAGACTGAAATGGTTCCAGTTAAAGGCTGACCAAATATAAGGAGATAATTGACATCGTCCTTATTTTTACATTTTATAAAGTTAAATTGTGTTTCATTAATAAGTAATGCAATTGGATTATTTTAACTGTCCTGTCCATTTTCTGTTTATTACCTCCCCATCCCTCTCCATGTATACTTGTTTATTATTTGTTTTTTAGATATTTCAGTTGCTGCTCCCTAGCTGATCTTCTCTGGGCAGCATACATAAAAGCATTTTAAATATACAGAGATGAAATAAAAAGGAATTGATCAACGCCTTAAAACTCTCACAGCACAGGGATGATCTTCAAAAGATGGGGTAGCTCAGTCGGTAGAGCATGAAATTCTTAATCTTAATTCTTAATGTCAGTGGTGGGTGAGGCCAGAGGCAAAAGTATGCAGAAGAGCAAATGTGAAATGTTACCTCTGTACATTAGGGTCATTTCAACGCGCGCGCGCACACACACACACACACACACACACACACACATCCTTCATCTAGGGAATCAAGAGGCATTATCACAGTTCAAGGACATATTCCAGCCATGCAAACATGCTCCAGAAAGATGTGAAGCAGGTCCAGTGAGGGGTGTGGACTCAAGGGAAGGGTTTCTCCCTTGAGTCCACTCAGACTCAACAGTTCGGAGAGCCTGATAGAGAAGGCTGGGAGACTGTGTTTAGGGGCCTTGGGCCTGAGGTTCCCCATCCCTGCTGTAAGATGCCCTCACCTCAAAATAAGGGGGGAATAAAAGAGTCTATACTTGATGCTGAAAGGAACACAAAGCAGGTCCCAGGCAAGTCCCTCTAGACATTCTAGAACTGGAGTCCTTCTCCCCTAGTTCCTCATCCCTGGATCTCCCTAGGTGAGGTCATGCAAGGGAAAGACTCAAGATATGGATTCAGCACCTGAATATAGATATATAGGTGGAGGTGATCATTCAGGTCATCAGCTTCAAAATATCTAGGGTAGTCTCCCCCAAGCTGGTGTCTTCCAGGTAATGATGATGATGATTTATTAATCACTTTCCTTACAAAGTGACTGGAACTGTCTTACAAACGCAATACAAACACTAAAGCAAATTACAACAAAACACAACCAATAAAAATATAAAAAGACAGTTCTTACAGATCCAGCTTCATTAAAAGAGGCCACAAGTACTTGAAACCCTTCAAATTAAGGGCCCAAAGTTCAACTTCAAAAGGTTATTGAACTTCAACTCCCATAATCCCTAGTCTTTGGCCATGCTGGCAGGGGCTGATGAAAGTTGTGCTGTGAAACCTCCGGAGGGCACAAGGTTGGGAAAGGATGGTTTAGGACTTTGAACCCGCACCTTGAATAGGGCTCTGAAATGCACTGGAAGCCAATGTGGATGATTTACTACAGGTGTAATATGACCAAAATGTCCAGTCACTGTTAAAAACCTTGGAGGCCTATTATGGACTATCTGAAGTTTACAGACCAATTTCAAAGGCAGCCCGACATGCAATGCATTGCAGTAATCTGTGACAGAATCTCTGGCTTCAGCCTTGCAAGTGGGCAAGCAGCCAGATGACTTATTAGGTGACAATGGCTCTTGATGTGCACTGTTTGTTTTCAGCGTTCTGAGTTATATCTGCTGACTTTTAACTGTCCAAAAGAAACATTTACCACAACAAAAGTGATGAAAAGGAAAAGGGGTTGAAAGCAACAGAGCTACCAGTAGATGAACGTGGATGTTTTCCTGGAAAGGTACTATTGGGATTCTGTTAATGGAACTTTGAGGTTTTGAGAACAGATCAAGAGTCTGTTTGAGGTTCATTTCCAGAGGGAGACTTTGCAGGTGCAGCATTTAAAAATGTAAGAGTTCCCTTTCTTTCCTCCTATTTCAGTACTATTTATGGAGTAGCAGAGACCTTCTCGTTCCAAGTTTAATCCAGGAAAGAGCACTAGATTGAAGCCAGCACAATGGTGCAGGCCTGTCATAACACCACATTCAGATTCCTATGGAGATGGGAGCACAGATTTGGAGCTGAAGCCCTTCACAAGCTGATTTCAAATACCCTCTATGCATGAAAGATGGCGCATACTCCCCAACAGATGCTCAGACATGAAAGGTTCCAGTTTTGTTCTGTCACTTTTAGTGCTGTGCTGACATTTTCTCCTTTGGTTTTCTTAGGCCCTTCTCCATCAGTTACCAAGAGAATAAATTTCATTCATAAATTATCAAAGGGGAGAAAAAATTCAAGTAACATTCTTATGGGTGGGGTTGGGGTTGTTTCAAGAGCTGTTAGCATTCTTTCTTTATTCTTACACTCTGCAGCCTTATTAGGTGCCCACACTTCAGTTCAATCCCAGGGGAGAAAGGGAGTGTGCACCCTGTTGCATTTTTGCTGCTGCTGTGGGTACCTGTGGTCAGCCATCACTACTCAGCCCAAGGAAGAGTATATCTGTTAGTTAGTTTAGTCTTTCTACATATGCTTTCCCTCTCCCCACTGAGGAGTGGATTAAATGGCACTTGATGAGCTGGGACATCCCTGCTCTTGCAACCTCTGTTTGACTAGTCCATTTGAGTTGTAGAGCCATCAAAGAGCTACAAGAGAGGCTTCCGGCACAGTGTCCAGGTGGAGAGTCCACATCCCACCAGATGAAGTTGGAGTACACCTCCTATCATCCCTGACCACTGGCCATGCTGAATGGAGCTAATGAGATTTGGAGACCATCAAAATCTAGAAGACCATGGGTTCCCTATTTTGGCATATTTTTCTCTTCAGCAAGATAGGGAGGAGACTCTTAGAAAACCTTGGGCAAATATCTTCCAAGATGCATCTGAGTGTACTTTTTTAAGGCAATCTTGAAATGACACATGTGCTAGAGGAGAAGGAAGAGAAAAGAATCTGATCTAAGAATCTGTTCACAACTTCTACTTTGGCAACCCTGGTTCTTCACTAGTTCTATGTCCCAGAATAAAGAGGGCATCCTCAGCTTAATAAATGTCCATTCAAACTCCACTAACTCACAGCTAATGGCACCAATGACAGAAGGTAATGAGGTGTCATTTATATGAAAATGCTTCTGGGATGTTGCCAGGCATTGTGGAAATGCACCATGTGTTCTTACAAGGGGGAGAAAAGGCCTATTGCTTAGGAAACTAAGACCCTTCTTCATGACCAACCACCAACAAGCAACTACCAACAAGCCCATTCTTATGAAAGGTGGAAGGAAGAGTAACATGGCAGCAAGAGGTGTCCTACAAAAGAACAGGAATAATCTATCTGATGATGCTAAATCCTCCTTGCCGATCAGCATTGCCAATATATCATATACATATAACCAGGAATAATGGGAAGGAGGTGATAGCTATGATGGCTACGTTCTATCTCCACTATGTGCTACAGCCAGTGGCGTAGCGTGGGGGGTGCAGGGGGGGCCGGCCGCACCGGGCGCAACATCTGGGGGGGCGCTCGCACTCACAGCTCTCTGCCCCTACTAAAATCCACGGGTTAGGGGGCGCAAATTACTTGCCTTGCCCCGGGTGCTGACAACCCACGCTACACCACTGGCTACAGCTCATTGGTAGAATATCTGCTTTCCATGCAGACAGTTCCAGGTTAAATCCCCAGCATCTGCAGGTAGAGCTGGGAATGCCCTTGGTCTAAAACCCTGGAGAGCCACTTCACTGTAGAAGTTACTGAGCTAGGTGGGCCAATGGTCTGACCAGTGGTCTAAGTCTGTGCATCCTGGCTGATCCTATGGTGCCATATGCTAATTCCCAGCAATGTTCTTACACTTGGGGTTGCCTGTAATTTTTTTTTACTGTTTCTGTTTGAAAATAACATTTAACAAAATTACACTAAATAATAATAATGATAATAATAATAATCATCATCATCATCAGCTTCCTTTCCCAATGTAGAGGTAGAAAATCCTAAAGAGATTTGAGTATCAAGAAGTTTAAAGGAACGGCTGGATCTAAAAGGAAAGGAGGGGAGGGCTTGGGGATGGTCTTACCAGCAGACATCAGGATACATTTCATGTTTTAATCCCCTGGTTCTAATAAAGACACATTCCCCTCCTATTCCATGCTCTCCTCCAGTCTGATTTCTGTGCACACTTAATACTTTTAACATGTGTGAAAGACACTGGAATGATTTGAAAGAGAAGATGAAAGCAGCACACAACTACAAATTTGCTTTCGATAAACACACAGGCGCAGCATCAAAAGTCCAACTTTGGAGGAGAATTCAAAGTTTTATTAAATATTTCTTTAGTGCCCTTTGTCAGCACAAGCTGCAGGCAGAAGTCAGCGATTATCATCCTGCTGACACAAGCACTCCAGATACTGTAAAGGGGCCTCAAGAAAATCAGCTTCAAGGAGAAATTCTCCATACATTTCCAGCATGCTCTCTCCACTCCTGAATTATTTTCCACTCCAATTAGGCTTAGCAAATTAATCTACCACATTGTTGTTCCTTTTGGATGCAATATACTCTCTCTGCATCCGGGGCAAATGCTGTCAACACAGCTTTGAAATCTCACAGGCAACTAGTCTCATTTCACGGTTGCTTTTAATTATTTTACTTTATTTAAAAGTTGGTGTACTGATCAAATGTCTAGTGGTCGATGATGGTGGTATAATAGAAACATAGAACGATAGGAAGCTGCCTTATAGCAAGTTGGCATACATTGTTTGATAAGATTCGGAATTACTCTACGGTGACTGGTAGAGGCTCTCCAGGGTTTCAGATGAGGGACATCCCCAGCCCAACCTGAGGATGCTGGGGATTGAACCAGGTGCTCTGCTACTGAGCTATGGTCCTTCCCTGAAGGTAGATGAGGAGGACAGGAATGTGGAAATCGCCTGAACTGAATGGGTGGGCTTCCACCCTCTTATAGAAGAACATAAGAAGAACCTGCTGGATCACGCCAATGGCCCATCTAGTCCAGAATCCTGTGGGAAAAATGCAAGCAGAAACATACTGCCTCCAGCTGTGGAGGCAGAGCATAGTCAACAAGTAGGGACTCTTTTTTTTAGTCCAAGGGCCACATTCACTTCTGGGCAACACTTTGGGGGCCAATGGGACATTCTATTCTAAAGCAATGCAGAATGTCAGAGTGTATTAAAACGAGTCATGCGTGGAGATAGAGGCAAAAGTGCATGGATAACTGAATGTAATCATTATCTTTAAATACTAAGGTAGTTTTTATGCACACTTCTCTGTGTTCTCCATGAAAGCAGGCAAGATGCATTATGGGATTCCTACCAGGGACACATTCCCACTAGGCAAGAACACTCAAGAGGGGTGGGAAAGAAGGCCAAAGAGAAGGGTGGCTCAGGGACAGAAGATGAAGCTGGGGGGGGGGGGGGATGTGGGATCTCAAAAAAAAAATCCCAGAGGCCAGATAGGGATTCCTAGGAGGCTGCATTTTGCCCCCCGTTATGGATGCAGTATGTGTCTATAACTTAAAGGCAGCTGGTGCCAAGCACTTTGATCTCTATGCAAGGCTAACTACTTGCAACCCTGCCGCCCCTGCCACCCCCAGTTGCTAAATTCAATTTTCAGAAACAGGTGTCTTGCAGGGGGGCGTGGTAATGAAAAGCACAAAACTTGAAACTGCTCAATTTATAGTAAATTGCAGGAACAAGTATTACAATCATCTTTGATTATCTTTTTCAAATACAAAAGACAATGTTTCAGCACACAAATCATTTTGAATAATCTTGTTAATTGTGATGTTAAAATTTAAGTCTCTTAAAAATTGCAATTGCAGGCACATCAAAATCTCACTTTGCATGCCTGATTTCCTTTGCAAATTTTGTCATCGATTTCTTCAGTTCAAGTGCAGGTGCTTGGGCATGCTGAATTGATATAGTTGCCAAACCAACTAGTCTACAGTATTTTGCAATGTTGTTGAGAGTATGTAAATTTTTAATAAGTTTGAGCTTTGAGAAACTGCGTTCACCATTTGCCACTGACACTGGAAGTGTGAGAGAGGGTCCTTAGAGAACAGATACATATTACTCCCATTACCATAACCTTGACCAGGCAGGTTCTCAATTGATAATCCCATTTGCTCAAGGTGTCCAATAAGAGTTTCTTTCATAAAGGCACCTGTAGTCTCCTTTAGTGGAACAAGTCCCAAGAAATGTTCTCTTATGATAACCTCAGGTTTAGATATCTCATCGTCTGATGGTTTGATTACATCAGGTGCACAGTCCAGAATAATTGAGTAGTATTTGGCTGAGTTTGTATGTGCTAAAATTTTCTGCTCTATATCACCTGCTAGAAGCTGTATAAGCTCATTTTGATTATCTTTTCCAAGGTATTGAACCATTTTTTCTTGGAAATGTTCATTCATGAAAGGATCCAAAGGGGCTCGATATTCTACAAACTTTCAAAAAATATTCCATTGCTAGCACTGTACAACTTCTCAGTTGTACCACAGAAGGCCAAGTTCTGCATGCCAAGAACTCTGACCAAAGCAATCAAGCATGCCAAGATTTGTCACCACTATTGTTATTCTTTTCTAATTTTCTGCTCGCTGATATCATCAATTGTTTCTCCTTTAGAGAAGCATAATTCAAGTTCTCTCCAGGTGTCATGGTTTTCCAAATGGTCAGTATTCCTCTAATCTAAAGGCAGAAGTGCTCTGATGTTCTTCCAGTCTTTTGAACCTATTTCTTGTAGGTTTGATGCACCATTTTTTTCTCCTGAACAACTTATAGCAAAAACAAAAGCCACATCTTTTGTGATTATATATATCAACCATTAACTACACACTTCTTCACCATTTGCTAGTTTCCTCTTGTAGTGCACAGGAGAATATCTTATCTTTTGTGCGTCCTTAGGAAAATTATGTGCTAAAACCTGCTGTGGTCCATGTTGTATTATAAGCTGTTGCAAATTCTCACATGCAATAGACAGAGTGGTTACCAGGTCACTGTAATTCAAATCAGGCACAATACATCTTCTTTTGCAAACTTTGCAGTACTCTCACTTTTCTTGACATCTTCATTTCCCCTTGCATGTTTTCTAGAAATATCTCCAATTTGTGAAACTTCTGCCTTTGAGTTTATATCATTTGTAGTAGGAGTGCCAAAATCCAGCTCCCTCAGTGATAATTTCAATTTGGGTATATCACATTCTTGTTCTTCAGTTGCTTTCTGTGTACAAAGTTATTTCAAGAAGAGTGCCTCTTGCTATGCTTGCTCCTTACCTTTTTCTGCCTTTCATTTACGGTACTGAGCTGCACGTGGTCATTTTTTTAAACATCCATAGCTCACTAGAAAAATGAATGCATTTTCTAAATAAGATTAAGATGTGACTGTCAGATTTAAAATTAAGTTCATTCCCCGTCCCCCCCCCTCTCTCTCTCTCTCTCACACACACACACACACAAATAAACCAAAACCTCCAATCAACACAGAAAGTCTAGCTCCTTCATATAGATAGGTAAAGGTAAAGGACCCCTGACCATTAGGTCCAGTCGCAGACGACTCTGGGGTTGCGGCACTCATCTCGCTTTACTGGCCAAGGGAGCTGGCGTACAGCTTCCAGGTCATGTGGCCAACATTACTAAGCCGCTTCTGGTGAAACCAGAGCAGCGCACAGAAATGCCATTTACCTTCCCGCCGGAGCGGTACCTATTTATCTACTTGCATTTTGACATGCTTTTAAACTGCTAGGCTGGCAGAAGCTGGGACCAAGCAATGGGAGCTCACCCCATCGCGGGGATTCGAACCGCCAACCTTCCGATCGGCAAGCCCAAGAGGCTCAGTGGTTTAGACCACAGTGCCACCTGTGTCCCATTCATATAGATACAGATAGATACCGGTAATTCCTTCATACAGATATAGATAGATAATTCTAATGTATGAATTAGTTCAAAAAAATGATAAAATTATTCAAAAAATAAACGTGAAATGTTATCGGAAATTTATAAGCTATAACAAAAACTATTCTGTATAAAACTGTTCCCTTGAGGTCTGCACCCTGTTTGGCTGCCTAGCTGGCCTAATGATAGCATCAGCCCTGGTTAATGGACACACTTAAGTGCTGAGTGAGAATTTGAAACCTAAACTGGTGAAAGAAATACCAGTAGTTGTTCCACCCAACATAACGGTGTCAAAATTTAATTACCACTATGCGTCTTTTCTTTCTTTTTTTAAAGGAAGAACTTGCAATGACCTTTGGTTAATACAGATAAACAGGCTTTGACTTCCGCATCTTTTTCCCTCTCCCTGTACCGTGTATTTGAAATACAGCCCAGACTCTTGCAGTAGTAGGATGGAGAAGAGAATCAATTTCCAAGGCAACCAGTTATGTTATCTAGATTTCCAGGTTTCAGAAGTGGGGATGGGGATTAAGCCAAAGTTGATAAAGACTCAGCTCTTATGCTGCCACTGATATCAGCAGACGGATACTCAAGTGACATTCAGAATCCAAAGCTCCACTCTAATGTGGAAACAAGCTTGAATAATTCCTTTGGTCATATGGGGTGCCATATTGCTGATTCCTCTCCATTAAGCGATCCTGTGGCTCTGTTTCATTTCTCTAATTATTTTATGCTCCTCCAAACGAGTACATTTCTTGCAGATCTGCTTGGATTTTGCAAGCACAGTTGCTTGTATCATTTATCATACACGACAGCCGCATTCAACTCATGTGTGAAAGTAAAGGTTTTATATAGCTGGCGGCTGATGCTCGGAATGCAGCTATTACCTATGTTTCAACATAGCTTGAAAACAAATACGATTGAGAAGGGGAGGGAGAAAGGAAGGTTTAAACTATTCTGCGTTATGTAACGTTATCTGCATTTTGACTTGGAATCCAGTTTAAGGTATAAAGAAAAGTCAAGAGACCTGAATAATATCAGCCTGTAAACAAAGACCATTCTGGAATTCAAAAGATGAAAAGGAAGCCTGAAAAGTAAGATGAAGGTGAGAGGGGAATGACTACCCCAAACATAGCTAATTTGAACTGGGCAAGCCTGGTTCCCAGTGGTTGGCCAAATTGGTCACTGGCCGGGGGATGCAGAACTCAGTAGGGCTCTCCACCAGCCTGATCTGCCACTCACTTAATTAACTGTCAGCCCTGGTTCCCATCTGCATTAGCTCCACCCTCCAGCTCCCTGCTTCACTTGGGCTCTGAGAAAGCTTCTTCTCAGAGCCTGGCATTCTTAACACCCATTCTTTCCCTCTTGAATGGGGAAGCTCAGCAAGAGGCTGTTGTGCTCTTTCACTTAACTCTGATGAAGCAGCATCACTGATCACATGGAAGGTCCTACTCATGCTCAAGTAAACCCCCACTGCAGACTTTGGATGCGCAACACAGGGAAGTCAGAGCTGATGCACATGAGAACAGATACACATGGGAAACGTGTGTAGTCCTGCCGTCTCCCTTCTTTTAAAACTGGACATTCAGGCAAACACCTGAACATGGCTGCAGTTTGTCAAGCAGCTTTTGTCACATTAGGCATGAGCTAAAGACAGTGGGACGCAGGTGGCGCTGTGGGTTAAAGCCTCAGCGCCTAGGACTTGCCGATCGAAAGGTTGGCGGTTCAAATCCCTGCGGCGGGGTGCGCTCCCGCTGCTCGGTCCCAGCGCCTGCCAACCTAGCAGTTCGAAAGCACCTCCGGGTGCAAGTAGATAAATAGGGACCGCTTACCAGCGGGAAGGTAAACAGCGTTTCCGTGTGCAGCTCTGGCTCGCCAGATGCAGCTTTGTCACGCTGGCCACGTGACCCGGAAGTGTCTCCGGACAGCGCTGGCCCCAGGCCTCTTAAGTGAGATGGGCGCACAACCCCAGAGTCTGTCAAGACTGGCCCGTACGGGCAGGGGTACCTTTACCTTTACCTTTAAAGACATTGGGCAATAGCCATCTAAGAGAAGAGCCACTTAAATGAATGGGCCTAAGTTAGCCATGCCCATTAATATCAGTAGGCTTACTCTGAGTAGGAATAACATTGGAGACAACCTCATTCTTCAAGAGGACTTGGAATCCAGGGCTAGAGGAGGAGTAAGAGCTGGGATGCATCCCAAGTGCCTATCAGCCTCACATTGAGAATAATGGGCATTGCATTGCAATCTGCATGTGCTGACCCTATGCATGCCAAGGACCATCCAGAAAAGGGAAGAGACTGGATCCAAGGAAGCAGGTAACCAGGCTGAGCTTTTTAGCAATCCTTTGCTGTAGGCACACTGCAGGATGGGGGTGGGGGGTAGAGTCTCTGTGAGTTTTGTTGCAGGGGTAAACAATCTGGTGCTCTCCAGATATTCTTGCAGTCCAACTCCCATCAGTATAGTCAATGGTCAAGGATGATGAGAGTTGGAGTTCAACAAAGGTCTGTAGGGTACCCATATTGCCTATCCCTGCTATATAAACTAATATAGCTACTCTTTTTATGCTTTGAATGTTTGGTTATAAATCCATACTTCTGACTAAAAGTAAAAGTCTACTTTTATTTTTTTCCTGCATTGCTGTAAATTGCAGGTGGAATACTGTGAGGAGAGGCCTATATTCACTCTCTCACAATCTTACCTTCACAGCAGGTGGGGGTGCCTGCAACCCTCCAGGTGTTGTTGGACTGAAGTTTCCATCAGCGCCAGCTAGCATGGCCAAGAGTGAGGGATGAGAGGAGTTGGAGTTCATCAACTCCCCTCCCACAACATAGCAATGCTAAACTGACCTTTGCTGTTCTCTGCCCATCAAAGACTCACCTGCTTCTTTGTACATAAAACAAGAGCAATCGGTCGTGTTACAAACAACCCTTTCGATTCAATGGCAACATGCCTAATACCAGGCAAAACATCAAGAGGGTCCACAGAGGCAGCAGACCTTGGCTGTGAATGGAATGAGCAGCAAAATACTGCCGATGGCCTCGCGGACTATTAATTTATTTTATTTTATTTTTTTAATTACACCACCACCACTGAAAGTGTTGCCCATTTCTGAACTTTCAGGATTCGGTAAGGCTGAAAACTATAATTATGACACCGTTTGGCTAAGGGCATTGCCTGTGTAAATGGAAGAAAATCTTTGTTTACATTTTCCAGCTATAGCTAGCAATGATGCTAAATGCCTCAGGTTTTCAAGGAAAAATTAGCTGGGTTGCAGCAAAAACCATTAGCATGAGAATCCAGGCTCATTGCCACCCCAGCTGCATACACACTATTCATTTAAAGCACATCCCCTACCCCCACCCCCGCCAAAGAATACTGGGGACTTCAGTTTGTCAAGGGTGCTGGGAATAGTAGCTTTGTGCAGGGTTAAGGTACTGCTCCCATGATTCTTGGGGGCCAGGGGGGTGCTTTAAAGTTGCAGAGAAAATTGGCTGTTTTAATTTATTTACATGAAAATCATTTGTTCCCTCACTTTCCATCCAGACATAACCAATGCACCTGTACCAAAAGAATGGGTGACAGCAGACAGAATGATTGGCAGGGTTAGAGAGAGTGACTGGTGTGGAATGTCTGTTGGGTTACACTTAAAGCAGAAGTTGGCAACCTCAGACTCCCCCCACCCCCTTTCTATCTGCCCCTTGGGATTCCACACCTCCCCAGGCAACACATCACCTCCTGAAGCCCTGCCCCCAGCAGCCCTGCTTCAGACCCTCCTTGAGTGTTTTTGCCTGGCTGATATAGGTCCTTTAATTCTGATTATTGTTGCTGTTTCCTGAATGCAGCAATGCTTCTGAATGCCAGTTGCTGGAATCCAGAGGAGGGAGTGGAAGTGCTCTTGTGCTCAGTTCCTGTTTGTGTGTTTCCCACTTGCATCTGGGTGGCCACCATAAGATCAGATGCCAGACTAGATGGGCCACTGGCCTGATCCAGCAGGATCTTCTTATGTTCTTACGTACAGCTAGCAACATACATATTTCTTATAAGTTATCTGCCTGGCTCTGTGGCCCAGCACAGTCACACATGCACACAGACTCTGGGGAGATTGGAGGTCTTCCATTTCAGTAAATAAATGCATGTCAAAGGAGCCATGAGGAGCAGGGGCGACAAAATCTGCTGAGTTCAACTTCAATTCCTGAAAAATTCCTTCCAGTAGCACCTTAAAGACCAACTAAGTTAGTTCTTGGTATGAGCTTTCGTGTGCATGCACAATTCTTCAGATACACAGTTCCTGAGCCAGCAAAAGACCCAGGAATTATTTCAAAGCCCCCAAATGGATAAGTGGATTTAGATATTGAGATGAGCTCCAACTTTCTCTCTCTGCGTGTGTCTCTCACACACACATACAGCTCAGCTTTCGTCCAAAAAGATGTTCAGTCAGCTTTATGAACTAGCATCACGGTGTCAAGATTATGCGTGTTTCTCGTAAAGTCCTTTTATCCAGAGAGGATTGAGGAATGATGTAAAAATAAAAAATCCTCATTTAATTGAAATTTGTGCCTTGGACTCACTTCCGAGGGCTGGTTACTAATCCAGTATGTTTGCAATGGCTCGGCTCTGCTTTTCCTTGCTTAAGCTCTCTGCATCTTCCCATGAAGAATTCATCGACTGCCTATACACCATATGTTTAAAGCACCACCACAACACCAACAGGACACAGCATATACACCCTCCACCATCTGGAGAAAACTCCTTAATCCCAATTTTATTTTATTTTATTCTTTGGTAGATTTCCAAAAGAAAAACACACACCAATAAATAAATTTTAGAAAGGGGCGAGATTAGATGCAGACACACAAAGCATTTTTTTAAAAAAAAACCCAAGACTCCTTGTGCTTCACTCCCCCTTTCTTCCTGCCCGGGGCAGCCCTGCCCTCTGCTTGCCCCTCAGAGCTGGCATGTCATGAGCTGCCCAACGGAGGAGACCAGCAGTGGCAGCCATGGAGAGGCAACAGGATGCTCCCTCACACAGCTGCCACAGCTGCCACCACTGCTTGGGAACATTCTGGGATCAAATTAGAAACCGGAATGGCTTTCATAATTCTGGGGCTGTCCCTGGAAAATCAAGACACTTAGAAGGTATGCCATTTAAGCAAGTGAAGCATTGCCCCATGAAGGTCAGTCTGTCCTTAGTCGGCATCCACTTGCCAACCTCCTTACTTGTAACCAGTCCAGGGAGTTACAGTGCCTGTCATGTTCCTCCTCCTTCAACTCAGTGTTGCCTTTGCAAGACTTAGCAGCGAAGAGGATGGGGACAAAGATAATTAGTAGGTTCCACCCATCACTGGCTCTATCTATTTGCTCTGGTCCCCCCTGCTGTTAGCCTGCCTGCCTTCAGCCTGGAAGTGGTATAGTCCTCTCTACCATCTCTTAATCCAACTACCTCATTCAGTGTGCTGCATGCAGAGACAAAGGCCACACCTGCACCATGCATTTAAAGTTTGCTTTAGCACTTTAACAGTTGTTTAAGAATCCTGGGAACTGTGATTTGTCATGAGTGACGGAAAATGTACAAATGTGGCCTAAGCCTACTTTTATCCCGTATGGAACTAACTACTAATTTGTCATGGCTTTGGATGAGAGAGAAAAGGCTGAACTTTCACCACTACGCACACGTGCTCTCTCTCTCTCGCTTTCAATAAATATTAATTGGTTCATTAAATTAAGATACTCCTAATAATCTACTCATACCATTCTCAAGATAAAGATGATGTTACACTATATGAAGGCATACAAAACTATTATTGTCACCCAAAGGGAAAATATAGGCAGGTCATAAAAACCAACAACTGAACGGTTTTGTATTGGCTTGCCCGACACATACTGATGAGTAGGAGAGGAAAGGTGTGTGTATTGACATAGTGTATTGATTTAAACTCTCCTTTTGACTCAATGAAATGGGAAGACCTCAAGGAGAAGTTAGAGTCTCGGGGCAATGGGAAGTTGCTAGGGAAGGGCCATAGCTTTGTGGCAGAACATCTGCTTTGCATGCAGAAAGTTCCAGGTTCAACGCCTGGCGTCTTCAGATAGGAGTAGGAGTCCCCTGCCTGAAACCTTGGAGAGCCACTGCACATCAGAGTAGGAGATACTCAGTTGGATAGACCAGTGGGGCTGAATTGGTTTACTGCATATGTTCTATGGGATGAAAAGGAATTTTACAAGAGCACTTGCAGGGCTTCTATTCATTTCAGTGGGCTGAGGTCCCACTCACTGGCAAGGACATGTGTCAGTCTGTGGCCTGTTTCAACTGTTATGCCACCTGTCCAATATTCCAGGCCTGGTTCTGTAAGCTGCTTCAACTGCAGGTTTTGGGAATAGTGGGGCACAGAGCAGAACAAACCAAACAGGGGCTGCAACTAAGTGGAAAACCACCAGCAGTGCCTGAGGAAGGTCATGGATTCAATCCCTGGAAACCTCCAGGCATCACAGGAACATTGAAAGCTGCCTTATACAAAGCCAGACCACTGACCCATCTAATTCAACATTATCAACACTGTCTAGCAATGGCTCCCCACAATTCCAGGCAGGAGTCTTTTCCCCAGTCCTGCCTGGGGGTGTCAGAAATTGCATCCTGGTAATTTTTACATGCAAAGCATTGTTCTACCACTCAGCACCTTCCCCACCTGTGATTTCCAGTAACTTGTATTCAGAGGCATACTGCCTTCAGCAATGGAAGCAGAGTGCCGCTAGCATCCTTATCCTACACGAATTTGCCTAAAACACTTCAAATTGGTGGCCATCACGACATCCTATGGTACTCGTAACTATGTACTGATTTGTTGCATATCTCTTGAACAAATATATTATTACTACTACTAATCTGTGCTTCACCTTAAGTTCCCAGGGCAGGGTTACAACATGAAAGCACAATATTAAAAACAGCTTAAAACAATTTGCAATCACAAAGATAATATGTGATCTAAAAATATACATCTCAGGTGTCAAATGCCAGGATAAAAAGCAAATCAACCACCACCACCCCAAAAAAAACCAGTATTCGCCAGAAGCTGCATAGTGAAGGTACCACTATTTGGGGAGGGAGTTCCACAACTTGAGGGCTGCTACAGAGAAGGCCCTCTTCTGAGCTGCCACCACCTCAAGCTTCTGATGGCAGCGGAAGTAGCAAGAGGGTCTTCTTGACCAGTCTTAGCCCCCGAGAGGGTCTGTAGGGAAGGAGACGGTATTTCAGGTGTTTGCTTTATGCAGCATGTGTCACTGTACATTGCATTGTAAGCTGTTCTACATGCATGTCCTGGTTTTGCACTCTTGCTGATCATTGCAAGAGTCCAGGGCACGTCATCCAGCCCATCAGCATCTTCCGCTGTCCACTTACACTCACTGCCAAGTGTACTTATTTGAAGGACATTATTTTAATGAAGTCATTTATGCCATTAAATATTAATCTGTCAAAGCAGTTAAAGTCTAGTGACTGTAACAAAACCAAATAATATATAATGGAGAAAGGTAATGAGTAAAAAGAAACACAGCCACAAGTCAAGGTTAAGTAGCTGACTAAATGAAATTGCAAGAGAGGCTGAGGAATGGAACCAGCTAAAATCTGCTTGGCACAACCAAGGGATGAACTATGGAGTTAGTGTTCATTGCAGATATTCAGGCCCTGAGTGCAATGCCACAGCAGAGCTATAGTCAGTGGGTCTGGAAAGCCTTGAGCTAAATTAGGGATGTAAGAAAGCATAATTTTTCACTGCATCCTATATTTCTCATATGTGGTGCTGTTTC
This sequence comes from Podarcis gaigeae, assembly GCF_964106915.1. Taxonomy (NCBI): domain Eukaryota; kingdom Metazoa; phylum Chordata; class Lepidosauria; order Squamata; family Lacertidae; genus Podarcis; species Podarcis gaigeae. The sequence goes on along the minus strand of NC_139691.1, from coordinate 26,629,490 downwards.
TGTTCTGCTGCAGTTTTTCTTCTGTGGAAAAAACCCACACACATTAGTCATCTCACTGTGTGCTATGGTGAATTATTATTATTATTATTATTATTATTATTATTATTATTATTATTATTAACACATATTAGGTGCTTGTCACCCAGAGGTTCTCCAAGCAACTTAAACTGAAAAATTATATATGCACATCGTATCTTTGAAAAGTGAGGGGGGATTATATAAAACAGTAATATTTCATACAACATACTGGGGAAACAAGAAAACAAGAAAACCACCAGCCCCCACCTAACGGCAGTAAAACTATTAGCAGTACACAAACAATAAGCAAAACAATACTCCCATGCACCAACAGGTAAAAGTAAAAATAAAAACTCAATAGCAACACCCCTACTTCCTAGTCCAGAAATAACTCACACCTACCAGGCAATCTATTTGTTTAATTTATTATTTATGTATTACATTTATATCCCACATAAGAGTTCACAGTGGCATGCATACTTCTCCTAGTCTGCATTTTATCCTCACAATGACCCTGTGAGGTAAGTTAGGCTGAGAGGCAGTGACTGGCCCAAGGTGACTCAGTGAGCTGGGGTTTGAACCCTGGTCTCCCAGGTCCTATTCTGACACTCTAACCCCACTACACCATACTGACGTTCTGTCATCTCCCCACACCAATCCAGAAGTGCAAGGCCAAGGTCAGCTGCTGTAAATCAGTGGTGAGTTAGAAGATTCTCCCAGGGATGGTCCAGCATTGTCTTCCTCTTTTTGCACAAGGAACAGCATTGAAAGTGCTTGTATTACATTGCACCGCCATCACTTTTGTTCCACCCCATTCATTTCAATGCAAAGGGAACGCAATGCAAAGGGTGTGTGTGTGTGTGTAAAAGTAATTAGTTATGTGTGGTTTGTAGACAGAAAGCAGCAGCAGCAACAACAACGTCAACATCAACAAGCAGCAGCAGTGAATACTGATCACATCCGCTGCATTAATTTCTATTACAGACATGGGACGAATAAGGGAGCATTGGCAGTTTCTAGATGGACCGTTACTCTGTGTGCTATGGTAAATTGTGACTGAATGGCTGGGGGAGGGATATTACTTGGAGGGAAGAATGTTATTTATTTATTCTGTAAATAATTTTTTATTAGTTTTTCCACAGTTACATTTTTACAAATAAAAATAAATACCTTTTCACAAACCTTCTCTTTGAGATTCTTTAAATCTCTGGACTTCCCTCCATACCCTCTTCTGGTTCCTTATATTAACCAATGTCTTCTGCATATCCATTCTTAAACTTTTCCATTACTATTTCCCATATTTTGATCTAATTTTCTACTAGTTGCAAGCGTTTACTTAAAAGCCTGCCATGGAGGGAAGAATGTTAAAGGAAGAGGAGTCTTCTGGAGGGTAGAATGCTGTAGGGAAGCTGGAATTTGTCAGCTTAAAGTGAGTAGCAGAGCCACATTCACGCCAAACATGGAAAGCTCTGTGATACCACTATAAACAGTCATGGCTTCCCCTAAAAAATTCTGGGAGCTATCATTTGTTAAGGGTGCTGAGACTAGATAGGAGGCCCCCTATTCCCCCCCCTCTCACTGAGCTTCAATTCCCTGACAATTCTCAACACCCATAACAGCTCCCAGAATTCTCTGGGGGAAAACCATTGACTGTTTAAAGTAGTATGTTGTGAAAGTGATCCCAACCTGAAACTATGTTGGGTGAGGTTTGGGGGTTAGGGGTAGGTCTAGAAAACCTCCCGCTTTGAAAGCTCCTATATAATAAGAAACATACGCCAAAAAGTAGAAGCAGTTCACACCATAAGCTATATTGTACTCAGCAACTTAGTTTGACATATGTTTGCTTGTCCGTCCATCTGTCCCCGTTCCCCCCCCCCCCATTTCTCATCTTTAGACTCTGTTAAAGTGTTAATCCTGGTCTGTCTCCCATTGGAGCCCCATATTGGAACCCACCTCCAGAACCCACCTCCAGAATTTCTTACAAGCAGGGATAACAGATCTTTCCACAGTGTTGCCCGCCCCCCCTTTTTTAAGCGAGTAAAAGACAATTGCAAAAAATAAAAATATATTGAAGATTTTTAGGATGGATATGTTCTGATCTCAAACGCACAGCCAACCTTTGCTTTTGATAGGATGATATGCTGGGATATTGTAATTATAGGGTGCACCCCTGCTGATAAGGACAGCTGCATTCTCTAAACATTCAGATAAGAGACCATAAACTTAAAATGCATGAAGATGCAACACACTTTGCCTCTCCAAAAAAATAAAAAGGGGTGTGTGCTCACATTTGCACAGCCTTCTTTATGACTGCAGCCAGCAATTTCACAGGGAAAAGAAAATGCAGTCAACAGTTTTACAGCACGTTGTCCTTTTGTAATGTTTAGCACAATCTCACTGCATGTACATCAAGATCCTAGAATGATGAACACAAAGAAAAGAAAGCATGGAGTGAGAGAAGGATCAGGAATTGCCCTGTCTCTGTATACACAGGGGACCTTGAGCGTGTGGTGGTTAGGGGCAGGGGCAGAACAAATAGACTCAACTGCACTCTTCCCCATGCACTCATGCAGGAATGTGTGTACCATGCTAAAAATAAACCTGGCTAAAAATTACATGAAAATACCAGTGTCCACAATTCCACATGATCATCTTTGCCCAAACTCCTGGCCCTTCTGATTTCCTCATCATACTGGTGTGCTGTGGCCAGACACCATTCCCCTCTTAGAGTACTTCCACTTTTATGAGCAGCCACTCATTTCTACTGTTTTGTTGGAGAACTGCATCACAAAATTCAGGTGTGTGATTTCTGAAGGATAGCTGTATTTCAGTTTGCTTATTGTTTCAAAGGGTGGAGATTTCACCTTAAAATGTGAACTAAAATTTCTTATCTATCCCTAGCTATAACATAGTCATTCTAGCTTAAGTGCATTAAATGCCATCTGCAGTGGGACAGGAAACTATTGTCCTGATTCAAGCCCAAACAAATAGAATAATACTAGCGTTGTGGAAGTTGTTACAGAGGCTCTCTAGATACCAAGTCTACCCCTAACTTTTGTGTGGCAGTGTGTTCAGAACCCTTGCTTGTGTGAGAGATGGCTATGAACATGCAGTATTTCTCTGATCATTGCAGTCAGTAGCCTTGATAATATTTTAAGTCATTTTGAACTTTGTTTTGCCTGGCAGAATCAAGCAATAATTGCTCAAAATATATCAAACAGCTCATTAAACTGCCCAGTAAACTTGAAGGTTAATCTGAATCAAAGGGTGAGAACTCAAGTCATTTATTGGTGAGAAGAAGAATGGCTTAATCATTGGTGTGCCAAGCAGAGGCAAGCAGCGACAAGCGACACAGCTTAAAGCTAAAGCTGTTAATTTACACTTCTCAGAAAGTGGCAAGCGGGGAGGTGGGGCTGTTATACTGCAAGCTCCTGCACTGGATGAATGAAGGTTCATTCTAAGTAACTATAATGCTGTGGAACAAGCATTCTGCACATCCTCAAGGCATCCTCATTCTCCACATTACTCAACAGCAGGGCCAGCTCAAGACATTGTGCTGCCTGAGGCACAGGACAAGATAGTGCCTCCCTTTTGCATGTGCAAAAGCTAACCAGTCTTGTAACACGGGAAACTGCCTTATAGACCAGTGGACTATCAAGCTCAAATCTGTCCGCACAGACTGGCAGCAATTATTAAGGGTCTGAGGCAGGAGCTTTTCCCAAAAAGACAAAAGGGATTCAACTTGGGAGACACCACTGAGACACATACCTTCTCAACATACTGTATATAGTTCTATATGTATTGGCCACCTAAGGCCTGGAGAGCTGCCACTTGTTCATGTCAACAATACTCAGTCAAGATAGACCAATGGTCTGACTCAGTGTATGGTATCTTCCTTGTGGAAGAACACCCTGTTTATACTCAAAAGGTCCCAGGTTCAATTCATAGCTTCTTCAGAGCTGAAAATATCACAGAATCATGGAATCAAGAATTGTAGGGTTAGAAGGGTCCCAAAAGTCCCATTCCCTCCAATGCCGGAATCTCAGCTGAAGCATTCATGACAGATGGCCATCCAACCTCTGCTAAAAAAAACCTCCAAGGAAGGAGAGTCCACCACCTTCTGAGTTCATCCATTCCACTGTCCAACAGCTCTTACTGTCACAAAGTTCTTCCAGATGTTAAGTTGGAATCTTCTTCCTTGTAACTTGAAGCCATTGGTTTGCGTACTACCCTCTGGAGCAGGAGAAAACAAGCTTGCTCCATCTTCCATGTGACAGCCCTATAGATATTTGAAGATGGCTATCTTATCACCTCTCCGTCTTCCCTGTTTCAAACCCTGGAAAGTACCGCATTTTTCCCTCTATAACACACAGATTTTTTCTCCTAAAAAGGAAGGGGAAATGTCTGTGCGTGTTATAGAGCAAATGTGTGGTCCCTGGAGCCGAAAAATCAGGCAAAAATCAAATCGCACTTCACGGAGAAGGGAAACCTGAAAAGAGGAAGCGGCTGCTTTCCTGCATTCTGCCTCAGGGTCTTACTGCCCACCCTCCTCTGTTTCGTTGCTGTGTTTGCTGAAACGGAACAAAGAGCAGGGAAAGCCCCTCCCCTCCAGGCAAGCAGAGGGGAAAGCAGAGTGTCTTCCTCTCTGTGCTCCGGTGCTGCTGGGGGAGAGGGAGAGAGAGGGGGGAGGGAGAGAGAGAGAGAGAGAGAGAGAGAGAGAGAGAGAGAGATGGCTGGCTTGGGTGGGGGAAAACTTTTGCCTTTCTTTCCTCCCTCCCATTAAATCCCTCTCCTGCATTCTTAGCCAGCTGCTTCTCTGCACACCCCTCTCATGTCCCTTCTTTGTTTTTCCTTCGCTCCCCACTTAAAATGTGGCTACAAAGCATAGATCCACATGGATCCTCAGGATCTTTGCATTGGGTCACCCCAAATTCACCATCAGATCACATAGCATGTCCATGGCTACAGCCTGCACCAAAAAAAATCACGCACCCACTGTTGCCTGGGGCTGCAACGGTGCAAAAACATGGTTAAAAAGCATGGATCCACATGGATCCTCAGGATCTTTGCATTGGGTCACCCCAAATTTACCATCAGATCACATAGCATGTCCATGGCTACAGCCTGCACCAAAAAAATCACACACCCACTGTTGCCTGGGGCTGCAATGGTGCAAAAACGTGGTTACAAAGCATGGATCCACAGGGATTCTCAGGATCTTTGCATTGGGTCACCCCAAATTCACCATCAGATCACATAGCATGTCCATGGCTACAGCCTGCACCAAAAAAATCACGCACCCACTGTTGCCTGGGGCTGCAATGGTGCAAAAACGTGGTTACAAAGCATGGATCCACAGGAATTCTCAGGATTTTTGCATTGGGTCACCCCAAATTCACCATCAGATCACATGTCTGTGGCCACAGCATGAAGCACAAAAATGATACATCCACTGTTTCATTCAGAATGTTTTTTCCCTTGTTTTCCTCCTCTAAAAACGATTTGCCTGTTATGGTCAGGTGCATGTTATAGAGCGAAAAATACGGTAGCTGCCAGTCAGTATTGGCAATCCCGAGGAAGATGGACTGAACCACCTGACTCAGTGAAAGGCAGGTTCCTGTGTTTCCCTGTGTTCCTAAAATGTATTTGCCTATTGACAGGAGGTCATCAAAGATAGAGTTGGCCAGGCCTCCTTTGATGGCCATCTCCTGGAGACAGATATGGGGAGCATAGAGACCTTGTGCACAGCTGTTCACCTTTTCTGTGAGAAATCCTGTTCTGACCCTCCTTCAGTCCAACCACTGGTAACTGTTACAAGGTCAGCACAGGACAAGCACCAGCTGCTCAGTTTGTGTGACTGTTGCCATGGGCTGTGTCAAGGGGGCACTTCCTTTCTGAACACCTAATTCTAGCACCAAGAACATCTGTATGATGGCGCCTTTCCATGCCTGATGAAATCAAACTGCTCTGGAGCAGAATTTTCTCCCTTCCCAACTGCACTTAGACTTTTTCTCCATTTGAGCAACTCAGAAGCCTGTCTCCAAGTGTAAAGACACCTCCCTCTCTCCCCCCCCACTGGAACATCTGGGCTCAGGCTGGTGCACTCTGAGTTCCTCTGCACATCGCCCCATTTTTCATAAGAGGATCCTGCTCGGGAACCTCATTAGAAACCAAATTACTACCTGCATCAGGTTTGCACTAATGTATTGACATCTACAGCAGTTGTTAAATGAACTGTAAATCCAATACACTAAAGTCATTTTCAAGTGAATCAAATCAGGTTGCAGTCAAAAGAATTGTGAAGCGTGAGAGACTTAATGCCTCATGCTTTGCAAGGCATTCCCCAGCTAGATGATTTCAGACACATACAAAAAAGAGAATTGTAAAGCCATGAGAGAGCGTGAGCTAGATTGGATGCCACTGCAAGCATACTAAGCAGAGGGCTAAGAGTTTAAGGGCAATAATGGACTCTAATTGAGTACAGTAGTTGGTAAACCTACACAGGCACCCATGGCAGCTTGTTTACTGATCGCTTTCCACTGATCTCTTTCCTTCTCTGCCATTAATTTAGACCCTCTGATTTGAAGCGACATTGCTTGCGTTTTTGAGTGCCTTTGCATTTAAGATCCCACCACCGCCCACCTCCCCCTACCCCATGTCTTCAAGGATAATGAATGAAAGGGCAAATGCTTTGGGGGGGGGTCATATTGAAGTGGGAGAAAAGTAGAAACATCTGTTTGCTCTCCAGCATTTGCAGAGGAGTGAATGGCAATTATTCCTCCAATGTCTTAGGCAACAAATTGTGTTTCAGAGGGATCCTTTCCCAAGTTGCTGCCGTTGTCATTTCTTCAACTTGGCCTTTAAAACAAATATTCAGCTAGCATACTTGAAGGGTAGGAGCACTTTATCCAACATGTTCTTTCTGACCTTAAGAACACCAGAATATAACCACATAACTGGAGGGCTGCTTGTGAAGCCATTTACTCCAACCCCTTTTGATTGTAGGAAATCCTGAGCTAAAGCCTCCCCAGCATAGAATGGCTGCTCTTTGCCTGGAAGTCTCCAGAGAAGGGAAATTTTACCCCAGCCCAAGGGAATTGATCCTGCTATTTATCTGCCCTCACTGTTAAGATGTTTCTTATAATGTTCAGCCAAAATCCTGTATCTTAAGCCAATGAACTCTAGTCCTGCCCTCTGGGACAGCAAAAAACAAAACAAAACCCAGATCTTCACCCTTTTCTAGCAGAGCCATTCATGAATTTGAAGAGTGTGATCATGCCTTCCTCGGCCTTCTCTTATCTGAGTGAAATATATTCATTTCCTTCAAATTAATCATTTGGGTTGTGTTTTAATGCAAATCTACTTTATCTGCACTTCCTGAAACAATATGCAAAATTAAGAATAGCTATCCTTCAAAATTAACATTTATTTTGTGATACAATTATCCAACCAAAACGTGTACAATTTTGCATATTCTGGGGAAATGTGTGCATTAAAATGCATATTGTTGGCATCCATCTGTCTTGATGGGGGTGAAGTCAAACAGCTGCATTAGCAGTACCAAAGTGGCCTCCCTGTGGCACAAGTCTTGGCATGGTACCGGTATATGGAGGCCCTGAGCTGCCCAGATGTTGTGGTCCTAAGGAAAGCAGAACAATACTTTTGGCACCAGCTTGGCTGCATGAGCTGCCAGAAGGAGGTGTACAAGGCAGCATCCAACTGTCTTAGGGACTCCACTCTGGATTTGTGTAGGGTTTACTCCTTTGCCTTCTCTTCTCCTGAATATATCCTGCAAGGCAGTGGAGGTTTTGTCTCCTAGATGGGCTGCCTTTCCAGGTTGCCAAGCCCCATCTGCTCCTCACTTCTCTCTACACACATGTAGAAACAGCAGTCTCCAGCACTGGACCCACTTTTGGTCTCGTCCTCTCAATCTAATACAAAAATGAATTTTACTAGGCAAAATTGCATCCATATATTGATATATCAGGAGAACTCTGAACTAAAAAGCTGGTGAATTTTCATGAGGATCTTTTTAAAAGGGGGCGGGGTAAGAAAATAATGCAGAGATGTGGCAAACCAAATTTAAGACTGGAAAAATGAGAAACTCAAATTGACAGATTCAGCTGTCCATGTCAGTTAGTGCAGACCAGGAGTTCCCAAACTTTGGTCCACAGACCACCAATGAGCTTCATTCAGATGGTCTGGAGTGTGTTCTGTGAAGAATGGCAGAAGCCGCTGCTGCTCTAACATTCTTAGAATTCAGCAGTTCACCTGGAAGGACAGCAGGATGGGCCAGTCGTGAAAGGAGAAGGAGGAACATGAAAGTAGTGGAGAAGTTTAGCCGCAAAGCTAATAAGAGGCTAGAATTAAGAGGTTTTATCTTGAATCATGGAGATATATTTCTTACATTGTCTTTTACTGCGTTACAATTTGAATTATATAGGGTGCAAACTGTAATACAAGAAAATGAACAAAAAAAACGAAAGAAGCAATAAAACATATAATGAAAAACCATACAGCATCTAGCACAGCACATACCTCATTGTTTCTGAAAGTAGCAGGCTTGTGTGAAAGCAGTATCTGTAATCTGGAACTGGCCTCAGGTGCTTTGTTTGCTCCTATAATCAAAGTCCATTTGTAGCAAATCCTTCCCCAGCCTTTTATAAAAACTATTCTACAGAAGCCAAGCAGATGGGCAAAATGCTGCAGTTCCAAGTGATAGACCCTTAACGATTTACGAGTCTGGATTGGGTGGGAGAGGGAGAGGGGGAGAGAGCATTAACCTGTGCACACAAAATATGTCTGTTGTTATTATTCTCTGTAAACTTGTCATATGCTGGTGGAAATATGCACAGTAAAAACCCAGTGACTGATATACTGTGGTAGTAAACAGCCTGTTAAATAGAAACAGTATACTCAACAAAATGTACTTGATCTTGGTCAGCTGTAAAATACAGTGTGGGCTCAATGCTTGTGAGATGCACAGCTAAACCTTCTGAATACTGTCTACAAACCCCTGATAAAAAGGCAGGCAGGCACTTAGGGGCACTTTCATTTTCAAATCGTGATCTTTTTTCCAACTCCAAGCATCTCTGCCCGTTTGACTTTCAGGGAGCTTATGCTCCTATTCCTGCCACTGAATCAACTTGTTTGTGTCAGGTGAAAGTTCCAAAAGCTTCTCATAGAAAGCTGTTTTGATTGCCATTGGGTTGCATCATTGGTTTCACAACCTTCTCATACAAACTTGTTTTGGCCCCTGTCATACTGCACCACTGGTTTCACAGTCCTAAGGCAGCATAAGTCATTTCCATATAATACGTGAATCTAGGGGGTAAATGCTCACAATTTCAGAAGTGATCTGGTAAAAGGAGGGGGAAAGTGGGGAGAACTATTTTTTAATTACAGTATTTGATAAGATTATAGGTGTTCTGGACAGGGAATGTTAAAATATTTGAAAGACTCAGGGTGTTCATTACCCTGGCAATCAACAACAGCAGAGATCTTCTTGGGTGTTGATTTGCTGAAAACAGTGCAGACTTTGTAAAGTCTGCCAGCTGTTAGGGAACTGCATTCTGCTTCAGTGGAACTGCAAATTTCAAACCAAATTTAGAATTTGGCAGCCGTCCTAATAAACTCACTCCAAAGATGTAAGAAGTGAAGGTTATGCAGTGCTTTGGGGGAGACTAAATGCCAGCTTCTTTTGAAAAGAGTTTGTTGGGATTGTTTCCAAGTTCCAAATAGATTTGAAATATAGATTAGGAGCTGCAGCTCATAACTCACCACTGACTCCTGGGGGACCCTTTTGCACTATTCCTCATCCACAACCCCTCATTTATATGTCCAGGAGATCTGTACATGAAGAAGCATTCCAGAACAAAATGCTGGAATGGTGCTGGTCAGAAGTGAGCAGCCTGCCCTGCTGGTAGAGGTCACACTGTGGCTGGAACGGCAATTCCACTTAATGTTGACTAACAAGAAACCTAGTGCTCATTGTCCCTGGACAGGGAATCCTCCTCCCCAGTTAAAAGCTATCATATGGTAAATGCTATCAACTGACTCAAGCTGTGTGGCAGGTGCTGTCCTGACCTCCTGGCCTGGACATTGTCATTAGCTCTGCCTCAGCTCCTGGATCTGAACTGGGGTGGGTGGGAAGAGCATTTCCAGGGGAGGGGCTGCTCTATCAAGGCCAAGACACACATAGCTGTCACTGATGTCAGAAAGGTGTTGGCTGCCCTTAACTGCATTATACAAACTGTAACTTTCTGAGCATGTGCTTGAGCTCACTTTTGCCTCCTCCCACCTGCTAACTTTTTTCTTGCACATCAAGAGGGATAAAAATGTCTTTCCATCTACTTTCTACACACCGTGCATTTTTAAAAAAATCTTCTATCTTGTCTCCTCTTATTCACTTTCTCTTTAAGGTTAAAAGCCACAAATGCTGTAACCTTTCCTCAAATGGAACTCACTCCATCCCCTTGATCATTCTGGCTGCCTTTTCCTGAACTTGTTCTGGCTCCACAACTTCTATCCCCAACATTTGCAAAGCACTGCCACAGGTAGAGTGCAAAATTTGCAGTATTCAGTGTTCCATCTCCTAGCGTGCAGAAAAGCGGAGGACAAGGCAAAGCTGTTGGCTTCTCCAAACTGCAGAGTCTGGGTAGAGAGATCTTTTTTCCATTCCATATAGCTCAAATCCCTTTGGGGATATTCAGAGCTCACCCTGTCCCTCCTGGAACAAAAGGACTGCGGTCCCCAGGCAGTGCCGGGAGGCATCAGAGACAATCATCCTTCCTGACTCAACAGGTGAGAGAATCAAAAGCTCAGCAGGCCACCTTTTGAGCCTTTGTCCGGGCTTGAGACATCCAGCTGTTTTAGAAGGTTTCACAGCCTTGGCAATTCAGTAGTCTTGGAAGCAGCTGGGCCTGTTTGCAGTGACCCACAAAAAGGTCAAGGAGGAAAATGTCTTACCTTATTTGAATCCTCCCTTTTCTTCACATGTGCTTTTGTGAGGGTCTGGAGGTAGAGCCACATCAAGGAAACACATGGAGAGGCTAGCCTCGTGGAAACTCATCAGTACTTTAGTGTGAATCTCTCCCAATCTCTCCATTTTTGCAAAGTAAATAATATAATATAATATAATATAATATAATATAATAATATAAATTTATATTTACGGTATATATAATATAAATTCATTTTTTAAGCACACTATGCCCCAGTATATACATTGTTGTACACATTTCTTGGCTTACTTGGCTGGAGAAATGTGTTTATGACATGTTGTCATAAAACGTCTCTCTGTATAATATAAACTGGGATGGCTCAGTCAGAGGTAGAGCATGAGACTCTTAATCTCAGGGTCGTAGGTTTGAGCCCCACGTTAAGCAAAAGATTCCTGCATCGCAGGGGGTTGGATTGAATAACCCTTGAGGTCTCTTCCAACTCTATGATGCACTTTGATGTATTACAATATATTTTGATGTTTGGCATATGTTTTGTTATTGTGATTCTTAGCTGTTTTACCTATGTACATTGTCTGCAGATATTTACTCAATTATGGTACTTAAAATGTGGACTTAATTATAATTTGTATTGTTTAGTTTTGAATGTGTGTTTGTTTGTTGTTTTTCCTTTCTGGAATTTGTAAACCAAGAGATGGATGAGAAATAGGATGAAGAGGCCACATGGAAGATGCTTAACAACAACAACTTTAATTTAGAACTGTTGTGAACAATCCATGTGACAGGCTGCTGCCTGTAAGGCAGAACTGAAACTAAACAGTACTCTGCCTGATGGGCTGACTCAGCAGTGCCTGGTATGGCCAGGAGGACTAATACACTACACTGGTGACTGGCCCAATATCATTCAATGAGATCTGTGGCTGAGTGAGGATTTGAATCTGGTTTGCTCTAGTCCTAGGTTGACACTACAGTACACTGGTTCTCAACACTGGCTCACCATAACCCAAATATGTGTTTCAGTCAAACCCATAAAGTGTCCCTATTTTCCAGGGACAGTCCCAGATTTACAGAAGCCATCCCAGTTTCTGATTTGATCCTGGAATGTCCCACTTTTCCATAGGACATCCCTATTTTCATCAGAGAAATGTTGGAAGGTATGGAGTTATGCAACCCTGAGCCAAGGAGGTAAGTAACTATAGAATCTTTAGAAGACATCTGAAGGCAGCCCTGCATAGGTTATTGTGTTTTTATATATGTTGGAAGCTGCCCAGAGTTGCTGGGGTAACCTAGTAGGATGGGCGGGGTATAAATAATAACATTTTTATTTTTATTATTATTATTGAATGAGAGATCCCTGTTTTCATCGGAGAAATGTTATTATGACATAGAATATTCTGTGACCAGTAGCAGCATCTTTCCCAGGCAAGGACAACAGGTTTGTCCTCCTTTGCCGAGAGTCGCAAAAGACCTGATCTGCTTTCCTGATTGTGCTATCCTCTGCGGAAGAAAGTAACTTTTAATAACGTGCGCTAGAGCCAGGGAAAAATTGATCAGATCACAGTGCTGGTATAATAGGATTTAATTCTGCTTCAGATGTGCTAGTTTTAATAAAAAAGGATTGAACAAAGCTAAAATAAATTACACAGAAAGGTCAGGCTTATTGCTTGTACAGTTATGTTAACTCTACTAGGGACGTTTTTAGAGACTGTATTTATGAGACCTTTTGATTTTTGGAAGAGGGATATAAACCACATCTATGGTGCCTCCATTATTTGCTGCTGTGATTCATTTGCAAGTGTCAGCCCTCCACACTTAAACACAGCATCTTTAAGGGGAGTTCATATATACTGATGACTTGTTTATAGAGCAGGTTTCCCCAATATATTAACTAAACTATCTTCCCTTCCACTGGAAAATTAGGAGATCTTAACTGGTTTGTTGCATATGAAATATGGGCTCAATTATGTGTCCATCTCATTCAGCAAATGTGTGCTGGTTTCAGTAATAATACCTCTTATATGCTAAAAATGTAATACTGTGAGTCATGATAGAGAGTGGTCATACCATAGAGATGGAGAACGTTTGTGGCCCTCTAGACATTGTTAGACTCCAACTCCCACATGCCCAAGCCAGCACAGCCAACTGTCGGGGATGAAGGGGGTTGTAGTCCAACAGCACTGGGAGGGCACACATTCCCAATCACTGTGATAGAGGTTTATAAAAATATAAATATGAATGGCTAGGAAAGGTATCCCCTCCCTTTCATTGTTAAAGAACTCAGGGTACAATTCCCAGAATGGTTTAACTATCATTCTTCCCAGGGAACTCTGGGGATTTTCTAGCTCTGTGAGAGGAATAAGGGGCCTCTATAACAATTCTCAGCACCCTTAACAAACTAAAGTTCCCAATATTCTTTCGGGGAAGCCATTGCTGCTAAAGTGGTATCATGGAGCTTTAAATGTATGGGGCAAGTGAGGCCTGTATGGTAGCTTCTACCAGCTACATGGGAGAACGAGAGAAGAGTGTATGAACCTGAGGTTTGTACTGGGCTTTCTTATACCTCTAGCACAGAGAAATGAACACATGCAAACTTGCCTTGTGAAGATCATAAATAGACACTATGAAGATTGCTAGCTTTATACAGCCCATTCCTTTGGCCCTTATCCAAAACCCCAAAGCCTTGAGGATTCCAGGTAATATCTGTGCCTCTGTGGGAAAATAAAACAAACTAGCGCATGAGCAACATACTGTGAAAGTCATGGAAGCCACATTAGTGCATATGCTCAGCCACCTGCCTCTCCAAACACTGATGATTCATCTTGTCCCACAGGTTTCGGCTGTATTGATCAAATGAGAGCGTCTCTCTCTCTCTCCCTCTTTCTTTCTCTCTCTCTCTCTCATCAGACTAAAGAAAGGATGCCTTTCTGTGTAAACGCCTGGTGTGGCTTTGGATGAAGGGTCCCAGGGTATAGAAAACCCTGCTAAGCCCATTAGCTTTTCTTCCCTTTTGCCAGGACCTGTGACTAGCCTGGGTGGCCACAGTCACTCTACTATTTGGGAACAGTCTAGCTCTAGGTTTAGGGAGCCCTCCTTGTCCCCTCCTATATGGCTCTTCCCCAAGTTTTTATTTTCATTTTAACACCCAGTATTGTCTGTTCCAACTGACAGATGATTTCCAAGACAGGGATAGAAAACCTCAGATATAGGGCCAAGTATGTACTTACATTTATTGCTTCACCCACATTTGCCTCTGGCCCCACCCACTACAATCATGTGGCTCCCAGGTGGTTGCCTAGAGGGGAAATGCAGCTCTCAAGGCTGTAAAATGTTCCCAACCCCTGCTCTGCGGTGAGTCAGAGACCTTGCTCACTATCTCCTTTTTTGCTGGAGACACTATATCTGTTCTGCATGCCCAGTGCATGCTCTGCCACTAATTTGCTATGAGGGTGCAATGGAACAACCACACCACTTGTTTGGAATAACATCATGATGTTAAAAATGAGCTGCCCCACCCTGGGAGGCATTCACATTGAGGCTTTCTGCTTCAGATCTCAATGCAAACTGTTGAACTGCTCAGTCATACATATGAATGATACTGAGGGGAGAGAAAAAGAGATTCTGTTTGCATTTAAAGCAGAATCCACCACATTCACACTTTCTGGAACAATACATGAACCAAAACTCAGCCGTTGTTTTAAATTTGCACTTCTCTGAATTTTGCAGTGTAGCTCTCCTACAAAGCAAGGGTACAAAAATGTATTGTGTTAGGGAAAGATGCTTTGCAAAAATGTGCGTATTACTCAAAACTGCATGCAAACATGTGCATGGCAGAATAAATTTGAACTAAAATGCTGAATAATTTTCATGAAGGTTTTTTTAAAATGCAAATTGATGTGGAAATGTGGAAAGCAAAGCTTAATATTGAGGGTGGGAGCAAGAAATTGAGAGAAAGAAAAAGAGATTCTGTTTGCATAATTGACAGATTTCCCCATCCCTAGTCGCACATCAGTTGGGACTATACTTAAACACGCATATAAAAAACTATTATAGGTTGCTGTCAGCATTCTATGGAAACCCCACTGCATAGCTCAAGACGAATCGGGCATCCTCCATGTCTTTGATCTTGTGCTTACAGCTTCATAGATACTAGAATAATTTTTCATACTATTAAAAAAAAACACCCAACAAGAAAAACATGCCATGCCAGGAAAATCTTATCCATTCTCTTTTTGCTTCATGTGACCAGAATCAATAATTCCACCGATCGATTGTGGACATAAATTCAAAGCATTAATTTACATTGAGTACTTTAACCTAATAAAAAAGCAACAACTGAATTTGCCAAAATTGATTTCCCTTTTGTTTTCAAGAGGGGGATGGAATCTCGAGGTCTGTGTGGAAAACAAAGCATCAATAAGTTGTAGCATGCAAAAGCAGTTAATTATCAGTAAATATCAGAAAGTGAAGAACTAAGCAAGAAGAAAATGTGTTATTCTTGGGTTGGAGAAATTTCACATATTATGTAAGGGGCTGAGTAAGAAAATTGTTCCTTTACTCAATCCTTCATTCAGGGACAGGCAGAAGATAGATCCAGCACTACTGGTAGATCTTTGGTTATTTGCAAAGGTTCCTGAAACCCAGTCCTTTAACAATGTTATTTATTTTTAATTCTAATATTATAGGTAAAAAGCTAAAGGTAAAAGAGCCCTGGATGGTTAAGTCTAGTCAAAGGTGACTATGGGCTTGCGGTGCTCATCTTGCTTTCAGGCTGAGGGAGTCAATGTTTTTCTACAGATAGCTTTCTGAGTCATGTGGCCAGCAGGACTAAACCGCTTCTGGAGCAACAGGACACCGTGACGGAAACCAGAGCACACGGAAACGCCGTTTACCTTCCCACCACAGCGGTACTTATTTATCTACTTGCATTGGTATGCTTTCAAACTGCTAGGTTGACAGAAGCTGGGTCAGAGCAACAGGACCTCACCCAGTCGTGCGGATCTGAACTGCCAACCTTCCGATCAGCAAGCCCAAGAGGCTCAGTGGTTTAGACCACAGCGTGACACAAGGGCAGAGTACAGTCAAAATTTAAGCCATGAAACATCTCCCAATTACAACCACAACAACAATAAAAACAAAATACATAAGAACGTTGCAATCTCCATATTGCCCACACTGGCAGCAGCTCTCAGCCTTACTTGGAGATGTGGGATTGAACCTGGGACCTTTGGCATGGAAAGAAGTTCTACCACTGTGCTATACCCCGCCTTCAAGCATCTCTGTGGATGCACAAATTTCTTAATTAATTCCTTGCAGTGTTGCAAAAATATGATGGGCACGTATCCAGTATAAGACAAGGAGTGTATATTTTAATAAAGTGCTTTTAATTTTCTGACAGTAAACATACCATTTTCTTGTAGTCACACATGTTCCTCATTTAGGAAACCTTCAGGAGGCAACCCTACTGGATCATAACTGAGGGCTCAGTAGGATTGGTCAAGTTGGTTGCCGTAGAATATGTCTTGATGGAAGTTAACCCACAGACCAAGAGAGACACAAGCAAATGCCCTAATAATCTGAAGCCCAGCTTCCCAATTACAGATATTCATTCCTGCGTTAGTTATCTTGCATACTAATAGCAAACTCATTCTCCAAGTGAGGACCATCCATGCACAGGAGAGAAGTAGCAGCATGTTTGGAAGCCCAAGATTTGCAGAAATGCAAAACAGAAGAATCCTTAAGAGAGGGAAATCCCAAAACACTCCAGGCGTGCTCAGAGGCTACATAGTTTGACTGTTATATAGTGGGAAATGGAAAACTAAGGGCAAGGGGAATGAAATGGAGTATCCTGAAGGAATGGCTGTCTACTCGGCTAGCTGGCCCCCTTTATAGGAGTACTCTATGCTACAACATTTTGTTGAATTTAACTACAAAGAGCTATCATATTTTCCAACCATAATATTAAGATCTATTCAAGTAAGGCAATAGATGATGGAAGCAATCTTAAAAGACAAATCCTACACAGTGGAAAAAGCACTGTCAGGTTTTTGAAAATATGCAGATGAAGAAAGGGGGGCACAGTCTATTGGCATAAAGATAATAAAAAAGCTTATGGCTTACCAATACAATCATTTTACTAAGTTGCTGACTTTACTGTAAAATGCTAGCATTTTATATCCAGTTCCTCAATTGACTGACACGTAATTATAATTTTACTAGGTTAAAACTTCTTGAAGAACTCTCAATTGCATTCAAATCATTGCTTCAGCAAAGGGAGAGGCCAAATGTTACGACTATATGAAATGTAAGGGTTGATCATTTATTTAAGTTGTGCAAATTGCCTGGAATGTGAAAATTTCAATGGCCATCATATTTTGTGTGCAAAACTCATGTCCTCACATTTTGCCGCAATGGTTTGAAAGCCTTTACTTTAGGCAGTACTTCTGTTGTGGACGAAAGCAGAACATTAAGAGTGCTACACTTAAAAAACACGTTGACTTTGCTATTAACTTATGAAAATGTATTATTACTGTAATTTTGTACTTATTAGCTTTTTTCCCTTCTTAATAGTCACATTGAAAGCAGCGACTAGGTTCACACAAGCACATTTGAAACAAATGGGGTTTGTACATGACTGGTAGTTGAGCCAGACCACTGGTCCATCTAAGCCAAATACTGTGTACTCCTACTGAGAGCTGTTCTTCAAGGTCTGAGTTTCTGAGACTCAAGGTCCATGCAACTTCATATGGGTGCAGACAACTTTCAAGTAACCTGGTCACAAGCCATTGAGGGCAGCCGTCCTTCTTAACCTAATGCCCTCCAGATGTTTTAAGAGTATAATACTGATCTGCCCTGGCCAGCAGCCAGTGGTCAGGAATGACATAAGATCTATTCCAAAACATCTGGAGGGCACCAGATTGGGGAATGGCTGGTTTAAGGTGTGTAAATCAGCCCTTTAAATTGAACCCCAAACCATATAGGCAACTAATGAAACTAGTACGGAACTGACCAGGGAGAAGAGTCGGCGGAAGAAGATTGGAGGAAATTTAAAGATTATTTGCAGAAATATTGTAAAATTAATGAATGTTAGAATGTTGTTGGACAGAAATTAAGAGGTTACCAGCTGTAAAGTGAAAGTGGAGTAATAAGCTAAAATAAGTTATAAACAAGCTATATAAGGATTTGCTGAACTAAGATTAGAACGGGAATGCAAAAGGGGGAGGTGAGAGGAGGTTCGAGAAACAAGGTAATAGAAATAAGTTTTGGAAACTATATTTGTTTTGTTTTGTTTTGTTTATTTGTGTATTTTTGTATTGTTGTATTTCTGTTTTTTATGTGAAATTGGAAAATCTAATAAATATCTATTATAAAAAAAAAAAACTAGTACGGAACTGAAGCCCACCTGACCTCCACAAACAACCTAGAAGGCTTTCTGTAGTAACTGAAGTTTCTGAACAGTCTTTAAAGGTAGCCTCACACAAAATGCACTGCAGTAATTTAGCCTGGATATAACCAGAATGTGTGCAAATGAAGCCCCTCAATGACCACCCATTCCTCCTGCCCACAAACTACGAACAGTTGACATTATACTTTTACTTGGGCAGGCACAATGGATGTTATTTGCAGGCCCTGTCAAATGACATCTCATCAAACTAAAAGGTCCCTGTGTTTTCCAAACTCTGGAATTATTTAGTGATCACTGAACTTACTTAATCCTTTCATTGCACTTGGGCAAGCAGCTTCCACCTGCAGAAAGAGCCTTTATCCAGCTCTGCCAACAGACGCTGTGCCCAATGACAAAGCCCTGGCAGGATGTAAAATATTGCCACAGCATGTTGCCCCAGACATCATCTCCCTCAGGGCTGGAGGGGTCCTGATTAATTTGTCTATACTGTTGTGTTCACTCCCCATTTCAGAAAAAGAACTAGGTCCTTTCTTGCATACCTCTGTGCAGCATTCACACCTAAGCAAAGCATAATGTTAATCCAAAATAAGAAAGACCACCTCAGCCGGCACTTCATCTAGCAATGAAGATCAGAAATATAAAGGGATCCCGTTGCTTCAGAAGGATAGAAAGGAGCACACTGGGCGATTTCATCTTACTTTATTTTGCACAGCACCACAGTCAATTGTGTTTAGATTTTGCAATTATATATATATAATAAATGTTGGGCTGGCTTTTGTGTTGCAAACATCAAAAAGCTAAGCCTGATTTTGCTACTGGGAACATTTAAATATTGTTTTCCAACAGTTGTGTGAATTATTTGCTTTGTGGACTATGAACTGTTGCTGATAGATATGAGTTGTTGTGGGAGGGGGTTTGGGGGAAGTAAATAAAATGCCTGCGGTTGAGAGAGAAGGTATCTAATCCAGCCCATTCTCTTCATGTTAAGTTGTCTATTTGCAGGGAGCTTTTAATATGGAGAGGTGTTTATAAAAACAAAAAACATGCTTTTTGCACAACCTTTAGTTTCTGGTTTGTACAGCCTGTTTACCACCTACTTCTGCTTCTGCCTAAGAGATACCCAGGAACTGATAAAAAGTCCAAACGGGACGATGTTCACACATACAAAAAGATACTTCCTCTTATAGTCAATTACCCTAGCAGTAAATGTTATCCAAGCCACTGTATAGAAGGGGGGGGGGCAGACTACAAGATGGAGTGGGCTGAAGAGAGAGAGAGAAAACAAAACTAATTAAAAGTATATTTTTCCTCTGGTTATTTTAATTCATTTTGGTTTTCCACGATCATATAAAGTAGGAAACAACAATAATACAACAACAGAATAATCAAGTGTGGTTTTTTTTGTCAAAGCATATAAAACATATGAAAGCTAAAAGCCCCAGCACAAACTTCAGAAGAACAAGGACTGAGTAAAATTTTGCTCAAGAAATGCAGAAAATGCGTAAAATACAAGTGCACAAAAATACTGGAATGCATAAAATAAAAAACTACACATTAGGTAAAGCATTGTAAAATATACAGGTTTGCAAAAATTGAAACCGGCAGGAAGATTTTGGGGGGAATGGGTATAAAGAATACACAGACAGTGTCAATAACACTAGAAGACAGAGAAGGGGGGAAATGGCAGTTTTAAACTGAGCTTCCTTTCCCAATTTTACGTCTTCACTTTCTTGGCATCCTTTTTTCCAGAGCTTTCTATGGCAGAGTCTGCTTTTCTTTTTTGTGACTGGAAAAAAAAGGTGAGAAGGGAGATAAGTCGTCACATTTTTGTCCATCTTAACAATGTTTGATGCTGAATTAAAATAAAGGTAATGAAATCCAATAGACCATGGATTGGATTGATCTTTATTACGGCCATTGGCCCGTTACACGACAGTTTCCCATACCAACATATTATACTTAAACCTCCAAATTTAAAATCGCCAAAACTTACAAAAGACAAACAGTAACCGAAGCAAAACAAAAACCACCATCATACATTACAATAAATTTGTAACCTATACATCGCCCTCTGCTCATAAATTAATCAAGGATATCAATGGTGATATCGCCTAAAACATAGATCATGGTTTAAAACAATGGTGATATCACCTAAAACATGGGTCATGGTTTAAAGGGGTTATCCGAATCACACAGGAAACCGTTTCTCTTCTTTAGGGATAGGACGCTGATCAGGAATCTGGCAACCATGAGTGATTTTAGGGGGTCATCATCAATTAGTTGATATCTCAGTTTGGCTTCAATCGTATCATCGGCAATTCCCTTAAGATATTGAGCAAGAAACTTGCTCCTGGCCGGTAAGTGAAAAGCACAGTCAAAAATTATGTGATGTAACAATTCCAGTGCCCCACAATTACAATCACATAAGAGCGATATCTGTCCATTGGAGAATCTATTTCTCAGCACATTCGATGGGAAGGTGTTGAATCTTGCCTTTACAAAGGCATATCTATGAGCTGGGGAAGTTAAGGAATTCAAATAGTTTGGGAGCCTTAAGAGGGGTAATAAACCAAGATTTAGAGGTGAGCAGGTACCCTTGCCCAAGACCATTTTCTGCTCCAATAGACCATGAAGTTGCCAACAGATCCTATATTTCTCTGGATTTCATCCATGTAAGTTCAAAAGCAATCTAACAGAGGCACTGAAAGAAGATTCAGTTTTAAAGAGTCCTAACTTCAGTTTTAAGACTTAAGTTTGCAAGGTACCCAATTTGAATATAGCACAGCTATTCCCAAAAACCAGTAAGAGTAGATGTTCTACAAAGGTTAAGGATAAGACTGATAAGGCAAGGAGTGGCTAACTTGGTGCGTTCCAGATTTGTTGAACTGCAACTCAAATCAGCAAGAATACTGACCATGCTAGCTGCTCAGAAACATACACTATTCTGTTTTATTGTTACAGATGCTGCTGCTATGTCATATGTGGTTATGCTTGTTAAATAGCATTTGCCATTGACTGGGCAATGAAAGATTCATCAAGAATTCAGCTTCTAGGTATCAGTGGTCTAAGAAGCGCTAAGGAAAGTCACATTAAACCACCTGTGCTAGGAAAGATAAATGTAAAGGATGACACAGGGGGTTGCCCCTGTCATTCTACTTTCCTATTATCTACCCTTGTGGAAACCAGTGTGTTAGAGAACTGAGGATAAGCCTTCATCAGTACTCCCATTTCTGACTCTAGCATTTTTGTTTTGTTATGCTGTAGCAAGTCAGAAGTGCCAGGAATGTGGGAAGGAGGGGATACAAAAGCACAGCTCTATCTCTTCTGAACTTTCCCACCCTGACAGGTACATTGGGCTCAATGGTCTACAACTGCAGCAAGCTTAAAAATCACCAGGAAGGCCTCCCCCAACCTCCCACTTGCCTTATTGCCACCAAGTGGAACAGAGCTGGAGCAAAAGAAACCATGAAGGTTTCCACCTAGTGGACCAAGTTTACACAGAAGCCACCAATATGACCTTCATCTATTCCCTTTCTGAAAGCAAGGGACCTGAAAGCAAGCTGTGGCCTGATGTCATAACAGCAGGTCTCTTCCTGGCAAAGGAAAAGGAGAAGGAAACCTCTAAGCACGCTGTGCTATGATTTGTTTCTACCTCAATAACTACAGTACTTTCAAAGTAAGTTACTATTATAGTTCATCTACAAAGCCTGAACCTTGAACTTGTAAAGCCTATGACCCACATACTTTAGAGACTGTCTCTTCCTGCATCCAAGGTGGGAAAGTTGTGGCCTTCCAGATATTTTTGGGAATTCCAACTCCTGTCACCCCAAGCCATCATGGCCATCTTAAGGGCCACAGGTTTCCCAGGCCCAATTCAGCTAACATCTATTCTGTGTAATCTGAACATCTGCCACTAAAATCAGGGACTCTGGAAGTGAGGAATTATTCCACCTTGTTTTCATTCCAGAAGGACTGTAAAACCTCTCTACTCATCCTTTGGACTTCCTAAAGTGACTTTTCTCACTCATCTGCTGGTTATTTATGTTTTTAAAATCCTATTTATTTTTTAAGTATTGTTTTATGTTATTCTTCTCTGCATTATAAGCTACTTTGAAAACATGTTGGAAAAGTGCAACATAAGTATTTTAAATGTTTGGAAGGGGTCTGATGATTGATTACCGCTGGAGCTTTTGTTCCCCGCTTTTTCTTTTCAGCTCTTTCCTTTTCCTCAATTTCCATATTTTCTTTTTCAATGAGTGATATGAGTGTATTGCAGCGTCTCTGGAGTTCCTGAGAAATAAGATTAATATATATGTGTATATATATCAAATTCTGTGACAACCTAGCCAAACATACAGAAACATTAAGCAAGCAAGACATTCAGAGGAGAAGGTGCAGATCACTCATACCTGTCAAAATTCTAAAATGACACCCACAAAGTCCTTTTAAAATGTGTTTCATGTTAGCAAAACATATTGTTGATTGTAGCTTTAGGGTGCAGTACAGAGTAATTAAAATCAATGGGTATTTAATGATAAAATTCAATGGGATGTTGACTTTTTCTCTAATTGTGTCCTATGAGATTCTACAGCAACTTAGAATGAGAAGTATTATAAGGGCTTTACAACTTACAAAGAGACAATACAAATTGCCACATCTACTGATTTCAGCAAGACTCTTCTAGAGCTTTGCACTTTAGACTTGCCGAGCTGGCTCATCTAAAACAAACTGCAATAAAAGCATGACTAACACCTAATGCACATGAAAATGTGCTCTATGGCATGCAAAATGTTTTCAAAAAGTGCATGCATGCAAACACACACAGAAAGAAAATTCCGTTATCATTCATTTTATGGCAGCCTTTTTACCTTTTCACTCAGTTCCATATAAAACACAGTATCTCTTAAAATAATTAATATAAAATAATTCAGAAACCTTCTGAAAGAGCACTTCAAATCATCCTACAACACTTCATTTATATCCAATTTCAAGATACTGCTAAAATAAATTGAGATTATGTTTAAAAAAATGGGCTGATTCCACCGCCACTGTGGTATAGTTATTAAATTTAGATACCCAGATTCAAATAATCAGTCATTAAGTTCACTGAGTGGCCATGGTCCAGTCACTCTCTCTCAACCTAACCTACCCCACAGAGCCACTGCAAGGAAAACAATGGGGGTGGTAGAGAGCTCCTTGAAGCAAAGGCATATACATGTAATAAGGAAATAAACTTTAAAAACAATTAAGAGTACAACCGCTGTTCACTACTTCTGGGATTGTTTTGGGATGAAGCATGTTCATAGAAATTTAAATTATGTATAAATAAATAAATAAATTTTTCAGCCTGTTTTGAAGTACAGTACAAACACACAATATGTGCATTTAACTTGCATGATCTCAACCATGTGTAGTAGAAGGCAGGCTGGTTGAAATTGCGCAAGTTAAATTCAAGCACGCTGGGTCTGCCTGCATTATCCGGCGCATAAAGAGCTCTTAGGCTCTCTGAGAAACTGTCACAACATTTTGTAGGGCCATCAGTTCCCACAAGAGCATTCCTAGCCTCCAAAATCCATCCGTCAAGCAGGCCTTGCCCAACAAGCAATGCAGAGAACAATGAATCATCCCTAACTAGCAGGAGCAGCGGTCAGGGATGATGGGAGCTGTAGTCCAACAACAGCTGGAGACCAAAGTTTGAGAAACATCGCCCTAATCTCCAGGTAGTTAAGATATGTTAAGTGAAGATCTTACAATGTATAAGGGATTATCACCAATAACACCAACCAACCAAAGAATATAATTTTCTATCGTATGTTAGGCCCATTAGGTCCACTGTTGTCTTTGACTGGCATGAGTTCTATGAGGTCTCTGTAGCAGAGGTCTTTTCCACTGCCTGCTACATGATCCTTTTAAAAAGTGACTGCCAAGGATTGACCCCAAGACCTACGGCATGCAACTTTCCTCATTTTAACTTTCCTCATTTTAACCCACAGAAAAGTTTTCAACTGCTTTTAGCTTCAACCTCTATAAGAAATGTCATTTGTAGGAAAAAAGGGAAAAGCAGGTAACCTAATGAACCCTTGAAGTCAGTCATTTTCAGTTCAGTCTCTGACCCCAGTGCTGCGGGTATAAAAGTCATGCCGTATCTATGCAGCTGTCTCATACAAAGGAGTTTTCTTAAAAGCCTCTATTTCAGGCAGAGGACAGAGAGGCTGTTCTCAGTTATTTTTGGCATCTTCTGAGTTTAAAAGCTGCACGTCCGCATCTTCTTTGCACTGAAGCAAACCAGAAACTGGGTCCTGCATCTACAAGCTATAGGATTCACTGGCTTCTTACGTCTTTTCTTAGGAGGAAAGACCTGCTATTAGGAGCTGCTCTGTAACAATATAAAACTTACTGGAATATCAAGCACTTCACATTGCCTCAAAAATTACCCACTGCTCTAAGCCAGAAACTCATTTTCAGTTGAATATTTCACACACATAGAACAATCCCAACTGTCAAGGGGCGTTGAGAGGAAGAACAGGATCAATTAGAGGCATGGGCACTTTTTCCAGTGAAACCAACATCTCATTAAAAATAAATAAATTAAAAGACAGTATTCTTTAAAATACAACTAAAATTTGGGATACATGAGAAATGAAAACACATTGCTTATATTGTAAATGTCACATGAAATTCACATTACAAACCTTTTGTTTAAGATATAGTTATAAAGGGTTGTAGTAAACTAAACCCTACTCAGGGCATACCAAATGAAATGAGTCATGCTCATTAACTTCAATGAGTCTACTCTGAGTAGGATTAAGATAAAAAAAAACCATCCAATATGTTTGTACGGGGATGTAGTTAGCAGTATGCTTCCTGCAGTATGCTTTATGGCAAGACTCTTTTTCTGATTCTATGATTTCTCTGGACTACAAATGTTCTTCAATTGAAGTGATGTTTGCAGTTCAGAGCCCAGAATCTTTCTTTTCTCTCTCTCAATAAATCCACAACACTAATTTGCACCGAGGGTGTGTGTCATGTATGTAGGAAAAGCAACAGGGATGGTGATGTAGAGCAGAAAAGTGGTCAGCAGAGAAAGGGTTATGAAACTCCTATCAGTGGGAAAGACTTTAGCAAAAGCTGCTGAATCTTGGCTTAGCTTTTCTCACAGGACAGCTGTGAAGATACGGAGATTACAAATAGTAATCATTTGCTATTGACTTACATAAGGATCAGAAGTGAAAGAGCAAGATTGACCAAAAAACACAACCACCTCAAAACAACAAAGGGATTGGGGGGGGGGGGGAGAGAGACTAGGCAACTTATCTGCACTTACTGCCTTTAGATTTTTATCCCGCTGAACACCAAGAGTATTGATACAAAAATCACTTACAGCTGTTTCTTTTTGCCTCCCACAAATCTGTACCTGCGAGTTTGATTTTGACATAAGACGACATGGGAAGGACGAACAGGAGCACCTTTGTTCTTCCTCAGGAAAACCAGAGGAAGAAGAAATTTGGTCTCCCCAATTCTGTAACTGAAATATAAATGGCTTACAGCTGTTCTATCTTCCCATGTGCTTAACAGCATATTGTCAGAATTGTTACATTCAAAGTTGTCAAAAGCAGGGAACTGATAAGACTTTCTAGAATACTTAAATTTTAAGCTGACTGTGTGACTGAAACATGCACTAGATTTGGGGGGGTGCATGCATGATGGAAGAAGCATTCTGAACATGCATCAGAAACATGCATGAAATCATTTTATTCTGTGTAGATTGGAATGTGAGAGTAAACACAGACACCACAATTTCTTTAAAATGTCATGGTTTTCAGGTGCTCTTTCTCTTCCTTACTGGTATACCAACATATACAGTGTTTGTGACAATGGATACATTATATATGGCCAGGGAGAATTCATGATTTACTGAAGATTACCGGGACGCAGGTGGCGCTGTGGGTTAAAGCCTCAGCGCCTAGGACTTGCCGATCGAAAGGTCGGCAGTTCGAATCCCTGCGGCGGGGTGCGCTCCCGCTGCTCGGTCCCAGCGCCTGCCAACCTAGCAGTTCGAAAGCACCTCCGGGTGCAAGTAGATAAATAGGGACCGCTTACCAGCGGGAAGGTAAACGGCGTTTCCGTGTGCGGCTCTGGCTCGCCAGATGCATCTTTGTCACGCTGGCCACGTGACCCGGAAGTGTCTCCGGACAGCGCTGGCCCCTGGCCTCTTGAGTGAGATGGGCGCACAACCCCAGAGTCTGTCAAGACTGGCCCGTACGGGCAGAGGTACCTTTACCTTTACCTTTACCAATGTCACTGATACCACCACAGCAATACATGTAACAAAATCATCAATAATATCTGCTGGTGCTTCCAGAAAGCCTAATGCTCTGCCTCCAGAAAGGAATTTATGAGGAGCACTGAATAGGACACCAACTCCCACATGTGCTGAAGTGCAGGGCTTAAGGACAGATATTTCATTCCAGTGCCAACCGCAGTCTCCGTTTCTGAAAGCACTCTCAATTCAGGAAATTTTAAAATTCCTAGCTGTTAAAAAGTAAATACAGCACTACTTCTTTTGGTCCTCCTTGTGTGAATTAAACCTATGGAAATAATATCCCTCCTGCTCAGCAAGTAAGCATGTCTGGCTTTGCTAAAGCTCTAGTAGCAATTTTTTGCATTTCTGTCTATGGTGTTCCCTCCCCCCCCTTCCATATCTTATTGACCCCCAAAGCATACAGTCAGTGAATGTTACAGACCTCTTGTTCTCACCACACAATATTTCCTTGTATCCTAGGCTTTAAACAATGTTGTACTTCTCCTACCCACATCTTACTAATGAAGCAATTACAGCTATCCCTATATACACTAGAACCCCCTCACCAGAAAATAAACTCCATTGTGCTGGCACTCAGCACCCTGGATAGTCAATGGAGTAAGAAGAGGAGGCATCATAACAGGCACAAGGCTAAAAAAACATTATCATTTAACTTATTAAAAATTGGAACTTCCAGCAAATGCAGAAAGTATCAAGTAAACCTCAAAGGAGGAAGTGCTGTTCTCCACTGCCATGGACAAAAGCCAGGGTAGCCAACCTGGTTCCCTTCTGATGTTGTTGAACTACAAATCCCATCATTCCTGACCACTGGCCATGCTGGCTGGAGCTGATGGGAGTTGGAGTTCCACTACATTGTCTCTCTCTAATCTAAACCACCAATGAAGCAGAAAGACAAAAGAACACCAAAACTTCAAAGGAGAAATCACAGCCCAATGATTCTGCACCAATGGGAATGGAAGTATACAGAGAACAGTCATATGCACGCCTTAAAGAGAACAGATCTGCGATTCAGCGATGCGCTTACCATTCCCCTCTCAGAGTCACAAAGAAGGGCAGTTACGACAGCAGAACATCTAAATGTGAAGTACAAAGTCTGGTGCAGAAAAACTAGAATTTTATAGAAACCATCAAGCAATTTATGAGCTCATGCTGTGTAAGCCATATGCTTGCATGAAAATAAGAAACAAAAAAGAATTTATATTGGTTTCTGAAGAGAAGTTTTCTGAAGAGAAATTTTCAAATAAATACATAGAGGGGAAACATGGAAAAAATCAATGTATTTAGGCAGAACTAGGGAGACATCTAGTGGCCATCAGAAGGTAATGATGAATTTCTAAGTAAAATGCATAGAAGTCTTGGTTTTTAAGTATAAGCATTTTGAAATAATTGTTAAAAGATTATAAAATTTCTACCTAGCAATCCTTTACAAAAAGAAAATTCTAGGAAGAACCTCCACTGTGATATGATATCATGGGCTACTGAGGTGTGACAGACTGGGATGGTGGGGGTGGACTCTAGTTCCATTCCCTACTCAGCCATGAATATTACTAGATGGCCTTGGGCCAATCACATATAAAATCATCCTAGCCTATCTGACAGGGTGGCTGTGGAAATATAAAGTAGGAAATATATGCTGTCTTGAGCACACTGGAGGAAAAGTGGGATATAAATGTAATAAGCAAACAAATACATATTTTGGTTGGATAAACAAGGTATGAAAATTAAGCCAGACATTTCTGACAAGATGAGTAAGAGATAGACAACATTTTGAAAAAACTACACACCCAACATTATCAGAGACCGGAACACATGACTGAACAACCATGCCTTGAAATACAGTCTGTAAATCAGGTTAAAAATAAAGAATTTTTTTAACTACAGTGGTGCCTCGCAAGACGAAAAGAATCCGTTCTGCAAGTCTCTTCGTCTAGCGGTTTTCTCTTCTTGCGAAGCAAGCCCATTGACGGCTTAGCGGATTAGCGCTATTAGCGGCTTTTAGCGGCTTATCAGCTTAGCGGATAAGCGGCTTAGAAAAGGGGGGGAAGGGGAAAAAACCCACAGGAACTCGCAATACATTTTCGTCTTGCGAAGCAAGCCCATAGGAAATTCGTTTTGCGAAGCACCTCCAAAACGGAAAACTCTTTCGTCTAGCGAGTTTTCCGTCTTGCGAGGCATTCGTCTTGCGGGGCACCACTGTAAGTCCTTTTGCATCAGGCAAATGGTCATGCAAGTTCAGCATCCAGTATTCCCAGCAGCTAATTGGATGTCCACAAGCAAACTAACAGTCCTCTCCTGCTGTTCCCCAGAAATTGTTATTCAGGGGCATAAGCTTCTGCACACAGCATATAGTCATTGTGACTAGTACCCACTGGTGATCACAGCTTCCATTAATTTATTTACTGCCCTTGTAAAGCCATTTAAGCTAGTGGTCAGCTTCACATCATGTGGCAGCAAAATCCATGCTTTAACTATGCAGCATGTTATTCCATCTGCCTGTCCTGAATCTGCAGCCAATCAGTTTCATCAATGATCCCAATGAGGGGGAGAAAAAAAATTCTTTATCCACATTCTGCATAATTTTGTATACCTCTTCCCTAACCTCTTACTTATCTTTCTGCAAAACCCAAAAGTTGCAAATGTTGTGATCTTTTCTTATTGGGAACATGCTCCAGCCTCTTAACCATTCTGGTTGCCCTTTACTGCATGTTGTTGTTGTTTTTTTCCATTCTACAAGATTTGAGCTGTGACCATGAGAATTGCATCCCATCATTATCAGGCTTGGAATTTCAAGTGGAAGAATAGCGACAACCAGGACTGATAACTCCAGCTGAAGTCGTATGTAAAACGCCATGCATAGGAAATACTTGTCCATAGTACATGGTAAAAGGTATAAAGGTAAAGGTAAAGGTACCCCTGCCCATACGGGCCAGTCTTGACAGACTCTAGGGTTGTGCGCTCATCTCACTCTATAGGCCGGGAGCCAGCGCTGTCCGCAGACACTTCCGGGTCACGTGGCTAGCGTGACAAGCTGCATCTGGCGAGCCAGCGCAGCACACAGAACGCTGTTTACCTTCCCGCCAGTAAGCGGTCCCTATTTATCTACTTGCACCCGGAGGTGCTTTCGAACTGCTAGGTTGGCAGGAACTGCTAGGTTGGCAGGGGTAAAAGGTATACTGCCTGCCAATCATAGGTGTTCAGGCACTACTAACCCTTTGTACATATTTGATCCTTTTGGGAAGCATCCTCAAGGTAACCCTTCTTGGAAGACTTTAGCCAATTTAACAGCATTGAAACCATTATTTTCACACTGCTTCTCCAACTTTAAAGCACCAGGCAAAAACAGTGGCCTTTTAAACTGGGGGGGGGGGGGTGTTTGTTACTATGTTCTGTATTTTTGTAATTTTATATTGTAAACCATCTTGAGATCCTTGGGGGAGGGAAGTACAGATTTATTTTAGTAATAATAATAATTTAAAAGTAATTCCTGAACAGAAGAGAAATTGTCCATGCCATAACAGAAGTGGACAAAAAAAACTCAGCTTAGGCTAAATGAAATGACTCTTGGGTTCAAAAACAGAAATTCTGCTCTTAATAAAGTGGCATATCTTTCCCTCAAGGCTTTAATTAATTATCAAGAGAACCGTTGCTAAATTGCCACTGTGAAAAATATGTCATCCTCGAAACAACTCTACCATACAGTCTTCCTTCAAAAAAAAAAAAACATTACAGGATCAACCACATATAACAGATGTTAGTTGTGCAGCACTGCATGCTTCTGGGAAGTACTCAAATTATAATAGCAAACCAAGGAACTGCATCAGACACCAATATTAAATCAGCACGTCTATTAACTAGCTTTTTAGAGCATACCCTCCTACCATCCCACAACAACTTCATGTTTTGCTATAAACATAGAAGAAAAAACTATTGGCTTCAAGGTCTATCTTCCTATTTTATGGTTTGTCAGTTTTTCTGGGAAGAATTATTCTATGCATCAGCTGATCCTGGAAAATGAGAGTAATTTTGTTTACTTACTGTTAATGAGTGAATGTACAATTGTACCAAAATCGGTCTTTAAACCAGACACTGCATCTGTGACTAATATCAGGATCAGGACAAACTTCCAGATGGCAGCCTCTCCAGATATGGTAGCGCCAGAAGAGAAAGCAGCCAAGTGGTACTTCCTGTTCATGTGGGCTTGGTTTTATATTGGCTGCCTTCACATTACCACTGCTGCTGAATCTGTAGTGCGCCTACTTGTCCATTTGCGTAGCCACCCCCCCCCCCATAAGACTTTGGGTGCCGCGGTACTTGCCAGCATCTTGACTGGACAGGGCTCATCTTGACTGGACAGGGCCAGGGACATGCAAGAACTCTAAGACTAGAGTTTTAAAGGCACTCGTTCTCATACATACTCATTCTGGTGCTCTTGTAGAGTGGTATAATATACACATACAGACCAGGGATGGGGAGCTTGGTATCCTCTAGATTTTGTTGGACCACACCTCCCATCACTCATGATCATTAGGTCATGCTGTGGGGGACTGGTTGGAGTTGGAGTCCATCAACATCTGGAAGGGCTCAGGTTCCCCAGGACATAATGATTGATGTAATATCTCTATATTGCTTTTTGATAAAAGTTAACAAATTCAAAACATAAATCAGTGTAACATAATGAAACACAGGAAGACCTAAACCCTTTGAAATAAAAAAAAAAACATGCAAAAACTAAGCTCATGTAAATCAACACTATTTACTTACCATTGCTGTCCTAGATTTGATAAACCAGTCAAATCTAAATTGGGGTGCATTGCGTACACACTGTCTTAGTTCTTCATACACATTTTCTTTATCAAATCCCATTTTATGCAACATGCATATCAAGAATCTATCTTCTTCTTCTGTGTAGTTTTTGCCTTTGTTTGTTCCATACTGTATACGCAGCTGATGAAAAGGTGCTTTGTATCTAGCAATCTAAAGGGAAAAAAGATTTTTACTAGGAATGTGCATATGAATATTATTCAATGGCCATTTATGCTATTTTAGCTGCAGTGGGATTATACTAAAGTCAGCAGCCATTAAATCAGCCCCTAATCAAGACTTTATTTAGCCAGTTGTAAGACTAAAATTGTTACAGCTGGTGTAACAATCCTAATGTGTTTATACTGGGAATTTCAATCCATATGGCTTAATAAAGTTAAACTACTTATCATAGAAAAGAATAACTTTGCTCACCACTGAATTAGTGTAAGCTTTGTACTGAAAAATTAGAAGGGGACTGAGAATACTTTATCAGTGGGGAACATAACCATATGCTGGTTTCTTAGGGAAAAAATTAATCAGAGGAAATATTAATTTGTGGAAAAATTACTTTGACATCCAGGGCTTTTTTGATGCTAATTCGCCTCTGTATTCTGGCCTCCCCTCGTTCAATCTGAGCCATGATCCTCTCAATGTCCTGGAGTTCATTGCAACGTTCCCAAAAAACAGCTGAAAATTTCAAGCATTCAAAAAAACACCTTAAATGCTTTGTAATAAAGTAACATTAATAACTACTTTTATATAATTAAAGCTTTTACTCTTTCCCAATATTGCCTAACACAATTTAAACAAGGTATATTTTCATATATATATTTAGAATATTTTTTTAAAAAATCTTACAATGTAGTGAGTTGGACTTCATACAGAAAGTCTTTTTTCCACAAAGGCTCTAAGTCCCTTAAGAAATTTGCAACAGAAAGCAAATGCATCTCTGATGTGATTTTGTGGAAATATATGAAATACGGTAATCTGAATCTCCTATAAGAAGGAACTTGCTCCAGAAAAGGCCCGCTGAAAACAACCAATGTTACATACAGTGAGGGGGGGAAGTATTTGATCCCCTGCTAAATTTTCTCATTTGCCCTCTGATGAAGAAATGACCAGCCCATAATTTTAATGGTAGGTTTATTATAGCTGTGAGAGACAGAATAACAACAGGAAAAACCCCAGAAACCCAGAAGACAAAAGTCAGAGATTGATGTGCATTATAATGAGTGAAATAAGTATTTGATCGCCTATCAACCAGCCAGATGGCAGGCTACTTGGTATCTTCACTGTATGTAACCAGCTGAGATTAGAAGCACCTGCTGTAAGGGAGAGGTCTTACCTGTAATCCCAGCTCGTTACAGTACCTGTACAAAAGACATCTGTCGACAGAAGCAATCAATCCAG
The DNA here is from genome assembly GCF_964106915.1 of Podarcis gaigeae. Lineage (NCBI taxonomy): Eukaryota > Metazoa > Chordata > Lepidosauria > Squamata > Lacertidae > Podarcis > Podarcis gaigeae. Next base: position 26,596,573 of record NC_139691.1, on the reverse strand, counting down.
CAGATTCCAAAGTAGCTACCATGACCAAGACCAAAGAGCTGTCCAAGGATGTCAGGGACAAGCTTGTAGACCTGCACAAGGCTGGACTGGGCTACAAGACTATTGACAAGCAGCTTGGTGAGAAGGTGACAACAGTTGGTGCAATAATTCACAAATGAAAGAAACACAAAATAACTGTCAACCTCCCTCGGTCTAGGGCTCCATGCAAGATCTCATCTCGTGGAGTTGCAATGATCATGAGAACAGTGATGAAGCAGCCCAGAACTACACAGGGGGAGCTTGTCAAAGATCTCAAGGCAGCTGGGACCATAGTCACCATGAAAACAGTGGTAACACACTACGCCGTGAAGGACTGAGATCTTGCAGAGCCCGCAAAGTCCCCTTGCTCAAGGCAGCACATATACAGGCCCATCTGCAGTTTGCCAGTGCATGTCTGAATGATCCAGAGGAGAAGTAGGTGAAAGTGTTGTGGTCAGATGAGACCAAAATCAAGCTCTTTGGCATCAACTCAACTCGCCATGTTTGGAGGAGGAGGAATGCTGCCCACGACCCCAAGAACACCATTCCCACCGTCAAACATGGAGGGGGACATATTATGCTTTGGGGGTCTTTTTCTGCTAAGGGGACAGGACACCTTCACCACATCGAAGGGACGATGGGCAGGACCATGTATTGTCAAATCTTGGGTGAGCACCTCCTTCCCTCAGCTAGGGCACTGAAAATGGGTCAAGGATGGGTATTCCAGCATGACAGTGACCCAAAACACACAGCCAAGGCAACAAAGGAATGACTCAAGAAGAAGCACATTAAGGCCCTGGAGTGACCTAGGCAGTTTCCAGACCTTAATCCCATCAAAAATCTGTGGAGGGAGCTGAAGGTTCAAGTAGCTACACATCAGCCTCGAAATCTTACTGACTTGGAGAGGATCTTCAAAGAGGAGTGGGACAAAATACCTCCTGAGATGTGCAAAGCTGGTGGCCACCCACAAGAAACGTTTAACCTCTGTAACTGTCAACAAGGGTTTGGCCACCAAGTACTACGTCATCTTTTGCAAAGTGATCAAATACTTAATTCACTCATTATAATGCACATCAATCTCTGACTTTTGTCTTCTGGGTTTCTGGGGGCCTTCCTGTTGTTATTCTGTCTCTCACAGCTACAATAAACCTACCATTAAAATTATGGACTGGTCATTTCTTCATCAGAGGGCAAACGGGCAAATTTAGCAGGGGATCAAATACTTTTCCCCCTCACTGTATAGAGTTTACTGAGTTGTTTCACAGGAAATTGGTAGACGGGGGGTGGTGGAATTGAGCAGAAAACAAACAGAAGCAAACTGCTTAGTAGCCCCCCCCCCCCCACTTAAACTTCTATACTCTCAATCAAAGCCTCCGATTACAACTTTTCATTAAACATGAGCATGCAAATATACTCTAAGCTCTGGCACAGGATGGCTATCATGTCATAAAATCATAGAATTGTAGAGCTGGAAGGGACCTAAAGGGTCATCCACTCCGAGCAGCCAAAGATGTACAGATCCAAGTTCAAATCCTTACTCAGCCATGAGACTCGCTGGGTGACCTTGGAGCAGTTTGCTTCCTTTCTTTTTTTCCCCAGTGCTGTACCTCAGTGGGCAACAGGCAGTCAGCATGTGGTGTTATGTGCGTGTTTGTAGGGAGGCAGGAGCAATTTCTAGTGTTTTCCAATAAATGGCTGAAACTATTTAAAAACACACCTCACCCTTGAAAAGGTACGGCTGAGGCTGCAAAACAGAATTATGTCTGCATACATTAGAACTGCATTTTGGGTTCTTCCAAATTCCTATCACTCAACAAAATCATTAGCAGCATTATATTGCTGTCAAGAGAAGGGAAGAATAAATCCAGCCGCTCCGCCCCTGCTTTGCCATCCACAGCGGTGGCAAATGAAGCATGTCACGATCTAAAAAACAGTGCAGAATAGTAATGGCTAAAGGGTTACAGAGTAGCATTCTCAGCATAATCCCTCTGCAGATTTTAAATCTCTCCATACGGGACCATGCATTCTTTCTACACTACACATTGTTCAAAATTGCCAACCCTTGTAGAACTACAAAGGTAACCCAACAAATATAACCATTTTGGAAATATTTTTTTAATTATCCAATATTTTTTAATTATAGTAATTAAATAATTAATAATTAAATAATTATTTTAAATAATTAAAATATTTTTTAAATTATATTTGACAAACCTGAATATTCAATAACTTCTTCAGGTGACTTTCCTTCCACTTCACGGGCAATATTATCTATATCATCTCGTCCATATTTTTCATTAGCTTTAATAAACTGGTTGAAGTCTCTTTTGTTCCAGTTTGTAAAACCCTGTTAAGCAAGAAGTTGCCATTAGGTGAAGGAGGAAATGTTTTGCTAGATCTTGCATCTTAGAAGGATACAGTTGGATTTGCTCGTTAATGCTTCGGTACAATGTCACATAATAATTACAGGGGTTAATGATCTTGCAGGATTTCCATAAACATCTATTATCCAAGGTTTATTACTCAGTCATAAAAAGTTGAACGAGTTATTTTTGCACACAGCTCCCCATGCATCAGGGAGAGAAGCTTTTTATTCACGCTTGTAAATGGCATTTCTTCGAAGAAACAAAGTTCAATTCAAATCTTAATGGATTTTCACTTATATCACACTTGAGCAAGCACAAGTAACAAATAAAATTGCAAGAGTATGAGGGCACTTGTCCAGATGTCACTGGCAATCTCCTGGGCATCCTGGAACTAAATGCAATAACATTCTGTTTTGAATACTTACAAAGCAAATGGTGAATGAAATGAACACCTGGATAGAAAGAAAATGGAGCCAAAACACCCATTTCCCTACACCTCCTCTATCAATACAATTGCAAGAACTTCTTGTAGCAGATGCAAAACAAAACAAAACAAAATACCCCAAAGCTAACATTGTATATTAAGTCAGAATTTTAAAATCCCTCGGGTTCTTAACCCACTAGAAGTTGATTTATAAGTTACAAGAATAATGGCAACTTTTAAAAAAGAACTTCATGGAGTTTCTAGTAAAAAAAGCTTCCAAATTTCATCTTTATCATTTTTACTCCTAGATTCCATAGATAATGAATGTCGGACTAACTGCAGACATGACACTCAATTCACATTGTTGTAACAAACAAACTGTAAATTATTTCTGACATTGTGCATAAAGGAGAGCAAACTGTTCTATACAACAGACTGGATCCAAAGCTTCCATTGCTCCAACAGAAAGTCTTCCCCTGGTGGAAAAAAAACTTCATAGGTCAACAAAGGCAGTTCTTCCATCAAATAAAATCTACTTTCATCAGAGGAAGGGAACGTTTGTATCCACCACAGTTTAACAAGGAATGTCTGAAAAGAAAACCAATGGCAATGAGAGGCATCATATCTACATAAAGTTTTGCTGGTTTAATTCTAATTGCTTTTGGGTGAATAAGAAGTGAAATGCATATTTGTATTTCAAATATTAACTGAAGCCTATAACAGCAGCTCTTCTATTTATATTCTGTCCTTAATACGTGACAAAAAGAAGAAGAATGCTTTCAAACAGCGAAGGAGTAGATAGAGTCATATGGCTTTGGCTTGATCAAAGGTATTACAGAGAAATAAGAAAAACTCCAGGTAGTTTGGTATAGCTCTACTTCCAGAGAGCAATACTAGTATTAAAGATTTTTAAACTGCCTACACAGAAACTAAGAGCGATATGGCTGATACTGTACTTTCAAGAGATTCACTTCAATCAACACAAGGCAATTTAATTTTTCAAAGGACAATTACTAAAATAACCATTTAAGAACACCACTCAAGAATGTGACTACTTACATGCAGCAAAGTATCTGAGAATGTGAGCAAACCCTGCACTTCCTTCCTTATAATTTTTAAAAAGTCAAGTGAGCTAAAAATGATCTTCAGAGTAACCCAAAAATAATTATGTAAGTGTCAACAAGACAAGTTAAATGCATAAAGTAAATCTAAGTTTTGAAAGCTGAAGTGGACAGCTAAAGAATGCCTCATTTGAGAGTGCCAGAACCTATCCACTGTAGCGTACACAACTATGCTATTCGAAGGAAGATTAATAACGTAATCAATGCAAGAAGAAAACCATTCACTCTTAGAGAAACAACGTGATCTTTCCAAAGGAACTGTCGGAGGACTTGAGATTCAACTTGACTATTGTTGAGTTCAGCTGCTCTCTTCTCTGAACTCTCATCCACCTGCACCTTTTTGTGGAAAGAAATCACCTGACACATCAGCGACAGCTTAGCAGCTGCCATTCTGAAAATAGAAGAGCCTAACCAACTTTGTCAGTTTCCACACACACACAATCCAAAACAGAGGCACTGCAACTAAATCCCTTCAAATTAATGTAACTATGAGATAATTTGTAAGATCAGATGGTGGTATCTGCAGTTTTCCATAGGAAAACTAGTTATCACTGCCTGCGTTTACTGCACATGGCTGTTATCAACCTTTTTTCATCACAATCTAGCTTGTCACACAGTAAGCACACAAGCTTATAAATGTTCTTCTTTGTTTATAAGTTCTTCTTTCGTTAAAGAAAAGAAATTTAAAAGCCATTTACCTGGGTAAGAAGTCTTTCTTTCTCTTCAGTCTCTTCTGAAGTAAGAGGAGCTGACTCATCAATCTTCCGCTGTTCCTCTTTCTGTACCTGAGCTGCATTTGGGAGGTCAGGGTTTCTGGGGACCTAAAATCAGTAGCGGAATGAATGTATAGTAAAAGAGCAATGCTATTAAAGGTTCTGTATATAGTCCTATCTATCTCCCTTTACTGCCTTTTTGAGAAACACTAGTCGGGTGGGATTGATGCGCTTCTCATCTACTGAGTATTTGTTAGAGAAGGAAATATTTCCCTAGCATGTGGCCGCTGGTGGAGAAACATCTTTTACTTGTGTTTACAGTCCTCAGAAAGTTCTTCAGGCAAGGTGAATGTAGCATATCATAACTCATCCATCTATATTTGTCCTTTTATAGCTTGCAGGCTCTTGTCCATGGAAATGTAATGATAACTGCAACTAGCAAGCAACCACTGCACCTCAAGAGGGTTTTCTTTCAGTCTTTCAGTGTTCTCAGATACCACAAACAAGAAAGAGAAGGGGAGGAGGAAATGTATGTGTGTTACTCCAGCGATTAAACAGTGAAGAAGACATTAATTCCTATAGTTAGGGTAAAATGGAATGAACACAAGTTGCAATTATCTGATATCAAAAGAATGTTTTAAATGTGTTTTTAGTGCTCTTTATTTCTTTTAATATTTCTAACTTTTCCCCAACTACAGTGATTATTAGAACCCCAAGGCCCTTTCGGCAAGCACCAACCTTTTCCACACCTGGCATCATTTACAATCATTATCACTGAAACTGATCTCATGCAACTGGACCTGTTAGTTCTCTGGACACCTCAGCTGAAACTGTATCAACAGTGGTATCAAGTTCAGAGTGAAAGTGAACAACTTTACCATCGGAGTGCTTAGAAAATTTGTCAGAGCAAGACTCTGATGCTCCATTGCCCATAACCTTTGGGGCATATCTCAACAGTTCATTAACCACTTGGAAAAGCTCTCCTGGGCAGCTAGCTGAGCATGTGAAAAATAAGAAAAAGGTGGGAAAATAAGCCTACTTTGTGCCTACCATGTGGCAGTGATGGCAGCAATCATGTGCTCAGTGGTATTTTCTATGAGATTTCTGGCACTCGCACCCCAGCTGACACCTGTTCTGCTTCCTTGCCTGTAACTCTCCTGAAAACAGGGGCAGGGGGAGTAGTACAGGTTCCTTGTCACCAAAAAAGGGCATATAGGTTTGTGTCCTCCTCACCATTCTAAACTGAAAAAGAGCCTTGACAAGAGCACCAGCCATGTCAACTGGAAAATACCCCAGAGCATTCAGTAATCTTTATGATTCCTTAAGTCTCTATGGGCAAACCATCTCAGTAAGTCCCCCCACCTTGCAGGAATGGCCTGGCATGGGCAGGGGGGTGGGGGAGAAAGAACTGCCACTGTCAAGCCAGGCATTGCCAGGAAATAACTCATGCATGGCAATGGAAACACTAAAATACTCCCTACACACTATAGCAGAAAGCATATCAAGGACCTATCCTGCCACATGCATTTGAGCCGTGATGTAGATGTACTGAAACAAGCTCATGATTGTGATGGTGACCATGAAGTCCCAGGCAGGCGCTTTTAAGGCAGATCCAGTGTGATACTGGAAGTCTCCCGGTATCTGCTCTATCTGGGGGAGGCCATCTTGGCTATGGAGACTGTTGGGCAGTGGGATGGATAGTACAAAAATCCCTGCTTTGTTCTTTGAACTGACACTAGGCACAGATCATCAAAGCCAGCCTCCATGCATAATCAGTTTCCTGGTTTAGATAGATTCTTAAGGAAGAGCCATAATGATCCATTTGTCTTGATGCTGCATAAGGAACAGAGGAAAGCAACATAGGGTTAGATCAAGATATCATGGCTTCCCCACCCAAGTCTGAATAATACACGAGAGGTTGGGACCTTCCTCTCCAATAAGACTGTGGATGATAAATGTCTTATAGTGGATGACCTGGTGACCAACTTGGTAACTTTCCTGGTAAGGGCTGTGGGAAAAGCCAACCTATAAATCAATCTCTGCCTCTGTGAGAGAGATATCTTTGAAATTAATACACAGCTGATATTTGACGCCCAAACACTTGACCCATATTACACACTATTGGAACTGTTTGACAGGTCAAATAGGATCTTAAAGAACAAGTAAATTATTCTCTCTCTCATAAACTAGAGGTGATGAGAGGGCAACAGAAAAGAGATCAATTTGAGACTATTTAGTTTCCCTTCCTTGGATATAAAAATGCAGAGAAGCCCAGCAAGATGGCCCCAGCAAAATATTGGTGTGGATATCCTGAAGTCTATGTGGAGAAATTCAATCTTTAATTTTTCCATATTTGCTAGTCAGAAACTCTGTATTTTCTTTTAAAAAAAAAAATAACTGAAGGGCATCATAACACATTCAACATTAAATATTCACATACTGCTTTTGACAGCTTATTAAGTTTATATTAACTGTACTGTCATATTTCATATTGCACCTTGAATTGCAGTGTGGGGTCTTGGTCCTGTTTATCTCTGTGAATGAAGTGGGTGGGGCTTTTTTTGGTAGTTTTATTTATTTGTAGATATCCAATGACTGTAATTTTTGTAATACATAAAAACTCAGTAAGAACTGTATTAAAAAAACAAAACCTTGGTAACTCTCCATCCATAGCCTGTCAGACCTATAAGGAAGACACTTCCATACCCGCACCCCACCACTCTTGACACTTCTTCCTGGAGGAAGCTGACGCTATTTGGACCCCGGGGTGGGACTGATGTTCTGGGCTACTGAGCTAACTCACTACTCTGCCCACACGTGTTCTGTCTTTTGAACACCATATGGTCACCAGACCAATTTGAGGAATCAGAAATTGTCCAGAGCGCATGACCTCTCCCCCAACTGGATGGGACAAATAGTTTTATTTGTGTCACTAAGATCCCAGGTACACTATGGAAAAGAATGTTATTTTTGGGATTGTGAAATGGAATTCAAGTCTTAGGACATAGATCTTATACATAGGTAAATGTAGCTAATATATTCTTCAGAAGGAAATATTGCTGATTTTGTTCTGTTTTCTTCTTTTATTCACAGCAATCCTTTGAAATTATATCTATTGTAGTGAGGAAAATGTGCCCATTTCTACTACACACTTCTGAATTCATTTTAAAATGATACTTAACTTCACATAACTGCTATTGAAAAGTAACACATTTCCTATCCATCATATCTAAGAAGCCTGAGAGATATCTTCATGCCAGTTATTTCAAGACAAGAAACTGGAGCTTACCTTATCCCTGACATTGGTTTACAAAATGATATTTCACTGATTTCAGCACATATATAATCTTGGCTTCATATAGAGCATGTTACGAGGCAAATTGTTACCATTGTAAAACCATTTTTAGAAAGCATGGAAGTAATTTTGCCTGTGACTATATAAATTAGCTACTGAATATTTCCATTTAAGCATGTCAGTCACAAAAGCAAAGTTTAGAAACATAGAATTAAATAGCTCTGATTTTATCCTTTGAAGATGAAAGACCATACCAACATATTGTTCTTTTCCAAGCACAATATTACTATTCATACAATCTATCTACAGTGGTACCTCGGGTTAAGAACTTAATTCGTTCCAGAGGTCTGTTCTTAACCTGAAATGGTTCTTAACCTGAGGCGTGCTTTCGATAATGGGGCCTCTTAATGCCGCTGTGCTGCTGGCACACAATTTCCGTTCTTATCCTGGGGCAAAGTTCTTAACCTGGAGCAACCACTTCCTGGTTAGCGGAGTTTGTAACCCGAAGCATCTGTAACCTGAAGCGTCTGTAACCTGAGGTACCACTGTAATCTATGGTTGAATTATTTTTGACAATGTGCCAAAAATGCAAATATTTAAAAGGATGAATTTGGAAGGCTTATTTGGAAACAATGCATAGAAGTTGTAGGGGCAGAACTGTCAAGCAGAACCAAAGGTGGAAGACAGTAGAACCACTAATGTGGAGGCCCAACCTGACAAAATAGCACTCAGAGCTCAACAGCAGTAATCCTAGAAGGGTGTAGTGGTAGTAGCTAGGGGACATCACTGTCACCACAAAATATTTACACAGCCTTAATGGCAGCACTCTTGCTGAGGCACGTTCAAGGCACCAGAATGTCTGCTGTCCCTATTCCTTTGTGGGTTAGGATCAAGCTTTCTATGATTCTAATGTATTCCCCCAATGTTTTTGCTTAATTTAAAAGTCAAGCAGCTGCAGGAAGCCACAACTGGGATCAGAAGGTTACATAGAGAGGAGACTGCTCCTCCTTTTCCTTGTTAAAATCACTTTTGATTGTGTTTGCTCTCACTCCACTTCACCCTTGAGCAAACAATGTAATTTATAATGTCCCCCATTTACATAAGAGCAGGTCATCTAATCATTTTCAAAATGTGGATACATGGAAATCCACATTCCTGCCTCATATTAGGGAAGGGAAGGAAAACAGATCCTTACCTTGTAGCCTATGGTCTTGCGATAATAAAGAATCTCTTTTTCAAGGAGTTCAAACAACCGTGGGGGAAAGAACTGGAAATCTTGAATATTTGGCTGTTTTGGAGGTCGTGGAGCCTTTGAAATTAAACATATATACCATTAATGCTACATGTTTGTCTTTGGACATGTTGCAACATGTTTTTATATAAAAAAGGTTATTAAAGGCTGAGGTTGGGAGGTGGGTGTAACTAGTATGAACTACCAAACTGTCCTCTCACCTTTGGGATTTTTGGTTCACTAACTCGAAGAGCTTCTCTGAAATAGGCATCCACAGCATAGTTGGCTTTGCGTTCTCGTTTTGGAGGCTCTATCCATTCCATCATGCTCAGCTAGAAAACAAATAAGCTCAAAACTTTTAAAAAATACCAAAAGATAATTCTAAGTAGCACATATTTAATTGCTCAATTGGTATTGTTGACAGAGGTGCTTGTTTTAAGACAAGACTAGAATGCAGAAGACTGGAATGAAGACTAGTGCATGTTTCAATAGATATTAAACTACCTGCATTGCTATGAATGGATAAAAGAGCAAATCACTTAGTTCAAGAAGGGTTACTTTAGAATAGCATTTCTTTCAGTTTTTGTTTATTAATTTCCAACTCCTCTTTGAAACCTGATAGTTTTTGAATAAGCAAAAGAAATTAGTTTTGTATGTTTTCATGTTCCCCTTGTAAGCAGACAGTAGACTGGCTAACATTCAAACATGAATTATTATTATGTCATCAACACAAATACCAAACTTCATTGCCACATCCTAATCTGCACTATTAGTGAATTTTTAAAAAAACAAAAAAGCTCTCTCTCACACAAGGAGAGAAACCAATAAAACATTCCAAACACATTAACTTGAAACCAGGCTCATAATCCTTGCCTCGTTAAATGAAGCGGGTAGGCCTTATGTTGCCCTGTTGCATGAATTATAACAGAACTCTAGAACAGAGTTCACTTTTCAGCAAGTTTCTTTCACTTCACTTAAGAAAACTAGCAGTTCTTTGCTTTAACGGAATCTTCCAATCCAAGGTCTGCATTTATTTGTAGGCTCTTAAAATAATGTTAGACATCTACCATGAAATAAATTCCTACTCTTATAACTTTATTGTCCCATTTCGTACAGTGATAGATTGCTTTCATTCATTTCTTCACAGTTATTATTCCCTCACATTATGGACAGAATCCCATTCTAGTATCTTTCTGAACAGAGGCCTCTCAATCTGCCTACATATCCTTTTAACTTCTGTCTTACAGTATTTTTTTTTCCTCTGCATATGCAACAGTTCTACAGTGTTCATGCTGAATACATCTTACATTATTATGGACTCCCTTAAAAACAGGTAAGTGAACTGAGTTAGTTTTCTAATGTGAAACATACAATTATGTCTTGTTACAGCAAGCTTCATTTGTTTTCTCTGAATGTTCAAATTCCAGGCATCAAAAGAAAGATGTTTTCTCAGGACTCTTTCTTTTTGATAGATATACTCTAAGCCCGGTTAATGCCCCTACAAAGTGCTATAGGTAAAGTGAACCAAAGGGGCGGGGGGAGTACATTGAAATCCTACATCTTCCCTACATAACCTGCTCTGAATATTAGGAGTGTTTGTTGTTAACCGGTGGGACGCAGGTGGCGCTGTGGGTAAAAGCCTCAGTGCCTAGGGCTTGCCGATCGAAAGGTCGGCGGTTCGAATCCCTGCGGCGGGGTGCGCTCCCGTCGTTCGGTCCCAGCGCCTGCCAACCTAGCAGTTCGAAAGCACCCTCGGGTGCAAGTAGATAAATAGGGACCGCTTACCAGCGGGAAGGTAAACGGTGTTTCCGTGTGCGGCTCTGGCTCTGGCCAGAGCAGCGATGTCACGCTGGCCACGTGACCCGGAAGTGTCTCCGGACAGCGCTGGCCCCCGGCCTCTTGAGTGAGATGGGCGCACAACCCCAGAGTCTGGCAAGACTGGCCCGTACGGGCAGGGGTACCTTTACCTTTACCTTGTTGTTAACCTCTTTGAAGTGGAACTTTATTCACTTAACAGTACAATACAAACACATTTATACTTATCAGTACAGCAGAAAGGTACCTTTTGTTTTCCTCTATAATCTTCACCTTCAAAATTGTACAAACTCATTTCTGTGTCCATAGTGAAGTTTCGGAGAGAGCTCTCACCCATTTTTTGCAAACGCTCATTCATTTCAGCTGTCTAAAGCAGGCCACCAAAAATAAAATGAAGTTAATCTTTAGAAAAGCCATTTTTCATCAATAAAACATAAAAACTGATTTGATAAGATACTTGAAAAGCTAAGTCAGACAGACTTGATTCTTTTTTCTTAATTCAAAGCAGATGATTTTTATAGAGACAGAAGATGAGCAACAATGAAAGTAATGGTAACATACAGCACCATCCAAATCCTCTCACCTTTTTTTCACCTCTTTCTAAAATAGTGGTAATATCTTCATCAGTCAGTTCACTGTCCTTGGAAGCAAATACATGTGTTGCTCCATGTCGGATCATCTGTAGCATTTCATCTTTTGCCAGTTTATTAGACTGCTGATCAATAAGTCTCCCTGACACAGGAAACAAAGTCACAGTTTTAATGCAAAACTTCTCAGCTTTTTCATACCAGAGTTATAAAGGGACTCCAATTAGAACCTGTAGTAAGGCAGAGGGGTAAGAATGAATCCTAATACATGATTTACAACCCAAACATGCATAAGTTTTAAAAATAATTTCTATAGCTGTAGGTAATGAGCTAAAGTAAGCATCACATTAAACTAATGCAATTTTATAGATTCATCAAACTAACTCTTGAGCATTTTTTCTTACTTCAGAGATGGAGAACTTTTTGGCTCCATGGATCAGAAACTTATCAGGATCAGCCTAGCAGGCCAAATTTGACCAGAGGGTGAGGATGCCCACCTGACAAAATCTCTTCTACGGCTTTGCAACATTCCTCCTACAAGCCTGGACAATCTGAGGTTTAAAAAGGAAACGTGGGGAGATTTACAAAGGCTTTAAGACAGCCCCTACACTCCCATTTCAGCCTCTTGAAACATAAGTGTCCTGTTTGAGGCGCTTCTTCTTTAAGTAAGTGAATGGGCAACGGCAGCAGGGTAGGTGCTCGCCCACCTCACTGCTGTCACTGCCCATCCACTGACTTTTGAAGCACATGCTGCTTCAAACAGGGCTTTTGCAATGTACTTTAATCCTTGTTCATCAGATGATAGGAATAGGCATGCAGCCAATGCAGGATTAAATCCTTTCCTCCCACCACTATCTGATGTCCCCAGTGACATCAGCTGATGGAAGTGGTGCAGTCTGGGGAGGATGGCTTCATGACTCTGTGGCAAGCCAAGACTGGTCCATGGGCCGAAGGTTTGCCACCTCTGCCTTGCTGTCGCTGCTAAGGAACATAACATATTTGGAAGGCATAGCCTGCTTGTTTGGCATTGAGGGGCACATCAGAAATGTAAGATAGAAGGATGCTGAGCATTCAGTGTGTTTCAGCTATATTACATTAACATAGCTTAGATATTTTTATGACCACAGTGGCCATTCAACTAACATTTGTGGACAAAAGCATTTATTTTGCAATATTCTGGTTCATATGTGAAAAATATGAGACAGGCTTTGAAAATCTTTACGACTTCAAAATCAGAAGAGATGTTGAGCAAAGAAAATAGTCATCTTTTACAACCATTTTTTGTTTCCAATCCCAATTATTTCACACAGTATTTTTAGAACATCCCCCTGGAATCCTTAAGTGCCTAGAGCATCCAAAAGCTGACATTCTAACAAAGATGTTGCAGACTGCAGAAAAATCCCTTGAGCTTATGTATGGCTTATGAGTTTTATGTTGCCCACCCAGCATTTATATATTTTATTTCTTTTTTTAAAAAACTTGATAACAAATGGGATGCCTGACCTACATAATGTTTCATAGTCACAAAGTTTCAACTACTTCAATAGAGCTTTCACCAGCTGAAAGCTAAGTTCTAATCTGCTTTACAAAATTAATCTTTGCTAACATTAAGTCAATGATTAGAGTAACACTTTACATATCCTAACCATAAAAAGCCTGTTGGTTTTGAGGGTCTTCCGCGTGAATGAGTAAAGAGTGGCCAATAATTATCTATGCTGAAATATCTTTGCTACGAAAGAGCCTGATTTTATCTTAAATAATTGCTTTTTGTTTGTATAACAACTCACTCATCTCTCCAAAATAATTGTGTGTGGGATGACAAATGGCACTGTGACTCTTTTTTATGACACGAAACAGAGATGATCAGATAGCGGCTTGCCCAGCAAAAAAAAATTAAAAGCTGGGTTTCCTAGGTGCATTGCAAAACACTCTACTAGAATATCTACCTAACTATCTATCTATTCCTTTTCATGACAAACATTTGCCACCTCAGGCACATGATGACCGCGGCCGGTGCAGGGAGGGCCTCCAGAATGGACACAAGAGACTGGTATTGAGTTGAATTATGCCACAACTTCATTGATTACAGGAAAGGAGGTTTGGCTATGGCAATGAGCATGTATCCAGCAACAGGCAGCCTGCCTGCTACCTGATAGGAACTCAGTGGGGTCAACCTTGTGCTGCTAAGTCGCCCCCAACATGGATTGGGTGCCATGACACTGCACAGGCCGCCATTGGGAGAGTTGAATTGGCCTATTTGTCTCCCTGTGGACTCCCAGACAGTCACTCCTCTTGGACCCCTCTAACAGGGTTCCCTTGAAACAAAAAACTCACCCAATGCCTTATCCACCAAAGTGATGACGGATGCTATGAGGTAGGCAAAAACCTGCAAGCTGGACAATTCGTTTATAGGAGAAAATTCCTCCCTATCCCCGAATATGGCAACCACATAAGCCATAGCAAGCTTGCCCGTTTTCCCCAATGGACAATCCCTTAACAGTCTGAGCGGGTGGGAAAATCCTGTGTTGATCTACAGAGAGGGGGCCTGCACCTGGCCGCTCCCTTAAATATGCCAGGGGCGGGCTCAGCCCCCATGCTCTTCCCCTTGATGGGCCTTGCAGGCACTGACCACCCCTACCTGGAGGTTCATTGCAGCCGGAGGGGGGTGGCACCAGGTGACCATCCACTCCCCCGGCCACGTAGGAAGGTAACAGGCTCCCCGGACCAGCCGCGGCCGTGCCATGCGGCAAATGCCGCCCACCCGGAGCCCCAGGTGAGCGACTATTTAGCCACTAACAGTTAAATATTACGCAGTACCTTGCTGTATAACTATTGAGTCTAGCCTCAGTTTTATCTCAGCTCTCTCTACAATTCTCTCTTCAACAGTGTTGTCTGTGATAAGTCGGAATACTCGAACTCGCTTCTTTTGACCAATACGATGTGCTCGATCCTAAATCACAAAAATAGCAAATTTAAATAAAAGCATCCTGGCACATCTGTAATTGAAATTCTGACAGAAGAAAAGAAAAAAACCACACACTGCCCTGTAATTATTAAGGTTAGCACAAATGAAAATATTTTTCATTGTTGTTTATTTTAATTGTTTACCCTATTTTTAGAAGTCCTTCAAAGCTGGCATGTATTAACATAAGCAGCTTGTTATTCTGTTTTCTCTTTTTCTCAATTCATTTTAACGGCAGCAGCTGCACCAAGACTTGAACTGGGGCAAGCCATTGCAAAATCTACTTATTTTTTTCTTTAACAGCATGAGATACCACTTTTAAACTTTTGCTTTTTCAGCAGGCCTTCAGCTTAATTGAAACATGGGAAACAGGTAGCCTTCCAAAGGATATTTACTGGGCGGCAACACCCATAGTCCTATATCCTGGCAGAAGCTGATGGGGGCTGGGAGTCCAACAACATCTGATGGCCAACATGTTCCCCACCCCATCTCAGATCGTTAATAGTGTTTTAGCTCTCCCAAATGATTCGCTTCTATGTGCTTCTGTTTTAATATTTATTTAATTATTTATTTGTTATTTTGTTATGATTTTAGAGGAAATACAACAGCCTAAGTGCTTAAAAAAAGCAGAAAAGTGGATATAGATATCCATTTTTTTTATCCATTTTTTTAAAAATGGATTTCCTAGTCAACAAAGGTTTAGCAACTGCTGCATTATCCACATTCAGAAATATTCTGTTAACTGTTCTCTTTCGGGTCTGTGCAATGTGGCTATGCCCAAATGCATCCATGTGACAATGTGCTGCACTGCATTGGCACTTCTATGTGTGTACCTATGTTCTGTCTATGAGCATTTGACAGACCCCTATATTGAGATACTAAGACTCCACTTCATCCTTTAACTCTTGCATAGTTCCTTGGGATAAATTCCCCAGTCCACTGCCAAATCTACCACAAATGAATAGACAGCTACTCCTCCTCTTAACAGGGAATAAATTGGACATTTTTTTCTTCCCTGGATCCCTGCAGTTGTTATGGGCTCACAGCTGCAGGTCCTATTCATACCTATAATGTGGTGCTGATGATACCAAGGTCGCAGGTTCAATCTCCTAAGGGACAGCTGCATATTCCTGCATTGCAGGGGGTTGGACTAGATGATCCTCAGGTTCCCTTCCAACTATGATTTTATGATTTTAACACCAACCATGATTTGGTATTATGAAAGATAGGCCCAGGTGCTTCCCCTTCCTCTTATATTCACCCACGCCTGTTTGTTATTACACATGAAGCAAGCCAAAGCCAGGTTCCTAGGCTCTTGGCTCTCTGAAAGATTGCTCCAAGCCTGCCTCTCAGCTCCACAGGCACAGCCTATCAGTTCTAACTATCCTGTTGTCACTACAGTAGGAACTCTAGCTTTGCATGAGACATACCAAGAGTACTCACCATTGCTTGTAGATCGACTTGTGGGTTCCAGTCAGAGTCATAGAGGATAACAACATCAGCTGTTGCTAAATTAATCCCCAGGCCTCCAGCTCTTGTACTCAGCATAAAAATAAACTTTCTGCTGTTGGGAGCATTAAAGGTGTCTATTGCTTCCTATAATGGGAAAACAATTTAAATTGCGGGGATTTCATGAAAATAACCTGTTTACAGGGTATTAAAATTGCAAAAGTTGCTTATTTTCCCTGGAAAAGCTGTTGGGCTAAATATGGACAAAGTAAGATCACCGTGAATCAAAATAATTTCCTTCAACTTCACTAGTACCACAAGGCCCCCTGAACCAATGAATCCCAGATAACCTTCTAGATGCTTATTCCTCACAGGTACTGTGTAAATGCATCTTTCACTTGACTGTTTAAACACAAATTAGAAGACTGAATGATATGAAAGAAACTCAAAGGACCATTTAATAACCCTAGATCAATCCCTGTTTATAAGGCATGCCATAAAAGAAATCCTTATTTAGCAAGATAGCACTCAGGGAAGCTTAAATGCCAACAGAGAAATGACTAGCCACCGTATAAGAGCAACTGGACAGCTACTGTCAAGGCTCCAACATGCCTCCAGGATAAAATGGAATGAAAATCCAATGAGCTACATAAATCCTTCTCACCTCTCTCTCTTCATGCGGTGTTTGCCCATCTAATCGACAATACTCATAGCCCCGCCACATACAATAATCTTCCAGTATATCCAGCAGACGGGTCATTTGGCTAAAAATGAGAACCCTGGAACCTGAGAGACAAATAAGTTCTAAGAAAACAATTCATCACACTGCTGAACTTACACCTATATTAAATAAAAGTGTGTTCTCTGTCCCATACACTGCCTCTCCGTTTTACTCTATCCTTTCTTCTACAGCTTCTGGTACTGCTCCTTCCCCTCTATAACTTTCTCTCAGTTCTTAAGTCCCTTCCCCATACTAAAAACTGGCTTTCCCCATTCCAATCTGATGTCTTCTGCTTCACTGGCATCTCCCTAGTCTCAGGAATTCCACCCCAAAGGTCTACAGCAGTAAAAACTGGTCTTTTCAATTTTGGATCCTGATAATTGCAGCCCACTACTTTTCGTCCATTTAAAATACCACTTTGTACACATCTATTTGGCTAAGGTGTGGAACCCTGGGTAGGTGCAATATGTGCCTCTGCAGAACACATACATATTGCACATCACCTTGGGCTGCCCTGCTGAAGGCCAGGTCTTCTACAAGAGTAATGGCAGGGTTTGTTCCCAATATATTACTTTAAGGTTCCCATTTTTAGGCACTGTATTCTTTGCCATATGAATAGATGGATAAATTAAAAGGGATAAATTCACAGACCCACCCGCAGTGGGAACTAAATCTGCACTCTTCCCCAGTTGACTCCAGGTTTTCCCCCATCTAGGCTGCATCCAGAAATGCATCCCATTTGCCCCTTTTCATTCAGTGGGATCCACCAGAGAACCTTAAATCTTCTTTCCCTCATAGTTTCACCCAGGGTTCTGTTTACTTGGTCACGCCACAATGACGAAATACATTTCTAAATGAACAGTGACTCATAACAAGCCCTTCTTACCCTGCTCTTTGAGTTTTGATAGTAATTTATCCAGAGCAACCATTTTGCCACTGTTGGTCACAAGATGAGTATCAGTGGTATAGGGTGGGCCAGGCTCGGCACCATCAAAGAGGTATGGGTGATTACAGCACTTCCGCAGCTGCATCAGAATGTTCAACAGCCGCATCTTATCCATTTTTCCAGCCGAATTTAAGATATCAATATCTTTCATTAGAATCTTGGTATACCTAAAAGGTTATTGGACAATTTAAAAACAACTCTTTGTCCTTGGACGTATGAAAGCATACAAATATGAAGGCATCTAAATCCCAGTGCTTTACGTATTTACACAGTGGCAACTGGCATTTATTTAAGTGTGGTTTGCGTCCCTAATATTATTTTATTTTTCTGCAAAATGTGATTCTAACAAAGATTCATTAGCACTAGCTGCACACCCATCAGATTTGACAGTGGTTGTGGACAGGGAGGCCACTCCAAGCACAGACTAGGAGAAAGATAGGAAACAATCGGGCAAGTTTCTGCACATTCTGAAGCCCCCAGTTGAGTTTATCCTGAAGTGCTACTATGGGCCAAGCATGGGCAGGAAGCCCTGCTACACGACCATAGTGAAACACAAATACCCATGTCCAGCTTAGCTCAAACACAACATCCTGCCCCAAAGCTATTGAATCTGGATACTAAAGTGGTAGCCAAGAGATATGCTGCCTCCTTCATCACACACCCGCAAGCCAATTCCTGGCTTACAGGGAGGGACTGCATCTCTGACACCATTCCACTCTTTCTCTGTATACAAATTTCCTTAGTTCCATGTTGGAACTGAGGAAAAAATGTTTTTATACCTAAGGTTCACACCATGTAGAATGGCCTTGCTTCATCTCATCCTGAAACCAAGTTTCTGTCTTCTGTTTCTCTGAGGTGACAGCTCACAGTATAAAACACAGACAGAACATAGGGAATTGGTTTTATTTTTCATCTACATAGATACCTGTATGGATTATAATACTTGACATTTATATAGTACATTTCAAGTGTACAAAGTGCTTCACATACATTGTCTCAGTAATATTTACTATAGTACTGTAAGGTAAAAGGTAAAGGTACCCCTGCCCGTACGGGCCAGTCTTGACAGACTCTGGGGTTGTGCGCCCATCTCACTTAAGAGGCCAGGGGCCAGCGCTGTCCGGAGACACTTCCGGGTCACGTGGCCAGCGTGACAAAGCTGCATCTGGCGAGCCAGAGCTGCACACGGAAACGCCGTTTACCTTCCCGCTGGTAAGCGGTCCCTATTTATCTACTTGCACCCGGAGGTGCTTTCGAACTGCTAGGTTGGCAGGCGCTGGGACCGAGCAGCGAGAGCGCACCCCGCTGCAGGGATTCGAACCGCCGACCTTTCAATCGGCAAGTCCTAGGCGCTGAGGCTTTAACCCACAGCGCCACCTGCGTCCTGTACTGTAAAGTAGGTCAGTACTATTATTTCTCTATTACAGACTAAGGTGCGGGGTTGGGACGGAGATGTGGTAGCTTGCCCAAGGCAATTTAATGAATGTGTAGCTTAAATCATATGTACGTTTGAAGCGGGTCTTTACTGTTAATATGTTATAGTCACTATGTTAGGCCAGTATAATAGACTGATTTTAAATTAAATTTTTAAAAAGAATCTTACCATTCCCTCTGCATTTTGCTGAGTCCTAGATAAATTTTTACTTCTTTTTTAGGTGGCAAGCTCTTCTCCACCTCAGCTTTTATACGCCGTAACAAAAATGGCTTCAAAACCTAAAAATCAACACATTTTACACATTGCTACAAGTCTGCATTTCAAGTATTTGTTTTGCCAGTGTCCTAGACTTCTTATACTGCTCTTGTGATGCCTTTTCCTAATCCTAATTTTTTGAGGCTACTAGAGGTGGGAGAGCATGCAGAATACATGACCATTTCTCATGGTGTTTCTAGGAGCAACAGGAGCAACTGGAATCCCCGTACACAGAATGTATCTCCTAAAGACCTTGGTATCACAAATTGTGAAAGGGAAGTTTCAAGATGCACCTCATTCTAAATACATTTACTGAGTGTATAGTATAAATAACTGGATGCTTTGCTTCTGTTGGGAAAAGACACAAAGGCACACATTAATAGTTATGTTAATAAGTAGTAAACAAATGGCTGCCTCACCAGAATTCCACAAATTCTGTCTTATATCACATCACAATATACACAACACATTTCTCAGAAACGTACATTAAGATGTTATGCTAAGAATAATATACTATTCGTACAATACGATGGAAGAGAAATTTAATTTATTTCAGAAAGCAGAATTGCCATACTTACCGCGTGAAGTCTCTCTACAAGTTTTTGATCACCAAGGCAATTTTTAGTGTCAAACCATGAATCAAAGTCCTGTAAAAATTATGTTGTTGTTACTGGGTTTGTTGTTACTGTGTTTATACTTTCAAAACTCAAGGGGAAATTTTAGTAAACTAGAAACGAAGCTGTCCACTGGAAACAGTGTGTCAAGTTCTTCCTCCTTTAACATCTAGTAAAGCATACCTATGCCCTGACATTATTATATTTCTGCCATAGATGTGCATCACTAGCAGGGGGGCGTACGTGAACAGGCACAAGCAAATGTCGTTACAAATTGTGAAAAGCATCCCTGTGTCTCATATAATGTGCAGATCCACTTAAAATGTGGCCCAAAGTGGCTGAACCAACTTCTCAAAGCAGTTCCACCTACCCCTCCCTTCAAATGCTCGTGTAGAGTACACTGACTAAAAGCTAAGTCAATAGGAAACAATGCAGTTCAGATACACCAATACTATAAACTAATACTTGCATCTGAAAGATGCAATGACGATTTAGTCCCTCTCCTCCAGTAAAATGTCCTCTACCCACAGTGACCATTTCAGTTGCACATTATGCAACTTCACTATGTAACAGTACAGTCATACCCATGTTACGTCCGCTTCATGTTACATTCTTTCAGGTTATGCCCCACGGTACCGGAAAGGGTTACTTCCGGGTTTCACCGCTCGCACATGCACAGAAGCGGCGAATTACAACCTGCCTATGCGCAGATGCGCCACTGCGAGTTGCACTCTTTTCATGTTGTGAATGGGCCTCCGGAACGGATTGTGTTCGCAACCAGAGGTACCACTGTATTAAGAATCTGCTACATAATTTTTTTCCTAACTTCCCTCTCTATTCATTTACCTTCTCTTAAGAATGTAAACCATTATAATATTATAAAAAGATAACTTAAATTATTGGCAAAAGTTAGGTTACCATATAAAGTGTGCAAAACCAAAATATAGGACTTTAACATAATGTACAATCTCACCTCTGCAGAATTGAAGACATCAGGCAAAAGGAAATTGAGCAATGCCCATAGTTCATGAAGATTATTCTGTAAGGGAGTTCCTGTTAATAGCAACCGATTTGTTGTCTTGAACTCTCGAACAATTTCAGAGAGCTAGGAAATTTTTAAGAAGAGCACTTGTTACTACTACATTACTACCATACTCCAGGATACATTTTTTACAAATGAAAGTACCATATTTTTCCCTCTATAACACGCAGATTTTTTCTCCTAAAAAGGAAGGGGAAATGTCTGTGCGTGTTATAGAGCGAATGTGTGGTCCCTGGAGCCGAAAAATCAGGCAGAAATCAAATCGCCAGACCAAAATCAAATTGCGGCGCTTCACGGAGAAGGGAAAACTGAAAAGAGGAAGCGGCTGCTTTCCTGCATTCTGCCTCAGGGTCTTACTGCCCACCCTCCTCTGTTTCGTTGCTGTGTTTGCTGAAACGGAACAAAGAGCAGGGAAAGCCCCTCCCCTCCAGGCAAGCTCCGGTGCTGCTGGGGGAGAGGGAGAGAGAGGGGGGAAGGGAGAGAGAGGGGGGGAGGGGGAGGGAGAGAGAGGGGGAGGGAGGGAGGGAGGGAGGGGGAGAGAGAGAGAGAGAGAGAGAGAGAGAGAGAGAGAGAGAGAGAGAGATGGCTGGCTGGCTGGCTGGCTTGGGTGGGGGAAAACTTTTGCCTTTCTTTTCTCCAACCCGTTAAATCCCTCTCCTGCATTCTTAGCCAGCTGCTTCTCTGCACACCCCTCTAATGTCCCTTCTTTGTTTTTCCTTTGCTCCCCAATTAAAATGTGGTTAAAAAGCATGGATCCACATGGATCCTCAGGATCTTTGCATTGGGTCACCCCAAATTCACCATCAGATCACATAGCATGTCCATGGCTACAGCCTGCCCCCCCAAAATCACGCACCCACTGTTGCCTGGGGCTGCAATGGTGCAAAAACGTGGTTACAAAGCATGGATCCACATGGATCCTCAGGATCTTTGCATTGGGTCACCCCAAATTCACCATCAGATCACATAGCATGTCCATGGCTACAGCCTGCACCAAAAAAATCACGCACCCACTGTTGCCTGGGGCTGCAATGGTGCAAAAATATGGTTAAAAAGCATGGATCCACAGGGATTCTCAGGATCCTTGCATTGGGTCACCCCAAATTCACCATCAGATCACATAGCATGTCCATGGCTACAGCCTGCACCAAAAAAATCACGCACCCACTGTTGCCTGGGGCTGCAATGGTGCAAAAACGTGGTTACAAAGCATGGATCCACAGGGATTCTCAGGATCTTTGCATTGGGTCACCCCAAATTCACCATCAGATCACATAGCATGTCCATGGCTACAGCCTGCACCAAAAAAATCACGCACCCACTGTTGCCTGGGGCTGCAATGGTGCAAAAACATGGTTACAAAGCATGGATCCACAGGAATTCTCAGGATTTTTGCATTAGGTCACCCCAAATTCACAATCAGATCACATGTCTGTGGCCACAGCATGAAGCCCAAAAATGATACATCCACTGTTTCATTCAGAATGTTTTTTCCCTTGTTTTCCTCCTCTAAAAACAATGTGCGTGTTATGGTCAGGTGCGTGTTATAGAGCGAAAAATATGGTACATACAAAGTATTTCAAAATGAAGCTCCAAACTCCCATAACCTAAGATAATAATTACAAGCATTATTAATAGTTCAGATGTAACAGTTAGTGTTTTAAATTCTTCATTTTTTCCCTGCCTGCCATTCTGAAAGGAATTATTTTTTAACTTCCTATTTTTTTTACCTCCTATTGCTTCCTATTTTCTCAAAGTGTACAAAAAGTTATCCTCCCATTCAAGAGTTACCCGATTTTTCCACTATCCTAGTATTCTGTAGTATTTCTCTAGGTATCTACAGAAATAAAGCTTAGGCTCACCTTAGATTTTTCATTCTTGATTCGATGGGCTTCATCAATCACCAGATACCTCCAGTTGAATTTTTTGAAAACCGACTTCTCTTTAATTACCATTTCATAGGAGGTAACACACACATCCCACTCTCCAGGCATCATAACATCGCGGATAAAAGCAGCCTAATGAAAAATGAACATGGTAAACACTTCTAGATAGGTAAGCTGAATAGGGCCACCTAACTCATTTGGAAGCTGCCCCTGCAGCCATATACTAGTTATAAGGGGAAAGCATTTCAAAAAAATGAAGAAGAAATGGAAGGTGGGGAGGAAATCAAGTTCCATAAAGGCTAATACGATGACTCACCCCCCCCAGTAAATAAATAAAAATCAATGATGACAAATATATATTTAAAAATAAAGGAGGGGAGGGATAAGTGAATGCCTCTTCTGAGATGAACCTTGGTGTGACATATGCATCTTAAAATGAAGTATGTCATTCATTAATACATACAAAACTTTTATATCCCGCCCCTTCTCCAAAGGGAGTCTGAGGGGGCTAGCAAGAATAAACAACACAGCCATACAAAATCTGATAAAAAGTTAAAAAACAAAATCATAGTAAAACAAGAAGAACATTAGTGATGTGTGGTTTAACCTGTAAACTGCTGTGCACAATTATGATGCTATACAAATGCAGTGGCGGAAGGGCATTACACTCCCAACTTGAAAAGCAAATCACTTCTTTACATAGTGCTCACTTACCCTGGCATCCTTGTCTCCAATGAGACAAACGGCACGTAGAGATGGAACCCAGCGTTTAAATTCATTCATCCAGTTGTGCAAAGTCGATTTGGGGACCAGAACCATGTGTGGGCCAGGAATGTTTCGGTAATGTTTCAGATAGCCCAGCAATGCAATTGTTTGCAGAGTCTTTCCTAGACCCTACAATAGTATTAAAAATTATTTAAAGTTATGCATCATTGTTAGCAGCACTGAACTGATTTCCATTTATAATAATGAGTAGAAAAGTTTATGAACATGGTACAATTTATGGAATAGAAATCTGCCATAATTTCAATATATTGCAATATGCAAATTACAACTCTGGTTAGAGTTTGTTTTGAGATAATAAAACTACAGCTTCTCATAAGCATTCCTCTGCAATATGCATGAATTATTACAGAGAATGAATTTTTTAATTACATTTTGCTCTTAGCTATGTTACAACTGAATATTTGAGTCTCAGTCTGTACTACTGCTATGCATTATGCATCTTTTCTTTGAATTACACACAATTGTTATTCCTTGACTCTCTGGGTTCAGTAAATTTTCTACATACCAAAGAAAAAATGCCCACATAATACTAGGAAATGCTAATGGCAGGCAAGTTCTGATACTTATCTCCTCTGTCACCATACTGAATTCTATTTCCACCAAAGTTCAACAGACCTGCTGTCAATGAACCCATGAGAAATCTTTCATGAGCTCAGTCAATTTAGTCAGTTTAGACATAGTGATCTTCATCTGACACATGATGGTTTGTCAGAGAAAGCAAGCATTGTGCTGCCTTCTCTCGTCTTCTATGCTACAACAGTATTAATTCTGCAGTTTGTTAAGCCATAGTTTCCCATTTCATGTGAACCAGGAAACTCTGGTTTATTAATCCTGAACTATAAAAATAAAATGAAACCATGATCAGATCCTGGTCTGTAGTTCAAGATTAATAAACCAGTTTCCCAGTTCAGATGTTATGGGAAAGTGTTGCTTAACGAACTCCAAAAGCAATGTATTGTGGTGCTCATAATACAACACTCTTGATCAAATAAACCATGATTTATTAGACCAAGATCATTATGCCTTAACTGGCAGCACAATTCACAACTAAGAAAATGAATGGGACATTTACTATTTATTTCAATAAGGGTTGGGAACAGTTCGCAACCATTTATTTATAGTTGTCATCTTAGCAGCCATTAATTACTTTCATTACCTGGGGCAAGCAACAATCATGTAGAAGCAACCAGACAGAAAGCTCAAGTAAACTGAGGGTCAATTGGTTCTTCTTTCCTGTCACCCCAATCATGCACCACAAATGACTAACATGGACATAAGACAGGATAAATTTGTTCTTCCATGAATGCCATCAGGGAGTCACATTCTTCTAGCCAATTTCATCTGACTAGCTTATTAGGAATCATAGCTTATCAGAATCACAAAGATAATTAGAAACACCATTGCTTTTAGTAATAGCTGTATGATATCTGAAGACAATGGATTTAAAATCTTACTCCAAATATTCTCCAATTAGCTAATAATTATGGGCTAAGTACGCTGAAGAGACTTATTCCCAAAGTTGTACTAAAACCACCTGGATTACTTAAAGCATAGGAAATGTGGACTCCAATCTAAAACTGTTCTTTAAATTCATGAGTTTAAAAAGTAGTTTTAGGATTTGACAAGGGAGACATCATTGGAGGTCCACATCTGGCTTATGGCCACTGACTTCAATGAGAATTACATTTTTATTTAAAACCATTTTTTTCTGCTTGGAGAATTGTCTTCTTCCAAGAGATATATACTTCACTTCCACCCCAAAGATGTACTCCAAAAAGAAAGCTTTTTACCATTTCATCTGCCAAAATGCCGTTCACGCCATTTTCGTAAAGGGAGATCATCCAGTTCAACCCCCTAACCTGATAGTCTCGTAACGTTCCTCCTTTAACATCTGCAAAGCATATAAAATGTGACTTTTTATCTATATGCTTGATTATAATATTATTTCCTAACTCGTTTAAGAAAATGGAAAAAGATTTTAATAAATATACTCACACGAAGGCGATTCCTCAAATCTAATACACACATTTGAGGTTTTTCGACTTTCTGAAAGTAGCTCTTCATCCTCCTCTTGCTCTGTGCGCCTATGGCGATAACTGAAGAAAAAATGAAGAAACTAGTCAAACCTATGATGTGCTTTCCACAAGGACTTTTTTGTATGCCACAAAAGTCCTGCCTTTTTTCCTGTAGTAGAGCAAGGAATCTCAAATAAGTTGCTCCTCTAACTCACTCCACAAGGAAGGACTATGTGAATATGAAACATGTTCATTAAAGGGTGGGACAGCCCCTGCCCCAGTTCCTTCCTGCCTACTCAATCAGCCATTTCTTCACACGTTTGGTAGCCCTTCTTTTCTCTCTTCACTTCCTTTTGGAGCTACTCTTCATACATGGGACAGGAAAGGAGGATGAATTTAGACCAGTGTCAGGACATTATGCCTACCATCTTTCCCCCTCTCTAGAGCTGCTGAATTCAACTATCTTGGACAATTCTTCAAGCCATGCATCAAAGTCATGCTGAGGAGGCACGGTGGTTTGAGGAGCCTCCTGGGTGCCAAGACCAGCAAAGCAAAAACCATCCTCAGCAGGGCCATGAGGCAGATACTGCAAAGGCCAGTGAGGTCATGGTTTGCTTCAATCTGCCCAACAGGGCCTGGTCTATGACCACAGAGGGTGTTCATACTTGAAGAGGGTATCCTCCCGCTATTAAGTCCCCGCACCTCAAATTCTACTGGAAAACAAAAACCCAGGATTGGCCAGAGAGAGGTGCTTCTCACTGGAGGGTAGACCTTTCTGGGCCTAAGAAGGGAAGTGGGCCTAGTGGCAGTGCACAATCCCAAAACAGTAAAGGGCAAAAAAAATCCTCATTGGCTCTCTTCTCCCCATGCCAATTCCTGGCTTACAGGGAGGGACTGCATCTCTGACACCATTCCACTCTTTCTCTGTATACAAATTTCCTTAGTTTCATGTTGGAACTGAGGAAAAATTGTTTTTATACCTAAGGTTCACACCATGTAGAATGGCCTTGCTTCATCTCATCCTGAAACCAAGTTTCTGTCTTCTGTTTCTCTGAGGTGACAGCTCACAGTATAAAACACAGACAGAACATAGGGAATTGGTTTTATTTTTCATCTACATAGATACCTGTATGGATTATGAAGAGGGCCTAGTGGCAGTGCACAATCCCAAAACAGTAAAGGGCAAAAAAAATCCTCATTGGCTCTCTTCTCCCCATGCCTGAATTTGCTGGCCATCTCAGCTTCAAGAGATGGCACTTTCATTCTCTCAAACCACACCCTACCCTTGTCAGGCATAAAAGCCATGATTCGTCCAGCACAGAGCTGGAGAATAACACAGTCCTGAGGCAGCCATGCTGCAGGGACAGGCAGGGTAAGCAGCAGGCTGCAGCAAAGGTATCAGAGCCCAAACTATCAGCTTAATCAGCTTCACCCTAGCCTAAGAAGCTAGACCACAGGACCCCTTTTAATGAAGGCTCGAGCCATGATCCTCACCCCAGCAGCAAACCTAAATCAAGAGGAGACAGGTTCTGCATAGTAGGTGTGGTCCAGTTGCCATGGGCAAGGAGACACCCCGGGAGCCTCAAGTAGAGCATCTTCCATCTTCCATTCCAGGAGCATATTATGGCAAAGGTTCATTGCAAGATGAGGCTGTACCACAAAGTCACAGTCACTGACATGATAGCTTACTCTGTTTTTAGGTTTTCTAGGGTTTTTATGGTTTTCCGGGAGTGTTTTAGCTTTAGGCAATTTTGCTTATATGTTTGATGGCCAGGAAAGTAACTCCCATGTAAATTGCAAGTTACCTGTACAGGTTTGCATATAAAAGATGCACTGCATTAAACACACATAGCATTTCATATCAAACAGTAATTTAAATTAAAAAGACATACTCTCCAGCCGAAAGTAAGCTCTGCTTTTCATCCTTTTTTATTCGTGGTCGTCCAAGTTTCACTTTCAGGGGAGATGTTGGTGATTTCTGTGCCGCAGGTTGAATAAAATGTGCAAAGAGTTCTGTCTGCTTCAACAGGAATTCAAATCTCTTGGCTCGATCTGTTTTCTATATTCAACGCAACAAACACAGTATTTATTTCATTTATCTTTATTTTATACATTTGTATTTCACTTTTTCAGAAAATATCCTCACAAAGTGGGCAAATGCAGTGTAGAAAAATGACCAAACAACAGAGTACAAAAATACATTTTGAAACTTTTAAATTACCTCAAAGCCTTACAAGAATCCATTCATAAAGAAGCATGGCAGCAAAATAATATATCAAATACAATATAAACTGCACTCTTCCTAATCAAGAATACAATATTTTCTCAACTTCTGTAGTGTAAACCTGAAGATCTCAGAAAAATCTCAGAAAAATACAAGATTGAAACACAAATTACATAATAAAAACAAGAACATAAACAAACCAATAACACACACCCTCCCGTTAACACATTTAAAAGGATAGAGGATGTTAATCAGCCAAAGGTCTGATTGAAGAAGAATGTTTTTGCCTGGCACCTAAAAGTGTATAATAAAGTCACCAGGTGAACCTCCCTGGAGAGAACATCCACAAAGAGAGAGCCACTGCAGAAAAGACCCATTCTCATACTGCCACCCTTTGGACCTCTCATGGATGAGGCATACCAAGAAGGGCCTCTGATTATTATCGCAGGTTCCCAGTAGGAAGAGGTAGTTCCTGAGGTATTGAGATCCTCAGCCATGTAAAACTTCATAGTTCAAAACCAACACTTTGAATTGGGCCTGGAAACTAATTGGCAGCCAATGCAGTCAGTCCAGGATTGGTGTAACATGCTCAAATTGTCTTGCCCTGTGAGGAACCTGGCCACTGAATTCTGCACCAGCCAAAGTTTCTGAACTGTCTTCAGAGGCAGTCCTACGTATAACACATTGCAGTAATCTAACCTAGAAGCTACCAAAGCATAGACAACAGTAGTTAGACTATCACTGTCCAGATTATGGATGCAGCTGGGCTACCAGCAAAAGCTGATAGAAAGCACTCCACACCCGTGAGGCCACCTGAGTCCTAAGCGACAGCAAAAGATCCAGAAGTACCCCCAGGCTGCTTACACACTTCATCCAAGGAAGTATAGCCCCATCAAGAGCAGGCAACCTCCCATCCATCCTGTCTAGGGAACCACCCACTAAGAGTGCCTCATTCTTATCTGGATTGAGCTTCAGTGTGTTGGCTCTCATCTAGTCCATTATCAAGGCAAGACAACAGTCCAGCATATCCACTGAAGGTTCCATGGAGCCAAAGAGCAGTCCCCATCCAAGTAGAAGTGGAACCACTGCAAAGTGGTGCCACCCAGGGAACCAATATGGCTCTACGAAGCAGGAAAGGGAACCCAGGAGCGATCATATCAACAGCCCAATCTATTCAGATGTTCCAGAGGTCAGCCAGCGCTTAGACAGGAGCACCCTTCATATCAGCCAGAATATTCCACAGAACTGTCTTAAAATCCACTGGCTCCATTAGCCACTGAGGGCGGACCATTCCAAAAGGTCCACTGCCTCTGCAGAGAGAAAAGGGTGCTGAAAGTCTAGATCTCAACAGGAAGTGATCTGACCATGACAAGCAACTGATGTCAATATCCCCCATCTTCAGATTATCATTTCTGCCAAGTTGAGAAAACAAGATCCAGAATGTGACCTGCAACATGCATTGGACCAGTGACATACTGTGACAGCCCCATGGTTTCATGGCATATGCTACACAGTTGTTCTTTTGTAAGGATGGCCTAAGTAAGAAACAGCTGGTGCATTGTAGTGGCTATGAAAATAAAGCTGCAATCCTATACACATTTACCTAAGAATAAGCCCCATTAAGATGAGTAACAACATTTTTTTTATTTGTACCCCACCCATCTGACTGGCTTGCCCCAGCCAACATATATAAAAACATGCTTAGGAGTATACATGCTTACACTGTGAACCAAGAGGTCCAGAGTTCAAATTCTGTCTCTGTCACAAACACACTAGGTGACTACTAACAAGCCACACTTTCTCTGCTTCCCATCTCCAGCATGGTAGCAATATTTATCATTATCCAGCTCTACAAGTCTATCTGTAGCTGCTTCTGTGGTCTCCCACTAGAGACCAAAGCCTAGAAACTAGACTATGACAAATGTCAGACTAGAACAGGGAAGGTCTGGACTCAAATCCTCATTCAGCCATAAACCCACTGAATGACCTTGGATCAGTCACCCTTGGGACATCCATCTTTCTCTCCCCTCCCACCATGGTTTCTTCCTAAAATGGCTACAGACAACCTGCAAATGAAAAGAGAAAGGAAAAACTGATCTGTCTGATTTCTCCTGCTCTCTGGCCGATCTCTCTCCCCACCTTCCTCTACGTTTTCCATCTGAAAATAGTTGCAGTCAACCAGCAAAGCACAAACAAACAAAGATATGGGAAAACTCCAGCTATCTGAATCAGCCAAGCGTGTAGTGGGGTTTGGGCATATTTTTTTATATTTGGATAAATGGACAACAAACATTCAGATAGCAGGACCTGCATGTATATACAAATGCTAAGCAGTTTATTTTAATTTAAGCTAAAAAGGAGGATAGCATAACATTTCACCACATGAGGGCAACATAACACAGCATAAAATTTCTTGATGCTTTGAGGCCTTTTGTGGGGGAAAACATTTAACATACAGGATTTGAAAAAGAACAGAATAAAACTGAGCAGAGCTCTATTTAGAATAATAAGCAAGAGCTTCCTGTATTTTCTGGTTACTTCTTCCTTTGCTTTTCTGTCTTTTTGAGACACTGCTCAGGAAGTATGCTGAAGCTAAGGTTTTAAAGAATGAGCAAAGGGGAGATACAATTTTTTTCAAGTCCAAAAACAGCATACACTCTGTAGTAGGCACACAATAATATCCTACACATGTCTATTTAGAAATAATGCTCCCAAGTAAATGTGCATAAGATTACAACCACACTATCTTTCTACAAACTTGGAAGCAACAATACACAACTCCTTCAAAGAACCAGTGAACCAGTCAGGTGTCAGCTGTTTTTAACTTGAAGACTGTCTTAATGTTTGTCTCCTTACTTACAGGAGTTCTTGAGGCATATTTTGAATACTGGCTAACTGAAAAGTCCGATTCCATTAGCAGCTCTGAGAAACTGCAGGGTGGCTGCTATAATGTTATCATACTTGGGCAGCTGAAGTTAATTCTTGACAGAATTTCATAGAAACAAGTGAATGATTAAATGGTGATTATCATTCAGTTTCCTCTTCAATGGAATCTGTAGACTTTCAGAGCTAATTCTTATTTAGCAAGATTCATATCAATAAGAGTTACTAATATGGATATTTTCTTACGTTGTACTATACTTTCGCTCGACAGATCCTAAGCATTAGGTCTTTCTATACCACAATAGCCAACATGGTGCCCTCCAATTCTCATCACACCAGCCTGCATGGCTAGTGATTAAGAATGGTGCTAGCAGCAGTCCACACAAAATCTGAAGCGTAACACACTGGCTATCTCTGTTTTATACTATACTATACTATACTACACTATACTATACTATACTATACTATACTATACTATATTTTATACTGTACTATTTTATATTTTATTCAAATTGTTTAACTTTATTGTCAACAGTGATCTTCATCTTTAGGGGTTTTCCCTCTCAAGGGAAAATCTCTTCTTTTTCTCTACCAAGAAACATTCTAGCAATAGTGAAAAGCTACTATAAATTTCAAACATAATTACAGATTTGCTTGAAATACAAAACCACTGAGTGCTGCCAAAAGTAATGTAATTAGGCTGGAATGGTAACTATGGTTAATGGCATCCAAATAAAGCAGAATCTGGAAGCCAACTTGAAATCATGGCTTCATATTCTGGCTTGTTTGGAAGACATTAACTATAGTTTCCCAATTCTGATATAATAGAAAGCTATTGTTAACTGTAGCTTCCTGGCTTCTCTACTCACTCATGCAAAGGAATGAACAAACTGGTTGTGCATGAAGCTTGTTCCTATCTCATTTTATTAAGCTAATATTTGATTATGCAAATACAGTCACTGCTTGAACAACAGAGAGTAACCCAATCTAACAGAGGACAATGTTACTCTATACTTTTAATGTGTGGAAGAGAGAATTTCAGAAGTGCAACTTTCCTCACTTTTCTGACAAACTGCATCTTCCACATAGTCTTTAAAAGTAGTACATTTGTCTACTCTTCTCTTGTATATGATCATCCTAAGGAAAGATCACTAGAATATTAAAAAGAAGATTTGTTGAGCATCAGTTTTAGAAACAAAACAATGATTTCTCTCAAGGCTACTGACATGAGAAAATGTTTTTACTTTTTAAGCAGTAGTAAAAACTTCTCAAACCAAATGACGGAACCTCGAATAGATGATGTTGTTTGGATTTTAAAAGACATGTAAGACAATTATGTGTAACACACACTTACTCCGTTCACATATAAAATGGGGGTAGAGGGATCTAATTTTAAAGGAGCACAAAGAAAAGTGGACCAAAACCTGCCCTTTTTATTGGCTTACCTTATTGCACTCTGTAACCTTTAAGCAGTTTTCCAACAGACCGGGTCCAATACTACAAATAGGGTAGGAAGGGATAAATTTGCTAAAATCTATGGAAAGCAGTAAAGTAAGATGGGTCTTATGCTTCTTTTGGGTAACAGCAGACTCCTCCACCTCAGCTTTATTATATGTGAAGATACAAACAAATGCCTCAAATTTCACCACACAATTACTTGGGAGCAAGCCAGAGATAGGGGAAAACTGAATTCCACATAAGCATGCACGGGATCAGGCTGCACATACTACATACACAAACTTGTTCTAGTGATTGATTTGGTGTATTAAGGATCCCCTGAATGGGTTATAGCTTGCTGTTTTCACTTTGGCATATATGAACATCAATTAAATTATCCTAATTTTATTCAGATACAAGTGTATTATTTTTAATTATTTTACTTGAAATATTGCTTAAAAGTGGAACTTTAAAGAGAGGGCACATGTTGTGATCTGCCAGGGAAATTCAGCATTTTAAGTTCATTTATGATGTAGTTTTATTTGGGTCTGGGTTAATTTCAAATGATGTCACCTTGTGTTACTCTCAGACTGTTAAGCATTTGTTTTGTGATGGTATCATGAATAAATAATATTTTTTAATGTTTACATATATGCACTTTAAAGCTTCCTAAAACTGTCTAGAAAAACAATCTGTTTTATTTTAGAACAGTTAATATTATGTATACTAATATTTTTACTTCTCTTTTCACCACAACCAAAGCTCAACAAAAACGTAACAAATATATTATCAGATAAACTGCTATATCAGAAAATTTACCATCTTTTCTTCATACTCTGGATCAACATCTTTTTCAGATTTAGATGCCTTTGGAGGGGGCTTTAGTTGAAATGGAGGATCATTTCTCTGTAAACAAAATGACAAATTCTACAATTACTGTGTGTCTAATGGAGGACCAAATTCCCCATTCAACTCACCTCCCCCCCCCCCCCATTGCCTCTGTAAAAATCAAGAAAATACGACTTCTGAAATGAGGGGAAGAACTTGTTTGTGCTTTCAAAACAATGCATATACCTCCGCCACCCACACTGTGAAAAGTTTCCTGCACTCAGATACCACATAAATTTGCTTAAGATTCAAAGAGTGATACAAGTAGTTGTGCCTATGGGCATCTGAACTTAAGATTTTCAAACAGCAACACATCCCTGTGACATATTGTGCACTGCTTTTAAAACTGAGGAAAATTTCAAAAACACATGGTTGTATAACAAGGGGAGACATGTGGGCTGTTGAAAAAGGGAAGTCAAAATTGCACTGGATATGCCTGAAGTTGCTCTTTAGGCTCTTACACAGGGGCAGGGAAAATTCCAGTGCTTTATTTTTTCCAAGGAACATTTTCCATTCCATAAGATCATTAACAGCAATGAATGGATACTAGTTACAAATATATTAGGCACACCTTCCAGTTTCAAAATGTTCATCTTTGTTTACTTAATATAAGTAAAATAAATAAATAAATTAGATCACTCTCTAGGTCAGGGGTTGGGCTAGTTTGACAGGTGGGCAGGAATGGACAGGTGGGCTGGGAATGAGCAAAACTTGAGCAACAACAACATGCTCAAGTATTGCTGCTTGTTCCTGCTGAACCACACAATAAGCCAACAATCATACCTTAAATATGAGTTATAGTTTAGGTGGATATACAAGGACAGCAAACTAAACTGATCATCTGTTCTTTTCAGGTCTCTGTGCCCATAGTGGACAGAAAGTAGGTAGAACCTGGGCAACTGGCCAATGATGGTAACTGCACCTAATGAAAACTACTAAAGAATGTTTCACTATATGGAATCTTCCTGGCTTTTTATGTTTTTAGGTTATGTTAGTTATTCTTCTGATTGTGTTTATTTAACTGATTGTGGTATTGTTTGTTTATATTGCTGTAACACACTCTGGATGGTTAACAAAAATCATAAACAACCTGATGGTCTACAGATTTTGTTGAACTCCACATCCCATCAGCCTGGCAGCATAACCAATAGTCAGAGAATATGGGAGTTTCAGTACCAACACACCTAGAGGACCACAGCTTCCCCACTCCTGCTCTCAACCTGTCCTGTGGACAGCCTCAGTGCACACTTGCCGCCACTGCATTTAGGCATAAGCAAGAGAAGGTCAAGAACTTGCAAGGAGGACTGCTTGGTTCTCCCACCATAACTGAGCTTCACAGTCCTGCTCCCAGGACCTTTCGATGCTCTTCAAGGAATCTTAAACCAAGGATGGGGAAATTGTGATGCTCCTGAAGTTGCTGCACACCATCAGTCTCAGGCAGCACTGTCATTAGCCGAGAAGATGGTATAGCAGATATAAAATGCTGGACTAAGATCAGGGAAACCAGGGTTCAAATCCCCGCCTCAGCCATGAAGTTCACTGGGCCAGTCCCTCACTCCCAGACTATCCTACCTCACAGGGTTGTTGTGAGGATAAAACAGGGGGAGAGAAATACATTCAACACCTTTAGCTCCTTGAAAGAAATGCAACAAGCAATAACTAACACACGCTGGGAACCACAAGTCCCTCACCCTTGCTCTAGTCCTGCCTCCTACAGCAGCCAACCCAGTGCCCCTGGGAAGCCACATAGAACCCGCACATGATGGGTTGGCATCAGCCCTCGCAAAGCCAACCCCTCCCTCCCTCCCACACCGCAAGTGGAATAAACATGTGCCTGGAGGAGATACACTTCGCCTGTGGGCGTTTCTTCCATAAATTAAGTATCAAACAGCAGATTACTCAGGCAAGCAAGGACTCAGCATAGTAAACCTTCCCAAGTCCCTGACCGCGATGGGCTTAAAACGACTGATGAGGCATAGCTGTCAACCTTCCCTTTTTTGCGGGAAATTCCCTTATTCCAGTGCCGTTTCCCGCTGCTATCCCGGATTGTTAGATATCCCATAGACTGTCCCTGGGATAGGTGAGGCTACTGATCCCTTATTTTCAAATCTGAAAGTTGACAGCTATGCTGATGAAGATCAGCGATCCTCCATTCCAGATGTGCTGGACAGCTGCTCCTGTCATTCCCGAGCACTTTTTGCTGGCTGGGCGGCTGATGGGGAGGACGCATCTGGAGGGCCGCTGGTTCTGCAGCCTTGGTGTAAACGAAAAATAAAGAAATGGGCGCGCGAGGGTAAGGTGGGGGGGGTGATGGTCTCTCAAAAGGACGGATGCAGTTTCGTATGCTGGCTCCCCGGAGCTTAGCGCTCCGGGTGGGGTTGTTAAAAAATGAAAATAAAGTGTTCCTCTGAGCATACGCAGAGGTTTGAGGTGATTGTGGCGCGCGATCTAGAGGCCGCCGCCGCCGCCCTCGTCCTCCTCCCCGTTTCCCGCGCCGTACCTCCTCTGGGCCGCCGGGCTCCTGTGAGGAGGAAGAGAAAGCGGCCGAGGTGGAGGGCTCCTCCTCGACCTCCTCGCAGCCCGGGCTGGCAGCGGCTGGGGCCGGAGCCGCTGTCAGTGCTGTCGCCGCCACCGGGACAACGACGTCGGCCTCGGCAGCGTCCATTTTGTGTCTCGGAAACCGCCGGTCGGTGGAGCAGGAGTTGTGGGGGCAGGAGGGGGGGCGGGGTAGGGACCCCCTCAAAACCCGCCCCCCTCCCTTGGCTCCCCCTCCTTTTCCTCCCGCCGCCCTCCCTCGGCAGCGACGGGTATCGCAAGAAACCGCGAGAACGACGCTGGGCGCCTTCGCGCGCGCGGGAATGGGAAGGCAAGGTTGTGGTTGTTATGGTTCGGAGGAGCACGTGACGCGAGACAGGAGGCTCCTCCCCCTTTGAGAAACTGCAGGGGCGAATTTTAAGGGTTGCTTCCAACGGCACTGTCGCACTTTAATAATCAATACCGGTTAATTAATAGCATTTAGTCCCGCTTGAGCTTTTTTTTTTTTTATTTTTGGTTCTAGGTTCCTTCCTCGCTTTCTTTTTTCCCGTAGTTTTTTTCATAAGGAGCGCGGGAAGCTGCTTAAATCAAACCAACGGTCCACCTGGCTCAGTATTGCCTACACTGGTCGGCAGCAGCTTTCCGATGGGCGGGTGGCAGATATTGCACCTGGGTCCTAATGCCCCGCAAGGGATGTGCTGTTGATGCTGTAGCGCTTACCCACAACCCTCGCCCACCCCCAAAAAACCGCATACACAAACTTCCTATTTGCATATTGCTGTCTTTCTTTGTGAACAGTCCGGTCTTTTGATTTCATACAACACATATATGTATGTAATGTATATTATAAAGACAATAAATACTAATAGTCAGAAGGTGTTGCTTCCAAAGTTCCTCTTGTCTGTTAATGATTGCCTTTATCTTTTATACATTTACAGCGCGTTTAGGTGCTAAAGCAACAATAGATATCTGTTGAGAGGTGGTTGGGGTTTTTTCCTACTAGCAATTTAAAAAGTGGACGTTTGCATGGGAGGGGGAAGTTAATAAGGAATCTTCAAACCATTGCCACACCATCGCCTTACATGCATACCGATCCCTATCCAGACAGTCTTAACTCATGCTCGTCGTTTTCCTCCCTTAGTTTTAAACTTCCGACACTTATCATGATGATGTTATCATACTGACGAATAGCATAAACACCAAACTGATTAATTAATTACTAATGCTCGCGAAGATTTGTATTTCCCCCCATAGCTGTCAACCTTCCCCTTTTTTGGAGGGAAATTCCCTTATTCCAGCACCGTTTCCCGCTGCTTCCCCGGAATGATAGATATCCAGTAGACTGTCCCCGGGACAGGTGAGGCTGCTGATCCCTTATTTTCTAGGCTGCCGATCCCTTATTTTCAAATCTGAAAGTTGACAGCTATGATTCCCCGCCCCCCTTCCCAGTTCCCCGCTCTTTCCCAGCGCTCATAACAGAACATGCGCCAGTGACCCCGGAGGGAGGGAGGACAGAACTGAACATGCGTAAAGGCGACTTCCGAGGCTGGTGCCCTTAGGTTGAGCCCTTAAACAAGATACTGTAAGCCTTGCCGCTGCCGAGGTGAACCCATAGATATTGGAAAAAAATGAAGAGGAGCACGTAGCTTGAACTGCCATTACAAACTTTTTAAACAATTAAATTTCTATACCACCCTTCAGCCGAAAAAATCATAAAATTAATCTTCACAGTATTCAACTATAAAGCATGTGTTATATCTATTGATGTATGCAGGCAGAAAGTTCAATACTCCATACATATCGATTTTTTTAAAAAAATTGTTACTTGTCTGAATTTTTAAAGCAATTTCATGAGTAGGTTTCAACATGGTCAGGTACTAATGCAATTTATTCTGTGATCCTGTACACATCTCCACAAAAGTAAATGGGTCTTACTCCTAGGTAAAAGTTTAGGACTAAAAATGCTTAGTCCATTACGACTGGTAGGACCGAGGGCTGAGAAGCTCCAACAATAGACAGAGTCAGACAAAATGATAGACAGAGCTAAATAATCCTAGTTTTGTCCCCATCCTCTGAGAAAGCTCTGTTGGCAGTGCATGACATGACATTAACATTTGAAAACCTTCCTTTTGATGGCACCCCAGTCATGCCTGCCTGGTAAGTTGTGGGTGAACATACCAGACTACACAGCGATTCTTCAAACAGCTCTTGTTTATTCACAAGCCAGAACACAACTGAACTGAAGGGTTCAGTCAGCCTGCTTATATAGAGCTCCAGTACAACGTAACTGTAACAATTTTCTAAAAGTATCCAATCACTGAACGTCACTTTTGATCCCTTATTTGCATAACTATCTACAGTATCCCCCTGCTGGCCCAGGGTGAGATCTTCAGTACATAACACTGCCCTCAGAAGGGAGCTGTCACAAGATCTTGCATTAGTGATTTAGATCAAGAAAATGGTGCAAGAGAAAGAGTCAAACATTATTAGCTTCCATGTCCTGATCCAGCTGAGGAAAGGAGGGACAAGCTTTCAAATACTGTAAAAGTAAATATGTAGGATATCCTATCATAAAGGTAAAGATAAAGGGACCCCTGACCATTAGGTCCAGTCGTGGCCGACTCTGGGGTTGCGGCACTCATCTCGCATTATTGGCCGAGGGAGCTGACGTATAGCTTCCGGGTCATGTGGCCAGCCTGACTAAGCCGCTTCTGGCAAACCAGAGCAGCACACGGAAACGCTGTTTACCTTTCCACCAGAGTGGTACCTATTTATCTATTTGCACTTTGACGTGCTTTTGACTGCTAGGTTGGCAGGAGCAGGGACCGAGCAACGGGAGCTCACCCCGTTGCAGGAATTCGAACCGCCAACCTTCTGATCGGCAAGTCATAGGCTCTGTGGTTTAACCCACAGCGCCACCTGCATCCCTATCCTATCATAACATCTCATAAATAATGTATATGGCCTCATAAAACAATGGTGGGCTGAAGGTATTTACAGTACTGTATTATTATTATTATTATTATTATTATTATTATTATTATTATTATTATATTTACATCCCACCTTTCCTCTAAGGAGGTTCTCCCCCTCCCCCAGTTGTTTCCTCACCACAACCCTTGTGACACAGGTTAGGCTGAGAGACAGCAACTGATCCAAGCTCACTCAGGAAGCTTCATGGCTGAGCTGCAACTTGAACCCTGGTTTCGCAGACCAACATTCTAATCAGCATTCTAGATTAGGATGTACTGGTATACAGGTGAAACTCGGAAAATTAGAATATTGTGGAAATTTCATTTATTTCAGTAATTCAACTTAAAAGGTGAAACTAATATATGAGATAGACTCATGACATGCAAAACGAGATATGTCAAGCCTTTATTTGTTATAACTGTGATATTATGGCGTACAGCTGATGAAAACCCCAAATTAACAATCTCAGAAAATTAGAATATTAAATGAAATCAGCAAAGCAAGGATTGCAAATAGAGCAATATTGGACCTCTGAGAAGTAGAAGCATGAATATGTACTCAGTACTTGGTTTGGGCCCCATTTGCATAAATTACTGCCTCAATGCGGCATGGCACAGATGCGATCAGCCTATGGCACTGCTGAGGTGTTATGGAAGACCGGGATGCTTCAATAGCAGCCTTTAGCTCTTCTGCATTTTTCGGTCTCATGTCTCTCATCTTTCTCTTGGCAATGCCCCATAGATTCTCTATGGGGTTCAGGTCAGGCGAGTTTGCTGACTAATCCAGCACAGTAACCCCATGGGCACTGAACCAGGTTTTGGTACTTTTAGCAGTGTGGGCAGGTACTAAGTCCTGCTGGAAAATGAAGTCAGCATCCCCCTACAGCTCATCTGCAGAAGGAAGGATGAAGTGCTCCAAAATCTCCTGGTAGAGGGCTGCGTTGACCCTGGACTTAATGAAGCACAGTGGACCAACACCAGCTGATGGCATGGCTCCCCAAATCAACACTTCACACTGGACTTCAAGCATCTGGCGTTGTGTGCCTCCCCATTCTTCCTCCAGACTCTGGGTCCTTGGTTTCCAAATGAGATGCAAAAGCTGTTCTCATCAGAAAAAAGGACTTGGGACCACTGAGCAACAAACCAATTCTTTTTTTCTTTAGCCCAGGCAAGATGACGTTGTTTCTTGTTCAGGAGCAGCTTGACAAGAGGAATACAACATTTGAAGCCCATCTCCAGGATCCATCTGTGTGTGGTGGCTCTTGATGCACTAACTCCAGCCTCAGTCCACTCCTTGTGAAAGTCCCCAACACATTTGAATGGTCTTTTTCTGACAATCCTCTCCAGGCTGTGGTCATCCCTGCTGTTTGTGCACCTTTTTCTTCCACACTTTTCCCTTCCGTATAACTTTCCGTTAATGTGCTTTGATACAGCACTTTGGGAACATCCAACTTCTTCTGCAATTACCGTTTGAGGCTTTCCCTCCTTATGGAGGGTCTCAATGATGGCTTTCTGCACAACTGTCAGGTCAGCAGCCTTCCCCATGATTGTGCTTCCTACTGAACCCATTGCAGGTGTTATGGATTGAATAGCTACTCCACCTTTTCACAATATTCTAATTTTCTGAGATTGTTAATTTGGGGTTTTCATCAGCTGTACCCCATAATCATCACAATTATAACAAATAAAGGCTTGACATATCTCGCTTTGTATGTCATGAGTCTATCTCATATATTAGTTTCACCTTTTAAGTTGACTTACTGAAATAAACGAACTTTTCCACGATATTCTAATTTTCTGAGTTTCACCTGTATCTCCTTGAAAATTGTGTGGCTTTCCACCTCCCAGTGGTTTTCCAATACTGACAACAATTGTCACTCTTCTTCCTCCTGCCCTCACATGCTAAATTAGGCTGCTGAGATTTAAAAAAAATGTTTAGGGGAAGCAGTAAAAGATATGTGGTTGAAAGGAGTGAGAGAGTGAGTTTCAGTTTGGGCACTGAAAATAAACTGCTGGGCTAAGCATGCACTCAAGAGACAGCTTGTTCCAAAAAAATTATGTCCCCCTTCCTGAGTCAGTATTTTCCACCTGGCTTCACTTTGTGGGTGTCAGCATTTCAGGGGAAAACAAAGTAGATCCCACTGACAAGCCCAAATTAGTAATAGTAGTGATGCTTCCTTCCTACCACTAGAGAGCACTAGATCCCTACTTAACACGAGCATGGGGTTTTTAAACAGTAGTAAAACAGGGCATTTTTGCCTTTCAGTGAAACATATCCTACATGCAGGCTGCTCCATTAGGACAAATGGGGCACTGCCCCACCAACTTCAGTCTGCCCTTAGCCAGCCCTCACCTGCCTACTTCCTTATTTACTTGCAACCAGTCCTGGGGGGGGCATCACTGCCTGTCAGCTTTCTCCTCTTTAGTACAGTGGTACATCGGGTTAAGAACTTAATTTGTTCTGGAGGTCTGTTCTTAACCTGAAACTGTTCTTAACCTGAAGCACCACTTTAGCTAATGGGGCCTCCTGCTGCTGCTGCACCGCCGCTGCAAGATTTCTGTTCTTATCCTGAAGCAAATTTCTCAACCCAAGGTAATATTTCTGTGTTAGCGGAGTTTGTAACCTGAAGTGTATGTAACCTGAAGCGTATGTAACCTGAGGTACCACTGTATTGCTGTTGCCTGCATAGAACTTAAGCCGCATATCTGACATATATACAGCAGAGGGCTTGAACCTGTAATGTAATGTAATGTAATGTAATGTAATGTAATGTAATATTTAATAATCAATATACTGTAAGAAGGCACTGTGGTCTATACAACAGAGTCTAGGGCTTGCCGATCGGAAGGTCGGCGGTTCAAATCCCCACAACAAGGTGAGCTCCTGTTGCTCGGTACCAGCTCCTGCCAACCTAGCAGTTCGAAAGCACTAAGTGCAAGTAGATAAATAAGTACCACTCTGGCGGGAAGGTAAACGGCGTTTCGGTGCGCTGCTCTGGTTTGCCAGAAGCAGCTTTGTCATGCTGGCCACATGACCCAGAAGCTGTCTGCGGACAAATGCCGGCTCCCTCGGCCTATAGAGTGAGATGAGCGCACAACCCCAAAGAGGTCTGTGACTGGAGCTAATGGTCAGGGGTACCGTTACCTTTACCTTTATACTGTAAGAGACCACAAAACAATAAAGAAATGAAGAGAGATGTTGAAGCTAGCAGGGTCGAAATCACCTAACTGCACTCCTGGTGTCCTGGCGGGGGGGGGGGGACCAGACAGCACACTGCCCACCCACCACATATTTGTAACCAAAAGAAAAAACATGAAAGAGGGAAGAGAAAATAATAATTAACAGGTAGAAATAAGAAGGTAGGGAAAATGGCAAAGAAGGAAAGAGAAGGAAATTGAGGAAATGCAAAATAAAGTGCGGGGAACAAGAAATAATAGAAGTGTCTTGAAAAGAGTGGGGGAGGGATGTCCCCCACTTATTTGGGGAAAACAATTATCTCCCTTCCTTAAGCAATAGTGGGATAGTGAAACTCCCTCCACAAAGCATAACTATGAAGCTGAACTCCCACCCCCAAGCAGTATATAAATTTTATGAAACTAATAATATAATAAAATAGCAAACAAACATACAAATCGTTATTATATCACCTGGAGTACTGCATCCAGTTCTGGGCACTGCAGTTTAAGAAGGATATTGACAAGCTGGAATGTGTGGAGAGAAGGGCAACCAAGATGATTAAGGGTCTGGAAACCAAGCCTTAGGAGGAGTTGGATGTGTTTAGCCTGGAAAAGAGGAAACTGACAGGAGATGCCATGTTGTTGTTGTTGTTTAGTCATTTAGTCGTGCCCGACTCTTCATGGCCCCATGGACCAGAGCACGCCAGGCACTCCTGTCTTCCACTGCCTCCCACAGTTTGGTCAAATTCATGCTGGTAGCTTCGAGAACACTATCCAACCATCTCGTCCTCTGTCATCCCCTTCTCCTTGTGCCCTCCATCTTTTCTAACATCAGGGTCTTCTCCAGGGAGTCTTTTCTTCTCATGAGGTGGCCAAAGTACTGGAGCCTCAGCTTCACGATCTGTCCTTCCAGTGAGCACTCAGGGCTAATTTCCTTAAGAATTGATAGGTTTGATCTTCTTGCTCTCAAGAGTCTCCTCCAGCACCATAATTCAAAAGCATCAATTCTTTGGCGATCAGCCTTCTTTATGGTCCAGCTCTCACTTCCATACATCGCTACTGGGAAAGGAGATGCGATAGTCATCTTCAAATATCTACAGGGCTGTCACGTGGAAGATGGAGCAGGCTTGTTTTCTCCTGCTCTGGGGGGGTAGGACTCGAACCAATGGCTTAAAGTTAAAGGAAATGAGATTCCAATTAAACAGCAGGAGGAACTTTTTGACAATAAGAGCTGTTTGACAGCAGAACGGTCTACCTCAGGAAAAAAAATAAGCAGAGGTTGGGTGACCATCTGTCACAGATGCTTTAGTTGAGTTTCCTGCACTGCAAGGGGTTGGACTACATGACCCTCAGGAACCTTTCCAACCCTACAATTCTCTGATTCAGCAAACTGAAAACATTGCAGCCGAAGCCTCACAAGTGATCCATACCGACAAGGGTGGGTGGGGAGGGGGCACCACACATTTTCCCCCACCACTATCCCTTTAGTTATTTATCCTCGACTTCCACTTTAGTCTGTGCAACGCTGCCCATTCTCCAGACAGCCAAAGATGGAAGCGGGGCTTTCCCCTTTGCCTTCAATGTTGCAATGTTTGTTTGCACAGACCGGCCAGCCCAGCCCACCTTAGCGGGAGTGTCGCTCATGCTGTCCTCCTGCGCCCAGCCCAGGTTTTTCCGCCTGTTGCTCGCTCCTTAGGCGCGCGAGACGCACACACACACACACAAAGAGGCATAGAGTTCTGGCCAAAGGTCTGGATGCTGGAATCCAGGCCGGGTTTTCACGCCTCTGCAGCCGGGCTGCTAGGTCTGGCTGTGTTGGGAGGAGGAGGAGCGGAGAAGCGCAGAGGGCGAGAGGCGCAGAGGCGGCTGCGCTTTTGCCAAGAAGGCTGGTCGCCGGCGGCAAGCGCCAGGGGTGTTCTTGCGCACTTGGGAGCGCGCGTCCGCTCCTGCTGCTGATTCAAACCACCGAGCTGCTGCCTCCCCGGCATCGGGAAGGTCTGGCCGGCAACGGTAGCAAGCAGCAGCTGCCCAGGTAAGGGAGCAGCGAAAGGGAGCGCCCAGCTTAGTTCAGCCTGGCACGGGCGAAACTTGCCGGGTAACTTTCTAGCCCGCTCGCCTTGCCCAGCACGGGTGCATTTGCCAGCTTGCTTCTGTCCTCCTCTCCCCGCCCCCACTTCTTTCTCTTGTTTATTGCATTTATAGCCCTCCTCCTCCTCCAATGAGCGCGAACTGCTGCGCCTGGTTCTGCTCTTTCTCATTTTATCCTCGCAGCAACCCTGTGAGGTAGGTTAGGCTGAGAGAGTGAGTGGCTCGAGGTCACGCAGCAGGCTTCATGGCTGAGTGAGGGATTCGAACTCTGGTTTCCCTCCTCCAAAGTCGCAAAACTCTTCACCGTTACATTGTCTCTCATTTTCTTCCATTCGGGACCATGTGCCTCACTTTACAGAGACAGTCCTCTGTTTGAAGGGCAGCCGGGTCCAGACCCGGTTTTAAAGTTCAAGCGGACTTCCTCCCCGTTTTCTCCTGACGTTCCGTTTATTTATTGCACATTTTCATCCTGGTTTGTCTGCTGCGGGGGCTAGTCCATGTTGCCTAAAGCAGTTCTTATACAACATCGTTTCCCCATCGTTTTCTTTAATGCAAACAGTGATGTATTTATTTTAATTTTTGCGGTGGACTGGGTTTGTTGTGCAATAGGCACCCGGTCAGCTATAATTAGGCAACCTGAATTTTCAGGTATATATAAATGTTACTATTTTCAAGCGAGATTCAGTCTTGAAAGTGTGCATATTGTGAAGTTTCATTCAGCTATTGCAAATGGCTTGTTGGCAACATGTCTTATCAAAAAATTCCCAGAAAATGTAAATTTGGATTAAAGGGGTGGGTGGGAGCTGGGTGCAATACAGTCTGTCATTTTCACCCC
The DNA here is from genome assembly GCF_964106915.1 of Podarcis gaigeae. NCBI lineage: Eukaryota > Metazoa > Chordata > Lepidosauria > Squamata > Lacertidae > Podarcis > Podarcis gaigeae. The sequence continues at coordinate 26,551,853 of NC_139691.1, read as the reverse complement.
AAGGACTTTGTGTAGTTGTTGCAAAAAAATAATAATGTATGCATGAGAATGAGCACCCATCCCCAGTGGCGTAGCGTGGGGGGGTGCAGGGGGGGCCGGCCGCACCGGGCACAACATCTGGGGGTTAGGGTTAGGGGGCGCAAATCCACGGGTTAGGGGGTGCAAATTACTTGCCTTGCCCCGGGTGCTGACAACCCATGCTACGCCACTGCCCATCCCACAATACACACTTGCTTAGAAGCACCCCTCTCCCTCAAAAAGAACCTCTATAAAGGAGAGTCTTGAAGTTGCCCATCACCAGGAATCACCTGGGCAGCAGATAGAACAGGTACACAGATCATATGATCACAGCCATCCCCAGAATGGTGAGATATTGGGTGTGTGACTAGCATTATTACTTCAAAATTTGCATGTATTAAAAAATTGGCATATGAACAGCATTTTTATACCCCTTCAACAAAAAAGTGGGGGCTCCCAGAGCAACTTATTCTTAAGAATATAGTAATAAGAAACTCCCACTCAAACTTACTGTTTGAAAAAGACAGAAGAAAAGGGAAAGGGAGTGGGAGGGAGGAGGAAAAAGAAAACCCCAGGCACTAGTTCTTAGTTAACAATATTCTCTTAGCTCTTCATGCAGATCATTATCCTTTTGGGAGGCAGGTGGTGATGCATTTTCTTTCTTTTAGCAGTGCTCAGGTGTGACCTATCTTTCTTTGATTGCTTCACACATCCTCCTCCTTTCTGACTTGCCATTCTGGGTTTGGGACAAGTACGTGATTGTCATGCGGGCAATGCCAGGTGTATGCAGTCATCATACATTGCAGGTTTGTTTGCTCAAGGGAAATATGACTTAATATGCTCTTAAGCCTATACCTTGAATGATCCAACTGCTTATGCATGTGACAGGCACTTGATTGCAAATGTGCAAAGACTAAAGTAGCACATATGACATTACATGTGTGACTACAATTAACGGGTCTAATTTTTTAGAAGTTAAAGAATAGCTGTGGAATGAGAAGTGATCAGGTGTAGGACTTAGAAGCACAGGGAGCAATGTTCAACCCTATCCCCTGCAGTCACGGTCCTGATGAAAATCACCCTCTTAAGCTGCTCTTAAACCTTAGTATGTCTCTGAATACCAGGGAGGCATTATGCCTTTGAATACTAGTTGCTGGGAAATCACAAGTGGCGAGAACACTGTGGCACTCAGGTCCTGCTTGTGGACTTCCCAGAGGCATTTGATTGGTCTCTGTGCGAACGGGATGCTAGACCAAATGGGCTCCTTTGGCCTGAGCTTCCACCATATATGTACAGGTTACTAGTGGGGGAGCTGTGATTGGACTAGTTCTCACAGCCAAATCAGAAGGGATGCAGAACCAAGCCAGTGTGTAGTGGTTAGAGTGCTGGAGTAGGAGCCAGGAGACCAGGGTTCAAATCCCCACTCAGCCAGTGAAGTCCACTGGGTAACTTTAGTATATGTGCTGCCGAAGCGAGCACTGGGTAACTTCAGGCCAGTGGGTAACTTTAGGTCCACTGAGTAACTTTAGGCCACTCACTGTCTCTCATCCTAACCTACCTCACAGGGTTGTTGCGAGGATAACAAGGAGAGAGAGAGAGAGAGAGAGAGAGAGAGAGAGAGAGAGAGAAGTGTAGAGAAAAGATGGGATGTGAACGTAAGAGTAGAGAATAAATGAATAAGTATTACTGCCGCTAGGGTGGCGCTGTGGGTTAAACCACAGAGCCTAGGACTTGTCAATCAGAAGGTCGGCAGTTCAAATCCCCGTGACGGGGTGAGCTCCCGTTTTTCGGTCCCTGCTCCTGCCAACCTAGCAGTTCGAAAGCATGTCAGAGTGCAAGTAGATAAATAGGTATTGCTCCGGCAGGAAGGTAAACGGCGTTTCCATCCGCTGCTCTGGTTCGCCAGAAGTGGTTTAGTCATGCTGGCCACATGACTTGGAAGCTGTACGCTGGCTCCCTCAGCCAATAAAGCGAGATGAGCGCTGCAACCCCAGAGTCAGTCATGACTGAACCTAATGGTCAGGGGTCCCTTTACCTTTTATTACTGCAGCTGTAAGGGGTAGGGGAAATTTTGGATAAGGAGCATGACACCAGGTTAACCCCCATAGTTATGCCTCTGTAGCTGTGCCCCTTCTACGACTATGCAACAGAATTGAAACATTGACCAAGGCAGACATTTTGGTTTCAGTGGCAAATCACCGTCTTATCCTTCCTGCCCCCTCTACCCTCCTTGTTTAACATTCACCTCGAATAGGAGTTCTGGTGGAGTGAAAAGATTGCACACTATTTTGTGACGATTTTGATTGAACATAATAAAGAGATTTTGGATCATCCCCCCCCAAAAAAATAAAACTTTCAAATTATTATAATGATGTAATGTATGGGTCATCTTATACTCGAAGGTCTGAAGGAAACATAGATAATAAACAAGTAAATACAAACAAGTATTATGTACACACAGAGAGAAACACTGATCATAGGAGTGATCACATGAAATGTCCTTCCAAGTACACATTTCCCAGCATAAAATGGGGTTGGAGTGTTTTTGTTGGGGTTTCTGTTTTGTTGTTATACCTTCATTTTAGATGTTGTGATTTATGTGGAAATTGTTCAGTTTGGTTGTGTATTTGTTGATGTTTTGTTTATTGCTTATGACTACTTTTGTTATGTTGCAGTTACGCATTTTTTTATGTTGTAAGCCTATTTGAGGTCAGTTTGAACTCTGTGTTAGCCTAACCTCCCTTGCAAGAGTTGTTCAGGTCGTTGTAACGATAAAATAGGGATAGGGAGGGTTGTTGCTATCTGGAGCTTCTTGGACGAAAGGTGGGATAATCAATCCATCCATCAATGCAGGTGGATCCAGATTCCAGGTAGGACTGGTAGGACCCATGTTCTGACTAAGCATAAGACAGCTGCCTATGTTCTTATGTACCATTCCCCTTGACTTTGGGTAGCACTTGCTGATCTGTCTCAGGCAGCAGAATGACTTGGGCTTTCACCTGTTACAAATTACAACAGAACCATGAACCTGAAAATTAAAATACATCTCTAGTCTTCCTAAGTGTGCTTACTTGAAAATCTTTCTCATCAAAACCACAACTGGAGCAAAAAATGTTCAGGGTGGGAGTTTCCATCTGAAATACACAGTTATGTCTCTTCTTCCTGAAATCTGATGTTGAAATAGCTGGGGGAGTACGAACATAGTTATCGTGCCTTTGGGATAGATATGTGATGGGAAATACCAGAACAAACCAAGCAGCAACGCTTCCATTCAGAAAGGGCATTCCTGAATGAAAAGCTTTGCTCGCGGAATGCATTCCTAAGTGCTTCCTCTCAAATCTATTCTGAGACAGGGAGGCAAGAGAAGGCTTTGTGCCTAACGATAAAAGGAGGAGGGTGGACTTGGTCTGAAGGCACCTGGTCTGGTCAAGATCTGGATGGGAGACTGTGCACGAACTCTATATATGCTGCTATGGGTTTTTTTTCAAGTTACAGTGGTACCTCGGGTTACATACGCGTCAGGTTACATACACTTCAGGTTACAGACTCCACTAACCCAGAAATATTACCTCAGGTTAAGAACTTTGCTTCAGGATGAGAACAGAAATCATGCTTAGGCGGTGCGGCAGCAGCAGGAGACCCCATTAGTGGTGCTTCGGGTTAAGAACAGTTTCAGGTTAAGGACAGACCTCCAGAACAAATTAAGTACTTAACCCGAGGTACCACTGTATATAGAAAAGTAAAGATAGCTGTGTTGGCCCATAAGAAACAGGAAACAAACAAACAAACAAACAAACAAACAAACAAACAAACAAACCATGTTAGGGTAATACTTTTATTAGGCCAGTCAAAATGCTATAAAACAATGTGCAAGCTTGGGAGTTCTCCAGAACTCCTACCTTTGTTTACAGTCTAATCTGATGAAGCATTGTGGGAAACGCAAAAGCTTGCAAGCTATTTTGTGACATATTTTGGGCAATTTTCATTGGCCTTATAAAGGTGCTGCCCTCATATGGATTTGAGTTTTTTGCTCTTAACCTCTCTCTCCTTCTCCCTGCCGCCCAACCTCTTGTGCATTTCTTTTTCTCATACATAACCTCTTTTTCTTCTCCTTCCCAGCCTCTAACCTTGCTCTCTCTCTTAACCACCACCATCACCACTACTTAAATTCTGTAGGGGGGTCAAGTGTGCTCTGCCTACCCCTAGCTTTTAGCTGCCCTGCCCTCTGTCCTGTCTTGCATTCCATCAGTCCCATCAGCCACCACTCCATTCAGGCATAAGTACTTCTTGTTGTCAAAGGAGTTAAGATTCTGCAGTGAGGTTTGTTTGATTCTGCCTTCCTTGTTCCTTCTATGAAAGTGGAGTGTCACAGTCCAAATAGAAGATTCCAAAGATGCGGGAGGCTAACAGCCCTGCTCCTAAGATTTTTCAGTGCACTTGGAGGGCTATGATAAGATGAAGCACCTGTGGCCTTCCAGATGTTGTTGCGCTCCTACTCCCATCAGCCCCACCAGCTTGGTTAGTGAGCACTTTGTGATGGATGTTGGGAGCTCGGCAACATCTGGAGAGTCACACACTCCTCATCCCTGGTTTAGTCCTCCGTCCCAGCTCAGTACTTGCAGTGCATCAGTCAAACTGTGCACAAACTGTGCACGTTTCGTAGGATTGTAAAATTGTAGAGTTGGAAGGTAGCATGAGAGTCATCTAGTCCAGCCCTCTGCAGTGCAGGAATCCTTTGCTCAATGTGGGCTTCAAACCCACAACCATGAGACTAAGTGTCTCATCCTGTACTGACTGTGCTATCCCAAGCTCTGCTTGACGTCTTTATCTGAATGAGGTGCCGTTTAAGCCCCAGCCTCTCTCACTTTCCTGTTGTTCATTACAGGGCTCATTTCATGATTTTCTTCTTGAGAAAATGTATTCTCCATGCACATAATGAATTTTCTCCACCTGGCAAGGACAATGTGCTCATTGTGTCGCTGCCTCACTTTTGATTGCACTATAAATCAATAGTGTTATCTGCAACTCAGAAAGATTGTAGCGCAACCAAACGAGCAGCAAATTATCTTGAGTAACCTTCCAATAAAGTCACACAAGTGAATAAAAGCCCATTCTGACCATTGTCAGCTTGCTGTAAATACACCTTGGGGAGTAAAGCACAGGTCCTCTTGAACTGAGAAATCAAATAAATGTTTGGAGGTGATGCCAAATGGAGCCATTCGTCTTTCAAGGAGCATGTTGAGATGATACAGATTGGGGCAACAGTTTACGGAAGCTGCCATTTGGCAGGCACCACTATTATGCTGACTGATGTGCAGCTGGTGCAGTTGAATAAACTGGCTTGTTTCAGATTGTTCACCTTGAGCAACTGCAGATTGTTACACCTGTGCAACCTTTTAAGGCTTTGATTAATGCTATGCAAACCATAACTTTTAGCACTAGTTACAGTTTCAGTTTGTTCTCTTTTGCTTGCCAAAGGTCAGCTCCTTTGAACCTGTGAGGTGGAAGCGCTGAGTGCCTCAGAGGTGGAGCTAGTGATGTTACATACATGCCTGTTCAGCCACTTCCAGTTGCAGGACATGCACCTTTACGATACAATAATCTTCATTGTCTTTGTCCCATACAGAACAACGAAATTGAAAATCTACATCAGATTTACACACATTACAGGTGTACTACTCCAGTGGGTGCTCCCAGGAGCTAGTCTCCTGGTCACAGGTGACATGAACTTACCCATAGGCACCTAGGGCTTCTCTAATCTCCAATAACTCAACCACTGAGGGAGATCATTTGCATATTCCAGCCAATGTGTGTTTTGTATGCAAAACAGAGGCACGGGAAATAGAACTTTCCAGTTTCCAGTGCTGCATAGGACAACAGCTTGGAGATCTGTTCAGTGTCTCATTGTTCCATCTAACAATATGGAAAGTGAAGAGGCTACATCCGGTGGCCTAGGCTCGTTAAACATGCTACACCTATAAAATCAACACTATTTCCAAATATTTAAACTACAGCAGTTAAGTCTCTTAATGTTCCACTGTCATTATGGGTTCTGAGTAGCGTTTGTATCCATGCAAATGGTGTAGGAATGAAGTCCCTTGTGGGGAACCTTCAGAGGAGTGTGTTTGTCACATGCTGGTGTTGGATGAGGCAGGGGGCAAAAGTAGACAGAGGAATGGATGTAGTTTTTAATTTCTAGTGTAGGCTACATTCCAGTCTCTAAAGTCCAAGTGATCAGCATTTCAGATCTACACGCCTCTCCTTCCACCTTTCGTCCATTAAACAAGAGGGGATGTGCTGGAACGTTTTATTGCAGGTCCCACCTGTTGTAACCTAATAAGAAGTCCTGACAGCTTGGAAGTAACAAATTGCTTCTTCTTCTTTTGCATTGCTTCCACCTTGAAGCTGGATAACTGAAACAATAAAAGCTTTCAGGGGAGCATTTCTGAAGGGTGAGATTATTTCTTGATATTGACAGAGTCAGGCCTTGACCCTCGGGGTGAAAAAACACAGGTGGAATGGGGAGAGCTGCTGTTTTGTGATAAACCACACAGCTCTCTTTGTTTTCCGGTGAGTGTGTGCCAGCTCAGCAATTCCTTCTACACTGAGCTGGAGTTTTAAGGTGTTTGAAGCACACCTCATTCACTTTGGCCAATAATGGACGTTTTCACCTTTGGTTGGAGATGATGTGCACGACTGGTTTTTCACAATTTGGCCTGTCTTGGGTAGGATGCAATAGATTAAATGAGAGGTTTTTTAAACCTCTGCTCAGAACTTTTGCTTCAATATGGGGAGTGGGTGGTGCTAAAGCAGAGTAAACCTGTACCCCTTCACATCTCAGAAGTGGAGAGAAATTTATGAGAGAGAATATGAAACTCAGGAGCTACCAGCTACTATTTTTTAAGTACATTGACATAACCTCCTTCCACTAATTTCCCCCTCCGGCAATTAGAATCACGTGAGGAGGAAGGAGGAGCAATACTTGCTGGGTCCCTCCCTTGCCATCCCATTTTCGGTGGCCCCAACCCCTGTTGCCCATTCACTGGAGCCGAAGGACTGAAGAAAGATGCCTGCTCTGTGTGAATATACCACGCTTCCACCTTATATTTAAATCACTATTCTACCACTTTAAGAGTAATAGGGCTGTAGTTTAAGGATGTTGAAAGCTGTTAGGAGACCACATATTCCCCTCACAAAGATCCAAAATCCTATAGGGAGGGAGGACTGTTTGTTAAACCAAACTGTAGACCTCTGAGGATAATTGGCAGGGTGTATCTCTGATACCACTCAACATCCTTAACAAACTACAGTTCTCAAGATGCTTTATGGGAAATCATGGCAGTTAAAGTGGTACAAGAGTGCTTTAAATATATAGGGTGCAGATGTGACCATAGACTTCATGCGTGATTTAGAATCTTGAACATTCTGTGAAATGTAGGTCTAACAACTCTTAGGACCATAACAAACTATGGTTCCCAGGATGCCCTGGGGGAAGCATGATCATTCTGGGGTCTAAATCATACAGGGGACCTACAAAAAGAGCCAGATTTCCTATCTCAGACCTTTAGGCCCAGCATATGGACAGATCCATCAGGGGATGTGTTCCTGCTCTCTCCATGCTATTTCCATCGCATCAAGAGAAATGACTGAAGGGAGCTGCTATGTTGCTGCTGCAATGTAAGAACAGTGGAGCAGCCCCTGCTCTCTGCAGCTAGTCACTTTCCTCCACCTGAGTTTTGCTTCCACCCTTGAAAACCTGTGTGTGATTCATAGCCTGTTCTATTCACCCTACATGACATTCCTGGCCTTGAGTGTGTTGGATGACACTGTCTCAAATTCAACGGCCAGTCCAGGCATCTTCTGCAAATAGGGCTACATCCAATGCTGAAGTTCCACTGGCACAAAAGACACCTTTGTGTGCCGGAACTCCTCTTCCTCTCCTGTCCTCTTCAACTTCCCACATTCTTTCAAAGTCAACTCTGGAGGGTTAGCGAGCTGGAGGGAAACAGAAGTCCCATTGCACAAGTGGAATCTGTGCATTGTTGGATGCAGCTGACAAAACTGAGGGGGGCACCATTTTGTTTTTTGCCTCAAGCAGCACAGTATTCCATTCAGGGCACCCAACTAGGTGACAGTTTGTCATGCTATTGATTGGCAGTTGTGTACTAAACTGAGAGGGCAAAAGCCCAACACAATAGAGGCCTTGATTTTTATTTTTAACGTACCTTCCTCTCCTCTCTCCTCTCTTCTTTCTTTCTTTCTTTCTTTCTTTCTTTCTTTCTTTCTTTCTTTCTTCAGGCTCATAGCACAACAGCTACCCATAACAACCACATGTCCTGCACAAGATAGGTTAGGTTTTCTGGTTGTATGCACCACTTCCCTGAAGTGATTTACATGAAGTTTGAAAGCAAAGAATAAGAATTCATAAGGGTCATCCACATTACCCCCCCCCCCCCCCCGGTGCTTTAAAGCACCATCTCCATGTGTGGTTTTGGAGAGGGTTTTTGCCCTGGTGCTTTCCCAGCGAAAACCCACTCTTTGCCTCTGAATTGGAACAAATGACAATTCACCATTTGCTAACAAAACAGATTGCCGTTTTCTCAGATTGAGGATTTTGTAGGGAAAGCAGCGGGGCAGAGGAAGCACTCAGACACGGCGCTTTAAAGTTCAGACCTGTGCCTAGAAATTCAGCACAAAAGGAAGCCTGGATGAGCCCATAGTCAAGGTGAAAACATCCAGTCATTTGTGTTCTCCAAATGCCCAGGAAAACAAAAACAACTTTGCAGTGGTGACTGGTGCTCATTGGAACTGGTAGGATGGGAAGCTGACAGTGGGTTGAGCTAGAGCCAATGACAGGCAAAGCTAGCTAATTCAAGTTTCGTCCCCATCCTCCTCCCTGAGGAGTTCTACAGTGATAGTACCTAGAACAAGGAGGAGGAAGTTGACAGGCCGTTGCACCCCACCCCACCCCCGGACTTGTTGTTGATGGGGCAATGCTCAACTCTGCCTATAGGAACAGCCTTCAACTGCATCTTTACTTGGCGCTGAAACAGTGACAAAGTTGGCACCAGGTGGGCCTCCCCAGGGAGTGCATTCCATAGATAGGGAGCTGCTACAGAAAAGACCCCTTTTCTTCATCACCACCTTCTGGACTTCCCTAGAAGGTCTTAGGGTCTGGGTAGGTTATATAGGGATTGTAACAAAGAAGGACATATTTGCCAATATATGGTAAGAATGTAGTGCAATTAATAAATATTGGGAGAGGGAGGGAAAATAATGGTATTGTAAGAAAGGCAGCAAATGCGACCTACAGACATACCTGATTTGAGTGCTTCTAAGGCATGTGAAGTAGCAGCCCAGGAGAAATACATCCCATATGCTAATTAAAGCACTAAGAGACTTGGCTCATGGTTGCTAAAATTGGAGAAAGTGCTAGCCAGTTCCCACAACTGATCTGTGGCTAAGGAAGAACTAGGACCTTATGTTCATGAACAAAATTACCAGTTGTAAATAACATGGGAGAGGTGAATTTGAATGATTAATAACTTTCAAAAGAAACTAAACACTTACTCTGTTTTCCATTGGATTCAGAACAAAACTGATTAAATGATTTCTGTGGATATATTAAGCATGAATTGATTTTGCTGCAGTGTCATATATTGATATTATTAATATTTTTTTAAAAAATTAAAACACACAGTGTCCATGACCAGTCAAGTTGAGTCAGAAAACCTGAGTCATAAAATCTGAAAAGTGCCTTTTCCTGGCAATGAAAATGCAATAATAACTCTTTGCTACCATTTCATTATTCCCAGAATCACCCGCTGCACCCTACCTAATGGTAGGACTGGCCTTATATATGTAGGGGAACACTGTTGTTGTCGTTATATAATGAATTAGTAATTATTATGATTTTACTCCTACAAGTGCCATAAAGTTTCAGAATCTGTTTCTGCATCAGTTTTTGCTCAGTCCCTGCTGGGAACAACTTGATGTTTCAGTGCAGAATGGATTGTACTATGTTTTCAAGTAATTCCATTGTTTCACCATTCGTACTGCTATACACTCATGGCAAGCCAAGCTGTCAAGTCACACAAGGACATGGGGCGGTAAAATAGGAGCTACTTAGCAGCATGCAGGATCAAAATGTATCTCAGCATGGCAGGCAAGATTTAAAATGTCTTCTCTTTTGAAAAGCAATTATTTATTAACTGCTAGAATGGGCTTTAGAACAAAGTGGTATGTATTGGTTTAGAGGTCTGTTTAAAGAGAGATGTTAGGTTGGCCACTGGACTGAACATCTTACATAGCTGCTTTGTATTTACTTTTATTTATATGCCACTTAATTAAAATAACCTCCTTAAGTCGTCTACATAAACTAATATAACATGTATTCTTAAAAAAAGCAATTGCAAATGAACTTCAAAATGTTAGATATATTAAAACTATGAAAATATAGATCAGATCAACAGTTTTAAAAACAAATGCGATATACAAAACATTGTTATAGGTTGGAGGGCTGTCCTAAACAAAACAGTTTTTAACAGGTGTCAAAAGCAGGTACCCATGTGGTGCCTGCTTAATATCAATAGGCAAAGAGTTCCTATTGAGAAGTGCATCCAGCTTAAAGTGCATCCGGATTGCAGGTTCCAGACCTCCCTGCCTGCTGTCTGTACTAATATGGAAGGAAATGGGACAAAGCAAGTACCTTAGTGGAGCAGATGCCTCCTTTACCCAAGCAGGAATGACTCTGCTGCTCCCACTGTGACTGCTAGACAGAAATACAGTTGTATTTATGACATTGGCTGGGTGATTTTGCCCTGCAGATGCTATTAAGTCAACAGCATTCGAACAGGAGATTGCAATGAAAACTTTTATGGCTTCTTTTATTTTTATTTTCTGAGGCCTCTGGAGGCTCAGAAGCATGTAGAACAAATACAGCACAGGAAATGCACAAAGTGTACAAAAGCCTCATCTTTATGGCTGAATGCACGATATGCACACCATACTGGCAAACAGCTTCAGACTCTGTTTACTTTTGCCAGCTGGATACTGTGAGTTTAGCAGCACTGAAAAGAAGGGTCCAAAAAACTGGTTTCCTGAAACCCCAGCATTTTTTCTCAGAATTATGTATAGTAGGACCTTTTTTAGCACACATAGTTCAGACCTTTAATGCAGCCGGTTGCTATCTAAATAAATAAATAGTGACAATTTAAAATTTTAAATAATACTGTAAAGTATTGCAACTTGTTACAATTTTTAACTTAAACTGAAAGCTCTATATTTGATGAAATTTACCCAGAAGTAATTCCCCTTTTGTCCAATGGCGCTTAGTCCTGGAAAAGTATGTTAACATGCATAGAGTGAAATCCTGTCCTCAGAAATAAGCCCATAGAATCAAGGATGAGTAAGAAATGTAAAGGTGAGCCTCCTTCATTTGCAGTTTCCCAAACAGCCATCGAAATTTTCATTGCCTTTTTTTCTTGCAACTTTCATTGCAAGTTTTCTCCAGCCAAGTAACGTTTACCCAAAAAATGCATGCACTAGGGTGAAGTGTGCATTAAAAAGCACGTGTCAGTGGATGTAACATACAAATGTGAATTATATCAAGGGAAATTGCTTTGCAAAAGCCCACCCGAAAAAGTGTGGAGAAGTATGAATTTTGAATTGTGATTGTGCTTCAGTTTGCATATTGTTTTGGAAAGTGTGAATTGGGTATGTTCGCCTTCAGATGTGAACTGAACTGAATTTCTCTCTCTCTCTCTCCCCCACCCATCCTGAATTGCAATACAACAAGGAGTCTTGCAGCAGCTTGCAAATTGACATATGCTAGCATTGTGTCATAATCACCTTGTTATCCTTTAGACTACAAGGCTCTTCTTGGTAATCCTCATAGTGAGCAGATGCCCTTTCCTCCTTCTTACAGTTAAGTTTGATCTGGCTGAAGCAAATGGGTCTTTCCTCTACAAAAACAAAACATTAAGGCAGTTTGTGTTGCCTGCCTACTCACTTGGTTTCTCCATGCAAGTAAACTTAGGCTAAGATTATATCTCATTCTCATGCTGCTACAACAGAGAGATTGTTTACAGTTAAACGCACACACAGTGTTGCTTGCTCGAGGCTCATGTGCTCAGGAGTAAGTAAACATCCTTGATGTTCACATGCGATCACTGCATTTATCTAAAAAGGCATCTCAATGGGTTTTATTATTATTATTATTCCTCTCTTCTCAGGAGCAACTGAACCAAACTGACAGACTTCTTGGTTGAAGGAAGGAGATGCTTAATTCTCTCCTGAATCCAACAGCTGCCCTGTCTTCTCATTTGGGTGCCTGGGAAAGCTGGCTCATTTACACTTCCACCCGCAAGCTGACAGAGTGAAAGGAGGAAAAACTCACTGGGAGCTGCAATTGTTTTGGTTGACACAGGCATGCCATATAGAGGACCAGAGCCTGGAAGAACAGATCTGTGCTTTGAAACAGTAGCCTGGATCCTGCAGGGGGTTCTTCCCCAAGGTATGCCAGAGTAAAGTGCTCCCTACTGCTCCCTGTACATTCTGACTCAATACATAAAAACTATATCCCTTCAGGCTCTCTATTCTGGTTTTTCATGAGCCCCTCACCACTGTAGCTCCTGCCTCCAAAGTGCCAATGCTTTGATTGCCCAAAGAACGCCAAGGGAAAGATGCTGGATCTCAGCTTTCTCACAGAAGAGGAGTATGGGAAGCTGATGAAGGTGCTGCAGAGGGATGCTGAGTTGAAGAAAAGGGATGGAGATCGTATCAGGTAAGAAGTCAGGGCTGTAGCAAAGTATTTACAAATTCTGAGAGGTTAAGTTTCCTGTAGTGATGATGGTGATGATGATGGTGGTGCAGGGGTCACCAACATGGTGCACACAGGCACAGTGGCACCCTTAATATTTGCCCCTGGCACCCAAGAAGCCTCTGACCCCTCCCACTCACTTCCCCCTTGTTCATGAGTTGGTGAGGGTGGCTGCCTCCCCTGCACCTTGAAAAGTACTGCTCAAGTGATGCTCTTTCTAAATTTCCTCTTTTATTTCCATGTGCTTTATTGAGCTCACATTCCACTGGATTTGGCTTTAACCCAGATCCCCTGGAAAGATAAAAGTGTGTGCGTGTGCGTGCATGCATGCACATGCTTTTTTCTGTCTTGGTGGGGATCTGATCTGGGGAAAGTGGGAGAGAAGTGACCAAAGCAGGTGGCACCTACGGTACCTGCTCAAAAATCTGTATGTGCCCCAAAACCTGAAGTTCAGTTGTTCTCCCTGTGACAGCAGGTTTGCTTTTTGAAATGTGAATGAAGCAGCATACGGCGCTGCGAGAAAAAGGACAATTTCCTGTATTCATGCTTGAGAAGCTGTCCATTTTTCTAAAAGAAACCTTCCAAACTACTACTTTTATGCTTCCATCCTTTCCAACGAACTTGGGGTAGTGCATGTGTCTCCTACTTTTATTATCACAACAATCCTATGAGGTAGGCATAGCTAGCCGCTTGGGAGCCCAGGGCAGCGCAAATGCCCTGCACCTGGGGGCGGGGCAAGCTGGGGCAGAGCACACAGTGCAGAACCTCCACGGAGTCTGCAAGCCCCACGTTGCCGTTTCAGGCAGCGCGGAGCCTGCAGGTGCCCAAGCCACCGCGTCACTCCCCAGGAGAGACGTGTGGCTCGGGCACACTGCAGGCCAGGCCCCGTGGTCACCATCCTCAGTGATGACACTCAGGGTGGCCCCCACCCCCCTTCCTACACCACCAGGTAGGGGGAGGCTTAGAGAGAGGGGGCTAGGATTACTCAGCTTGAGTAGGAATTTTAATTCAGGACATCCCAGCCCTAGACCCCTTATTATTGTTAGTATCTGTCTGTCTCAAAAGACAATGGAGTGCACCTCCGGAGGTGAAGTCAAACCAATGCGTTAGAAGCATTGCAGTGACCTCCCCAGGGCACAAGCCCAGGCAGGGTGTTTGGAGGTTCTGGGCTGCCCAGACAACAAGACCCCCCTCCTGGTCTTGCTGATGTGGTCCAAAGGAAAGCAGAGCAATATGTTTGGCACCAGCTTGGTGTATAAGGTACCATCCAACCGGCTTAGGGACTCTACTTTGGATTTGTGTAGGGTTTACTCCTTAACCTTTTCTTCTCCCGAAGATATCCTGCAAGGCGTTAGAGGCTCAGAGTTTTCCTTCTCCTAGATGGGCTACCTCCCAGGTTGACGAGCCCCACCTGTCCCTCAACCCATTATGCCCCACTAAATAATAGTTTGACCCAAGGCTTTCTTAAGCTGGAACTCAGTTCTGGCACCTCTCAATGCAATTGCCATTATAAGAGAAGAAGGGAAGGTTTCATGGTGAGTTCCAGCACCTCTTTTCCTAGAAAAAATAGCTCTGGTATGACCTAGCCCAAACCAGCTTTCAATGACCCGTGTGGGAATAGTGATGATCTCTGCCCTTATGGCTGCCGCATCATGAATTCTTGCAAATCAGGGATGGAGCAACTGTGCTCCTCCAGATGTTTGTTGAACCAACTGCCATCAGCCCCAGCCAATATACCTGATAGTTGGGGGTGATGGGAGTTGTAGTCCAGCAACATCTATAGAGGCCTGGCAGGGGCTGATGGGAGTTGTAGTCCAAAGTTCCTGCAGGGGACCAGGTTGTCAAAGGCTGCCCAGGGGATGGGGGAGGTTTACTGTCCCTTCTACAAACGACACCTTCCCAACCTATTCGTTTACTTTCAAAAACTGAATGTTTCTTGTTGGCGGGAAAATCTTTATTGGACCTTCTTCCAATAAAGTCTAATATTTGCACACCGGTATAAAAAAGTGAAACACAAAATAGTCAAGCAGAGGAAACACAATAAAAAGTCAATAAAGCAATAAAATCAGCAGAGAAAGTGGAAGGAGAGATGATGAAAACCAACTGACAATGCTGCACGTCCTGAATAAATCAAAATGTTTTTATTTGGCACCAAAAAACCCCAACAAATTTGGCCCTAGGAGACTCGTGCAAAGGATTTTACAGCAACTGTAGTCCTAAGTTAGCAGTGAGCTGGGAATTTCTCCAATTTCTTTTCAGCCATTCTCCAACTGGGCCACATCCATGCTATACAATCAAAACACTATTATAACACTTTAAATGTAATGGATTCCCTCAAAGAATTTCGGGAGCTGTAGTTTGCTAAGAGTCTGCAGGATCAGACCAATGGTTCATCTTGTGCAACATCTTGTTCTCCAGGGGGCAGCCAGACGCCTGTGAGAAACCCACAAGCAGAGGTACAATTCCCAGAGGTACAATTCCCAGGGAAGAGGGATTGATTGTTAAGCTACTCTGGGAGATTGTAGCTCTGAGCAATCAGAGACATGGTCTGGAATATCCCCCCAAAGGCAAAACTCTCCCTATGGCTAAGCTGTTCGTAGTGACTTAGCAAACTCTGTTCTGGCTTAGGAACACAAGTTATAATTCACTGACAGACGTTTTCTTCATTTAGAATGAATGTACATACAAGACGGAGGGGTGGGTGGGTTCACAATGGCAAGCTTCATTCCCAACCATCCCCATATATTTTTCATTTATTTTATTTAGCAACAACAATATACCATTTGGGATGCGGGTGGTGCTATGGGTTAAACCACAGAGCCTAGGACTTGCCATTCAGAAGGTCGGCGGTTCAAATCCCTGTGACGGGGTGAGCTCCCGTTGTTTGGTCCTTGCTCCTGCCAACCTAGCAGTTCGAAAGCTCGTCAAAGTGCAAGTAGATAAATAGGTACCACTCCAGCGGGAAGGTAAATGGTGTTTCCGTGCACTGCTCTGGTTTGCCAGAAGTGGCTTAGTCATGCTGGCCACATGACCTGGAAGCTGTACGCTGGCTCCCTCAGCCGATAAAGCGAAATGAGCGCCGCAACCCCAGAGTCGTCCACGACTGGACCTAATGGTCAGGGGTCCCTTTACCTTTACTTTTATATACCACTTAATCAAAGAGTTTCTCTGAGTGGCATACAAAAAATGGTGTAAAATGTTCATTCAAAATTAATAAAATCAGACTGATATGTTATTGCATTCAGGACTTTGGCTTGGCCAGTAGAAAAATAGAAATAAAATTATTTGTTACTGTTTGTTCCTGGGATAGATTTAGGGTGGTAACATATAAAGCTTGCCAAAGCTTGTGACCGCTTTATTTGAAGGATTTTCTTACCATATATATTTGCCCCTCAACCACTTTCAACTGCAAAACTGGCACTTTTACAAGTGTGATATAATATTCTGTGAGAAATACATATTTTAGTGTGGCAGCACAAGCTCTCTGGAACTCCCTGCTTATTGATATTAGGCAGGCAACTTCTCTGGATTATTTTTGACGCCTGCAAAAAAAAAGGTGGTTTTTTTTAGGCAAGACTACCTAGACACATAGGGCTCATCCACACTTCATTTTGTGCCCCTTTTCTAGGCAGACATTCATGGCTGCCAGATCTGTATCCAAGTGGTTTTGTTTTGGATTATTTTGGTCCTGGTGCTTTCCCTAAGGGGAGCGGGGGACAACATGTTTTGCTATTGAATCAGAGCAGTGGCAATCAGATTTCCCACAGATTGCTGTTTGCTCCAATTCAGCGGTAAAATGCAGGTTTTCTCTGAGTGCCTCTGTGCACTGTGTAAATGCAAGGCTCTGGCACTGATTTTCCTTTTCATTTCTGCTAAGGCGATTGGAAGGCTCACTGAAGGATGAAAAGAAGAAGAAATTTGTGACTGGACAATGGTTCCATGAGGTGAAGGCACAGCGCTTCCAGGAGGCATTAGAAGGCTCAGAACTACTCCGAGCATCAATTAAAAAGAAAAAGGGTAACTTTGACCGTAAGTACACAGTAGTAAGCCAGAGGCATGGTTCAGATGATCCTCTAAACCAGTGTTTCCCAAACTTCAGCTGGTTTTGGACTGCAATTCCCATCATCCTTAGCTAAGCAGGACCACTGGTCAGGGATGATGGGAATTGTAGTCCAAAAACAGCAGGAGTCCCCCATTTTGGGAAACCCTGCTCTAAAACATTGTTTGGATGGCAGAAAGACACCACAGCTCATGTCCTTTCTCCTCCCTTCTCACATGTGTCTTACAGAAACCACCTTCATAATTTCTAATTCTAATTCCTGTTGTTGGAGCACTAACCATTGTTTGTCATCATAGCAATCTGTGGTTAGAAAGCATGCTAGGTATGTTACCTGTAAGTCACCTTGGGTCATTTTGAGAAAAGTGACTAAGAATGTAATAATGGTGACAATACTACTTTTATTATTATTACTATTATTATTATCAACATTATTATTTCTCTATTTATTATTATGGCCAAAGAACCTCAAAACAACATACAAGAAGGTTTAAAACTCAAAGTGATGTTTTGGGCACCTGAAGTTTGCTTCATTTGCAGCTCTAGAAACCCAAACACTTGGATAATGGTTTTGGGGTTTTGCTGGCCCCAAAAGTAGGAAAGAGGATGATGTATGTTGGGTTCCTTTAAACAAGATGGAAACAGTTATTCCCGCTTCTGCTCTCTCACCTATACCTCCCAGCTAAAATCCACATGCATTAACTTTCATTCTCATATTCTGGCTGTGCTTTAGCACATGGAATATTTTTTGGAGTTTAGTCATTTGTATTTTCCAGTGGTGTAGTGGAGGCAGACCTTTCCCAGAATACAGGTAATGACATTATCTACCTCAATGTCAGGGTAATTGACAGGCTCTCCTTGCTCTAGCACAAGGGTCAGCAACCTTTTGGCTGGTCCACCGTCCCTCAGACCATATGGTGGGCCGGACTATATTTTGGAAAAAATAAATAAAAATGAACGAATTCCTATGCCCCACAAATAACCCAGAGATGCATTTTAAATAAAAGGACACATTCTACTTATGTAAAAACACGCTGATTCCCAGACTGTCCGCGGGCTGGATTGAGAAGGCGATTGGGCTGCATCCAACCCCCGGGCCTTAGGTTGCCTACCCCTGCTCTAGCAAGTGAAAAAGGAGATAACAAGGCTTTCATTTTTGTTTGCATCAGGTTGGCTTATGGAAAGTCAGAGTGAGGAAAGCAATCAAGTAGTAGCTGAATACTTCAAGTTTTCTCTTGCTTTTGCATGACTCTGCTTTCGCATGAGCAGGGTCAACGGCAACACTTTTTTTGCTAGATGATTTGCATTTCTAAATAAAAGCGAAAGGTGGCATTTCAGCTGGCTCAACATCTTTGATTAAAACTCAATGTGTTTTGCAAGTTGTGCAGTCAGAAGTAAGCCCCAATGACTTCAGTGACTTTTATTTCCAGGAAACTAAGCATAAAACTGCAGTCATGGTGATCCTAATGAATAGGGTATTCTACTTTGCCCTTAAACACTTTTGGGTGTGTGTAGGGATCAACACAGAACACATGGGCAACATTCAAGGTGCTGGTTATGAAGCCCTATACAGCATGCAACCAGGATACCTGACAGATTGTCTCTCGCCTTGTATTGCCAGTTGATCACTGCATTCTACAGGCGAGGGCCTCCTGCTGATACCGTCTTATCAGGAGGCCCATTACACAAAGTGTGGAAACTGGGCCTTTAGTGTGGTGACACCTACCCTTTGGAGTTGCCTCTCCTTAAATATTAGACAGGTGCCATCTCTCTTGTCCTTTTGGAACCTAATGAAGACCATCCTCTTTCAACAAGCCTTTTAAGTTGAGGTCTTTCCCATTCTGCATCTGTATGGGAAGTGTGCTTTTAAGATGTTTTTAGCGTTTCTCTCTGGTTGTTTGCTGCCATGGACCCCTTTGGGAGGAAGGGTGGGATATAAAATAGGCAGAGGGCCTTCTTGGTAGTGGTGCCCCTCCCTGTGGAACACCCTTCCATCAGATGTCAAGGAGATAAGTAACTATATAACCTTTAGAAGATATCTGAAGGCAGCCTTGTATAGGGAAGTTTCAAAATGTTTATTTTTTTATTATGTTTTTTATATGTTGGAAGCCGCCCAGAGTGGTTGGGGCAAGGCAGTCAGATAGGCAGGGTACAAGTGTTGTTGTTGTTGTTGTTGTTGTTGTTGTTGTTGTTGTTACTACCACTACTACTATTATACTGTTGCCTACATTTTTGGACTCCCTCTGGGATCATAGCTCTAGGGGCCATTAAAATGCACTTCAAAATTTACCACAAGTTGTGTTGTTTAGTCGTTTAGTCGTGTCCGACTCTTCGTGACCCCATGGACCAGAGAACGCCAGGCACCTCTGTCCTCCACTGCCTCCCGCAGTTTGCTCAAACTCATGCTGGTAACCTCGAAAACACTATCCAACCATCTCGTCCTCTGCCGTCCCCTTCTCCTTGTGCCCTCCATCTTTCCCAACATCAGGGTCTTCTCCAGGGAGTCTTCTCTTCTCATGAGGTGGCCAAAGTACTGGAGCCTCAGCTTCACAATCTGTCCTTCCAGTGAGCACTCAGGGTTGATTTCCTTCAGTATGGAGAGGTTTGATCTTCTTGCAGTCCATGGGACTCTCAAGAGTCTCCTCCAGCACCATAATTCAAAAGCATCAATTCTTCGGCGATCAGCCTTCTTTATGGTCCAGCTCTCACTTCCATACATCACTACTGGGAAAACCATAGCTTTAACTATACGAACCTTTGTTGGCAAGGTGATGTCTCTACTTCTCAAGATGCTGTCTAGGCCTGTCATTGCCCTTCTCCCAAGAAGCAGGCGTCTTTTAATTTCGTGGCTGCTGTCACCATCTGCAGTGATCATTGAGCCCAAGAAAGTAAAATCTCTCACTACCTCCATTTCTTCCCCTTCTATTTGCCAGGAGGTGATGGGACCAGTGGCCATGATCTTCGTTTTTTTGATGTTGAGCTTCAGACCATATTTTGCGCTCTCCTCTTTCACCCTCATTAAAAGGTTCTTTAATTCCTCCTCACTTTCTGCCATCAAGGTTGTGTCATCTGCATATCTGAGGTTGTTGATATTTCTTCCGGCAATCTTAATTCCGGCTAGGGATTCATCCAGCCCAGCCTTTCGCATGATGAATTCTGCATATAAGTTAAATAAGCAGGGAGACAAAATACAGCCTTGTCGTACTCCTTTCCCAATTTTGAACCAATCAGTTGTTCCATATCCAGTTCTAACTGTAGCTTCTTGTCCCACATAGAGATTTCTCAGGAGACAGATGAGGTGATCTGGCACTCCCACAAGTATTGTCACCTTATTGGATCTAAATATAATCTGTTTTGGAAACCAGTGTAATAGAGAAGATGGATGATGATGATGATAGT
This sequence comes from Podarcis gaigeae, assembly GCF_964106915.1. Lineage (NCBI taxonomy): Eukaryota > Metazoa > Chordata > Lepidosauria > Squamata > Lacertidae > Podarcis > Podarcis gaigeae. The sequence goes on along the minus strand of NC_139691.1, from coordinate 26,531,559 downwards.
TTTATTACAACATTTATATCCCACCTTTCCTTCAACGAACTCAAGATAGTTAGTATATGGTTCTCCCCAGTGGCATAGCATGGGGGGTGCAGGGGGCCCGGCCGCACCGGGCGCAACATCTGGGGGTTAGGGTTAGGGGGCGCAAATCCACAGGTTAGGGGGCGCAAATTACTTGCCTTGCCCCGGGTGCTGACAACCCACGCTACGCCACTGGTTCTCCCCTTTCTCATTTTATCTCCACAACAACCTTGTGAGATAGGCTAGGCCTAGATACAGTAACTGGCCTAGGAGAGCTTCCTGGCTGAGCAGGGATATGAACTCTGGACTCCCATTGCCCTAGTCCAGAGCTCTAACCACTGAACCAAACTGTCCCTACTTGTGAGAGCAAAACAAGTGCAAGTGAATGTTCTTCTAGAACACTGAAGGGGAACCATAATGTACTCTTCTGCGGCATTCTGGGGCCTTGCCTTTTTTCCAGGAAAAAAGAAAGAGGGGGGGGTTATTGCCTTGCACTTTGCTTGGAAATGCACAGCACTTTTTGAAATGGAACAAATCCGACCTGACGGAGCTTTTGTGAGGTAGATCATTAAATCTGGGCTTGAATCCAAATCCCGCCAGCCTGAATTTGGCACTTTGCTATCAGGGTGCACTGGTGGGTAATAACACTTTGGGATGATTCATATGATCACAGAGGCAGGCCAATTAAGCCTTGGCTGAAATATTACAGGGCTGCTGAGCAATGTTGCCCAGCCTCCAGACGAATTCATTTTCTTTCTTTCTAGTGAGGATGGAACACAGTAGAATCTGAAAAAGGTTAGGTGTTGATTCCAGGAATCCAGAGCCTTACTAAGTACTCTGGAGGGAGGTTTTCAGGGAGGATACTACTTTTTGCCCTGTTCTCCCATAGCATATTGTGCATTGTGGGAATCTTGTCTACACATGCATGTACTTCTATCTTCCCAGTGAGGAAATGTGTGTCATTTATACTCCCCCTTCCCTCCAAGAAACTCGAGGAGAAGGCCTGTAGGAGTATTTCCTTTTGCAGGTTCTGACTCACAGAACTTTTGCAGGTTCTGACTCCCTCTGAAGCCAGGGAGTTGTAGGCCTCTGCAGGAGAAATGCAGAGAGCAGAGACACCCCTTTTACATCGCCTTCATAGACCTGACAAAGGCCTATGACTCTGTCAGCTGAAAAAGACCATTCACACTGCTCAACAAGCTAGAGGGCCCACCTAAGCTCCACAAGAAGATTGTGTCCTTCCAGGAGAACATGCACAGCACCATCCATGATGACGTCCATTCATCCTCTGATGCCTTCCCTAGAAAGAGCAGTGTTAAAAAGGGCTATGTTCTCACCCCAATTCTCTTTGGCATATTCTTCTCCCTAGTGCTCTCCTATGCTTCAGCTCAATTGAAGATGGTATGTACTTTCATTCAAGGAGCAACAGGGCATGTTTCTGGGCCATGACAAAAGTGTGGCGGGTCCTTATCCTTATTCTTTGCAGATGTTTCAGCCTTGACAGTGCACTCCAAGGAAGCCCTGCAGAGACTCATCAGCTGTTTTGCCCAAGTCTGCAGGGAGTTCAGTTTTACCTTCTGTCTGACAAAGACCAACATCTTGGGTCAGGATACCACTAGCACACCAATCAGCATTGGTGACCACACACTTGATGAGGTGGTAGATGATTTTGTCTTCTGTGGGTTTCATCATAACCAGCAACCCCTCCATTGATGATGAGTAGGACTAGCGTATTGGCAAGGCAGTTATGGCTATGGGTTGCCTCTCCAAAAGGGCATGGGAGAATGTGATGTTAATACTAATATGAAGGTCTACCAGGCTTGTATGTTGAGCACCCTGCTTTATAGAAGTGAGTCATGGACAACTTATAACCATCCGAAGTGGTGCCTCAATGCCTTTCACATGTGCTGCATCAGGAGGATTTGAGGTATCCCATGGCAGGAGAGAGTTTCAAGAGATGTGCTCTCCAAAGCCCACAGTCCCATTATGTTCACACTCCTGTCAACCATGTCTACTCTGGCTTGGTCTTGTCGACAAAATAGAAGATGACAGGATCCCCAAAGACAGTACAGGGAACTGGCTGCTGGCACCAGGCCAAACTGGAAGACCAACTCTGCGTTACAAGATGTCTGCAAGTATGGCATGAAGGCTGGCAACATTAACCCCGCCGTATGGGAATCCCTTGCAGACAACCACAGTGCCTGGAGACAGACAGACAGGTTGTGCATCCATAGTGGTGACCAGAGGAGGAATGGCCATTGGAAGGAGCACAGAGAAAAGAAAGGTCATGGTGCATCTGGAGTAGTATAACCAGCCACCTTCATCTCCCCCAGCTGCAATAAAATATGTCTCTTCCGTATTAGTCTCTACAGCCACAGCAGGCACTGTGACTCCAGCGATTTGACTTTCCTCCTCCATTGTTTTCTGAGACAAGACAGATACTAACACTGGCAACAACCTGGTATCACAGTGATGCTAGGTACTTAAAAGATCCAGCCCCATAGCAGAAAGTTGCACATTTTACTTTTTACATAAAGATGCAAATTTAGACCGCTTCCTGGCTGGAGGTGGAGACAAATTCTGATTTTTGCTGTCAGGATTTACTTCAGAGCTATGGATTGACAACAGGATTTTCTGGATGTACACAGTAGGTGAATTGAGCCCTCCACCCTACCTGCAATCTGTTGTCAACTGCTGCTTGTGTACATATGCGCTTATATACAGAATAAAACTGAAATAAGTGTTGTCCAACATCTCACCTGACTTTTCTCACTCACTTTCACTCTCTCTCACATATATAGTTCATTTGAGGGGGCCAGTTTGCATGGCCCTGGATCCAGCATGGATTAAAATCTAATGGTTGAGTTTATTTTTGAACTCGTGGAACAAGTTCCTTTGCAAGATAATGGCCGTAGCTTACCAGCTAAGTACTGTCATTAGTCCCTTCATCTAAGCAATTACTGTTTGTCTGGGCAATTAAGCGCCATAATCACAGGCTAATGGGTGGGCTTCACACACACCTGGCTGGTATATTGAAGTTCAGGGGCCAGTGTGTGGGTGTTAGCTGAGCTAGAAGCAGGTGGAAGCCATAGAGACAGAACTGTGTTTGATTCATGTTTGATTCCAAGGCTGAAACTATGAGAGAAGCAAGGCCCTGCTGCAAGCCCCTCCATTGTAGGCTCAGTTTGTATGTATGTGTGTAAATAAACCATATATCCTAAAGATACCACAGTCTCCATTGACCCTCATTCCACGGAAACTTAACCCTGTGTAAATGCTTGGAACCCCTGGAATCTCTCACCTGTCAGAGATTGTGGTAGCAGGTAACAATCTCTCTCTCTCTCCCACTCCATCCAAGTATTGCACATACTTAAGGATATGTATGTATTTTGCAATACATTCTGGAAACAGTAATAGTGCATTAGTGATGAATATTCTGCTTTTGTTTGTTTTTTTATGCTTCCTCGGGGCAACCAGATTATTCCTGTTCAGAGAGGCCACAGCAAAACAAAAGTGGGACAAAAATAAACCCAACCATTTGTGTTATTAAAAGTTCTTTTTTAAAAAAATATCTTTTTATTGAATTCTTCACTGCACAAAAAAAGACATAAAACATTAGAAATAGAACATGACAACACACAAACGAAAGAAAGAAAACCAAAAGGAAAAGACCAAAAACTAACACACGTAACAATTAAACAGACGAATCTACTTTAAAACAATAATTGACTTCCCTCCATCTCAGATTGGGCTGTTCAGACCCCATATCTCTCTGCAGTTTATTTCACTAAATCTTTACGTCGCAGGTTTTATATTTCACCTACTGTGATTTTAATATTTCCTAAATTTGCTGTGTTATTAAAAGTTCTGAGAGTTGTTAGGAGATCCCTGTTCCCCTCAAAGAACTCCAATTCCCAGAGTGGTTTAATAATCAATTCCTTTTCCCAGGGACCTCTGGGAATTGTAGCACTGTTAGATGAATAGCAGCTTTGCCTAATATAGTGCATTTTACCCTAGAACATGCATTTCTGCACACATTATCTTGCTGGTGAACTGCATTGCAAAACTCAGAGAACTACAAATTTAGAAGGAAAGTGCAAATCAGGTAAGTTTGCCTTAAGATGCTAAGTGAATCACATTTCTCACCCATCCTTACAAACAGAAACACATCTCTGAATTTTGCAATCCAGTTCGCTAAACACAAATGTGGGCAGAACATCATAATTATGAAAAGGTATGCATCAAAATGAATATATGTGAAAACAACATACAAAAAGTGCACTATACTAGAGAAAATTTCTTGTATGTTAGGAGAAAGGAATGTAGAAATGTGTGTGACCTTTAGAAACAGATGCAGAAATGAGGCAAACCAAAACTGCTAATCCCTGACCTCAACATGTGGGTAGGTTGATGTGGGAATAGGTATTCATTCATTCCTTCAGGTACTCAGGTCCCAACCATGTTGTGCTCAGAAATGGACAGTTAGGCTGCATGAAAAGTTTCATTCAGATATTAAGTGTACTTAAAAGAAGTCATCCTGAACTTGTGCATGTTTAAATAGCTCAGCAGATAGGAATGTTGCTCTTTTCGAGGTCAATAGCATTTTCTTTTTCACATCACTGATAATAACCCAAAGGTCACTTGAAGAGACTGTCAAACTAAACTGCAGCAAACATTGCATTTGAATCCCCAGCCCTTCTCTTTGCCCAGTAGTACTATGGCATTTCATTTTTTTAACAAAACTTAACAGTTTTCATAGTAATTATAGACTTCTAGATTGTAAGACTAGAGTCTTAATTCATGAAACACTCTAAGCCTTTTTGAGTGCACGGCTCCCTTTACCAACTACATTCTTTCTGCGGCACCCCTGTGGGGATCAGGAGCCCAGTGATGTCACCCCTTGCCTGCAGAGCTGGCAGCCTCTCACCCATTTTTGAAACCCTCCTTTGTGAAGTGTTTCCTCAGCCTCTTCTCCTCTCCCCTCTCCTTGGGAGTCCTTCAGACAGCTGCTGCTGCCGCCCCTGATCTCTGAGCTGCCTTGCCCTGCCACAAAGAGAGATGTTTCCTCACATTACCTTGCAGGGCCTGGGACTTGTCTGTCCATTCCCAACAGCAAGGGCTGGCAGACTAGCTGGCTGGGCTCCCTCTCCTGCTTGCTTGCTTGCTTGCTTGCTTGCTTGCTTGCTTTGAGGCCGATTCAACTCCTGGCAACCAGCACCCCTTGGCCTGCACAGAGGCACCATTCGCCTGGGGAGCTTGTAGCCAGGGCTGCTGCAACAAACAGCTGTGCAAGCTGTTTGGGAGGCAGAGACGCAAGAGGGCATTAGAGGAGGAAGGGAAGGGAAGAGGAATGGAGGCCAGTGTTGCCCGTGGCACCCCTGACCATCATTCAAGGCACCCCAGGCTACCATGGCACACTGGTTGAAAACCACTGCTCTAAGCCAAACCTAGGTTTAATGAGACTGTGGGCAAGCATGCAGGCTTCCAGAGTGGATATTGCAGCCACTTTACTCCTTCTCCATTCTTTTTGTTCCTATATGAATGTAGCCAAAGTTTAACTTAGCGTGATATCTAAACAAGGACCCATGGTTAAGCTCTCTCCTCACTAACTATGAGCTTGGATTTGCTCTGCCCAGGTATAAAAATAGTAGATTGAAATAAATAACCCTCTCTTGGAGCTCGCATAGCCTTGCTAAGCTTGGGAGCATGGCCGCAGGGCTGGCTCAAGGCATTTGGCTGCAGAAGGTGCCCAGCAGGTTGTTCAGTCTTACGTCATCACTGGCAATGGGGCAGGGTCTTCCACCCTGCGTGAGGAGAGCAGGCTAGTTTAGGAACCACATGGCACACCAGCCATGTGTCCTCTTACTATTTCACCACTGTTCCCTACATACTTTTAGAATTTGAAGTTGACAGAGCATAGCAAAAATAATAAATGCAACTTGGATTACTTGGATTGATGCATCTCCAAAGTTCTACTGTTCATCAGGTCTTTGTTTCAACTGGATACTAAAATTGTTAAAGCGGTTATAGTTTTTGAAGAGCTGGACCTTTAACACAACAAAGAACTAAGCAAGTTAAACTGGTTGGGCAACAGTGAGCCAGAGTGTCACTTGCCATTTCATTCTAGCTGTCTTCCTTCTATGACACTATTTCCTATGGCAAGTTTAGTATACTGAAAGCACCTTCTTTAAACAAGCAAAATAACTCGTGGAAATGCTTTTAGATACAAAACTTACCATAAAAGGAAAATCCTTCTCATCTCCAACCTGATATGCATTAAAGTTTTCTCAATGTGTTGCTGATCCAGTGAATTGTGGGTGTTTTAGTTCTGTAATGATCCCAGGGAGGAAAGTTACAGTAAAGGACAAATATTGTGCAATGCAAGATCAGTGGCACCTTTTTGATTGGTATGGTGTAACCCAGTCTAGACGCATTGAGTATTTACACAGGGGTGGGCTGACTTCAGTGTTTATGATTAGTTTTTATGATGGTTCATTGCTATTATTATTAGAACCACTAGCAACCTGCCCATTGTGTCTTGGAAAAGATGCAGAATAAGTACTGGTAATAAACAATATTATTATAAGCATAATAAATACACTGGTACCTCGAGTTACAAATGCCTCAGGTTATGAACACTTCAGGTTACAAACTCCACTGTCCTGGAAGAGTTACCTCGAGTTGAGAACTTTGCCCCAGGATGAGACCAGAAATCTTGTGCCAGCGGTGCAGCGGCAGCAAGAGGCCCCATTAGCAAAAGCACGCCTCCAGTTAAGAACAGTTTCAGGTTAAGAACGGACCTCCTGGACAAATTAAGTTCATAACCAGAGGTACCACTGTTATAGCAATAAATCAAGTGTGCATTTTTGAACCTCTTAACTGGTAAGACATGGCTCAGGGGTTGGCAAGGTTTACCTCGCCTGGGCCGGTTGACTCCAGCGGAGATCCCTCTGTGGGCCAGATTGTGCATGCTTGTGAGTGCATGCGCCTGTGATTTCCAGTGTCTGTGTTTGCACAGACGCAATTTCTGGCATCCGCATCTGTGCAGACGCGATTTCTGGCGCCGCGGAAGCGAGTCCCCCTGCCACGCTGCGCCGGTTTAGCGCAGCGCGCGGGGACTCGCCGAGCGGGCAGCTCGGTTTGGGTCTGGTTCGTGGGCCAGTTAAACGACCCCCGTGGGCCGCTTGTGGAATGGATTGCCGACCCCTGACATAGCTGAACTGAGTAAAGCACTCTTGCCAAAGAACATAGCAATTGCACCAATGCATTTAATTCAAGGTGTGCATCTTAGTGTTTAATGCCCTAAACAACTCCAGCCCCAAATGCCTTAAAGACCCCCTCCTTCATTCCATATATCCTCTCAGGTGCTAAGATCGGTAGAGGAGGCCTTCTTGGTTGTTCCTCCATCCTCAGAAACTCAGAAGGTGGTGACCCAGGAAAGAGCATTCTCTGTGGGTGCCCCTAAGCTGTGGAAATCCCTTCTGACAGAGCTGCATTTGGTACCTTCATTTCACAGCTTTCGACCATGCTTCTTCTCACTGGCTCTGCTTTGAACCCCAAGTGTTTCTGCCAGGCTGAAATGTGTCCTTGAATTCTAATAATGCCTTTTGCTTGGTTGGGTGGAGGATAGAAAGTGTGTGTGTGTGTGTGTGTGTGTGTGTGTGTACTTCAACTGTAAAATTTACATGGATTGCTCTGCTCACTCTGGCCCCACCCACCACTAGCATGTGGCCCTCAGAAGGTTGCCCAGAGTGGAATGCGGCCCTCAGATTGAACAGTGTTTCCCACCCCTTTTCTACACACACTCTTCTCCATCCTTCTTCCAGGTAGACAAGAGTCCTAGGACCAGTTCCAGACAGGCAAAAACACTCAAGGAGGGCGTGCAGCAGGGTGGTTGAGGGGTGTGGCTGGGGAGGACAGGGTGTGTCCTGGGGAGAGTCCTGAGGGTCAGATGGAAAGCTTGGAGGTCCACATTTGGCTGAAGTTTCCCTACCCCTGGTCTACTGCCAAACATCAAGTTGGCACCTACCTGGGTAGTTTCGATGCCTCCATGCTCTCTTAAATATTTGTGTGAGCTGCATTGTTTTCCTTTCATCCGGTAGGTACAACACAAGTCCCAACTCATTGCTTCTTCCTGTGCCAGAGCAAACAAAGGGGGGGGGGTCCTCCTTTTATTAGCTCTCTTCGCCTCCTCCTGTATTTGCCAAGATCAGAAGACTTTGACTCAAAACAGGAAGTAGCTCCCTTAAAATCCTGGAGTGGATTAATTTCATTGACAGCTCTCTGCCACGTCCTGATTAGCTTTCAAGCTGGGTTTGTTAGCTTGCCACCCTGGGGAAAAGGGTGGTCTGTGTCTCTGGTTATGGCTAAACCCTGTAAGGCAGTTTTCACAAAGCTGATCTGCAAGGGCCATATGCTACCCACTCCCCAGTTGATATCTGTTCCCCCAACCACTGCTTCCTTGAACAAATAACTCCCCTGCTCCCCCAACATCAGCACATTCCTCCAGTCCTTTCAGCCATTGCTGTTCTTTTAAGCCTGAGCCATAGCTGGAACTAGGAGCTGTGTGCTTGGAGTTGGGTCAGAACCAGTGGGAGGGGGCAGAATCTATCACTACTCAGTACAGAGGAACTAAGCCAGGCTCAAAAACAAATAAAGTTCTACTCAGGAAGACCACAGTTGCTCAAGCAAGGTTCCAGCCGAGACAGGAAGTCTTATATAGTTTTCCCTGTCTAGAAGGTCCCAGTGGCCAGCCCAGGTGGGTAGGGCCAGTGCAGAGCCTAGAATACTTCACTATGCAGGAAGTTCCTCCAAACTTCAATACAGTGGTACCTCAGGTTACATCCGCTTCAGGTTACAGACTCCGCTAACCCAGAAATAGTACCTCGGGTTAAGAACTTTGCTTCAGGATGAAAACAGAAATCGCGCGGCGGCGGCACAGCAGCAGCAGGAGGCCCCATTAGCTAAAGTGGTGCTTCAGGTTAAGAACAGTTTCAGGTTAAGAACAGACCTCCAGAACGAATTAAGTACTTAACCAGAGGTACCACTGTATGGGGCAGTTGCTCACAGAATCCCAGTTCTAGCTCCAGAATCCTGGGAACTAGTTTGTTAAGGGTGCTGGGAATTGTAGCTCTGGGGATAAACGACAGCTCCCATGATTCTTGGGGGGAAGCCATGTGCCTTAGCTTGGCATTAATCATACAGAAAACACTTTCTTATGTAAAATACTACAGCCATCAACATTAAAAAATAATTGATTTAATCTCACTGACTCCTTTCTAACAGGTGAGAATAATGAACATATCCCAGAGAGTCCGAAAGACAGGAAATCGTTCTTACCACCAGAAGCAACAGTTTTGCCTTCCGCTGTCTCAGAAGAAGAAAGGTAATATTAACAAAAGAGAACTACACACATGGAACTCATTGTCAACGAAAAACGTGACAGTCAAGGAATTGGTGTTATATTACTTGTTGAGATTCTTATTCATACAGTTCCATCTGTATATGCGGCACTTCACTGACCATCAAAAGAGAGGTATTTGCCCCAAGCACCTGCAATTTAAATATAGATGGGGAGGGAAGGAAGAAGACAACACAGAAAGTCTAAAGCAACAAGGGGTGTATGCTAGTCCAGTGGTTCCCAAACTCCCACACACACACACACACACACACACATACCCCAACCACTTGAAAATTGTTGAGGGTCTTGGTGGACCACTTAATGGGGTTGGTGTTTTTTTTTTGCCTGCTGCAGCAATTGTGATGTGATGTGCTATATGTTGAATCATTTCAAAGTGTATATTATTATTATTATTACTACTACTAGTGCTACTATTACTATTACTATTAATTTAATTTAATTTAATTTGTTTATCACCCTTCATCCAAAGACCCCAGGGCAGTTCACAACAGAAAAACACTAAATGAGAATACAAAATACGTAATAAAACAAAAACAAACCAATAACCCCCCTCCCACAAGCACATTTAAATTTATTTCTTATATATTGTATTTTAATTTGAATTCCATAGGATTCAAATGGGTAGGTTTTGTTCACATACATACACACTGCAGACTCCACAAACGAAGCAGTGGCCCATGGACCACAATTTGGGAACCCCTTTGCTAGCCCATGAAATTACACATACTTAGAAAAAGGAGACAATTGGCACCACATTGGTCTGAGAAGGTCCGAAATGGATCTGGCATCAGTGAGAACACACAAAGAAGGCTTGCAGTTAAGGCCTTTCCCATAGGTCTCCACCAGAGGGTTGAAGCATTGAAGTTCAGAGGCCAGCACTTCAAGACCCCACAGTTGCCTGGCCTGGCAAGTCTGTTGTCATCTTGTATGGACAGCAGGAAAAGCTATTATGTATTAAATACATTAGGACCATCCTCTTTAACTGAACTGCCAGTGCCTATTGATAGCAAGTAAGGTATATTTAAAGCCCGGTGCTGTGGGTTAAACCACAGAGCCTAGGACTTGCCGATCAGAAGGTCGGTGGTTCGAATCCTCATGACGGGGTGAGCCCCCATTGCTCGGTCCCTGCTCCTGTCAACCTAGCAGTTCAAAAGCACATCATAGTGCAAGTAGATAAATAGGTACCGCTCCGGCGGGAAGCTAAACGGCGTTTCCGTGTGCTGCTCTGGTTCACCAGAAGTGGCTTAGTCATGCTGGCCACATGATCCGGAAGCTGTACACCGGCTACCTTGGCCAATAAAGCAAGATGAGCGCCGCAACCCCAGAGTTGGTCACGACTGGACCTAATGGTCAGGGGTCCCTTTACCTTTACTTTATCCCTCTTCTCCAATACGTGTCTGGTTATGTACTTATCAAATCAAGATTATTTCCTAATATAATTCTGAGAAAGTTCTGGGAATTTTTTTTTTACTTCTTTTTTGTTTTAAAAAGGGAGAAGGAAAACTAATTGACAATTTCACCATTATTGTTCAGCTACTAGTTAGACGAAGTATAACACCAATCATGAGGCGCTGTGGGTTAAACCACAGACCCTAGGACTTGCCGATCAGAAGGTTGGCGGTTCGAATCCCCGCAATGGGGTGAGCTCCCATTGCTTGGTCCCTGCTCCTGCCAACCTAGCAGTTCGAAAGCACGTCAAAGTAGATAAATAGGTACCACTCTGGCAGGAAGGTAAACGTTGTTTCCATGCGCTGCGCTGGTTTGGTCATGCTGGCCACATGACCCTGAAGCTGTACACCAGCTCCCTTGGCCAATAAATCGAGATGAGCGCCGCAACCCCAGAGTCGGCCACGACTGGACCTAATGGTCAGGGGGACCTTTACCTATGTTACTGGGCTCCCCAATGGGGAGCACATGGGCACCACCATGTCCTCAGATACCCTACTTTGAGCCTACCAGGGCACCCTGTGCTACCCATTCATTTATTTTTAAATGAAGGCTTTTGTGTTTGGTTGATGAGGATGGTCCGTTTTGGGGTGAGGGCATGCCAGCCCTTTTTGGGGGAGGATGTAGTTTTGTCTGTTGTGTTTTTGGTGGGGGTTCCTCAGCATCATTGGTGTTTCTTCTGTGAAGGGAGTATCTTGCACGTGTCCACAACAATTTCTCTGATTTCCAAATGTGCCCCTAGGCCCAGGAAGGGTGGATATCCTTGCTCTATCATATAAAGCTTTGCAATCAAGCACTATAGAAAACCTCCTCCTCCTAGCTTTGTTTTTGAAAGTCTTGCCATTTTTCCTGGCTATTCACAGTGAAATCGCCTCCTTAATTCATGCTCTGAACTTAAGTTTGAACCCGGCAGACTGTGAGGTCCTGTTTGCAGGCTTCCCAACGGTTGGATACTGTGGGAACAGGATGCTGAACAGATGAGGCTTTGTCCTGATCCAGCCACAAGGCTCATGGTTTACTGTTCTGTTCAGAAGACATCTATCCATTGAAGACTTGGGGGGGTGGTCACAGCTACTTTCAGCTATTTAAAAACTAAAAATAAACCATGCAAGGAATTTTCTGTTGATTGCTTCCCCATTTTGTCAATTGCAAATACAACAATTCCAACCAAATGTTAATCATTAAACAGGCACTAGCACCTGAGATGCCAAAACAGTTGGATGCCATTTGCCAAACTGTTTATTTAAGGCTGTAACTGCTTCCCTTTTGCAAATTGGGCTTTTTTGCCAGTTAGTGCAGGGTGAAGCATTTTGTAATCCAATCAGCTGATGGAGAAACATTGGGGGCCAGTCCTAATTTGACTATCTCTGGCCTCAAACAACTAGTCCAGACTGTTCCCTGCTAAGGAAGCAACTCCTTCACATCTACTGCTCCCAAGATCCAAAACATTCAAAGAAGGCAGACTGGAAGCAGAGTAAGGAACTATTTCACCAATGGCACTTAAAGTACTTATGAGCTATTGGTGTCTCTCTCTGTTTGTAAGACAGAAATGCAGTTTATAATGTGCTTGAATGCAAGTTTTTAAAGTGATGAACAAACATGAGGAAAAGTTCATTATAAGCTCACACTATTTTTGTGCTGCCTGTTACTTGCAGCATTGTAACTAGTACCAGAAGCATTATCTTCTGAATGAGGCCTGCCTGGCACCAACACTGACATATTTTTGGTGCCACAATAAAAACCTTCCTTTTCATGCAGGTGTTGGATGAAATTTGATCCTGCTGGGACAAGCTTTGTTTTAGTACCTCTCCATATTGCTGATTGGTTGTCCCCCACCAGCAAAAGCTGGTGTTTTTATGTTTTGTGTATTTTATTTTATTTTTGTTCAAATTTTGATGCTTCTTGTTTCTAACAAAGGGGCATAGCTTTGCTTATAGAAGGTCTCAGGTTCAACCCTTGACAGCTCTAGGTAGAACTGGGAACCTGTCTGAAACCCTGGAGAGCTGCGGCCAGTCAGTGTAGACAATACTGATGTACCAGGGAACTGCCTCAGTATAAGACACCTTCCTAGCTTGGCGAGATGCTGCTTCATCACTGTAGACAGTATTGAGCCAGATGGACCAATAGTCTAACTCGGTGATGCACTACATGTGACAGACCTTGTGATAGACCCCATGTTGACACACAACACACCCACTCAACCATGTACAGTAACAGCACCCACCATCTGCATTGAACAACATTGTTTGTATCTTGGCCTGTGACACCTCATATTATTATATGATTTAGAACCTCCTCTATACTTCTGACTGTAAATTGTTTTTACTGATTTCAATGTTGTCCATGTCAGAATATCATCACTCAACTCCCATTGGAGAATTCGTAGGGCTGCATCACAATCCTGGATTTGCATGAAGTCAGGCAGGGGGAGGGGAGCAAAAGAGAAGGCAGGTTTTAGACAACAGTGGAGGTTTGAATAAAGGAAACTGAGCAGTGGGGAAAGTGGTGATTTTTAAACAATGGCAGAGGTGTGAGTAGAGTGTGGGGGGGGGGGAAGAGTGGCAGTTTAAGACAAGGTTTGACTACCGTGAGAAGTGAGCCAGGAAAGGCTCTGCTGTATTAGCCTCAAATATCCCATAGCACCTTCACACAAAAACTATTTTGCTCTTGGTACTGTGAATTGCCTTCAACATGAAGTTCCAGATCCATTGTTGTAATTTAGAAGAGATACTTTAATAATGAGCAGACCCCCATCTTTGTACAACACCCATCAACTGAAGTTAACCTTCTGTAATGGAACAAGCTGGCAGGATTCTGTTCACTTTCAAGACACATTGGCATGCTGTATATCAGCATGGGGTGGTTGGGTGCAAAGGTGGCTGCAAATAGGAGAGTCCAGAGGGGATTGCAAAAAAAAGAGGGAGGCGGAAGCATGAAAGAGGGAACATCAAAGGGTCTGGAGAAGAGGAAGGGATGGTAGCTTCATAACTGGGGAGAGGGTGAAAAAGGGTTCTTAGTAGTTGTAGTCTGTGGGAGGAGGTAGATGCATGAAGTTACCGCAAGGGTGGTTTACATGCAAAAAAAAAGGGTTGCACAAAAGGAAAGGGAGGCAGAGACATGAGCGTCAAGGCAAAAATGGGTGCAAAGTGAGGTTGCAGAATAGAAGAGAGAAGTGGCTTCAGAAATGTGGTTGGGAAGGTGAAAAGTGAGGTTAGTAGTTGTATGGGGTGGGAAGGGGAAGCTCTAGGGAGGGTAACAGCAGGGTAACAGTCCCTAGTATTTTCAAACTGTTGTAACCAATACATGATCCAATGAGATTATCCAATACATCACCATCATCTCAGGATTTGTGTCTTCGTAATAAAATGTTGTTCTTTCTCTGCAGGTCATGTGAAGCTTCTTTGGATTCAGCAGAAGGACACAGATCCAAACCAAAGCCAAGGCTAAGGTTGTCTACTCTTCCATCCTCTGCAGAGAAGGTAGTGTGTCCAATGGAAGTGGAATTGGCATTAATTGGCAGCTGTAGATCTAGAACAAACAAACGAAAGTCCTCTTTAACATAGGCGAGGGATGGGGAACCTTGTTGAACCTGCCGCAGCTCCCATCATTCCTGGCCATTGACCATACTTGATAGGGCTGGTGTTAGTTCAGCAACACTTAGAGGGCCAAAGGTTCCCCATACCTGGCATAAAGTATACAGAACATATGGAATCTGCTGTCACAAGGTGTGGTGATGGCCAATGGCTTAGATGGGGAGGCGGTACACAGGGAGTACTCAGGGCGGTACACAGGGAGGGCAAGTGTTATTTTCTGGTCCCAAGGTGGAGCTTCCAAAGCACAGTTGGGCAAGGCAGAAAAGAGAGAGATTTTCCTGGGCGATGTATATAACACTTGATTGGAAAAAAGCCCCTGCAAGTAGTTTACATGTCAGGCTCCCCCCAAAACACAACAACTGCACCCAGATAGAATGTGTATGTGTGCACAGGCAGCAGAACTGTAGGAAGAGAGGGAGAGTCTCATGAGTGAGCTCACATCCACTTTGTCTTTAAAAGCTTGGTGGGTGGGGTATGTCAACCATTGGGACATCTTTGTAGGCTCTGTTTCATTATGAATCTCTTCCCTTGGAATCATGACTTCTGCTGCTGAGCCTGTACCACTTTTCACCTGAATAAATATCTCTGTCATCTGAGGGCAGTAATTCCACCAGACTGCCTCAGTGGGATAGCTGGGATTTGGAGCTCATTTCATCAGCTTTGTTGGAGGCCCAGCTCCACCAGGCATCTCCTGCCCCTGAACTGTGCCAACTGGTTACTACAAGAACAACTGTTTAGAAATTGGGGCCTGAGCGTAGCTATCAACATTTCCCTTTTTTTAAGGGAAATTCCCTTATTCCGAATAGGATTCCTCACAAGAAAAGGGAAAAGTTGACAGCTGTGGGCCTGAGTTGTGAATTTGATTTTCATCTTCCCTCCCTGTCCCTTTTCCCTTGTGTGTCGTGGTTCTTTTTTTAAGGTTGTAAGCCTATGGGTAGGGGCTGACTGTCTTGTCTAGATCGTATGCAAGCTGCTCTGAGAGCCTTTTTTGGCTGGAGAGCAGGGTACAGATTCTCTTAGTAAATAAATAAGTTGTATTTTCCTCTTCAGAGATCAAGCCTAGAAGATATCTCTCCAGCAGACAGTGGCGTTGGTATAAGTCCTTTCTTGGTTACAAGAAGCAACTCACAAGGATATGGAAAAGGTATAGTGCCTGGCTAGCTCTGGTCCATGGGGTCACGAAGAGTCAGACACAACTAAACGACTAAACAACAACAACATGCTTCATTTCTTGAAGTTAAGCATTGGGAGCTTCTATTCAGGGAGGCACATTTACAGGGGAGAATCAGCAGGTGAAGGAAGGGTAAAACATTCCCCTCCTACCCAGTAATTCTTCCTAATCCATATTCCATCCCTGCATTGCCATCTGAGATCAGGTGGTAGGTGAGCGTAGCAGCTTACCTGGATGGGGCCACTGCAAGGTCAGGCTCCTGTGAGTTGAACCAGCAGAAGCACTAAATTGGTGGGGGTGGCCCCACCGATGCACCCATACAGTCCCAACTTCACCTCTGCTCCAGCCCCACCCAGGTCAGCAGCAGCA
The DNA here is from genome assembly GCF_964106915.1 of Podarcis gaigeae. Classification (NCBI taxonomy): domain Eukaryota; kingdom Metazoa; phylum Chordata; class Lepidosauria; order Squamata; family Lacertidae; genus Podarcis; species Podarcis gaigeae. The sequence continues at coordinate 26,515,541 of NC_139691.1, read as the reverse complement.
GCAAATGCTGGTCTCAGCTCCACCATACCGTACACACTTCCACTGGAATTGGGAATCCCAGGTTTGCTTTGCAATGTGTAGGTGCACCCTGCGGCTGGGGCAGAATGCACTGCTTTCTCCAGAGCCGAGAGAACCATAGGAGAGCACAGAATGAGGACATTCACATAGCCCAGTTGGATGGTATGCACTTCCTGATAACAGTCAGTTGCCCATAATAAATTATAGGGTACTGTATTTGCTGAGTAGGCTTTCCCCAACCTGATGCCCTCCAGATGTTTTGATCTTCAGCCACCATCATTTGTGAGCATTGGAAATGATGCTTGGGGTTCATGGGAGTTGTATTGCAAAACCTCTGGAGGAAACCAGACTGGAAAACACTAGTTCAGAACACCTTGTAATTGCAAAGCAGTTGGGTGTAGTTCTGTCAATGATGCTCTGAACAGGGCCGTGGGGTTCTATTTTTGTTGCAGGTCATGAAATACCCTCAACAAATACCAGAAAGCTTTCTGAAAAGGATCTTGATGATTTTTCTTACTCAACTGGCGGGGATGTTGCAGATGCTCCTTCAGAAAGCCACACATTCTCACCAGTTCCACAGGAAGAATTTAGCCCTTCCAGCAAAATACCCATGAAGAGGATGTCCAACAAAGGATCGTTCCAACCTAGCACAGTTTTAGCTAATGGAGCTGAGAATCCCGAGTTTGGTCTAGCAAAGAGAGAATCACCAAAGAGCTCAAAATTACCCACTCTAGATTGGGAAAATGGCCGTTCTGTCAAACAAGGAGCCAATTATACAATCTCCTCTAGCAACAATAAAGATGAGGAGATTGGTCTGGATCGGGAACACTTTAAGAACCTGAAGAACTTTTGGGAGAAGGGTGGGGAGCCCCTCTTGACTAATGATGTATCTGAAATCTCAGCAGAAAAGGCCAGCACCACAGAGGCCAATGGAAGGCCATCAAGACTGAACCGATCTCTCTCAGCCCAGTCTAATAACAGCCAAAATGGTGACGACAAGTTCACTTCTAATATACACCCCAAAGCCAGAATCCCCTACAGGAAGCCAGTTGCCTTGTCTTCCAGTGAAGATGAGCCCACGTACATAGCTCCTCCTAGGAAAGGATCGGGATCTGCAATCCCCCGGTCCACGTATGGCAGAAGCAAAGGGGCAATGACCAACAGAAATAGCCTAAGTGATGGGAATGGGAAGCAGTCTCCAGTGGAGGAGGAGAAGAAGGTACCACGTTGCACAAGGAGATCAAAGTTGCCGATTCGAGTGCCATCAGTCAAAATAGACGCACCGGCTAAAGAGCGGACTGGCATCATTTTTGAGCCAGAGACCCCTGCTGATGAGTTTATTATGGCTGATGAAAGCAAACGTAAGACTGATTCTTTAGCAGGTAGGGTTCAGATATTGATAGAGGCTGTATCTTCAGAGGATGTTGATAAAGTTGGTAGCTTTGTGGAAATAAGTTCTGACTTGGGCTCTCAAGACAACATGGAAATGGAAAAGAAGCAGCTTAAAGATGGGCCTAGTAGCCTTGCAGAGGACCCACTACAAAACGAGGATGTAGATGAAAGAGGAGTCGCTCAGGAAGTGGATTCTTCCATGCTTTCAGGTACTGATGCTTTGCTAGTTATACATAGTTTTGTGCTGGTCAATACAAAAAACACAAAAATGTGAGGTTGTACCCAGATAGGTTAGAGTAGATTCATTAAAGTTAATGAGCCTAAGTTAGTCTTTTCCATTAATTCCATTGGGTCTACTCTGAGTAAGACTAACATGAGCTGCAACCCTGTACCAACATGTACATACCACATTGCCAATCAAACATAGAAAATATTAAGTAAAATATTGTCATCTGTTTAAAAACATCTAGGATAGTAAGCTACCATCATATACATCTTAAACAACAATTAATCTACAATTTGGTGCCTTATCTCAGCTTACCGATAAACAGCCATTTTTATTTATGGAAATACAACCGCCATAATTATTCCTCCAGTACAGTTACCCCTTCTCTAGGCTTGTCTTCTCCAGGGGCTAAGGAGCCTGTGCCTCTTCAGATGTTGTTGGACTCCAACTCTCACCAGGCCAGCTGGCATGACCAGTGATCAGAGACAATTATCTACTATGAGGACTGACCCTGACAGTGAATGAGAGAACCTGAGCTCTATGAGTGTTCCATCAGTGGATGGTCCAGGAAGATCAGAGTTGTAGTCTAACAACATCTGGAGAGCCACAGGTTCTCCACCCTTAGTCTGCTTAGCCATGGAGTAAAAAACTGGAATCAATATTACAAAGAGCTCATCTTCACTTGCAAGCTGGCTGCAACTGACCTGGGTGGCCAGCAGTGCATTAATACAAACTAACCCAGTGTCTGGGAGAGCTGCTGGAGCAGAACAATGTAAGCCAGAAGGCCCAGCTGTGTACACAAGCTCCAGGACCACAAGCCGAAATCTCTAGATCAAATAAACAAAGAATAGGAGGGGGAAGCTTAGGGTAAGGTGGAAGCCACCCTGTTCAAACCTTGGTTACAATAATGCCAATGTCTTACATTGTTTAATACACACCTGCTTGTTTTCCAATTTATTCAAGAGGGAAATGAACATCATTCTCCGGCTGCCAAGAATTTAATATGTGCCAATGGCTATAGCCTTACGAAGAGCTTGGTGAACATTTATACTACCACAGAAAGTAAGTAGTAGCTTGCTTCAATCCAATGGTCTGGCTTTTTCTAACAAAGCAAGCTGGCAAAAGTTACCATATTTTTCGCTCCACAGGGCGCACCGGACTATAGGGCGCACCTAGTTTTTAGGGGGGGGGAATAAAGACAAAAAATGTATTCCCCCCCCTGCCCCAAAGAGCAAAGAAGCTAAGACAACGAGCGGGATCCATCCCTCTGGCTGTCTTGACTTCCTCTTTAGCCATGAACAACCTCTCCAGCCAGGAGAGGCTGCGCGCAGCTTTGGATCCCGCTCGCTGTCTTGGCTTCTTTTTTGGGTGGGGGAAGCCGGAGCGTCCCCCGACCCCAGCCCCCAGAAGAGGTCCAGGAGCGGCAGCAAGGTTGCGCGCAGCCTTGCCACCGTTCCTGGAGCTTGCGGGGCTGAGGGCGTGCTCCAAAGGCTTGCGGATAGCTGCCTGAAGCCCGGGGAGCGCAGCGGGAGTTGGTGCTGCACTCCCCGGGCTTCAGGCTTCAGGCTGCTATCCGCAAGCCTTCAGAGCGCGGGGGGAACTCCCACCACGCTCCTAAGGCTTGCGGATAGCTGCCTGAAGCCTGGAGAGCGAGAGGGGTTGGTGCTCACCGACCCCCTTGCTCTCCAGGCTTCAGTGAAAGCAACGCGAAGCCTCCAGAGCATGGAGGGAGCGCTTCCTCTGCGCTTTGGAGGCTTCCCGTTGCTATCGCTGAAGTCAAGGAAGCATTCGCTCCATAGGATGCACACACATTTCCCCTTCATTTTTGGAAAAAGTGCGTCCTATAGAGCGAAAAATACGGTATAACACATGGAGCTGAACCTATCAGTCATACATAGCAGGCTTGACAAATCTCCTGGTTTTGCTGCCAGCTGGAGAATAAGGAAACAGAACAGGGTGGAGGAGCCCAACCATCTGGAAGGCCTTTCAAGACATTTGCAGACCACCTGCCTTCAGGTGTTCAAAAGGAATATGCTCTTAGAGTGGAGTGGGGGCTGTGCATGTTAGCCCTACTCCTTCCCTGCCCCCCAACATTGCTGTTCCTGCTGGAGGAAGTTGTTTGTTTTGCTAAGCCAAAGCTAACATTATTAATTACGTAATTAATTTCAGTGGAAGGGGAACATCAAACACAGTGCAGAAAATAACATAATTATTAATGTAACAATTGTGAAGTTAAAAAAAAAGCTATATCAAATATCGGTCATACTCACCTGATCTCAAATGAACATGTGCATTGCAATGATTCCTGCACCGGTTTCCAACAGAATTCTGTATCACCCAGCTGAGAGTGGCTTGGCTTAAACAGCCCTAGTCTGTTGGAAAATTGTAAGTCCATTTGGCTGAACACACCTAAAGGATTCTTCAAGAATAGAGTGTGGGGAACCAGTTGTTTTTTTTTAATTGTATTAAATTTGTGGCTGATCTGGTAAAATGTGGGAAATCAATTAAAAATGATTTGGCAAGGGGGGAAAAGGATTCCTGAAGATTTGGAATCCTTTTGTATGAGCTCCCACACCAGTACAGTGGTACCTCAGGTTACATACGCTTCAGGTTACAGACTCCGCTAACCCAGAAATATTACCTCGGGTTAAGAACTTTGCTTCAGGATGAGAACAGAAATCGTGCTCCAGCAGCATGGCAGCAGCAGGAGGCCCCATTAGCTAAAGTGGTGCTTCAAGTTAAGAACAATTTCAGGTTAAGAACAGACCTCCAGAACGAATTAAGTACTTAACCCGAGGTACCACTGTAGTGGATTTATAAGGGGTTGTTTTTACTTACCAGTGAAATGCAGAAGTGGTACAGGATGACATTTTGATAAAGACAACACATGGACAATGCAACAGCAACAACCCCTCTGATCATGAACACCACCAATTCTGTAACAGACTCCTAACTATTTATCTACACAATTTATTAAATCCTTTGGCTTATTTACACTAATTTCGCCGAATGCTTTTGGCAATACAGCAATTTTTATTTCAACCAACAGATGGCGCTGAATCCATGTGTAAACGCAGATATTCCCCTTTAACTGTTTTAGTTGCCATGCCTTTGTAATGGGCTTTTTAAAGGCAATTAACTCACTGGAACCCAGTTCCGGCGACTTTCAGGTAGGTGCCATTTCTGTTCCAAGAGAACGGGGGAGGCGTTCGTGGTGAGTTCCAGCACCTCTTTTTGTAGAGAAATAGAAAATGGCTATTTATATTTTAAAAAGAAAAAGAAAAAAGAAACAGGCTTAAGAATATGTGAGTGCAATGCAACACAGGGTTTTTTAAGCTGTTTGGTTTGCCACAGTCTCTATATCTAATGGTTTATACAGATAATGAAACAGGTTCTGTTGCTTCAGAGCACAGGATACAATCTTCATGTTGATATGTTTTCTTTTATTGTTTCCAGCGTACACTAAGCCTCAGGTGCCAAACCACCAGTACCTTGAGCCTGAGAGGGCCAAAGACTTTAGCAAATCCACTCCTCTCCTGCTGTCTGAGGTAGGACTATGTTGGTCTGCCTGTATCATGTTTACTAAGTCCTTTTGCTGCTTAGGCTACAACTGCACCAAATATTTACAGGACTTTTATACCACTTTAACAGTCACATCTTCCCTGCAAAGAATCCTGGGAGCTGTAGCTTGTTTAAGGGTGCTGAGAGTTGTTAGGAAACCCTTATTTCTCCTCACAGAACTCCCTGGGTAGTGGGGCAGGAAAGTTGGAAATAATTCACATGCAACCAATGAGTCCCTCCTAGCCGGAGGCTTAGTTTGATCAGAATCAAGCATGCACTTCCAGAGTTAAGGATAAATACGTTGCATCTGGTAAATGACCCACCATAGCCACTAGAGGGCTAAGGAAAGATTGAAAGAACCACTTTCAAGGGAAAGGACTTGAAAATGCAGTAGGAACTGATTAAAGTTCTACCCGAGATAAACTTAATTCACATTTAGTGCGCCTGGCAATTATGGCAACTGCTTTCTGGTGTTTTTGAACTAAAACAGTTAAACTTAATTAAACCAAACAACTTTATTCCAAGCCCTGTCTATTTTAATAAGAAAAATCAGATGGATACCCCCCCTTCCCACAAAAAGCATTCTGATGCACTAATAAAAATCGGGAAGTCAAGAACCATAGTCCTTCAACAATCTTCTGCTTGCACCAATCACATCCCTCCATCCTTTCAATTCCCATTGCAGCAAAACACTCAAACATTCCATGACCAATAATTAATATCCACCTTGGCTTGATTTGCAGACGGAATCAGACACAGCTTCAGAAATCAGCTTCCAGTTCAGCAGGCACAAGAAGACACCCAGTGTGGGGAGCCACTCCTCTGATATGGCCTCCGTCTCCTCGGTAAGCAGAGGCAGATTTAGAGGAGCGTGATTGATTTGGCTGCACTGGGCGTGAAACCTCAGGGGTGCCCCAATGTTGCAACTATTATTTAGAATTGAATGGGGGGTGCTAATTCTGGCATCACACAGGGTGCCGCTGAAATTTGAGACCCCAAGGACCAAGATCTGGACCAAGATCATCTAATGAAATTCACAGCTGAGAGAGGATTTGAACCCTGGTGTCCCAGGTCCTAGTCTGATACTCTAACCACTATACCACACTGTCTCTCACTGTCATTTGTTAAGAATGCTGGGAATTGTAGTTCTGTGGAGGGGGTAAACTACAGTTCCCTGGATTCTTTGGGGGAATCCATGTGTTTTAAAAGTATGTTGTGTACACAGACCAGGTTGGGTCATTTCTCCACATTTTAAAGCAATCCTGAACCTATAGACCTTCTAACAATGAATGAATGTCTCTCTTGCACCTTGGACAGGTGAGTGGCAGTGTCCTGAGTGTGTACAGTGGTGATTTTGGGAGTGTCGATGCCCAGGGACACGTTCAGTTTGCCCTGGATTATGATGAGAAGAACCGGGAATTTCAAATTTTCGTTTGTCAGTGCAAGGACCTGGCCATTGTGGATGAAAAGAAAGGAAGGACAGACCCGTAAGTGGTGCTAAAATTCTAAACTCTGGAATTGGGGTTGGGAGGGAAATAGCACTATCACTGCCAATTAATTGTAAGAGTTTTTTAGGACTGGATTGGACAGTATCTCTCCCTGGTCAGTCTCATACATATGGAAGGGGACCAGAGCATAGCTGCTGACCTTGATTCCGTTACATGCCTGTCTCTGGCATCCTTGGACATCTGCTCAGGACCATAAGATTCAAATGTTGCCTGTACAAGTAATATCTAGTACATGTAGGAACAGCCTGCATGGTCAGTTACCAGAGATTATCTGGGAAATTTGCCATGTGCATTGAATTTTCCACATGTAGGTGGAAAATTGCAGCCACAAATGGACATCCCAGGAGGGAAGTACCACTCAGAGTCTGCATAGAGGGCAGGTGTTCTATAAATCTATCCTTAGCCCCCTGTCCACAGATGTTCATAAAATCATGGAACTGTAGAGTTGGAAGGGTCCCTAAGGATCATCTGTTTCAACCCCCTGCAATGCAGGAAGGTCAACTAAAGCATCAATGACAGATGACCATTCAGCCTCTGCTTAAAAACCTCCAGAGTCCACCACCTTCCAAGGGAGTCTGTTCCACTGCCAAACAGTTCTTCTCATCAGAAAGTTCTTCCTGATGTTTAGTTGGAATCTACTTTCTTGTAAGTGGAAGCAGTTGATTGTTGGACTATAACTCTCATCATCCTTAGCCAGCTTAGAAATTGTAGTCCAACACAACATCCGAGGATGTGGACTGAATAATACTTTGCATTTAGCTTTTCTCCATGGCTGGTGGGTTGGGCTGATGAGAGCTAGCACCCAAACCAGCCTTTAGCTGACTGAATAGTCCAGCAAACTTTGCACAACTTTGCAAATGAAACATCCTTCATTTTGAGAGGAAGAATGCAAACGTTCCTTGTAAAAGAACACTCTACTTCATTGCCCTACCCCAGTATATATCTCTTTTGCCACCTCTCTCCCAGGCATACAAAAGCCTTTTGATGTCTGTTGAGTTCTGGCATGAACTGGTGTCTCCAGCCTGCTTACCTGCAGATATATCCTTTTTCTGCCTGCCTCCTACCAGTCACTATCTCTGCCCAGCAGGTCACAGGCAACAGGAAGTCATGGAGGACCTCAGATGGGAGATGCGTCAGGATCTTTATCCACCATGAAGTTCTAATAATAATAATAAATTTTATTTATACCCCGCCCTCCCCAGCCAAGACTGGGCTCAGGGCAGCTAACAACCAATAAAAAACAAGATGACTGAAATGCAACTTTAAAAGCAAGATTAAAATACAACATTAAAACATTAAAATGCAGCCTCATCACAAGAGGAGAAAGAAAAAAGAAAAAGGGGGAGGGAATCAAATTGGCTCCAAGCCAAAGGCCTGGTGGAACAACTCTGCCTTACAGGCCCTGCAGAAAGAAATCAGATCCTGCAGTGCCCTGGTCTCATGCGACAGAGTGTTCCACCAGGCCGGAGCCAGTGTTGAAAAGGCCCTGGCTCTGGTTGAAGCCAATCTAACTTCCTTAGGGCCCGGGACCTCTAGGGTGTTGCTATTTATGGACCTTGAGGTCCTCTGTGGGGCATACCAGGAGAGACGGTCCCGTAGGTACAAGGGTCCTAGGCCATGAAGGGATTTAAAGGTCAAAACCAGCACCTTAAATCTGACCCTGTACTCCACCGGGAGCCAGTGCAGCTGGAAAAGCACTGGGCGAATATGCTCCTATGGCAGAGACCCTATGAGGAGCCTCACTGCAGCATTCTGCACTTGCTGGAGTTTCTGGGATCTTTATCCACCATGAAGTTCTCTCTTCCAAACTGTGCTGCAGGGCATTATCGCAGATAAACTCCGTAACCCCCAAATGAACAAAAAGGAAAATATGCATTCTCCTTTAATACAGAACTGTCCATATAAAAGCATAGCCCATACAGACTGTCAATTTCAGCAAAGTCCCAGTCCCAATTAAACATGAAAGTAAATATCACAAGAACATTCTTATAATATGAGCACTCCTAGATCAGGCAAAGGTCCGTCTAGTCCAGCACTCTGTTCTCACAGTAGCCAAACAGATGCCTTTGGGGAACCTGCGAGCGGGACCTGATTGCAACAGTACTGACTCCACCTGCAACTTCCAGAAGCTGGTACTCAGAGGCATACTGCCTCTAACAGTGAGCATAGCTGTCATGGATAGTAGTCATTCACAGCCTTCTCCTCCATGAATTTATTTATTTACTTCGTTTATTTTAATTTCATAAAGTTTATATTCTTGATTGCAAAGAAGCCCCCAAAGCAAGTGGCTTACAAAAAGTACTAAAACAATTGTTAGCAGTAGCAACAGTTTAAAACAACCATTTGCAACATTAAAAAAAAAATAAGCCAAAAATATATTAAAGCACAAGTCAACATCTTGCCTAAGCAAAACTGTTTATCACAGTTTTATCACACCATAATGAAGGTGCCTGCCTGATGTCAAATAGACAGGGAGTTCCAAAGTCTGGATGCCTCCACACTAAAAAGTACCAATTTCTTAGAAATGTGCATTGAGTATTATTACCGCATTTTTCACTCTACAAGACGCACCAGACCACAAGATGCACCTAGTTTTTGGAGGAGGAAAACAAGAGAGAAAAAATTCTGAATCTCAGAAGCCAGAACAGCAAGAGGGATCGCTGCGCAGTGAAAGCAGCAATCCCTTTTGCTGTTTTGGCTTCTGGGATGGCTGCGCAGCCTGCATTCGCTCCATAAGACGCACACACATTTCCCCTTTTTAGGAGGGAAAAAGTGAGTCTTATAGAGCAAAAATACGGTATGTGGCACCTGTTATACTGCCTGTTCTGCAGATCCAAGTGGTTGATAAGTGAGGTCTTATCTTCTTTTTAAGGCCGTTTAAGTTGGTGACCAACCCTACATTTGTCCCTGGCTCCACCAGATGATTTATAACTCAGCACAAACACCATGTTGACAACCCAGCTGTTGCTGACTGTCAGGCGTCCCCTGCTTGTATGCAAGATCCTAACTGTGTTGAATGTTAACTCGGTGGCTGCCTCTTCGCAGGTACGTCAAAACCTACCTGCTTCCAGACAAAGCACGGATGGGCAAGAGGAAGTCGTCTGTGAAGAGAAGAACTGTTAACCCCATTTTCAATGAGGTGTTGCAGGTAAGGAATAAATACCTAGGAAGGTTAGGATTTGTGGCAAGGGAGGAGGTAGAATCGAGGATATAATTCTGAATCCAATCTCAGGCTTCCATCACACTAGAGCTCAGGACCACTACTGAGAATATCCTGTAGAGGGCATGGCTGGCTGCTGGCTGGGACCATGAACAGGAATTAAGAGGTGATGATATACTGCAGTATTTAGTTTCAGGCCCCATTTGTTGTTTTATAAAGCAAACTTTTTCACTGTCCCTCAGACCTTGTGGGGGGCTGGACTATATTTTGAAAAAAATAATGAACCAATTCCTACGCCCCACAAATAACCCAGAGATGCATTTTAAATAAAAGCACACATTCTGTTCATATAAAAACACCAGGCAGGTACCACAAATAACCCAGAGATGCATTTTAAATAAAAGGACACATTCTACTCATGTAAAAACATGCTGATTCCTGGACTGTCCGTGGGCTGGATTTAGAAGGCGATTGGGCCAGATATGGCCCCCGGGCCTTAGTTTGCCTACCCATGATATATACATATGCATCCTGTTCTACTGTGAACTGTCTGGTGGTCTCCTATCCAAGCGATTAGCCAGCTCAGTGCTGCTTAATTCCATCAATACTATGCCCCCGCCCCCAGAACCCTCCCCTCAGCACTATGAGATGTTAACCATTAAGAGAACAGAAGTAAAAACAATGTGTGCAAAGTGATAAAAGTCGCTTCTCCTTTCTCCTCAGTACAAAATAGAGAAAATGGTCCTGCTGATTCAAAAACTAAACCTCTCCATTTGGCACAATGACCCTTTGGGACGCAATAGTTTCCTGGGCGAGGTGGAAATAGACCTTGCCAGCTGGGACTGGCAGAACAATAAACTGAACTGGTATATGCTCAAGCCACGGGTAAGTATGGTTTAGCAGGGATCCTGCTAAATATAGGTTCTTATATAGGGTGAAGGGCTTAATCATACATTCATATTTTTCTTTTAAGAAAACTTCAGTCATTCACGCACGTGCACACACGCACACACATTTCTGGAACAGAGCCAGTGTGCTGTAGTGGTTAGGATGGAAGGGCCAGGACCTGGATGACCAGGGTTGTAATTCCCACTTGGCCATGAAGCTCACTGGGTGACCTTGGGCCTGCCACTGCCTCTCGGCCTAACCCACCTCACAGAGTTGCTGTGAGGATTAAATAAAAAGGGGGAGATCCATGTGCAGTACATCACTTTGAGTTCCTTAGAGAACAAGGTGGGGTATAAAAGGGGTGGGGTGTTGCCTAGCAACCAGTCAGAATGGCATGGTCCTTGCTGAGGTAACTCATGCTCTGATTGGCTATGTAGCTCTGAGGGAGTTTTCCTCAGTATGTATTGTGGATTTTCTTAAGGCCAGTTCTAAGAAAGGCAAACTCCCCCCCCCCCCATTCATTTCTCCTCAAACTATATACTCTTGTCCAGCTTACCTTAGATCAACAAGGAGAATTTCAACATAATTTTAAGCAAATATCTCCTTTAGTGCAGCATTTCTACTTGCCCACTGTCCTTTCCTCCCCTCATGTGCTATTCTGGTGGCTTTACTGATCCCCCTGAGCCAATTTGGGGACAACCCAAAGCCCTGTTGTGCTAGCAGAAGTTCTTGTGCAGGCTTCCAATGGTGGGAACAGTTAGTCAAACCTGACCCTGTTTTCATTCTCTCTCTGGACTTTGTCTATGCTAGCATCGTTCCCCTACACACATACACACCCTGCCTTTCTGCTTCCACTCCTGATCACAGCCTGCCAGGGCTGCATTTCATTTAAAAACTACTCTCAACTGCCATGGAAAAGAGATCAGCATTGCCCCTCACATCTAGTTTTGCCCAGAGGCAATTTTGCTGATTTTGATGGAGAGAAATTTGATTGAATTTTCAGCATAGGTTTTCAGAATTTGTTTGGATCTGATCACCAGCTGATTTGAAATCGCTGTGGTTTTCTGCACACCATGCTTCTCACAGTCCTTTCTCTTTCAGATCCTCCCAGCCATCAATCATGTCGACCATCGAGGTGTGATGAACCTGTCCATCAAGTATATCCCACCAAGCAGTCTAGGTAAAAACACAACAGTGAAGATTTCAGAAAGCGTCTCCATGTTACTACAGGGTTGGGTACCGTGCACCACCCATTCTCATTATTATATATTGTTGGGAATCAGAATGGATTCCCCGCCCCCGCAAGCCACACTACATATATCAGGGCTTCCCAAACTGTGTTCCATGGACCACCAGTGGTCCTTGAGCTTCATTCAGGTGTTTCACAGCATGCCAAATATTCATTTTGATTTTTTTATCTGCTTTTATTTCTTACATACTTTATTTTATCATACTGCAATTTGAATTCTTTGGAACGCAAGTTGTACTAAAATGCCACCCTGGGACAGTGTGTGAAGGGAGAAAAGCTGATGAGTGAAATTGAATCCCTAAGGATCTCAAAAGAGAGAAGAGAATTTTAGAAATCTCCCCGCAACCCAACAGCACTAAATATTAGACAACTAGGAAGAATAGTTGGACCACCTGAGAACAGAATCATAAAGACCTATGGGGTTCTTTCATGCTGAAGTCTATGTTCTTCTCCCCTCTTAATTTTCATAACAGGCCTGTAAGGTAGGTTAGGCTGAGAGGGAATGGCTGGCTCATGATTACCAGCAAAGCAATCCTATGCGTGTGAAGTCAGAAGTAAGCTTCATGGTATGGAATGGGCTACCTCGCAAGTTTGTCATAGCAAACTTCTTTTCTCTTCAGCACATGGGGGGAAAGAACTGTGGCTCAATGGGATGAGGGCCATAGCTCAGTGGTTTGCATGGAAAAGGTCTCAGATTCAGCCAATTTCATCTCAAGATAAGGCTACAGAAGACCGCAAAGCCGCTGTTGGTCAGAGTAGACAGTACTGGGATAGATGAACCAATGTTCTAACTCAGTCTAAGTCAGCTTCCTATGCAGGGCCAGCTCTACCATTAGGCAGTGAAAGAACCCCCTCAGATGGCATGTTCTGGTGGTTAGCAGCAGCCTCCTAGCTGTACACAACTGTCTCTGCGAGGTAGAGTTGGCTGGGAGACAGCGACTGAGCCCAGGTCACCCAACGAGCTTCATGGTTGAGTGGGGGTTTGATATATCCTTGTCCCTAGTTATAGGAACATAAAGAGCTGTCAGACCATTGGTCTCTCTAGCCCACTGTTGTCCACAGTGACTGGCAGTGGCTCTCCAGGATTTAAGGCTGTGGTCTTCTCTCACCACTGTACTTGGAGCTGCTGGGGATTGAACCTGGGACCTTCTGCATGCAAAACAGATGCTCTGCCACTGAGCTACAGTATTCCCTATACTTAATGGCACCTTTCCTAGGCCCTGTCCACCATCAAGTCCAATGTTCTGGCCGCTCCACCACATTTCACTCTCTGTTTAGACTTGTTTTATTATAACTATCATCCAGCAGATACATGCTTCCTGAAATTTAAGTTCTGAAAAATGCACTTGTGTTCAACTTCTTTCAGTGTTGTCTTTTTTTGGATCTATAAGGTCTTTACTGCTGCACAGCAGGGATTTGTTTCTTTTTAATTCCTATGAACACATTTATTCATATACCTTTTTTTCCTTCTACAGTTGTCCTGTTTTGGGGTTCTGTAACCCAAAGAGTATGCAATAGGGAAAGAATATTACATGACAGTAACAGCAACATTTTTATTTCAAATGTATAATGAATTTCATCTGAATTTTAGATTGCAATCCTGTGCATTCTTCTCTGGGACAAAAACCCATTGAATTCAGTGGAACTTCTGAATGTGTTCCAATTGTGCTGCATATTGCTTAAAAAACCAGCTTTCATTTCTCTCTTTTGAACACATCTGCTTAACTTTCAAATCTTTAGACTTGTATTCATAAAGTATTATAACTACAAATTGGTGGCACTTGCAAACTTAAAAGTTTGAGGATTTCTATGCCTACTTCATGGCAGGTCCATTAACTCCTCCAACTGGAGAGGTCCATATCTGGGTGAAAGACGCTAAAGACCTCCCACAGTTACGTCCTTCTGGAGTGGATTCCTTTGTGAAATGGTATGTATGTCATTTGCTGTGCATGTGCACACACACACAGAGAGAGACGTATTTGCAGTTAACATAAATTCCTTTTCTTACCAGGGACATCTATAATCCCAGTGCAGAATTAGTCATATTAGGAAGATGCAACCCCTTAAGTAATATTTAAATGCTGGACTAAGACAGAGCCAGTGCTGATTGGTTCTCATTGGGCAGAAGGCAGGGAGACCTACCGTAGGTGGCAGCAGAGCTAAAGACAGGCAGGGTCAACTAATTCAAGTTTTGTCCCCATCCTCATGCCTGCTGAGTTCTTCAAGGGCAACTGGGAGATTAAAGAGGGGGAACCTGGCAGGCAGTGCCACCCCCTGGACTGTTTTGCATGCAAGAAGCAGGTGGGAGCCAGCCAAGCTTAGAATGAGGTTGGAGCGGGCACCAAATGGGCCAGCCTCCATTGGATAGAGCTGAGAATAAGGAGGCCCATGGTTTGAGGCTCCCCTCCACTGTGGACTCGCTTGATGGCTTTAGGTAACCCCCCTCTCTCAACCTCAGTAGTTTTCTTCCCCCCATTACATTATGGGGGATATTAATATCCCTCACAGCGTTGTGTTGCGAGGATCACAGGAAGATTAGGGACTGGAATCCGGTGGCCCTCAGCCTAATCTCATGTGGCCACTAATTCCACTCAGGTGAAGGGAAGCCCAGAGAGGGAAAAGGAGGGGAGCCAAAATGCATGGAGTGATGGAATGAACAGAGGGGGGAAGCCCTCTGCAAGCAATTGGTCCAGGTCATGGACTAAAGCAAACGGTCCATCCCATAGCAGCCTACTGGGTGGCAAGGGACAGGGAGAGGTAAAGCGAAGCCAGAGAGTTGGGCTAGAGTGCTGGGGTACAGGCATCGTTCTCTTTTGGCTCTGGCTTTACCCACCACTGTCATGTGGGCCCTGAGGAAATGCACTCCTTCTCACAGTACCCTCCTCCTGAAGTTCATTCCATAGCTCACTTGGTAGAGCATGAGACTCTAAATCTCAGGCTCACGAGTTCAAGCCCCACGTTGGGCAGAAAGATTGCTGCATTATGGGATGTTGGACTTAGACCTCAGGGTCCCTTCAGGCTCTACAATTCAAATTTTTTAATTGATTTTCACAAAATTAAAAACACACTAACAAATAAACAAACAGACATAAATCATAACCTTATTAAAACTAATCTCCTTAACATTGTTAAGTGACTTCCTCGTATTCCCCTTAGTTGAATTTCAGTGCATATCATTTTAACGGTTTTCCAAATCAAAGTTCTTTATAATTTTAACTTAATCACTTAACATCACTCTTTCTTCCCAATTCAGCATTAAACATAGTAATTATCAAGCTGTACAATTCTATGGACTATGCGGGCGATATACTTTGAACTATCGAAATAAGTATTCCAGTGTTAAGTAGTACGCAGCATCATCACACGGGGTGTTCAGAATGACAGCAGCATCATCCTTGCTGCAGTTTCACTGCCCCTTGTCAAGGCAGGGCAAGTTTGGGGGAGCTCCAGGTTGGTGGCATTGGTGCCCTTCAGGTCCTCCTGACCTCACCGCCCCCCATCTTATCCCGCCCCACCCTGGTCACAACAAATGCAGCTATACCACTAGGAGGGTCAACCTGCTTCTGCTGCTCTGCCTCCTTACCCTCAGGTTCCACTGCTGGTGTAATTACTATTATTGTTATTATTTGTTTGCAGGAGAGGGCGGTGGTATTTGAAGGAACATGTAAATAAATTACTGTTGGCATATATGACATGAAACACTGCTTCTTTTTAAGCTACATCCTTCCAGACACCAGTAAGAAGAGTTATCAGAAAACCAGAATTATCAAGAGAGATTCAAACCCTGTCTTCAATCACACCATTGTGTATGATGGATTTCACACAGAAGATCTGAAGGATGCGTGTGTGGAGCTGACCGTCTGGGATCATGAAAAGCTGACCGATCACTTCCTTGGTGGCATCCGACTGGGAGTGGGGACGGGTAAGTGGGTCACCTGCTCTCATCCTTTGATTTTCATTTATGGGAACATGGAACAGTCTGTCTTCAAGTAATTACTACGACTACAAAGAGCTGGTATCAGAATGTTAACCCTGGACTGTATGTAAATAAGAAAGAAAATGTGTGTGTGCTGGGAAGGCTTTTCTTCAAAAGGAAGGCCTGGCTGAAAAGTAGGTTTTGTTTTGTTTTTCCAAATTTTTTATTAATTTTCCACATTTTAAAACAAACAAACAAACACACATCGTATCTGAACTTGGTCCAATGTTAATTTCATAGTTAAATGACTTCATCAAATTCCCTTGACTGAATTTCATTGTATATCATTGTAACGGTTTTCCAAAATAGTATCTCATAAAATTTACTTAATCCTCTTAACATCTTTATCTAATTTTCATCTTAACTTTAAACATAATGTTTTATAATTTCACATATTTATATCCTTAGTCTATCTGTTATTTTGCAAGTATTTCTAATTAATTTATTTTAGCATATTTGAATAAATAGTCTTTAAATTTCTTCCATTCTTCCTGGTATTCCTCCTCCTTCTAGTCACAGATTCTTTTGGTCAGGTCGGCTAGCTCCGAAAAGTCCATCATCTTCATCTGCCATTCCTCCACTGTTGGTATTTCTTGTGCTTTCTAATTCTTAGCTAATAAAATTTGAGCTGCAGTTGTGGCATACAAAAACAATCTAACATCTTTCTTGGGCAATTCTAAACCTGTTATTCCAAGAAGAAAGGCCTCTGGTTTCTTAACAAATGTGTATTTCAACAATTTTTTTCAGCTCGTTATAAATATTCTCCCAGAAGTCTTTCACCTTGGGACAGGTCCACCATATATGGTAAAAGCTACCCTCCTTGTCTTTACATTTGCAGCATAGATTATCACTGTTGTGATAATCTCCTGCCCAATCTATCATCACGGATTTAACTTGTTCATCCTTTGTATGCCACTCCAACAGTAAATTATACATTTTAGACAAATTTTTAGCTTTAACATCTAACAACTCCGTTTCCAATTTAGTTTTTTCCAAAGCAAAACCATTTTTCTTATCTATTTTGTACAATTCATTAATCTGGTGGTAATGTAACCAATTTATTTTATCTTTAATTTGACCAAATGGTTTTAATTTAAATCCTTCATTATCTTCTAGTAACAAATCTGAATATCTCAACCACTAGGTTTCCATGTTTGACTTTTTCTGAGCCTTTGCCTCCATTGGCGAAAGCTATCTGGGTGTTTTCCCTTCTAAAAGATCTTTGTATTTAATCCAAACATTATATAGAGATTTCCTAATTATATGATTTTTAGAAGCATTATGGGCCTTTACTTTATCATACCATAAATATGCAAGCCATCCAAACACATTGTCAAATCCCTCCAAATCTAAAACATCAGTATCTTCTAGTTGTATCCATTCCTTAATCCAGCAAAACTCTGCTTCTTCAAAATAGATCTTCAAATCTGGCAGGGAAAATCCCCCTCTTTCTTTGGAATCTGTTAGTAATTTATATTTAATTTTGGGTTTTTCCCCCTGCCAGATAAATCTAGATAAAGCTTTCTGCCATTCTTTAAAATATTTCATATTGTCAGTAATTGGGAGGGCTTGAAACAAAAACAACATCTTTGGCAATACATTCATCTTAACTACAGATATCCTGCCCATTAATGACAATTTCAAATTCGACCAAATCTCCAAATCTCTCTTAATTTCATTCCACAATTTCTCATAATTATCTTTATATAAATTCTAATTTTTCACCGACAAATTAACCCCCAGATATTTAACTTTTTTCACAAAGACAAGGCCCGTCTTTTCTTGTAATAACTTCCTTTCCTCATTGCCCAGATTTTTCTCTAAGACTTTGGTTTTGCTCTTATTTAACTTAAATCCTGCTACCTGCCCGAACTCCTGTATCATCTCCAGTGCTTTTACTGCACTGGAATCTGGTTCTTGAAGTGTCAATACCAAATCAGCAAAGGTTTTTAATTTGTATTGTTTGGATCCTACTACTATACCTTTGCTTTTTTTTTCTTCTTTTCTTAAATAAGAAAGAAAATGTGTGTGTGCTGGGAAGGCTTTTCTTCAAAGGGAGGGCTTAGCTGAAAAGTAGGTTTTTTTGTAAGATTCAGTTGACTTCCAGATTTTGGCGGTTGTGGGGGGGACTTAATTTGAAAGCTAGTGGTTGCAGTGGGTTGCTTTTGTTCTATTTTTTACTTATTTGATTGTCCCTGGAAAGGGTAAGTCTCAGATAAATTGGAGTCTGGCATCCCATCCGGAAGGTCTCTCTCCATCTAAACTTGTAACCTGTTACAGTTTACTTTCCCTTTAAGAAGGTTCAGCAGCTTTTAGCAACCTATGTTCCTTTGAAGCTCCAAGTCTGCCTTGGGGTTTTAGAAGAGACCTGGAGAGGCTGTTAACCCTAATGGAAGTCCCAGCCCATTCTCATCACCAATAACTTAATTTTCAAATAATACTGTTAAAGAAAATAAAATTACTTATTGGTGGCCATCACTGCCTCCAGTTCCATAGTTTAACTACATATTACATGAAGAGCATGTCCTGAATCTTCCAACATTCAGCTCCATTGGTTTTCAATGAGTTCTTGTGTTGAGAGAGAGAGAGAGAGGAAGTTTTTCTCTATCTACTTCCTCCATGATGTTCATAATGTAATTGCTCCTTAGGTATATAACAGTCCTGCAGAGAATGCAGGAGACTCAGAGAAGAAACAGTTTAGCATAGGACAGCCCCTTCCTGCAATTATTTCTACAGTGATTCACCACATCTTTCTCTCCCCCACTCCCCAAAAAAGGTATTAGCTACGGGATTCGTGTTAATTGGATGGATTCCACACAAGAGGAGGTGGTCTTTTGGCGGGAAATGATGACGACACCAAATGAATGGATTGAAGGATCAATGCCTTTGCGCTCCTTGGCAGGGAAAAAGAAGTATAAATGAAACTCTGGGAACTCTATGAATCATCAGAGATGAAGTTTTGAGTACAGGTGACAGACAGGGGAGGACTGTTGACTGCCAGTAAGCATAAGGCTATTTAGATCATGTTTGTGACATGTCCCAAAGAAGCTAAGTATTGTTTCTTATCCCAAGAGAGATCTGAAAAGATATAATACTGATATCACATTTCAGCTTAGGTAAAAAGCACGGAAGAACTACTGTTTACCTCCACAACATTATGTACTACAAATTAAGTTTTGTTTTGTCTTTAATTAGATTTTGGATATGTACCCAAAAGGCAAGGAAGAAGAGGTGTAAATATTTTATAGGTTTTTGAATTTTCTGTTCTATTACTATTCCCATGATGGTTTTGTTTGTTTGTTTTTCTGGGCAGAGGAAGTTATAATAAAAACTGTGGTGTAGCATTCATCAGCGAGCACAATATCTCTTTTGCTGAATTTATTATATTGTTCTGTCCTGGTTCAAATGGTTTTGTTTATTTTTCATAATTGGAACAGCTTGGGGTTGTATCTGGCATAGGTATCCTGTTACCACAAGGACTTCCACTTTAGCAACAGAACTTCCCTCTCCCTTTGTGCCCTCTCCTCCTAAATACCAACGATGGTTGGAACCTTAAGGAAAGATTTGGGGGCACACAGGGGAGGAGCGGAAGGAGAACTTCCATTGCGCAAGTGGAAGTCCCTTGTGCCATCACAGGAATTACTTTGTTGAATACAATCTGTTGAATACAATCAGTTTTTATAACTTTATGTTGTGATTTTGAAACCTGTTGTGGGAGATTATTGAGGATAGGCAAGTAAGAAATGTCACAAATAAATATAAATAACTTCTCTTTTTCAGTGTTGCCACACCCTTTACGTTTCACTTTAAAAATGGGAAATGCTTGATAAGACAAAAAAAAAAGTAGATACAGCACTTCCCACTATTTTTGGGGCGTGGGTCCAGTAGCCTGTAACATGTAAACTAAAATATCCTTATGTTTCATGGTGTGCAATGCTTATGAATGTTACCTGTAACTCATAAACATCTCTTAATGCTGTACCCCTCCTGATATGGGTCTGTGAATATGTGCCTTGAATGTTAATTATATATAATAAACCTGAAGATCATGTTTGTGGTTGCTAGCTGTTGTTTAGCCCCATCAGTGGGCTTCGTGCTTTCTAGCAGTGTTGGGGGGGGCTTTTTCACCTTGAGGGCTGCATTCCCTTCTGGGCAACCTCCCAAGGGCCACATTGGAGTGGTGGGTGGGGCCTGCTATAGAGGGCAGTTTCCCGAAGTATGCATGTATGATTTGGGGTGGCCCAGAGGTTATTGTGAGATGCAGACCTCCAGGTTGCTATTTGTTACAGTCATTAGGAATCATTGCACATAGACTCTCCCAGCTATGGGTGGTATATCCATATCTGCCCAATGGCACTTCCTCCTTCATTCACCAAGGGAATGTGCAGAGAGGGGAAAGCATGGGTAGCCTAATCAAATGCATATCAAGTAACTGCTCCCTCCATTGTGGATGGCAGGGTTTAGAATCAATTTAGACTGAAAGTAGCACATTGAGGAAGAACACAAACAATTTCGGGTTGAGAAAGCTACTTTGTGCTACAAATGAATGAGTGTGTACACACAGCCATAGTACTGAACACCTTCAGCTCATGATTCTTGAATATGATGGTTACAGCCTTTTCCAAGATGTTCTGGGAACAGAGGGGCTGCTGTTGCAAAGTGACATCTGAAAAAGAAAACGCATGTTGCAGTTCAATTGATTTATTGTTTCTGTCTCCCAGGTAATGCAGATGCAAGCACTGTTGCATGCATGGTGTCCTACAGCGCTTGTTGTTGTAGTCTTCTTTTCAGCCAGGAGATTGCTAAAATCTCCAGCTGCTCATTAAAACAATGAATTTTGCATCCTTTTACTCCTCTCAGGTTAAAATGCATCCGCTGCTCTCAGTGTAGGCAAGCACTGCGCTGCAGCAGGCAAAACCCACCTGGAACTGACCCCAGACAGACATCTTATGATTTTTCCTCTTTGGAGTTCATGATATGACTGCAACTTTTAAAATTTTGAGGTCCATTTTATTTTATTCTATACTATATTTATTTTTCTATTTTGCCCTACTTTATTTTTTTAAAAGATATTTATTAAAGTTTTACAAAAAGCAAGAAGTTACCGAATAAAAAGAAGAAAAAATAACAATAATAAAAAGGTACAAAAATACGAAGAAAGAATACAAAATAGAAAACAGTTAAAAACAGATCAATCTTTTCATATCTTATATTTCATTTACTTGTTTCCCTGACCTCCTCACACCTCCCTTTTTTGTATTCCAGTTCACATGGTTAATTCAGCAAATCGTTTCCCTCTTTGTTTTTGTCTTAATTCTATATCTTAACATATTATAGCTTTATATATTCATCTGTTATCAATCCATTTTTACATATTCTTTTTAACCTTGTTGCTAAAGCCGCTTGATTTCAATCCAACATCATTTTAACATTCATTAATTTTACAATGTTTCTGCAAATAGTCTTTAAATTTCTTCCAATCTTCTTCCACCAACTCTTCTCCCTGGTCTTGGATTCTGCCAGTCATTTCCGTCAATTCCATATAGTCTATCACTTTCATCTGCCATTCTTCCAGAGTGGGTAGATCTTGTGTCTTCCAATACTTTGCGATGAGTATTCTTGCTGCTGTTGTGGCGTACATAAAGAAAGTTCTATCCTTCTTTGGCACCAATTGGCCGACTATGCCCAGGAGAAAGGCCTCTGGTTTCTTCAAGAAGGTATATTTAAATACCTTTTTCATTTCATTATAGATCATCTCCCAGAAAGCCTTAATCCTTGGGCACGTCCACCAAAGATGAAAAAATGTACCTTCATTTTCTTTACATTTCCAACACATTATCGGGCAAATGATATATTTTTGCAAGCTTGACTGGTGTCATGTACCACCTGCATATCATTTTCATAATATTCTCTCCTAATATTTTGCCCTACTTTAGACCTCAGGAAAATGTGTTCCACGTGCTTCTTATTTTGCTTCTTTAATGTTGGTCATTGACTGCAACAATAAAGTTTTGGGACAATACGAAAGACATTTCCCTTCTATGGATGCATATAGAAGTAATGGTAAAACAGGAATTGGGAGAGGGTTTTGCACCATCAAATAAAGCTAGCTTCCTTCATCACTCAGAATCATGGCAAGTGAACATATCAACTGTTCAAATATTATTCTAGGCTAAGATGTCAATGATTCAAAGGGGGTTTGAATGCTGTTTCTTCAGCATTCACCTTTATCTTTATGCAGGGTAAGATTAGATATTTCTGGTTGTTTAATGAGTATTCATTCTTATTTGTTTACAAATGATACTGCATCAAAGCAATTGTTACCCACACTTCCCAGTGAATTTTCCCATCACTTTCCTTATCGCAAAAAAGCCTGAACTTTTAGGGAAGCAGTATTGTTACACAAGGTCTCCCAATCAACTACAATTGAATTGATAGCATGTGATTGAATCTTGCCTGAAAGTAGTGATAGACTGGAATTTTCCAAACGCAGGCATTGACAGTCCAAAGGCTGATTCACTGCCCTCCTCCTCTCTCTTCCTGTGCCCCCACCCCAACGCTTATATGTGTTCTCTGCTTTTTAGTTTGTTATTTTAGCAAGTCCATTTATTCATTTCAACATTCATTCATTCCCTAGATTTTTATAATGATTATTCAGGGATAAAGGAGAGAGGGGTTTTTGATGGCACCAATGCTAGCCAATCTGTACTGTACATAGTTTGCTCCTGCTGCAAACTCAAACTTTTTTTTGTTTTGCCTGAGCTCAAGCTTGAGAAGTGAAATTTTGCTTCTGAGCAAAATGCAGCAAATTAACTTTCAAAGCACCCCTGCCACCCAGTTACTGTATGCTTTCCATGTCTCATAAATTGCACAGAAATCACCATAGAGATCACCATCAATCACACTGAAATGGGAAACTTTGTGTACCTCATAACCCAGCATAACTCAAGCTGGTTGTTCTAAGAAACAGCTTTTTCTACTTAAGGTGATTTTGCTTAGCTGTACGGTTACAATTTGTTAACAGAATTAGACCCAAAGTGCCCGGTTCCTTTCCAGCTGGCAGTTCCTCTCTCAAATGATAAATACTTTAATACAACAGGTATGCCTTTGAAACAAGGATTGTTTATAAAGATGTATGACAAAGACTTCCAAGAAACTAGGGTTTCAAGCTGTGTGCACATTACCATTTACTCTGACTCTAATGTGCTTCCACCACAGGTGTGTGGAGACAATTGCACATGACATTAGCAACCATCCACAAGCACCCTTTGGTTTATTGGCAAATACTGCTGTTAGGTGTGTTTTTTCCCCACAGACCAGCTGTCAAGTGATTTGAAAGTGTTGACTGTGGTTCAGCTGAGGTGGTGTGCATTTGAGACATTTGTTGCACATGTGCAAACGACAGCTTCATTAAGGGCTTTTCGCCACAGAGCTTTCCTCGCAGAAACCTGGTCTTAAAAGCTGAAGTGCAACAAATGGCAATTCGGGTTTTCTGCAGATTCAGGGGTAAAGAGCAGGTTTTCACAGAGAAAGCTCCAGAGCAGAGAGAGAGAGAGTGCTCAGACACAGAGCTCTAAAATGTGGACCATGTCTGGAAATCGCAGAGGAAAGATAAATGCAGATAAGCCCTGAATAGGAGTTTAGGGGGTTGCAGGCACAGGGGAATCAAACTGGTGATATGCATTGACTGAAGACATCTTCACCTCCTCTCTGGTGTGTACAGCAAAGTATATATGAGACTTGAATCAGGGTGGGGAAACAACCTCCCTGTGTTTTAAGCCTCTAATGCGTACAGGCATGCCCACTTGAGCTGATCATAGCTTTTATTACACCATGTGGTGGTTTTCATAAAATGCCAAGGATCAGCTTTCACGATTGCTTGCTTGCTTAATTAAATTTCTGGCACTCAGAGAACAAAGGAAGGCTGGGGGGTGGGGTGGGGTGGGAACTGCAGTTTCTAAGTGATCAGAAAACATGGGAGGATGCATAGTGTTTCAATGCGTGAAATAAATGCAAAGTATTATTTAAATCGGAAACAACTTATTTGTAATACAATTAGCAAAGTGTTAGGATGCACACACTGAATTCAGACCCCAAAGTTTTGCCTCTATATAAAGGTAAAGGGACCCCTGACCATTGGGTCCAGTCGTGGCCGACTCTGGGGTTGCGGCGCTCATCTCGCTTTATTGGCCGAGGGAGCTGGCGTACAGCTTCTGGATCACATGGCCAGCATGACTAAGCCACTTCTGGCGAACCAGAGCAGAGCACGGAAACACCGTTTACCTTCCCGCCGGAGTGGTACCTATTTATCTACTTGCACTTTGACATGCTTTCAAACTGCTAGGTTGGCAGGAGTAGGGACCAAGCAACGGGAGCTCACCCTGTCGCGGGGATTCGAACCGCCAACCTTCTGATTGGCAAGTCCTAGGCTCTGTGGGTTACCATAGCGCCACCTGCATCCCTTTGCCTCTATATAAGCCTGTGTAATTTATAAACCTATGTACTCCCATTTTCTTGGGTTCCCCATGAGCGGCTGCTGTTCTGACCAAATAAAGTCACCTCAGACATCACAATTGGTGTATATATTGAAGGAATTCACCACCTGCCCACTCCTGACATCACATGACATCAGGTACAGAGGAGGTGCAAACACAACCACAAAGCTATGATTGGGAGCCTCTGGGCAAGATCCAGTGAAGCAGCTCCAGCAGCATCAGGACTTTTGATTGTGCAATGGAACTTGCCCCCTCTTTCCTCTGCCTGCACAAGCCATGCCTTCCTAAATCTGTTCTAGGTTTCCCCCCACAGCCCTCAAGAGCAGATCTGGGGACAGCATGGGGGCAAAAGGAGGTGAGGGAGAGGAAGTTATACTATGTAAGTACGCACAAAGATTATCATTAGTTGGATACCACAGTTTAAAAAAACCTCTGTATAGTCCTTGGCAAGTGAGGCACATAGCAAGCCCTGCTGGGATCTGCTGCATTATAGAGTTCCTGGTCAAAAGCTAAACCCTGCTAAAAGCCAGGCTGACCAATAGGCAGGGCCGGCCTGGGACATTTTGCCACTGAGAGTTAATGGGTGGCCAAATTTCACCCAATGGACTCTAAGGCTCAGTCCTGGCATGGTACTCTAACCTAGGAATAGCCAATATGGTGCCCTTCAGGTGAATACTAGACCACAAATCCCATCATCCCTGACCATGCTGGCTGATGGGAGTTGGAGTGCAGCAATATACCATGTGGGTTACCACTGTCCTAACCACTACACAACATGGAAGGTCTTCTTACTCAGGCAGCTGAGAATGCAGCTATGGGGATAGTACTCCTGGATCTGCATTCATTTTGAAGTATGTAGAACTTTCCAAGGTCATTGTTGGCCTGTAAACACTCATCTCAAATCCTGATGGCCTGTAATTGTTGGTCTGTAAATATTCAGCTCAAATCATCTCTTACATTGTCTTTTACTGTAGATCTTATCAAGGGGTAGATAATGCATTATTTATTCCTTTATGAGGTGTTGTCCTAGTCGAGCCTTAAAGCCCCTATGAGTATCTTCTTTGAGGGGCTTAAGATATTTGTGACCAACCAGGTGGCAAGATATCTAAATGCTGTAATATCTTTTAGACCTGCTATGACTCCTTAGCTTGTCAACTTTAATATAATGATCAGTTCTATTCAGGCCATGATTTCTGCCTGCTTCATAATTTGTACTTTGCTTAATGGTTAGTTGAATGTAATCCACATTTGACATACTGACCAACTGATTGATTGATTGATTGATTGATTGAAGTATGCAGAAATGCAACATATCCTTGGTTTTCCCCCCATTATGCAAAAATCCTTCTGCCCCAGCCCAGAAGAGGTAACTGCTAAATCTCCCAGTGCCTTAGATAGCAAAATCCATAATGAGATCATGTAATGAGATTTAACTATTGCCACTTAATCTTTGGATCTCTAATTCATGTAAGAGTGAGCTGCTGAACTCTGTCTTATCAATTCTATAATCATGGTTAAATGCTGACACGTAAATTTACAGGACATGGCACTGAATGAACCTTCCTGGATATAGTTCAGAGGGTACTTTTTACCTTTGTGTAAATGTTTTTAAATGTGTAGTGTTTTAAAATGATAATTTCTTACGTATAAGTGTTCTCGGGATCATATGTAGAAACAACAACAAGTGGCGTACGATTTAAATAAAGTCAAATTCCTAATAGTTCTTAAGGACTAGGTTCTTGAATTTAAAATGAAATGCTTGTTTGTGTTCCCAAATGGCCACAGAAGACCTAAGCAGCTTTGGGTTTGGGGCGGGTTGGTGTGTTTACTCTTTCTTCCTTACAGTTTTCATTGGGCCAAACCGCTGTTATAATTACCCTGTAGCATCAGCTGCTGCTTCTTTAAGTGGACAGAAGTATAAATCAACATGTGAACATTATTCCGCCATGGAGATGTGATGATGGGGGAAATTAGCATTTTATTTTATTTTTCATTTCTGCCTGTGACCGTAAAAATGCTGGCAATCCCTAGGGAGTTAAATCCCAGCCTGCATCAGCATGAAGACATGCTCACTTTGGGGCATTTGGCAAAAATATGTTGATATTATGGTGTCACAAAAAAGGGGGGAGGGCAGTGCTTAGAATCAAGAACACCCAGGCTTCTCAAAAGGGGGTTGAAGGGGCTTGCTTTGCACACAGGTGTCATCTTGGGCATCTACTGTCAGCACAGCCTTCCTGGTCTAGATTGGCCAATAGTCTGACTCTGTGTAAGGCAGGTTCCTATGCTTCATTAGATCAAAGGCTGCATTCAGTGCCTACAGATGCACCAGGAGGTAGACAATATATATAATATTGCTTGATTTCAAAAACGAACAAGCAGCAAATCTCCAAGCAGATAAAACATCTCTAAGGAGATAAAAACATCAGAATTAAAATTTAAAAACAGGTATTAAAAAGAGTAAAAATCAATTTAATTTTAAAACCAATTTAATTTAATTTAATTAATTAAACCAACACAAATTTTTCAAGCATGAGTCAAAACATGGCTTATAAGGAGCCTTATAGTCGCGCTGGTTGATGATCTCCGGCGGGCTAGGGACAAAGGTGAGAGATGTTTCCTAGTTCTGCTGGATCTCTCAGCGGCCTTTGACACCATCGACCATAACATCCTTCTGGACCGTCTAGAGGGGCTGGGAGCTGGGGGCACTGTCATACAGTGGTTCCGCTCCTTCCTCCTGGGCCGTGTCCAGAAAGTGGGGGGGGTGAGTGTTCAGACCCCTGGGCTCTCACTTGTGGGGTGCCTCAGGGTTCTGTCCTCTCCCCCATGCTTTTTAATATCTATATGAAGCCGCTGGGAGAGATCATCAGGGGGTTTGGACTGGGTGTTCATCAGTATGCAGATGACACCCAGCTCTACCTCTCCTTTAAATCAGAACCAGTGAAGGCGGTGAAGGTCCTGTGTGAGTGCCTGGAGGCGGTTGGAGGTTGGATGGCGGCTAACAGATTGAGGTTGAATCCTGACAAGACAGAAGTACTGTTTTTGGGGGACAGGAGGCAGGCAGGTGTGGAGGATTCCCTGGTCCTGAATGGGGTAACTGTGCCCCTGAAGGACCAGGTGCGCAGCCTGGGAGTCATTTTGGACTCACAGCTGTCCATGGAGGCGCAGGTTAACTCTGTGTCCAGGGCAGCTGTCTACCAGCTCCACCTGGTACGCAGGCTAAGACCCTACCTCCCCGCGGACTGTCTCGCCAGAGTGGTGCATGCTCTAGTTATCTCACGCTTGGACTACTGCAACGCGCTCTACGTGGGGCTACCTTTGAAGGTGACCCGGAAACTGCAATTAATCCAGAATGCGGCAGCTAGACTGGTGACTGGGAGTGGCCGCCGGGACCACATAACACCGGTTCTGAGAGATCTGCATTGGCTCCCAGTACGTTTCCGAGCACGATTCAAAGTGTTGGTGCTGACCTTTAAAGCCCTAAACGGCCTCGGTCCTGTATACCTGAAGGAGCGTCTCCACCCCCATCGTTCAGCCCGGACACTGAGATCCAGCACCGAGGGCCTTCTGGCGGTTCCCTCATTGCGAGAAGTGAGGCTACAGGGAACCAGACAGAGGGCTTTCTCGGTAGTGGCGCCCGCCCTGTGGAACGCCCTCCCATCAGATGTCAAAGAGATAAAGAATTACCTGACGTTCAGAAGACATCTTAAGGCAGCGCTGTTCAGGGAAGTTTTTAATATGTAATGCTGTACTGTTTTTAACACTGATTGGGAGCCGCCCAGAGTGGCTGGGGAAACTCAGCCAGATGGGCGGGGTATAAATAATAAATTATTATTATTATTATTATTATTATAGGGAATCTGACCACTGATCCATCTATCTCAGCATTGCTTAGTACTGGATAACGGTTTCCAAACAAAATGGTAACACAGTCCTTTGCCTACAGGATTACAATCTATATTTTTATTTACCAGCCATTTTTAATGGCTATGTTTAATCTGCATTAAAGTTCTAGTCTGCAATCCTATGCCCATTTACTTGGGAGTGAATTGAATGGGACCAATTTATTGGGGGTGGGGAAGTACAGAGGCTGTGCTGTTGAGGGCTTATTGCTCGTTTTGCTAATTTGTTGTGGACATTGGTTTTTGTTGTTTTATTTGTATCTGGTATGGATTTTTTTTTAGTATTATTCTTACCTATCTCGCAGTGCAACGTGCAGCACAGCCCTCTCAAGTAAATTCAGCCATAAAAGTGGCCGGCAGAATGGTTTGTGTCTTACAGCCCAGCGCCATTGAACTGCATACTATTCCTATCTTGAGCGGGCAGTGCGTGGTTTAGTCACTCAATTATTATTAATTCTACACCGGGCATAGTTGCCAGTCTCAACCTCTGCTTTGCTCTCCGTGACTCTTGATTCTCCGGAGCTGATCTGCTAGCAAATTGGGGGGGGGGGGTGTTTTGTTTTTATAGAGATCTTATTCTTTGTTGGGAGAGGTTGTCTGAGTTTTATTATTTTAAGGGCGCTTCACTTCTAAGCAATGTGGTAACCAACAATATCCTGCAGGCTCCTCTCTTCTGGGCAGTACAGTAAGCTGCTGATGCCAATGATGAGTCAGACTGTTTGGTGCTGATGCTGCTGCCATTTCATCAGTTCTGTGATCTCGCCTGCATCTCTCCCCTTCGCTGCCCCTCCATCTTTGAAGCGCTGGGTATCTTTTTTTTCCGGGGGGGGGGGGGCATAACGCAAACAGGAAGGTGGATGTTCTCTATTCTCTTGGAGGCAAACGAAACCCACCTGGTGCTAACCAGATGTCCTTGAGAAGCATCCCTCCTTCCTCCTGACATATTTCCGACGGAAAGCTTCAAGGTAACTCCCCTGCCAGGTCCTTCGCTCCCCTCTGCCTCGTAAGAAGGCCCGGACGGGCTTGGAGCATCCGGCCTTCCTTAGGTGGAGAATGGAGCCTTGTTTGAGGACAATATTCCTAAGAGCCTTCCTCCTGCAGCTCTCCAAGGACCGGTTGCCTGGTGGATCCCTGGGGGAGCGCTGAGACAGCAGCCGGGAGGTCGTCTTGCTGACAGCCTTTTGTGGGGGCTTGGGGTAAAAACAAAAAAACCAAGAACTAAACAAGAACAGCAACCCACCACCGCCGAAGCCAGGGGCTTGAAAAAGAGGAGGGGCGCGCGCGCGCGCGTTTTCTGTCCTTGCAAACGGCAAGACCCCTTCCTTGGCAAAAATGAGAGGGGCGGCTCTTCGGCTGAGCGGTGTGACGGGCTGACGGTCAGAAAGGATGCGTTGTTATTGTCTTGCTTTAAAAAGAAATGTGCTGCTTTGGCTCGAGGGAAGGGGAGAGAAGGCGCTTAGGTGAGGAGTCTCAGACCCCCTGACCTTTCCGTCCACTTTCAGCGGGAACATTTGTGAAGTGTGTGTGTGTGTGTGTGTGTGTGTGTGTGTGTAGAACACCGGCAGCACCAGCCTAGGAGTCTACTCCCACGCGGCCACGTTCTGTAGGACCTGCCCCTCTTCCTCCTCCTCCTCCTCCTCCTCCTCCAGAGAAGACCTCCTGCGACAAGGACCGCGTCGCTTCCCCCTTTTTCTCCCCTGCTCGCTCGCTCTCCCAGGAGACGAGAAGAAGCCGCAAAAGGGGACGGAAGAGGAACGCCGCCCAGTGGCCGGTGCGTGCGCGCCGGCGCGCTCCCCAACCAGTCCTCGCTCTCCAACGCGGCGCCCCATCCGCCTTGCGGGCCGCCGGGAGCGCAGCCTCGAGTTGCTAGAGGTGGCGGGGGACCCTCCTGGGTCGGGCATGAAAGGCTTGTATTAGGCTCGCTCCTGCTTCCCTGCGCCAGGCTTGTGCGCCTCGACGGAAGACGCTGCGCCTCCGGCATCCGCGTGGTTGGTCTCTCCGAGGGCGAAGACGCAGCGGCGGCGGCACCGACACCACCACCACCAAGCGCCGGCTCCGGAGCTACCCCGCCTGGGGAAGGTGGAGCATGGAGGCCATTTGGCTCTACCAGTTCCGCCTGATCGTCATCGGGGACTCCACCGTGGGCAAATCCTGCCTCATCCGCCGCTTCACCGAAGGGCGCTTCGCCCAAGTCTCCGACCCCACCGTGGGTGTGGATTTCTTCTCCCGCTTGGTGGAAATCGAACCAGGCAAAAGGATCAAGCTGCAGATCTGGGACACCGCCGGACAGGAGAGATTCAGGTGAGGAGGAGCCACTTTTGAGGATGGGGCTTGGGGGCTGGGGGGGGGGGTGTCGTGTACGGATGGAGGGCGAGTGGCAGGTCGGCTGCAACTGCGTCCCGAGTTCTGCCCCTTTTACTCGGCGCCACCATCATAAACATCTTTGCTCTTCTGCAGAACAGCCTTCATTGTGAAGGATGGTGGAAGACCCGGACGGCTGGGTGGCGGTTTGATTTTGCTTTGTCGTTGAAGATGGAGGAGCCAGAGTAGGAGGGAAGAAGAGACACCTTGCTGCGGGTGGGGGGCCTTGGGGTGGGTGGGGTCCGGGTTCCAAGTGGGATCTCACAGCAGGTCACACAACAACACCCAGCTTCCTCCCCTCCCTCACCCCTATCCTCCTAACAGCTGTTCATTGAATCCTGAAGGGAGCCAGAAGCACAACAAAGGCTGCTGAGGAGCGCCCCTCCTCTCAAAGAATATTGGTCCATTTGGCTCCATGTTCTCCACACTGACTGGCAGTGGTTCTCCAAGGTTTCAGGCAGGGGTCTCCCCAGCCCTACCTGCAGAGCCTGGGGTTTTCTGGTAGCTCTGCTGCTGAGCTTCCCACCCAGCCCTTCCCTTCCCTCTCCATCCTCCATGTCTGGGCTGATACTGCAGAGGTTTTGTACTAGATTTATTCAAGAAAACTTTCCCACAGTGCAGATTTGTAGGCCACAAACAACCATCTTGGACAGGAAGAAAGAGACTCTGGCCTTAACAATTTCTCAGGGTCGGGCTTCCCTGTCCCACCTGCCCAAGTAAGGGTCTCCTAATGTAAAGAGAGAAGAAAACCAGGCCACTGGGGATCTCATATGCAGGCTTTCCACATGCGTCAAGGAGCTTTGATGCAGTGGTGCCTTCAAATAGAAGATTTCCTTCTCCGTATCTTCCCAAGTGGTACAGCCCCCTCCCTTGAGAGTACTGTACCACATGCCTGTAAAAACATCTAGGTCCATTCTTAATAGACACCAGGTGTGAGGAACATTTGGCTTTCCAGCTGTCACTGAACTACAGCTCCCATCAGCCAGTGGAGGGGGGTGATGGGACTTGTCGTTCAGCAAGTTCTGGAGGGCCAAAGGTTTCCTGCACCTGATATGCACATACATGAGCTACTCATTGAACAAGGCCTTGAGGATATAACGACTTCAGAAATTGTGTCACCATGAGGACTTTGTGGATTGTGGTCGCTTTCCTCCCCACAACACCCTTGCTAAACTATTTGGCCAACACATTTCCAAATCTTTCTCCATAACTAACCACAAGAACTATAAAATGTTAAGCTATGTTCCTGGATGCTGAATCTCAGAGCTATGTCAAGAGCAGGCAGCCAAACACCAAACTGGCTTGAGGGAGCAACATGTGATTTGCAGACTAAATGTTGCCCAGTCAGCAGATGCCCCTCCTGTCCTTTATCCTGCCCCATGATTGAAAAATGTGTTTATGAGGGACAAAGCAACCCTCTCTCACTAAAATAGCACTTCTCCACCCATTTCTGACCCTACATAAAGGAAGGAAGGAAACTGTGCACCATCTCATTCTTCCACGCCCCCTCCCCAATAAACCTGGGTGTGGATGTATAATTGCTTCTGTATACTTGGTGTCTCCATTCTCTTAGGTGAAAGCAAGCTACTGTATTTTTCCATGTATAACACGCCCCCGTGTATAAGATGCCCCCTATTTTTGGGGACACAAAATTAAGAAAATGGGGGGAGATTGCCCTTGTGTCTAGGACTACCCCCCTTTTTAACATTAGTTTTTTAGTAAAAAAAAACAAAAAACACCTAGTCTTATATGCGGAAAAGTTCCGTAATTCTTTATTACATTTGTATCCCACATTTCCTCCAAGGAGTTCTAAGCCAGTTCTGTCCGCTCATCCATTTTATTCACCCATCAACCCAACAAGGTAGGCTAGCCTGAGAGAATGATTAGCCCAAAGTTACGCAATGAGTTTCATGGCTGTGTGGGGATTTGAACAGCACATTGGCCTCCAGTGTCGAGTTTTTAGTGCCCACAAAACTAATAAACCTTCAGCTTAATAAATCTTGTGACTTTGTAACGCTGCTGTATTCAGACATTGTGATAAGCTATTTATTATGCTGGGAACAAACCTTTCACAGGCTTGCATGCTTCCCCTCCATTTCTGGCATGGCCTAGAGGAGGAATTTAGGAATTTTGCTTGCCCTCTACACATGAGCTACATTTGGACAAGGATGAAGCCAATCTCCAGTTGCTACATGAGAAAGAATGGTTTTGTTTCACTAGCGATTACGCTGCAGGATGCTTAATTAGACTGTTTCCATTTAGGATCACCAAGGGTTGAATTCTTTTTTTTTTAATGAAAAAACAAGTCCCATTCTTCCAATTCACTTTAGTTATGGAAACAGATGGAAATTCAAGAAAATGAGTTCAGAAACATATTTTTATTTATTTTGTTTGGTTCATTCGTCATTCATTTCTGTTGGGATCATAGGATAGGAGCTAACTCCTAGGGGCCAAGGTCCCTTCACACACCCACCCAATGAAATATTTAAGGGTGCTGGCACTTCACAAAGATGGTGGGCATTGCCATTCAAATGGGAGGTGCCGTGTCATGTGATCAATTATGTGGGTTGGCACTTACCTGCCCCCTATATTTTATTCAAGTTGCCCCCCCCCCCCCCCGGTTGGGATGAAATATAGAAAACAGCCTGGGGGAGAAATAGTACAGGTCAGAGAAAGCTTATAAAGAAGAATGGGGACAGAGAGCGGGGAAACTGACAGATATATATATATATATATATATATATATATATATATATATATATATAAAAATCTATAAAATAGATAACCTGTCCAATCTGTCTGAAGATTAGCAAGTCTGATGCTTAGAGTGGGTGAGGTGAAGAGGTGGCAGAATGCCTGAAAATTGCTTCTCATGCTTTTTGGAACACCCTCCATTGTAGAGTGTCCCCTCAGCCTCCTCTTCTCTCCCATCTCATTGGGAGTCCCCCGGGAAGCTGCTGCTGCCCCTCCCTGTCCCAAAGAGAGGTGCCTCCTCACACTGCCCCACAGGGGCCTGGGACGTACCTGTCCATTCCCAACAGCAAGGGTTGGTGGACTGGCTGCCTGGGCTCCCTCACCCACTCGCTTGCTTACTCCGAGGCCACCTCAGCTCCTGGCAACCAGCATCCCCTGGCCAGCCTCAGAGGCACTGTTCACCTGGGGAGCTTGTAGCCAGGGCTGCTGCGACAAACAGCTGTGCAAGCCTTGGGGAGGCAGAGACACGAGAGGGTATTATTATTATTATTATTTGAATTTATATACTGCCCTATGCCCAGAGGTCTCAGGGTGGTTAACAGAACAAGATCAACATAAAATGCATAATATATATAATCAAAATAAAACCAACACCCCCCCCAAAAAAGAGCCACATTTTAAAAGGGCATAGGATGTCAATCAGATCAACCAAAGGCCTGGTTAAAAAGGAATGTTTTTGCCTGGCACCTAAAGGTGTATAACGAAGGTGAACTTCCCAGGGGAGAGCATTCTACAGATGGGGAGCCACTGCAGAGAAGGCCTCTGCTCATATTGCCACCCTCCGGGCCTCTCGAGGAGGGGGCACACAAAGGAGGGTCTCAGAAGATGATCTCAGGGTCCAGGTAGGTTCATATGGAAAGAGGCAGTCCTTGAGGTATTGCAGTCCTGAGTCATTTAAGGCTTTATAGGTCAAAACCAGCACTTTTAATTGGGCCCATGAAACTAATTGGTAGCCAGTGCAGTTGGACCAGGATCGGCATAATATGTTCAAACCGTCTGAATTCTGTACTAGCTGAAGTTTCCGAACTATCTTCAGAGGCAGCCCTACATATAACACATTGCAATAATCTAACCCTGAGGTTACCAGAGCATAGACAACAGTAGTTAGACTATCCCTGCCCAGATAGGGGTGTAACTGAGCCACCAGATGAAGCTGATGGAAGGCACTCCGGTCTACTGAGGCCACTTGAGCCTTGAGTGACAGCAAAGGATCTAGGAGGACCCCAAAGCTACGAACCTGTTCCTTCAGAGGAAGTGTAACCCCATCAAGAGCAGGCAAATTCCCACCCATCTGGTCTAGGAAACCACTCACTAGCAGTGCCTCAGTCTTATCTGGATTGAGCTTCAGTTTGTTGGATCTCATCCAGTCCATTACCGAGGCAAGCACTTCTGCTGCCTCACCTGAAGATGTAAAGAAGTAATAGAGCTGAGTGTCATCAGCATACTGTTGACAACATACTCCGAACCTCCAGATAACCCCACCCAGCAGTTTCATCCTCAACAATGTTGAGGATAGGACTGAGCCCTGAGGAACCCCACATTGATGGTTCCACTGGGTTGAAAAGCATTCCCCAAGCAACACCCTCTGGGAACGACCATCCAAGTAGGACTGGAACCACCGCAAAGCGGTGCCACCCACCCCTAGTTCAGATAGTCACTCCAGAAGGATACCATTTTCAATGGTATCGAAAGCCACTGAGAGGTCAAGAAGAGACATGTTTCCCTTCTCTCTCTCTCTCTCAACAGAGGTCATCATACAAGGCGACCAAAGCAGTTTCTGTGCCAAAACCAGGCCTAAACACCGATTGAAATGGATCCAGAAAATCATCTTATTCCAAAAGCATCTGGATCTGGTCTGTGATCATTCACTCCAGAACCTTGCCCAGGAAAGGGAGATTAGCAACTGGCTGGTAGTTAGTTAGGCATCAGAGGGAAGGAAAGAGGCCAGTTTTGCCTGGGGCATCCCTGACCATCATTCAAGGCACCCCACGGCACACTGGTTGAAAACCATTGCTTTGCTTAAAGCCATCACCCCGTCATTCGGCAGCAGGTTTCACAAACTATTTGCGTACTAAATGAAAAAATAAGAACATAAGGAGCTTTCTGCTCCATTCCCCCCTCACCCCCCGGTGCCCTTCAAGCACTGTTGAGACTACAGCTCCCATCATCACTCACCATTGGCCATGATGGCTGGGGCTATTGGGAGCTGAAGTGTAGTAACATCCAGAAAGCTCTAGGTTATGGAAGGCTCATGAAAAGCAATGCTTCCCTGACCAGAATACAATTTCTGCATGCAAAAGGGCACCTTTGGACATCTCCTTAGATTCATAGAGATGTGTGGAACCTAGGAGTCTATTGAGTGTTCTATATACACCATTCACTTGCCAATTCCTAAAACCTAGCCAACCTCTGTATACCACCTGCAGTGAGGCGGGTGGAGGGGTATGCATTGTCAAGAGTTTTGCTTTACAAATACCTCCAAATG
Source organism: Podarcis gaigeae (assembly GCF_964106915.1). Taxonomy (NCBI): domain Eukaryota; kingdom Metazoa; phylum Chordata; class Lepidosauria; order Squamata; family Lacertidae; genus Podarcis; species Podarcis gaigeae. Next base: position 26,479,569 of record NC_139691.1, on the reverse strand, counting down.
ACTCTAGTCTCTCCATATATTTTGAGGATGACTTGAACGAGCAGACTCTTGGCCCATCAGTTTAGTGGAAGCACAACCTGTTGGGAGAAACACCGAGACTTCATTGTCCTGTTTAGGCCTATGGTGGAATCTAGTGACAAAGGTATCTGCATCTCATGCAGAAGGTCCCCGGTTCAATGTCTAGGTAGGGCTGGAGAAAGACTCTTGCTTGAAACCTTGAAGAGGAACTGCCACTCAGTGTGAACTATACTAAGGCAGGTGGACCGGTGGTCAGCCATGATATAAGGCAGCAGCTTCTTATGTCCCTAAATTTTTGCTGGGCTGCACCATTTCAGATTGCATGTGGGGGTTGGCATGTTTGAACATGGGGCCAACATGAGGTAGTGGGCTTAGGTTTTGGAGCACCAGGCTTCACATCTCCACTCCCTGGGTCACCTTGAGTCTGTCACAGTCTCCTAGCCTAACTTACCTCACAAGGTTGTTAATGAGGATAAAGCAGAGGGCAAGATTCATTTTTATTTTTTTCTGCTCCTTGGAGGGTGGGTGGAATGTAGTTAACAATATTGCACCCCCAACACAAGTAAATAAAAGCCAGAAGTTCCCTCACATGTAGAAATCTAGTATATCAGGGAAAAGGGAAATATAACGGTATATGGAGTGGGCATTGAGTAATTAGACCTTTCGCTAGTTAATGTGGCCTTTTAAACCACAACAGGGGGTTTATTGTTTGTTACTATGGTGTGAATATTTGTGTTTGTCTACTGTAAACCAATCTCTGATCCTTGGATGAAGGGAGGTATAGAAGTTCAATTAATAATAAAATAAAACAACAGCAACAACAGAGCAGCATTAAGATATACAGCTTCATACCTGCAACTTGGAGCGGTATAGCCCAAGACAGAGTTACCGTGTGATTCTTCAAACACATATAAATTGCTTCCATACATCCATTTCTTCTCTTTCCTCCAGCCCAACATACATTGTATGTTACAGCCCACATGGTACCCAAGCAAATGGTCCTATTTCTGTAGTGAGGGTATACCCCCCAATTGTACACCTTATTTGGGGCGTTGCTGGTTTGAAATTGATCAGCGATTACTGGTCCTTTTTCTCATCACCTGTTTAGCTGAGATTTTATAAATGAGGAAACTGCTACTTAGGAAAATCTGGGATATTTTTTACTTTGCAAAATAGTAGATGTGGCCTGTGCAGAGCAGGCTTGGGACAGATGAAAAGTAAAACAAAAAAAGTGTTTATAGAGGGAATGAAACAGTCACATTTTCCAATGTCTTATGGCAACAGTGACATTGGAGTGGAATCCAGCCACTTTCTAGAATCAATTTCTAGACTGTCCATTGAAAGATAGAAGTACTAGCCACCGCAAACCCTGTGTTGCTCTTAAATTATTATTTTTTAAATCAGTACAGTTCTGAAAGGTTCAGTAAGTCTTCTTGATTCTATATTGTATTCAAACATAGAAAACCTGCTCCTTGGTCTTAGCAACCACCATGCAACTTTGGGACATAATATCTTAAGAGGTGTCCAGATTCATAATGCACAGACAAACAACTTTGCAGACTGTGTAAGAGAAAAAGATGGTGGGGTAGAGAATCTTTGTGTTGTCTTGTACAAACCCCCTTATTTTGCTGTGTAGCACAAAAGGGCTGTGTTCTGGGTGGATTTGCACCTAACTGGCTATTTCAGGTGCACGAAACCAGCCTTTGCCACCAGTGTTTTCCTCTTGAAAATGATTCTCATTTCCTTCCTTGGGCTGCTGCTCTCTTCCAGATCAATTACCAAAGCCTACTACAGGAACTCAGTTGGCGGTCTGCTCCTCTTTGACATTACAAACCGCAGGTCCTTCCAGAATGTTCACGAGTGGCTAGAAGAGACCAAAGCGCACGTCCAGCCTTACCAGATCGTGTTCGTTTTGGTGGGCCACAAATGCGACCTAGACACTCAGCGGCAAGTCACCCGGCACGAGGCTGAAAAACTGGCCCTTGCTTATGGCATGAAGTACATTGAAACCTCCGCCCGGGATGCCATTAATGTGGAGAAAGCTTTCACCGACCTGACTCGAGACATATATGAGCTTGTTAAGAGAGGCGAAATTACTATCCAGGAGGGCTGGGAAGGGGTGAAGAGTGGGTTTGTCCCAAACGTAGTCCACTCCTCGGAAGAGGTGGTGAAATCAGACAGGAGATGTCTGTGCTAATTGCTTAATGAAAGCAAGGAGAGATTATTGCTGAACTTTACTAACCAAAACATACCCTGCTATACAAACTTGTCGTGTGACAGAAGAGAATGTGACAGTAGTATGGCAAGTACCAATGCCTGGTGCTTTGAACCTCTGAAGAATAGAATCGTGAAGGGCTGTAACCCCCTGTTATGTAGGAATGAACCCAGATGCATGCTTATATTGTAGGAGATGGGGTAACGTTAAGAGCAGAAAAGATCCGATAGGGGTAGTAAATATCAGGGAATTTTACAAACCCTGTTTTAAATAAATCTGTCATTCAGTGCTTTGTGTTGAAGCCTATTAATATGAAACATATTCAGAGGAGGAGGAGAGATAGAAATCTTGGCTTATTATTATATATTTTTAGGAAGATTAAAACATAACATAGTTGCCATTCTTTTTATGAGAACTTGATGGTTAACACAAAGAGGAAAGCATATTTTGCAGAAGGGGCGAAGGCTTTCATGCCTACAATATTGCTGCAGTATAATCCAACTCTCTTTAAAAGGAAAGGGGGAAGTGTTAGATCACTCTTGTTAAAATGCAGTGCAATGAATAGAACTGTTAAAATGTGGTGCAATGAATAGAACACAGACTGGTGTTTTCCTGATCAAGCCAGACTTGGTGGTTCCAATTCCAGTAATTTGACAGACCAAACGTTTGTGCTACTTCTTCAGTTATTGAACTGGAAATGCTCCCCACTTCTGAATTTGCTGTAAAATCTGTTATCAGCAATGGTGAAATTCTCAGCCATATGCAGTCATACTGTATTTCTTAAATGGGAAATTATTTTATCCTAATTCAGAGAGGGATGCAGCCTTCTCACCAGTAGCAAGCTGCAGTGGGCAATTTTGGGTCATTTAAAATACAAACTTCTTGCAAATAAGGCTGGGGACGGAAGCAGGACTCATCAAAATGGAGAGCACAGACTTTTCCCAAAGAGCGGGAAGTGGGGTGTTCTTTGTTTTGTTTTGTGGGGTGAATTTTTTTTGAAAACAAGTTCAAAAGGACTATCTGAAGGTGAAGCTGAACAGCAGGAGAGAGAGAACTAAGGACGAGGGTGTATGGTTAGGAAACCCACAGGAAAGCGGTCAGAAGCACAAGAAGGAACGCTTTTACTTTGAAAGTAGAACTGGATAAAATGCTGGCCTACAAAGCTTCAAGTGGGCCTTTGTTTCAGGGTAAACTTGTTGAGTTCTGAATTAAGAAAGCAAGCAGTCCAAATGAATTAAGGTAAGCAATAACAGCCACCCTGAATACCTAGGAAGAAACTAATGTGTTGGCAAGATACACAGTGATATACATATGTGCAAAGAAAGGAAGCTTAATGTGTGTAATGGTCTAGATAGATATTAAGATGGAATAAGCCTGGAAGCAGGAAGGGGGAGGGGAGAGAGAGAGAGAGAGAGAGAGAGAGAGAGAGAGAGAGAGAGAGAACATCTGGAGAGCACCAGGTTGGGGAAGAACGTTGTATTATTATTTTGAATGAAATTAATCTATACCTTCACATGCGTTTCCACACTTTATACTTACAGAAGATCCTTTTAAGAGAACCGCCCACATCATTACTTTGTAAAGATGCAGGTGAGTTTGAACTGGAAACAGAATTTTAAGTTTGGCACAACAAAGGTCATATTAGGGGTAATGCTAATACCGATGTCTTTATTTTCAATAATTAATTGGGTAACTAGCTTTGTAATAAACACCACTAATATCCACCTTGAGACAGGGAGAAAAAGTGGACGAGGGGCAGTTTGAAAAAGCCCTCCCCATCAAGTGTGTGTGTGTGCACACACACAGGCACACATTTTTGGAGGGGTGACGTTTTTCAAACTAGCCCTCATCTACTTTTATATACATTAGCCCATATAATATTTTGCTTCTCGTCATGTGATGATAATAATTACACAAATAGTCACATGACATTCACTGCCAGCCAGGCTTTTGCAGACTTGCAACAGCAAAGGGATATGAACAGCATTTAATCTTGAGTCAAAAAATAGCTAAAAACAATCCCCAATTAATCTAGTTCATCCTGACTTCCACTTCCATTGGAGTTAAGGAGAAATGTTTGGCCCAACCCATACAGATATTACAAAGCAAGAATGCAATCAGTGAGGGAAGGGAGCCACAGACAAAATCAAAGGAAAATTATTATATTTTTCTGGGCTTGACATTAGGGTTGAACCCAGATATCAAAAGAGTTTTGAAGTTAATACCCTAGCAAACTCTAGGGTGGAAGAAAACTGGGGTTGTCACCCAAATAAAGTTGTTTTAGTCAATTTTATGAATTTTTATTGCATGGATTTCTAGAGATGCCTTGCTTAAATGCTGTTACTGCAAAAACAGCAGTGTATCTTGTGACACCTTAAAGAATGAATGAAAGAATGTCACTTTTTAAAGTGTCGCAGAACTCTGTGCTGTTTCAATTACAAGTTTCTAAAGTTTTCTAAAGAAAAAAGCATACATTCTTTTTAGTTCGGGGTGGGGTAACCTGTGGCTCTCTACATGCTGTTGGACCCCAAATTTCATTGGATCAGCCAGCATGGCCAATGATCACAGTTGATGATCTAAACTTAGAACTGACCCTGATAGTGAATGGGAGAAACTTAGCTCAGTGAATATGCCATAAATGTTTTAGACTAGAGCAGGGATGAGGGACCTGTGGCCCTCCATATGTTGGTCAGGGATGGTGGAAGTTGTGGTCCAACAACATGTGGAAGCCCAAAGATGTCCATATCCTTGTTTTAGATATAATGTATAGCAGTTTTAGAGAATGGACAGCAGGCATCATGGTTCTTCTGAAATGGCACTTTCCATCTATAGAAGAGCTTGCATTAGAAATTATTGTAAGATTAAATGACTACCCAATTAATTAGGGGCTCCTTTTTAGTTGATCAAAAAGCTTTCATAATCAATTAATCTAAGCAATTGACTTATGTTGCAGCCCTCTAGAAAAAACCAGTATCAGTTAATACTGAAGTTATATCATAAACATTGTAACCAAGTCTAATTTAAAACTTCCCATTTTCTGTCCTACCATAACTGAATTGAATTGAATATATATTTTATTTTAGATTGCTAAATTGCCATGTTCATTTCATTCCAGGCAGGTTCATTTTCAAACTTTTCATCTTAGAACACAAGTTTCCCTTTTTTGTATGATAATATTGTGGTCTTTCATACTATTTATAACCCAAATAAGATGGTGTTGCTGTTTCTTCTTCTTTAACCAAAGTCTTGGTGGTTCCTATTTTCAATTCTAAAAAACCCAGATATGCCTAGCATCTTAAGTGTGCAGCTCCTTGCAACTTTTATCACTTACCTTGACTTTATCTTTGTGATTTATTTATTTTTAGTACAGCAAAATAATTTATCCTTTTTAACTTCATAAATATGCTGCACAGGACTAATTCATATGCTAGCTGTTAAAATCTTGGAAGAATCAGGAAAGGGAAAAGATAGTACATCTTCAACCCGCGCATAGTTAAAACTATGGAATTCGTTCTCACAAGACATTGTAGTGGCCACTCTTTGGATGGCTTCTAAAGGGGAGAAGACTTATCAATGGAGGATAAGGCAATCAATGACTAGATTGGGCCTTTGGCCTGATCCAACAGGGCTCTCCTTACATTCTTATGTAAATTCTACACAACATACTTAATGCAAATGTATTGGCTCAAATCCAAAGAAAGTTAGCCATGATATTCAAGGACCGGCATAAATTAACAAGGCATAAATAAGTCACAACGGCACTTGTCCTGGAAAATTTGAAAAGGCAGGTGCCAGCATAGTTTGAATATTGGTCCTTAGATAGCCTCAGGATCTCGTGGTCTTCTGGGCTAGACGTCTTGGGAAACCCGATTTTGCACCTGTATTTGGTTGCTAAACTGAAGTCATCTGGCCCTAGCCTTGTGTTTAGATCACCCACCGGCAGGACCTTGGCCCTGGATAATCCGAAATCAGCAACTTAACAAAGGTTTCTAATCTTTTCCACTTGCTATCGATGTCATTATTTAAGCTAGTTGGAGGAATATAAACATTTATAAATAACACTTCTTCCCCATGATATAAGTAAGGCCATTGCTAGTTGGTCTAGGGAGGGCAGCTCTTTACAGATGGCATTTAGACACTGAGAAATCAAGATGTGAAGCCCCCCTTTTAGACTTCCTGGGCTTCTGCCCAGGATAGCCCTAATTGCATAAGCATAAAAACCTTCCAGAACTGGAGTTTCTGCCACCCATGTCTCTTGAAGGACGATGATGTTAAAGTTTTGGCAATAGAATGGAATATCTGTAGATTGAGAAGGAAACTCGGAGCGTTGTAATTAGCCTCAAATAGTTTTAGATAACCTCAATGAGTTTTGGATGGCTTCAGCAAGATTTCAAAGGGGCTTTAGAAGAGCCTCAAAGGAAGGGAGGATGTTTAAAATGCTGTCCGGCAACTCCCGGAGTCTTTATCTGGCTGGGATATAAGCTTGTTTTCCGGGAGTGTGTCTTTTCCCCTTATTATTTTTTAAAAGCTCCTACTCACTTTGCTAAGGCTCACAGGAGAGCCTCTTCAGAAACCTATCGTCCTATTGAGTTCAGAGCAGCACATTTAACTTACTCTGGATTTGGGTCATTCCACTGAATCCATTATGTTGACAACATGTTTATTTGGATTGGTACCAGCTTTCTGAAGTCGTAGAAAGGGGGCTCTCCTAAAATCCCTTTAACCAGAGACAGTAAAAGCATAAGGGCTTCTGTATGCCAAGAATGACCTCTCTCCTTCACGTACTGATGGTACAAACCTTAGTGTGGCTACTAAGAAGCAAGGCCAATTGCATTCTTCGCGACTCTCTCCCTGGTGTGTTTAGGACTGCAACCTTAATGTATTAAAATTTAGGTTCCATGAGCAAATCAGCATTGGATACATTTCAGTTCTACCCAACCCTCAAAAAGCACTCAAATACTATTTCCCTTCATGGCTTCAAACCTTTTAAGACATTTTTTATCTCTGTAAGGGTCATGATAAAAAAATCTTACTAATCAATTAATTTTCTAATTAATCTTACTCTTTATTTATCCAAAGTCATTCTAGTGTAGTGAGAAAACATTTTTAACAGCAAATAAATACACCAGGAAAAGTTATAGATTTATTTCTGCATTGTCATTAATTTGCCAAGTATTGATTTTTACCTCAGATTCAGGTATGTTTCAAGTTGGCTTTAAAAATGAATTCAGAATTAAACATTCTGCATAATAAACAATATTACTCACAATGGACCCATGTAAATTAAGGGACCTGCTCTGAGTAGGACCAACATTTGCTACAATTCTCTATTTATAAAACATTTATATGCTGATTTTTGGCTCTAAATTTTTTTGGACTGCCCTCCCTCTTAGCTGCAAAAATACAGTTGAATCCAAAAGAAAGCAACTAGCATGAAGAATTCCAGCATCGTTTTACGTCAGGATCCATAGACTAGCATACTGGCAAATTTCATTTTCCCCCAGTGCATTTGCTGTTTTTTTTTACCATAATAGATATAGTTCAACTGCTGCCTGCCTCAATAAATACATTTTAAATACATAGAGGGAATAAAGTTTGGTCATGTTTGGACTCTTTGATTTATAATGTATACTGCATTAGAGTTACAAAAGAAAGTAAAATGTATAGGAAATTTGATTGAAGACCTTTAAACGTACAATAATTCTGATCGAAATTCATGATGTAATCTCTTTCTAATGCCTTATATTTTTAGGCAACTTATATAAATGATCATCTGGGGAGGGGGACTTCCTCCTGTACAAATAGAAGTAGGGTTTGACTTTGTAAAATGAAAAACCTCATCTTTTTCTTGACTTGTTTTAGCATTTTGACTACTGCAAGATACACTGGAGGCTAATACTTTAAAAAAAGGCATTTTCTTTCATTTTCACTCTCTGGCAAAGACAGACAAAATAAAAGTAAGCCTGTTGGTAAACTCACAATCTCAGTCTGCATGCTGGATTAAAAAATAAATAAAAATCTCTCAGTACCTCCAGATTAAAATTATACTGTACACTTTCCCTAGCTTTCTGTTATATGCACTGTAATGAAATGTGACAAAAAAACCTCCCGCTGTATTTAGCTGTGTGTGAATGAAAACTATGCTTGTATCTAGCAAAATGGTTAATGTGATTATGTGACATTCAAAACTTGTAAAGGAAAATTCGTGTTTTTATTTCCTCTGCTGTTCCCCACCCCACCCCATTAAACATCTGTATACAGCAACCATGGTGGTAAAAAACCCAGTACAGAGTAGATTAATAATAAACATATGCACTGTTTTAACAGAATCCACTGGTGTTTTTAAGGTGCAGATATGAACAAGGTCTGTCTCCCACTATCCTGGGCATTTTCAAACTGGTATTCTTGTACAAATCCACAATGAACAAATTATTCTATAGAGCCAGGATGGGAAACAGTCCATTTGAATCACTGCCAAGGCAATGCATTGTGAACTACAGGAAAGTTGCTAATTCCTGTATTGCACACAGCTGACATTTTAACTGAAATCAAGCAAATTATGACCTAGGAATTGCTGGTAGATTAGACTGCTGCACTTCTGCAATGTCATTTCTGCAAGCTGCAGTTAAACTTTTGAAAATCTAGCCATGGAAAACATTTGCTGACAAATGTACATCCTATCAGAAATGTTGGGAGTCAACATCCTTGCAGTGCATCCTTGTAGTGCCTGTTGCCACACTCTAGCTGCCCCCCTCTCATTAAAAAAAGGCTTCTTGCTTTTAACACCCAACTGACACAGGAACACTAATGGGCCTTGTGGGAAATAAAGCTAGGGTATGCGGTGGCAGGATCTCCCTAGCTTTCCACAATGTCTCAGAGCAATGCTGTATTGGAAGAACCGCAGGACAGACAAATGGTGGTTAGACTCAGTAGGCCTGGTACAGCTCAGAGCAGAAACACAATTGGATAAAAGGAACCAGAAGGCACTTTGTACACAGACCCCTTAATCCTGGCCCTGGTCACAGCTGGTGAAGGTGAGGATTAAAGAGGACGTCCTATAGCATGGTATTCTTAGGAACCAAAAAAGTGTCCATCTGTGCAGCAATGCTACCAAGTGGATGATGGATGGTGGACAGACATTGGACATGTTCCAGTCTTAGCCAGATACATCCCTGCAAGATCATGGGTTTAAAACAGGCAGTCAACTATGGTGCTCTTCAGATGTTGCTTGACTCAAACTTCCAGCAACCCCAGCTAGTAAGGGCATTGGCCAGGGGTGATGAGAGTTGTAGTTTGGTGTTACAGCAACTTGCTGAAGCACAGTCTTAGAAAAGGAATTACTCTAGACTATCGTCGTTCTCTAGACTATCGTCGCCTAAGAGGGTGCTTGCCACACACATATACATACACAAATATACTATATATCCCAACTTTATTTTGTGGAGCTCAAGATAGGGTATGTGAGGAGATTTCCCATCCAGGAAGTGACCAGCTCTCAGACCGTCTTTACTCAGACCCATTCTGAAGCATTTTTACAGTGGGCTTTCAACTGGCTGAGCTGTATAATGAGGTGGGATTATTGCTACCATACAGCAGTTCTGGCTACAAATCATGCCTAGGATAGTAAAGGGCTCTCAGCTCTTTCAAAGGCACCACAGCTCTTCTCAGTCCTTCATGCTGCATCATGGCTAGACACAATCAAGAGTTATTGGGTATACTGAGTAGCAGTGTTAGGCCACTGTGGAATAACCAGAAACATTTGGGAAATAAAGGGAGACATTCACAGGCAGAGATCCATAGAATTACTTTAAGTCATTCCCAAGTTGTGCACATGCTTAGGAAGCACACTTTTAAAACTCTCCTAGAATCATAGAATTGTATTTGGAAGGGGTTTCATTGGTCATCTAGCCCAATCATCTGCAATGCAAAGCCAAAACAATCTGACAGACGGCCACCTGGCCTATTTAAAAGCCTCCAATGAAAGTGTGCCACAAAACAACAGGACAGGGACTGCTCAAGCAAGTCCAAACACCCTTGTAATTCTTTTGATTGCTCCCATTGCAACCAAGAGGCACCAATGCTCTGTCGCAACGTGACGATTCAAGATGCTTGGATAGCCATTTCACCCATCTTTTAGAAGTGTGGGAGGCATGCAAAACATGATTTTAGGGCTGCAAGATTAGCTGCCCTCATTTGTGCAGCAGTAGAACCATTTCAGGATCTACTATCCTTTGTTATTATTTCTGCACTGTGTTCAGAAAGTTCCATAAGAAGTTTTAGTGTTTGCTCATGCCTTTTTCATTTATGTTGCCATGTACACTAGCAGATATGGACACACTGATTAAAGCACAGTGCAACAAGGCACGACTAAATGAAAAGTGTGAATGTGCTAACTCGTGAACTGTAGCAATTCTCTAAGTTAAGATAGGTGAGCAACAAACACAAGAGAAACATGCTCATCCCTAAAGTTTTAAGATGCCAACCTACATCCACCCTAACACTCTCAGGCTAGACGTGCCTTACATATCTAGGAGATCCAGTGTCCATATGGAACTTTTAGCTGAAGCACTATTAGCCTTACTCAGCATCTATAATAAACACTACAGCTTGAACCCAAATAATTTTATTCAACCATCAACTCAAACTCTCACAAGAGCACCATCTTGTCTCTTAGTAAGGCAAAAACTAACTTCTTGGAGGAGTGGGAAATCTATAGCTTGAAGAGATGAAACTATATACAAAAATTCTGTAATCCAAAAGGAAAAATGAGAAAGAAACATTTTGTTTCATAATCAATGTTTTTTGCATTATTTGAATGTTAAGTTCTGTATTCTTATTCACCAGAAATATTGCTGTCTTCTGTTTCTTCTAAATCTAAATAAAATAATGTCCTTTTATTTTACCATAGTATCTTAGATTTGTCTTTTAAACATGCATTTATTTTCTACAGGTTCAAAAATATGCTTTGGGATCTTAAGATATATAGTACATGGGTAGGCAAACTAAGGCCCGGGGGCTGGATCAGGCCCAATTGCCTTCTCAATCTGGCCTGCGAACGGTCTGGGAATCAGCGTGTTTTTACATGAGTAGAATATGTCCTTTTATTTAAAATGCACCTCTGGGTTATTTGTGGGGCATAGGAATTTGTTCATTTTTTCCTTCAAAATATAGTCCGGCACCCCACAAGGTCTGAGGGACAGTGGACCGGCCCCCTGCTGAAAAGGTTTGCTGACCCCTGGTATAGCACTTGGGGATGCCACCTCCAACACTGGGTAAACTTGAAATCTCTATTTACCATTCCACCATCATCGTCAACATTTACATTAACAATTATTTCAAAAGTTTTGGTACCCATCTGCTGAAAGGAACAGGCGCTAGAGGTTTCTGCTATAAGTCTTTCAAGTTTCAGAGAAGAAGAAGAAGAAGAAGAAGCAGAAGAAGAAGAAGAAGCAGAAGAAGTAGTAGTAGTAGTAGTAGTGGTGTTGGGTGGCTTCCCAAAAATATAAAAATACATATAATGAAATAAAAGTACAAAAACTTTAGAAGTGTTGTTTATTAGAAGAAATTAAAACACAGTTAACATTTGCTTTTCATTTTAAAATAAAACCTGCACTGCCACCTATTCGGCAGTGTAAGTACAGCACTTTTTTGACCTTAAAATGTGCATCATGGTTTCAAATAAAAAGGAAGATGCCAAGGCAAGACTTTAGCAAAGCTTCATATGAAATAAAAAGGGAATAACACTAAGTCTGTTAACCAACTGAAGCTGGGCTCAAATACACCATCCATGTTTAAATGCAGGTTCCACCAAGTATCTTTGCAATCATCTGAATTAGAACAGATGGCAAATGCACTGATTGTGTATAGTAGGCCATTTGCTCCTGGATCCCTCCAGTTTTACAGACTTGGGATGAGATATTTATGTGAATACAGTACTGAGTAAGATCACATACAGATTGCATTGTGCATTAAATTATTTGTTTCCTCAAGAGCTAAACATGAGCTCGTGTGTGTGAAGTGTTTAGAGGACAGCTAAAACAGCTAGAGGCAGGATTACAACGGACTGTTCCCCATATTGCTGCCATACCTTCCCCACACCAAATTTTGATATACCTCAATACTCAGATATACAAACAACCCTTTGCAAAAGACAATTCCTATAATGAACTTCAGATTTTCAGTCAAGTCTTGTAGCCAGCATTTTCCTATGACAGATTATGTTGGAAGAACCAAAATCCTTTATGGCTCATGTTCCAAAGCAGCAATAATAGAACATGCACAGAACCAAACTGGGCTTGCAAACCAATTTTTAAAAAGATGTATGCTAACGAAGATTAAAGTTGAGAACACATTTAATATAACAGAACTAATGAATCCTATTAATAACTATGCTTTGCTTTTGGAAGGGTCATCCTTGTTTCTTCGCTTTACGTCCCAATTATAAACCCTAGCCATATCTGAAAACACAGTTAAGGAAATTATTGTGCTGTAAGGTGAAAGCAGATGCTCCTCTCCCTGGATTTTATCTGCTTCCCATAATTAGCACAAGCAGTTTGATTCCTGAATACTAGACAGTGCTGTTCTCATAACCAATTTCTAATCTGTTCATCTGAAATATGTAAGTCTGTGCTCTGAAAACAGATCACAAATAACACTGTGATCAGCAAGAAAAAGCCCTACAGTTTCCTTAGGATGAGCTTGATCATAAAGGTTTTTATTCCCGAATACCTGCAACAATACTAGCTTTCTCAAATTGCCAATAACTTGCCCTGCACACACTCTTGTGACACCTGGCTGGACATGGGAAATGACTGCAGCCAGCACATTAACAGCACATCTTCACTTGGTTAAGCACCTGAGCACATGCTTGTGGAAAGAATAAGATGGCTCTCAATGACTAGACTGTATTTACCTGCAGATAACCAGAACACTTGTAATTTTGGAAAGGCTGGCAAATAACCACTTGCCTATGTTTTTAGAAGTGGTTAAAAAAAATCTTACTCTCTGCTTCTCTGGTTTTTCTGACTGGATGCAGATGTGTGGTTAAAACTCTCTCTGCTGCATGGTAGACAACCAGCTTATCACAATTTGAATGAGAACTATCCTGTCCTCAGTTCGAAGCTAGATAAACCTTTCGTTTTAACAACAGTGCAATAAGATTAAGGGAGAACAAAGGCAGGAAAAGGTGCTAACAAATGTACTGAATAATCCAGTGCATTTTAGACTTCCAGAAATCGTCTATGAAAACCTTTGCATAAAAATCTTAAGAAAGTTTGTTCTTTTTTGAGGTTTTCTTTTCCAAAGAAGAGCCTAAACGAACTTGATTACTCAGGAGTATTATCGCTTCTCGGCCTTTTGGCTAAGATCAAGTGTAGATTACTCAGGAGTATTGCTCACCTCTAGCTCCTTCTCTGCTCTTCCTCTGGAGGAGCCTTGAGTCAAAATTCAGCCCCCAAAGTCACACCCCAAAATTTGATTTATTTTCCCTCCAAAACATTTTTTAGACAGGGCAAATCTTTTTTCTACTACTCTATGTCTCCCACTGTGATGTTTTTGAGCCCTCCAAAGTCTCCTCACAAATGTTTACTGTATTTTTCGCTCTATAAGATGCACTTTTCCCTTCCTAAAAAGTAAGGGGAAATGTGTGTGCATCTTATGGAACAAATGTAGGCTGCGCAGCTTTCGCTGAAGCTAGGACAGCAAGAGGGATCGGTGCGCACCGATCCCTCTTGCTCTCCTGGCTTTGCTTCACTGGATAGGCACTGCGCAGCTTTCCCTCTCTGCGCAGCGCCCCTTCAGCGAAGTGGGAGAAGAAACGGAGCCCCTTCCATTTCTCCTCCCACTTTGCTAGAGAGGCACTGAGCAGAGAGGGAGAGAATTTTTTTTTCTTGTTCTCCTCCTCTAAAACTAGGTGTGTCTTATGGTCGGGTATGTCTTATAGAGAGAAAAATACGGTATATTTTGCTCTAACCGGTTCCTCACTGTGATGCTAAACGATTTTCTTTTGTGACCCTCCAAGATCACCTTCTTTTGAAGAAAGTGATGAAAATTATTTCCACAATTATTTTTATTTATTGACCACTGCCATGGGTGGTTCCTGTGATCCTAAAAGTCTTTTATAACCCTAACTGCCCCGCTTTGTCCTTTTAAAAAGTCCACTTTTTGGACACCAGAGGGGACAATGTGGCCCTCAGCATGAAAATAGTTTTGTACTGGAGGGAAGAACCTTGAACCTCATCAACTGTCCTGGAGTCACTGCTCACAGCGACTGTTGTATATCAGTGATAACTGAGGATATTGTATCTTTTCACAGCAAGTGGTACCTAGACTGAACAAACTGGGGAAATGCAATAAACACCTGCATCTGCTACTTGATTCACTATTCCTTGACCTGAATTGTTTCCACAAGCAGATTCGTTCAAAGAAAGTGGATGAATACTAAGAAATAGAGGACATAACATTGTGAAACATTGTGAAACAGGAATTCAATTCTCTTTTTAAAAGGATACTGACTTCTGTAGTAGTGAACTGATCCCTAAGAAAATCCAGATCTTCCTCGAGAGACTCAAGGTTTCTTGTGGCTGTGAAGAGATTCTTTTCTAGCAATGCCTGGGCTTCATCAATGTCATATTCCAGCATTACGTTGGCCTAAGAACAACATTTATGTTGAGGAACCTTCAATGGCTTTTGAAATTAAGTAGTGTTAAAATGAATGAATGAATGACTACAAATTCACCTTCAAGAGCCTAAGTTGGTTTTACCCTTTCTGATAGAGACCATTATCTTAAAACACATTTAAAACAGCAAATTAAGCAGAACCCTTGACACATTATAGTTAAAAGACTGATCTTGGACACTGAATATGGAAGTTGAATACAGAAGCAAT
Organism: Podarcis gaigeae; assembly: GCF_964106915.1. Taxonomy (NCBI): domain Eukaryota; kingdom Metazoa; phylum Chordata; class Lepidosauria; order Squamata; family Lacertidae; genus Podarcis; species Podarcis gaigeae. Next base: position 26,464,450 of record NC_139691.1, on the reverse strand, counting down.
AGCATAAGCATAGCATAGCTAGATGATAGATAGATAGATAGATAGATAGATAGATAGATAGATAGATAGATAGATAGGCAGGCAGACAGGCAGGCAGGCAGGCAGGCAGGCAGGCAGGCATATGTAGCTATAAATATTGCAGGTGGTAATGTTTGCAACTAGTTCAAAAACAGTATGTGAAGCTCATGTGCCATTTTTTACACTTATTTACACTGTAGCTATCTGCTGCATTTGTTGCCCATTTAAGAGGTTTGGAGAGACACTTTTGGATCTCCTGAAAAGCCTGGTGTCATTCAAAAATTTTGCTCGCTCGCTGCTCACCTCCAACTGCAGATAATTTAAAGCAACTTAAATAGTACTGGTCTGGGAAAAGATCGTTGTGGGAACTCAATTTTACAAAAAGCAGATAAAATTAACCAATCAGAAACTGTTGCGATTTAAACATATTTTGTAAATATTCTGCTGCAGGAGTGCCAGACATTCCCTGCCAATTTCATCTGGGATTATGTGCTCCTTTGTTGGATGTTTCAGATTTGGGGTAAAGCAAGGTGTTTAGCAGACTCCATGTTTCTTATTTAATCCAGGCAAGCAATTCATCACTTGTTATTTTACTGTTAAGTACAGTTCAGAAAACCATTTAAATGATTGTTTAGGTCAGAAATGAGGAGCCTCTGGCTCTGCAGATGTTGTTGGTACTCCCATCAGACCCAACCAACATGGTCAATGGTTAGAGATACTGGGAACACTGTAGTCCAATAACAGGTTTTCCAGACCCAGTTTGGGTTATTGAGAATAACTCATGTGGAGCCTTAGGCTCACATGCTAACTTTAAGCACATGCAACTTAAAGCACCACCTGAAACAATGCACAATGACTGAATTCAGAGGAGCCTCCAATTCATGCATGTATAAGCCAAAGCCTATATTTGGACAGCACAGTAAACGATGGCTAATACTGAACAGAAAAGATGAAATGGATCATTAGGGCAAAGGAAGAGGAGAACCCAGTTCATTTCCATAGTCTGAAGGATCAGCTGAACTGTGCCCATTGTTGCACCTTTCAAGATCTGGGCTGAAATGTATTCTTTTGCAATGTTGCTAAGAGGCTTTTGTCCCTGCTGTTCCAAAAAATTCCAGAGATTGGAAATGGGTAATGATTTCCATTGGGGGGGGGAGGTTCATACCAAGCTGCGTGGCCAAATAACATCATGAAATGTTAACGTAATATTCAGAATTCATGTTGCCTTTCAGCCATGTTTGTGGCTGAAAATAGATGCTTAGTAAGTGTGAACATGTTTTTACTTACCCCCAACCAAAGACAAACTTTATCTGTAGGAGGAACAGAAGCTTTACAGTAGAGGTTATCTGCCAATAAAAATCTGGTTTCCATCAGTTTTGTGGATTCCTACCGAAAGCAGAGATGACAAATGAACATGGCTAGAGCACTTGTGTTAAAATTAGTCATAATCAATAATTTTCTACAGCCAAATAAAGATTGATTTGTGATAACTATTGATGTAGCATTGTAGATAAGATAAATACCCACCACATTGTAAAAGGTATTTACCTTTTTCTTCTGCATGTGTTTTAAGATTTCTAATGTCTGCTTAATTTCAGGAATTTGATTTTTTAACCTGTGAATAAAACAGATATAAAATATTATTTCTGCTACACTTACTAACCAATCTAATCTGCTTTATATATAATTGGGGTTTGGAGGTAGGGCAGAAACACTCAGTCCAGCATGTGAGGTTGTTCTACAGATATTTCCATATAAGGGACCCTTGCCTTATTGGGAGTCAGCCTACATTTGAACTTACACCTCAGTTGTGATGCTGGAAATATTGAATTAAAATCAACCAAGGGGTTCTTTAACGATGGATGTTGCAAGATAACACTTCTAACTTTCAGCACCCATAGAATTCCAGCTATAATCATGAAAAAGAAGGCTCATTTAGCCAGGAAAGGAGTCTTCCCTTATCAGCATTTTGAAGACACATCACGTAAGCTATTTTTGTACCTAAAAGGGCGATCAGGAGGAACAAAGTCACCTCAACTAAAGCTGACATTTGTCCTATTGCTGAAGAAGATCACAGTCAATGTGAAGAATTATTATCAGAAACTCCAGAGATTATACAAGGAAAATTCAAGAGGTCTAATCAATCTACAGCAGTTCTGAATAAAAATTACCCTCCAGATTTAGCAGACTGGATAGTCCCAGAAAAAGAGGATTTGCTAAGTAATTTTATTAGCCTACCAGATAAAGAGCAAAGTGGCATTCTCACCAAACTAGCTAAGTTTCAGTCCAGATTGACCCAAATACAACAGCATGGACAACAAAACGTTGGTGAAACAACTGACAATCAAACCTTTTGCCCACAAACTGTTTCTCCAAAATGTATAGTTAAAAAGAGGACTACCAGAGAAACTTTTAAATGTATAGATGCAAACTGCAAACTCAACCCCCCCTTGGAATATGATATGGTTAGGGACAATCCTGATGGTGTGACTACAAATTCCTGGCTGAGCTACTGGAAATTAGTTCCAAATGAAATAGGTAGTCCTCTCCCGAGAATCAAAAAGTATACCAACACCGCTGAATGGGTTCCCACTGATAAGAAGAATGGAAGCATTTTTAAAGATGAAATTGGGTACCTGGACAAAGTAGAACCAAAAGGCCAGAGCCTTAAAAAGTTTGGGCTAAAACTGATGTCATGGAACATAGCAGGCTGTCATTCAAAGCAGAGTAATAGACAACTGATGAACTATTTTGTGCAATTTGATATTATTCTGCTTCAAGAAACATGGCACAATGACTCCATAATGATTAACGGAAACAAATGTCACTCATTGACAACCACTCCCTCAATGAAAGGTGGTAGGGTCAGTGGGGGTCTAGCATGTTTCATCTCCACAAAGTTGAATGCAACTACAACAGCCATGATTCCATGTAACCCATTTGCAACTGCTGACTTGGTTGTAGTTTTGAAAGTATGTTTAATGCTGATTAATGTCTACATACCACCTTGTCAAAAAACAAAACAAACAAAAAAACTACTGTAAATACTATCTGGACAGACGTAGAGAATTATATAGAATCCATGGAATCCCTATATCCTACCGCAGTGTTTATCATTGCAGGGGGTTTTAACATCCATATGGGAGTTAACAATGTAAATTTGTACACCCATTACAATCAGATTCTGAAACCAGGTATTTACTTAGCCAGAGGTACCTCCTGCCTGTCTAATTACATCATAAATGTAATTATTCAGAGCTTTGTTTAGTCCAAGTTGTAAGGCAGAGGGACTTGCTAATATTGAACAGCATGATAGAGGGAGATCAACCCAGAGAATATACCCACTTTACAAAGCATGGAGGCAGTGTGATAGATTATATTGTGATCTTGTGATTTGCATATAAGTTTGTCATGGAGTTAGAACTGGGCAATAATATTGAAAGCGATCATTTACCTCTAACAATGGTACTAGTATCCCCAGTATTTAACAATTCTTTCCCCAAAACTCAATTTATCTCTAATGCAAACTTAGGTGGGACTGAAGGCAATAGAATTAGGTGGACACCAGTACACTTAATACTTAACTCGTTCTGAGGGTCCTTAAAGGTAAAGGTACCCCTGCCCGTACGGGCCAGTCTTGACAGACTCTGGGGTTGTGCGCCCATCTCACTTAAGAGGCCAGGGGCCAGCGCTGTCCGGAGACACTTCCGGGTCACGTGGCCAGCGTGACAAAGCTGCATCTGGCGAGCTAGAGCCGCACACGGAAACGCCGTTTACCTTCCCGCTGGTAAGCGGTCCCTATTTATCTACTTGCACCCGGAGGTGCTTTCGAACTGCTAGGTTGGCAGGCGCTGGGACCGAGCAACGGGAGCGCACCCCACCGCAGGGATTCGAACCGCCGACCTTTCGATCGGCAAGTCCTAGGTGCTGAGGCTTTAACCCACAGCGCCACCTGCGTCCCCTCTGAGGGTCCTTACGTACCCCGAAAAGTCCACAACATGAGGCGCCGTTTCTGTGCATGCGCGGCGAAACCCGGAAGTATACAATGTGATTGTACATGCAATAGCATATGGAAACTTGACCCTATTCTTTTGAATGTACACTTCTCTTGATTAATGCAAACATGTGATTACTTTTTTTCTATTCCAGTAATAATTATTGCCATCAAAATTTGTTCAATGGTATGGCCAGGCTCATTGTCTAATTTTTCACCTGGGTTTACTTTAACTCCTAGTCAAGCAAAATAATGCATGACAAAAAGCAACAGTGGGTGCAGATACCTAATTATTTAATACAGTGGCCCCATCATTACTGTAAAAACCAGCTCATTTACGTCATGATATAAAGCAGAAAAATATTAACTGCAAACATGTCAAATACTCTTATGTGCCTTTCAGACATTCCTCACAAGTTGGACCACAGTCCTAGCATTGCAAGTTGTTTTAGTATCCTACCAGTGCATCAGCTTGTAGCAACAACTGTCTAGCTTCTTAAAGAGTAGTAGCTTATTAAATTTTAGCCAAAGAACAGTCTGCATGATGACATGGGGAGTAGCATTATAACTTTAGAATAATCCTTATAAAGGACACCACAGAAAATACCTACCTTCTTTTCTTCTGGGCAAGGTTAAGCTCCATAAATTTATATTTCTGATACTGTTCATCCAATTTCTTGAGTACGGTGTCTGCCGTCTCGTTTCCTGGCTGTTTCATAAAGGAATCTACATCTTCCTTCGAGTAGAAACATATTATACATAAGTAACTCCCAAAGCTTCAATTCATACAACCATGTGAAGAGTTGGTTGGTCAAAGCCTGGCCTGTTCTGACTTCTTCCAAGGCTGACATTGGGGACAGGAATGGCCAAGCACCAGCCAAAGACCCTCCTCCAGTATGAGACCCACTACTGAGAGTCCCCTGGCCCTCCTCACCATTTCTAACCACTTGCTTGCCTACCCTTTTTTTGCTTTTAAATTTCCTAAGTCACTTAGAGACTTAGTAGTAGTCAGCTGGCTACTAAAATTGAACAAATAACAATAATTCTGCTTACTCTTCTACATTCAAAAGCATAAACAGCATAGTCAAGCGGTAAAATGTTTGGGAAGCGAGTCCAAGGTTAGTTTCTCCTTTTAGTATCAATCCCACATAAACAGGTTGCCTGAAAGGAATGGCAGCTATGCAGCCAGCCCCCTCCTCCCTGGGAATATGCAGAGGTATCTAGCTGGCCACTCAAAGCAAACAAATGCCTGTCTAGAGAAATGTTCAATCTGATCCAGCAGGGCTCTTATTCTTCATAATGAATTAGATTCATAAGATAGGCAAACTTAAAGACTACAAGGGTTTTTTTGGGGGGGAGGAGCCAATAGCAAGGGAAGATTACTGCTTTCCGTGTATAATTGGCTACTCAACTACTGGTAGCAAAATGTTAGCATATGGCCTAATAAACCAGTCTCTGTTGCTTCACACTGGCGCTCATAGAAGCATAAGGAGCAGCCTTACATTGAGCCAGACCATTAGTCCATGGTGCTCAGAACTGACTACACTATTTCATTCCCTCTCCTTGTTTACAGTATAAAAGCCCCCACTTCCTGGTCACTTGGAAGCAATTCTTACTTGATCTGAGCCACCTCGGCTCTTCTTACAGAAGACAAATCCATGGTACACAGACCTATTAAACCATGACATTATAGCAGTTATAGTTCGCAAGACTAGCACAACCGTGAAGCTTGTTGGGACCTGACAGTATCTCTTCAGCTAGCTTCCCTTGCAGTGTTGCTATAAGAATAGGGATGAGGGGGGAAGAGCAACGGGCAGTGTCTTAGGCTGAGAGGAAAGGCGGGATGCAGTAAGTACCTGTATATTACAGACCACGGAACCTTCGCATTAAAAGGCAATCACTCTTGAAATCCGAAGTGGGTGGGGCGCAAAAAGCAGAAGAGGCTGCCCCCCCCACACATTCTTGCCCCCATCTTTCCCTGCTGGATTTATTTCCCCAGAGGCGTGACACCCAACCTGCTCTGAGGAGTCCTCACATTCGTGCCTCGCCTGCTGGCAATCTTTTCCTAAACTAAAAACAGGCTGCTGTCTTCGGCTGACCTGGCAGGGCTTCCTGCGCGTTCCTTATAATAATAATAATAATAATAATAATAATAATAATAATAATAATAATAATAAATAATAATAATAATAACAATAACAATAGGCTACCTTTAAACGCCAGTTACTGCAGGGAAGGCCGCCGCCGCCACGTGAAGGGATCAGGGCCTCCTTACTAACAGGCAGTCTACCCCCTAAATGCCAGGTGCCGCAGAGCCTCCTGCCCTGCGGGGAGGGCGCCGGTCGGAAAAGAGGGTATTTGGGGCTGACGGCCTCCAGGACATCATTCTTGAGCAGGCCCCCACCCCACCCCCCGCTCCCTGTCAAAAGTGAAGCGCATGCGCAACCAGCACACCACGCAGGACACCCCCCCCACACACGTTCACATCAGTACTCGAGGTCCATTCTCGCCCCCTCCGCGTGGCTCCCCATTTCCCACCCACCCCGCGCCCACATTTTTGCTTACTACGAAGATGGCCTCGGGGATGCCCAGGTGCGCCCGTTTCCCGCCCGTTGGTCCGTCGCCGCAAACTGCCTCGCCGACGTTGACCGCCGCCATCTTCATGAAGGGAGCAAAAGAATGGGGAGGGAGGGGGGGGAACAGAGCCCGACGTGCTTTTCCTCCCTCGCGCATGCGGACTGGCATCGAAACTGAGCTAACCGTAGCCCAGACGTCGCGCGCGCGGGATCTGAGGAGGGGGAGTGGTGGGTCTCACTGTTGCCTGATAGGTCTTGATTGACTGGCCGAGGGTAAGGGAGGAGCGTGCCCTGCCATTCTCGTTTTGGGTGTGAAGGTTGTATTGTTGGTGTTAGATGGTGGTGATAATGTGCAGCTACCCCCCCCCCCTAAGAAAGCGAAAGCCCCTTCGTGATTTACCATATAAATAAGATTGGATATCGTTATTATTATTGCATAGAAGCAAGGCTGTTTACACACTGGGTCATTAAAGCACATTGCTTAACCCCCTCAAAGAATCCTGGGAACTGCAGTTACAGGATCGCCATGAAGGATGCTCGAATATTTTATATCAGACGTTTCCTTCCAAGAGCTCAGTATGATGTATGTATCATTATAGAGTCCTAGAATAGTTGGAAGGGATCAAATAACCTCATCCCCTGCGCTGCCACTGCAGGAATCTTTCGCCCAAAGGGGGGTTTAAACCCACGACGCCAAGGGTCTCATCCTCTTCGGTTTTCCCACTCCCCGTTTTATCCGCGCAATAACCCTGTGTGGTAGGTTAGGTTGGCTGTCAGAGGCGCAGTGAGCTGGTGGGGATTTGAATCCTAGTTTCCACTACATCACATTTGTTTGTTGTTTAGTCGTTTAGTCGTGTCCGACTCTTCGTGACCCCATGGACCAGAGCACGCCAGGCACTTCTGTCTTCCACTGCCTCCCGCAGTTTGGTCAAACTCATAATATCACTACATCACATTAGCGGTGGCAAATGCCCCTTGATTATGGTAGGGAGGAAAGGGACGCAGGGCAACAAGAGGTGGAGCCAGAGTCAAAGACAGTAGAGCCGATTGATTCTGGTTTTGCCCCATCCACCTCCCTACTGAATTCTACAAGGGCAGCGCTGAAACTGAAAAAGAGGAAGGTAACAACTATGTAGTTCCACCACCTCCTGGGTTAGTTGTAAGAAGGAAAGGAACTGAGGTTGGCGGAGCAGTGCCGCCTTAGCCCTTATGAACCAACCTCTGATATATCACACTGGTGGCTTTCATAGAAAAGCTTCCTTATACCAAGTCAGACCATTGGTCCGTTTACATAGCTGTCAACTTTCAGATTTGAAAGTAAGGGATCAGCAGCCTCGAAAATAAGGGATCAGCAGCCTCACCTGTCCCAGGGACAGTCTATGGGATATCTAACAATCCAGGATAGCAGCGGGAAACGGTGCTGGAATAAGGGAATTTCCCACCAAAAAAGGGAAGGTTGACAGCTATGCTGTCCACACTGACTGGCAGCAGCTCTCCAAGTTTCTAGCTGGTGACATTGCTAGCCCTGCCTGGAGATGCCATGATTTGAACCTGAGAACCTGGTGCTCTACCACTGAACCATGGCCCTTCCCTTTTAAACATAGATGTAGAATATATTTTTATACAGCTTTTCAGGTGACTCTGAAAATTTATATTAAACTATATTAAAATTTATATTAAACTATAAATGTAAAAATAGCAAATACAAGCTACAAGAGGGGGAGCATTTTGATAAACAGATCTCAACTCTATTTTTAATAGATATGTCTAGTCAGAAGTAAGTTTGATTGAGTTCAATGGGACTTAGGTTCAGGTAAGTGCATATGGAGTTTCAACCTAAGGCTTCTTATTCTTAATCCTCTGCTATGCATTTAACTCAGGCATAGAAGAAGAAGAAGAATTTGGATTTGATGTCCCGCTTTATCACTACCCTAGGGAGTCTCAAAGCGGCTAACATTCTCCTTTCCCTTCCTCCCCCACAACAAACACTCTGTGAGGTGAGTGGGGCTGAGAGACTTCAGAGAAGTGTGACTGGCCCAAGGTCACCCAGCAGCTGCATGTGGAGGAGTGGAGACGTGAACCCAGTTTACCAGATTACAAGACTACCACTCTTAACCATTACACACTACAACTCCCATCATCCCTAGCTAACAGGACAGGTGGTCAGGGATGATGGGAATTGTACTGTAGTCCCAAAACATCTACAGGGCAGAATTTGCCTATGCCTTGTTCAACTCTTTATCATGTGTCCCCTTTTGTTACATTGAAGTTACTTAGTTACTTTTTATCATGTGTTATCATATGACATCCTATGCCCTTTTAAAATATGGGTTGGGGAGGTTATTGGGTTGTTGTTTTTATTTTGATTGTATTTTGTGGTTTATATTTTGATTTTATTCTGTGAACTGCCCTGAGACCGCTGGGTATAGAACTGTACAGTGGTACCTCGGATTACATAAGCTTCAGATTACATAGCTTCAGGTTACAGACTCCGCTAACCCAGAAATAGTACCTATTTCAGGATGATAACAGAAATCGTGCGGTGGCGGTGTGGCAGCAGCGGGAGGCCCCATTAGCTAAAGTGGTGCTTCAGGTTAAGAACAGTTTCAGGTTAAGAACAGACCTCTGGAATGAATTAAGTACTTAACCCGAGGTACCACTGTATATAAATTCAATAAATAATAATATCAGTTGTCTCATTCTACATTATTTACTATATAAATGAAAGGAAAAATAGTATCAAACATTGTGATACACGGTTGTTAGGTGGTTTAGTGACATATTATACAAATTCCAGCAAGCAAACCTTAGCCTGAGATCATAAGCCACTGCCAACTCCAGGCTTAGATGGAGCATTGGTCTGAAGACTCCTCAGAGACTCAGAGAGTGGTCTCTGGCCAACAAAAGCTTATACAGTATGTAAAATAGCCCTGTATCAGTGATTCCCAAACTTGAAAATTGCTGTGTTGGTGGACCACTTAAAATAGTTTTTCTGCCCATTGCAGCAATTGTAACACATTTGTGTTAGATGCCATATGCGTTTTAATTTTAATTTTATTGCTTCTATTTTGATATGTTTCCTTCCTTTCACTTGTTTTCCTGGTTCCTAATCTTCTCCACTCCTTTTAAATCTCTCCCTCCTGCTCTTCTGTATTCTTAATCCTCCCCACTCCTTTTAAATCACTTCCTCTTGCTTAAGATCCTAATCCTCTTCATTTCTTTCAAGTCCCCTTCCCTTGCCAGAGGATTGCTGGGTTCTCAGAATGAGCAGCTGCTGCACCCACTGTTCTTCACAGCCATGCTGTGGACCACCTGAGTGATGCTCATAGAACTCTTGCACTCAACTCTATTGTTTATGATGTCCTCTTGGAATACTCTGGGCCACTGTGAGAATATGTCTCCCAGCCCCAGCTGCCCAGGACTGATAAGGGCCCTGCTACTCTGATGCAAGACTGCCAGAGCTCTCATGAACATGGAATTAGGGCCATGAGATTATTTCATTGAGGGCCTCCCTCAAATCTAGAACCAGCCCTGCTAAGATCAGCCAGAGTTTGCACCAGAGTCCACTTCCTCTTTTTAGCACCTCAATGCCCAGCAGTCTCCTCGCCCGAGCTCAGAGCTGGCATTGAGAACTCCCAGACTGCTGTTTCTGGACAACTTCAGCATCCATGCCAAGGCAATTTGCTCCCCATTTGTGAATGCTCTTTATACAGAGTATCACCTGGCACCTTCATTACATATCTTTAGATGCCAGGAACGTATATCTCAACTACCGTAGGTATTTTCTCTTCAACCATGGCTTTTTAAATGTTTTTTTTGGGGGGGCTATTGGTTTGTTTTTCATGTATTATGTATTTTGAATTCTAATTTTGTATTTTTATGTTGTGAACCGCCCTGTGACCTTTGGATGAAAGGCAGTATACTGACTAAATAAATAAGACAAGGAGGAAGTAGAAGATGGGGATTGTATCATGTTCAAGAACATGTACTATTCATAACCAGTTACAGATAGGTAGCTGTGTTGGTCTGCCATAGTCAAAACAAAACAAAAATTCCTTCCAGTAGCACCTTAAAGACCAACTAAGTCAGTTCTTGGTATGAGCTTTCGTGGTATCTGAAGAAGTGTGCATGCACACGAAAGCTCATACCAAGAACTGACTTAGTTGGTCTTTAAGGTGCTACTGGAAGGATTTTTTTTTTATTCATAACCAGCTACCCACCCACATATGTGGTTTGCAAGCTGGCTACCTCTCCTCTCTCACACATCCATTCTTGTTCCATAGGAATTTCAAGTCTATATACATTTGATGTACACAATTTGCTTACCATATCATTGATGCTAATACATACTACTAACTTCATAGCTTGGGCCCTGCTTTGGGTGTTTCACGAAACCAAGTGAAGTGAGAGATGGCATTTTCAGCAGTGACAGCACCCTAGTTATGAACTAGCCTTTACAGAGAGATTTACTTCGCACCATCACTGTGGTCTTTTCAGATACAGGTGAAGATCTTTCCAATAGCCTAAATTATCTAAAAGCCCTAGGTAATCTGGGCATATTACACACACAGAGAGCTTTTTTTCTGGGGATACGCAGGGGTACACATACCCCTAAACGTTTTGTGAATCTTTGTACTTTTGTCCATTTAATGTATTTATTTTTCCTGATTTGAACTATAAAATGGTGATTTTCTTGAGTCAAAATGAGAGTACTATTTCAATTGTTTTTTGACATTTATTGTTAAGTTGCCCAGAGAACTATGTTGTTGGGCTACACACAAACACAATAAAAATAGTTTCTGTACTGTGAAACCGATTCCAGTAGGAATGCAATTATGAATGGGGCATAATTTGAGGCTTTTAATGGCAAAATAAATGAGTGATGAGATAGTTAAAACCCTAGGTCTTTGTTTATATGCATTTTTCTGCCTAGGTCCTCATTTCATATATGGATATGTGGTATGAGAATGAATGTATTTTGTATATGGGAATAGCTTCCAGTAGACAAAGCTAAACTTAGAAAGCAACTCTAATATAGTACAAATTTCCAGTTGGTTCCAAGGCAAACAATGCAGGTATAAGCTCTAAATTTTACTTTAACATAAAATTAGAATACACGACCAAGGTGTTATAGGCCAAGAAAATAAGAAGTTAGGCAATGTGGTGGGGAAGGTGTGTACACTCACCTGCTTGCATTGAGAGATGATGTACTTTGGTTTTTGATAGCTAGGTTCATTATATGTATGCAAAACTTGAAGACAACTTCCTAGCTTTCATGTCATTCTGTAACAGCCTGTAAATATGCAGATATACCTGAAACAACCATGTAGTGCATCCTTTTTTACTGCCTATGCTATTTCTGCTGTAACAAATTTTGGATTGGGTCAGGGACCTGTCCTATTGTGATCTGTAAGACACTAGTCACTGGTGGAGCTATATAAATAATAATTAAAAGGGTAATACAGTTCTTAAGTTGAAGAAAAATGTAAGTAATTTACCAGAATCGCCAACCATAAACATTGACACAAATACTTAATTCCAAAAGTGACAGTACAATAATAGATTTGATAGGTTCAACTGAAAGGTCACACAGACTTTCAGCCCATTCACTTCTTGGTAGCTTCTTAGCTGGTCCTACTCAAGAGGATTAAATCTACTGATTTTGGGGAACATATTATTCTACTGGTTTGACATGGCTACCTGAACCATTAATGAAAAAGTGTATCCCTTTTGGAAAAGTCCTTTGGTTCATTAGCCATAGCTGATCATCCTTAAACACCCAGTGTCAATGGCATCAAATAAAGCAATAAATGCTTTTAAGTGTTGCTGGTTGACCCGCACCATAGGCTGAAATGAAACACTGCTTTAAAAAAAGATATGAAAACACACACCCAAGACACTTTGTGCCAGTTTATTTTCCAAAACCTGTTTCATTAACAAAATGGAGGACTCTCAACCACCTCCTGTTTTACATACTGTCAAGGATCATTAAAATGTTAACATAGCAAGCCCTGTGCTTCAGCAAAGTAAGTGCTGGGGGTGGGGAGAAGAGGCAGGAATTTATTTACTTTTTTTGATGGCTAGATGCACCATGTTCTCACACTGCAACTTTGTAAAGGGAAAGCATATCAAAATCAATCTAAGTAAGAACAAGCAGAGCTGGGCAAAATACATTTTTGAGTAGTTTAAATAAAAAACACAATACACTCCATTAAGCTATATTTCAAATATGAAATAAACTGAGAAACGTTTGAAATACAAAATATGAGAACATTTGCAGAAACCCTGTTTTCAAAATAAATTGCTAAATGCATTTATTCAGTAATGTCTTACCAATGCTTGCACAACCTGCAATTTTTAATTGTACTTGTGTTTGTAATTCTTTTACAGATAATTAAATATGCTATTTGTTATATCAGTTGAGGGGAAATTATTGAATCTGCTTTGATAAACTGAAGTCTAGAATCATTTTGGTGTTTAGTGGCCTTCACCACAACAGAATCATAATGGTACATTAAAAGAAATTTCCTGCAGGTGCAAATGGCTATAAACTTGTATTTTATTAGCTAAACAAAATTTGGGTTGCTAGATATTCATGCAGCATTCAAACATTTTGTTGTTTGTCATTCAATTAATGTGGCAGGTATTACTATAATCTGTTCTCAAAACAAAACAAAAATTCACAAGACGACTTCCTCTTTTTCTAATATAAGAAGTCAACTCTGCAGCTGCATTCAACATTATTTTTCTGAATATAGTCTGTCTCTATCATAGCCAGGCAACAGGAACCACAGCTTCACATCTAGCCTTTAAGCTGTGGTTCCTGCTGCCTAGCTGTGATAAGAGACGGATGAAGCAAAGAGGTCACTGAATTAAGGATTCGGCTCATAATGCTCACCAATACCATTTCTCAGAGAATAAGGTGTAGTAGACTTTTAAAAACTGACTCACAGGGGAAAATACCACAGTGACAATCAAATGCTTTGTCTCAGAAACTTTTTTCCTGTTGCTTCCACCAATAGCTGGTAAATGACACTAGTGTGTCATGAACTTCCCATGTTTGCTGAGACTCTCCTTGCCTGCACTAGCACTATTGATGTAAGTTGCTTTCCGAACTGCAAAGACCGTAAGACTCACTAAGCAGCTCCTTCCCTTCAACTGACCTCTTGGGACCATGTTAGACAGTGCAAGAAATGAGTAACCCGATTTCATGTGTCTTAATAAGGAAAAGAGAGGAAATAGTGAGAATCAGGTGTCTGGGTTATAATATGCAAGAAGCAGGGTTTAAGCCTTTCCCCTACACTCTAGTAATCTTGACACCCACTCACCCCCAATCTGCTATTTGTTCTGTGAAGGAAATAGTTAATGGAGTTAGTGGCATATGCTCTTGATTGCAAGGAGGATTGTTCAACAAACTCAACACCATAGGTTGATCCCAGACTAAGGCAGTTATATCAGACTAAGGCAGTAATCAAGTTACTACTAACTTGTCCCATTAATTACAATGGGAGCTATGTGCTACTAACTATCTGGAACCAACGCTGCATGTTGTTTAGTGAGCACATGGGACCTAAAACCTGCTTGAAAACCCAACTAAACTTCCAACCTTCTCCAACAACGAGGTTTTCCTTGCTTGTTCTACCTACAGAATAGAAAATGATCAAATACTACAGAAAAAAAACCCCAAATACATTTTCTATATCAGATACAATATGCAATTTAAATCATATTTGAAATACAAATATATGGATTATCAATACTGCCCTGCTGTGACAAAAATTATACAAGAATTTTAAAGAGTCATCCTGCAAACAGGAAGCACCTGTCAAATTAATATATATATATAAAGGCACATACCTATTGCATTGGGGTGGGGCAAGGAAGAGAATATTGGGAACAATGAATTGAAATGATCAATTAGAAAACCAAACCCAGAACAACATACACATTTAACACCTTTCCCCCCTGCTTCCAATATTTCAAGAAAATTCCAGCCAAGTATTTTATAAAGGAATACAATTGCATCAAATTATTTACCAAACTGGTAGGGTAGGGGGAGAAGAAGAATAAAGACTGCATTGGTTATTACAATATTTTAAAATAAATGCTATCAGAAAGCTGGGGGTATGAGGTACACAATACATACTAAAGCAGTACATGGGACAGCCAAGAAGTCAAATTACATATTCAAAAGCAACATTTCTAAGTAATTTCTAGAAACTGTAGAGATAGCACGTACAGTTCCCCATTACTCAAAAATATAATCTTTAAAATGGAAATAAATGACTGGTACACAGCGCATGTCAATATTATTCTCAAAATGCAGGCTACTTAAAAAGAAAAGAAGTTTTCCCTTTTATGTACAAATAAAAGCACTGATCCACAGTGCATTCTACTCTAAAATTGGATTCCACCCTTACCACACATCAATAAACCCCAAACAGATCCAGGTACACCCTGTATTTAATTTTAAAGTCAAAGACAACATTTTACAAAAAAAAAACCCAAAAAGTATACTTGCTTTCTTTTTAAGCTCTACACATTCTTATCAGAGACTGAAAATGTCTTTATTACATTTTTAAAAAATGAATGTATATCTAGGAAAAGGAGCAACAGCTTTAGAAGAGACATTTTCAAGTATGACAATATTACCCATTAATATCACATTTCTATTCTTATGGCCAACCAATGTGACCATAGCAGCCATGTTTATTTATTCCTGGGTCTCATATAAAGTGGGGTAAGGTGGAGGCTGGCTTTAACTGCAACAGGTTTGCAACAATAAAGGGGACTGACTCTTCCCAGTCCATGGCATAACTACATGGGGCTCATTGCCCATTATTTACTCCCAGCTCATTTCATTTCCAGTGTAGAAGCAGAGCTGGAGGGGCACATGTGGGCAATGGACTACGGGAGGGAACGGGCTCTGGTTTCCATGCCTGTCCATGCTTTCTAATATTAAGCTCAGACGCCACCTTCCATTCTATATGAAAACGAGGCAGAGACGTGAACAAAAAAAGTACAGCCACTATCATCATGTCTAATCCGACCCTTAGAGAGAGCACTCTCTGTACAAGGGCACCTATCACCCTTCAGATTCTCACACACTCTCCTAGAAGCCACATGATGAAACTGCCATCACTCTCATCCTGTTTTAAGAATGTACGAAATCATAATATTATAATCGAACTGTCTATGCTTCCCAAAGCTTTTAAGACAGAATTCTTGCCATTTTAATAACCTATATGTATTTTTTAAAGCAAAAATAAATCTCTAATCAGAGTTGAATATGGGAAATGCAGAAAATGGTGTTGACACAGAAATCCATGTGTGGGGGGGGGGGGAGTGTGTATATTTCTTTCTCCTCAGCTTCATGCATTTTTCTCTGAATACCTGCGGGAATTACAACCCTGACCTACCAGTCTAATTATCAAACTATAAAAGTATCAAACACAACTAAAGCCAGGACACACCAATCTTAAGATTTAGGCTGTGACCCTAAATACAATGGAAGCAATGGAACAAAAACAGATGAAATAAATCTGCCTTGGTTTTGTAGCTTTTAAAATGGCAGCCTTGTAAGCACTGCTTTAAGGATAGCACTGCCTTAAGGATAATCTTGTGACAAGACCACCACCACATTGCTTCACCTGCAAATATTTCAGGACCACAAACACATATTTGCAGTCAACCCGTTAATGGCCAAAACACTATGGCAACCTTCCACAGCTTGGCGCCCTCCAGATGTTTTGGACTACAACAACCATCAGCCCCATCAGCATGGGAAGGTTGCCCTAAAATAATGAATAATAGAAATGATACCAATATATTCATAAGGCAGGAGTTATTCTCTAAAGTCAGTATCTTTGAGAAGGCAGTAGGTTGCTCAGTATCTTACTCTCATAATAAATTTACACAACGATGTCATATGCAGTGCAATCCTGTCCTGAGTTTAGTTGAGTTGCTATTTTTATAGTTAGCTTTAGCCTGCTAATATATCTAATAGGGAAGCAGCAAATGTCAAGTATGTATGATGGACATCTTATTGGCTTTTAAAAACCTTTAAATACATATAATCTAACATTATTCAGACAGTTCAATTATAAACACCACTAATACCACTGTAAACAACCTTTCGCCAACTGGAAGTTGAAAATAGTACAGCTACCTGTACTTTTAGCATTTCTGGCAAGACAAATAAAAGTGTAATTCTGGCCACAGCAACCCCAAATGCAGTTTCAATAATGTTAACAGTGACCACCATCTAACTGCTAGGGTCAGCTATAAAAAAAAAGATGCCCTGCAATCTTTCAGCAAGGAAGAGTGATAAACCCACCTCCACAGAGATAGGAGAGTTCTAATTCTCCAGATTTGGCACAGAAAGTGGTGCTAGCTGTTGTGACCAAACTGTTATTTTGGTTTTCCATAAGGACAGACAATTCCCTAAAGACCCAGTGTGGCTGCAGGGATGACTAGCCCAGGTACAAAGGGGAGGGGGAGGGGGCGGGCTGCCCTGGGTGCCACCCTGACATGGGGTGACAAAATGGCGGGTGGCACTCGTCACCGCGGGGCTTGCAGCACGCACAAGCCAGGCATCTCAGCGCCCGCACGCTCTGCGCTGTCCGCCTGCCTCCCCCCCAGCTGTAGGGTGGCTGAGGCCCCGGTGTGCGCCCTGTCCCTATGGGCACCACACACCCTGTTTCATCCCTAAGGGCGCGGTCTTGTCCCTATGGGCACTGCGCGCCCCATGGCGCTTGGTGCCCACAGGAATGGCACAGGGTGCGCGGCAGTGCCCACAGGGACGCAGCGCGTTGCAGTGCCCATGGGGATGGCATGGGACGCTGAGCACCCCGTTCTGTCCCTATGAGCGCCGAGCGTCCCACCCCTATGAGCAGTTTGCCCCACCGCTATGGGCAGTTCACTCCACCCCACATGCCTGAAAGGCTTCCTCCACCACTGAACTAGCCATGGCTGTATTCTGCTCTTCCCCCAATTAATTTTGATCTCACACCTTGCCACTGTTCTCAATTGCGGCAACCTAAATATGAAGCAAAGACAGCACTCTAATCATACTCAAGAACCACCCCACCAATTGCACATTAAAGATCTGATAAGGAGGGAGGTTTTTATATATAAGTTAAAGAACTACAGACTATTACCTACAAAGGTTCAGTACTAATATTGACAGCCAAAATACAGCTACTGACATTTATTTACTTTTTTGGACAAGATGCCATTGGTTTATTGAACAAATAGATAATCACTTATTGTCTAGAAAGCTCATTTATTATAAAAGCACAACCTCCAAGTTTAGGGTTATTGGAGACAGAATGTAAAACTGAATCTCACAAAAATTACACCAGTATAGTGGGCAACAATTCTTAAAAAGAATTCCTCAAATAATCATTACAGGTTAAGAGTAATGCCGTTACTAGGGTTTACAGGTTACCTTCATGTATGAGCATGGGGGAATCCCCACACATTTGTTGTAGGGAAAAGGTTAAATTAGGTTGTGCAAGTATCACACTGCTTACAAAGATTGCAAGCATGAGAAGATGCACATACTCAGTAACATTTTGAGTTCAGGTCACTGAGCTGGCAAGTTAGATACGAAAAGAGAAATTACAAAATCCAGTCTTCCTTAATGAATTAAATTGCATATGAATAGAAGCAAGAATGTGTAAGTATTGGGGGCTTATGCTACCATGGGACTATTGTGACTATTATTATGCTTTGAATCTGATTTTAATGGATACATCAATGATTACTGTATAATGTTGTAGAAAGCACATAAACGACATACATAAACCCATTCATTTGGAGAGTTGAAGCTGCCCTCTCTCTGAGGAGGTGGGTATTGCATGAAGTTCCCTGCTGTAAGACTGCAGCCAGTAAATGCAATAAATTAAGCACAGTTGAACTGAATTATTAGAAAATAATATCTGGGGGATAAAAAAGGTTGCTGCCTATTTTACAACCCCAAACTTTACATGGTCACAGCCTCTGAGATCAAACATTTTAGCTAGTTATTATAAAATCTGTGTAATTTAAATACATGTACTGATCCAAACTGGATTAAAAGACAGAAAATTGGTTAGAAGCATGATTTAAAATCCTAAATGAGGATCATTTGAATTAACTCACTAGAATATCAACTAAAACAAGGCCTTTAAGTAAGCTGCTCCAGCTTGTATAGGGCTACAATAAATATTGGTTTTGGAAAACCAGGAGAGAACATTAAAGCCCAAAGCCCTTGAAAATTCACTTTCCACATTTAATTACTGTACATGCATCCAGTTTATGTCTTTGCCAGTACATGTCCAAGATTTGGTCTGAAACGTTTTTTCCAACTTGCAACATTTAATCCATACAAAGTTAGTGGTTACAAATTGCAAACACATATGTAAAAAAACGATTTGATTTTTTTAAAAAATCATGTTTAGTTTGACAAAACAAGTATATCTTTCTTGAAGCAAGCATATATATATATATTTACATTCTTGGCACAATATTAACAAACACAAAAGACACTTACAGGGAAAAGACTGGTTTTCTAGAATTTGACACAGCCTGAGCCACAAAAGTACTTTTTGTTTCTGCAAATCCCTTCCCACGGATCAAGGGCCAATAACTTGGCAAAAACACTTGGAAGATCAAGCTCAAGTGCTGCAAAAAGTTTTAAATGATAAAAAGGGGCAAGCTTAATGAAAGAAAGCCACATTGACATTTAAGAGAGAGGCTTTTTGCTGTTATTGCTACCGCAATGAGCTCAAGACAAGAAAATCATCACAGCAGTGATAGAAAGGAAAGAACCAGTTTGCACGCTTTCTTCAGTTAAAATGTTCTTTTAAAAAATAAATAATCATCATTTTTTGCTTCCCATCTCCCCTCATAGGTATGTCCTGGACTCCATCTGACAAATTTAAAAATAATGTTTAAGGTAATCCTTTCATTATTTTGGGGCATTGTGTTTGAAAATCACGGACCATCTTACATTCTCCTACACTGCAATAATATCTTAAGTATCTTGAAGGATAATGGTCTGAACTTTTCAATACAAAAGAAATTTGAGCTAAATGTCTTAAAGCAGTACAATATCTGCATTTTGAATGTGTTACAAAGAAGAAGAAAAGATTATGCAGCACTAGATTTTTTTTGTATTTCAGGGTTTACAAATATTTACACTCCCTCCCCCCCAAAAAAAGTTTGTTTTATGTAGTGACTGGCCCTTTTAAAATTTTATTTTGCTCCTTTATCCACAACATGGGTCGCAAGCTATAGAGGGATAGAGGAGCTCAGGAACACAATTTTCCAGTTTTTAAAGTGCAGCACTGTAAATGATGAATGACTAAGAAAATGCTGGTGCCCTACATCTTAAATTAAGGGCAAAAAGCTTCCCAGACTCACTGCTGCTGGCCACCTGCAGACTTTTTTCTGGGACATGAAGGCAACTCTAGCTAAAGTATGAAATGATGCTGCTATCTGTATATAAGAGGCTGCATAAGGAAGTGCAGCTATTGCCATCCATGCCAGGACTTTTACACACTCTACTTTGTAACATACTATTTTCTTCAGAATAGGTCAGGTGCCCCAGTCTCTGCCAAAGCATAGCTCTATCACTTGGCAAGGCAACGCTCTGCTGAAATGCCAATTGACTATAGTTTTCTGTTAATGGCCTACATTTAGTTAAAAGTTGATTCACAGCATTTAAAACTCACAGTACAAAATTTGTGAATTAGAAGAAGCTAGTCTAGCATGAGAAAAAGCAGTCAATATTGGCATTTCTGATAATGCAAGATTCTTCTCAGAGTCTTATTGTATCAGGTACTGCTTAAGAGTATCTGAAAGGTTTATTGCTCAACTTCATTATGTGGTGCCATGGTAACAACGGCCACAGAATTCTGGGAGAAAATAAATAGAATAATTATACCCTCCACTAGCTTACTAGAGGCTAGCTGTTGCATGGAAATGCTGCAAAGAGTTTCCGAGTAAGCTCTTATTTAAAAAGGGAAAGTCAGGATTCTCCTTACATATTTTGCTGACCTTCAGCTTCAGAATACTTCAACTTTCCACTGAAAACAGTCTTATGCTATCCAAAACCAAACATGATTTCATACCATAGTGACTGTTATAACAATAATCTCTAAAGCACAGCAATTCAAAGTAATTGATATTGTATGGGAAGCAGGTATGTGCCCTAGTGAGGACCGCAGTTCAAAAGTTCTGTCTTCTTTCTACCAATATTTGGTTGTCAAAGTGTCTTGCTGCTTTGGCGGGTCTACATAAATTGTATCTGCAACATATATAAAGAAAAACAAGCTGAATAAAAGTCATTAAGGTTACATATTTTTATTCACAAAATACTTGTAAACTGCTTTTTCATATATTTTTTAAAACAAAATTCTGGTGCACAACAATTATTTTGTACATACACACACTAGTAAAGGTAAAGGGACCCCTGACCATTAGGTCCAGTCGTGACCGACTCTGGGTTTGCAGCGCTCATCTCGCTTTATTGGCAGAGGGAGCCGGTGTACAGCTTCCGGGTCATGTGGCCAGCATGACTAAGCCGCTTCTGGCGAACCAGAGCAGCGCACGGAAACGCCATTTACCTTCCCGCCGAAGCGGTACCTATTTATCTACTTGCACTTTGACGTGCTTTCGAACAGCTAGGTTGGCAGGAGCAGGGACCAAGAAAAGGGAGCTCACCCCGTTGTGGGGGTTCAAACCACTGACCTTCTGATTGGCAAGCCCAAGAGGCTCAGTGGTTTAACCCACAGCGTCACCCGCGTCCCACATACACACACTAAAACCATGTAAAAAATTAAAATCACAGATCACCTTCCATCTGCTTAATAATATCCCAGGAATATCTCTAAAATGTTGTGCTGATCAATCAGAGGCTTGGGTGAAGCCCTGCTTCTTAAAGTTGAACTACAAGGTATCAAGTCTTAACTTTTGAACGTTCATCACAATAAAAGTCCAACTACTCTACTAACTACAATAAAATACATCTTAATTGCAAATTAGGCAAACATTTTTTTTGTCTGTTTTCAACAAAAAAACAAAATAAGAAACAAGAACTGGTTTGTTTCCTGCTAGCAACATCCAGGCACAATCAGTTGCTGACAGACCCATTGCTGAAGGGCCCATAACTGCTTTTTTTATAAAAAAAAAACACACATTTTAAATAAATGTATATTTGATTCATTCTGTAACTCTTTTAGTGGAGCTGATCAAGCTCTATCTGAAAGTCTTAGCCTGCCTAACTTTCATTAGGAGGGGGTCTCAGTGCTGTGAGGCAAGTACTTTAGGAACTGAGACGGTAAAAGAACATACCAGTATCCTTTCAAACTCACAGATAGTTGAATATAAATAGTGATGGTGATGATGTTTTGCAGCCTAAGGAGCAGATTTGACCAATCAGGGGCAGTATATAAATATTTTAAAGTAGCTCGTGCTGTTAACAGTCTACAGAAATCATGAAGAGTTTCAACTTTATGCTAAGGAATACACTAACCTGTGTTCCAGAGATAGGTGCAAAAGGATTTGTTGGCCTTAGGCTGGTTTGGGTATATATCATAGGCTGGGGTGCCATAATAGGAGTAGCTCCAATCTGAGCAGGTACCTAAATGTCAGACAGAAACAGGAATGTATAAAGTTTGAACATGGTTGCTCTATCTATATATTTTGAAAGCTAAACAAATTCTAGTTCTCTTTCAGCAACTTAGCGCCAAAGCTCTCGAGGCTAGTTGCAGAAGCCACTTATGCATGAACACAGTACTCCTACTGCTGAAGCGGCCAGTTTCTGCACTCTTCAGACAGGGTTTCATGTGGTCTTCAACAGAGTCAGACCACTAATCCATCTAGCCCAGTGACATCTATTCTTACGGGAAGCAGCTTTCCAATGAGTCTGGCAGAGAAGATAATTTTCCCTGCCTGAAATCTGAGAGAGATGGAGGGCTGAATTTGCTTGCAAGGAACTGAAATGCCTCAGAAGTGTGTTGACCGGTTAATTCCACCCACCTGTAATGGCCAGCTTCTATAATAAATTGTCATAGAGCAACATGAGCATAATTATAAATGCAGAAGTTCAGATACAGCCAAGGTATTTCACCTCTTTGGAATTTGTACATAAATGGTGGGGTGGATTAAGTTACAACTTGAATGCACTTTTAAACACCACCAAATGAATGGGCACCAAATAATAAACACCACCAAACGAATGGAATCAGTTACATAAAATATGACTAAAATTCTGTTTTAGCCTCAGATTTCCATACCTAAGCTATTGTGGTCATCATTAAAAAAACATGGTGGAGACAGAATATTTGTGTCTGTTTCAAGAAAGAGATGAGGAGGCTAAGATAACTTCCTTGGGGAGGGACAAACTAGTGAAAAGGTCTTGGTCTAAGGGGATGCTAAAATTGCATCCATTAAAAGATGTTAAGACCACACTGGCAAATCTTAAAACATGGTGTGGGGATAATATAAAAGACATTTCTTAGGACATCCAAGTAAAGCAGTGGGGAAAAACTTTATACCGCACTTTGATTAAAATGTTGGTAAGTACTGGGAAGCTAGATAAAAAATACTTCAGTAACTTCCCTTGAGCATGCAGAAGCTTTTCAAACTACTTTACAATGCAACAGAATAACAAAAGAATTAGTACTTGAGATTTCAGGCTCATTAGACTGCTGCAAATTACGATGTATGACATTCAAAATAGAACATCTTCTTAATGTATTATATAAATATAAAGAGTGAATATTCTTACCATTCCATACACAGGCACTTGAGGTGTATTCAGTGGGTAGGTTACTGGAGCAGGTACCTTTGACAGTGGGGGGGGGGGAGAGATTGCATATAAAATTTGGCTACAAATTCCACTGCTAACACTGAAGAAATTGTATAAAATGCATCTTATTTTGCAGGATAGGAACTCGCATATCCAAGATAAGGTACTCCATTCTAGCATAGCAAAAAGGAGGAGGGACAGAAAATTATTGGGAGTAGCAGGATACCAAAACTAGAATGACTTTAGCTAGAAACAAGACAAGCTAGTTATGAAGTTAATTATCCTCAGTCTCGCACACCATGTAACTGTACATTCAAAAAGAATTAAAGCAATGGCTGAATGAAATTACGGGGCAGCTATATTATTTGACTGCTCTTTTGTACAGAGAAAGTTCTCTTTCCATATAAGGAAGGAAAAGCTAGGGAGAATATTTTCATTAATTTGATTCATGCTTTTCAGCCCAGATTTGAAGCAACCAGGAAGCATAATAGATATCTAAGAAAGAGCTACCATTTATACACATAAGAGCAATTCACACCGAAACAGTAAAGCTGCAATCTGTGCTACTACAAACAAGTTAGAAGGCATCAAGCACCTGTTACTGGGAGCTGGAATACAAGGCTATGAATTTTTGCCATATCTGCCAGGATCCTATCAAAAATAAAACACCAATCCACAAAGAGCTGGAGACCAAAAGTGTACATGTACCAGGGTTTATAGGGCTGTTTCTCTTCAGCTGCTTCTCCAAAGCCCTTTAATTTCAATTTAGTACACATTAGCTACCTTCAGAATACAGTATTTTCCTTCTGCAGCTTACAACATTAAAATCATTTAAAGTAATAAAATATAAACATCTTGAAGGGGAGTCTCAAAGCCAGTTTATGATGGCTGTAAAGTGCTCAGAGAAAAACAAGGCAACAATTCCACTAGGGTAGCACCAGCCCCTAGTGTGCAATTAAGTAGTTCTTTGGATTCTGGCCAATATTTTTATCACAAAAATACTTTAAAAAATACAGAGAATCACATCTAGAAGGTACTAAAGTATTTACATGTTATACAAGATGCACTGTAACCTCCAATTTATTTTATGTCCAAATCCTCTCCCTTGGGATTCTAAAATTTCATGCCAAAGCCTTATTGGTAAATTCCTCTCAAAATTTTGACAAGAATGCTTTGTGAAATACAGGGGAAAGGCAAATACACAAACAATTTAAAGGCTGAAAATACTGTAAGTATTACCATCTGTGGAGCAGGAGGAATAGGGACAGTATTCCATGTAGTTGAGGTGCTTGTTTTCGCTTGCCAGTTGGTTCCACCAGTAAGTTTCTTCTCTGTAGGCTGATTCCACTGCATATCAGATCTAAAAACGAATTGAAAGCTGAGCAGTTACATATGGAGGACAGCTGAAATGATACTGCAATATATGGAACTGTTCTGTTAATCACTAATTTCTTTTAGCTGCCACTATAATTACACCTCACAGACTTCCGGAGGCGGCGCGAACGGCAATGGCTGCCCTCTGCTAACAGCGGAGAGGGAGCTCCGGTGAGAACGGGTCGTCTGCTACGGCGAAGCGGAGACCCACATCGAAAACCCACATGCAGCGAAAGCCTGTGGCCTCGGGACCCGGCGGGCGCCAGGAGCAACCCCCGAAACGTGGAAGGAACCCCGTAAGGGGCTCCGGAACGGGGAGGGGGTAGCGGCGCTGTGGGTCGTTTCGCAACCATTGGAGCGAAGCCGCGCTGCTGCTGCCGGTGAGCGCTGACCTTTCTTCCTGAGAAAATTTTGGATTCGGAAAGTAACAACCCGTGAGTAATAAATTGACTCTATATAACTTCGGGACTTTAAAGCTTTGAAATTGGCTGAAAGCAGAGTGACGAAAAACAGGAAGTCCGTCTTCCGCTCTCATTGAACATCAAACAAAGAGCTGGAGGAGTGGAGGCAAAGAGAGAATTTTTAACCTAACTGATCTGAGCACCCATTGAATTTTATAGTAAGCGGAATAAGGACTTTAAGTGCTGGACTTTATGCTTATTAGCTGCATGGTGATACCTTTCTTCTATTGGAATTACAACTTAAGCAAGAAACCCAGGTGCTGGAGCTGCCTGAGTAACTGAGCTGTCAGTTTGCAGACTTGGATACTTTGAATTTGAACTTTGAAACAATCTGAGGGAGTTTGAACTTGTTATTTTGAAGCATTTGGATTACCAGTATGCACCATCTGAAACATTGTGGTTGTTAAATACTAAATACTAACTCTGCCAAAACTTTTTACTGAAGGTTCCTGGACTTTGAATTTGACTTTATTAATTTTATGGAATTGATCTCTTCCCTAAAAATATTCTAAACTCCCCCTAGAGGATTTGGGACTTACAGCAGTGACTTTTATTTTACTTTCCTTTTCCCGGCCTCCTGTTTGACTGTTACCATCTGGGCCGTTGCTTTCTCATGGGAACAACTCAGCTTGACCTTGACTTTGAGATAACTTTGGAATGAGTGGCGCAAGAAAGAGGGGAAGAGCAAGACAAACAACTTTAACAACTTTAACCGCAGCCTCACAGACACGTAGATCATCTGTGCCTACCCTGCCTTCTGAGGAAGAAACTGCTTCTCTGCCACGGGCAGGGGAGGGTGAAACTGAGGAATTACAATTGGAAGATATGGCCTCAGGAGCAAGTACTTCTATTTTAGAGAAAATCTTTGAAAAATTGGAATCTTTGGACAAGAGAGTGGAATCTTTGGATAAAAAGGCGGATGAGCAAACATATAAAATTGACCAAAATACAGAATGTTTAAATAGACTAACTGGACAAGTAGCACAGAATGTACAAGCAATTGGAGAATTGAAGGGGGCTACAGGTGAAAATCGGAAATTGGCTGAGGATACCAGCCAAAAACTTGGAAAATTAGAACAAGAGGTAAGGCCACTCTGCAAACAAGTAGGGGAACACCAGAACTATCTCTCTATGTTAGAATTGCGGAATAGGGAGAATAACTTAAGGATAAGGTCAGTACCAGAAGTGGAAGAAGGCAACTTGGCTGAGTTTTTGACTAAGGAATTTTCCAAGTATTGGAAACTAGAGGAAAAGGACTTTAAAATTGTATCAGCTTTTAGGCTTGGAAGACTTATAAAGAAAGAGAAGCCCAGAGACTGCTTGATAATATTGAGGTCAAAGGAGGAAAGGGACAAGATTCTGGGCCTACACTACGGAAAGTCACTGGACATTTCGGACAAAAGAATTGAAATTTACAAGGACATTCCTAAACAACTGTTGGACCTTAGATCTGACTATTTGGAGCTGGCAAGACTGCTAAGGAGCAACTCAATTATCTTCAGGTGGGAATTTCCCCAAGGATTATCTTTCACTTTTAGAGGGAAGAAGGTTAAAATCAGAACATTGGAAGATAGAGATAAATTTCTGATTGCATACGGAGAGGAACTTCAAAAAGGAATTGGACTACCTTCAGGGCCTGAAACACCAGAGGAACCTGCACCCTTGGATCCTGAAGATCCAGCGAATAAGGTACCACCCCCAGATAAATAACCAGATTCATTCAGGATGTCTCTGCAACTTTTGAGTTGGAACATAAATGGCTGTAACATCCCGGAAAAAAGGAGGAAAATTTTTCATATATTAAAAAAAGAACAATTGGACATTATTTGCTTACAAGAAACACACGTGACTAGGCTCCACAGAAAAGTGTTAATAAATAAAAGACTTGGCCAAGAATTTATATCTTCGGACAGAGTAAAGAAGAGAGGGGTGGTGATATATGCAAAAGAGAGCCTGTCACCTAAATTTTTATTTAAAGATGAACATGGAAGAATCTTAGCAATTGAGATTCAACACCAAGGAGAGAAGATTTTGATATTAGGAATTTATGCACCAAACGACGGGAAATCGGAATTTTACAAGAAGTTGCACGAGATCATGCTGGATTATCTGGACTATAACAACATCATCATGATGGGAGATATGAATGGGGTCGTATCAACTAACATGGATAAGTCACAAAGCCAAAATGTTACAAAAGACGGCAGACTACCAAAGACTTTCTTTGAAATGACAGACAATATGGATTGGATTGACATTTGGAGAACCAAGAACCCCCTGGGAAGAGAAGGAACATTCTTCTCTGAAGCCCAGCTGACTTGGACAAGAATCGACCAAATATGGATATCTAGAAGTCTGGCACCCAAGGTCAGAAAGGTGGAAATCTGCCCAAAGACCTGCTCCGACCATAACGCACTGAAGATGGACATGACACTACTACCAACCGGTTCCTTTAGATGGAAGATGAATGACAATTTGTTTAGAGATCAGGAGATTATTAAGAAGGCCCAAAAAGCTTTGAAGGATTATTTTGAGATAAACATGAACACTATGGTGGAAAAAAGAACTATCTGGGACGCAAGCAAAGCTGTGATGAGGGGGTTCTTGATACAACAGAATGCTGTAAAGAAAAGAACACAAAATGAGAGGAAAGATAAGATCTTGGAGAAAATTAAAGAATTAGAGAAGAAATTAAGATCAAATCCGAAGTCACAGCCGATTCTGAGAGAAATCAAACTTCACCAAGCACAATATTCTAAACTGATAAATCAGGAAATAGAGTGGAAGATTAAATTAATGAAAGAAAAAACTTTTGAATCGGCAAACAAATGTGGGAAACTGCTAGCTTGGCAGTTGAAGAGGAGACAAAAATTAAACACAGTTACAAATTTAGAAATTGAAGGAAGAAATATTCAGAACCCCGCGGAGATCAGAAAGTGCTTCCAGAGATATTTTAAAAAACTATATACCCAAGGGCCGCAAGATGAGGTTGAGATTAAACAATTTCTAGAAAAAAATGGACTTACAAAATTGTCACAAGAAAACAGATCAATCCTGAATAACAAAATAACACGACAAGAGATTGAACAAGCCATTCAGAACATGCAACTGGGCAAATCTCCAGGGCCAGACGGCTTGACCGCCAAGTATTATAAGACATTAAAAGACTATTTGATTCAACCAATGATGGAGGTCAGCAATGAAATCATGGAGGGGAAGAAGGCGCCGGAATCGTGGAAGGAAGCTTTCATCACATTGATACCAAAATCGGAAACTGAGAAGACACAACTCAAGAACTATCGTCCCATCTCCCTTTTAAATGTGGATTACAAAATATTTGCAGATGTCTTGGCAAGCAGACTTAAAAGAGTTCTAAATGAAGTAATTCATAAAGACCAGGCAGGCTTTCTCCCAGGTAGACACATGTTTGCTAACACAAGGAACATCATTGACATCTTGGAACTTTTGCAAACAAACATAAATACAAAAGCAGTGATAATTTTTATAGATGCGGAGAAGGCCTTTGATAATATCTCTTGGAAATTCATGAAGGGAAATTTAAAAGAAATGGGAGTGGGACGGGGTTTTGAGAATGGGATTGATGCAATATATTCAGAACAAAAGGCTAAATTGATAGTTAACAATGTGGTTACAGAAGAGTTTAAAATTGAAAAAGGAACACGACAAGGCTGCCCGATTTCCCCTCTGCTATTTATATCGGTTCTGGAGGTGCTCTTGAATATGATTAGAGGGGACCGGTTGGTGGAAGGGATTCAGGTCGGAGCGAAACAATATAAACTTAAAGCTTTTGCAGATGACCTAGCTTTGACTTTGCAGGAGCCAGAATCTAGTGATACAAGACTTTGGTCGGGTAGCGGGATTTAAATTAAATAAACAGAAAACCAAGGTGTTGGGGAAAAATTTGACAGATACAGAGTCAGAACGGTTTCAGAGAGAAACAGAACTAACTGTCGTTAAAAAAGTAAAGTACCTAGGGGTAAACATTACAGTAAAAAATCTGAGTCTATTTAAGGATAACTATGAAAAATGTTGGTCTGAAATTAAGAGAGATTTGGACAGTTGGACAAAATTGAAGCTTTCTTTGCTAGGCCGAATTGCTGCTATTAAGATGAATGTATTGCCAAAAATGTTGTTTTTGTTTCAAACACTACAGATTGTGGACAAAACGGAGTGCTTCCGGAAGTGGCAGAGAGATATCTCTAAATTTGTCTGGCAGGGCAAAAAGCCCAGAATTAAGTTTAAGATATTAACTGATGCGAAAGAAAGAGGGGGCTTTGCCCTGCCAGACTTAAAGTTGTACTATGAAGCCGCAGCTTTCTGCTGGCTAAAAGACTGGCTACTTCTCGAAGACACTGATGTACTGGACTTGGAAGGTTTTAATAATGCTTTTGGTTGGCATGCATACTTACAGTATGATAAGGTTAAGAGCAATAAGGCCTTTAAGAACCATATTGTCAGGAAAGCAGTGTTTAATGTCTGGACAAAATACAAAGACTTATTGGAAAACAAAACTCCAATGTGGCTTTCACCTCTGGAAGCTAAGGCCCGAAAAAGACCCAATATGGAGGCCAAATGGCCAAAATATTGGGAAATATTAGAAAAAGATGGAGACAATTGGAAATTGCAGAGTTTGGAGAAAATGAAGGATAAAGTGCGAGACTGGTTACATTATGCTCAGATTAAAGAAGTCTTTAAAAACGACAAAAAGCTAGGGTTCCAGGTGGAGAAATCGAAGTTGGAAACAGAACTGTTAGAACCAAAGACTAAGGTACTCTCAAGAATGTATAACTTGCTGTTAAAATGGAACACACAAGATGAAATGGTTAAATCAGCTATGATAAAGTGGGCACAGGACATTGGGTATAATATTATGTTTGAGGACTGGGAAAGGTTGTGGACCACTGGGTTGAACTTCACTGCATGTAATGCTTTGAAGGAAAATGTAATGAAAATGATATATAGATGGTACATGACCCCAGTTAAACTTGCCAAGATATACCATTTGTCTGATAATAAATGTTGGAAATGTAAAGAAAACGAAGGAACATTCTTTCACCTCTGGTGGACCTGCCCTAGGGTGAAGGCCTTCTGGGAAATGATATATAATGAGCTGAAAAAGGTATTTAAGTATACCTTCACTAAGAAACCAGAGGCCTTCCTTTTGGGCATTGTCGGCCAGAAGGTGTTAAAGAGGGACCGAACATTTTTCATGTACGCAACAACGGCAGCAAGGATACTTATCGCTAAGAATTGGAAAACTCAAGATCTACCCACGCTGGAAGAATGGCAGATGCAACTGATGGACTATATGGAACTAGCTGAGATGACTGGCAGAATCCGAGACCTGGGAGAGGAGAGGGTCGAAGAAGATTGGAAGAAATTCAAGACTTATTTAAAAAAACATTGTAATTTGGTTGAATGTTAAGAAAGGATGCTAGATCATAAATAATTGTGCACCACTAAATTAGATGGAATTAAGATGATAAGTAAGTTTGAGGAAAAATTATAAATCTATTGGAGAACTAACAGATTATATTTAAATGAATCTGACACAAGAGTGTAAACAAGATGATAAATTGCAGGCAAGAATTGACAACGATGCAAATGGGAGCGGGAGGTGTGAGGGAGTCCAAAGATGTTAAGAAAGTATGTTATGATATATGTTATTCTGTTTCTTTATCTTTGCATTTTTATTCAAAAATCTTAATAAAATATTTATTTAAAAAAATATAATTACACCTCACAGCCGCTGGATCATAGCATTTGGTATATGTGACTTTTTAAATACCACATCTACTTTTTATTAAATTCATAACTGCAAAATAAATTACTTCCTCCATTTGTTTCAAGGTGTGCTTACTTCAGAAAGAGCCTGGCAAGTAAGAGAGCCAAATTTCCATAAAACTTTGTGAGTTACACTGGTAAGGTAGAAGATAACTCAGCTGGCTTTATACATCGGAAACTGCTCTCACAAAGCAGTTCCCAGAGGTTTAGGCAAATTTTAAATCATACCAACCAGCCCACCACCTGGTCAAAGCAATATTTTTATTCACCTGCGCCAGGTGAATAAAGCAGTTCCCAGAGGTTTAGGCAAATTTTAAATCATACCAACCAGCCCACCACCTGGTCAAAGCAATTTTTTTATTCACCTGCGCCAGGAACATCCCACACCCTGTGCCTTATTGATGGCATCCCTACACCCAAGGTGTGAAGCACGACTCAGAGCACATGGTGGCAAGTTTGATGTCACTGCACTTACAGGCAAATTCTATTTGTGATTTGTTTTATAGTCAATTAAATTAGACTTTTAACATCTTTTACTCTGGGACGACTTCTTTACCTGTTTTAGTTATTGATTTTAGCAAGATATATATGTTAATTTTTGAATGTTTAGAATTAAAACATTTGGATTTCCCCCCCTCTAGTCAGAAGAGACTGGCAGGATGGTGAAAGTTTTACAAACCTTTCTTTTCCAATACTTGAACAATAGTGCTATTCATGAAATCAGTTGCGTCACATGTTTTTGGAGTGGGATTTGTGCCCCAATCCTGGCCCGAAAATGACTACCAGAACAGCCAGGTGTTACATGGGGAGATTGAGTTTGTTTTTAATATTTGCTTAATTTTGTATTTTTAGCTGGATGTTAAAACTGGATGTTTTCATAAATTACATGGAAAAAAGAGGTTCCCAAGACTTCGCTTGGCTTAGTGTAGATTAAACTCCCACTAGCAATTAGAATGCTCTCCACAGACTTATCAACTGAATACAGATAATAAGAAATAATGAATTATTAGGAGTCGTTTAAGGGAGGCGGGAAGTTACAAATAAGGGAGATGAGCCAGAAGTTGTAAAAAGATGGCTTGTAAATACAAAGATGTATAACTGAAAATGTTCAGGCTTTTTAAAACTTTCTTTTTCTTATGTTTTTTATTTATTCTTCTTCTCTATTTTTTTAAATTCTTTTTCTATTTTTCTGTATGTATATGTATTTGTAATATGTAACCAAAATAAACAAAAAAAATGCACTACCTTGAACCCCTGGGCTTGTACGAAGGCAGGCTATAAATCTTCTTAATAACTCAAAACAATCTTGAAAAGCTATTGCTGAATGTCTCCTTATGAAGGTTAAGGTCTGTTCCGTTAGGCAATATTTGCTCTCACAGAATGATTGTATTGGCACAACACTGAATATTAGAAAATTCTGTGATAGCTCAGCAATGCAAACACAAGTCAAGGACATTTTTATCAATATATAATTAGAAATTATGAAATTAAGGAATATATGTCTCACTTTTTCGATGGTGTTCCTCCAAAGCCAAGATCTGTAATAAAACACCAAAAAAACATTTAATTAAGATTTAGAATTCCTTTCATAATAAACATAGGGAAACCTTTCTTTAAAAATGAAAGTGTTAAACTTACTTCCAACCAGATTAGCAAGTGAAGAATCAAGGTCATTGGCCAAAATCTTCCCACTGTGCTGACCAATTAAAGCTACTCTCTGATTTTGAGCTTGTACTGTTGGTTGCAATACATCATCTGTAAATTAAAGACTGGGTACAAAGGAAATAACCTTTTTAAAAAAGAGTATTATTGGTTTGCAGCTATCATTTCAACTGGTAACAGAAGGCAAAAAAGGGTACCACCACCCAGAAATCCCCTTCTCCCAATAAAATGCCACAACCCTTTTCTCCTAGTTAAATTCGTTGTATATGCGATAGTCTGCTTACATCCACAGATGTAGGAATAAGAGTTACATCTATACTGTGATACTCACTGAAATGTCAGAATGTATGTTTTGGCGAAGCTGGGATGTGCAAACCCACCTAAGCACACTATTTACCGAGAGTAATGGAAACTGAATTCTAGCCAGCATTAGCTTTTATGTACAGTTTCCATTTCAAAAGAGCTTAAGGATTAGACAAGATATAGGTTAAACCCCACATTATTCCTGGAAAAAATGATTCTAGACAAAATTCTAATAAGCTGCTGGAATGTAAGATTTACACTTCAAAGATTTAAAAAGGAATTCTTAAACCCTGGATTTTCAAGTAGTCTTGAAAGTGTACAAAATATTTTATTGCACACAAAGATAACCGCAGTTTCTCCTATGTATATGTGGTTTGACAATTGTACTTTCTTAGAGATGTAAAATTAGAAAGCACAAACCAAAACCCACACACAACCATCAGTGCAGGAAATGGACTTGCCCAAGCAGCACCAAAAAGAGGAAATTTACAAAACTGGGGTGGGCGTAGATGGGGAGGTCATAATGTTTATTTTATCAGAATAATCAGTTAAAAGAAATTAGACAGCAATGTTTCAATTATAGCCTTCAGGTGTCTTAAGTACTTTAAAGCCAGCATGTGTGGTAGTTTGAATGCTGGAATTAGGTACAGCAACCTAATCGGTACACCCACTATGCTTCCTGGGTGATCTTAAGCCACTCATCATCTCTTAGACTAGCCAAGCCAACCTCAAAGGGTTGGTGTGAAGAAAAGGGGGGAGTGCCATGTACATTGGCCTGAGTTTTCCAGAAAAGGGGAATGATAAAGATCAATAAAAGTTTTTTAATGCAAGGATCATGTTCTTAGTGTTAGGCAAATATAACAGCTAAGAACTGTAGGCATGTTAAAACACCATGATGTAATGGTCCTTAGAGACCCGCTGTTCGCCTTCCCCTGGCAATGTTTGTCTTGGAAGTGGTGGTTCCTATAGAGAAGCATTCAGTGTTGGAGGCAGTTGCTGGGGAGTGAGAATGGGGAGAGTGTTCTTGCACTTTGGTCAGCCACTGTGAGAACAGGATGCTAGACTATTGTTATTACCCATCCTTTACCCTCAAGGCAGATTTCAACAATTAAAGCACAATGTTAAAAACAAGCAACTTAAAATAACAGAAATAAGTTGGGAACTAAATATATATTTAACTTAGGTGTCAAAAGCCAGGTTAAAGAGATGTATGCCTTCAACGTTTTCTGAAAGCTGTATAATGAAGATACCAGACACATTTCTATGGGGAGAGAGTTCCACAATTTAGGGTCTGTCGCAGAGAATGCACTCTCCCAGGCACCCCACCCCAAGCTTCTGGGGGCAATGAAATAATCAACAGGGTCCCCTCTGCCAATCTTAACACCTGACAGGGCTTGTAGGGAAGAATGCAGTCTTTCAATTATTCAGGGCCTGGATGTTTTAGGGCTTTACTCGCTAATTGTAAGCATGTGGGAACAAACTAGCAACCAGTGCAGCTGTTTTAAAACAGGAGTTATATGAGATCTAAACAGAATCTGGCTGCTGCATTTGGGACCAGTTGAAGTTTTAGAGTTGCCTTCAAGGCTAGCCCCACATGGACCACATCACAGTAATTGGATCTGGAAGTTACAAGAGCATAAAGTGTGGTGGCCAAGTCATTTCTATCCAAACGGGGCCATTGCTGGTGGAACACCCAGAGTTGGAAAAAGGGGTTCTGGTCACAGAAGTCACCTGAGCTTCCAGTGACAGTGTTGAATCCAGGAACAGGCCAAAGCTGTGGATGTGCTTCTTCCGAGGAAGTGCAACCCCATCCTGGATGCCTGCCTCAGTTTTCTGATCTGGGTCTCTAAATAGGCCCTGATCAAACAGGGCTCATGTTCCAGTATGTTTTAAGATAATGCATTCCTATGGTCTCAGGAGTTGAGTTTTGTCCTCTGCAATCTAAGATAGTTCCACATTCATTTCAATTGAGGGCTCTGATCTGGGCATGTATTCTTTTACAATCATATTCATTCCCTCCCTTGCAGTTGAACACAATATTGAGTGCCCAGGAAACTCTAGAAGCATGTGCATTTGAGGAGGGTAAGAGAAGCATTTTTGTTCTGTACACCAATCAGACTAATCTCTGCACATACACCTTTACAAGTGCTCATTGAGGTGCAGTTTCCTGCTCACAACCTATAAATGCCCAGGTGGCCTTTCTATGTAAAATCATTGCTATGAGTAAGAAGAATGCTGCCTTTCAGAGGAGAACCCTAAAGCCCTTGATTTTACTTCCTGGGTTACACTTAAGGGCAGAGACCGGGGTAGCACAAACTTATTTATGTTCACAGAGAACAGAATTCTGTGCTATTCAGTGGCGCTCACTCCCAGGTTAAGCATGCATAGGATTGCAGCCTTAAGCTTACAATCACTTTATTAACTTACCCATTGAAATCCATGATCCGGAACGCCACATTGAAATATACCAAAAATAAAGAAAAGGACAATCACAATGGGTATTAGATTAGCAGGAAACTAAGCACTTGTACTTTGGGGCAGGTAACTTTTTTCTAAAAGACAATTCAATCAGAAACATTCTAAGGAGCTTAGAATTTCTAAATTTAAATTATTTAAGTCCATCAGTTTAAAAAGACAGGCACCCTCCAGCGAATAAAACCATTTGATACACCATTTAAGCAAAATTAAAGTATGACTTCACATCCCCATGATTAGGCAGCATGGTGAGTCAGCAAGTGACTAACTAGCAAGTAGAAAAAGAGCAAAGACTATTCTCCCCTCCTCTTGTGGCTGAGCTTTAATGTCTGCTGCCCTCCAATTGTTTTGGGATTCCAATGCCCATCAACCCCAGCCAGAATGGCCAACGGTCAGGGATGATGGAAGATGTAGATCAGCAATATCTTGAGGGCCACAGGTCTCTCCAGCCTAATGGAAATGCCAACAACAACATTTAGCAGCCCAGGACTCTGAGGGAAGGCTACTCATGCATGTTCAAGGAAAGAAAACATACAGAGAAAAGTTATGGCTGAGCAATAAATGGCAAGAAGGAAATTTGCCAGGTTTATTCATTTGTTTCCCACTCCTTAGCCACTAGCTGTCCATACATGTGAAGTATTGGTGCTCTGTCTTCCATGCATTCTGGAAAGCAGTGTTTTACAGATTGACATTATATAAAATAATTATCTGATAAAAAGGCAAATACTGAATCCAATGACCTATATAACTAGACAAATAAAAGTAGCTGCTGGCTTTATAAAATGCAGAAATTTGAAACACATTCAATAGCTTTACCTGTCGCTGTTCTAAATTCTTGTACTGCTGATTTGCCACCAAATACAGCATCAAAATCCACATTGACTGTTGAAGAGGCAGTATTCTGTGGTACCGAATTAAGGGGATATCCTATAAATGATAATAAAAATTATTGGTACTGTTGTCATTAAATAGGTCTGCAATTCTAAGAGGCTGATGTTATGTAAACATTTATAAGAAAAGTACAGGGTAGTGTAGAGAAAGAAAGGAACAAAGCAGATGCCAGATTTAAGAAGGGGCATCTAGTGAATTATAGAACTTTGGAAACCCAATCATTCATACACACACACACACTTTTTTTTAAAAAAAGTTATGGTCATGAACATGTCAAAAGTAACACATGCAATTTTGCATATTTAAAGTGCACAATTTTGATTCTTAATTAAAATTGTCACAGTTATCTGACCAACAATTAGCAGTTGTAATGTGGTTTTGAGTTGAAACTGAGAAAATTAATGCAGAAACTGAGAATTAATACAATTAGAAATATTAGAATCACTATAATAATGTATATTTAGAAAGAAATTAGAGGATGTTTTACCACTAAACAGTTCCACTGTTTGTTTGGAGGTAAAGGTGGATGTCACAAAAGGGGTGGTACTTTTTACAGCTTCTTCAACTGGCTTCATATCAAAGAGGTCCAGGTGGGGTGGAGACCCAACACAACCATTTGTGGATGAGAAAGTTCCTTTCAGATACAGCATTAGGTTGAAAGAAAGGGAAAGAAGTAAAACTAGAACACAAGTAGTACTCAAGAGAGAAGACACACTGAACAACATGGGGAGTTCACAGAAGCAGGATGGTAAGGACTTAATACAGTTTTGTGTAAGGCTGTTTCTCATTGGTCTGCTCACCCAAACATTACTGAATGAAATTCATACCAGTTTTGTCTTTCATACAAAAATGCACAACCCTTTAGGAGCGGGAAACATATATTACACCAGAACACACTTCCAGGTCTTTAGACCAAGCAGTTGCTATTTCTACTTGAGCCTCACTGACTTGCTCACAAAATACACCTTGCATTCAACCAACAGATTCATCCTTGGCTGTCAATCTAAGTCTGCTTTAGGTATAAAGTAGAGATGGAATTCTCACAACCTGTCTCTGCATTACATCTGAACCTTTGCTTGCTCTGCACTGGAATGCTAGCCACTGTTTCCTGGTAGACATATTTCTAACTTCTGGGGGCAGGTGGTTAAGCTGTCCACTTGTTAACTTTTCTCATAAGTAGAGTGACCTGTAGGGTTTTCTGGCACTACATTTTCCTTCCCCAAACCTCTGACTCAGAGGTGTATGATGCACAAGAGAGGATATCTGTAAGTACGAGTTTGTGACATGATCTTACTGTGCCTATAGTTGAAGCTGGGAAGCCGCATCTCAACATCCAGTTTGGACTGTATCTGTACTATAACCGAATTTTCTATGTGTTGAGGACATAACTATTTTTACTCCTGTACATATCTGTTCTATATAGCAGGCTTATTTAATTCCATCACTAACTAGAATCCTAATGAGAGGAAGACATTCAAGTTATAATTATGGGCAGAGGCAACTCCGTGTAGACCAAACTTCCTACCTCAAGTTGTTCTGATAGCAGCTAAGCATTTGGATGTAGAACTCAGAAATGCAAAATGGGACAGTTACAAATATCCACAAACCACAAACATTCTGTTATGTTCTCCGCTCCTGTTACATGTTTCATTTACTATGGAAAACTGGTTCACAATGACCTAACAGT
Organism: Podarcis gaigeae; assembly: GCF_964106915.1. Classification (NCBI taxonomy): domain Eukaryota; kingdom Metazoa; phylum Chordata; class Lepidosauria; order Squamata; family Lacertidae; genus Podarcis; species Podarcis gaigeae. The sequence goes on along the minus strand of NC_139691.1, from coordinate 26,426,406 downwards.
TCAGAACACACACCAGGAGATGAATAGAAGATGTTACACCAGGGCCATGTGGCAGCAGGGGGGGGGGGGAGCAGCCGGGTGCACCTGCCCTAGGCCTCGGGGGGCTTTGCCAGGGACTAGCTGCTTTTTTTTTGTTTGACTTTAAAACTTTATTCTAACAAGGCCTGTGTTACACCCTATGTAATGTACCCTCAGCAGACAAAATTTGCAGATGTCTATGTATCTAATAAAACTAGGAAGAAAAACAGCAATAATTTTGGGGTACAATAATAGCTGCTGTTATCAATTACATGTTTCTCTGCCACAGCTATTAATAAAGGCAACTGGATTACATGACAACATAAGATTAGCTGTGCATTCAGGAATGTATGACAATCTGAAAGGGTAAAGACAATTAATTCCTAGGACTGTAAATGTTTTGTTTAACCACAGCAGTAAACTTACCTCCCCAGGCACTGCCTGCTGATGTTGCTATGGCTGGAGTACTCTGTACCGTTGGAACAAATGCAGGTTGGAGATCAAAGAGATCAGTAGAAAGGTTGGGCATGCTGAAAGTTCCAAGAAGGTTGTCAGCTATAAATGGCATACTTAAGCAAGAGGAAGTTTATTATGCTGTTTGAACATCTGAACATTAGACAACTTCAAGAAATGCCTGCATATACATCCACCGACATGAGAGAAATAACTTGAAATTTCACTTTACAACACAAATTTGATTTGATGAGATCCTCCAAGAATCCTCCTCTCCAAGGTAGATTTTGTTCACAACAATAAAGCAAGTATTAAACCCACTGTCACCCCAACAATACTGTCAATGCCAGGCTTGTGCTGCAGAAGATTCTGTAGCCTTGTTTGGACTCCTCTTTATAGGCCTTCCAATAAATGGTGAAGGAAGGCTTTCAGCATCTGACCTTTTTAGTAACTGGTTTTATTTGACCGTTTTAATCTTCAATTGGTTTTAATATTTGTTCTGCTGCTGGTGGTTTGTAACATTTTAAGGTGGAATTTTTATGCGGCTTTTATATTGGTTTTATTTATTGTTCTTGTGGCTGTTGATTTTCAACTGCAGGATAAGCAGGATATAACTGCTAAATTGGAAAAAGTCTACAATCCAGTTGTTGACTGGGTGAGGTCATTATTAATGCATGGAGGAATGCCATATTAATTTAAGGCTGGAAGTTTGGACAGCACTATGTACAACCTTTGGTGCCTGATCTCATACATTCATTTCTCATTGCAAAGTCAGATTTGAGCAACTTCTTTTACATTTTTTTCTTGCTGGTATCACTTCTATGTTATATACGTTATGTAAAAATGACTGTATATGTCTTGACGTTCAGTATTCAATCCTAATTTTTCAATTAATTGATTACAAAGATTATTGTAAAAGGGAAGGAGAAAGGTTACAATTGCTTTTTTAACCAAGGAACTTAGTCAAGTTTCTCTTCAGTAAAACAATGAATGAGAGTCTAAAACCTTTATGCAAATGAAGTGCCTGTTCTCTTCAATTCCCACAAAGCATTCTGAGTTTCCACTTGGGAATGCTTTCCAATACCATAATATGAAGAAGTTCTGACTCTAGATTATTTGTACCCGATATTGAAATATTCCTCACCTATTGGTGGTTGGAGCAGGTGTTGCAAATAGGTCAACAGCTGCAGCATTGGTGTTTACACTCTTCCCTGATAAAGTGCTTGGAGAGGCAGATGTAGAAGTTGAATTTGACACCACAGAAATCTCTCTCAATCGCTGTTCCTAAAAGAGTTGTGCAAGATAATTCAAATTTTACATTATGTGAGTTTTTCAGAATGCAAGTACAGTGGTGCCCCGCAAGACGAATGCCTTGCTAAACGAAAAACCCGCAAGACGAAAGGTTTTTCCGATTTTTAGCGGCTTCGCAAGACGAATTTCCCTATGGGCTTGGCTTCACAAGACGAAAGCCCATAGGGAAATCTCCGGGGACAGCAGGGAAGCGCAGCGCGCCTTCTCCTCTGTTCCCGGACCTGTCCTGAAGGCTTGCGGTGGGAGGTCCGGGAACAGAGGAGAAGGCACGCAGCGCTTCTCCTCTGTTCCCGGGGTTTGCGGTGGGAAGAGGGTTTTTCCTCCCCACCGCCAACATTCAGAACAGCATTCTGAATGTTGGCGGTGGGGAGGAAAGCCCTCCTCCCACCGCAAGCCTTCAGGACAGGTCTGGGAACAGAGGGGAAGGCGCGCAGCGCTTCTCCTCTGTTCCCGGACATGTCTTGAAGACTTGCGGTGGGAGGAATGTTTTCCTCCCCACCGCCAACATTCAGAAGGCTGTTCTGAAGGCTGGCGGTGGGAAGAAAAGCCCTTCTCCCCCGCCAGCCTTCAGAAGAGTTCCCCGCAGGGCTCTCCAAGCTGCGGATAGCAGCCTTCTGCCCCTATCCGCAGCTTGGAGAGCCCTGCGGGGAAGTCCTGCAGGGCTCCCCAAGCTGCGAATGTCTGCCCCGTGCAAGGGGCGCTCTTCTTCAGAGTGCCCCTCTTGCGGGGCAGCAGGCTGCTATCCGCAGCTTGGAGAGCCCTGCGGGGAAGTCCTGCAGGGCTCCCCAAGCTGCAGATGTCTGCCCTGCGCGAGGGGCGCTCTGAAGAAGAGCGCCCCTCTTGCGGGGCAGCAGGCTGCTATCCGCAGCTTGGAGAGCCCTGCGGGGAAGTCCTGCAGGGCTCCCCAAGCTGCGAATGTCTGCCCCGCGCGAGGGGCAGCAGGCTGCTATCCGCAGCCTAGGCAGCCCTGCGGGAACTCTTCTGAAGGCTGGTGGCGGGAGAAGGGCTTTTCTTCCCACCGCCAGCCTTCAGAAGGCTGTTCTGAAGGCTGGCGGTGGGGAGAAAAGTCCTTCTCCCCCTGTCAGCCTTCCCCGGACCTGGTCTGAAGGCGGTCTCCCTAGGAACGCATTAATTGATTTTCAATGCATTCCTATGGGAAACCGTGCTTCGCAAGACGAAAAACTCGCAAGAAGAAAGAACTTGCGGAACGAATTAATTTCATCTTGCGAGGCACCACTGTACACCAACAATGAAACTTAACTATCTTGCGAAGTTAACCCACATCTCCATTCTACAGAGTGTCATGATGTAATCCAGCCATATTCCACTGTCATGAAAATCAGTGAGACTGTCCTGTTCATGAGTTAAGGCCATGATCCAGCCAAAGCTAATCACTTTCAAATCACATTGATTTCATGAAGAATTTGGTTGGCTCTTTCCACACCAAGCTCAGTGAGATGTGGAAATGCTCAGCTTTGGCTTGATCTGTGAATCCAAGATTTTTAAAATCGATCAGAGACTTGAAGCTGTGATCAAAATGAAAACTAAGGCTGCAGCATATGGTCAGTTCCCAAACACTCAAAGCACTCTTTCTCTCTCTCTCTCTCTCTCTCTCTCTCTCTCTCTCTCTCACACACACACACACACACACCCTCTCACTTTAACAAGACACAGAGCCAAGTTACTTTTTACAAGGGTATATGAAGTGCAACTGCCAAACTAGCTTACACATTTTCTGACTCTGCATGTCCAACAAAACCAGAAGCAGTACCTTCAGTGCTTGAAGTCTAGCTTGCTCCTCCTCCAATGCCTGCTGTTTCTCTCTTTCGTCCATTTTAGTGAAGGACATTCCTGTGTTGGCAAGTGTAGAAACTGCACTGGATAGGGTGCTTGCTCTGAAATTTTAAAGGAAAAGGACCACATATTTAAGATCTTTGAACTCGAAGGAAGCTTCAAGCATCACCTAGATAGTTCACGAGTAAGGGGGAAACAGGACAGAATTCAGAACACTACAATGTTAGTCTTCTCCAAATTAACCTGGCAAAGAATGATAGAAGGGCATAGCATCTGGGATCCTATGTACACTTACCTGGGAAGAAAGCTCACTTAACTGAGAGGGACTTAAATCCAAGTAAATGAGTGGGAAACATGATATCTCAAAGTATCCATGTTTACCATGCTTTTTATGCACTTAAACTGGATTACAAAATACAAATTACAATAAAATAAGCACAACATATTACAGTTGTTACAACAGGCAGAAAAAATATTAGATAATCCACTGAGACCATCAGCATTCTCAAGTGGTCCATGGTCGTTTGGGAACCACTGGTTTAGAGTATACTTCGCAATGAAAAATGATCTGGTTTGTCTGCAAATCCAAAGTAAATCCAAATAAAGATTTTTAGAGTGCTTACAAGAGATAAGACAGATCTCAAAGGGAGGGTAATTCCACACGTATGAGGCAGCTACCAAGATGGCCATATGCATGTAGACAGTACTAAGTCATTTAGGTGGAGAACTGAGGAATTCACCGGGTTCTTTTTGTGTTTTTTTCAGGGAGTGTGGGGGAAAAAGAATTATTTTTCCCATTTCAGCCCATAATTCCACCCACCCACTCTTCAAGGCAGATGATAGCAGCAGATGCTTTGGGCTAATTATACAATTCAATAAATCTTCTGTGCAACTGTAACAGCCTGCTTTGCATTATTGCTTTGGTGTTATCACACACTTATGCCCTTACTATTTGAGAAGAAACAATTCTGCTACATTACATTGAAGTCATAAAAAATAAGACTATAAAAGAGATGGGAACATCCTATACTTCAACACTCCAATATGCCAATAATCAATACTCTGGTTGCAGTCTACCTGCCTATTTATTACCTGCTAGCAGCTGAAACTTCCTTTGTCTTCTTCCCTTCCAGTGAAGCCAGATGCTGCTCCAAAGCTTCAAGCAGACTGCTGGGAGCCTAAAGTGAAAATTCTTATCAAATGTATGCAGGACTGCAAACTACTACTACTACTTCTTTACATTTTTCCACTCCAAATACAAAAGAAATCACTTTTATGTAAGGTACATTCATAGAGAGGAAAGACAATGGCCTCAAAGCCTCCACATCTACTTTCCACCATAATCTCATAACTGAGTGAAATGAACAGTGGCTGCCTTACATCAGGTCAGACAATTTGCCAATAGGACCCAGCATTGCTGATTCTGACGGGCAACAGCTTGCCAGGACCAAAGGCAGAAATCTTTTCCATTATCTCCTACACGGTCCTTTTTATTTTGAGCTTCCAGTGACTAAATCTGGGTCCTTCTGCAGGCAAAACATTGCTCTCTCTGTGAGCAAGGAACCCTCTCCTGGTTTTGTTTTGTTTTGTTTTTACATTTAGGCAGGAGGCTTGTTACAACATTTCTGTCACCATCTTCCAGATGAGTTGTTTTCAGGAACTATCCCAGAGAACCGTAGGAGCACCTCAGCAATACCAGTTCTTGAAGTGAAATTGGTTAGCCCTGACAATTCCACAGTGAATTTTTCAGTTTATTATGTTGGTATGCTGGAGTCTACACTGGAGTGAAACGTTCCTTACATTTACTTATAAAAAAGATTCATCAGCACACAGCTCATTAACTTCTACAGTAGACAAAATGATCAGAAACAAGAGCACATGATGTGCACAACTGAAGAATGCTTAATTCATTTTAAAATGGCTCAGCTCCATAAGCTACCTGAGTGTCATTTTGTTTTACTAGATGCTCACACACAGGTAAATGGAGCGGATTGCATTTCTCCAAAACATGGCACATATAGTATTTACAGAAAAAATTGGCTGTTCTGCAAGGGCTCAAACTAAGCCTCCCAAAGTAAAAGAAAACAACTATTATGCCACAGTAATAGTTCTAAAGAGCTAACTTGCAAAAGTTGTTCCAAAGGCATTAGACAATGTATTAACGAAGATTCCTGTATTGTGCACCACTGTAGCTTTGATTCACAGGGGGTGGCATGTTAACTGCTTGAAAGAGAGTAGGTAAATCAATTCAACATCTCCTGGATGCATACTAAGGCTGGATGCACACCAAGGTGGTTGCACTTCATTCCCACTGAAATAAATCACTAAAGCTTACCCAAAGACTGGGGTGATCTGCATTGATTTCACGGTGTCTGCTCTTAACATTGGATATCACCTATTGTTTTTCTTTGCCCATGTTTGCATTAAAAACAAAAAACCTCCCCACGCTTCTATAGCCTGCATTATTCAGCAGGGCTCCACACAAACACAATAGTCCTAGTTTTGCTCCCAGTTTGTCAGATTAAGATTCAACATGTACAGAAGTCTGAAGCCATTCAGTGGGGTATTAATGGTGTGACCCCCAAAAATGTGGGGACACACACACAACATTTTAAAGAAGGGACCCACTTCAGGGGCATGCAGTCAAAAGGAGTACCTTGCCTTTACTAGGCACCCGAGTCATTAGAACAGTCAAGAAGCCAGAAGGGCTGACAAAGCAATTGACACATTGTGGGGGCTGTCTCATTGGACTGGTAAGACAGAAACAGACAGGAGTTAAGCAACTGTAGAGGCAACAATAAAAATAAGGGGACAGAGGGATGACATACGCAAGTAGGTACAAAAGGCAATGCCTATCTGGGACAAGAAAAGAAACAGAAGAGCATGGCATGGTGCCAGCAAATGGAAAGATCCACGAAGATTAAGAGGGAGCTACGGAACCATTTGATGCAATGTTGTAACATCGGCAGCATGTGAACTACTGTATCAGATTCTGAGCTGGCTAGCAAGAATTTTTCACTCTGTAGAGCTGTCCTACAGGAATTAATTCTGTACACCCCCCATTATGTGAACACGTGGGGCTATTTTACATTGAATCAGACTGTTGTTGGTTTAGCCCAGTGTTTAGCTCTCTAACCTCTTTAAGTTAAATTCTTGCCTAACTTTGCTAACTGTATCCTATAACTAGATATCCTGGAGATTGAATCTTGAGCCATTTTCAGATAAAGTTTGCTCTGGCACTGAGCTATAGGCCTCATCAAGTCTTTGTAGCTGTGGCTGCAACTTCTGAATAATATGCCTGGTGTATGAGCACCAGCAAACCTCATAGAAGAAACTGTATAGTTTCCATAACCAGGAGTTTATACCTATGTCAGCACCCAAAGGACAACTTTAGAGGCCTCCATTTTCTACTTTTTATTTGAGCAGCCAACTCCCTCCCTGGCTTTCAATTACATTTTTAAAAAAATCTCTGAAACACACAGGAACATTAGAAGCTGCTTTATACCAAGTCAGACTATTTGACTATGTTGCCCAATAATGTCTACTCTGATGAGCACAGGCTCTCCAGGTTCCCAGACAGAGAGATTTTACTGATTTTTTTAAAGGATATTGAGCCAAGCATATGCTCTTCCATTGTGCTATGGTCCCCCCTCCTGAGCAAGGTTCCCCTCCTGAGCGAGGGGAGGGGAATGCTGTTCAGCAAGTGAAGTAGTTGTACTGCCCCGTTTGCTCTATTTGTGGAAATTGCTGATTAAAACAAAGCACCAGGTTTAGGTATCCTACCCCATGTGTTTTAAGGGTGGTGGTGTTGTTTTTAAATAAACCCCAAAAATTTCTAGTAATAATATTCTCCAAAACAGCACAGGAAAAACAAAAGCATTACTTGTTACTGAGCACATTACCTATATGAAGCAAAAACAGGTTACAGGAAAAATGGCATGTATTTCCATATATAGCATATATGGAAGAAAATGATTTCTCAGAATGTATAGAATGGAACACTAACTATTAAAATCACAAAAGGACACAGGACTTGGGGGTTAAATTAATATGAAATGTACACTGACCTGAGTAAGATCTGGAATGTCACCCTGATCAATTCCAACTTGCTGGGTTCACAAAAAAGGGAAAAAAATGTACATTACTACATGCAGTGGCAATGAAAAGAAAGAACTGTGGATCTGAATGTCTACATAAAAGCTAAGGGAACAGGGAGGACATGGAGAGCTTTCTGAACTGGTACAACTCTAAATGCAACTTCTAAGCTAAATTTTATATGAAGATCCTGAAAGGTATTTCTTAAGACTTTATGTATTTCAGTTACCAGAAATAGTAATAAATAGCTTGTCAGAACTTTGGAGAAAAAATATATTCAATAGATAGTTTTTAAAAAACCACAACCTTTGTTCAACAGGCATTTCTTAGTTGATAAAAATGAATAGAAACAGAGCTTTCAAAATATACCCTTAAATGTACATAGTTTAAGTGATGTTTACATTCAGCAACATACATAACTTGCATGAAATTGTGATCATAAGCACTTATTACTGTACCAGTCCAGAGAGCTAAATGAAATACTACTAATGCTACTGGATTTATTTACCTCTGCCACTTTGAGGAATTCTGACAATTTGGTCATTCTGGCTAAGAATTTTTTGTAAATATCCAGACCTTCTTTGCACTGGTTCTTCTTCATATCAAAATACTTTTCTGAAGCATGAAATTCAAAGAAAAAATTGTGTGTAAATAAAAGAACAGTAACATAATATTATTATTAATGAAGTGGTATGTCAGACTTTAAAAGGCTAGGTTTGATACTTTACTATGTGAAGATGTCACTAACTGATTTTAACTTTATTTAACAGCAGTTTTAGCCAAGACCATAAAATGAATCCAGCAATAACAGTTAACTTTATTCAACAAGTGCCCTTCACAGGAACTTCACTGACAGAAGCAGGGATTGCAAAGCCTGAAGAAGAACTGAAGGTCAGCTGAAAAGATATATCTGCAGCTGAGGATGAATACACTGATCAAAATCTATTGCTATTGCGCGTCTCAGAAGAGGCCTACAATCTTCTGGTTTACTGCACACACATTAAATTTGTTTGAGTTTAGAATACTGTAGGAACCTAATTAGTAAGCCAATCATATGCAAACACTGACAAACAAGCTTCCATATCTACCCCACAATCAGAACATCAATCAAAGCCTTAACTACACTGAAAATAATAAAAAAAAATATATAAAGCACTTTCTGAGCATAAGCATGCACTCTTGCTGTCATCACACCCAAGAACTTTTACATATTACCATGGCCATCACTGGAGCATAAAATGAGAGCACACACACACACACAAGCTTTAAGTGTTTTTGCCAAGTTACTCCAGCCACCACTACCCTTTAAAATCAGATAAACACAACAAAAGAAAAGACAATAGAGACCAGCTATTGAATTCTGCAGGGTGAAATGAGTCTTCCCTAGACATTGGCTTAGCACTGAAGTGTTAAGCTATATCTATGAACACTTCAGCTGCCTAGTAGTTTAAAAATAAAATAAGTTTCTGGCACACTAAAATTATGTGTACTGTTATGAGAAGGAGTGCAACAGAAGAGATAATAGGCAGGACTATTAAGGTGTTGGTCATCCGTTAGCTATGTGCACAAGTTTAAGAGAAACTATTTGAACATGGTGTAAGTATAAAAGTAGTGAATGGGCTGGCTTGCATGTCTTGGTAAGCCAAAGCAAGAAATTAACCGTGGACTGCTGCAAATGAGCAACATTGCTCAATTGCTCTCACTTCACTCTGCCCTGCCTTGAGCCAGGAGAAACAAACGAGGAGACTTGGCTTACTATGATGTGTGAATCAGCAAAATTTAGGATTATTATGTGCAAGTTCAATGAGGGGGGAAGGAAAGAGGGAGAGAAGGGAGAGAGAAACACATGGGAAAGAACACAAGGGAGTGAAGGGAGAAATGAACATGGAAGATATTACAAACAAAACCACATCTGCATATTTATACAGGTCTCCACTGGTAAATGTTTAAACAATTGTTGTGTGTTGTTTCACATACCTAACAAGTTAATGATCCCCTCATTATAGGCTGCAAAAAGTCTAATGGAATCTTTAAAGAGGAGCATGAAAGCAGCATTTATTACACCATTCGTTAGTTCATTTGGGTTTGCCTGCGTAAAAAGCAAAGAGATTTTTTAAGTCAAATCACCAGAAAGTGGAATCACAGCACATTTTTCACCCTCCATAAAGCTTATCACGGATTGCAGTAATAAATAACAGCTACATTGCTTACATCAAAATCGAGAAGTGCATCTAGTTGATTCTGAATAATTGGGAGTGTTTTCAAAAGTTTTTCAGTATTCATTGTTCTCATCACACCATCAATCCTTCAAAATAAAATAGAAAATAAACCAAACAGATACAATCATTAAACACACTATTATGGTATCTGATGTCAGCACTACAGATTACATCAAACAAAGAGGACTCTACTGCTGCCCATTGAAATCAGTGGGACTTTTGAATAACATACATAGAATAGTATTTTCCAAAGTTCTGCATCAAATTATTCCATATAAAATACTTTAAAGAATATTCTGATCTCCCAAAAGGTTCAAACTTATACCCAAAAGTTTATGCAGGCTGTTGCAACAGTGCCACTGAATATTTTATGTACTGTCAAATTCAATGCTCCAAAAGTTGCATTTTTCTATCACTGCATACTTCAAATTTCACATCAGAACATGTTTTTTGCCCAAATTTCCAAACTCTGTTTTGACAATTTTGTTTTCTCAAACACTTTGATGCCCATCCACTCACTAGAAGAGCATAAAAATAAATGGAATTCTTACCCTCTTTTCATTTTGGTGAAATCAACTGCTACAAGTCTGTAAGAAAGTGCTTTTTCATTCAAGTATCTGCTGTATCGTCTGATGAAGGTAGACATATCATAGCCTGGAAATGAAATGCTATTCAATTAGACTTTTCATTCTTCTAGTACTCTTATCACTATAAGTGAGGCTTATAAGTGAGTGATATAGTGAGGCTGTAACACTTTATAGCACCATGTGGGATATCAAGCTGCATTGGCTGCAATACAAATCCTGGCTAATGCAACAAACCATGGTTTAGTGGTACATGCAAACAAGGCCAATATTTTACCCAGTAAGTATCAACCCATGCTTTCTGGAAAATCCTGGATACTTACAAAACTGATCCTATCCATGTTTACTTGGAAGTAAGTCCAACTTTCCTCCAACAAGACTTAGATAAATAAATATACTTGGATAATAGTCTCAGCCTTCAGATAAGTTATCTTACTTAGTAACCATGAAGATATACAGAGAGCCAGTCAGAAATATGCATCTTATCCCTAAGCAAATATAATTCTGAGGTGAATGTCAGGTTCATGATGAAATCTTATGCAATTATAGCTAGTATAAATGCTCATATTAATTTGATTTATTTGTTTCCCAATACAAAATATATCACAAATATTCTAAGGCTACACTCCTAGATACTTACTTTGTTGTGAAGTTTACTACTGTAAAGTCAGTGGGACTTCCATACTTACAAATCCTGGACTGCCTACTGGTCTACTAGAGCCAATGAATGAAAATGAGGAATACACCTGGATGCAAACTTCAATAAATAAAAGAGCATGCCTCTCCAATACGATTTGGATACATTAACGGGTTTATTTAAGATGACTGAATTTCTAACATTCCTTTAGCCCATAGAAGTTATTGTGCAAATTGCAATCTGCCTCAGAATATAAAAGTAAAAAAATCTTACCCTGCATGGCACTTTTATCCAGATAGTTGTTGAGATTAAACAGGGTATTTCGAGATGCCAAGTATTGGATAAAACGCTGTTTGAGAAAGAATTAGATTCCAGATTACTTCATTTATTTTTTCCCCATAGACATAACCATGTTAGAGAAACTAGCTTCTACGCAGCTGAATAAGGCATATCTAAAAGCAGGAGGGGAATCTAATACTAAGACAAGCAAATTAGATCTACCATCAAGCCTGATTTTTTCAATCACTGCTCAGGAGAGCCAGAATTGGAACTGAGTTATGCAACAAGGGCCAATGTGTAACACAATTGACAGCCACCATGTTGTGCAAACTCTGATGTGAAGAAAGGATAACGGCAGCAGAACTTGTTACACATTACACCTTTGCATAAAATTCATTTATGTGTGGCCCACATCACAGCAGGGTTATGAAAAGATACAAACATGGTTCTGAGGCTATTCTTTAGCGACACACATGCAAACTCTCCACCTACATGGAATAAGGAAATGAAGCTAGTATAAACTACAGACAAATACATTCTCCTCCTCCCCCATTGCCAACACCTTCAACGTTCATCACATTTACAGCAAGATGACATGACTAAGGAACTATTCACTCATTCACTCATTGTCCCTTGGGATTGTTCCAGCCGTGAGATAGAGAATGCACCCTGCTCCCTCTTACCACTGACAGGAGTTATCAACCATACTTGGGAGGTCTGTGCTTATTTGATTGCTGCATCTCCCCAATCCCATGAGACTGAATCCACTAGAAAGCAAGTTATACCCTGTAATTTCAAGGAAATTCAGTTTTTCAAATTGAAGTGGGATCTACTCAAGCACTTCTTATTTTATTGCGAGAAGAAATTTAGGGGAGTTGATTGGAGCAAATGAGACCAAGGCCTGCTCCTGATTCCACCATGAATAGAATTTCAAGGGCTAAGTAATGAATGAAAAAATTCTCCCAAAACAGTTCCTATACAATTCTGTGAAGAGTGAGATTCGTTGTAGAAAAGCTTATTGTTCAAATTCACCCCAATGTGTGTAGGTATATATGTGTTATAATGAGATGTGTATTAAATTCATTTCCGATTCAGACTTCTGTAGGAATATTTCTAATCTAGCCAAATGCAACCTGACACATAGTTTCCACAACTGCTAGATACAGAACAGAGTTCCTGCACCTTTGAGTATATGTATAAATTTTTCCTACAGCAATGAAAAGCTATACCAGCAGTGCAATGCTGACAATTCATTCATTTAATACAGTCACTAATTTAGTCATTTGAGTATTTTAAAGGCGGCGGCAGGGGGGGTATTGCTAAGCTCAGGCTTTCATTACTTGCTTACTAATAGGTGAGGCAACAGGATAGACAATTCAGATTGGTATTTTTTAATTGTTCTCTCTCACCATCATTTCAGAGATCACCAGCACTTCACATCTGAATGTTTTCCTACCATTAAACACAATGTTCTATGGCAAATTGACTACTGTCTTACCTCATTTCCATACATCATGAGGTGGTGTGTTGTAATTAGAGCTTTGAACACTACTACCCAGCTACTGTTTGCTGTCCTCTCAAAAAGTGTGTCTGCCAGCTGTGGAATATTCACATTCATCTCATTTGTGCACTGAATAAGATCTAAAATATAAGAAAACAAGATAATTTACTTAAAACAAATATGGGGAAATGTGACAAAAACAGCAGGGCAAATGTTTTTATTTAGTGCCTTAAGTATTTTGCAGGTGTTATACGTAAATGGGAAATACACTTATGAAGCCTCTCATTAGGAATCTGGCCTGCAAGCAATCTGGTTGCCAGTCCGTTCTTTCCTCATTCCCTAACCTCACCTTCTCCAGGTTTCTGCCATTTCTTCTTTAACAATAACTATGCACTCCAGGGGTACGGGGTGGGGGGGTGGGGAGAGAAACAGCCTTAAACAAATCCCAAATGCTGCTTTCCTTTTGCATATCTTTCAGTATCAAGTTGCTCTCTTTTCTCTTTTTCATTAATTCCTTGCACTGGTAAAGACAATACAGTACTTCAAGCTTTCCAAAACCAGTCTCTAAATTAAGCTCTGTGCCTTTCTGACACCCAACCTTTGGTTAAAAATAGTCTCACAGAGCCACAGCATGCAAGCAGGTGCTGAAAAGAGTGTGCTACCAACTCAATAAAGAAAAATAAAGTGTATTATCTTGAAATAAATAAGTGTTCTCTCTTCCCAAGAGGAGGAATAAGAGATGTGAGCATTGACTATAAGCAATTATTATTATTATTATTAAATTTCTATACTATCATTCATCAGAAGATCACAGGGTATTTTAGGAAAATGGTAAATGACCCCTGGATGGTTAAGTCCAGTCAAAGGTAACTATGGGGTACGGTGCTCATTTTGCTTCAGGCGGAGGGATCAGCTGTTTGTCCACGGCCAGCTTTCTGGGTCATGTGCCCAGCGTGACTAAACTGCTTCTGGTGTAACAAAGCACCGTGACAGAAACCAGAGTGCACAGAAGCGCTGTTTACCTTCCCTCCACAGCGGTACCTACTTATCTACAGTGGTACCTTGGGTTACAAACATCTCAGGTTACAAACACTTCGGGTTACAGACTCTGCTAACCCGGAAGTAGTACCTCGGGTTCAGAACTTTGCCCCAGGATGAGAACAGAAATCGTGTGCTGGTGGCACAGTGGCAGTGGTAGGCCGCATTAACTAAAGTGGTACCTCAGGTTAGGAACGGACCTCCGGAACGAATTAAGATCGTAACCAGAAGTACCAATGTACTTGCACTGGTGTGCTTTCGAACTGCTAGGTTGGCAGAAGCTGGGACAGAGGAATGGGCGCACACCCCATTGCATGGATTTGAACCACCGACCTTACGATCAGCGAGCCCAAGAGCCTCGGTGATTTAGACCACAGCGCCACCCACTCCCATTCTACAGGGTAGTTTACAATATAAAAATACAAAAATACACAAGATTGCAACAAACAAAAATAGTAACTCCCCACATTACAGTGGTACCTTGGTTTTTGAACGTCTCCATTGATGAACATTTCGGTTTTCAAACACTGTAAACCCAGAAGTAAATGGTTTGGTTTTCGGACAAGCCTTGGAAATTGAACATGCCACGTGGCTCCCGTATTGAGTTTTCCATACTGAGGCTTCCGTTTTGAGTTTTCGGTTTTTGAACATTCCAGAACTCGAACAGTCTTCTGGAACGGATTACATTTGAAAACCCAGGTACCACTGTATTATTATTATTTATTACATTTCTATTAGAAGAAGCCATCTAAACCAAAGCAGGAATCTAAGACCAATACATCTGGCAAAGAGCCAGTTCAAAAGAGGTTTGCCCCTTCCAACATTTCAAAGCAAGGATAAAAGCTTTATAGTTTCTCTGGAGACCTTACAACACACAGCGGGCAAGGGGAGGGTCAGATGTGGGAAGCATTTGCACAGGCTGGAAAGAATTGTACAGTGAAATCGCACTACCCCAATGCTTTGGCAATAAGCAAAGCTAAACTGTCTATATTCACTGAGATTATTTTCACTTTACAATGGAACATTTATGCTTAGAAATGTGAAGGCCTGGGAAAAACTGGAGCCCCCCATTTGGGGGGGGGGGCTTCACATCTCCATTTATGATGCAATTAATCATTTACTCTGGAGTAATCCAAGCTTCCTTCAGTAGAGTACCTTACAGCAAAACAGGAGATGGCTAGTTTAAGTCCTCCAACAGAGAACGAGTAGGGGAAAGAGTTTCTGCAAGCACCAGGTGGCCAACTGAGAAAAACCATAGAAAATGAGTTAAGGGCAATTCCCAGGGCCAGGCTACACTTGTGCTGCACTACAGGGATCCCCACCCTGCAAATATCAACCAATGAAGCAAGGAAGGGAACTTATAGCAGGGTGGCAATAATGGAAAAGAACTATTACTGTGTATCTAGCCTGTTTTCTACTTAGTCTCGGAGCAGCTAGCAGCACAAGTAAAACTGTAATCATGAAATACAAATAAGCAAAACAAGCTATTTACTAAAAGCAATGAGAGATAGCAATTTGCCTATCACAATGAAAGAACATGCATTTTTTATAGAAACAGGAGGGCATGCAATACTTGGTTCTCTGTAAAATTTACACACACACACACACACACACACGGCCCCAAACTGGACAAAGTTCTTTTTTTAAAAAAACCTTTAAAAATGCCACACCTTAAATTCATAGGAAGCTGCCTGATTTCCCCAATGCCTACCTGCTCATTCAGATTATCCAGGTTTTTATTATTATTTCCAAATACATGGTATTAATTGCCTAGTTACATATTAGCCTTCAAATGATCTCCTGCCTAAGCTTAAGAGTTATGAAATGTGAGTAAACCTCCATGGGTAGGTGGAAGAAAACTTCTTACAACTACAGTATTCTTGCTCTTTTAGAGTAGTTTTTCAAAAGGGCTAAGTCCCCAAAGATGACCGTCATCCCAGCCACAGCTCACACAAAGTACTGAACTATCTTCAGAACTTGCAAGGCAACTATGGACTTAGAAGGGCAAAGGGCAATTCCCCAAGGACTGCTACAGCTTGCCATAGTATCAGGCTCTCCTTTTGCTTGCCTTCTTTTAACTCATGCATTCCAAACAGCAGGGATCAATTTATAAATGTGAACATGTGCCAAAAAATCCTGCAATGCTCCACCGCCCAGTGTTCTTCGCATTTTTTTGAACTCAGGCCCCTTTTAAAAACCTATTTTACCCTTCTGGGGCCTCTAACCCAGCACAAATAGTCTGTGAATCTGCAGTGATCTTCACATGCAGTGGTATGCAGTTACTACCACTACTAAAGGTAAAGGATAAAGGTTAGTAGCTACAGACAGAAGAACTTATCCCAATGCCAGCACTAAAACAGAAAATGAGCGGGACATCTCTGATCTCCTTTCCCAAAAGCAGCAATTCTATCCGAACCCCGTTCTCAAATCTCAAGAAGATGGGAGAGTGAGGGTGCAGCTGCTATCACCCTCAGGAACACAGTGCGGATGAACAAGGGTCCTCTGCCAGGTCAGCATGCAAGTTTCCATTCAGCATATTTGCAAAATATTGTGGAAAATTGGAGTGCATACATTATTGCAGTGCACTCTGTGTGTGGCTACCCTTGAGATTGATCCAGAGGCTTCTGCTAGTACAGAATTCAGAGGCTAGGTTGCTTGTGGGAGCAAAGTATCACCAACACATTCTGCAAATTGTCTGCAGGATTTACACTGACTGGCAATCTGCTGCTGGGCCAAGTTCAAGGTTTTAGTATGAATATATAAGACCCTATACAGCTCTGGACCACTTTACTTGAGAGACCATCTCATCCCTTATATACCTGGTAGGCCACTGCGTTCTGAAGGAGAGTTTTTCCTCTAAGCCCCTAAAATATCAGACGCCTGTTCACAGCAACTGGGCTTTCAGAGTGGATGCTCCTGTTTCATGGAACAACATTCCTACTGAGATATGACTATTTCCATAAATAACTGAAGATGCTGTGCATTAGCTTTCCACCACTGTGTGGCAGGTGCTGCTGTCTAGAAGAGCTGAGCCTTTAATGAGGGGATACACAAGATCAATTAACTGCTGCTCGTCTTGACAATCAGAAGAAAAGCATTAGACCTGGAAGACTAAGAACCAACCTCAGGGAATAATATCTAATTTACTCCACCAATACCTTGTTTCTCACAACTACTGGATCTCTGTTGTCAGGGAAATGCTTTCTGCCACACCCATTATTCCAATTGTGCACACATAATGATCCACATCTGAGGTCTGTTTGTACTGCTACAATTGCATTTTGTACCTGGTGTAAACCCAATTGCTATATTATACATATTCTTTTCAAAAAATGTAGTAGGATTATTATTGTTCGTAGCCTTGAACAATATTGGAGGGAAAGGAGAGAAATGAATGTAAATAATATAAGGAGAGAGAGAGAGAGAAAGAAAGAAAGAAAGAAAGAACCAGCTCCTGGCGAGGGGAATGAAAAAGGCATCTATTGCTTGTCATTTCCTAGAATTCTGAGCCCTCTACCAGGTGCCCCCCCCCCAAGGCAGAAGAGCTGCCCCATAGCTTGAGAACTAAGGATTTATTTAAAATGGACACCCCAAATTGGAGGACAAAGCTATACAACCTTAACTGCAAATACTTTTTCAATTTATGAAAACCAAAGATAGTAATGCTGGCTTGTAAGAAAAATACTTCCAAATCCAGAGTTGAGCAAATAACTGGAACCAACCCAAAATGTAACAAAATTGTGGCAAAGTTTTTCAGAACTCTTAATCAGGAAACTTGTTACATTAAGCAGTAGGGGGGGACGGGGGGGACAAGGAAAAATAGGTTAAATGTTATTAAGACTTACAGTCCTATTTTTCTTCAAATTTTCCCGTGAATTATGGAACCAACCATCCACTATATGAATATGTGAAAGATCCAGTTATTTAAAGGTATCTATGGATTTCCTATCAGGGATGCGGGTGGCGCTGTGGGTTAAACCACAGAGCCTAGGACTTGCCGATCAGTAGGTTGGCGGTTCGAATCCCCGTGAAGGAGTGAACTCCTGTTGCTCGGTCCCTGCTCCTGCTAACCTAGCAGTTCGAAAGCACATCAAAGTGCAAGTAGATAAATAGGCGGGAAGGTAAACGGTGTTTCTGTGTGCTGCTCTGGATTGCCAGAAGCGGCTTAGTCATGCTGGCCACATGACCCGGAAGCTGTACGCCGGCTCCCTCGGCCAATAAAGCGAGATGAGCGCCGCAACCCCAGAGTCGGTCACGACTGGACCTAATGGTCAGGGGTCCCTTTACCTATTTATGGATTTCCTAGTAAATCACATTGATTTGTACATAAGCTTCTTGAATTTATCAAGAGATATAAACAGCGCAAGTTGCAGTTCAGAAGAAAATATAGTGTTTCTATTGTAATAATGACCAGAACAATTCAGTGTGTTTGCCTCAGATTTTAATCATCATAGTTTTTTCCTAGGATCACAATGATCATATCCAGCCTCATGCAAGTTGCATCAAAACATTATTCTCCAAGAAATGTCTATTGCTAACAGTTTTAAACACACTGAAAAGGAACCCCAAGTTTTCTTAGAAAGCAGACTACTGCTGCTTGTGAGGAGTATGCCTTAATTTCTAGTTTGGTTTCCCTGCATGCTTCCCACACACAAAACTCCTGCAACCACATAATCTCTAGTCTTGGGAAGGCTCACAATAAAAAGAATCCACATTTTGGACTAAAATGAAAGCAACCTTATTTACTACTAGCTAAGGCAAGATGCAACAGTGCATGTTTAGTGAAGAATGAAATCTATGTATTGTGATCTGTGAATGTGCTTGCTGGATGACTCTCAATAAAAATGAACAAATATATTTTCACATTTCATTACTCTGACAAGCTG
Organism: Podarcis gaigeae; assembly: GCF_964106915.1. Taxonomy (NCBI): domain Eukaryota; kingdom Metazoa; phylum Chordata; class Lepidosauria; order Squamata; family Lacertidae; genus Podarcis; species Podarcis gaigeae. The sequence goes on along the minus strand of NC_139691.1, from coordinate 26,407,591 downwards.
CTCTGAGGAATGTAAATGTACTGGAAGGGTAGGTTCTAAATCTCTTGAACAAACAAATGCATACATAGACCTATTGCTGGGCGGTGACATTAATATAATTGCAATATGGTGTATATATAAATCTGTATCAGAAGTTAATGTCAGCATCCCTTCCACTAATAGATCACATAAGCCACCTCTTGGGCTAGTTCAGATAAAGATTTTCTCTTCCTGGCCATTTCCAAACACCCCTGGGTATAAAATGCAATATGAGATGTGCATCAATCCCTTCAGCAAGCAATTTAAATGATTGTGGCAGTACCTTATGGCGCCCCCACCACTGCTTGCTTATTCAGATGTTGCGTTTCTCCATATGATCATATGCACAAGAGAATAGCCAAGAGCAATTATGTGGAGAAAAGCACCAAGGAAGGTGCATGCATGAAGCAAGTGAAGACCCATTATCCAGCTGGGGAAAATCTGTCAGATCAAAAGTATATTAAATTGTTTCCAAAAAGTGCAGGTAGTGGGCACCTGTCACATCTCAACAGGAATGCTTTTCCACAGAGTGGGCTTCTGAGATCTTTGTAACTTGCATCAGAAACTCTCCCACAGACTGCAACAATCTACTGGGTGTATAAAAGGTAAGGCAGTCTCTTATAACTTGGTCCTAAGCTTCATAGAGATTTATATGTCAGTAATAACATTTTGGGGATGCGGGTAGCACTGTGGTCTAAACCACTGAGCCTCTTGGGCTCGGCAGTTCGAATCCCCGCAACAGAGTGAGGTCCCGTTGCTTGGTCCCAGCTGCCAGCCTAGCAGTTCAAAAGCACACCAGAAAGTGCAAGTAGATAATTAGTCACTGCTTCGGTGGGAAGGTAAACGGTGTTTCCATGCGCTGCTCTGGTTTCGCCATGCTGGCCACATGACCCGGAAAAACTGTCTGTGGACAAACACCGGCTCTCTCGGCCTGTAAAGCGAGATGAGCGCTGCAACTGGACTTAACTGTCAGGGGTCCTTTACCTTTAACTTTTTAATAACACTTTGAATTTTGCCCAGTAGCAAACTGGCAGTCAGTGCAAATCCTGAAAGCAAGGTGTTATAAGCCAACAGAAATAAAGATTATGAAGTACTAAAACCACAATGGGCACCTGTAACATTCGCAATTTCAAATGCATCATTTCCCCATCAGTGCTGCTTAACTACATATTGTTGTTGAAATCCATCTGCCTCAAGAGACAATGGAGGAGTGCACACTTGGGGGTGAAGCCAAACTGCTGGAAGTTTGACCAATATTAGAGAGATGTTTTGTTACAGCTGGGTCAGATTAAGGCATCCAGTTGTGCTACTACAGATGTACCAAGGCGTTTCTTCTTTCTGTGCTCTTCCCGGTGGTTATTCCTCCTCTGGTAACTGCTGTGGATACACAACCTGACTGTCCGTCTCTAGGCACTGTGTTTGTCTGCAAGGGTTTTCCACATGGCAGGGTTAATGTTGCCAGCCTTCATGTTCGCAGACATCTTTGCAAACCAGAATTAGTCTGCCAACAGGCCTAGTGCCTGAAGCCAGGCTCCCCATAGAGCATGTCCTTGGGGGTCCTGTTATCTTCCATTGTGTGGGCATGACCAAGCTCCTGGCAGGTGCAAGTTGCCCATGTCTCACTATCACAAAGCAGTGTGCTCATCTTGGTATTGGACGTTAGCATCACATTCTCCCATATCCTTTTGGAGAGGCAAGCCATTGCCGTAGATATTTTGCCAATACACTTATCCAGCTCAGCATCAATGGAAAGGTTGTTGGTTATGGTGGAACCCGGGTAAACAAAAATGTCTACCACCTCTACTACATAGAAATTATTGCTATAAACTGTGTAGATGGATGATTTGATTAAACCTTCAGATCTACATGAGACCACATAGACTGAAGCTAGTGCACATTAACACAACACAGAGTTTTAGTGAATGAAGTGAAGGAAAAATTGTGTTTCAATATCACACATTATGATGAAATCTCATTAAAATTCAATAGTAACAAAATCCAAGATAACAATTCACTACACATATGAACATCTGGCTTAATGAAGGTTAATTTACCGATTCTGAGAATTCTGAAACAATGACCAAGATAGAGTTGTGTACTGGTCTTTTATAACAAAACTTCAGAATTTCAGTGGCACACACCTTCCACGGGGAGAAAGCATTATGATACTGAATACTGCCTTTTCTTCTCCTGACATGTTCCTACTCTTCTCTTTGCATATATGAAGACCATGTGCACAGAAAGCAGCACAGGAATTGTTTACCAACATTTATACCCAATGGCAACTATGGAGGCAACGTTCAACTCTTCCTTGATGCCTCCCTCTTTCACTTGCAGCTGTTTAAAAAGCTCTGCTGTTGCTGCTTCACAGAAATGACCAGGAGAAAAAGGATGGAAATAGCAGCCCTGTTCCATTTCTGTGGATCAAGGAAGACTGAAGCTCATTGAAGATTGAAGATCACTGAAGCTAAATGGCCTCGATCCTCAGAAATGGGGCAGGGCTGCTCTGAAGAGGAATAAGCCTTTACATTACACTAGAAAGAAATGGAGACTATAGGTGATGGCTCACAGGATGAGGTACAAAAAACCAGATCCATCCCCACTAATGCCAGCAAATGATTATCTGAAAAGCTGCTAGTTCATATGCTTGTTTTGGAAATTTTATTCATCTGAGTTCTATTATAATTATTACTACTACTACTACAACAACAACACCATCATCACTGTGCATGGGGTTTTAAGAGTAACTTAACCAAAGTACAGATCCCTGCCTTGAAGATCTTATGGTCTATAAATTTCCACAGTTGGGAGACCAACACAGAGGAGAAAAGGGAAAGGTGCAGGTAACAAGAAGCAAACATGAGGACTCGTGGTTATAGAGGCCCCCAGTCTTTTTAACATTTACATGAAACCACTGGAAGCTAACCCAATTTGGTTTCTATTGTATTGCACTCATGAGCTCTGCATAATTATTCTCCAGCTTTATTACTACAAGGAGTACTGTACTTCTTCCAGCCTACATCTTCCTTACAAAAGAACTTTGTATAACAGTATCTGCTAGAGATCATCATAAACTTACAACTGTTTTCTGTATTTCCAAAAAAAAAAAGGAGCTCCTTAGGGTGTTTCTTGTCACAGCATGCCTCTGAGACTAACAAGTTCTGATTTCCTCCATTACCATACAAGGATCCAATTCAGAACTCTGTTGTGCCATGTAGTGCTGTAGGCTACTGTATTCTAAATCCCTGGCATTCTTTACCCTGGCAAACCCCAGGCATATCTTGTGTTCAGACTGCATGGTTCAGCTGCTGTGCAGCAGCCAAAGAGGTGTTATTGTAACTAATCCTCAGAACAGTACCTACTAAGAGCTACAACTCCCCTGAGCCCGATCCACAATGGCTGGGAAGTGCTGCAGCTGTGCCAACTAGCTGCAGAAGTCTGATGGGTGTTCTACAGCTGACTGCCTATGTCATCTCCAACCCCTGGTTTGCCTAGGATTTGATAGTCCGCCCGCCCCGCCCGCCCCCCGTTTTCTCTCAGAAACCCCTAAATTGGAGCAAACATCAACCTCTATCAGTTTTTCTGTGGATTGACATTTGTTCTGATTCAGTGGTAAACAGTGGGTTTTCCTGGGGAAATGGGTGGGATAAATGAAATACCGCTTGGACCTGTGTCTAGAAAACATGGGGCAAGTGGAAAACCTCTCAGGCCCGTGTTTTCTGAAGTTCATGGTTATGGGCAGCTGAGCAATGAAATATTGAATGTGTTAACTTAAGAAAGTAAGAGACAGGAAGTGACCTGTTGAGCCCTTAACAGTTTATAGTAATCTGGAAATAAGCATTAGGAGGAGGGGAGAGAAAGAATATTTATGCCATAAAGTTGAAGAAAACCACAAACCGTTATCCCTAAGCAACCCTCCACCTCATCCCCACCTCCCTGCAGTAATAAAACTGGTTCAGGCTGACAGCTAGTTCCAGTTCTGAACCAGTGGTTTCCATAGCTAAGTAATATGGAACCCCTGTTTTTCAAAAGCCAGGCCCCCTACTTCTGAAAATTCTGACCATCAGTTGGGAATCACTGGTATACAAAATAATGGGAAAGAAAAGAGGTGTTTTCTGTGAGCCCCAAGCAGCAATCCAAGGCTCCAGTTCCATGCTGGGTGGAGCCTAGAACTTAGGTTGGTTTTATTTTTATTTATAAATTTTCACAAATAAAATACAATTGATCAAACATTTTCCAGTATACATTCACTTAAAAAGTTGACTTCCCTCCCACTCTTCCATGGTTTTCTCACGATTATCTTTTGCTGCTGCATACTTAACTAATCTATACCTCTTTTCCTCAGCTTTATTCTCAAAGTAACTTTTAGTGTAGATTTACTCCAAACCTGATAGTGTGCTAACATATTTACAATAATTTTCTAGAATTTAGGTTCTGAGGCAACATTGCAATATTTTGTTATTGGTTGCCATTTATAGCTTCCTTTAGCCAAGTCAGTAGAAAAACTGGAGCTCTCCTAGTAGAATTATTATGAAAGGATACACTAAAATGGCAGTACAAGTCAATGCATAGAAACCTCCCTCCTCAAAAGATAACAAAAAAGAAGTGGAATAGAAAGGGGGCTCTCAAGTTTCTCCAATATCAGTACAGTGGCCATCTCTGGACAATGAAGATGAAAACACATAAACAGGCTAAAGATTCAGGTGTAAAATGTATAAATCTGAATGTATACAAACTGCCTTACCTTTAATATCTGTGCAGCGCTTAGGACATGTTATGCACTTTATAAGTGTTAAATACACTATTATATCTTTGCAGGATATAATTTCTTGCAGACATATGGCTTGTAGGGCCCCTCAGATCACCCAGTTTTAAGTTAATTCTCCTTATCTTCACATTGAAATGCCTATTATATGGGCACACGTTTTTAAACTACATCTGCATCCCTCGACTGGTTCCTCCAAAACACTCAAGGCAGCATGCATGCTATTATTTAATTCTTATAACAACCTTAGGCTGAGACAAAGTGGCCTCATTTGCCTGCCACTTTAAGCCACAATTAAGGTTAACTATGATTTGTGCTGGTAAACAGGGCTAAATCGCGGCTGCTTTGCTTCTTCTCTGCCATGCCAGCAAGATCTAAGCCATGATTTGTTTTAGAGTCACAACTAAACCTGGCTCCAAACAAACAATAACCAAGGTTTGTTGGTCCCATGCATCAGCACAATGCACTTTCACCTTTAAACCATAGTTAAGATTAAGTGTGCAAACCAGCTCAGTGACTGGGCCCAAACTTCCAAAATTGCCTTTAATTCAGGTTCAATGTTCTGTCCATTGCATAGGCAAACAATACCTTGGTGTCCTTACTATCTCTCTACTACATCTGCAAAGTACCACCACTGCCAGTGCTCTTTGCTCAGCAAGATACAAATACAAGATTGTATCAGAATGAATTATTCTCTCAAGTGTGTCCAGCAGTGGGAAAAATAAATAAATCACAGTGCCAGGATAACCCACTCACAATCAGAAACCAGACTGCTATCAGATACCATGTTTGGACAGAGAGGGCAGACTGAGAGAACGATTACTATAGTTATCCTAAAGCAGGGATAGGGATGCTGTTGGCCTACATTATCCCTGACTACTGGCCATGCTAGCTAGGGCTGATGAAGGATGGATTCCAACAATATCTGGAGGGCCATAGGCTTCCCATCCATGTTTCAAAGTTTTCAAAACCAAAACAAATATCCATTCAACTATGAAGGGATAAACAGTTGGGAAACAAAGTATACCAAGCTGCCACAAAAAGGGGGTTCATGAATAAACAAACAAAAGCATCTTTTATATTATTTGATACGCAGGTGATCTGTTCTGATGTACAAATTTTGTAACCAGAGGCTATGAATGTCAATGGATCATCTCTCCTTCTGTGTAGAGTAACTTACAAAAACAATCCTTTAAAAACATGAAGTGCAGGAATCTTGGCATGTTTGAAGTATCAATTATGATGCATGGTGTGAAAGTTTTATGATATGCCAAATGGCAGTCTAAGCTGGAGAGCATTCACAGTTTGTGAAAGACCACATCAGTTTTGCTGGGCTTCTGATCAACCCTCTCTCTGGACCCAAATTTTCACTTATTGCCTAAGATACCGTTCTAGTTTCATTTTTACTGCAACTGGTATACTTCTTCTTTGAAAGTGTTAAAGAGATGATCATACATTCTTGTAAGTGCTATGTGAAGAAGGAAGACAAGAGGAAAGCTTTGAGTAAGGGCATACCATTTATCTACCTTACATATCTTTTCTTACCCACATCCACCCTGTATTAACAATCCTAAAAAACAGATTATTCCGCTTCTATAAAGAAAACCAGCACAGCAGTGCTTGATAACCTCTTCAATACAAACACCCCAATGGCTCCCAGCTTCAGATAATTCCAAACCATCAACCTTTCCTTACACAGTCAGCATTAAATAAAAACCGTTTTTCAAACAAAGGAAACTAGTGGATTAAGCAGAACCATTTTTTCCACAACCTAAAAAAACAATGCTTCATGTACAAGAAATCGCATAAGCACTTCACAGCTCTTCTTGAACTTCATGATAATGGCATGTTGTATAAAGAATTATTAGCACTTAATTATTCCAGTGGAGTGAGATTCGCATTATAGACTCATTTTAACAAATGGGCAAAAAGTACAGATAGATAAATAGATAGATGATAGATGATAGATAGATAGATAGATGATAGATAGATATTGCTTTTAAAACTCTTCAATAACATAATGTGAACACCTCTTAATTTCCTGATGCAAAATAGTACAAAAATACATAGTTACATATAAAAATAAAATATTACATTAATACAATGTTACTAATATATATAAATCAATATCAATTATTCCTCAATTATTGATTTCAACTTTGCATCTGAACTTCAACCTTTCACAGGAAACAGAAACCACAAGAAAGTATTCTTCTGATTTTATAGACAGTATATTGGAGCTATGGTTACTAAGATTTGATGCTTAAATACACAAGCATCAATAAGTAAGTTTAAACTGCCAAAACACTCTTTGTAAACTACTCTTAAATACACAAGCATCAATAAATAAGTTTAGTCCTTAAAGTGCCAAAGCACTCTTTGTTGTTTGCTGCAACAGCTGCATATACTAACCTTCTGGGATCAAGAACTTCGGATGTTACAATTAATTTATACTTCCTTTCATTCTGAAGACTATCATTCTTCAAAAGCACATATGAAGGTTACATTATGACCTAGGCCTTGGGTGACTTCACAACCGCAGAAGATAGAGAAATGATCAAGACAACAAAATGTTGTGTTATACTTAAAAGACTCTAAGATGCTAGCATACCAATGATGACAACAGGGACTACATAATTATTCAGACTTCAGAATATTATTGCTTTCGAAAGATCCAGCTTTTGAGCACAAGAAGTCCCAATAATCTTTTGGAATCGAATGGGATTAAACACACAATGGGCTTGTAGGCAGAAATACTGCTGCAGGAGGTGGAGGACACCAAGGATACCTGATGGGGGCTATCACAAGTCAAGTTAAACATTAAAATAAACGCTTAAATTCTTATCAGTCACCACAGTGCCTTTGCAATCACTGGTCAGAACACTGTAAGCAACTAATGCTTCTTATTGAACTAAGTAAAATAGTGCCTGCCTCTTATGTATTGCTTTGTAAAGAGTGTCTAGATACTGGCTTTTTTTAAAAAAATGAAAATACAAGAAGGGCTCAAAAGGGGGTGGCTTTTGCCATGCAAAACAGTTTATATATTTGCAGAAACAGGATCGAAGAGTACATCATAAACAAATCAGTATTCACAAAGAAATATTTAATCACAGAGTAAGACGTGGGAAATGCACATTGTTACTGCACCACATAGTAGCTGGAGCCCCTGGTAAGTCAGAGGGAGTTGTCCCTGAAAGTAATAGGAAACACACTCACACCAAGCAACAATCAGATTCAATATATGTTTTGCAATATGCAGCAGAGTAACTACATTTCATGTCAACACAGTTTCTCCACATCAAAGGGTAGCAAGTAGATTTCTAGGTAGACAGTGTTTTATGCACTGTTGAATACATTATGAAACATACAGCACTAATGAAACAGCATTACTGAACATGTATAAAACACTTTAGAGTGTTCAAAGTACTTCAGATACATTATCTCAGAAATCCTTGCAACATCCACATAAGATAGCCTAGTATTAGTCCCATACTGCAGATAAAGATTGAGGCCAAGAGATAGTGACTTTTCCCAGCAAACTTATGACTGAGGTGAGACAAACTGGCCAATTTCTCAACTAGCTTGCTACTCTAATTTCAGGATGAAAACTTTCATCTTCCAGGACTGCAGTTTTTAACCATACATGTAAAACAAGACTGCTAAACTCTAAGTAAACAGACTACAATATCTTATCTGGTCAAAGTGTTAACAGAAGACTTCAGACCTTTGAGGCATCAGGTTAAGAATGTTCTTTATTTGGAGGCAGATTCCATTATGATGAGAGTCACTTGACAATATTCATTCACTGACTTCTTAGGGAACAGATATTTTAATTTCAGTTATTTGGAAGTTGCAATGTAAATTCACAAGATGGGGGGGGGAATCTAAAAGCTACTGACCTTACTAATGAAAGCAACAGCATTCCTTTGCTTTTGGGGGGAGGGGGGGCACAGCAACAGGTAAATACTATTCAAGGATAGCCAAGTATACTGATATTGTTTCATAAAAGCATTTTATCCACCACACCTTTCCTTTTAGCCCATTTTAAAACATCTGCCTTAAACTTCCCACTTTGCCAGGACTCACAAGTGGGTGAAAACCTGACGTGGTTTGATCAGTAGGAGACAAAACGTGCAGAAAAGGACAGGGCTCCCAGTTTTACACCAAAGGTGGTTTCTGCAGGCCCAGCTTCAATTACCCCACATCACCTGAAATTCTCTTTTCTACACAAACTGTAAGAAGCCCTGCTGTCCTCCTCTGCACCTGCTCTTCCTAGAAAGAAAAAAATCAAAGCACTAGAAGCTGACTTATACCACAGAATTTCTACTCTGACTAGCAATGATCTTCTAGGGTCAAAGACAGGGGTCTTTCTCATCTCTTGATAACTGATTCCACCCAGCACCACCTTTCTATTTTAACAAGAAATGCTGGTAATTGAAACTAGGACTTTCTATGAGCAAATAAGCACTACTACTGAACTTTGGATCTCTCCCCAAGCCCAAGTCACGAACACATATACAAGACCTGGGTATAGGTTGTAATAAAAAAGTGGGTCCTCAGTCTAGTAAGAGGCTCTGAAAAAGCAAGTCTTCAGTCTGCAAAAGAAAGGGGCTGTCAACATTTCACTCCAAGTCCCCAGCCCCACTAATTTTTGACAACTGTTGCAATACTGGCAGGATCTCATTCCTACTGCAAATGTCGCATACACGACCAACTACCAAAGTAATCACAACCAGAAAGTCTGGTACTGTAATATCAATTGATGGAGTGATGGAGAAAGCCAGATACCCCCAAGAGTACAATTGGTAATTAAGCTCAACAATCAAGGAGTCAATGTGCCACTGGAAATGAACTGCCATCATTATCAAGTCCTGGAATTAAGAGGGGGAAATAAAACTAAGAAAAAACAAAACTTTCCTGCTTTAATATCCTTCCCCTGCACCCTGCCAAGAATCTATCTTGTCCAATTTCAACCACAAAACAACCCTATTCTGCCCAGCTGGTAATGTCTCTTTCAAGCCTCCTAAATGAATTTCTCCTGTCTGTCTTGACAACCCTGAACTCGTACTAGTAGTTTAACACACCCACCACTGCCAATTTGAGAGTTATGTTTTAACACCGAAAGTTAAACATACATTGCACTCAGCAAGCCATTTGTGTTTGAACAGCCCAATCCTAAAACCCTACCTCCTCAAAAATAAAGTTAAACGGGGCTTCCTTCCAGGTATGCAAGCACAAAACTGCAACCTTAACCTCCAGAAACAAACCCTATCAATCCTAGTTTGTTAGTCGTGCTGCATCCTCCCCCCCCACCCGCCCCACAGCTTTGCTTGCTTTCCTTCCAGTAGTGGCATTGCGCTCAGCCCTTTCAAAACTAAACCTATACCCACCAAGTCTGACGGTTTCGCTCTGACCCGCAAACGGGGCGAGGTTGGAAAGTCAGCCAGCCCCACTCCTCGTGTGATTTTTTGCATTGAAATCCTAAAACACACGCACACACATATACACACACCCCAACTAGCAGAGAGCGTTTCCCCTTTGAACGCGTAGCGGGGCTTGACATCTGAACAGCCATGCTCAGGGCTGCGCTGTCAATCCCCGCGGCGGCGGCGACCCTTACCTCCTCGGCAGGTCATTCCCCCGGGGGGCTGGAAAGGCCGGCAGGGAGAGCCCTATCCGAGGAGTTCCCCAGCTGGGGCTAGCCGCCACCATCACCATCACCACCAGCCCACCCACCCAGGCTCCTTCAAGCCCTTCGCCTGGCGGGCCCGGCTACGGCTGCGCTACTCACAGTCGAGGTGCTTCTTCTTGGGGCCCATGACTTCGTGAGTCGTGGCCTTGCAGACGGCTTTGGCGACGGCCGAGCCGGTGACACTGTGCTGCGCCGCCGTGATCCGGTCCGTGATCGACTGGCCCGACATGTCGACGACAAGGAGGAGGAGGAGGAAGGTGGTGGTGGTCGCGCGGCCTTGAGGCTCTTTTCTTCCTTTGGACCCCAAAATGAAGCGGCGGCAAGGCGAGGAATTCCCCGGCGCCCAAATCCCCTCAGCAGCAGCGGCGGCAGCCCAGAGAGTAGAAGGAGGAGGGCCGAGAGGGCAACGGGGCGGCAGGGAGGAGGAGGAGGAGGGCCGGCCACCGCCCCACCAAGGAGAAGCCCAGCCCAGTGCACCGGCCTTGTTGGAGCCTCCTCCTCCTGCTGCCGCTGAGGGGTTCAACCGAGGCCAGGCGGACAGAGGCTCCCTCCTTCCCTCAGAGGACTCCGGCTCGCTCTGGCGGGCGCCTCTGCCTCAGACAGATCCTCTCCTTCTCGCCCTTCCGCCTGCCTTCTTGCTTGTCCGCCCTCTCAGCTGGGACCCCGTCCCCTTTCTACCTCCTCCTCCTACACCACGCCTCCCTCCTCCTCCTCCTCCTCCTCCTCGCCGATCTCTTTTCCCCTTTCGCGTTCCCACTCCCAGACAAAATGGCGGCGGAGCTGCGGCGGCGTCAGGTGACGGCCACCATGGTTCGCCCGCCTGTCGCGCTTCCCTCCACGCCTCAGCCCTCTCGCTGGCCCTGGGGGGATTCCGCCCGCCAGAATGTGTGCCGGCGGGCGGGCGAGCTGGTGGTGCACACACACACACGCTCCTTGTCTTACAAGCACAAGCACGTACACTCGCAAGTGCACACACGCGCCAGGCTCGCTTCACCATCCATGCCTTACCCTGTCATACACACTCACTCGTCCCATCCCTCACTGTCGCTCCATCTCTCTCACACACACCTGCACACATTCGGTCCATTTCTCCCTCCTAACAGAAGCTCACTCCAGCCCTCTTTTTCTGTCTCTCTCATACACATTAGCTCCATCACTCTCTATCTCTCTCTCACACACACACATTCACTCCAACTCTCACCCAAGCTCATTTCTCTCACACACATAACACATATAGCACACATTCCCTAGACTGGATGGATGGGAGGTTGCCTGCTCTTGATTGGGTTACATTCCCTCTGAAGGAACAGGTATGTCACTTGGAGTTTCTTCTAGATCCTTTCTTGAGGCTCAGGTGGCCTCAGCAGCCCTGAGTGCCTCCCATCCACTTTGGCTGGTGGCCCAGTTGTACACCTATTTGGACTTCTGTCATCTTATGCTCTGGTAACCTCCAGGTCAATTACTGCAATGTGTTGTAGGTGGGGCTGCCTGTGAAGATAGTTCAGAAACTTCAGCTGGTGCAGGATTTGGCTACCTGGTTGTACACTGGGGCAAGAGTTTGAGCATATTACACCGATCCTGGCCCAATTACACTGGCTGCCAATTAGTTTCCGGACCCAATTTGAAGTGCTGGCTTCAACCTATAAAGCCTTAAACAGCTCAGGACTGCAATACCTCAAGGATCACCTCATCCCATATGAACCAACCTGGATCCTGCCATCGTCATGTGAGACCCATCATTGTGTGCTTCCTTCATGAGAGGTCTGGAGGGTGGCAACATGAAAACGGGCCTTCTCAGCAGTGGCATCCTGTTTGTGGAATGCTCTCCACAGGTAGGCTGTCTTGGTGCCTTTGTTATACACTTCTTTTTTACCAGACGAAAAGGTTTCTCTTCAACCAGGTGTTTGGCTGATTAACATTCTATGGCCTTTTCAATGTGTTGGGGGTGGAGTTATTGGTCTCTTTGTTTTATTATGCATTTTGTGTTCTCATTTTGCATTTTATGCTGTGAACTTCCCTGTGATAGTTGGATGAAGGGCAGTCTACAAATTTAATAAATCATCATCATCATTCTATTAATACACACACCCCATCACTATCTCCCACACACACACTTGCATTCCTCTCTCACACAGGCTCCCTGCTCACTCTATCTCACACATGAAAACATTTTCTATCCATCTCTCACTGTCCGCCCACCTCTCTCTCGCACACAAACACAAACACTCCCATCTCTCTCACATGCATGCCCTCCATATCTCACTCATGCTTGCATACATACTGTTTCTCTCACACACATGTCTCTCTCACGTAGACATGTGCACATACCGTCTCTCTAACAGACATACAGTCATTACATCTCTCTGTCTCACACACTCGTTTTATCCATCTCTTTCACACTCCAACTCTCCATCTCACACACATACACGTATCCCTGATGGGTCAGACCAAAGATCCTGTGCCTAGCATACTTCAGCATCCTGTTTCCCACAGTGGCAAGCCAGATGTCTCTGAGAAGCTCACAAGCACATCATCATAATTACAGATATATTGCTTCCCCTCTCATTGGGACTCATGAGGGCAATAGCAACACTTTCCTGCTATTTTTTTCCCTCTCCCCAACCAAGCAACTGCTATTCATAATACCTCTAAACATGGAGGATTTGACTGAACAAACATTAAGCTAACCAGCCTGTAGTTTCCTGGATCTCTTCAGAAAGTGTTAAAAAAAAATGTCATTACACGGGCCACTTTCCAGTTCTTGGGTGCAGAAGCCATTCTTGGGGATGTTACATAATTTTGTTAGAAGATCAACAATTTCCTATTTGAGTTCTTTAAAAATTCTTATCTGGATATTTTCTGGATCCAGTGGCTTGATTTCATTTAATTTGCCCATATGCCCTAGAGGTATTACCATTATTTGTCTTCATTCCTCTGACTCCTTTCTTTAGAAAGTTTAGGCACAAAGATCTAACCTACGTCTTCTGTAGTAAATATAGATGCAAATAAATCATTCAGCGTCTCTGAAATCTCCTTTTCCTCCCTTATGCAGCCTCCCTTTCCTCCAAAGGTCCAACCACTACCATAGCCTGTTTCCTGCTTATAATCTATTTTAATAAGTCGTTGATTATGATGATTTTAAATTGTTTTTTTTGGGGGGGCAATATGCCTTTTTGCCTCCAATAGATTAACCATGTGTGTTAACCATGCTGGCAGCTTCTTGGCCTTGGTGGTACCTTTGCTGAACTGGGGTATATTCCAACTCAGCTTCTGGCAAGAGTGTCCCTTCAGATGGCAGTAATGTAGCAGCACTGGAGAAGCATTGCAGAACAACTAATAAAGCAGAGTGATGTTTGGATGGTCCAGTACAAATCCACTATTAATATGCTATTATTGCGTTAATGGCATGTTGCAGAATACACCTGCAAAAATCTCCCACTGTTCTGGAGGGCTCCTTGATCATTTTCCATGTACAAAGCGACACCACCTTCAGTATGCCCTTCTCCAAAGCAGTGCCCTCAGAAGCTGAAAATGTGTTGTTGTTTTAAAAAAGACTAAATCCAACACGGGTTGAAAAGTCACTGGGAAAGGGGGAGGATATGTTCAATCATGAAATCGGGTTGTGAATCTGCAGGTGGCGTCAGTCGCTGTAAAATTCTGTACCCTGTTTGAGGTCTCATAGGTAACTGGGCAGGAGGTTTAATTCAGTCCCTAACTGTGTTCCTAGCAGATAAAATATTGGAGGAGGAGGATTGAGACGCACAAAAGAAGCATTAAAGTGCCAAATTATGCAATGCTCCTATAGGAGTTCATCTGCATGACATTCATTCAGAGCAACCATTTGCACACTTCAGTTCCCTTTTTGACAGGAAATTTTGTAATTTTCACAAAACATAGCCTTGAAATTGAGACTGTTGCCAAAGACAGGGTTTGCTCCCATTTAACCATGTTTGTTGTAATTACTAGCTAATGTAAATGCAAGCATGCTGATTTCAGAATTCTTCTCAACTAGAGGAGTGGCATAAATTTAGCAACTGCACTCCTCTGAGAGTGTTAAAATCATAGCGCATTTCACATATCCTATAACCACAGTACACTATGAAAATGAAAATTTGTATGTTAAAACATGAAAAATTGAAAACCCTGGTGGTTTCCATTGTTACTACTCTAATGAATGAAATGTTGTAAATAAATAAAGTAAATGGACCTTCAACAAAATATTGTATTGTTCCGGTTCAGAGACTGTACACACTAACCCATTTGCAGAACAAAAGCAGTTTTTCTCAATCCAGAATTATCCATGCTCATCCTCGACATGCTGCCTTCAATCTAGATTGAGTCTGCAAAGGTGGGCGTGGTTACTTGATAATGTATTTTAAAACCCTCTCCTTGGTTAGCTTATCAATGTCTTTTCCTCCCTGCACATGTCCCAGGTGAATGAAGGAAGTGGTGTTTCATTCTTGGTGTATATATATATATATTTATTTCATAAAATTTACACACTGCTTGAATGTAACAAAAACAATCTTAAAGCTGTTTACAAAAAGATAAAACAAGAAAATCAAGAAAAAAATTTAAGTAATAGTTTTAGAACATATAAAAAGTTAAACCACTAAAACAAGCTAAAATTCACATCAACTTTCTAAGCACTTATATAGGCTTGTCTAAAAAGAGTGTAGCATTGCCAAAAAGAATTCAGTGAATATACATCCTTGATATCGATATGCAGGGAGTTCCAAAGTGTAAGTGCTTGCACACTAAACAATCACCCAGAATGCTGTTGGGCAAGTGTGGATACACACACCCCATATCTGGTTTTGTCTACATCTGCTTTCAAATGAACAAATTGGGGTAATGCAGAATCAATCTGCAATAAACTATTTTCTGAATGAAACTGGTGTTAGACTGTGTGCTGACTGTGTAGAAAAAACAAGTAGACAGTCTCCATTGATTCTGGGATATATCATGTACAGAGCCACAGTTGTAGCCAGACTGTCAAGCACTTTTCCAGGATACTCCATCTCTCCTCCCCCCAAGTAAGTCAGCATTATATAACCACTGAGCATATTCAGGGTGTCTCCAAACTGCATACCCAAACTTTAGGTTTATGCAATTAAAATGGATTAAAGCACCAGAAATCCACTTTAAAAAAAGAACTGGACTTTTTGCGGTCCAGAAAGTGGCAGAAAAATGCAATGGAAAATGTGGAATTAACAAATGATTAACAGGAAAACATATAAGTGCCCCACAGACAAATTGGAATGAGTGTAGAACAAATGCTCAACGTCTTATAGATACCCCTTTAACAAACCAGTACCGATGCTCAATAAATAATGGATATCATCCACATTCCATGTAAGCTTTATGCAAGCTAATCAGGATGAATGCTCAATAAATAGGTCATCTGGAGGATCCATCAGTCCTTATTGGGTAGTTTTGGAAATGATTTCTGCAGGGGGGTTCCTTTGAACTTCCATGAACATGTCTGGTGCCATTTGAGCTATATAAGGTTCTGTTCTTGGTTAATGAGTTTGGTTTTAGTATAATAAATAAATAAATAAATAAATAAATAAATAGCAGGGGGGGCTGCTGAAATCAGATGGATAGCCTCTTCCAAGGCCAACAGGGAGTGAGGAAGAGGCTGTGGCAAGTCATGTGGTGACAGCTTTGTGCTGACTCATCTGCTGTGGCCTTGTGACCTATGGGTCCTGAACTATTATCTAATGCACTCTGGACATGGCCAAAAGTGGCCACATGGGTGGCAATCTTAAAGTTGAGAAGAAAGTGATTGCCAGAGGCAGGTGAAGAAGAGTCCTGCTGAACCAAGGGGCATGGCCACAATAATTTAGTTTGCTAATGTGATATCACACCTTTAGGTCTTCTAGCACTGCTCTGCCATTCTTCACTATGAGTATAGCTTTGATATAAAGATAACCAGTTCTGTAATTCACTATGGAAAGAAAGCAGTTGAATGCACGTAATACATTCAGTAGCTAAATAAATAAATGCTGAGTTGCCCTGAGAGAAGGAACAGCTGCAATCAAGCGTGATGGTGGTCTTGTGATAGGGACATCTGTCCATTAGCACCTGGACTGTGACAAACAACAGGCCATCAAACAATTACAAATCAGATGGAAACGATATTTGGCGGCAACAAAACTGGATCTTAGCAGTCTGTCTAGAAATGATAAGCTCTCCAGTGCATGATTGGTCTAGAAATAAGCTGCTGTCACACATTATCAGTTTCTATTGTAGACATAATAGCCTGCATAGCAACATATAAAATTATATCCTTCCTACTGCAATTCATTGGGAATGTGAAGAATGCAACTTGCAAATGGCATCTTTTTCATCCCCCTTCCCCCCCCTTTTCTCATCCTTCTCTTAGCCCACCTTTCCTTAAGTCAGAGATAGCCAATACAGTGCTCTGCAGATCTGGTTGGACCACTGGCCATATTGCCTGGGGTAAATGGAGCTGGATTCCAATGACATCTGGAGAGCACCAGGTTGACTTTGTTTGCCCTAAGTATAGAACCATTACATCCAAGTTCCCTTTACAACAGAAGCAATACCGTTTTGGGGTATTAATGCTATTAGCCCCTCCATTCAGTTCAGCGATGTTAAGGTCCTGAATGAATCCTTTAAAGTTTATCTCATTGCTTAATATCTTACAATTCAGCATACGAATATGGAGGAATCTGATGTTGTTCACAACTCAAGATTCACTTTGCACAAAATCCATCACTGCGTCTCAAAGTCAAACCTGATGCTGTTCAGTAATGAAAAAGATAACATTTTGTGCAGCGTGAGCCTATGCGTATTTAGCCAGAAGTGCGTAGCATGCTATTTGATGGAGCTTATTCCTAGGTGCTATGCTTTCAGCTCCACCATTGTGCATCATTGTGAGGCTGCTCTTGTGGGACACTAAGACTTTATCATAGAATCAAAGAATCGTAGAATTGTAGAGCTGGAATGCCAGTACAACTAAGAGGCATTCTTCTAAACGAGAAGCCACTCCCAACTGTTATCTCCTTTAAACACTCAAACTCTACCATGGGTGTTCTAGCAAGTTTTAACCTCCACCCTTTACTGACACTGAGTTCCTCAACCAGAGGCATCCCATTTTGTTTACTTCAGGCTTTGGGAACCTAGAAAGATGTACAGAAAGTTGCTTCATATTGACTCAAACCTTTGGTCCATCTAGCTGAGTATTTTCTACTTTTTCAGGCAATAGCTCTCCAGGTTTTCACACTGGAGCCTCTCACAGCTCTGCCTGGAGATGCCAGGAACTTCTGCATGCTAAGCAGATGCTCTACCAATCTACTGCCCTCCAGATGTTTTCAACTACAACTCCCATCAGCTCCAGCTTCCACTTCCTGCTTGTAGCACATCTGATTCTGCTGACTTCGCCACTGTCTGCTGTGCCACTCTGTTGGACTCCTGGGTTCTGCCCCTTCGCCTCTCTCACATATGCTCAGGAGCAGAGAAGGCTGGTGCCCTTTGGAACTGGAAGGGCAAAAGGCAGGGAGACCAACAATATATAGAGCCAGAACAAATGGCTGGTGGAGCAGAGACAGCTTATCCTAGTTTTGTTCCCATCCTTCTGCAGTTCAACAAAGGCAACACTGCAACTAAGGAGGAAGACCTTGACAGCCAGTGCCACCCCCTGAGATGCATGTAAATAAGGAGGTAGGCAGGTGTAGGGCTGGCTAAGGTTGGTGGGGTATTCTCAATTATCCTGATGGACCAGCCTCCACATCTCAGGAGTATCCTCATTTGTGACATGGATAAGAGCACCTGGCAAGACTAGCTGGTTCAGACTCATCTAGTCCTTAATCCTGTTCTTAGAGTGGCCAACCAGATGCCCATGGGAAGCCCACAAGCAGGACCTGAGCGCAACAGCTCACTCCAGTGGCATGTCGTCATAAGGGGAATAGGCTAGTCCCCTAAATTTTCTGCTGGTGCCTCCTTCCCAAAGCCCAGGAATCTTCTGCCCAGCTTAGGGAGGTAGGTATGAGGCTTTGATGGGTCCAAGATCTGTCCTGCCATTTTCCCAAAGACCACCCGGCTTTTGGAAGGAAGCAGGAGTACTTCAGCATCCTGTCAGAGCCCTGGCACTTCCTTTGCAAAGCCCAGGAAGCTTCTGGCTGGCTGAGGGAGGTATGATGCTCACGTGCGCGATGTCAGGACATCATAATGTCACATGCATGACATCCCCCCATCCTTCTTGCAAGTGGGCGCCTCTGGCCCTAACTGTTCCCCTGTTAGAAATTTCGCTGCACGCCACTGGCTCACTCATGATTTCCAGCAACTAGTCTTCAAGAGCATGTTGCCTGTCGTACCAGAGGCAATTTACACAGTAGGTCCTGACTAGTAGCAACTGATAACCCTATCCACAAATTTATCTAAACCCTTTTAAAGTTGTCCAAGTTGGGGGCCATCACTATATCTTGTAGTAGTAATTGCAGGGAAACCAGTGCAATTCACTACCCAGTTGCTTTGACTCTGTTTCCCAAAGATGTGCAATTGGTGACAGCTGTAAAGACACACACACACACACACACACACACACACACACACACACTTGTATTGAGATGACAATGGAGGCTTTGAAAAGGTTTCCAAAGTCACATTGCATCTGGAATGGGTTGCTTGGCAGAGCATCATTACAGTGAAAACAGGATCTTTCTCCTTGTTGGGCTCATTAGGCTCCTTAGCATTAAAACAAACAAATAAAGAACACAGCCCCAAATGCTGGAGATAATCCAACGGCCATGTTACACAAAATAAATAAATAAAAATGCACTGCTTGAAATACAGATCTTTACAGCAGGGAGCATGTAATTAAACCATAGATTTAGAAGCAAAAGCATCATTGCAAATCTAAATGTACTGCTCATATGATGGATGGATGCCAGCCTATTTCCATTTAGAGATCTACACAGAAGCTAGGAGAGTCTGGCTCCCATTTATTTTCTTCTTTAAAAATCTCATTGGTAGTGACAGCTCTGAAGAAAAAACTCTGCACTTATTTCATCTGTTACAGACTCAAAATTATTATGGAATGCTGGGAAGCAGCCTCATTTGAGTTGAAAATAAACAAAATATTTATTTATTCAATGCATTTATATCCCACTTTTTTCTCATAGCAGCTCAAAGTGCTGTACATGCTGCTCTCAGCTGGAGATAATTCATTCAAACTGGTCCAGCCACCCCAGATTCTTCTGATTATGCTCTATGGTATCCCTCAGGAAGGGACATTTGTTATTCCTTTCCTTCTGAGTCCAAAGCATTACAGGCCCAATAATAAAAAGCAGTTCAAAGTGACTCTTGTTGAAGGTTACAGTACAGCATGGGCAGAAGGTAGATTGGCAAGGGTTTCTGTCTCCCAGTTCTTTTAGGAATGGCAGCAACAAAACCACTCTCCTTGCCCTCTTCTTGTGAATGATGATGCTAAAATACAGAAAGCTCTCTCTCTCACACGCCATAGCTGTCAACTTACAGATTTGAAAATAAGGGACCAGCAGCCTTGAAAATAAGGGATCAGCAGCCAAAATAAGGGACCTGCAGCCTCACTTGTTCCAGGCACTCCAGTCTTCCTGTCCTCCTGCAGTCTGGTCAAACACATGCTGGTAGCTTCAAGAACACTGTCCAACCAACTTTGTAACCAGAGGTTCAACTGAATAGAATCTGAATCACATGCACCACAAGGCCTATGCAGCCTCAACTTAAGATGGCTCCCTGGCCTGGCTTTGCACTGCAAAGTTTGCAGCAGCACGTGCAACAAAATGGTGTCCAGCATTCAAAAAGCCCCTCAGCTTGCATTAACTAGCCACACACACACACACAGCCTCCCCCCCTCCCACAAGATCTCCTTTCCTTTTTCCCCACCATGTGCCCCCGCTCCAGACAGACCTTTTCGCCGGCAAGGGTGAGTGGGCTGTCAATGACGTATCCATCCAATTCCGATCCGAGCACTCAGCACAGGTATGTTCAACTTCTGAGCCCCTCTGAGCCAAAGGCAGAAAGCCCAGCCAGCAACCAAACGAAGCCTCAAGGAAAACCACCGTAACCTCTCCACTGGGAAGCGCTGAGCAAAGGCGAGTCCCCAGGCAACGTGGCCGATTTGATCGGCGCAAGGCATGCAAGCTCCACCCCCAAGTCATTCTTAGACTCCTTATTGGGTGAGCAACACAGCCAAGCAACACAGTTGGAGCCTCCCTCCTCCCTGGCTGGCAGGGAGGGAGGGAGGGAGAGGAGCTGCTTCCTTTGAAATTTAAGGAACATCATTTAAGGGACATTTAAGGGACATCCATCAATAAGGGACAGCAGCGGGACATGGTGCTGGAATAAGGGACTGTCCCTCCAAATAAGGGACGCTTGACAGCTATGTCTCACGAACATAGAGACACACAATATTTAGCTTCAGGATGTCTCCTGATGCCAATTGCATAATATTGAATGACACACATATCTAGTTGAAGAATATTTGCATTCTACATGAATGTCTTTTGCACCTGGTTCTGGATGGTGGATCTTGGAGTTCTAGTAAAAACATACACACAGAAAAAACACCACCACTACAAAGCAGACCCTGACGTTTGCTGCCACAGCAACACATTAAAAGGCGATAGTACAAAAGTTCTGCAAACCCCTTAAGCAATGTGTTGCTTAGCATATAACAGGTTTAAAAGCAATTGTCTTAAGGCACATGATGCAGCAGCTGCTAAAGCAAAGCAGGTCTGGAGGTGTCCAGTTCCTTGTCTTATATACCAAGTCAGAACACACTGGTCTCTCCAGCTCACTGATGTCTACACTGATTGGCAGTGGTGCTCAATGGTTGTAAGGTAAAGGTAAAGGTAAAGGTACCCCTGCCCATACGGGCCAGTCTTGACAGACTCTGGGGTTGTGCGCCCATCTCACTTAAGAGGCCAGGGGCCAGCGCTGTCCGGAGACACTTCCGGGTCACGTGGCCAGCGTGACATCGCTGCTCTGGCGAGCCAGAGCCGCACACGGAAACGCCGTTTACCTTCCCGCTGGTAAGCGGGCTCAATGGTTGTAGGCAGGGGATATTCCCAGCCCTAGGTAGAAGTGCTGCAGATTGAACCTGGGATGTTTTGTGTGCAAAGCACTAAGCTACAGCCCAACACATCTGAAAGAAAGCTGACTTATACTGAGTCAGACCATTGGTACATCTAGCTTAGTACTGTCAACATTGACTGACAGCGACTCTTCAGGGATCTAGGAAGGAGTGTCTCCCAGAGGCACTTGAAAATGCCAGGGATTGAACCTGGGATCCTCTGCATGCAGAGCAGATGCTCTGCCATTGAGCTATATGTACCGTATTGAGCTCTTTGGAGGTTGCTGAAGATCTTTTTGCCTAAACGTCAGCTACCAAAAATGGCTGCAATTCAGAGTAGTTCTTTTTGTCCCCTGTGAGCAGTTCACTTCATTTGCCGGTGGGATTCCTCATCCTTTTGCTGTACCTAATTAGCACCCACAAAGCAAAATGCATTTCTTTTCTCAAAAGCAGGTGTGAAATATCCTCATCTCCACTCTACATTTTACATTGAAATGCTACACTTAAAACGCTTTCTCTCTCTCTCCAGCTTCTGCAGACGCAGCATATGGAAAAAGAAAACAGGAAATAAATCAGCAGATTATATGGACAGGCAGCAGCACTAAGAAAGAAAAAAATGAAAATCACATTGCTGCAAGGCAGCCTTTGACAACCTGGTGCCTTTCAGATGTTTCAGACTAGTACTCCCATCAGCCCCAGTCAGAAGTTAGTGAAGTCTGTTGTAAAGCTTTCTTTTAAAATCAATGCATATTCCTACAGTATGAAGAATGGTGCTGGGAATTGTAGCTCTGTGAGGGATAGACTACAGTTCCCAGGATTCTCTGGGGGATGACAGGTGCTTCAAATGTATGATGTAAATGTGACGAGCTTTTGAATGCAGAATAGAGTGTTTTGGAACTCATTAATATCTGCATTTGCTGCTATCAAAGCTCAGAGAGGCAGGTGAGCAGCAAAATATGGGACAAAAAAGCAAAGCAAAATCGGTTCATGCAAACAGTGTTTAAGGACAGGAGCCAATACATCAGCCAAACCAAGATGTTTTCAGCTGACTTCTGCTCCAGTTACACATTTAGTAATACAATTGCTCCACCACTTCCTGATCTGATATTCACTTCCTTTTTCCTGCTACATAAAAAAACAACCAAAAAACAAAGCAGCTTAACTATTTGGCATGTCCGTGAGAGTTAAACTTGGAGAGCATAGCAAAACGCTTCTGAAAGGGCAAGCACATAAATTCCTTAGCCTAGATTTATATGACTTATGGCATAAGCACATACATTTCTAGCCCAAAGAAAGTTCCACTGAGCTCAATAAGGCTCCACATAGACTCATAGAATTGTATAGTTGAAAGAGGTCATCTAGTCCAAGCTCCTGCAATGCAGGAATCCTGCCCTCAGCCAATCCCTTGGTGGGCACAAACCACCAGCCTTCTGGTTAACAGTCACATGCACAGACTTGTTATAGCACAGGAGGTATAGGACTGAAGCCCTGAGCTTCCACAGCCATCACCCAACATGAACCACCATTGGCAGGAGCAGCAGCAGGTATCTTCTATGCTTATGATAATACTCAATTCTCTTGTTAATTATGTTGTTTTAAATGTGCATTTTATATTTGACTCCTTTTATTAAATGTTTTCTTTTGAAATGTGTTATTTTTGTTAACTTTACTGTGCTAAATGTGCATTCTGTAACTGACCTCCTTCATAATGTTTTATTTTGAAATCTTTTAGCTTCCTACTAATTATGTTGCTTTGAATGCATAGTTTATATTGGACTTTCTTCAGTAATGTTTTATTCTGGATTATTTGGTTTTTTAATGTGTTGTAAACCGCTTTGAGGGGTTTTTCTTAAAAATACAAAGTGGAATAGAAACAAAATGAATACTACTAATAACAATCTTCTTGTCCGTGGATGGTCCCATGGTAATGTAAATGAAGGCGCTCACAACCTGAGCACTGTAAATAGGAAAAAAAATGATGCTATTATGTTCAGTTTACCTGTTCTGGGATCTGATTTGTTAATCAGGCATTGTGAGCAGAAAGACCAGAGGAGCTGTAAAGTCATTTGTAATTATCTCCTGGCTTAGACCAGCCTGATTTTGTTAGAAACAGCTCCACTGTATATTTGCTCGCAGCAGAAGCACCTTTAGGAATGAAGTCAAACAGGCTTTGTTTTGTAATGTACAGGGAAATTAAGTTCTTAAAATGTCCTATTCTCCCTGCCCACGCAACAAAACAGAGCACAAAGCCAGTTGACCTGAAGATTAGAGATAGGCGAATCTGTCAATTTCAGTTTCTCTGTTTTTAATTTTTCCAGTCTGAAATTCTCCACATTTCCACACCAGCCCCCGTAGTATTTCCTCACTTCCCTTTATCAGCACTTTCTCTTATCTTCAGAGAGATCATTGACTTTCTGCACCTTGTGACAACTTCATTAGAGCTATTTCCTCAACTTTGCTGGAAGACGAGCTCCATCAGGAGCCTCCTTCACCTGAACTGTTTCTATGCCAGCTAGAAAGCTATAAGAGAACAGGTGTCTGAGTTTGCTTCCAACCCACATTTCCCTCCCTGTCCCTTTGTGTGTCTTTTTTTTTTAAGGGACTGTCTTGTTTAAATTGATTGTATGTCAGTCACTAAGTCACTATGAGAGCCTTCATAGCTGAAGAGCAGGGTAGGTATCATTCATGCCAATCTTCCTTGCATCCTTCTGACTGTAGCATATGTAACACTAAAGCCTTTAGAATATATACTAATAATGATGAATATTTATAACTGAGTTAGCACTTCATTTTGTGGATGTGTGTATTACTGAATATGCACAGACATCATGGCTACATCTCAGGAATCCTGAGAAACAAAAGAGGAATTGGCATGCTAGCAGGAACTACAAGGTTTGCAGAAATAGAAACAATTACTTGGGGGTGGGGATTTAAGGGGGCATGGAAATCTCCCAAGCAGTCCAATGAGGACTGTGCATGCTTTAGCACCTACAAAATGCTAAATGTCTGCTTGGAATTGGAAACTAGTGGAGGGGAAATGTAATGGAGTGTCCTGGGAAGTGGATATGACTAGGTGGCTGGCACACTGTACTGGAGCTTTCCACACTGCACCATTCCATCACAAGTCCCACTTATAAGGCGAAATATCTATATAAGGCTTTCAGTTAGAAAATGTTACAGTGAATACTTATTGAAATGTTTTGTCTGGGCTCATTGATCAAAATGTATGGTTTTGGTCCCAAAAAGTTGTCTCTCGCTCTTTTGGGTGCATGTGCATCAACCCACAGGGAGGATAGTGTAATGGAGTCCACTGAAAGAAGACACGGTTGGTTGGTTGGTTGGTTGGTTGGTTGGTTGGTTGGTTGGTTGGTTGGCTGGAACTCTGGACAGGAGCACCCCACACTGCAATATTTGTTCATATGCCCCACTTGTAAGAACACAAGAGCAAACCTGCTGGACCAGACCAAGGCTCCACCTTGTCCAGCACTGGTTTGACAGATGCCTCTTGGAAGTCCACAGACGAGACATGAAGGCAGCAGCCTTCTCCCACCATTTTTTCTCCATCAGTCCCTACCTGCCTCCCCTCAAACTTAGCACCAGTCCAGGTGGTGACCCTGGTGATCAGCTGCCTCCACCTCATTAGTTTCTGTTCTGCCTTTGTAGAACTTGGCAGGATGCAAGAACATTAAAAATAGCTTACTGGATCAGGCCAGTGGCCTATCTACTCCAGCATCCTGTTCTCATACTAGGTGACCAGATGCCTGTGGGGAGCCTGCAAACAGGACACAAGCACAACAGCACTCTGCTCACCTGCGTTTCCCAGCAATTGGTATGAAGAGGCATGCTGCCTCTGAAATTGGAGGTAATACATAACCATTGTAGTCAGAAGCATGGAGGACGAAGGAGAAACTGGAATTAGTTGGCTCTGTTTGTCATTGGCTCTGGCTCCATCTACAGTTGGACTCACTGCTTTCCGCCTTGCCAGTCCCAATGAGCACCAGCCACCACTAAGTGACATGCTGCATCTGAACTAGGTGGTCTATGTAGAAAGAAACGGAACATACAACTCTTGCTGGAATAAATGATTCATCTAGTCCAGGTATGGGAAAGCTTTTGCACTCAGGTATTTTTGAGACTTCAGTTCCCGTCAGCCCCAGAGACTATGGGCAACTGTCAGGTCCAGTGGGAGTTGAATCCAACAAAATATGGAGGGACACAGTTTTCCTTCCCTGATCTAGTCGGTCAATGCATTAGAAGGGCCAGAGCTCAGTAGGAGAGCAGTTGCTTGGCATGTGAAAGGTCCCAGGTTCAACCCCCAGAATTTCCATGTAGGTTTGGGCATATGTCCTGTCTGAAATCCTGGAGAGCTGCTGCCATATCTGTGTCAATAATACTGAACTAAATAGACTCAGTATAAGAGAGCTTCCTATGTCTCTACAACTGCAGCTCTGCAACATACTCTACCTAATGGTACAGAAATATCCTGTTGATCAACTGGATGTTATGTTGATCAACATTCCAACACTCACGTATATAATAATTTCATGGCTTGAAATGACAAAACTTGTCAACCACCTATGTCATGTAAGGCTGTGTGACTGCTCTGGACAGATCCCAAACTGAAGCAGGCCTGAAACATGTCAAGGCATCTCTCAAGCCAGTCACAGCAAAACACTCCCCAAAACAAGACAGCTTATCTTCAAAGTGTTGCAAATCAATGCCATGTAAGGGGACTACCAGGGTGGGGAAAGGGGAATTTGAATTTTGCTCATTAATAGCCAATCACAGTGCTGGAGGGTGGTGAACTGTTACAGGCCTCCGTCTCTCTCTCTCTCTCTCTCTCTCTCTCTCTCTCTCTCTCTCGGAGACATTTACTGTTTTGCAAGTTCTCTTGAATGTCAGCACAAATTTGGTGGGTTTTGTTCAGCTTGTCTTTTGTTAGCCTTTACAGTGGTGCCTCGCAAGACGAAAAGAATCCGTTCCGTGATTCTCTTCGTCTAGCGGTTTTTTCGTCTTGCGAAGCAAGCCCATTGACAGCTTAGCGGATTAGCGCTACAGCGGTCTAGTGGCTTCTAGCGATCAGTTGTTAAGCGGCTTATCAGTGGAACAGCTGTTAAGCGGCTTAGGAAAAGGGGGGGGGGAGCGGAAAAAACCCGTGGGAACTCGCAAGATTTTTTCGTCTTGCGAAGCAACCCCATAGGGAAATTCGTTTTGCGAAGCGCCTCCAAAACGGAAAACCCTTTCGTCTAGCGGGTTTTCCATCTTGCGAGGCGTTCGTCTTGCAGGGCACCACTGTAGTTGATACCAGCATTCTTTCTTACATACCTGTTTGCTTTACAATGCTTTCCCAATCCTAATCTTATTCTAAAAAAAATGAAAACCCCATTTATTGTCTGTATCTTTAGTGTTTGTTACTTAGGCAGTGACACTTCCCTTATGCCCTCCCCCAAAATGGCCCTAGTTTTTAGTTAGGTTTGCATAGGTGTTTTTCGTAGCAGGTGCAAGCCTGGTCCCATAGCCATACAATCCTTTGTGTCTGAGGTTCTCAGGTGGATTGAGGAGGAGTTCTTCCGTTGGGAATGCTGAGGGTGGGGAGCAGCAACAGATATGCTCTCCAGTGCCATCAGGAAATGCTTCCTCTGATGCCCTCACTGTTCCTGTGGTGGTGTTGACACCGTCAGACTGAAGGCAATCTGTGATACTATTCTGACGTGGGGCTGGATCCCACCACTGCTCTCTGCCATTGCTGCAGATGGGCAATGAACAAGGAGAAAGTAACGTTCAAATCCAATTATTAACAAGGCAACCTCATACCAGGTGTCTTCAAGCTGCAGGCAGTTATATGCAAAAAAACGAAGCTACGGCCATTTTACTTTTGAAACACTTTATTTGTGTGGGGAGGGGACAAGCTTTAAAGGTGGCTAGCACATAAAACCCTGGATCTACCTATCTGAAACCCTCTCTGGAGGAGCTACCATGTATTCAAATGTCATGCATTTAGGGGGAGGATTGTGGTCATTTTGGCTTCCGAATGCATGCCTCTCTGAGGACTGAAGATTCGGATCTCCAAATTTTGATTTGGATGTTGGGTGTGAATTGATCCAAACTGAATTGTGTCTTGAATTGAAAGAGGGACAGGGAGCTTGCACAGTGCTAACATCAGAGATGGGGAATCTGGGACCATCCAGATGTTGCTGGACCCCCAGCTCCCATCCACCTCAACCAGCATGGCCAATGGTCAAGAATGCTGGGAGTTCTGGTCCATGACTATCTAGAGGGTGACATGTTGCCCACCCCTACCAAGCAACTCATTGAAATGAATCTGTTTGCAAGACCTAATTATTGGCAGTTACCCTTTTCTTTATTGGCAGTGTCTGTACAGGCAGCAGTGTTGTAGCCGGCCCCAAGAGATATCCAACCAGCAGTGTATGTAGGAGCAGTGATTAGTGAAAGCTTCATTGGTTCAATTTCAGCCTGCTAATAAGCTGTTATAAACAAAGGAGCCCTGTCAGCAGGGATGAGGAGGGAGAGGTGGCAACTGGGGGAGTGAAAGCCCTTTGAAACATTAAAGCAGTCCCAATTTAGCAAACCACTGCCCCCAACAGTTGCTATATCCTCATTTATTTTTATTAAAAGAAGGCTAAATGTGAAGTGAAATATATTACTGCTAAAAGGCTTTAGCAAGTCTGTTCTAGTCATTTCCTAGCATCAACGGTGGGAGCAAAATCCTTGCTCTGCCATCTGGGACAAATGCCCTGGTTGAGATCCATAAGCCAGATGACTATCCCTGTGTATTTCAATGCCATTTTCTTCCTTTACTGTGTAGATAATGCTTTCTGGTGCTTGACTGACTGTGTCAAGGCTTTGTTTTCATGAAAGAAGAAGTAGCTTTGCTGCTTCCATTGATTTCTTTCGGAAAGGTTCAGTTAAGTGAGAGGATGCACAGTAGGGCTTGTGCTACGTTGGAAGCAACTCCTTGCAGCACAGGTCATAACAGAAGGAAAAGGAAAACCCCAAATGCATTGTGAGCTCATCAGATGGAAAGGTGGCCACGAAAGTAGGGCAAGATTAACTGTGGTGGATGTGAGTTTTCCATGATGCATGATGAGCACAAGAGGGGAACAATTATTTCCATTGTCAACAGTGCAAAGTTCTATTTACATTCTTCAATAAATGAATGACAGTTAAACATATTATACTAAGGGAAATCCTCAACTCCCACTCCCCCCACCCCTGCAAAAAAAGAAGTTTGTTTTTAAATTGTTTCCAATGTTTAGCCCTTATTCTCAAACACCTGTCAGTACCAGACACTACAGTAAATGCAGCATCTGTTAAATAGGCAGGAATATATACATTTATATACATATATCTAAAACAGAAATAAGTAACTGCAGTGTTTCATGTGACATTGCAAGACTTTTGTTCCCATTAAGTGTTTAGAGAGGACCAAATTCAGGTGTTAAAATGGTACCACAGGTCCTTACTGGAAGGAGGGATTGAGAAGATGACAGTGACTATGTGATCTGGACATAGTACAACTCAACCCTCTCTCACTGATGTGCTCCTTCCACCCCCAAAAGATGTGGCTTCTAAAGAAAGCAGCTGACCACCACTCTATTTCACAATGCCAGAGACTTCTGCTTTGCACTGCCCCTGCTGAATCATCCAAACTTCCTGGATTTTAATGTGCAAATTCAAGCTAGTCAACGCTTCTCTCTTCAAACTTTGGATTGCCTTTCATCTGTCCATTCCTGCTTAGTGTTCTGGAGAGCTTGAGTTCTTTGCTCATCTACTTGGACATAATCCACTCTTTGTTCTTCTGAGAGGAAAGGTTTCTGCCAAGGTGAAGGAAATGAAACAAACAAACAAACATACATACGTGAGGATGTGCAAAACATGAACACAGCTACAGCTGGGCTTCTGTCAATTCTTCCCCTCCTCTCCAACCTTAGCTGGCATTTCTTTTTTCACCTTGAAGCCAGGGGTGACATCAGCAAGCAAGCATGCCTGTTGTCTTGCTACTGGTTTCAGACATAATTCCCCATCTGCTACCTTGTCACACAGCCCAGAACAGGCCAGGCAGACACAGGAAAGTGCAATACAGTGATATGTTCACCTTGAGATGAAGGGGAAATGGTTTTCCTCTGAGTTAAAGCTCTTGATCAGGCAAGACTGGAGTGGGTTTTGATCCCAGAGAATTGCCTCTAATGCAAGAGTGGGGAATGTTTTTCAGCTCAAGAGGAGCATACCCTTTTGGTGACTTTCTGGGGACCACATGCCAGTGGCAAGCAGGGTCAGAGGCAAAAGTTGGTAGAGCAAGGGATGTGAATTTAATCTTCATATTCGCACCCCTCTTCAACTTCCATGGAGGCAAGCAAGAGGCAGCCAGGCAAAAACATTTAGGGTGTGAAGCAGAGCCAGTGAGGAGTATGTTCTGGGGAGAGTTCCAAAGGCTAGATACAAAGGCCTGGAGGGCCACACTCAGCTCCTGGGCCCAAGATTCCCCACCCTTGATTTAAAGAAGCACTAACAATACTCTGCTCACTTGTGAAAAAAAGGAAGCAGGTATTGGATATTACATGCCACCATTTAATTTTTATTACTGATGTCAGGGAGCGGCAGCAGAAGTTGTTGTGAGCAAGGCCTACCTTTTGTACAGGAGACGGAGAAGCGGAATTAAAATCCAGTGCTAAATAATCAAGGCTGAAGTTCTTTGGCCATTGGAATGCTCCATTGCATGGAGATGTTGCTTGCTCCTATTGAGAATGAACCATGACCATAAGAAAATGAAGAAACAGGCATTGGCAAAACAAATTTAAAAGTTTTGTGTGTGTGTGTGTTACCTATAGACAACAAATTTAAAAGTTTTATGTTTGTGTGTTGCCTTTCCCTCATGTTCTACAGCAGGGGCAGGAAGCCTTCAGCCCACAAATCATATTGGTTCACCACGTTTTCCAATTTGGTTTACTAGGGCTGATGGGCAGGCTTGATTGCTGCAGAAAGTAGATTACCCACTAACTGATAGGTGAGGAGGGGATTCAAGCTTGCTCAGTTTGGCTGTCCATGCCAAATTCCTTAAAGGGTTGATTGCTGAAGAAAGGACTGAACCCTCAGCCCATCAGCTGATGCACAAGTTGTTCATTCCTGCTTAGCCTCTACCTCCCGCCACCCCCAGTAGCCAACTTTGACAGGTGGGTGGTTCCATCCACTTGTCACAGGTATATTGTGCAGATGGGAATTAAAGAACTGGCCCATTGGGCGAGAAAGGTTCTCCACCCCTGCACTACAACCATGATCATGCTTTAGCAAGAGAGGCAGCTTCCATATTATTTCAACATCTCTACGGCTCCCAATCCTTCTCGTCCCGGCTCTCACCAGGCCATTTAAGGCACCTCTGTTGTTCAAGGGAAACATTTGCATAGACTGCAGTCTTGGCCAACCTGGTGCTCCCCAGAAGTTTTGAACTATGGGGTTCTGCTAGGAGGTATGCCCCTTGCAAATGATCTGGAGGGTGCCAGGCCGGGGAAGGCTAACCTTGTACAATGCAAAAAGATAACAAAATGTTAGGAACATAGGAAGCTGCCTTATACCAAGTCAGATCACTGGCCCTTGTACCTCAGTGTTTCCTACATTGAGGGTAGCCAGTGCGCTGTCCTCCAGATACTGTCAGAATGCAACTCCAATCAACCACAGCCAGCATGGTCAATTGCCAGGGATAATGGGAGTTGTAGTCCAGCAACACCTGGAGGGCATTACATTGGCTACCCCTGTTTTGCCCTCACTGGCAGTGGCTATCCAGGGTTTCTGGTAGTCTTTCCCAACACTGCTTGGAGATAGTAAGGACAGAATGTAGCCCCACAGCATGTAAAGCAGTTACTTTTATTACTGTGCTACAATCCTTCCTTGTAGTGTTTGGGCTCAGAACATACCATATACAGAGACAGACCACTGGTCTATCTAGTTTAGTACGTCTGCACCACTATTCCCCAACCTGGTCCGCTTGTTATACTACAGCTCCCAGCATACTTTATGACTGACCGTGCAGGAGCCATAGTCCAAATCATCTGGGTGGCACCAGGTTGGGGAAAGGTTATCTACACTTACTGGCAATGACTTTCCAGGGTTTCAGGCAGCATCTCTTTTCCAGCCCTAGCTGGAAATACAGGAATAAGACATGGGATCTCTTGTACATAAAACACTAGCTCAACCATCAAGCTACAATCTTTCCCCAACATATCTCCCTGGAGTTTTGTACGCTCTTAAGGGGTTCCATAAATGCTCTTGTCTAAAAATGGTAGGGAAAATTTTGAGGTTCTCTCTTTGCCTCCAGCAAATCACCATGTATATGTTTGAGATTGCTTGGAGATGTGCCACCAACACTTGTGGGAACAACGGAGATCTGTAGGAATGGGAAAAAGGCTTCCCTTATCACTGTGTCAATTGGCCCTTGTGTGCCTGCACTAAATTTCTTCAGTAGGGCAAAGGGGAGCCCCTGCCACATGTTTGGCTGAAAAATTTGACTTCTCTGAGCCTTTCCGCTCACATGATTTGTCAAAGGAGAGTTGCATGAAAATGATTACCATTTGAATGTAACTTTCTTCTTCCTCTCCGGAAACTGAACTGGCAAATACTCTCGCTGAATTAATGCAGTCTCTTTCTGGAGAGATAAAGCTTGTTCGATTGCTAGTGCAGGAGGAGGAGGAGGGTGGGGGAAACCCAAAACACAAACAAAAGAGAAGTCAAAGAAGAGTTTTCACAGATGCTCTGAAACCAAGCCAAAACCTGACGTTGCCCAGTGTGGGGAATAAGCCCGCCCAAAGCCCAGCAACACTACAGAGGTTACGTTAGCTAACAAAGGAGGTTACAATCTCATCAGTGTCCTCTTGGGAAATTAGTCATTTCTGCAATCGAATTTGACAGTAAAAATGGCCGCCATGGCATTATGGGAAAGCTGCAGACATCAAAGAATGGTCAAGGAAGGAGCATAAACAGAGGCAAAGGTCGATCACATCAGGGGCCTAAGCACTTGTCTTGCTGTATGGCTAGCAACAGTTTTGGAGGCAGAAACAAATTAATTAGCTACTGCAACTATATGCAGAGGAACTGCAACCACCGTGAATCATCTGCAAAAAGATTTGTTATTTGCACATGGGAAATGTCTGCTACTCAGTCCTCTTACAAAGTAAAAAAAGCTGCCAAATCCATTGCCAGATATGTCTGTGTAATGTTTTTCAAACCAACCACAAGTTCTCAAGACATGATCTCAAGAGGAAAGCTGGCAAGCTAGATATTTCCAGTGTTCATCAATGAACTTTATCCTTTTATTCACTGTCCCATCTTTTTACCAACTTCAGGGGCAAGCACCCCCTGGTTTTATCAGGTAAATGCAAATGGAAGCATCTTACAAAGCTGGTTCAGGGCTCTAGAACAGATCTTCAAGTGTGCAAAAGTAGTGCTTTGTTACGTATCTTTAGGCATCCAACAAAAACATTCATCTTCTCCCATGCCTTTCATTAAACAAACTATGGCCTTTTAAACTGGGTTGGTGGGTGGGGTATTATTATTGTTTATTACTATGGTATGTATTTTTGTGTTTTTATATTGCAAACTGCCCTTTCATCCTCAGATAGAAATAACAGTACAGTGGTACCTCAGGTTACATGCGCTTCAGGTTACAGACTCCGCTAACCCAGAAATATTACCTTGGATTACAAAATTTGCTTCAGGATGAGAACAGAAATTGTGCAGCGGCGGCGCAACGGCAGCAGCAGCAGGCCCCATTAACTAAAGTGGTGCTTCAGGTTAAAGACAGTTTCAGGTTAAGAACAGACCTCCAGAACGAATTAAGTTCTTAACCCGAGGTACCACTGTATAGAAACAACAACAACAATAACGCTTTCCTAGTTTGAACTACAACTCCCATCATCCCTAACAATTGACCACGGTGGCTGGAGGTGATGGACTTTGCACTACATCAACATCTGAAGGGCACCACACTGGTTACCCCTCCTCTGGTAGACCAGTAGTAGGTACTGAGGAACAGATCAACGCAGTGGGTATGATGTTACAATATCAGTATGATGTGCCACCATCCACAGCTAAATGGCTACTAAATGGTCAAGAAAGAAGGCGTGAAGAGAGAGATTGCATACTCACAAGCAGAACTGGAGCAGAAGCCATCTCAGGGTAAACTAGACCAGCCCTCCAGACATTCTGGACTACAATTCCCATCAGCACTTGCACAAACAGCCAATGGTCAGAGATTATGAGAACTGTAGCCCAAAATTTCTGGAGGGTAACAAGTTGGGGAAGGCTGAACATCCCAAAAGCAGATGGTGAAAAGTCTATGGAGGACTTGATTTTTTAATTGAAAAGCAGGTGCCATGAAGAATCAGCTGGAGCACAGGTATGGAGGAGGGGAAGGGATTCTTAACCCTTTCTCCTCTCACCTTCTGTCCATCTAGAATTATGTTCCTGATATTACTTCTCTCCCCAGTGTTTTGCCCCATGGTATGAAAGCAGAACATTTCTCAGAAAGTAATGTCTGAGATATTTAGGCTCAGTTAATACTGATAGAAATATATATTCCTGTGTTTTACACATAAACACACTATTTATTTATTTATTTATTTATTTATTTATTTATTTATGTGTATGTATGTATGTATGTATGTGCGAGAATGAAGAAAATAGGCTGGGGAGAAGAAGTGGAAGGAACAGGTAACAAACTTACTGCTTCTTACAACAATACTGAAATATACTGAATTAACTCTGTAGCTGCAACCAAAATTCTCAAATGGCTGCTGAAACAAGCAAGGCCTTTTTAACTAAATAGGCTTCTCCCATTGTGGGCAGAGCTAACCACCCTGGCTGAGATAAACCTCCACTTAAATACTCAGTTATGAGTTATCTGTTGCTGAAGCAACATTCACAACGGATGCCAGTTACTGCTGTTGCATTCAGGTCCTGCTTATGGGCTTCCCATAACATCCTGTAAGAACACGATGTTGAACTCTGGCCTGACCTCTTTGTATGCGCTAATACAATTTGCTCTAGCTGGAGTTTCACATGGAGCCATCCATTCCAATCCTGCATTGCCTCAACTAACGCTGCTTGCAGGAACCTGACCTCTTTTTCCATGAACCCCCTACTTTAGCCAGAATGCTCTTTCCATTGGAGTCATCCGCTGGAGCAGAACAGTTGTGAAGATAGAATAACTACATATCCACCTAATCTGGTTTACTAAGGAAACTCCCTGGGGTGCCAGGAGAAAGGCAGGAACCCCTCAAGGTAGGGATAGCCAATGTAGTGATCACCAGATATTAGGAATATAGGAAACTACCTTATACCAAATTTGAATGTTGGTCCATCTAGTTCAATACTGCCTACAATGACTGACAGGATTCTGCCCTAGTCCTACCTGGAGCTTCCAGGTTTTGGAACTTAGACCTTCTGCATGCAAAGCAGATGCTCTAAAACTGAGCTATGGCCCTTCCCCGATTTTGTTGTATTCAAACTCCCTTTAGTCCAAGTCAGCATGGCCAAAGGTCCAGGGTGATGGCAGCTGCAGTGCAACAATATCTGGAGGGCACTGCGTTGGTTATTCCTGCTCCAAAGATCACCACTGAACTTGCAAAGACATGTGCTGTCTTAAAGCAAGAATGATGCAAATCTCTCTGTTTAATTGAAGCCAATTTAATTTTCGGAAGAAAGAAAAACATTTTCTTGTCTTCTTAAAAAGCAGGGATGAGATCCACAGAATTTGTATTGAAAGTTTGTTTAGAAACTTTGCTTACAGTCTCCCTGTGGAATGAGACAATATATAAATAATTTTCCTGTAAGGAATGCTAATGTTTAAAAGAAACGTCATTAAAACTAAACAAGGTTGGGTCAACACTACATGTGAAGCACAATTTATTTGCCCATAACTCACAAAAACAGTGCAACCGAATCAGTGTATCAAATGATGTTTGCTTTGGGCTGATGTTTGTTCAACATTCACAGCTACACTACACTTGATCTTAGAAATGTCATCTTCAAGCAATAGTCAAGTCAGCTTCCTATTTATTTTTTATATTGCTAACCTTAGCATAAAATGCAAAAAGTGCAAATTTTCAGAGCAAGGATTGATTTTTCTAAAAAACTGAAATTATAAAATAGATTTTAAGAATCTATATAGGATTTTAAATATCAAGTTCCACTAAGACTTAAACAAACCTGGTTTAAAATGTTATCTGAACATCATACAAACATATTATAATTTACACACATAATAATGGCCCTTCATCAAACATAGTCTGCTTTTCTATGCAAAAAATGCTCTATTCAAAATTCTATGAACAAGAGCAAAAATATGTAATAATAATAATAATTTATTATTTGTACCCCGCCCATCTGGCTGGGTTTCCCCAGCCACTCTGGGCGGCTTCCATAGAAACCAGAAAACACTAAAATATCATACATTAAAAACTTCCCTGAACAGGGCTGCCTTAAGATGTCTTCTGAATGTCAAGTAGTTGTTTATCGTTTTGACATCTGATAGGAGGGCGTTCCACAGGGCGGGCGCCACTACCGAAAAGGCCCTCTGCCTGGTTCCCTACAGCTTTGCTTCTCGCAATGAGGGAACCGCCAGAAGGCCCTCGGCACTGGACCTCAGCGTCCGGGCAGAACGATGGGGGTGGAGACGCTTCTTCAGGTATACTGGGCCGAGGCCGTTTAGGGCTTTAAAGGTCAACACCAACACTTTGAATTGTGCTCGGAAACGTACTGGGAGCCAATGTAGGTCTTTCAAGACCGGTGTTATGTGGTCTCGGCGGCCGCCCCCAGTCACCAGTCTAGCTGCCACATTCTGGATTAGCTGTAGTTTCCGAGTCACCTTCAAAGGTAGCCCCACGTAGAGCGCATTGCACTAGTCCAAGCAGGAGATAACTAGAGCCTGCACCACTCTGGCGAGACAGTCCGCGGGCAGGTAGGGTCTCAGCCTGCGTACCAGGTGGAGTTGGTAGACAGCTGCCCTGGATACAGAATTGACCTGTGCCTCCATGGACAGCTGTGAGTCCAAAATGACTCCCAGGCTACGCACCTGGTCCTTCAGGGGCACAGTTACCCTATTCAGGACCAGGGAGTCCTCCACACCAGCCCGCCCCCTGTCCCCCAAAAACGGTACTTCTGTCTTGTCAGGATTCAGCTTCAATCCATTAGCCGCCATCCATCCTCCAACCGCCTCCAGGCACTCACACAGGACTTGTAGTTTTTGACTTGAGGTTGAGCATTATAATGACACAATAGGCCATATATTGCATATGTTGCTGTGTACATCATGAATATTTGGAGTTTGTCCACTAAACAGCATGCAAATTACTTTCCATGTCACAGGGAAACACCTTTCTTCCCAACTCTACCACTACCCTTTCCTTCTAGAAAGTTTATCTTCAAGTGAATTATCTTACACCTATGCCTTACATGGGTTTAGCAACAGAAATGATTGTTTCAGTTGCTTCCCTAAGCAGATGTGTGCATCAGGCACACAGACTAGGAACTTTGCTACATTGGCAAAGAAGAAGTGCTTTAGATGCGGTTTATGCATTCTAATACTGTGACACCAGATGGCGCTGTGGAGTTCCATTTTTACCAACCCAATTTCTCTTACAAAATTTGCAACTCGTTTAACTGAAAACACTTCTTTGATGTGTCTAGATCCAGCCTAGGTGGAATTTATGCTCCAGGATTGTATACTGGCTCTATTTAGTTGCAAATAATACATGCTGTGTTTGTTACTAGTACGGAAGCTTGTGGAGGCAGTATGTTAGAAATATAAAAGGCAGATAAACATTGGCCGTTTAAACTTGCTCTCCTTCTCTGCAAGTAAAACCACAGCTTAAGTGAATTATAGTAACATTGTTTGGGTATAAATCAGGTGTGGTGATGTCCTTTCTGGCCTCAAGACCAAAACTTAATGTGAGATTTGATGTGGCAGAAGAAGAAGAAGAAAATTTTCTTTTCTTTTTCAGTACATTATTCTGAAATAGTAGCTGAATAATAACAATGTCACATGGCAGTATGCAATGCAACAAAACAAAACAAAACAGAAAACCAAAGGGAGCAACTATGCCACCAGAAAAAGTTAAGTGTGAAAAACCCTATATGCCCTTTGACTTGGTATGCCTCTTCAAACATATTATGACATTATAGTTAAAAAATGTATTCTGTGTGTACTTATTTTGACTTACCTCTGCTTTGTGATGTGTGTATTAGGCATGAGTGTATGTGCGAGACCTGTTTGGTGAAAGAGCAGTAAGCTGTTCATTCATGAACCATACAGCACAGCAAGATACTAGGTAAATGCCCCCCATACTGAGATCCAGGGATACTATTTTAATAGTTCCTCCAACCATCTGCCAAGACCAATCTCCTAAAAAAATTGTTGGGGCAGGTTTCACACCCACTTACTAAGGCACAGTCCACGTCCTGGTTAAGGCAGCATGTTCTCGGATGGTGGAAAGGTTTCGCAGGTCCAGCGGAGGTGGTCGGACTGAAGATTTAAAGAGAGAAGACTTCTTACTGCCACAGAGCTGGCCAAGGACAGGGGCAGATCCGGTTGTAAACTTGCTGTGTGGGTAGCCGGTTACTTAACAGGATGGAAGCAGTTCCAAGAAAGGAAGTTTATGACATCAGGGGGCTCATACTGTGGACCCAGGTAGCAGAGCTTCCTTAATTTCTTTAGAGAGCCACAGTGGTGTAGTGGTTAGAGTGTTGGACCAGGACCTTGGAGGCCAGGGTTCAAATCCCCACTTGCCATGAAGCTCACTGGGTGATCAATCACTGCCACTAAGACTAACCTACCCGACATGGTTGTTGTAGGGATTGAGGAGGGTGAGAACTATGTTCTCCTTTAAAGAAAAGGTGGGATATAAGGTGGGATATAAATGCAATAAAATAAATATTCTTGCTACTCCAAAGTAGCTCACAGGCCGCAGGAGTTACTGGTCTGATCTTTCCAGGGTAACAGCACCACCCTTTTAATGATCAGGGAAGGTACTGCAATCTCATCAACACAAGCCAGGTCTGGTGATTTGAGGCGACCAGTGGGGACCTGGCTGGCTCTAAATAACTGTTGCTCCAGGCTTGGTCTAAGCATCTTGTTCACCAAGTAGCAATGAAGCCCCTCCATCTCTTCCCATCTGCAACCTGACCAACAGCCCATCCACAACCACATCTCCTGCCTCTAGTCCTTTTCCTCAACCATCTCATCTACCTCTGCATATTTATATTAACATAGTTCTGGCCTGCACTCCTGCAGGCCAGATTTTGCACAGTTCAGATACCAGTTTAGTTCCTCTGGAAAGCCAGGCCAACCTCCTGGCTTTCCAACTCCACTACTAGGACTGCAGTCCCAAAGACACCTACTTCTTGAGTGACTTCTTGAGTGACTTCTGAGAAGCCTGTAGATAACAAGTGACCCACCCAATGAACGTTGTATTTGCTCAAACGTCAGCTGTTTGTTCTGTCCTTTGCAAGGCCACCTCCAAGTTTGAGCAAATCAAATTAATCATAGGGGCCTCTGGTGGGGGTCCCTCATATACTAGTGGGTCCTCAGCCCTGGGCTTACCTCAGGGTTGTGAAACTGGATCTGGGCAGCAGATCACGTCCCCACTCCTCTGTGGGCCAGTCATCTGCCAATCTCCTGTCATCACCATGACAGCAGGTGGCCCATTTTCACATGGATCGTTTGAAATCAAACCAAGAGGGCACAGCCACAACCTGGAAAGCTTCATCAATCCCCACAAGGGTTTGCAGGTGTCATCAAATCTGATTGGCAGCACAAGCAAACCCCCATTCAGCCCAGTCCAACTTTTACTTGCTTCACACCACTCACACCAGAATTGGAAGCAGAATGCCAGTGAAGGCACTGTGGAAAACTAAAATGGGAGCTTGCAGACCTAGCCACTGTATTCTGGACATGCCCCTAGGCTGAATTTGTCCTGGACTTGTTCACTGTCCCCGATATCCACTTGCTGGACTCATCAAATCAACTCCCGAAACTCCCAAGATAAACACATAGAGGTGCTCGAAAAACAGCTTGCGGAAAGACAAGCTCACATTTCCGACGAGGCTTGAGATCCCGGTTGACCGGAGGTGGTTCCAGGTCTGTGGGGAGCTCGGGCAGAGGGCTGGAGATTTTTTCTATGCTGGCTGCAGAGCGGATAAATGTAGCTGAGCCTGGACTCATGGGAATGTAGCCGTCAGGTGTGCAGTCAGATCCCGGGATCGGTGGGGAGATGCTGGGGTGCATTGGCACGTAACTGTCCTCGGAACTATTTGATGTGCTGGAGTAGAGAGGGCTAAAACGACTTGGCTTCAGAAATAAGCACAGGGAAAGGGAAAGGGAAAGTTGGTTAACAGAAGGGTTCCAAATCAGAAATCAGGTGCCAAACCTTGGACCTATCCATCCACTCTCCCCTTTGCCCAGGATTCTCTCAGGTTCAGCCTCCTGACTAGCCTGGAGTCCTGCATCAGGAGTGAGGAGCCTGGGAGCTAAATGCAACCTTCCAGGCCTCTCTTGTATGGCCCTCATGAACAGACCCCATTTCCTGTGTGCATACCCCATTTAGCTCTGGGTTAAATTCCACCCTAATATTTTTTCAAGTCTGAAAAACGGCATACTGGAAGTTTGGATTTCTTGGGCTAACTAGGAGGAAGATGACTCACTAATAACTGTATTAGTATTATTATTGTGATGTCTTTTGTTGTTTTGTATATAATTTAAAAAATTAAAAAAAATGTCCAGTAGCAGCACCTTAGAGACCAACTAAGTTTGTTCTGGGTATAAGCTTTCATATGCATGCACACTTCTTATACCCAGAACAAACTTAGTTGGTCTCTAAGGTGCTGCTACTGGACAATTTTTTTAAATTTTATTTTGACTGTGTCAGACCAACACAGCTACCTACCTGAATCATGTATATAATCCTGAATCATGTATATAATTTGCTTTTGTGGTTTTTAGCTGCCTTACTAATGTACCATATTTAGGCAAATGCCATCGCATCTAATGCGCACCTCAGTTTTCAAAACCTTGAAACCAGAAAAGTATTTGCTGGCACCATCAAATCTAATGCGCACCCTAATTTTCAGAAAGTAATTTGGACAGAAAACGGTGCATATTACATTCGAGTAAATATGGTACATTGTTTAAATATATTTAATTTATTACGTTACTTTAGAACAACATACAGAGGAAGCTGCCTTATTGGTCCATCTTGCTTGGTATCCTCTACACTGACTGGCAGAAGCTCTCCAAGGTTTCAGACGAGGATCTCTCTCAACTCCACCTGCAGATGCCGGGGATTGAACCTGCATGCAAAGCAGATGCTTAACCACCGAGCTACATCCCTTCCATTCATACTTAAAGTGTGGAATTATTGTGATCATTATTACAATAAACTTGGTATTAATACTGTTTCATTCTGAATGTGGAATTGGCATTGTATATCTTACATCGATTCCTTTTTGTTGGTATTTGTAAACTGCCCAGAGACCTCTTTTGAAATGTGGAATGGAAAACGAATTAACACATAAATATTATGGACAGTTGGGGCTTCCAACAAAATGTTGCAACATGGAGGGCTCTTGTTTTGTATTCTACGCCTAGTCCTTCTTTCTGGACACTCCATTCCTGTCCTCTCATTGTGTGAGTCCAATTCAGATTGGGGTTATATCTATCAATCAATCAATCAATCAATCAATCAATCACCATATGTTTTTGTTGAACTACAACTCCCATAATCCTGACAGTTTAGCTAATGGCCAGGCATGATGGGACTTGTAGTCCAACCACATCTGGGGTCCGAAGGCTGAAGAACCTTGGTTTAGCTTTTACCATGTCAGTATGTATGTATGTATGTATGTATGTATGTATGTATGTAATGGAGCAATTCCTTCTCTCTCTCTCTCTCTCTCTCTCTCTCTCTCTCTCTCTCATTATCTTTGATTTGAATTTGCAACATTTTGACTGCACCATCCTTGGCAGAAACAGACAGTGGAAGGAGGACAGAGCCCTTGATATATCCTCAGCCTTATTTCATATTTTTCAATTGTAAACCACCCTCTGATCCTTGCATGAAGGGATAATTAATTGATTAATTAATTAATTAAATTATCAGCGGAAGAGCACTTGCTTTGCATGCAAAAGGCAGCAGGTTCGGTCTCCAGACATCACTGAGAAAGTATGAAACCCTGGAGAGCCACTGCCACCATACTGAGAAATAAGGCCCATTTGGTCCAATGGGGCTTACTCCCAGGTAAGTGGGCACAGAGTTGCAACCTAAACCTGTGTTTCCCAAACTTGGTTCTCCAGCTTTTGGACTACAACTCCCATCATCCATAGCTAGCCAGACCAGTGGTCAAGGATGATGGGAATTGTATAGGGCTGCCATAGGTTTGGAATTTCCTGGACATAGCCGAGATTTGTCCATCGAAAATAGTGTTCGGGTGAAATTTATGAAAAGCAACTGAAATGTCTGGGAAATCCCAGGCATTATGGCAGCCTATATAGGAAGTTTTGATTTTTTGGCGATTTTCCTAAAAAATAGGGAGGAAGAACTTAATT
This sequence comes from Podarcis gaigeae, assembly GCF_964106915.1. Taxonomy (NCBI): domain Eukaryota; kingdom Metazoa; phylum Chordata; class Lepidosauria; order Squamata; family Lacertidae; genus Podarcis; species Podarcis gaigeae. The sequence goes on along the minus strand of NC_139691.1, from coordinate 26,365,428 downwards.
CTTTTTTTGGAGCTCAACTTTTGTGTCCGGATGTTCACTTTTTGAAATATGGCAACCATAGAATTGTAGTCCAAAAACAGTTGGGAGATCCAAGTTTGGGAAACCTTGGCCTAAACATATGAAAAAATGATAACTGTTATTTTGTTACATTGGATTGGGTAACCATTTATTATATATTGATCAGACAGCATAGGCTGGTTAATTTCTTGTTAATGTTCACTTCTAAAACCATGCTAAATAAGGGGGTGTGTGTGTGTGTGTGTGTGTGTGTGTGTGTGTGTAAGACAGTACTGCACTTACCAAATTCAAGCTAAGCCTCTTATCCCTGCGTCTTAGGGAATTTCCTTCCAAGTCAGCTGCAAATCAAAAAAAGAAAAAAGAAAACCCATAGCAATTTAATTAGCTGTTCAACAAAAGGTAGGTCTTAGAGGATACAATCCTAGCCTGTTGTGTGCAGTTTGAAGGTTCTGCTTTTACCTGCTCGCTATGTGAAAATGTACTTAGCCAAACATAAATAATTATGCCCAAACCTCACTATACACACCAGATTCAGATATCCAAACATCCAAAGTTTGTCCATTTCATTACCTGTTTGTGCTAAGCTGGTTGGTGACAGCCTTTTCCAGGCAGAAATCATGCAGGGAAGAAGAGAGCGAGATCAGACAAATCAAAGAGGAGGAGAGATTGAACAAATCCACTGACTTCCACTCTCTCCTGTTGTTCCGTCTTTTGCAAAGTCAGATCGAAAGCATCTCTGGGCAGAGATCCCTTTTTTGCTTGGTTTACTCTGGAGGGGAGTGTGTCACACAGCCCCCTGTGTGTGCTGAAAGGTGATATGGAAGGGCCTGTGAGGCTGTATGGGCAGGCCCTGTTCCATGCCACAGTCTCTAGCACTCAAACTACATCAGAAGGAGTTCCACTTGCATACAGTGGTGCCTCGCAAGACGAAAAGAATCCGTTCCGCGAGTCTCTTCGTCTTGCGGTTTTTTTGTCTTGCAAAGCAGGATCAGCTTTAAGCGGCTTAGCGGCTTAGCTGATAAGCGGCTTAGCAGCTTGGGAAAAAGGGGGGGAAAGGGAAAAAACCCTGCAGGAACTCGCAAGACATTTTCGTCTTGCGAAGCAAGCCCATAGGAAATTTGTTTTGCGAAGCACCTCCAAAACGGAAAACCCTTTCGTCTAGCGGATTTTCCGTCTTGCGAGGCATTCGTCTTGCGGGGCACCACTGTACTAGTGAGAGCATGGAGGGTTCTCCATTGTGAGGTGGGACATTGATGCCACACACAATATGTGCCCTGGACATTGTTGGATGTAGAAATTAACAGCAGTAACTGGGGCCAGAGGGGAGCAAGGTTGGGCATTTGCCAGGGCCTCCTAGAGCAAAATGGGGCCCCACTGCCCACACAGTGTTACCCATTCTACTTTGCACAAAGGATCCAAGAAGATCAGCCAAAGAGAATTTTCGAATTGCATGTCCAGTTCTTCTAGTTTAAGGGAAAGGGACCCCTGACCATTAGGTCCAGTCGTGGCCAACTCTGGGGTTGTGGCGCTCATCTCGCTTTATTGGCCGAGGGAGCTGGCGTACATCTTCCGGGTCATGTGGTCAGCATTACTAAGCAGCTTCTGGCGAACCAGAGCAGCGCAAGGAAACGCCGTTTACCTTTCCGCTGGAGCACTTTGATGTGCTTTCGAACTGCTAGGTTGGCAGGAGCTGGGACCAAGCAACGGGAGCTCACCCCGTCACAGTGATTCGAACCGCCGACCTTCTGATCAGCAAGCCCTAGGCTCTGTGGTTTAACCCACAGTGCCACCCGTGTCCCCTCTTCCAGGTTAGGGTGGTCAAAATCCTGGAGCCAACACAGATCAGAGCTGCAATGTAGTCAGCTAATGAGTTAAACTGCAAGTCAATTAATAAGTAAACTAATAGACAAAAGAATAAAATTGTGGGTTACCCGTCTGGAAAAGCTCTTTAAGAATATGCTGTGTGTGTGTGCACATGTCTGTGTGTTTACGTGTAAAGTAGCACACATGCTTTTAGAAAGTCTGCTTCCCCGGCAACTCAAGGCTGTTAGTGAGAATAACACTTCCAGTGATGGGTGTTTCTCTCAAAAGCTTCCAAGAACTGCACAGGACACTGATAAAATGAGCTGGTAAAAACATTCTTCAGAATTATCTGAAGGTGTGCAGAGGGCCTCTCTTCAAGGCAGAAAGACGAGATACACAGTTGTTAATAAATTAAAACAAAATAGGTTCCATACAATGCAATGTGCATATTAAAAAGCAACAGGAGTAGTAGCAGCAGTTTGTGGCTGCCAGTTTGTTTCTGGGCCCAATTCAATATCCTCACGCTAGTATTTAAAGCCCTAAACAACTTAGGCCCCAAACATCTGAGAGACCCCCTCCTTCTACTACAGGCCATTGTAGGATGTTGAGATCAGCTCAGGGGGCCCTCTGGGTAGTTCTGCCATTCTCAGAAGTTCAGGGTGGTAGCAGCTTGGGAGAGCAAATTGTCTGTGACTGCCCCTAATTTGTGGCATTCCCTCCTTAAATAGGTGTTTCTGGCACCTTCACTATATAGCTGTTGGCGAATACAGAAGCCGCACATCTTTATTCTGGCCTTTGACACCAGAGAAGAATGTTTTCAAGAGCCACCCTATTCCTGTGACTGTCATTTGTTTTAACAGCTTTTAACACTGACAGCAGCCACAAAATTAAAAGACGCCTGCTTATTGGGAGAAAAGCAATGACAAACCTTTGTTGGCAGAGACATCACCTTGCCAACAAAGGTCCGTATAGTAAAAGCTATGGTTTTCCCAGTAGTGATGTATGGAAGTGAGAGCTGGACCATAAAGAAGGCTGATCGCCGAAGAATTGATGCTTTTGAATTATGGTGCTGGAGGAGACTCTTGAAGAGTCCCATGGACTGCAAGAAGATGAAACCTATCCATTCTTAAGGAAATCAGCCCTGAGTGCTCACTGGAAGGACAGATCCTGAAGCTGAGGCTCCAATACTTTGGCCACCTCATGAGAAGAGAAGACTCCCTGGAAAAAACCCTGGTGCTGGGAAAGATGGAGGGCACAAGGAGAAGGGGACGACAGAGGATGAGATGGTTGGACAGTGTTCTCGAAGCTACCAGCATGAGTTTGACCAAACTGCGGGAGGCAGTGGAAGACAGGAGTTCCTGGCGTGCTCTGGTCCATGGGGTCACGAAGAGTAGGACACGACTAAACAACAAACAACACTGATTTTTAATTTATTATAACCCTCACTTGGATCTGCTGGTGAAGGGCAGGGTAAGGAGGAGGAGGACGAGGAGGACTTCACTTACTCTTCCTTTCAAAATGTGAATGGCCATACTAATTAAAATGTTCCTATGGTCAATTGTCTTGTCCAGCTTTTGCCTCCCTCATATTTTCCAGATGTTTCAGATTACAGCTCATAGGAACCAGTACAGCCTCCTTATTCTGCCGTTTCAACTTGGTTATCAGTCTTCTTTACTTAAGCACAGGGAGTGTGTTCATTCAACAGAATGTTCATTTCCTCACTTATTTAAGATAAAACACTCACACAATCTCAGTTTTTCCAAAGTTAAAAAACTGTTCTGGAGTGGCCCTGTGACAGACATCACAGGGAGCAAACCAATCAATATGGCTTACGGTCAGTTACAGCTGCAAGCTTATTTCATTTATCTGAGACATTTGTACCCCCAACCATTTCAATAAAATTCCAAGGTTAGCTTACAAAATGTAAATGCAGTTTGAAAAGGTACAAACAATGTAAAACAACAACAACCAGAATAAGGATAGTAACATCACCAAGAGCAGCATAAAATACAAACACACAACCCTCCCTTCAAAACCAGCAAAAATGAAAGACATCAAAACAATAATCAGCACCAGAAAAATTAATCAGTCTTCCTTTACTAAGCACTATAGCAGCAGTAGGTCCTAACTCACTAGTTGAAGACCAGTGCTACGGATAGGGATTGGGGTGGGGAGGATTTAGTTCAATCTGCATTTAAAGCCGAATTTATCAAATTCAGAGTTTCCAGAGCAATAGGAGAACCAAAACTAAGCCACCCTTCAAAATCTGAACTTCTCCCATGTTTGCAATGTGATGCAGTTCTCCAACCAAACAACGTTAAGGGCAACTGTATGTAAAAATGATAGTATTCATCAAAATAACATACAAAAATGCATTAGGATAAGAGAAATTGCTTCCAAAAATGTGCACATCAGTCAAAAATGCAGGCAAAAATGCGTTTTTTAGGATAAATATGTACCTAAACGCTGAAGAATTTTCAGGAGGATTTTTTTGACAGCAACAACAACAAAAATTCATGAGTTGCTACAGAAACATGGAGAACTGAATTTAAGATGGGAAAAACAAGAAACCTAGAGAACTCAAACTGATAATTCCTTCCATTCCCAGCTATGGAGTAAGGGTGGAAATTATACAAACCAGGGACGGTCAAATGAGCTCAGGAAGGCCAACTCTTAACAGACAAGACCATTCACATCCTTACCTCTCCAACTTCTCATGCTGTCCAATCCAGACAAGGAGATTCTCCTTGGCACCAATGCCCCTTGAGCACACGAGATCCCAACGTGTCCATTCTGAAGGACCCCACTGGATGGCTCTTCAGCCCGTTTGTCTGTGAAGTGGGTTGGCTTAGGAGGCCTTGGTGGTGGTGTATTGCCCAGAACATCAAGTTCAGTAATGCCATAGGAAAGAGCACTCGGGCTTTTATCAACCATTAAGGTTGGTGTCAAGGGAGGTCCTGAAAGTGGGGAGGAAGAGGAGAAATCACTAGAAGGGGGACCGCTTGAATCTGCATTCTTGAGAAGAGCACCATGACCCATTGCCTGGGGCATCTCTTGCAGCAGGATGCCAGAAGGCTGTAGATAAAGTGAGGGCTGAGATGCCACAAAGTCAACAAAGACATCGTCTGATGAAGTCTGCTCCAGGGATCGGTCAGAATTGGACCAGCTGTGGCACCTGAAAGGAAAAGAAAAGAAAAATAGTATAGGTGTTACTTATGTTGCAGAACATAGGAACAGTGGTGGCCAGTACCCATTGGTCACTGGTAAGGTGGAAGGAAGGAAGAGCAGCAACAATCAACGAAAAGCAAAGCCACTCCGTGACTGGTTGAAAGTAAGAATGCAGTCAGCTGGGTGTAGGTTGGGTGACGGTAAACTGAGATTGGTGAGGCAGTGCCCTATTTTCCCTACCATGGGATAGGAAGTTGCCTTACCTAGCTCAGTACTGCCTCATTATATAGTTTCCATCGTTGGCTGCAGACATACCTTTATATTTGTGTGATGTTTGTGAGACTGCTTTTATTGTTGGATGTACATTTATCTGGTTTGGTTTCAATGTTTTACTGGATTTTATAGGATACAAATATGAATACTAATACCATTTTTATTATTTATATGCCACCCATCTGCATGGGTTGCCCAGCCACTCTGAGCAGCTTCCAGAAAAAGATAAAAACACAATAAAATATCAAACATTTAAAACTTCTCTATATAGGGCTGCCTTTATAAGGCTTCTAAAAGTCATACACTTATTTATCTCCTTGACATCCGATGAAAAGGCATTCCACAGGGCAGGTGCCACTACTGAGAAGGCCCTCTGCCTGGTTCCCTGTAACTTGGCTTCTCGCAGTGAGGGAACCGCCAGAAGGCCCTCGGCGCTGGACCTCAGTGTCCGGGTGAAACAATGGGGGTGGAGATGCTCCTTCAGGTTGTAACCCACCCAGGGACCTTGTGGTGAAGCGCAGGTAAGAAATCTCTTAACTAAGCAAACCAGTGAATATGAGAAAGGGGGAAAATGTGCTTTTGCTTTCCTTCTTCCTGAATTGTTCAGGGAGGATGAGGGTTTTTTAAATACAAAAAATGTAAAGAGGACACATGCCCTAATTCTTCCCAGGATATTTAGTGTAAAATGGGGCTTGAGCAGCCCAATTTAATCTTCTTGTGCTCATCTTCATTCCACTCTTCCCTCTTTTTTCCAACCAATACTTCAAATCATGATTAAATTATTTTGGTTAGTGTGCATGTTTTTTGTGTTTTTTTAAAAAAATATTCTATTTTAGTCCACATTCACAGCATACATTGAAAGTGCTGTGATACCACTTTAACAATTCTGGATTCCCTCAAAGATTCATGGAAACTGACATATGTTATGGGTGCTGAGAGTTCTTAGGAGACCCCTATTCACCTCACAGAGCAAAAATTCTCAAGAGTTCCATGGGAAGAGGGATTTGATTGTTAAACCACATATTGCGGTTTTGCTCCAAAGAGAATAGCATCTCTTGGGAATGAATGGGAAAAACTGCTTTGGAACTTCATCAAGCAATCTGAAATTTATGGTTCTGACATGCCTTTGGATATATATGCTAATTGTGGTTCTTGTCTGATGAATGATTATGGAATTCACTGTTGATGTTGATAACAAAAAATTAAGTTGCATAGTTGACTTGTTGGTTCTGCCCCACCCCCACCCCAAATGTCATTGCAATCTAGATGGACATGAGGGATGCACATTCTTATCTTGTCAAAATCTCCAAATACTGCTTTAAACATCCCGTTCCCACTGCTGGATAGCTCTGCATTCTGCTTAGTTTGAGGTGGTTGGTGGAATATGAGGTCAATTCTGAGAATAACAACCCTATTTCATTTCCAGAATTTGCTGAAAAACATGGTATGAACATTTTTAATATAGTGATTTCATACTTGCCTGGTGGGGAGTGGAAGGATTTGTTTTTCATCCCACAAGTTTTTGTTTAATTTTTACTTTCCTCTAAACAGTATCAGAGTTAAAGGACAACAAAGTACTTAGTTTTGTTTTAGCCTTTGTGCTAAAACTGAGGCATCGACTCTCATTGATTTACTTAACTCTCACTACCATTGAAATAATTGTGATTCCAGAGTGCTTAATTTTGTTTTGTGTCCTAAATTATCCCCCACCCCTTTATTCTATTCATTTCTACCTTGCCTTTCCAGGAAAGCTTTTAGGACAAGCCATTGAGGAGAACATTTTGTTGACTACAATATAGAGGAGTAATTTTATTTGTAGGGGCAATTATGTTGTTCTCTTGTGGATGCATTTGTGGTACTCATGTTATTGTTACAGCCATCGTTGAAAACAAAGTAGATATTGACTTGAAGAGGCACTCTGGAGGGCTTTTTCGGTTTCAAAATATTCAGCATCTGATTGCCGTTTTAAGCACAAAGAAGAAATTTGGGGATTATAGGTCAGGTTGACTTTTATGGCTTCCTGCATTTTTCTTTCAGTGGAAACACGGGTAGCTGTCTCCCCACCAAAGCAAGAACAGAATGTGATGAGGGAGCCGGAAGGGTAGGACTGTTCTTTCTTTTGGGAAAATTTACAACTGGAATAAGGAACTAATGCCTTCAGGTGTAGAGGGCTCTGTCTCATTGCCATTGTGGAATTTTACTTCAACCACCAACCTAGGTGACAAGCAGGAGAAGAAATGGGGAATTACAGGCACTTTTAGCTGGTTCCTAGGATTCTCATACCCCTCTACACACTTCTTGAGCACTTTTACTGATTGGAATATGTCCTCTAACTGAGATGCCTTTCCCATGCCTGGATGGAGAGATGTGTATGTTGTGCGTGTGTGTGTTGTACAAAGTCACATCTATTGCTTGCTTCAGTGTTGGCCACTCCCACTTTTGCCTCTGGCCATGCCCACCACTGGCATACCCAAGTAGGGATTGGGCAAGACTGACTGCAAACCTTAAGAGCCGTTGCCAGCCATGTTGAGAGTACTGAGTTATATGGTCCAATGGTCCAATGGTAAGACCATTTCCTAGAATTATAAAAACAGAAGAGGCTATCTAGGCTGTGTATACCCATGCATTTAAATCACATTACTCCCCCCACCACAAAATCCTGGTACCTGTAGTTTGTTAAAGGTGCTGGCAATTGTAGCCCTGGGAGGAGTAAACTACGCTTCCTATGAATCTTTTCTAGGGAAGCAGAATGAGCTTGAAGTGCATGGTGTGTATGCAGCCCTGGATTTCCCGCACCCTTACTAAAATGTAGAAAGAGCTGCACGTACAATGGGTCTGGCCCATTGGCCAATGAAAAACATTCTGAAAAATACTTAGCAATGCAACCATGTGGAGAAATATTAACATCAACTTGACAGAGTTGGCCCTACGATGCAAAGGGAGGCAGCTACCTAAGGCCTCAGATGCTAAGAGGCAGAGAGCAGGCAGAGCTATGTGCCACATAGCTTGCCCTGTGCCTCCTAAGCTAGCTTTATGCCCTCAGGTGTGGAGGGCTCTGTGTCATTGCCATGGCTGAATCTTACTTCAGCCACCAACCTAGGTGGCATTCCCATCATACAATCAAAGCACTATGATAACACAATCATGGCTTCCCTCAAAGAATTTTGGGAGCTGTAACTCTGTGAGGGGAATAGGGATCTCAGCACTCTTAATGAACTACAGCTCCCAGAATTCTTTGGGGGAGGTTGTGACTGTTTAAAGTGGCACCATAGAGCTTTAAATATAAGGTTTACATATGACCACAATTTATGGGCTTATGTACTTCTATGTGCTAAGTCCCCTTAGACCCAAACTTCCTTTGGGAATAACCCTGTTTTGCTCCCCAAAACTGAAAGGCACTCAACCTTCCCCACTGGCCTCCAGATGTTCTGGACCACAACTCACAGCAGCCCCAGCCAGGACACGGTTGCTAATGGGAGTTGTACTTGAGCAACATCTGGAAGGCCACAAGGTTGGAGGAAGGTTGTATCAGAGAGAGTTATGGTGATACCTGACATGACTGAGTTTTCCGGTCTCACAGTTCGATAAGAACAGATAGTCAGGAAGGAAGACAGACTCTGACTCGCTTGCTGTCTCCTCTGCAGCAGAAGCATCCGCAGCAGCTTGGTCGGCCAAAAGGGAAGGGTCTGCAACCCTCAAGGCGTGGGCAGAGGCGGCTGGTGAAGGTTGCGGGGAAGTGGTGGTGTGGGAGAGGCTGTCTCCGGAATCTGTGACAAAGGAAAGAAAAGGTTATAAGTTGACGGTGCTTGTCAGGAAGTCAGTTTGGCCTTGATCCTGTAAGGGGCTTGATTCTTTCCAAGGAGTGCAGTGAAGGATTTGTGGCCTATACTAATTTCTTCATTGTTTACCTTCTGTCCGTCCAGGGTTGTTGGAACAAAGAGTAAATCTACAGTACTGAGGAAGATGAGGTCAGCACTGGAAGAAAGCCTATGTGCTGTGGCCAAATTGGACTGAAACAATCAGTACTGGTGTATACCTGGGTTTCTGTTGTTTTCTTCAGGGCCAACATTTAAAAGGAGGTTATAAATAATCTCGACTTAAAAGAAAACTTAATTTAAGGGACGTGTTCACAACATGGATAAAATGGAATGTTTTCAATAGCTTTTTAAAACAGTTTTTTTACTGATAATGTTATTATTTTCTTCTTTACATAAATCATTTTGAGTTTTTAAAGGATTTTTCTTTTACAGTGTGTGTGTGTGTGTGTGTGTGCGCGCGCCACACAGCTGTATTTATAATCAACCAATGGACTCATACAGTTGCAGCATTTGGAAACCCATGCAGAATTTCAACACATTTTGGTGGAGTGGGGTGGGAGAGAGAGATGGGCCTTGGAGAATACTAGCTTTGGGGTGTTTGTTATTATCACAAATGAACTTTGAGTTGATGAGATTTTATTAATGCCAAAAAGATACTACAGCAAAAAAAGGAAGATAAGCCAGCTATAATATTTTAGGCTGGTGTTAAAAGATAACATGGCTATCCACTTGGGTAGCATTCTGCAGGACTCCTTAAAGTCCCTCAAATATCAGAAGCCTACTTAAGGAAAGGCTTTCAATGTGGTTGCCTCTATTCTGCGGAACAGCATCCCTTTTGAGATACAACAGACAGCCATTATCTGCATTTTCCTAAAACAACTGGAGACATTTTGGTTTCGACAGGCTTTTCCAGATGGATGAAAATGCTGGGTGTCTTTTTGTATGGTATTTAAACTTAGCTTCAGAGGGGTTTTGAGGGGGGTTAAGCACTGCTTCAAAAACTATTTCTGCTTTCTTATTATTCTGATTGACTGATTATTTAATTTCTAAATAATTTCAAGATGCATGTAAATTGCCTGAAGACATATATGTAAAAGGCAATTCACAAATAAAATAATATTTCACACTGTGTATTTTTTGCTCTATGTATTATTCTAACAATTAAAAAAAAGTTATAAAAAGGCTGCTTCCCCAACCTGTGCGGAGGGTGGTAAGAATATACTCAGACAGCCCCCTCCAAGCCCCTAATATGGCCATACCACCGCCACTGCTTAAACAGCAGTATGCAACCCAGTCTTGACAACAACAACAACAATTATTGATATTTAAAGTCACATTTTTCCACTATGGATAGCCACCAAGTGTTTACATTAAAGAGAAGCTCAGCTTCTCTAACCCATAAACAGTTATCTGGGAAACGAGGCCAAGATATTATCTAACGCAACATTTCCAAGAAGCAAAGTGTTTATACTGCGGGAAGACAAACTGTAGTCTACAAAATGTACAGCCAAACACTTCCCACAGACAGGTGTTCTGCATGGTCCTTTTCAAACCACCTGAGAAACACAGAGGCGGTAAGACAAGCCAGCCCCTCCCAGCCTCTGTGTGGATAAGTGGAATTTGCAATTTAAAAGAGGGATGGGGTAGAATGGAGGGGTACCGAAAACAAAAAATGGGGAGTCAGATTGGACTGGTATCAACTCATGGGGTGGGACCACTATTCAGTGACAGAACACCTGTGTTGCATGCAGATGATTCCAGCTTCAACCGCCAGCATCACCAGGAAGGGCTGGGAAAGACTGCCAGACTGAAACCCTGGAGAGCTGCTGCCAGTCAGTGTAGACAATACTAAGCTAGATGGATCAATGGTCTGACTCACTATAAGGCAGCTTCCTATCTTCCAAAAAAGGGGCAAGGGAACAAAATATTTGTTCAAGTTGCAAAATCAGGTTGCCTTTCCCCATAAGACCAGCAGATGGCAGCATTTTTGTTCTACATCCAAGCAGTTCCATCAAGATTGATCTGTTCTTAGGATACCACTTTTGTGTATTTACTACCCGGCAAGGTGTCATTCTAAAGCTTTTGCAAGATCTACATCTATTTCTATAAACAGCCACACACTCAAGTGCATGCTTATTGATTAAAGCAAAGGAAAACTCATGCATGCATTTACATTATGTCTACAATGAAAGCCTACACATTTTAGAAAAGCCACTTAAATCTTACTGTTAAATGAGTCATGGACCAATTTGGAACACAAACAGCTTTTCAGATACAGAGTTCATCTGATGCATAGAAATGGGCAGTGCTGCTGCCAGCAATGCTGCTTCCAAAAAGGTTGCAAGATCAATATTCGAAACTATCGGGGTTACTGCTAAAGGGAGATGGGTGTTGTGTCCTCTGGAAGTGCCTTCTTGTCTGGCAATGCCACTGCCATTCTTGCAGAATCAGCTTAACTAGAAAGTGTTGGAAGTCCTCGCTGCACCTTAAAGTGGCATTTTTGAACAAGTATGTAATAGAATTTGCAGACGATACTACGGTGTAATTAATGACCCACTGGATAAAATGGCCTCTATTTTGCAAAATCAATCTTCCTGCACATGTCCCAGGCCAAATCTGGCATGAAAGGTCACATATTCTGGGACAAGAACTCATACCACCAGAAACTGGTGCAGTTAGAGCCAGACTAGAAGGCCTAGGTACCCACCTTACTCAAGCAGCCTGGGTGCCCTCCTCCCCAAGCAGCCAGAGGCTAGGGAACTGGCAGCACCAAATGGTCCTGTACCAGGAAGCATGGGCGTAGCCAGGACTTTTGTTTGGGAGGGGCAGGGCTGATGTCATTGGTCAGTTAGTTAAGTATTTCTATTGTTTTACTTGGTCGGGGGGGGGACAGCTGCCCCTACTGCCCCCCTTTGGCTATGCCCATGCCAGGAAGTGAAGTGCTGCTCACTGTCCCCAAGGCTGCAACTGTTCACCATTTTAAACTGAATCATTTCCAACCCCAGGGTGAGAGTGACGGTAGGCTCAGCCAATCGGACACCATATTTTGGGGGCGGGGGGATGGACCCAATAAGCATACCAGAGCAGCAAGGGGACAGCCATTCTCTAATTTGGTAATGGGGAGGGGGGCCATTTATTTATTTTATTTCATGGAATTGATGCACTGCTTGATTGCAAAATGTATATATATGTTTATATATAAATAAATAGGCTCATTGTGCTTCCCAACCAGCTGATAGAATAGCATCTTCAAAGGGATCAAGGTTGTTATCTGATTACTGGGGGCGGAGAGGGTAAAGTGAAGGGAAAAAGGGGTTTAAGCTACCATTCTGTGTGTGAGGGGGGAGGTCTGGTGTGGGGGGAGTTGATCTGCTGCTTTTCAGAGTGCAATGCTGCCTGTCACTGCCCTTTCATGCTCCAACATGGGAACTAGTAAGTAAACCAAAATAGTAACAACAAAACAAAACAAAAATCATTAGATCTCCAATGATCTTTCATTGAAAGGAAACCCAAAGCACCACCCTTGGAAAATCACACTGCTCAGGGAAGCAGGGAGCACAATGCAATATGTCTTCTGAATGACATATCATTGCTGGACGTTTTGTGCATTGTGAGCTCTTTTTGCAATTACTGGAGGGAGGGGGCAGCACATCAATTAAAAATCTCTCCAACCTGTGCTCTCTCTTCAGGCGCTGGCCCATTTGGGGAGTGCCGGAGTTAAGATGGATTTCATCCATCTGCTCCAACTGTCCTGGAGCCCTTGTTAATAGTGATAGGGTTTCTAATGGGCTGTGTGATCCTTGAAGATAAACCTCAGTGACATTCAGATAAAACTGGCAAGGCTAGAATCCAAATCTCTGGAGAGAACTCAGACTCAGGCAAATGAAGCTGCCCACTGAAGGGAAGAAACAAGAATCCCTCGATTTGCATAATTTATTGTAAGCCATTTTGCATCTCCCAGGGAAGCAGGTAGAAAACATCCTTTCCCAACCTGGCACCCTTTGGGTGTTTTGGACCACGACTCCCATCAGTTGTGATGGCAGGTGATGATGGGAGTTGTAGTCCAAAACACCTGGACAGTATTGTGCTGAGTAGAGTGTGTGAGAGAGTTATTTTATAATACTTGTATTCAGACCATTGAATTTTCTGCAAATGGTCTGAGCACATTTGCAGAAGCTGACACTGAAAATGACTATGCTTATCTGAGGACCAATGTATACAAAATCACAGCAAACTGGAGTCTGGGATTAATGCAATGAGAAGTAGTTATCTTCCCAAGCCATTCCGAGCCAGCAAATCCTCTCTACCCACCTCCCCTCTTTCACCTCCCTTCAACAAACCCCTTGCCTTAACATTCCATAGCCAAAGCCCGCCTTCCCCAATGTGGCATCCCCTCATTCAGGATGTTCTCCCTATCCCTAACCACTTGCACAGTCTGCTGTTGTTCTTGGAATAAACAAATAAATGAAAATTAAAACTGGTGATATATGATTCTTCAAGTATATAATCAACAGGGGCTGCCCCCCAGCTTACATTGCTCACCAACCCCACTCCTCAACCCTCTTGCCAATTCCCCACCCTGCCCCTTTACACCTCACCCAAAACCCTCACAGCTCTTTCAAACTCCCCATCCCATCGCAACTCCTCTGTGTGTCTCCATCCTTCCTTCATCCAAACTGCTGTTGTTTAAAATTGCCATTTTAAAATCTGGCTCTCTCCCACCCCCCACATCCCCTACCCTGTGATCTGGCACTCCAAATCCTCTAATGGTGGCTGCGTAATGACAGCATTAACTTTTTATGTATATAGGAAGATAAAAACAGCACCCATGCGATTGTGAACATAGATATTTAAAAAGGCAAAAAAAAAACCACAAAAAAAACCACCAGAAGCAGGGAAGGAAAATCAGTGTTGGCTGTAAAGGGAGGGAGGCCATATGAAGAATAGAGCAAGCTCATATAGCAGGGATCAGCTAATGGGCTGTAAGTCTGGTCTCAGATTTATGTACATCTGGGGCAAGTGTTTTGAATGTATTCTGGAAGGGGTATTATATGCAAATGAGCACTCAAATTATGATAGAGTTGGGTTCGTTTGTTTGCTTGCTTTTTAAAAGCTTCTACTAACAAATGCTCCCAGTCTCTAAGGTCAACATTTTGGGGAAGGGGAAAGAAACTGGCAGATGCTCTACCATTGATCATCCATCCCTGAGGTGAGTTTACAGTGATTTCATTAGGAATCTCAAAGATTCTTACACCCGTCAGTAAATAAATTTTGACATGAACAGTTTAAGGCAACACACAGCCCTCCAGATGCTGTTGGACTTCCAACTTACATCAGCCCCAGCCAGCATTGCTAATGGTCAGAAATAACGGGAGTTGTAGTCCCACAAAGTATTGAGGCATCACGTTGGGTATCCAAGGCTTAAGGGGCTGAACTGCTTAATGACGTGAAAGCAAACCCACTTTTCAAATGAGTGGCAAAGGACTTCCTCTTTGAGAGCCTATGACTTGCTGGTGGAGTAAGTGTTAGATACTTTGGAGACAGAGGTGAGGCCAAGTCTTGCAGGAAGCTGAACTGTCAACATGGACATACCCAAGGAAGAAGTACCTTGTTCAGAAATCACAACCTTGAAACCATGGTCTGAGCAATGTGGGCTCACAAACACTTTCCGTCCTCTGTCTCCTTCACTTCCTTGCTTTTGATAACAAACTAGTTCTCTGGTGCCACACAAGATTACTAAATATTAAGACAACACCTTTTCCAATTATTTTACACATTTCTCCTCCGAATACTTTAATGACCTTGTTTGCTTTTTGTATTCTGGTTGCTGGGTTTGTTCATGGATATTTGATGTTTTCCAGTTTCCAGTTTTGTATTTTGTTGACTATAAGCTGCTTTGAGGGCCGCTAAGGCGCAGGAAAGCAGCACATAGAGTAATTAGAGTCTGAAAGTTCCCCCTCCCAACAAATATTATACCCGAGGGAAAAGGATCAGGATCTTGTCAGCAGGTTGGATTCTGATCTCCCCGACCCAATACAGGCCATTTTTAGGGGCTCCTGTTCATTCCTTGGCAGCTATGGGCTACAGCCAATGTTAGTCCTATTCAAGAGTAGTCCCACTGAAATTAATGAACATGGCTAGCTTACATGCAGCTAATCCACAGCAAATGCACAATGTCTCTGAGAAACAGACAGCAAAAGTCACACAGAGTAAAGGGGCAGAAAGTTGATCTCCAAGGCTCAGAACTGGCAAGCACTAATTCCTCTGAGTACTCTCTCCAGCCCATTAGCAAATGCTCTTTGCAGGGAGAGCAAGTGAGAATACGAAAGTGTCCCTTTGGGCTGTGCCGACATCTGAAGCCAGGCTCCAAGGACAGAAGCCGGTGGCCTTCTGCACATTTTCCTAAGAGCCTAGTAATAAAATTGAGGTCCATTAAAGGCACATGGCAGCATCTGCAGACCATAAATTATGTATGTCCGTTTTCTATGGAGGGAGCAAAGAGATTCTATGTTTGTTCTCATTCTCCCCCCTCCCCCTTCTCTTCCTCCTGCTCCCTGCTCAGCAATCAAGGCAGCAGTCTGCTTTCACCATCAGAATAAAGCTTTATTTGATAAGCTGAAGCACTAATTGGGAAAAGAAAAATCACTGAAGCTTGCACATATGACTACAGAGCAAGATAGGAGAGTACATGATGTATATACTGGAGACCCTTGAAGTACCTCAATTTTTATGATGCATAGGAAGCTACCAGACTCATAAACCTCTGGTCCATCCTGCCTGGACTACTGTAATGAACTGTATGTGAAGCTGCCCTTTAATACCATCCAGAGACTGCAGCTAGTGTAAAATGTGGCTGCCAGGTTGGTAAGTGGGACAGCCCAATGGAACCATGTGTCACTCAGAGCACTGCACTGGCTGCCAATGAACTAATTCAAGGTATTAGCACTAGCACACAAGGTCCTGCATGGCTTGGGGCTAAAGTACTTAAGGGAGCCCCTTCCCCAATATCAGCCAGTTATACCTGCAACCACAGTGGGAATGGCTGTAACTCTGCTTTGCATGTATAAAGTCCCTGGTTCAATTCTCAGCATCTCCAGGTAGGGCTGGGAGAGTCCCCGTCGGAAATCCTGAACCACTGATTATCAATGTAGACAATACTGAGCCACATGGACCATTGGTCCGACATATTTTGAGGCAGTTTCATATGTTCCAGAGCTTCTTAAGGCACAGATGGGGATACTGTGATCCGCCAAAAAGGTTGTTAGACTTCAGCTCCCATCAGCTTAGCCAGCACTGCCAATGGTCAAGCCTGATGGGAATTGTAGTCCTGCAAATATTCAGAGGGTTCCCCATCTCTTCCCTGTGGCATGCCTGCTACTCAGCAATTCTTTTGCCATGCAAATATACTGAGCTACAGCTATGTTGGCTGATAATATAAGCTGAGGATTCTAGCAACCCATCCCCTCAATCAATAAATACATTGGGCTAAATGCATCTGACGTTAAGCTGCGTCCTCAAAGTCTAAAAGCAAATTAAAGTGGTATATAGATTTGGTATGTTCCAGTGATAACATCAGAAAACTGGCTTTTAGTTTCCCCTTTTTTTCTTTTAAGGAACACTGAAACATTTATCGTAATCAACAAGCCATCTGCAAGATGATTCATTCCCAGGCATGCGGCATAAAAATGAAAGTGCACACTGCAAATCTCTTGGAGAATTGTGACTGGAAAACCTGCCTCTTTAAAGGGAGTTCTCTCCCAAAACTGGTGCCTTCCAGAGGTTTTGAACTGGGGCTGATGGGGTTTGTAGTTCAAACTATTTGGAGGACCCCAGGTTGTGAAAGCCTCTTTCAAGATTTTGGTGCTTGCTTCTCTAAATTTCAGACAAAAGCAGATATATTTAAAAGTGGTTTTGGTCAGGGAAACTTTTACAAACATGTTCCAAAATACAAGATTCAAAAAACTTGAGAGGTGGGGAGGAATGCTCCCTTCATAGGTATGCAAAATGCTTCAACATGGTCAGAGACTTTCTCCAACCAAGCTGTGATCCATTTAAGATATTAGCAGTGAATGAACCATCCGTCTTTCCATTCCTACCTGTTCCATCTTCCAAATGTCCGAAGTTGCAGATTTGGGTGATGTGGTGGACCCAAGCCTGCATTTCCTCCTCCGATTTGGCCACCAGGTAGAAGGTGCGGTAAGTCGTTTTCACAATAAAAACAAAGTTGTTCTGGAATTCTTTCTTGATGAAGCTCGAGCCCGAGTGCTTCACCACCTCACATTCATTCAGGTCGATCACCCGGATGGGTTTTTTGGAATGGCTGTTTCGGTAATACTCCAGGACATCAGGGTTTCCACTCATTCGCCCCTGGCGCAACACGAACCAGCGCTTTCGCCAAGCCTGAGAAAAAAATAGCGAGAAGGAAGGTAATGTGTGTCTGCCAAAATAATTTAAATAGGAAAATATTCTGGAATTTCCCCCCTATACAGATGAGCATAATTTGCATCATTTACATCAGAAAAGATTCAAGGCTGCATCAGAAATTTCTTTTTAGTTATAAATAAAAACAAAGAAGGATTGAAAGAAAAAAGGAACATGTGAATAATAATGATAATACTCCTATCAACTCACATTAATGATACATAACCACCAGTATTGTCCATCTTAAGTTAACATAAGACCTCCAGATGTCAAAATAGGTATCCACACAGAACTGATTTTTCCTCTCCCGCACAAGACACATCATATGGGGACTTCTGCACAGGAAAAATGGCGGGCGTCACGGCAGCGAGCAGCTCCTGAAGCCAGCCAGAGCCAACTGCGCTACCAGGCTAGCTCCGGGCTGCTAAGGCTGCCACTGCCACGTTTCTGAGGGACAGATTTGCAAATCTGGGGACATTCCGGGGAAGGAATTTGTCCAGGGACAGTCCCCAGGAACCGGGGACATCTGGTAACCCTACCTCAGAAATGTGTGCAAACTGTAAATATGCAGGTTCCTATCACATATAGCATATGCTAACAATTGAAAAGGCCTGTTTTGTTTTATTTTATTTTTGGATTTCCAGGTTTACAAACAACAGCAAAGAAAACAATTAAGATATAATCAATAAATCCCCTTTGACTTCCCTCCTCCTCTTTTGTGGATCCTTATGCCAATATTTTCTCCTGCATCTCGTCTGTTACTCCAATTTTATCAAATCTTTAACTAATCCATAATTCAACTTTTAGCTACAAGTGTCATATTAGTCCTACTAATGATTTTATGTGTTTACAGTAGTTTTTTAAATACACTGTGTACTTTCCCCATTCCTTATTAAAATTTAAATCTTCCTGATTCCTAATTCTTCCAGTCAGTTTTGCCATTTCAGCACCGTACATCAGTTTTATCTGCCATTCTTCCTTGGTAGGGACTATGTTTTCTTTCAATCTCTGAGCTAACAAAATCTGGGCAGCTGAATAGTCTCTTCAGGTCACAGGATTTCAGGAAATGGCTGTTATGTGCCATGATCCAGAGGTTAGTATGGGATCATCAAGCAAAGAGAACCATGATTTTCAGAGAGAGGGGAGAGATATGTCTTTTGTGGGCTGTGCCCAGCCCAAATGAGCATCATCTCTCTCATCAACCCAAAGTTCTCTGTGATGGGCCAAACATTTGGAAAGGGTGCATCAACTTTACCACAGGGGAGGGTGGACTATGGACAACCCAGAACAGAGCCAACTCCAGGTTTGATGAAGCTCTCAGCAAAAGCTCCCTCAAATTTGCCCCCCCCCCCCAAAAAAAATCAGTGGCCTTGGTCCTATATTGGCAACCTTGCAGCAGGCAGCATTGCCGCAGCAAGTCACTTCTGGAACTACAGTAGAATATACTGCAAGCTTTGTGATGACAATGACAACGACAACAACTTATATGCAGCCAATCTGACTGGGGTGCCTCAGCTACTCTGGGAGACTTCTGGTAAATTATAAAACCACAGTAAAACATCGCACATTAAAAACTTCCCTATACTGTACAGGAATTACTGGGTTATCTGCATCCAGGAAAAAAAATTGTTTGCAAGAAAATACGGAAATGAATGCAAAACCTGTGCAAAATGCCCGGAAGTGGCTTTTACATCATTTGAAGGCTAAAATATAATGTGGAATTTAACAGTTTGGGAAAAGTAATCAAAACAGAATAAACTGTGATGTGAATGCAGCCATTGTGCACACTGCCCCATTTCATCCTTGGGTGGGTTGAAGAACCTGCCAAAATCTAGGTGCTTGCCTTCAGATCACTTTTCAGGGGTCTGGTGAAGAAAAGGGTGAAAGTGAAAAAGGGCACTTCCGGGTTCCCGTGACATGGCAGACCGACCGCGGATATGACAGCTCTGTCAGATTCGGCCTCACGGAGCCTCTGAGAAGAGCACCTCCCCAAAAAACTCCAAGAGGAGTACTAGGGTGTCTCGGGGTCCTGCTGTTCACAGAGGGCAGCTTGGCATTGCCGGTCTCTGCTCTCTGTCCCAAGAGGTGCGGAGAGTGGGGGGGGGGGAGCCGAGTGAAAGCGACGGTGAACTAGGCACCATCGCAGCTCCGTGAGGCAAAAATCTTTCGGCTAACATTTCTTTTAAAAGCCAGAGGCATTTTGGGCATTCTAGGCAATGACATTCCGAAAAAAATTAAGGTAAATTTTCCTATATGCCACAGCCACAGCTCGAACACTGGTAGCAATGAATTGGAAAGGGGAAAATGTTCCAACATTATTGGATTGGCAATGTAACTTACAGGAATTGCAGAAATGACGCTATTGCCCAACAGTTTGAGTGGTAATAAAATACAAGTGTTTGTTCAAAAATGGAATAAATATAAGAGGTATCTACAAAATTATAACAGTGGTATAATGTCTATGGAAGCATTTGATTGACCCTCGTCTAAAGTAACCTATAAGAAATAAGACAAATTGTTGTAAGAATGTATTAGAGAATATAGAATGAGTAAGCTAATAATGATAGGTACATTCATCATCAGAAAGATGACGCACCAGGAAATGACAGGAAGTCTAGTCTCATTTATTTTATGTTAGTAAAAAGATAAGAAAAAAAGGGGGGGGGAGAGAAACAGCAGAAATCTAAGTTAAGTTTAATTTCTGTAAACATGTAGTAGATTATTTATATATGGTTTTTGTTTATACGGTTCTGTTTATATTTTTGTTCATTCAAGCATGTGTACATTATCTATGTTATATACGAATTTCAATAAAGTATTTGAAAAAAAGGAAAAGGAAAAAGGAAAGGAAAAGGGGAAAAAAGAAAGTGCTGGTGAACTAGGCACGACCACAGCTCTGTGAGGCAAAGCCTCTGATCCAGCCACAAGCGGTTACCATTCCAGCATATTGAAGCCGACTGCAAAGGTGAGGACTGTTTAATTTGATCGATTCGACAAAAAAACGGGAGTGTTAAAAGAAAGTCCACTCCTGTTCCTGGTGCTACGTGCACGAAATATATACAAGTGAAGTGTTGATGAAGTTTACTTTGGGAGATAAGTTAACTAATGAACAATAAGGATTAAAAGATTCCACACAGCTTTCGTTTATACTAATCTCAAGAATTTTTAAAACATCAAAATTGACTTGAATTCAATTTGAACCTGAATCTATCCTATGTTGTGATTGAACTTGTCTGAAAATGGAGGTCAAACAGGAGGATTGCAATGTTATTTAATGGAAGAATACTACAAATTTCCTCTCTAGAAGAAAGATTGGACTGATTCTCTGAATCTACGCTACTTTTAGGAAAGAAATTTTTGATCTTTCAGAGTGTTGAAGACATCTAACCTAATGGAATTATAATTGTGGACTTATTTTATTAAAAGGTATCAGCTGGTTAAAAATCAAGATTAAAAAAGAGGACTATAATATTTATTGCTAATATTGAACTAAATTAGACTTTAAAATAACATTAATACTATAGTTTTATTCATACTGGTAATTAAAAGTCATTTTGATGGGACTATATAACCATTAAAATCTGGTTTCGTAAGTAAAGTGGAAGGGGGGTAGAAAAGAGGCTGGAAGTAATGGTTTTCTCTACTGAGTCTAGTGAAATGGCCTAATAAAGTACTGATAAAGCCAAAATAACACCTTCCTTGGTGGGAAAGGACGTTTTGTTTTCGAATTTAATCTTAGAGAGGAAGTTGGGAAACGGGGAGAGAATTGGCCCCCTTCATCCCAAATTAGAAATGGCAGAAGAAAAAATCTCAGTGTTGAAACAAACCAGCAGGGCCGACAAGAGAACATAAAATATGAATGATACGATTTGCTTTTAGAATTTAAAAGAGCACTGTTTGATCAGATAAAGGAAAATGATGATAAGGCAGCTTCTCAAATTCAGAAAAATAGTAATTTACTTTCAGAGGCTGTGGGACAATTTAAAGAGGTGAATGTACAAACCACTGAGGTGGGAGGTTCAAGGAAAATGCAAGGGAAAGTAAGGGTGGTCCACGACAAAAATGGCACCTCGTGTGAATTGATTTGGGAGGCTTTGACTGTGATGGAGACAAAACAGGAAAGGAGGGCAAAAGGTATGAGAGGCTACTACATGTGGTGGCAATGTAAAGTTATTAAGAAGGCCTGGGAAGTGACATATAAAGATTTGAAGAGAATGTTGAAAATGATTTTTGTTAAAAAACAACAGATGCTATGATTTTGAAAGGTTCAGGACTTGATGGATTTATTGAGTGAAAGACTCTGTCCCTGCATCCGAGAGTGGACGCCAGACCAAGACCAGCCCATCTCTACAGAAGGAAGAAGCCACCGCCAAAGAAGATAAAGAAGATTGGCAAAACAAATTAGTAAACTATGCAGGACATATTAGATAATTTGAAACCCAAGAAAGAAAAAGGGCATTGATTTTTTTAAAAGGGGAAATGCATACTCTGCAAGCTTTGTTTATAGGCTTCTACATTAGTTGAACTTCTAAAAGGTACTTGTAACAAGATGAATAAGATTTTAAAACTGGACTGTTAAGAATATACTATTTTATGGACGTGCATGAATAAAATAATGGAACCAGGAGGGGGAGTCAATTAAGATTTATGGTTTAAATTTTTGATTGTGATGTGTATGTTTTTGGTTTTTTGTTATCATAAAATAAATTGTATCTAGAAAGGGGGGTGGGGAGAGAAAGAAAGTGAAAAGGGGTAGGTGTGAAACTAAGCAAAGTAATGATCAGGCTTCAAGTTCCTGCTACTCCCCACCCTGTCAGTCAAAGAGATTACTAAATTCATAATGTGCTCTAATGGTGCTTTTGCAGTAAATGACGGGAGCAGAAGCCTGCTATTACCACCTCAAAATGGATTTTCTTCTGTAATCGTTTTGTCTTAGTAAGAAGTCCCATAGATCCAGCTGGTGAATAAATGTAATTTATGAGGTACACACGCAAGCAGATACAGTTATATTATTCCTACCATCAAATCTTTCAAGGCACATATTGAAGTGGGAAGGTCAAGTGAAATTTAGTTCACCTTCCTTCTCCCTTTTCAAAGTTTCTACTTCCAGAATGAGGCATCAAAATGGGCTGTGAAACATCAGGCTCTAGGTGAGGGGGCAGCTCTCCCACTGCCACACCATGAAGGGGTATTGAATTTAGTGGGATGAAGATCACCTTCTCTCCCCCCCCCCCAAACAATGGCGTTTCAGGGCCTAATGCCAGCTACTGCCATTAAAAGCACCAACAGCAGACCTGTGTCTGTTATGTTTATATGTTTCATCTTATATGTTTCGTCATCTTGGACTAGGCCTACACATGCACAGCAGAAATAATGTGCTTGGTTGAGGAGGTGGTTGCACAGACTATACCACTTCACACTGAGGGGAAGCCTATGTCACTTTTGATATTCTTCCACATTAGGGGGGAAAAAACCCTCCATGAAATTAAAAAAAAAAAGGAGAAAAGATCTACTCCAGTACAACTGTTTGCCTTCTGTGATTGCCAACTATCTGCTACAACAGCTGATTCTAATTTAGTGGTAAAGGGCAGGTAAAAATATGAATAAATCTAAGTTATTGCAAAATTATTTTTTTATTTTTAAATAATGTTCAGTTTAATAAGAACATTAAGGATAGCCCTGATGGTCCCTCAAATTCATAGTCGTGTTCAGTGCCAACCAGATGTCTATGGGAAGCCTGCAAGCAAAACCTGAATACAACTGCAGTCTTGCAATTTGTGCTACCCAACAACTGGTCTTTAGAGGTATACTGCCTCTGACAGTGGAGACAGAACATAGCCATTGTGGCTAGTAGCCATGCATTAGCCTATCCTCCATGAATTTGACTACTTCTCTTTTTAAAGCCAAACAAGTTGGTGGCAATCACTAGTGAATTCCAGTTTAACTATATGTTATGTGAAGAAGCTCTATTGTCTGTTCTGAATCTTCCAACATTCAGCTTCACTGGATGGCCCAAAGTTCTCACATTATGAGAAAGGGAGAAAAACCATTAACTGATAGCCTTACCCTTCATGAAAACATGGTTAGCAACTGACCAGTGTTTTGAACAACAGAATGAAGCCACTATAAGTAACCCTTCAGGAGTCCTTGACAAGTAAGAGATGTGAATAACAAAGAGGAATTGGGAGAGATTTGATTAATCTGATTGGCATCAGCACAATGGAATCCACTGGGCAAATGGAAAATTTCAAATTTTATCTTCAGTGCAAGTAGGGGGAGAGACCTAGACTGTTTTGCCCTAAATGTCTTCTTTCTTTCCAAAAAATAAGGGTGAATTATTGTCAAAGCAGCCCAAATAGGCATATCAATCTAAGCTTTCTTTAGCTGTCTGGGAGGAGAAGCATCGCATTTATTTTTGGATTCCTGGAAACAAGCTCCTAATTGCTTAGAGGCTCTGATACACACTTTATGTTTATATGCTTTCTGACGCTTGCTTTTATTAGCTTGAGAGAGTAGCCTTCCACAAAATGATTGCACCCTGGCTGAAGAGTCTCCATAAATCTATATTAATTTGCATCCATCCTTCATAAATGAAGAAATCCATTGCAAAAGCACCAGTGATTTTATTCCTGGTCCAATGCTCAGGGTGTAACCAGATATCTTTTTTATGCTTATCACCCACACATTTTTCATTTATGGGGCCATCTACCATTAGCCAAACAACAGAGTCCTGACTAAAACCACCAAATGCTCCCACAAACAGCTTGCAGTCTCTGCATGCACTGAATAAGGATCAGTTGTGAGGATGGGGCTGCCAACCTTTTGGGGCCATTGGGCACATTTCAAATCTGGAAAAGGTGCAATGGGAGTACACCAGTCACAAAATGACTGCCATTGGAGGGCAAGGTATAACACACAATGGCTATTAAAGCTAAAGGAGCAGAAAGGGAGATAGGTTCACAAAATGGTCAGGCACCCTGGCCGCAAATCAATGGAACCTACACTAGCCAGGAACCTACATTAGCCACTGCCACACTTGTTCATAAAGAGAAGCTCCTTGCCCCTCTCCTCTGTTTATAGTGGAAGGAAGCATGGGTATCAAATCCTGGTATCCAATGAAAAGTGAGCATGTTTATTCTGCTCTTTGTGCTGTGGAGAAGCAATGAGACAACACAGCAAACCAGGATAAACAGCAACCCTGGGTTATTATATTATCATAGAATTGTAGAGTTGGAAGGAACCCCAATGGGCATCTAGTCCAACCTCCTGCAATGCAGGAATCTCAAGATGAACAAACACAGTGACTGACTTTCACAAGGAATCTTGTACATGTTGCATTTTGAATGGTCTTTTAACACATTCATGGCTGTACTTGGAAACACAGTCTAACCTCTGACAGCTTCAGCATCCAAGGATGCCTATTTTAAAATGCCTAGAAAAGGCATGAGTAGTTTTTTTCATTTTGTTTTTCTGAAAGGCTTATTGTTGACAGGATGTGGGGTACTTGGGGTAGAGTTGGGGCTTCTTAACATTTCAGACAAATGATTGAAAAAGAACGAGGCTGGGGACTTCCGGAGGCGGCGCGAAACAGCAATGGCGGTCCTCTTTGCGCTGTGAAGAGGGGCTCCGCGAAAAAGGGTCGTCCGCTGCGGCAAAGCGGAGACCCATCAAGAAAAACCGCAGGCAGAGTGAGCCTGCGGCCGTGGGACTCGGCGGGCGCCTGGAGCCCCCCCAGAAGCTGTGAAGGAGCCTCGTAAGAGGCTCCGGAACGTGAAAGGGGGAGCGGCGCTGTGAGTTCATCGCTCTTTTCGTGGAAGCAAAGCCGCGCTGCTGCTGCTGATGAGCGCTGACCTTTCTTCTTGAAATTATCGGAATTGGAGCAACATACCCGTGAGTAAGGGTCCTAAACTTTCTAACTAAATTGAAGAAATTCGGCCGAAAGCGGGAGGCGAGTAACAGGAAGTCCGCCTTCCGACTCTGCTAATCAGATCAAAGCAAGGGCTCGGAAACGAGCTGAAGTATTTAAAAAGGGATTGTTAAAGTGGAAGAAAGGGTGCATTGAGAGACTCTGTATTTTGAAGCTAAAAAGGAAAAGAACTGTGGTTGTATAGACTTTTATTCTTTAGAACTATCCTCCAATCTTTGGGCTAAACGGGGCTGAAAGAGATAACCCCGTCACCGGGCTGCCAGTGCATAGAAAAAGAACTGTCAAACTGCTGTCAAACTGACGATATTGTTGCAGAGATCGAAATTGTTGCATAGACTGAGATACTAATATTAAACATTGTTACATGGACTTGTATTGATACTTTATGGCTGGATTTTAAAAAACTAGAAGTCCTGGAAGCCTTCCTTTTGCGTTTGGGAATTATTAAACTCAATATGGGGAATTGAGGAACTTCAATGGCGGAAAATAGTTCCTTTCTTTTTCGAAGCTTTGGAATACTCCCCCTATAGGACTGTGGAAACATAGTTGCATGGGAACTGAGTTTTATTGAAACTTTTCGTGGTTTTTTTATTTATATTTGGGACTTGTTTTTCTCATGGGACAAAAGACCATTTGACCTTGAACAGAGGCAGGTGTGGAATGAGCGGCACAGGGAGAACAAGAGCAGCTAAAGCTAAAGATAAAGAAAAAGAGAAAAAATCTGGGCAACTTTTGCAAACAACTTTAACTCATCATCGCAGATCATCTGTCCCAACTGTGCTGACAGCACAGGAGGTGGAACTAGTGCAGCCGGCTGCAGAAGACATGGCAACTGGAGGATCTGAAACAGTTTTAAAACAAATTTTGGAACAATTGGCAGTCTTAAACCAAAAAGTGGACAATCAAACATCAAAGATTGACCAAGCTACATCCTCTATTGGCAAACTAACTGAACAGGTTTCACAGCACACTCAGGCAATTGAGAAATTGCAAGGAGCTACGGCAGAAAACTTTAAACTAGCTGTGGAAGCTAACCAAAAAGCAGAACAGGCGAACTTAAAGGTGGAAGAAATTAAAGGAGAGGTGAGACCTTTGAGAAGGCAAGTAGGGGAACAACAAGCCTATCTGGCATTGGTTGAATTGAAGAGTAAAGATAGTAATCTCAGGATAAGGGCTATCCCGGAATTGGAACAAAATAATTTAGAGGGATTTTTGACACTTTTGTTCACCAAATTCTGGGGAATTGAGGAAGGAAAGGACTTTAAAATTGTGACAGCCTTTAGACTGGGAAAATCAGTAAAGAAAGATAAGCCCAGAGACTGTTTGGTTGCTCTGAGATCAAGAGAAGAAAGGGATAAGATACTAGGCCTACATTTTAAGAAATCTTTGGAGGTAGAAGGTAAAAGGGCCGAAATTTACAGAGATATACCCAAATATCTCTTGGAACTTAGGACTACCTATATAGATTTGACCAAATTGTTGAGACACAACGGAATTCCCTACAGGTGGGAGTTTCCACAAGGACTTTCATTTACTTACAAAGGAAGGAAAATAAAGATTAAATCACCTGAAGACCAGCAGAAGTTCCTACACGACCACGAGGAGGACTTGCAAAAAGGAGCCGCAGCTTCTTGGCCACCACCACTACCGGGACCATCTCCAAGAGATATACCACCAGGACCAGGACCAGCATTACCTCCCCCGGGATCGGGAGGAAGCTTAGATACCCCATTGTAGAACCCGTCAACTGATTCAGGATGTCTCTGCAGCTTCTTAGTTGGAATATAAATGGCGGAAATTCCCCGGAAAAAAGAAGGAAAGTTTTTCACATTTTGAAAAAGGAACAATTGGACGTTATCTGCCTACAGGAAACACATGTGACAAGGCTCCATAGAAAAGTGTTAATTAACAAAAGACTAGGCCAAGAATTTACTTCTTCGGACAAAGTTAAGAAGAGAGGAGTGGTGATTTATGCAAAGGAGAGCCTGTCACCGAAATTTTTATTTAAAGATGAACACGGCCGAATTTTGGCGATTGAAATACAGACACAAGGAGAAAAAATTTTGATATTAGGAATATATGCTCCAAATGAGGGAAAGTCGGAATTTTTCAGGAAGCTGCATGAGACCATGCTGGATTATTTGGATTATAGCAACATCATTATGCTGGGTGATATGAATGGGGTTGTCTCTGTACATATGGATAAGTCACAAAGTGCTAACATATCGAAAGACGGCAGACTACCCAAAACTTTTTTTGAAATGACAGACAATATGGACTTAGTGGACATATGGAGGGTTAAGAACCCTCTAGGGAAAGAAGGGACTTTCTTTTCTGAGGCTCATCTGACATGGACACGAATCGACCAAATCTGGACAACTAGAGGACTGGCACCTAAGACTAGAAAAGTGGAAATCTGCCCAAAAACCTGCTCCGACCATAGTGCTTTGAAAGTGGAATTGAGACTTAACACAACCGGTACCTTTAGATGGAAAATGAATGACACCTTATTAAGAGATCAGGAGATTGTGAAGAAGGCCCAAAAAACCTTAAAAGACTATTTTGAGATAAATTTGAATACCACCGTGGAAAAAAGAACAATCTGGGACGCAAGTAAGGCAGTTATGAGAGGGTTTCTAATACAACAAAACACAATTAAGAAAAGGCTCTGGAATGAAAAGAAGGAGAAGATATTGGAGAAAATAAGAGAAGGAGAGAAAAAATTAAGATCTAGGCCTAAGTCGAAGGACGTGTTAAGAGAAGTGAAATTCTTCCAGGCGCAATATTCAAAACTGATAAACCAAGAGGTGGAATGGAAAATTAAACAAATGAAACAAAGATCCTTCGAATCGGCGAATAAGTGTGGGAAACTGCTAGCTTGGCAGTTGAAAAAGAGACAAAAGCTTAATACGGTTACAAATCTAGAGATCGAAGGGAGAATGGTTCAGAAACCCGAGGAAATCAGAAAGTGCTTCCAGAGGTATTTCAAAGAACTTTATACACAAGGGCCGCAAAAAGCCTCAGAGGTGGATCAATTTCTAAAAACTAATGGATTACAAAAAATACCCCTGGAAATGAGAACAAACCTGAACTGTAATATTACACAGCAAGAAATTGAAAGTGCCATTCAAAATCTTCAATTTGGCAAGTCCCCAGGCCCGGACGGCTTAACCTCCAAATATTATAAAGTTTTAAAGGACTATTTGATACAACCTTTGATGGAGGTTTGCAACCAGATAATGGAGGGAGGGAGGGCACCGGAAACGTGGAAAGAGGCTTTCATCACATTGGTACCTAAATCAGAGACTGAAAAGACCCAACTTAAGAACTACCGCCCCATCTCACTCCTAAATGTGGATTATAAAATTTTTGCAGATATTTTGGCAAATAGACTTAAAAAAGTATTAAATGAAGTGATTCACAAGGACCAGGCTGGCTTTCTCCCTGGTAGGCATTTGTTTGACAACACAAGAAACATTATTGACATTTTGGAACTTCTACAAACAAATCTGAATACCAGAGCGGTTTTGATTTTTGTGGATGCAGAGAAGGCCTTTGATAATATTTCTTGGATGTTTATGAAGAAAAATTTGGAAGGGATGGGAGTGGGGCCGGGGTTCGAAAATGGTATAGAAGCAATCTACACAGAACAAAAAGCTAAATTGATAGTAAACAATGTGGTGACAGAGGAGTTTAAAATTGAAAAAGGGACACGCCAGGGGTGCCCCCTATCCCCCCTATTGTTTATTTCAGTCCTGGAGGTGTTGCTAAATATGATTAGAAAGGACCGGTTGGTCCAGGGGATTGAGGTCGGAGTGAAACAATATAAATTGAAAGCATTCGCAGATGACGTGGTATTAACACTTCAGGAACCAGTCTCCAGCACTAAAAGAGTGTTAGAATTAATTTCTGATTTTGGTCGGGTGGCGGGGTTTAAGTTAAATAAGCAAAAAACCAAGGTTTTAGCAAAAAATTTGACAGTTACAGAAACAGATGAGTTCTCTAAAGAAACGGAGCTGAATGTGGTTAAAAAAGTAAAATACCTAGGGGTGTACTTGACCTCCAAAAACTTGAATTTGTTTAAAGATAACTATGAGAAATGCTGGTTAGAAATCAAAAGAGACTTGGATATATGGTCAAGACTGAAACTTTCCTTGTTAGGCCGAATAGCTGCTGTAAAGATGAATGTATTGCCGAAAATGTTATTTTTGTTTCAGGCCCTACAGATCGTGGACAAGGTGGAATGTTTTGGAAAGTGGCAGAGGGATATTTCTAAGTTTGTTTGGCAGGGCAAAAAGCCCCGAATAAAGTTTAAAATACTAACTGATGTGAAAGAAAGAGGGGGATTTGCCCTGCCAGACTTGAGGCTATATTATGAATCTGCAGCCTTCTGCTGGTTGAAAGATTGGATTTTATTGGAGAACACTGATGTCCTGGATCTGGAAGGGTTTGACAATGCGTTTGGGTGGCATGCATACTTGTGGTATGACAAGGTCAAAGTGCACAAACTGTTTAAAAACCATATTGTCAGAAGAGCAATTTGGAGGGTCTGGATAAAATACAAAGACTTATTGGAGAGTAAAACTCCGAGGTGGCTCTCACCGGTGGAGGCTAAGGCACGTAAGAGACCCAACATGGAGGCCCATTGGCCTAAATATTGGGAAATAATTGAAAAAACTGGAGACAATTGGAGGTTGCTAAGTTTGGAGAAATTGAAAACTAAGGTACGAGATTGGTTGCACTATGCGCAAATTCAAGAGGTATTTAAAATAGATAAAAAAGTTGGATTCCAGGTGGAAAAATCGAAACTAGAGACTGAATTGTTAGAGCCAAAAAGTAAACTACTTTCGAGAATGTATAACTTGCTGCTTAAGTGGAATACACAGGATGAGACAGTC
Source organism: Podarcis gaigeae (assembly GCF_964106915.1). Classification (NCBI taxonomy): domain Eukaryota; kingdom Metazoa; phylum Chordata; class Lepidosauria; order Squamata; family Lacertidae; genus Podarcis; species Podarcis gaigeae. Next base: position 26,335,102 of record NC_139691.1, on the reverse strand, counting down.
AAATCCGCTATGATAAAATGGGCTCAGGATGTGGGGCATAACATTATGTTTGCAGACTGGGAAAGGTTATGGAACACCGGTTTGAAATTCACGGCATGTACTGCCTTGAAGGAAAATATTATGAAAATGGTATACCGGTGGTACATGACCCCAGTCAAGTTAGCCAAGATATATCATCTGTCTGATAACAAATGTTGGAAATGTGGAGAGGCGGAAGGGACATTCTTCCATCTCTGGTGGACCTGCCCGAAAGTGAAGGCCTTCTGGGAAATGATCCATAATGAACTAAAAAAGGTATTGAGATTTACCTTACCTAAAAAACCAGAGGCCTTCCTTCTGGGCATGGTGGACCAGAGAGTGCTTAAGAAGGACAGAACCTTTTTTATGTATGCTACCACAGCAGCAAGGATCCTGATTGCAAAATATTGGAAGATACAAGATTTACCCACGCTGGAGGAATGGCAATCGCAGTTGATGGACTATATGGAACTGGCTGAAATGACTGGCAGAATCCGAGACGCGGGAGAAGAAACAACTGAGGAGGATTGGGAAAAGTTTAAGGACTATTTGAAAAAACACTATAAGTTGTATGAATGTTAAAAAAAAAAAAAAAATGCACCTTTCAGGAAATTCTAGCTTCAGCAAATGTAAGTTATTGGAATGAAAATTAAGACACAAGAATTCAGAGGTAAAATAATGAAATAACTTTATTGTGTTTAATATAAGACATATAAGAATCGAGCGACAGTAAAATTGAAAATAGGGAACATGATAAAATGGAAGTTACAATAAGTTTTGAAATAAGTTAACAAATTGCTGATGCTTTATAAGACAGAGAACGCAGGGTTCGGAGGATGTGGGGAAGTCCTATAGAATAGAAGGAAAAAGATTATGGAAACTTGTTATCTATACCCTATCTTCTTATAACCACTCTTTATTCTTTTTTCTGTATTTCTAAAAAGCAATAAAAAAAATATTTAAAAAAAAAAAAAAAAAAAAGAACGAGGCTGAAAATTACATCATATTTAAAAGTAACAGATGTGTTGGCCTATTAAAATAATAATAATTAGAAGTCGCTCACCTTACCCCAAGTTCTAGAGCACAAAACTTTTGGGATGAAGATGCCCACAAGGAACAGGATTTTGCTAAAGGGCACAGAAAACCCCACAGTTCAAGTTCTATAGCTGGGGTGGGAAACCTTGCCCACTAGGCCTCTCTACCTGGCCCTTGGGACTCTCCTTGGGTCATACCCTCCTAGAATATTTTTGCCTGGCTGAAAAGTGTCGTTGCACTCTGGTAATGACTCTTGCATGCCTAAATGGAGGATTGAGAGAGATGTATGTAGAAACCACTCTACTGTATATGAAAGCAAAACATTCACTGTTCTGACCACTTGGCATACATGTGTTTCCCAGGTGGTCATCCATCCAAGTATTGACCAGATCACGGCCTGCTGACCTTCATCAAGGTGGTAGCCTCATGTGCCTCCAGACCACATCCTGGGATCATGAAGTTAGTCATGTTTTGATGGGTCTACTGTAAGCATGGCTGGATCCAACCTTCATCAATTTATTTTCCATGAGGTATAAAAATCTTCTCTTTCTCTGGCATTAAAAAATATCACTGGGGAAAACACCTCCCTATTTCCCACTCAACTGACACCCATCCATTACTAGCAAATAGCATTGGCTTGAAACTGTCTTATTCTAGTTGTATGATGAATGTTTTATAGAAAAGCATACAGAAGCCGAAATTTTCAAAAACAGCAGGGAAGCTCCCATTTCTCCTTGCGCACACACAAAAGGAAAAGATAGCATTCATCTGTGGGTGGGGAGAAGAAGTGAAAATGCCACATGCTCAGACTAAAATCAGAGCCGAAAGAAATCTGTTTCCCCAAAACCACGCTCCCATCCCAAATTGCACACCCTAATCTATAGTGTCTATGTATATTTACGCTCCCAGGAACAGCTGCAAGTGGATGAGTCATTGCTGCTATTTAATAAACTTGCAAATTTGCTGTCAGGCGAATGGATTCCTTTGAGCATATCTAAGTCAAATAGGTTTGAAAGCTGTGGAGTTTTTGTTTTTTGAAAGGACTATTTGCAAGAGGGAGAAAAACAACACTTCAGGCTGCAACAGTTAAGGAAACGCGTGTGTGTGTGTGTGTGTGTGTGTACATATGCATAACCAACACATATTCAAAACACTGATGGATTTGCTTAATGAACTGATTATGATTTTAAAATACTAGTGGGACTGGCAACAAAACGTTGAAGTCACCTACTCCTCTTTGCTGTTCCAAGTCAGTCAGCTTTGCTTCCCAGCTTTGCTTCCTTCATTCCATTCTCTTCCCATTCCCCACTTTGCCAGTCATTCTGCACCCAGTGAGCATATGTAGTCCTCACTGGGGCAGGGATGGGATTGTGACTGCTGCCTGCCACCCGCCACCCCCTGCAGAACCTGAAAATGTGTCCCTTAAAAAGAAAAAAGGACCGCATCCACTTTTACTCCACAACCATTTTGACATGTGGCTGCCAGAGGGTTTACCAGGGATTAGTGTGGGACGCAGGTGGCGCTGTGGGCTAAAGCCTCAGCGCCCAGGACTTGCCGATCAAAAGGTCGGTGGTTCGAATCCCTGCGGCGGGGTGCGCTCCCGCTGCTCGGTCCCAGCGCCTGCCAACCTAGCAGTTCGAAAGCACCTCCGGATGCAAGTAGATAAATAGGGACCGCTTACCAGCGGGAAGGTAAACGGCGTTTCCATGTGCGGCTCTGGCTTGCCAGATGCAGCTTTGTCACGCTGGCCACGTGACCCGGAAGTGTCTCTGGACAGCGCTGGCCCCTGGCCTCTTAAGTGAGATGGGCGCACAACCCCAGAGTCTGTCAAGACTGGCCCGTACGGGCAGGGGTACCTTATTCCGGGCACTCAGCCCGGAAAGGGTTAGCCACTGCTGCAATAGGTCAATTCACAAGTAGCACCAATGCCTTGGAGCTAGGACAATGTGTGAGGAAAGGCCTTCCTTTCACTCTTCCTGATTGGCAGGGGATTCAGGGCAAACAACAGGAATGACTTTCACATATATCATGCAGTTCATTTAAGGAATTTGCTGCTATTCAGACAGATTCTTAGATAAGTTTATCAACAGCTTCTAGTCACCATGGTTGAATGCAACCTCCAGGCTGGGGACTAATGATAAGCTTTCTGAGCAAATCATCTCTACACAGGTACGAGTGTTTCTGTGAAAGAGTGGCCCTTTCTTGATTTGTACAGCTCAACAATTTGTGTGCACAGATACACAGACTTAACACCCATTGAATGTAACATGTGAATACCGCTAATGGGAAAAGGCTATTGCCTTCATGCCCTACATGAGAGCTTTCCAAAAGCACTGCATCTCCTGCCTATGAGCTACTGAGCCATATTCAAGGTTCCATTATTAACGTGTAAAGCCCTGAACAACCAAGATACCGGATAGACCACCTTCATCTGTACAGACCCAGTCTACTTTTACAATAATTGGAGGGTGCCCTGTATGGCTTAGTGATTTATGGCTTTTTTGTTCAAAGGTCCCCATAGTAGTGAACAGTGCTATGTGCCAAATGGCTCCTTTAACCAGAGTAACAGTCGCCAAAACACAATGTCTAGTTGCCATTTAGGGGCCAGACAGCTTGAAAGTTGTATTTTTCAATAAGAACTTTTGGTTCCTGAAATTCATTCTGATTGTGCAGATAAAATATTACGGGTAGAATTCTACAGGATGTGTTGCTAATGTGTGAAAATAGTCAAGATCGAAGGAGCCCCATGCATGCACCTCCAGATGGCGGAGATGCCATCTTGGAACCCAGGCTTCTTCATTTGGTTGCAAGTGGCTGGTAGCCAGAAGCAAAATGCACCTGGCAAATTTCTAACACTGAAGGAGAACAGCATATTCATACAGATAAAAGATGCAAGGAAAGTATGATAGCTTGATCAAAATTATATTAAATGGGAAAATCAGTGACACTGGATACACATTGTTGCACAAAGGGTTTCAGCATAGATATAGATCCTCAGCACTCCACCTCTCACGTGGAAGACAAGTTAACTCACATCTCCCACCTCCTGATTCCCAGCTTCTCCATTCTCTGACCTAAGAGCAAGCCCATCCACAGACAATTGCCTAAGGTGAGTGCCCCTGCCCTCAAGATATTGCCCCATCTCCACACTAGAGCTGGCAGAAAACAACAGTCAACAGCAGCCTCCAAATAAATAGGCTTCTCCTTGGAAAACAGCTACAGCAATAGCAGAGTTCTTGCTCTTCATGGGTGGGGCTAGCTGGCCAAATCTTCTGGTTCCAGCAGGCTGCTGTTCTCCAGCTGCAGCAGAAAACAGCTAGGAAGTCTAAGAGTGGTACCCACCACCCATCTAGGTACAATGCGGATGTAGGCCTTTTGCGCAATGGCACCAACCCTCTGGTACACCCTCCCCCTGCACTGTCTGAGAAGCATCAGCTTATTTTAGGTGCCTTTTTGCTTGTTTATTCAGGCATTTCCTGGCTGTTAATTTTTAGACTGCGCTGCTTAGTATTCTGTTTCAGTATTTTGATTCCGCTGTCTACTGTGATAGTGACAGTTATGTATTTCATCTTATTTGTATTTTAGTTTTGTGGATTTCATGGATTTTACCGTGTAAACCACTCAGAGGTTTATCTTTATATGAAGCAGTTAATCTATTGGTTAGATAAATAGATATGGTTTATTACTGGGGAATATAGGATGCTGGAATGATCAAATAACAAAAGGCGTATTTTTTGAGCCTGTAAATATGACATATACAGAAAATAGCATGAGAACAAGGTATTTCTTAAATCAGGAAGCCTTGCACCTGAGACTTTAATGTGGCCCATCAGGTCTCTCTGACTGGCCCTCAGCAACTTCCACAGGTCGTACCCCTTATTGCTCCTGCTTTATAACCGCCTTGAGTATTTTGGTCTAGCTGGAATGTCTGTGAACTGTGACAATAACTCTGGGTGGATGTGTGCAGAAACTAGACTACTGTACAAAGGTAACATTTACACCTGTTGCTCTGCCCACTTTTGCTTTGGCCACATGCACCACTGGAAGGTTTGCTTGATCCTGGAAACCCATGTATGATCTTAAAAGAGTTCCCTACCCTTTTTAAACCATTGTCTTTATCCAGATCACAATTCCCACCCATGTTTTATCTCCCGGGGTTTGTAACAAATCTTTGTGTTCCCCTAAATATATATGGTCTCCCATATTGATCAAGAACTGATAAATTTATTTCAGTTATACAACCTAGAAAAATGTGGTCTCACTTGCTGTTGTACATGAGAAAAGAAATATTGAAGCACAATTGTGAAGCAGGATAGTTTAGCTTCCGTGGAAAGGGGATTAACAATGTCAGGATCCAAATAACTGCATCCATAGTCTTCTGTGCATCTTGTGGGATCATGGATCCATCTTACCTCAGGCATGCAGTAGCTAAAGGACACACTGTTATGAGCCCACTGGGAGTCCTGGCTCATGAGGCTTCCTATCCCCGTTTGCAATATGGAGGCAATAATAACTAAATTACATAAGAACACACACATGAAGGGTCACTCCATTGTTTCATCTTAATCACTACTGCCAATACCAATAGGTCCCAGGTTCAATCATTAGTATCTCCATGTAGGCCTGGCAATGTCCTCTTCCTGAAACCCTGGAAGGCTGCTGCAACTTTAGAGTTGGAAGGGACCACAAGGATCACCTAGTCCAGCCCCCTGCAATGCAGGAAACTTTTGCCCAATGTAGGTCCCCTGAAAGAGGCATATGGAGCACAATGCAACCCTTTTTGGAATCAAGTTAAAGTCTTCCTGCTTGCCCATTGTATTTTAGATGATACTTGGGTTGGTATTTTGCTCCTCTGTTGTTGTTTCCCCCCGTTTTAGTCTGGATGTTGTGAAGCTTACCTGTTGTTTTCTATATCATGTTTATATGTTGTGTGAATAGTATTATTCGCACCTTCGCACACCACCTCTTTGGAATAGTTTTTGTTGAAGAGCAGCCAAGGAACACTTTTGAATGAGTGAGTGAGTGAGTGAGTGAGTGAGTGAATAAATAAGTAAATAAAAGATTACAACAAAATAATCTGATTTGAAGTCTTTTGAACAGTGAGAATAACTAAATAAACCTCCATCATCAGGAATGGCTTTGAAACTTTATCAGCATTGTTCACTTCTTATTCCCAGGGTGCTAACTGACATAGCTCCTTCCTCCTTTTCAAATTCCTGCTATCAGGTGTTTTGAGCCACAGCCCCTGACCTCATTGGCTTCAACAATGTCTGGGAGCAGCTAGCCAAGCATATAAATTTAGAACAACCTAGCAAAGGGAGCCCCTTCCACAAGCTATAAAGGTAAAGGGTAATGGGACCCCTGGCCGTTAGGTCCAGTTGTGAACGACTCTGGGGTTGCGGCACTCATCTCGCTTTACTGGCCAAGGGAGCCCGACATACAGTTTCCAGGTCATGTGGTAAGCATGACTAAGTCGCTTCTGGCGAACCAGAGCAGCGCACAGAAACACCGTTTACCTTCCTGCCGGAGCGGTACCTGTTTATCTGCTTGCACTTTGAAGTGCTTTCGAACTGCTAGGTTGGCAGGAGCAGGGATTGAGCAACGGGAGCTCAGCCCATCGCGGGGATTCGAACCTCCGACCTTCTTATCAGCAAGCCCTAGGCTCTGTGGTTTAGACCACAGCGCCATCTGCATCCACAAGCTATAGGAAGCCCCAATGGACAAAGCCTCGAGTTAAACATGCAAATGAGTTCAGCAGCAGGTCGAGACCAGGGCACATAATTCTGCCCCTCCTTGCTGCAGTACTTAGCTAATTGGGAGCCGCTGCTCTAAGAAAGAAGAAGAGATCCTGTGGCCCTCCAGTTGTTGCTGGACTACAGCTCTGATCATTCTTGACCACTGGCCATGTTATCTGGAGATCATGGGAATAGGAGACTAATAACATAAGGAGGGCACAGGCTCAACACCTCTGCTCTAAGAGCTATGTTGGTTCTAGGCTGTTGGCTTTAAGGATTAGAATGAGCACTTTTAATTTATTGGGCCCAGAAGTTTACCAACAACCAACAGAATTAAGTATTGAATTAGTTGTGAATGTCTGCCCATACATGCTGAAGGACAGGTTGCTGCCCACTTCTGCAGCAGGCTTCTGCTTCTACAAACTCTCTTTGCCCTGGTAACCACCAATGTTCCCTCCAAATCTGCTCCAGAGGGTTGGGAGTAATATTCAAAATACCGGAGCTTAATTGTTCCACAGAAATGTTTTTGTTTTGCAAGTTCTCTAGAAACAATAAATGGATTGCAATTGCAAATACAGTATTAGGCAAAGATGCTGGTTTCACAGTTTTTACCCTATGAAAAGTTCCCACTTCAAAATCTTCCACATTACTGGGCTTAATTACTATATCAGACTGGCTAAACATGTATCTCATCCCAGGTGTGCTAAGTACAAATGCACATAGCCAACACCAAATAAATGCAGCTTCAGTTAATTTTTTGAAAAGTATTGAGAAGGTTTATTAAACTAATAGCTTTTATGGAAAGATTCCAAACGGAACCCCCACACATACTTTTGCAAAAACAAAACAGTTTATGTCAACTAATCCCTTTTCTTGCAGTTTATGTGTGATCATAAACACAGATGTTGGTTGCATTGATACTAAGAGGTTGAGAAGCAATGCAGGTGGCATATTCCTTTGGCTAACTGGTTTTACTTCATTCTGGCTATCTCTTGCAACATTCTAAGCAAACAGGGTACTTTTTCTATTATTATTTATTAAATTTGTATGCCGTTCTTTACCTGCAAGTCTCTCTTTCTTTGCTGTTTTGTCTTCTTAACTGAGCATACTGTCAGGGGAAAACAGCCAACAGTTATACAGCCCATCTTTAACTGTCTAATCTCACATGAGGGTAAAGCACGGATCTAAAAGGAACATAAACAGGAAATTGGGCAAAGAGGCTGTCTGCAAGAGTCCCCCCCAAAATACTGTTCTTAAAAAAGAATAACGGTAGAACTGTTATCTTAATGAAGCTCAAGGAACTCCTCCTCAAACACCAAATGGGTTTTCCATGCCATCTCCTTCCTCCCAGGATCCTCTAAATTCTGCACTATGGGTGCTAATTAGAGAATGTGTGATTCCCACAAGTTAAAACTTGTGTATCTGAAGAAGTGTGCATGCACACGAAAGCTCATACCAAGAACTAACTTAGTTGGTCTTTAAGGTGCTACTGGAAGGATTTTTTTTTGTTTTGACTATGGCAGACCAACACGGCTACCTATCTGTAACTCCCACATGTTACAGTTACAGATAGGTAGCCGTGTTGGTCTGCCATAGTCAAAACAAAAAAAATTCCTTCCAGTAGCACCTTAAAGACCAACTAAGTCAGTTCTTGGTATGAGCTTTCGTGTGCATGCACACGAAGTGGTATCTGAAGAAGTGTGCATGCACACGAAAGCTCATACCAAGAACTGACTTAGTTGGTCTTTAAGGTGCTACTGGAAGGAATTTTTTTTGTTCCCACATGTTAAGTCACCTTTTCGCCTCCTATGGAGTGGCTGCCTGTAAACAAATGCATCTGAACATTTCTGTGTTGACAGGGATAGGGAACTTATGGCCCTTCAAGTCTGACAGACTCCAACTCCCATCAGCCCCATCAGAAAATCCAATTGGTCAGGGAAACTGCAAGTTGGAAGTCCAATACTACCAAGCAAGACTCAAGGTTCTTGTATGAATTTACAAAGCCCTGAACAACTCAGGTTCACAGTACCATTTCAGCTCAATCACCAAGATCATCTGCAGGGGCTTCCACTGGTCGTTTCCTGAGTTGGTGAGGCTCATTTGACAACAATGAGAAACTTTAGTGCCATTGGCCCAGTCCTGTGGAATACTCTGCCAACAGTGATTCAGCAAACACCTTCTGTGCAAACTTTTGAATGCCTGTTGAAAGCTTTTCTATTCCACCAGGCCTATGCAGGCAATCAAGAATACATCCTTCCTCAATAGTTAATTGTTGTCTGTTTTTAACTTTTTAATATGGTATTATTGTACAGTTGTATGTTTTATTGCTGTAAACTGCTTTGATAATAGTCTACTTTTCAGAGGCCAATCCTCTAATTTTAAGGGTTGTTGTAAGAGGATATTTAAAGCAGTTTTGTATTTGATGGACCAAGCAGTTTAAAGACCAAGAACCACAAGGGCGGACAGCAGGTGGGGCCTTAAATTTACCCATCAACAGTTTGCACCGGGACAGCGGACTGAATGAGCACAAAGGTCAGTTTCCCCACTATAGTGAGATATATTACATTTCTTCTTAAATTATAGCAACAATGTATATGTAAAAATGCAAACAAACACAGAAACAAATACACACATTTTATGCAACCAAGTATCCTCTTTTTTGGGGGGGGGTATATTCATGCATTTCTACTTTTTTGAACAATGCAAAAGAGTAAAAAAGGTAAAGGTAAAGGTACCCCTGCCCGTACGGGCCAGTCTTGACAGACTCTGGGGTTGTGCGCCCATCTCACTCAAGAGGCCAGGGGCCAGCGCTGTCCAGAGACACTTCCGGGTCACGTGGCCAGTGTGACATCGCTGCTCTGACGAGCCAGAGCCGCACACGGAAACGCCGTTTACCTTCCCGCTGGTAAGCGGTCCCTATTTATCTACTTGCACCCGGAGGTGCTTTCAAACTGCTAGGTTGGCAGGCGCTGGGACCGAGCAGCGGGAGCGCACCCCGCCGCAGGGATTCGAACCGCCGACCTTTCAATCGGCAAGTCCTAGGCGCTGAGGCTTTAACCCACAGCGCCACCTGCGTCCCTATGCAAAAGAGACCACCCCCTTTATTGCTGTTTTTGAGTTGGAAATAACTGGATGGTCTTTTTTATAACGCCTGAAGGATTCTGTCACTTTGATTTGTTTTGCCATCAATTAGCGATGCTGGATCTCTTTCTCTCTCTGCCTCACTCTCACTTTCAATAAACTATGAAGTACATTCTGACTTGTCTCTAAAGGGATCACCCTTCTATTGTTTCATCTGCATTTATACCTCCTGCACTGGTGGGTGTGCCTCTGAGATACAGGTGTATTATTATTACCTGGACACTAATAACTGTTATTTCAGGGCAAAGCAGCCCTTGTAGATCCATACATGTAATGCCAACAAATGCTTTAAATCAAGTACAGTGGTACCTCGGGTTACATATGCTTCACGTTACAGACTTCACTAACCCAGAAATAGTGCTTCAGATTAAGAACTTTGCTTTAGGATGAGAACAGAAATCGTGCTCCAGCAGCACGGCAGCAGCAGGAGGCCCCATTAGCTAAAGTGGTGCTTCAGGTTAAGAACAGTTTCAGGTTAAGAACGGACCTCCGGAACGAATTAAGTACTTAACCCGAGGTACCACTGTAATGCTAAAACAAATAGGTCTATAACAGAGCAGCCAGAACACATTAAAAAAACAAAAACATATCTGGGCCACATTGTGTAAATGGTTTATTGTGCTGTATATTCATTTTTAAAAAAATGATTCTGTGCTCATTATGAATTACAATCTAAATTACTTAGGGTGATATGATATCCACCACTGGCCATACGCAGGATATACCCCTGATATCAAGGAACTTAACTTGCTTACATCCGCTGATTTCAATGAGTCTACTCTGAGTTGGATGCAACCCTAAATCGATAAAAACAGAATTCAACGGATATACAGTGGTACCTTGGGTTATGAATTTAATTTGTTCTGGAGGTTCGTTCTTAACCCGAAACCATTCTTAGCCTGAGGCACACTCTTGCTAATGGGGCCTCCTGCTGCCACCGTGCAATTTCCGTTCTCATCCTGGGTCAAAGTCCTCAACCCGAGGTACTACTTCCGGGTTAGCGAAGTTTGTAACCCAAAGCATTTGTAACCCAAGGTACCACTGTACATACACTGTCCAACTCCCTACATACAATGTGATTGTCCATCTGTGACAGGCATTTTAATTTTTTCCCCAGTATGGGAATCTCTCTCCCCACCCCTGTTGCACTCTCCAACACACGTGTGTGTGTGTGTGTGTGTGTGTGTGCGCGCGCGCGTGCTAAGGCAAAATGTCTGTGTGAAATATCTTACTCTTTTGTGAAAAATATATGCCATGTGTGGAATTCCATAGATGTGAGTGTTCTTTGTTTCATTGGGGTGCCCCGCAAAGTCTTGCTGTTTTGCATGAGAAGCAGCACATCAGCTTTCAGTTTCTTTGGGCTGCTTCATTAAGTGGTACCTATTGTTGGGCACTACTGAAGAACCTCTGCCACTGAGGCTCCAGCACCAGCAAAATATAAACTGATACGCAAGTGAGAATTTCATTACTGAGCTGCAGAGTAAGAGAGATGAAATAGCATGCAGTTGGACTGGATAGTTATTTGAATGAACCCTCAAAATCTGTTAATGGATAATGTACAAAGAGCTGACTTACTTCAGCAGTTTATCTTCACCACACAATAATGAACTGAGATGCAGTAAATAATGGAAGAACTTTGGTGGGAGCTGATGGAAGTAACTATTTCCAACTGCCCTTTCCCACACTGAATCATCCACCAAATAAATAACCACAGCTGCCCTTGTGAACGCATCTGGTTGCTGGACTGGCCCAGGTGCAAGACAATATGGTGCCAGCTTCCCCTACTCCATGGAGAAAACTTAAGCTGACTTGGGCCACATTAATACTGTACCATACACTTAAAGCACTTTGATTCCACTTTAAACAGCTACAGCTTCCCCAAAAAGAATTATGTGAGCTGTATTTCATTAAGAGTACAAAGGGTTGTTGGAAGACCCCTATACACCTCACTGAGCTAGAGCTCCCAGAATTCTTTGAGGGAAGCCAGACCATGATTATCTGAAGTGGTATCACAGAGCTTTGAATGTATGGTGGGCACAAGCAACATTCCACAATGGTAGTGAGACAAAGCCCTCTACACCTGAGGGCATTAAGCTAGCTTAGGAGGCACAGGTTCCTCCTGTCCTACCATCCCAGACTTGTCTTGGTGTGGGGCTCCCCCATCACATCCTGTTCTTGTTTTGGGGAGAGAGCTGCCCATATTTCCACTGAAATAGAAATGCTGGATGCCTTAAAAGTCAACCTGACCTATAATTCTCAAATTTCTTCTTAGTGTTTAAAATGGCAATCAGATTCTGAACATTACGAAACCAAAAAACTCTCCAAAGTGCCTCTTCAAGTCAAGATCTACTTTGTTTTCAATGGTAGCTGCAACAATAGCATGAATACCACAAATGCATCCACAAGAGAACAACATAATTGCCCCTACAAATAAAATAACTCCTCTATATAGCAGTCAACAAAATGTTCTCCTCGATGGCTTGTCCTAAAAGCTATCCTAGAAAGGAAAGGTAGAAATAAAATAAATAAATAAATAAATAATGTATGGGACAAAGTAAAATTAAGCACTCTGGAATCCCATTTAGTTTCAGCGGTAGTGAGAGTTAAGTAAATCAGTGGGAGTTGATGCCTCAGTTTTAGCACAAAGGCGAATATTTTGTTGTCTTGTTATGGCTATCTCTGATATTGTTTAGAGGAAAGTACAAATTAAACAAAAACTTACAGGAAGAAAAACAAATCCTTCCACTCCCTACCACCAGGCAAGTATAAAATCACCATATTAAAAATGATCATACCATACCTTTCAGCAAAGTCTGGACATGAAAAAGGGTTGTTATTCTCACCACTGACCTCTAAATTTTTCCTCTAACCTAAGCAGAACGCAGAGCTATCCAGCAGGGGGAAGATGTTTAAAGCATTTTGGCAAGACAATAATGTGCATCCCACATGCCCATCTGGATTTCAATGACATTGGGGGTGACGACGCAGTCAACTTTTATCATCATCAACAGTGAATTCCATAATTAATCATTAAACAATAACCTCAATGAGCATAAGCCTAGCTATGTCTCCAAAGGCATGTCAACCTATTTTTCTATTTGCTTGATAATGTCCCAAAACAGTTCTCTCATTCATTCTAGAGAGGTCATGATAGTCTCTTTAGATATACTAGTCTCTTTGGGCCAAAACCATCAGATAATCTTGTGGCAACTTGAATGATTAACAGATTTACAGAACAATTGTGTACATGACCACTCAGAAGTAAGTCACACTGAACTGCTGGTTGGAGCTGGCTGCAGGTGCAGTCGAAAACATCTGGTGCATATCAGATTGGCAAAGACTGGTATCAAAGATAAACTGAGCAACTGGTGGTGTGATCACCTTCCTAGTTTTGTCATGCTGATTGACTGATGTCTCCTACAAGGCAAAAATATCTTCAGATGCAGAGCTGGCCCAAACCACTCAGATGTGTACCGTTTGTTGAGCAGACACTTATGTTGTAATTTTTCCTGGAAATAATGACAGTGAATGTCAACGCAACATGGGTCATGCTGGTCAGTGGTGCCAGCATTATAAGAGAAAATCAATTGTTTGTATATTTACTTTAGCTGATTAGTAGATAGCCTAAGGCAGACACTCTAAATTCACTGAGGATAAGACTATCAACAGCTATAAGCAACAATGATTATGCGGAAGCCCAGAGCACAAGAGTCTGCAGGAATTTTTCTGGGTGGGCAGGCACAGTAAACCACCGAGAGGAGGGGACATGGGTAGCTTCTCACACACAAAAATTGAAATAAATAGTGCCTGTGAATTTTGCCTCATATCTCAGGTTCTACAAATGCTTGTTGTTGTTGTTTAGTCGTGTCCGACTCTTCGTGTCCCCATGGACCAGAGCACGCCAGGCACTCCTGTATTCCACTGCCTCCCGCAGTTTGGTCAGACTCATGTTTGTAGCTACAAATGCTAGAAATATTTAAAATACTCTTTAAAAAAGGAAAGGAAAGGAAAGCTGGTGAATCTGAGTTTTATGGCTCACTGAGTGAGGATTCCCTACCTATGCTCATCATGGATGGTGATTTCTTAGAGGCAATATGTCACTGAATGCCATTTTCTGAGAAGCAAAGATGGAAGAGGTCATGATTGCATGCGGTCTTTCCAGAGATACCTGAATGGAAAACAGGACTATTAAGTGAGTGGTCCTTTTTATGTTCTGAAATCTTCTCCCAGCTCAGTACTCTGGGCAACTGCCCGGGCCACCCACCCCTAACTTTGAAACCCCTTGAAATAATCCAATTCTGAAACCTAGTGTGAATTGCGTTTTTGTTGCACACGGAAGCTGGAACTCAAGGCATGTTGATGCAAGAGAAAGTTGATGGGAGGGGGCACAGGGAGAGGGAGGGCAGAGAGTCGCTTACCACATACTCTCCCTGTTGAGTTCTGTGTAACTGCCCATGTTGCTATTGCTGGCAAAGCAACTGCCTGCTGTTTTCTGACCTTTTGCTCTTCTAGAGATAGAAATGGGAATTGTCTGAGACGTGGAATAACTTCCTGCAATTGTGTTAGCGAGGGCTGGTCTGACTTGATAGATAGCTGTGTCTGTTAGGCCTGCTTTTGAGAGGAGAAACTACTTGTTGGGTGACTAATTGGAAAGAAACATTAGGTGGCCCGCAGGAGGGCAAAATGTATAAAAGAGAAGCCTGCTGATAAAAGCTGTGCAAGGAAGGGGTGGTCTCCACTACAGCCCACTTTTGTAATTCACCCAAGATATGGGAGGGGGGAAACCTTGGCTGTGTGTACACAGTCTGACACTGAAGTTCTGAATTTAGAGGCTGTAAATCATTTTTCTTGGATTCTTTTTTGGCTGTTTCCTAGCAGACCTAAAAGAGATTGTTCTTTTAAAAACATAGGGTAAAAGAGAATACAAGAGAACAAATCATGAGAATGATTTCTTCCCAAGAGCACCATCACTGTCATTTTAAAAACAACTCTACTGGACAGTGGATACAGACACCACTTTTAGTACATGATGGGTGTTTTGTAAATGCTATAGTTTGAGTACCCACGCTACATTCTCTGAGGAGATAGGCCCTATGTGCCTTGGGGGGGGGGCGTGTCTGTGTGTGATCCAGACAAAGAGTTTAGGAGAGGGTGTTTCTGAAAGAGAGAGTTTGGGGTTGATCCTTGCAGAAAGAGGGGGAAATTGTTTTGGAGGTGATCCTGAGAAATATTTTGATTCTGAGAAAGAGGACAAGGCAGCAATTTTATGAAAGGCTGCTCCCGACGGCAGCCATTTTGTGGCGGTGCCCACATCACTTTTTCGGAATTCCAAATGTACCCACAGACCCCAGAAGGTTGAGAGCCCCTGTTGGGAGCCCCTGTATGGCTATGTGGTAGGGCATATTTTATCCCAACCATGCTAACGCCACAATTTCCATTTCCTTGTGAGACACGGTAAAAGTCACCGTTCTATGCAGCTGAATGCCCATGATAACATCTCTTCCAGTGATTCCAGTGGTACACTGTGGTGAGTGTGAAAGTGGCTTCCTCGTGGTAGATGGTCCTCTAAGTTGCATCACTATCTTCAATACTTCAGAAGAACAATCACATATGCACACTAATTTTTGACAGGAAGAATTTTAGTAAGAAACAAAATTACAAAAAGGTGAACATGAGGAATGATGTGCAGGACACAAAAAGAAGCAGAGATGCTTCCTTTACATCCTATTGCTTACATGTATTAATTTTTCACCACTTTTAAGTATTTTGCATATCCAATCTAGCTGAGCAGGCTATTTTCAAAAGAGTTTGTTATTATGACATATTAGAATTCTATGAATGAACCAAAAGGACTGTTCTGTATTATCCTTTCTTACCTCTCCCCAAAGTCACTTTTACTTACGCACAGTCACACACTGTTGCTTGAGGTATTCCAAGTTTATCTGCCATAGGGCACTTCTGCACCCTTTCAGAGTGTGCACCTCTATAAATGAAATGAAACCACGTTTTGCCATTGGTTTGCAGTGCAAAGCAGGGCCAGTGGGCCTCATGTTCCCCACAGCATTCTGTAAATGTCAGAACCACCAGCGGGGCTTCCCCACAGAGCTCAAGGCCCTGGGTGCTAAATAACGGGTGACTGTACATGATGATTGATCCCATGAAGGTTAAATAATGACTCACAACCCTTGTGTAGTCTCAGCTCACAGCTCAAAAAGATTTTCCAGGAGGTTTTTAACCCTGAACTTGACATTTGTCAGAAACAGGCAGAAGTCCTCACAAGACGGAACACCACACCCAAACAGCCAACTCATGGTGATTTCACCACAACACCACCATATCAATGCAGTAGTCCCATTTTCAGTGCCACCCATAAAACAGAGGATTCCTTCACTGACTAATACAGGGTGCTACACTAGTGTTCTTTGTAACATCAGAGGTAAACAGCAACACCAACGCAACCAGCACAGCAGCCGCCCTCAGAGAGGAACAGACTTTATAAACAAGTAATAGCAAATCAAGTGCTCGTTTTGTATAACTAAATCAACAGAAAAAAGGAAGTAAACTAAGAGGTATTCTGAGTAAAGAGCACAACTCAAGAGAGTATTTGGATCATTAACCTTTAAAGCAGTTAGTGGCATTTACCAGAGCCTGCTAGCGCAGGTTTCAGTTCTTTAAAAAGAACATTACAAATTATGCAGCTAAATGCTCACCTACAACTCTAGATTGAAGCTGCTCCATTTCGACAAAAGAAATTCTCCTTCAGGATCAAGGTGACTTTTTAACTAAAGTGTTTGGGCAGGCTTTTTTTTAATTATTATTTGAGCCGTACTACAAATTCCCAACATCCTGATTCAGATTAACTCATATTGATGACAACTCACAGTCACTGAAGAGGCCATATATCTTAAGCCCATCTAAGGTCAGTATGGTTTATATCTGTCTTCTCCAACCTGGGGTCCCCCAATTTTGTTAGAGTACAACTCCCAGCATCCTTGACAATTGGCTATACTGATGGAAACTGTAGTCCAAAATATTTGAAGGGCACCAGTTTGGCCTAGAGAAAGAAATGGGCAGTAATGAAGGGGGCATAGAGAAGTGGGCCCAGTCAGATGCAAGCATCTTACTTTTTATGTTTGCCAACAATTAATTCTCTATGTGCTAGCTGCTCAAGGACAGAATGATGTATCTTGTTATTCTGTGGATTTTAAAAAGTCATTTTTTTTGCCATTTTTGAAAACTGACTTATAAGATACCAGAGATCCGGGCAATGCAGACCCCTCCGACTTTGCTTGAGTTTGGGGGTTGTTTGTGATTTATATGACCAAACCAATCACATGGTTGGCACATTCCTACTAAATATGATTTTATTTGGCAACATTTGTGATTACTTGATATGTTTTGTACACCATGGAATATATTTTACGCTATTCATTCTTTTTAAACCCTTAAAAAATAATATGGTTATTTTATTATCTTGTTTTTTTCCTCCTCTTGTCTGTTTGAGTATTTTAAGTTGGATATTTTGTTTGTAGCATTTGCAAACCTTTTTTTTTTTTTTTTAGTTATGTTTTAGCAGTGTGCACTGCCCTGGTACTTTCGGATATGGTGGTAAAGTACTTCTATAACAACTAAAATAAATAAATAAACACCAATATTTTATTCCCCCCCCCAAAAAAAAATTGTTTAGAAATACTAACAACTCAGCAACAAAATATCTGAAGAAACAGCTCAGCAACAAAATATCATCATATTTCTCTTTACTTTTCTCTCTCTCTTGTTTCAGTCAACAGGCCTTTTTTCAGTGCCCTTTTGTGAACCAAGATTTGCAAATTACAATGCTGCTGCCCACAAGACCATACATTAACCCTGATCTTCATAATTTCTATTTGCGACCTTACCTGCTATTAATATTTTTTTCCAAATTGAAATGTACTTTGGGAGGGGTTTCATTGTATTATTCACCATTATGTAAGAAACCAAGTTACTCCAAACAGTGGTGAACGATTCTGATTTAGTTGGCCTTTGATGACACCAATGTGATGATGACTAAGCTTCTCTGCAATTGCTATCTACCAGCAATCTATGGACAACACGACCTTTTGCAATTATGTGTCGCAAGTCTAGCTGCAACCAGCGAGAAACACACAGTGTCTTTTGGTCTCACACATGTGCTATCCTCTTCAAAACAGAAAGCAATCATCGTTTTGGAGTTCTCACAATTATTTGTCCTATCATAGACAATTCTCACAGCATTCTAATCTAGACCCTCTCTACCTGCAGACATTCCACAACAAAAGATGCATACAAGTCCCCTGGATTAAAACCTCAGATTTCTGAGCAACAATTTGCTTCTTAAAAGAAAAGCTTCAAAGCCTAATCCTCACAAAAAAATTTCCCCTGCCCAAGGCCAGCATGCTTTCCAAATAGGCAGCTGAGGCAGACTGAAATCTGTCATCCACTTTCAGACGGCGGCTTGCTGAGGAGGGTGTACTTATTTCACAGAACAATTGGCAAAAAAAGGATCTTTGAGGTAAAGTCAAATTGTATACATGTTAATCACAGGTCCACAGTGACCTCCTAGCTCCTTCATAAGCTGTTGCCATTTTGAAATTGGTCCAGAAGGCCACTTATAGTTGAGGGAAAGTCCACAGAGCTGTTGTTTATCCACAGTCATTTTATTGCGGTTCAAATCTGAGCCCCATATGCATTATATACCTAAAGCAGCATTATTCCACTTTAAATGGCCATGGTGTTAATCTAAGATTTAAGAGTCCTGAGCTGTAGTTTGTTAAGGGGTTGAAAGACCCCTATTCCCCTCACAGAGCTACAATTCCCACAGCTCTCTGGGAAGACAAGACTCACTGCTAAACCATTCTGGAAATTGTAGCTCTGTGAGGGTGGTCTCTTAACAACTCTAATCGCCCTCAACAAACTATGGTTCCTAAAACTCTCTGGGCAAGTCACAACTGTTTCAAGTCACATAATTGTGCTTAAAATGTATAGTGCATATGGCTCCCTGGCTTTTCTGCAAAACCAGCCATACATTTAGCAATTGTAGACACATTCAAGCGTAAAGTGACTTAAGAGGTAAAAATCTGGAGAAAGCAGGCTAGCATATTTTCAGAGCAGGTCAGAGGCTTATCTTCATACCTCCACCTCTGGTATAGATTCTGCTTTCTCCCACCCACCTCAGCTTACCTGATCCTCCTACTGGTGTCATGTGAGTCCTTGTCTCACCATACCTGTGCCTCTGTCTCCTCCAAAACACAGATATATCCCAGTACCTAACAAGGAGTTTAGGTAACTGACATCTAAAGATTAAAGATACACTCTGGAGCCTTATCAATGCCATCTTTCCACTGCTATCACAGCCACCTTGGTTATGACTCATGTCTAGAGTCGCCAGCTATTAACACTTTGCTCTATCTAGCTATTTCTGGAATTGAGGGGCCCAAATGAGAAAGGCAGCATATTTCTGCCAGTGTAACTATAGAAATCACATCAACAAACAACAGCAAGCTGGTCTTGAGGGTCAAGGAAATAACAAGCTTGAAATAGCTAGTTGTTTAAAAAAAGAAAAGAAAATACCCCTCATTGCATTAATGATACGAGGAAAAGAAAAATCCCACAATAATATCAGGTACAAGGAACATGGCTGTACTATGTAAAACATGCAATATAGTGTGGTCAGTGTATCTGGTCAATAATCAACACCCCCTGCCCCCCCAAGCCTCAGATTCCATAACCAGGAATATTTTTCCTTTCATCCTGCTCCTCTTGGACCAAACTGGAGCTAATAATATGCAAGAGGCACCAATGTTTGTAACCTGCTTTAAAAAACAAAAGAAGACTAATATGCTCTGCGTGTGCTATTATTCTAACCCAAGGCTAAATCCTTGCATTAACAAGAAACATGGAGCTACTTCAGATATAAGCCCTTACTTATATAGTATTAATTGTTAGGATTATTCTATGTACTTAGGGATTATTTGAGTAAGTGGTTTATAACATTTCTTAATGGAACAATTAAAACAAAACACTGTGGTAAGAGGCAAAAATGTCCCATTTTCAAAATTTGTATTAATCACATCATTTTCAAATATGGAAAATGATGTGATTTCAATGTTCTATCTGTTGTGGAAATGCTGTAACAATTTTCATAGCCTGGACACTGAGCGAAACCTAAGCATTACTTTACATGTTTTACCCGTATAGTCAATTATTTTGACTACAGATGGGAAATCTTTTGCCCTCCAGATCTTTCTGGAATACAACTCCCATCGTCTTTGGCCAATGACCATGCTGGCCGGGGCTGATAGATATTGGGATTTAACAACATCTGGCAGACCAAAGGTTCCTCACCCCATGTTTAGAGCCTTTCAGTATCATATGTGATATAGAAATAAAAAAAGAAATATTTATTTCTGCTTACTCACACAAGGACTTGCCAAGAGAACATTTATCCACACATTCATACACAGAAACAACATTCAGCTACTTTGAAAAATCCCTCCTGTTGCTTTCTGTAAATTTGCTATCCGGCAAAAATAAATAAAATATAGAATAGAACAGAACAGAACAGAATGCTAAGAGTTAAAACAAACCCTCTCATTAATTACAGAGCATAAGTATCTGGAATAAAGCCCCAATAAGCTGTTTCTTTTTTAAAGCAAAAAAAGATACATAGGTCTGTGGAGAGTTTTGGTATGTAATAGCTTTCTGCTAAGAAACTTGCTATTCTGAAGCTTACTGCAGAATATTTTAAAGTATATTTATCTAGGTTTTGTGGGTGTTCTTTTTAGTTTTTCACAGGGTTGTGTAATACAATATATATCAGTTCTCAGCTCCTCCCTAAATTTGCCACTGTTATATCTGATAGGCTTTATTTGAGGGAGGCAGAAATTCAATAGGAAAAGCTTTCTTTCACACTTCCACATCTGAGAAAGACCTTTGCTTCTTGAATTTGTCTTACACGCAAAGGACTGAAGGGAAAGAATTTGAAATTCTTTGAACTCTGTTCAAAGTGACTCCAGCTGAGATGTGATAGGCCCGTTGCCTTGGACCCTCCCAACAGCCCTTGCCTCAGGATGCAGGCACGTCAACAAGCACTTCTTGGAACCGTTAGTACAGACTTCCATGGAAGTGCTTTTGCTGTAACAATTGATAAAATGATGCTGAAAGGGGGGGGGGTGTTGTTGCTTCCTCGGAACTCCTCCTTCAGAAGCCAATACTTCCAAATAATTTACTCTTAAAATTGCTGTCTCACTCAGATTCATTTCTGATAAGCTAACTCTCCACTTTTCTTCTTTCTCTACATCTGCATATGCTGCATTACGTTGCTACAGAAACTCTGAAAAGAGTTCCCTTCTGGACACAATGATGACTGCAGAATAAATATATTCCATTTATATATGAATAAATATAAATATATAAATATATTCCAAATATATATGAATGACATCATAGCCTATTTGTTTAAACAAACCAAGCACAAAGCATTACTGGATTTTGTACTTATCAGAACTGAACACTGGAGAAGGTCGTAGGAAGATCTCTCCAGCCACAGCTGGGAAAGATTCCTGTCTCAAACTCTGGACAGCCACTGCCAGGAAGTGCTGACAATACTGGGCTAGATGGGCCAATCCTTAATGTTCCTAGAAATAAAGAATAAAGAACAAGCAGCAAAAGAGAGGGCAACCACACACTCTCAAAATGGATGTCTGAAGCTAATTTTACTGTGGACATCACTTTGGCCGTGAACAGTTACTTCTGTTATTGAACTTTCCATCCAAGAATCTTTGTTTCTGGATACTATCAAAGGGGGTGGAGGGAGAGAAACAATGGATGATATCCAACATTAGTCATGCTCAGAATATACCCAATGGGTCTGTTCTACCTATGACTCAGCTGGATATCACCCAATGCTCCAGTAATTATTTTGTTGGGTTTCTCTCTCTCACATACACACACACACACACACACACACAGCATCCTAAACAGGATATGAATTCAGATAAGAACAATGAAGTCCTCTTAATTTTTTTTATACACACACACACACGGCTTTCTTGTTCTACAATTTTATTTTTGTTTTTGTAAAGTGAATGGCAATACAGCAGGTCTTTGTTTTAAAAAAATACACCAAACCCACAATAAGATACTTGTTGTGTGCAACTAACCACAACCATGAAAAGGAAATGGGCTGCAGTTTTCAACACCTGTGGTTGGAAAACAAAATGACCAGCTGGCAATAGGAGAAAAGGGTTTTAAAAGTGAACAGATTTGGGAAGACCAACCTGTAGTTGTTTTAATGGTGCTTATAGGTTTCGCTTAAAGCAGAGATTCCCCCGCAAAATTGAAAATTGCTGGGGGTCTTGACAGACCACTTAATGATTTTTGTGCCTGTTGTAGCAATTGTAATGTGCTGTGCTTGGTGCTGCATGATTTTTAAATGTATTTTGTTGTTTCTTTAATTTCTTATGGAATTCAAATTGCAATACAACACAAACAACACAAGAAATAAATGAATCAACACAAATACAGTTAAAATCAATATGAATATTTAATAATGGATGTGCCATTTCCTGTCTTCAGCCACAGATCCAAAGACACACCAAGGGCCATGAATGAAGCTTGTAGCCTAACTTGGATGGTTTTGAAGATTAACTTGGGGGAAAGACAGCAGACTCAGCTATACAGCTGCAAAAAAAATGTTTTATGTGTGTCTTAAGTACAATATACAATGTGACACTAGATAGTGATGGTGAGCCTTATGGAAAATTCAAAGCATTTTTAAAAACATTTTTTAAAAAAGCATTTTCAAAGCAGTTTTAATATGTGGCTAGATTTCGCCTGTTATAAGAAAGTGAGACAACTCATTTAGTTATATTTTTAGTAAATTTGAATGTAAGTATCTTAAATGACTCTAGCTCCTCCATCTGAGAGAAGATTAAGCAAAGGTTGAGATGCTTTTGGAGCCTCCCATAGTGTAAAGTAATTGTTGCCTACTATTATTTGGCCCTGGTCCAGGAACAGGGATCCATGCACAGAAACAAGGATTTGCACAATGATTTTTCAAAGCAGCCTGCAATCGAGGGAAGGCCCTTTGTATCTTGAATCACCGAGGGATGGATCTCAGCTGTAGTGCACCTGCAATATGCACAGATCACTGATCAATAACAGCAGCTCTCTGATGGTGCTGATCATGTCAGGCTGAGGGAGGACTGGAGGAGGGAAGCTGAAGTACTCCCTTTCTGAGTGGATGATCAATATTGTCAGAGATGACAGAGCTGATCTGTACAGTGGCACGGAACAGAATGAGAGACTTTTATGACCCGGATATGGTAAAAATCTATTTTAAATATATTGATTGAGAGCATTCCCAGGGCTGGCGTCAGGGCAGGCATTGCTGGGCAGCTGTTGAGGCCCCCATGGGGGAGCACTGCAACCCCCAGAGTCCCCTGGTCCTGCTCTTCTCCTTTGCACCATTACTACAGTACTAGCTTACCAGTCTTCTCTGAGCATTCAAGAGCTAATACAGATTAGACAAGTGAACAGACTGCAGTGACAGGAGGTGAGCCCATGCAGAGAAATGCCTAAGCATCCCCCAAGCCTGAGGGGCCCTCAAAACTGCATCAGCCCCTGAGATCCTCCCCCACCCCCACACTTTGTAACCAGCTTGCTCTTTAAATTGACAATCACAGCTGAACAGGGCAGAAACAAACTCTTGTTAGGGACATCGGAGGAGCCTTGTGGAATCAGGCCAGAGGCTCATTTGGTCCAGAATCTTGATTTCCACAAGGGTGACCCAGATGCCTCTGGGAATCCTGCAAGCAGGCCTGAGTACAACAGCAATTGTCCCCACTTCTGACTCCTCCCAGCAACTGATATTCAGAGGCACATTACCTTCAACAGTGGAGGAAGAGCAAATTTATAGTGGATAGGAGCCGTCAAAAGTCTGATCCTCAATGGATTGTAATTGTCTTTTGCAGCTGATGGCCATCCAGCAACAGCTAAATCCACACATCTAGCTATGTACTACATAAAGAAATACTTGGTTTTGTCTGGACTGAACCTTTCAGTATTCAGCTTCGTTAAAGGTCCAGAAGTGCTAGTGTTATGAGAAAAAGGGAGAGAGAGAGAAAATATCTCTAACCTCTTTCTCCACACGATGCACTACGTTCCTGCATTCCTCGTGATTTTACTTTGAGAACGTTTTACAGTATAAAGCTTCACGCTGGTATAATCACTACCGCAGTCTTCTGCTTTGAATTTTACCACATAAAAGGTTTTCACTTTGATCATCATCCAGTTTTGGTGACAATATACGTCAGGGTATATTAAAAGACTGTGGTTGTGTGTGTGGCTGTGTTGTTTCTTTCAAAAATAGGAAGTTAAGCAGGGAAAGCTTCTTGTGAGTCGTTAATTTCAAAGTCTGAGGCACTCACATCTTTCAAAATGGGGATTTGACCGTTTTTTGTCCCTCACTTTTTAGCCAGCTAATAGACTGACATGATAGACAACTCAGGAACACAAAATACTTGGAAATGTTTCCACCCGTTCTATCTGATTTACTAGAAAATAAAAAGCCACAAGATAGTTTAGAGATTATTATTCACTTGACTGCTTTCAGAGTGTCTGGCCTTACTGATACTTTGATCCAAGTGCTTCCCGCCCCGGGGGGTGGGGGTTGCATGAGATTATATGTACATATGTACACATATAAATTTATACAGCGGAAGGTAAAGTATTTACACCCTCACATAGGCCACATATGCACTATACACATAAATAACTACTTAAACTACGGTTTAAGAGCCAGGTCAGCCCCCAAGAATGCTGGGAACTGTTAAAAGTGCTGCGAGTTATTAGAAGACCCCTATTCCCCTCACAGAACTGCAATGCCTGGGGTTCTCTGGGAAGAAGAATTGATTGTTAACCATTTGGGTGACTGTGGCTCTGTGTATTGGGGAGGGGGTCTCCTAACAACTCTGAGCACCCTTAACTACGGTAACTACACTCTTCTTTTGAGAAAGCCATGACTTTTTAAAGTGGCATAATGATTTAAATGTATAGTGTGGATGTATGCCAGGGAGATTTTCTCTCTCTCCAAATATGCTTTGTTAGACCTTCTTTCCTTCACTTACAACAAGGAGGAGAGATGGGAAGCAGTGCCCAGTCCATAACTCATCCTACCCTGAAAACATTACCATAAAAGCAGGGAAATGACCTTTTAACTTCAAGGTTCTCCACAGCTACTCAACAAATACAAGCAGTAGTTCTCCAGGGTTTCAGACAAGAGATTTTACTAGCACACACCCACATACACACCCATGGTAGATGGAGTGGATTGAACCTGGGGACCTTCTGCTTGCAAAGAGGGTGCCCTGCCTCTGAGCTACAGTCTTTTTCCTTCTCAAATCCTGGGGAACTAATGCAGAGAACAAATCCAACAGAGAAATAATCAGGCAACCTGTACGTATTAACAGCATTATTTCTTTTCTGCCGCCATCTAAACAAAGAAACCATATTGATTTATTTCCCAGTAATATCCATGCCTTAATAGCCAAAACAAAGAAATGAACTAGTAAATATTAAAAGTGGGTGTATAATGCACATGTCAATATACCTGCATTATACATGAAGTGCTTTCTATTTTCAAAATATTTTACTTTCAGATAAGAGATTTAAATCCTTGTAACAATAACAATAAGCATACTGCAGGGCCAAAGGATAGCTCCAGCAATATTATTCAACATTTGTTTATTATCCATGAATGAAATAGTAACTTTATAAGAAAGCATCTTTAAAACTACAGTTGCTTAATATGCTGCTCCTAAAATCTATGGTTTCATGATCAGACCTGAGGAAAAAGAGGACAGGAATGTCTTAATTTCATCCAAGATTTTTCTAGTTCAGTTTTCGGGTTTCTATATTCTGTATGTCAGGCATGAGGAACATCCTAAAGCCCAGGGGCAAGATTTGGACATGGTCAACCTTCCAGAGGAAAGGAGTCGGGGCCGATAAAACCCCCAAAGACTGCATAAGTAGGGGGGAAACGAGGGAAACCTGGAGGGGGCAAAACAGCTCAACAATGATTCAGCATTCTGGCTGACTGTTGCAGGACAAAAACAATGAGAGGAATACTGGAATGATAACTTGTAATACGGCATAGATGGCTGGCATCCTAAACAACAGCACTCCAGTTGTCATGACAAAGGTCCAAATGCCCAAACGAGAATTTAATGTTTTAATCCAAGCATCTACACTTAAACTTAAGGCTATGTTTTGAGGGAAGGATAAACAGCATGAATAGAAACCAAAACTACTTACTTTGGAGACTTCTGTTTTGATCTTTGAACAAGCATCTCTAAAAAAATAAATGTGTAATGTGCTTTACAATCCTCACCTCACCTTTCCTCCCTAAGTAGGTACCTCTTGCAAATGCTGTTTTGATTGGCACCATTCTATAGAAAGGCATCAAGAGTATGGGTTGAGGTAAGATCTGAACTCACAGCCGAAGACCCAGTTTACATGCATAGCTACTGCATAAAGGAAACAGATGGGAATAAACAGCCCCATCACAATGTGGGGTTCAGAAAGTCTCTGTGAGTTAGATAGGGTGGCCATGGGCCCTGCTTTACAGAGGACAGTTCTCTATGTGAAGAGGTCCTCTTGTGTGAAGATCTGTGTAGTCTAAAGTTAAAAGAACTGTAACAAGGGAGAGCAGGAGTCTTGAAACTAGCAATGCACAGTATCTGGATAGCAGATGGAGTAAGCAAACAGATCCCCTTGTCATAATCTTTCCTACTCTGGTATTGTATTTCAGTTCAAACTGCAGTAACTATTTCTAAATTTGCATATGTACATACAAATTTTATGCAAAATTGTACTCTTTGTTTGAGGTGGTGGGGGCACATTTTCTCTTATTTTGGAAATACACAATTGGCCATCCTGGAGCTGGATCCAGACTAAACCGGTTTCAGGTGGTTCCCGCTGAAATCATTGAAACAAGCTCTTCATGACTTAAGTCATGAAATCAATGGGACTTAAATCATGACTAACTTGTCCCATGGTACCCAAATTCAACTAACTTAGATCAAGCCCAGTATTTAGTCATTATTCCCATTTGTGTGACAAGAGTTTCCAGAAAACCCAGCAAGGATGCTGAAAGGTGCCATCAAACTGTATGCACGGTTGTTTGTTGTTTTAATTCACCTATTGCTCTATCCTCAAGTTTTGATTCCTGAAAAGGAAAGGGGGGGAGGAAAGAATGGAACCAGAGCATAGCGATGACACAACAGTTCTCCTCTGAAAAGTTAAGCAACTGGGCTTGAATAACTCCATCATTAACCGGCAGGTCAGTGAACATACTTTGGAAGAAATTCCCTAAATTTCATCTCTGGTATTTGCTGACTAATTAGTGGAGGGCTCAATAATATGTTCTCAGAAGCTGAAAGTACAATGCCTCAATCAGCATTCTTACCCTCTGGGCCAAAAAAACAAAACAAAACCCAACAACCACCCCTTTCCCGTTCAAGATACACCAGTTCACTTGCTGCTTTTCAAAGCAGCATTTTTATTTTAAAATAATCATGTATTATTTTCCACTATTATACTAATGCAGCTGAAGCTGCATCACCCATGCACAACAGGAAGGTATCAGTAGGCCTGAGGAAACCCTGGATTTGTACAAATCCCCTCCAAGTAGAACTGACAGTATCTTCTCAGCTTTCAGGGTCAATGGATAGTTTTGGGCAGGATTTGACACCCCACCTCCAAAAATACCCATTTTAGGAAAAACCTCACTGAGATCTTATGATGAAGGGCAGTAAGTAAGTAAGTAAGTAAGTAAGTAAGTAAAGAAATAGCTACAATGCTTGTGTTTCTGTTCCCAGTTTCTGACGTTCTTTTTACACTGCATTACCTGATTGCTTTACTGTCATGTTGCACTAAATTGCAATCATGCCAGTGGCTGTGGTGTGTTACAACAGCAGACATAATTGGACATGCACCATACCCTCCCACACTCTATGAGAATGTGTGTGTCTGTTCCCCCATGATTCACCAATGAAAACTGCAGGGGGGAAAGTATATGCAAGGACACTGCCCCAAATTTTGCCCCACAATATTCCGGGATAATAGGTTTGCAAACAGATTTATTTTCTGGAAACAATTAACACAGAAATCAGTTTCCTTTAGATTCTGCAAGTTTTTTTCATAAGCGGCTTTTTATGTCATGTGAAAGGTTACATAAAATAAAATAAAAATATCAGGAGAGTAAACGTCAGGAAAGCAGAAGAGACTGCTTTCTGAATGCAGTCCTGGCCTAGGTACGTTGCATGATACACAGCCATGCAACTCAGGATGCTGTCTTGGTGCAGTCCTACTAACTTTGGTGCTCAGAGATGAGTAAACAAAAAGCAGGATGTCATTAGTTCATATTCCTTATATCTGGCAAAGACCTTATCTGGTTGTCTCATTCATCTTGGAGATTTAGGATGCAACTGAATGCAAAAAAGGGGGTATTCATAACCAGAAGCAAAGAAAACCACAACTCCCTCCTGGTTCACTTTTATCTATTTACAGCTTGGAATTCATAATAAATGAATTTCAAAGAAGTTGGATGTGGAAGTGGCCAATTATTTGGAGGGAGGTGTTGTGCAGAACGTGTGGTGTGATAACCTAGTTCTCTCAAAGAAGAAAGAGAAATAGCAGCTGTTCCCTTAAGTGCCTTTGTAAGTCAAGGGTAAAATTAATCCCCTTTAAAGCAAGACAAATTTGTCCTGGATCCTCTTTCAGTTCAAAATGGTGAAGAGTGTGTGCTGGTTTTGCTAAACTCAAATAAAAACTGTTCTGAGTCATGCCATTTAAAGGAAATACAAAATATTTATACATCGCTTGGTTGTTCCAATGTAAAGCGGTTTATAAATTCTTAAATAGATAAATAAAAGCTATCCCTTACAACCTTGCTGCAGGGTTTAAACCATTAATTTCCATGGAAACAATGCACAGTCCACTACACCAGGGAAGTGGAACCTGTGGCCCTCCAGGTGTTGTTGGACTCCTGGCCAATGCTCAAGGACAATGGGAGTTGCTGACCAACATCTAGAGGGCCACATGTTCTCCATCTCCATGCCTCACTATAGCTTTAAACTGATTTAATCATCATCACCTGTCTTCTAGAGATCCTTGGGAATAGTCACCTCCACCACCACTTGGATGAGAGGCAGCTCTAAGTCCTAGAAGGAACTATCAAAGGACCCTGGAGATGTCCCAAGCTCTTAGGAGCTTTTCTGATGATGAAGTAGGGTTATTTATCAGATTTGTCAGCAGATTTTGTGACTGTGGGAAAAAGAGGTTGCAACCCCATGAACTGTCGATTAGCATTTACCATTGCTGTCATCCTGGTAACAGATCTTCAGAATTGTAAACTCCTCCATCTGTAAACTCTAGAATTTGCAACAGTTTCTTTCAAATGCCCAAACAGCTGCCTTATGAGCAGCGTAGAGTCCACAGTTTACACTAATTGTGATTCTAGACTGGGTTTGTTTATAACCTCATCTAATCCAGAGGAGTTTATGTAAGACATGAGCAATGAAATATGGGTCATTCACACAATTTATATTGTTTGCCACATATAGAGTTTACTTTAGGAATCACAAGATATGAAAGGCAATTTCCTTACAGCAGAGATTCTCAAGGCGCTTTTTATAAGCAAAGGACTGTATAGTTTTCCTCATTAACAATCTTGTGTGGTCAGTTATTTCCACCCTATTTCTACAGATGGGAAGCTGGAGTTTCAGCATGTCAGGATTTGAACCCCGTTTCATCAGAAAAACTAAACAACAGAGCATTTCCAGGGCTTTCTGAGAGGGGATGAGGCTAGAGGTGATTCCTCACTCCAAACTTAATCCTAACCTTAGCTGTGTAATCATATAACAAGTGCTAGTCTGCTTTTTACAAATCACTTTACAAGATCTGAAGTTCCCAAGCAGAAGGTGCCTAATAGTAGGTGGACCACAAAAACTATTTAAAGTGGCATTACACTCTTCCATCAGTTTCATTTTGGCAGCCCATCAACAGTTTTCCTTTTAATATTTGATAGCATTATTAGACTGATTATTAATATGCCAACATGCCCTCCCTTTGTTTCAGCTTCTATGTATAGTGGCTGTAACAACTATAGTCCTTCTTAAGGTGTCAGATATACAAAGCCAGTAGCCATTCCCCTCCCCCTCCCCTTGAACAGGGACCACTAATCTGGTATTCCTGAAAGCAGAAAACATATTGTGAAAGATTAAACAGGGGCTTCAGGTCTGTTGCAGCACCACCCAAATTAATTGTCCAAGGGAAATGACTTTGCTGAACATTTTTGCACTCAAGAAGCCAAGAACAGCAATGTTCTTTACACAAATATTTTTCCCATTAAAAAAAGAAAGAAATGTCATCTCAGATGAATAAACACTACAGAACCGTCTTGAGATGTAAAATAACTAAAGGTAGCATCTGGGTCACTCAGCCCAACTAACTCTCCAACTAGACTGGGCCAGCACGTAGCCAAAAGGAGAGCCTAATCCACAGTTCCTCTCATCCGATGGGCTGAACGAGACATTATGTTGGAAAATGCATGGTTCCAACCCTGCAGATACAGAGATGATGGGGAATGTGCAGTGCAGGTATGTTTTCCCTTCTTGGTGCTAATTTCCCCCTGTAAGTGACCCAACACCCATTTTCCCTCAAGAGGCTCATTTTCAATTATGTGTATTTGTTTAAAAACTCCTGATTTTATTATATATATATATATATATATATATATATATATATATATATATTATATGACTGCTTGTTTTAAAGTTTGATCTCATCAGTATTTTCCTGCATATAAATATGCACAAAGTGCGAAAAGTTTTTTCTGGGTAAACAATATTTAAAATAATTTTGATTTAAACCAGTTTCTTTTGGTTTTAACTGCCTGGGTTTCATTTGAAAGGAAGAAATTGTGGAAAGGAGAAGGGTTAAGCACATTTACACACACTCCTTCTGCCCCAGCATTACAAAGAAAGTGTGGTTCTCCCATAACATCTAAGCTTCAACATTAGGATGAAGGATATTTCACCAACCCTGTAAAACTTGATCCTGCCACCCCTTACCTCTGCTGCCCGCCACTGCTGCTCAGCTGATGGTCCTTTGTTTTTGTTGTTCCTCATTCAAAAGGAGGCTTGTATGCACACTTAGCCCCTGTGCAAACAGTAATGCAGCCTTGTGAATAAGTACATAAGAGTTACCAGGCTGGAAATAAATATTACTAGCAGAGGAAGGAGAGCACCATCCTTCTTCCAGCATCCCAACGTATTACTATGCTGGATCTCGAGGAGGAGGGGGCTTCCCTCCGTCAGCCAGTAGAGACTGCTCTGTTAGGGCACTTAGGGCACTGCCCTGCCCCACCAACCGCAGTCTGCCCTGAGCCTTCCTACCTGGCCTGCCTTCTTACTTACAACCAGTCCAGGCAAGTAACATTGCTTATCAGTTTCTTCCTTGGTCTCAGTGGTGCCCCTTGCATAACTCAGCAGAGAAGAGAATTGAGACAAACCAGAATTAGTTTGCTCTGCATCTCACTAGAAACAGAACCACCTACTGTTTGGGCTCCCTGTCAGTCCCAAAAGGCTTCATCAACCCTCCTAATTTCTAAGATGGGTGTAGAGGAGGGGCAGAGCCCCCCCCCATCCCTCTTTCACCAGACCATCCACTCTCCTGCATAGAATTCCTTATTGCCAATGCCTACCAAGTAAGAGCTTAAATACGGGGAGGTGCTGTAATACTTTTAACTAAGCAAGAAAACTGATAAGGGAATCAATAAAACTGACAAAGCTTTTCCCCAACAGCTTATCAGTTTCATTGGAGAACAGAGGCAAACTAGTGAGGGAAACGGTTGCGTAGAGACAGTCAACCTGGTGCCTGAATGTTGCTGTACTATAGCTCCCATTGGCTGGGGCTGAGGGAAGTTTTAAGCTGTTAATGGAAAGAAGGTCCCAGGTTCAATCACTGGCATTTCCAGGCAGGGATAGGAGAGACTCCGACTGAAATCCAATCAGTGTAGACAATGCTGAGTGAGATGGACCAATGGCCGGCCCACATGTGAAGCAGCTTCTATAGTCCCTTTGTATGTTCCTAATTAGGAGGAGAAAACGTCTTCTCCTATTCTAGCTGAAAGGGGAGACATGACATTTAAAGCAAATAAAAGAGTTAAGTTGTGAATGTGGTGATACACATGAACTGAGACAGCAGAAGATTCCTCAAGGTGATTTCAGGCCTGATTTCCCTAAATGCTCATGGTGCTCCAGCCTCCTCATGAAGAGCACAAGCTGGTGCAGGTTTTGAGGGTGTTTTCCTGACCTCCTTGTTTACTTTTAGGACTAGATGTTCTCTAGCGGCCAGTTAGAAATGAGAACCGATTAGCACATTACAGCAGAAGCACAGAAAGCAGAAGAGGATCAAGTGACCTGAACTTCTGCTTTTGGAACTGCTGCTGTAACCTATAAAGCGGACTCCAGTGGATTCAAATATGCATGTTGGCATATAGAACAGTCCTCCTATACTACTCTCAGTACCACCTCAGAATCATGTGGGGACAGCTTGTTGAAAGGTTCCCTGATCTCATTTACCCCCCATGCATATAAAAGTGTGACCTGCTAGTTTTCTATGAGCATGGGGATTTTAACATGTTCGGTTATAATCAGGGAGATTTTAATGGGAGTGCTTTCAAACTGGCAACCTCCCATTTGCATTCTGGGATGAGAGAGTTGCATGGACGACAGCAGCACTTCAGATCGCAGGTCTTCCTGTACGGAGAAGCAGATTCATTCAACCATCTTTTACAAAGAAAAGTCTGCCCCGCCACCAATTCATTATTGTTGTCTCCCAGTGAATGCTGTTATATCTGAAGCTGTGACAGGAGCCTGTCATCAAGACAGTACAGGGAGCCGCCAGCTACTCTGTTGTATGTTTACAAGCACAAGCCCCCAGAATTAGAGAAACTCCCTGAGAGATACACAATGGACAAGTAAGAATATGTTGCTTGTGCGGAGAACAAACAAGAAACATTGACTGTTTAAAAGTTTCATTTATTTTCTTTCGTTAGGGAATCCCTGTTCAATGAAACTGACAAGGTAGTAGACAAATCTTGTCCAGTTCCATGAGTGCCATGGCAATTTGTTTTACAACTGAAGTATTGTTGCGTCGCCGTGTGCTTAATGTGTATACATGCCTTTTTGAAGGGGTGGGGGAAGCCTTGTAACTGTAAGACTGGAAAGTCCTGAATGGAGTAGATAAGACTTCACTCACCCCAGCACTGAAAAACTAGTATGGGCCAATTCCTTCAGTCAAGCAAAAGATAAATTCATGCCTGGAACATCCTTTTAAGCATAAACAATTTTGCATGACTTAAAAAGTATTTTACAAGTTTTCACAAACTCTCAAAAGAGCTCCATGAATGAAGTGAAAAGATCACAACTTTCACAATAAAACCTCTTTGTAGACTTCCATTTTGTACTTGGGAATTGCTATAAAACTGTATGATTTATGAATGGCATATATTGCTGGGAGGGGAAAATATTTTCGGGTGAGGGCCTAATACTTACCCTTCATATAGCTGTGATTTGGTACATGAGTGTCCAGTTAATAAATTATGCTACTCTTGTGTACCAAGTACCAAAGAAATGTGTCCTACACATAAATTATATGTATGTTAACTTCCCTGGGAGGAATGGCGGGTTACAAATCCATTGAAAGAAATAAACAACAACATACATGTAAAGAATCTGATAGTATTATTGCAGCGAGGAATTGATCCTTAGATACGAATCAGTAATACCCCACATTGAAACCAAAATTCATACATTTATCTCAGGTGTTTTTTATTTTTCTAATGGCTAGAGTTCAGCTCCCTTAAGTTCAGTTCTAAGAAAAGCAGGGGAAAGAACTGTTTCATCATCAACGTAAATAACATTAACAGGTTTATTTATATACCATAGTTTTCCGTCTATAAGACGCCCCCATGTATAAGATGCCACCTATTTTGGGGGATTCAGATTTAAGAAAATGGGGGGAGATGTATCAGTGTATAAGACGCCCCCTAATTTTTGACATTATTTTTTAGGAAAAAACCTAGTCTTATATACGGAAAAATATGGTAAGTGGGATCTCCAACATATTACAATGTAGTCTCACCTCTTAACAGGGATGTGCGCTCCTGTTCATGCCACCATGCCTTCCTCTGGGTCTCTATACAGCTGTAGAGAAGCAGTGTGAAACTTGAAGCCCTCCAGATGTTGTTGGACTACAATAACCATCAGCCCTGCCAGGCTGAAAGGAATTAGAGTCAAACAACATTTAGAAGGGCACAGGTCCACACTCCTGTTGGTAGTGGCTCAATTCATTCTGCCCCGCATAGGAAAAGGTAAAGGTACCCCTGCCCGTACGGGCCAGTCTTGACAGACTCTAGGGTTGTGCGCTCATCTCACTCTAGAGGCCGGGGGCCAGCGCTGTTCGCAGACACTTCCGGGTCACGTGGCCAGCGTGACAAGCTGCATCTGGCAAGCCAGCGCAGCACACGGAACGCCGTTTACCTTCCCGCTAGTAAGCGGTCCCTATTTATCTACTTGCACCCGGGGGTGCTTTCAAACTGCTAGGTTGGCAGGCGCTGGGACTGAGCGACGGGAGCGCACCCCGCCGCGGGGATTCGAACCACCGACTTTTCGATCCTCAAGTCCTAGGTGCTGAGGCTTTTACCCACAGCGCCACCCGTGTCCCTTCTCCCCCGCATACACCTCTCCAATTTCCTGGTTTTCTTTTTCAACCAGCACTCAACATCTCATAGCTTTTGAAAACTATATACCATATATACTCGTGTATAAGCCGACTTTTTCAGCACATTTTTAATGCTGAAAAAGCCCCCCTCAGCTTATGCTCAAGTGAAGGTCCCACCCAAGTGCATTTCCAGAGGCAGAGGCTTTTGTTGGTGGAGGAGGAAGAACGAGCAGCCCGAAAGCAGCCTTGTTGGGTTGCTCCTTCTTCCTCCTCCGCCTCTGCCACTGTCGGCGGTGGAGGAACGAGCAGCCCGAAAGCAGCCCTTTCGGGCTGTTTGTTCTTCCTCCACCACTGCCGCCATCAGTCCCTGCCTCTCGGCAGCACCCTAGGTAGGCAGGGGGATGGGAGGGCCTGAGGGGGAGAGAGAAGCCCCCTCTGCTGTGTGCGCATGCACACACGCACTCTGGCCCACCAGGAGGTTTGTGGTGTGGTGAACCGGCTTATACTTGAGTCAATAAGTTTTCCCAGTTTTTTGTGGTCAAATTAGGTGCCTCGGCTTATATTCAGGTCGGCTTATACTCAAGTATATACGGTACATATTGCTTGTTTGGGGGCTTTGTTTGGCCTCCTTTTAATTATTTTCTTTTATATTGTATCCATGCATACCTTGAGATTCACTGACATACTGTTTCTCAACAGCCCCGTTTTGGCTCTAATCCTGTCTGCACATTAACACTGAGCAAGTTCACTATTAGGAGGAGTGACATTACTTTACCTAAGTGTTCAAAGCCCTTCACATTCATTATCAGCAAAACCTGCAATACCATTAACATATTAATAGCACAGAAGTGAACCAGCTTGTACCGAGCTCAACTGTCTTACTAGTAATTTTGCATCCAAAAGATATGCATGAATCATCATTTCAGTCATCACAATTCACATCAACACTGGGACACGCCAGCTACACTGGCCTGCTGGACTAGGATCTGTTTTCTCAAGAGTTACACATGAGCAATCCTATGTGTGCATCCTTCATTTTCCAAGCTAACTGTCTTTGTGCAAAGATTCTTAGAAACGAATTGCTACAACCATCAGCCTGTTTGGATGTGCAGCGACTGAAAATAAGAACCTAAGTAGAGGCCTGATGGCCAAACAGATACCTGTGGGAAACACACAAGCAGGACCTGGGCACAAGATCACTCTCCCCTCCTCTGGTTTGCAGCAACTAGTATTCAGAAACACTGGTGCCTCCAGTCTTGGAGGCAGTGCATAGCCACCATGGCTGGTAGTTGTTGACAACCTTAACCTCAGTGAAATAATAAATGTTCTAGCACCACAACTCTTGTTTACACAGATGTTGTATCCAGCTTAGTCTGAGAAGGCCCACTTGAAATTAACAGGCATGACTAACCTAGCCCCATTAATTTCAGTACAATTAATTACAATACTCCAAGTTGTACTTAGTTGGATATAACCGTGGATGTGAACCTAAATTCTGCTTCTGTTTGTAACTTGCAGGCTAGAAGTACTGTCCGAGGCAGTGACTTCACTTTCGCTACAGAGTAATAATTTAGTAATCCTCTTATCTCAGAAACATTTCTGCTTTCACGGAAGCCACTGAGAATGTCCACCAATGACTGTTGCTAGAAGGTAGCCACAAGTGCATATACATCAGCACATAAAACATATGCCCCTTTTTGCATTCTAAAGTGAGCTGGGAGAAATGCTGTTCGAGTCAAATATATTCCACAAGTATAAGCTCAAAGTCATAGGAATGAGATGAAATATATGCAGAAATAGGTATCAAAATAGCCAACCAATCACTTATTGAGGATAAGCATGGTGTAGTGGTTTGTGTGCTGGACTAGGACCTGAAAGGCCAAATCCCTACTTGGCTATGAAGCTCACTGGGTGACCTTTGACCAGTCACCCCTCTCCACCTAACCTACCTTACAGGGCTGTTGCAGGGATTAAACGAGGAGGGGGAGAACCATGTGTGCCACCTTGAGGTCCTTGGTGAGATACAAATGCAATGAAAAATGCATAAGAAATAAATACAAAATTCCTAGACTAGCTTCTGTTTGCCCTAGAGAAATATAACTAAAGACCATTGGAAAATAATACCACCAAAGAGCCTTGAATTTAGGTAGCTTGCCTGCTCACCATAAGTGACAAGGAATTTCACACAGGTGAACAAGGAGGATGTCAGAAGAGGGATTGTACCATCCTTCCCCTACTATCCTGTGGCTCCTGTGTTGGCTGTAGAGTAAGATGCTCCCCCACTTCCATGACCGAAGGAGAAATGCAGAACACTGGCAGATGAAGGATGGATTGTTCTGTCACTCCAGTAGCCTGCATGATACAAGGTATTTTAAAAAAATAAAAACTGGTCTGCCAAGAGGCTAGTACTGTGTGTTTCCACACTGGCTGAGGATGAATCAGATCCCGCTCTTTAAAGACCACTAGCCTCTTAACCAGTAGGGGCTGGTGCCCATAAGGAATGGTAGGGGAGAAGGCAAAGAGGTCAATAGTAGGTGGTGCCAGAACCAATAACAGGCAGAGTCAATTAAGTGTTGCTGAGCTTTAAAGCCTCAGGCCTGAAGTCTCCACCCCCATCGTTCTGCCCTGACACTGAGGTCCAGCTCTGAGGGCTTCCTGGCAGTTCTCTCAATGCAAGAAGTGAGAATACAGGGAACCAGGCAGAGGGCTTTCTCAGTAGTGGTGCTTGCCCTGTGGAATGCCTTCCTGTCAGATGCCAAGGAAATAAACAACTTTGACTTTTAGAAGACACATGAAGGCAGACCTGTATAGGGAATTTTTTAATGTTTTATGGTGTTCTTAATATTTTGTTGGGAGCTACCCAGAGTGGTTGGGGTAACCCAGTCAGATGGGCAGCATATAAGTAAATAAAAATGTTGTTGTTAGTTTTGTCCCCATCCTCCTCCCTGAATTGGTGACAACACTGAGACAAATGCAACCTTGTGGATTGATTATAAGTAGGAAGGAAGGTGAATGGGAGTAACTGAGGGTGGCTTGAGGCTGCAAGGGTAGCACCCCAATTCTCTCTAATAGCCCAACTTTCACTGCTCCCAACAGGCTAGCAACATTAGTGGTGCATAAATGCAATGGAATTCACTGCTGTTTCTCAAGGCAATTCTGGATATTGGTGCTACTACAGTTCCTGTCTTGCCTTCTGAGCACCTGAAATGTTCCCAAAGTGCAGCCAAACTTTCAAAGCTTAGACCCACCTGCAAAAACAGTTCTTTATAAAGTGTTTGTCTGAAGAGAAGGCAAGATCCCCCTTCACCGCTGCCCTAAGTTTGTAAGATAATTGCAACCCACCGACCTCAACAAATCCTTAGAAATTCCCTTCCCTTTTTTGGAGGCATCTTCACTTTCCCTCGCCCCCACCTCAAAAAAAAAAAAAAATGGTTGTGGGGAAATGGCAAGCAATATTTTGGCAGAGCACTACAGTATTCAGGTGAACTATCCCCCTGAACCACACAAAAGGAACAGATTAATTATAACTTCCCTGATGTAGTATAAACACTGACAACTGGGAAACGCTGGCCTGCGAGTGCTCCAGTTGGATAACAGCCTTTATCAAAGGTGTCATGGGCTTTGAAGACACTCAAACTCAGGATGCAAGGGAGAAACGTGCTAAGAGGAAGGCACGTGTGGCAAATCCATACCGTGATCAACTACCACCCAGAATCCAATGTCCCCACTGT
This sequence comes from Podarcis gaigeae, assembly GCF_964106915.1. Classification (NCBI taxonomy): domain Eukaryota; kingdom Metazoa; phylum Chordata; class Lepidosauria; order Squamata; family Lacertidae; genus Podarcis; species Podarcis gaigeae. Next base: position 26,296,635 of record NC_139691.1, on the reverse strand, counting down.
GGAAGGACATGTGGATCCAGAATTGTCCTCCACAGTCACTTACGGACTCATTGTTAAAACCGTGTTTATGGAAGGCAATCTTACTCGGCTACGAGTGATCGCCAAAGAAGAAGAAGCAACTCTGCAGATGTTTCAGGCAACTCCCATCAGCTTGATGAATCAGTTCAACATGCTTCTACAGTCTGTTTAGGTACACATGAATTGAATACACAAAGGGTAAGATTGTGTGATAAGGCACAACAAACCTGCTGTGCTTTTGATGCAGCTTGTGTGGTGTGGTGAAGAAGATAGATCTGGATGTACAGGCAGTAAGGCCCATATTCATACCATACATTTTAAGTACATTTAAAAACGCATTTCAAGCACATGGCTTCCTTCAAAGAACCATGGGAACTGTGGTTCCTAAGGGTGCCTGGAACTGTTGCTCTGTGAAGAGTAAACTGCAGTTCCTTAGGATTCTCTGAGGGAAATCCTAAGGGTGCTTTAAATGTATGGTGTACAGTAGTTGCAACCAGTGGAACCTAACTGCAAACTTACATGGGCGTGCAAGTGACCCAGACTGTTCCACTCTCAAGAGCTACTAACAATGGCAGCTAGGAGATTTATATGTATTATAGGTATGCTTATCTCTATCTATATGGATCTGTATGCTGCTGTATAAGAGCTGTCTGTGCTTTTCATATCCCAAAAGAGGCCCACAGATGTCAATGTCAGCAATGAAATAAAATCCAAAGATACTACAAATTTGCTATTTATATGCAGCACCCTGGAGACTGGCTGCAATGGTTATTTAAAGTTATGGGAGGGGGGAAGGGAATTTAGCAGAGTAAAAGCAAGAAAAAGAATAGAGCCCAATGGGTGTGGGGGGAAAGGATGCTTAGAAAGAAAGAAACCTTTTAAGAGTCCACCCATGCAATGATTTTTGCTTTCATTTTCCAGGTTTGGGCAGAGGGAGGGGAGAGCTGATGCCTTTGAAGGGCGAGGAAGACCAGCAGTTTAGGAAAACGTATGGAAATAGAGAAGAAGTGATGCCAGCCTGCCAGAACTGCATTAAGAGGTGGCATCTCTCCCTCCTCGGGAGGCATGGGGCGCTTAAGTGCATTCATTCCCGATCAGTCAACAAACCGGACAGCAACAAAGGGGACGCACAGGATCAGGAAATGTGTTTTGCTGGTTGCATTCCGGAGTCACTGTGCCTCCAGTCCCAAGTCTGCTAAGTACTCTCGCCGGGCACTTGCAGGGCACTGTATAAACTAAGAAGGAAAAGAAGCCGCGCGGGTGTGAGGGATCTCTCCGCCCAGCAGATTTATAGCGTCAATGAAGACAGACCGGACTAACCGGGAGGAGGAGGAGGGAGGCGGCAAGGCTGAGACGAAGGGAAAGCGAGACCGGCTGGGCTGGGTAGTTAAGGGAGAGGATTCTAAGCGGCCGAGGCTGCGAGGTGAGTCCACGGACCACCAGAACGGTTGCAGCTGTTTTAGGCAGGCCAACACACAAACATTTGAAAAATGATGATGTTATTTAACTGTTACGGCGTTCTTGCAAATCCTGAACTGAAAGCTTGCAATGGGCTTTTAAAAACAACGCACACTTTTAGAGGGGGCCCCCGCGAGAGCAAGTTTCTGGGTGGGTTGCAAAATAACGGTTGCTTGCAACACACGGAGTTGGTCGTGAGCCCCGGAACCTTCTGAACTTTCTAGCCGAAGCAGGCAACTCCTTCATCCTTCTCTCCGCCGCCTCCACCCTGCCCTCATAACACCAACTACGAAAGACACTAAGGGTTCATGCAAATGAAATCGGTCCAGCTGCGATCAGGATCTGATCACACACACACACACACGAAGCAGCTGCAAGACTGCCGCATCTTTACGCCACTTCTTGGGATGCAACTATGTGTGCGTGTCCCCCAATAGGAAGAGCAAGAAGTTATTTGCAAGTCACCCAAAGTCAAACAAGATGCATCTGAATGTCGGTTGCAAAACAGGCACACACATTAACTGAAACAGAAAATGTGGTTTGTTAGGTTTTTGGGGTTTGAAAACAAACTACAGGTTGCATAACAACCTCCATCACCCAAGCACTGAAGGGGGTGGGGGCCGACAGTTGTATTTTTATCATACACACAGAAACACACACACACGTCTACGAATAGCACCATCAGCCCATGCAACGCAATGCCGATGGGAGCCTAAACGAGAACCGGGCTTCGCCGATGCGCATTTCGGCGTTGTCGCTTGAAGGCTGCAATCCTAACCCTAACTCACCTTGGCAGCAAGCCCCGCTCAATTCAAGCAGGGCTTGCTTCCTAGCAGACACAGCTTTAGGATCGCGCTGCCCCCCCCCCCGCAGTCGTAGGAGCTTACACCCCGCACCAGCTCGCCGCAGTTGGAAAGCTAGCAGGCAGGAGTTGCACGGCAAAGGAACGATGAGCCCACCCTAGCTTTCCGCTGTTAAAGCAAAAGAGAAAACCTTGCAAGGAAAGGAGCAGCGGGGGACGCGCGGGCGGGCGTGCAGAAACAGGGCTTATTTTCATTATTATTGTTATTGTTACTCACGTATCTCTTGAGCTTCTTCTCAGGGGGCGATTTGATGAGCCAGCCCGTGCACACGACGTGCCCTGCGCTCATCTTCTTCGCCCCCCGCCGTCCCGCCGGGGGGAGCCCAGGAGGCTTGGTGCGATGCGCGGAGCAACGAGGGTGGTGGCGGCGGCGGCGACGGGAGGCTGCAGAGGAATGCCGAGGAAGCTGGTGCAGCCGGGCAAGTTGTGTGTGTGTATGAGAGAGAGGGAGTGAGAGAGCGTGTATATGTGGAGGTGGAGGAGTTGGGGGCGACGAGATCAACGCAGTCGGCTTCCTTCCACCGGGTCCTCCCCGACGCAGCCGCTTGCTCAGCCCAAGGAGGAAGTCATGACATTGATCAGTGACACACACACACACACACACAGGCGGATCCCGACACAATGAGGGCCGTCGAGGAGGCACGTGATGCCGGGGCCGGGCTGAGCCCCATCAACAAAAACAAGCACGTGCAAAAAAAGGGGGGGGGCAAGAGGCCGCTACAACCCCCCACCCCGCCTTCGCTCCCTCTCTCTGGCTCTCCGCCGCAATGCACTGCCTGGCTTTTCCGTGCAAACTGACAAGTCCAGCCAGTGGAGCCGCTTTGCGGGCTCTTAATTTTCTTTCTTTATCGCTCCCTCTCTGTCACTCCAGAGAAAGGTCTGCCTGCCCGATTCCCCCAAGCCTCTGCTTTGCTCGGATAAATTTGGGGCGCACCTGCGGGCAGGCAGTTGCAGCAGCGTGGAAAGGGTCTACTTTGTGCCCCTCCTCCCCACCACCCACTTCTGTTTCTAGGACCCCGGGGTCCGCCAACCGCGTCCGGCTGCGAAAGAAGATAGTGCTTCGCATAAGAAAGAATCCGGAGCCAGGGGATTTGCCTTTTGAACACCAGAGCAGAAGGGGGCTTACTGTCCTTCCACTACACAGGAAAGTAAAATAAATGTGTTTTCAAAAGCTATATCAATTTATCCCCAAAGATACCAAATTATCCCAACCACAGCTTTTCTTCATTGTAATATTATAATTTAGGGTTAGGTGGGTGGGCTAGAATTTTGTTAAACAGCTGAGAGTGAGAAATCCTTGCCGGCTCACTGCAAATCATTTCATAAAATCATAAAATTCTAGAGTTCGATGGACCCTTAAGAGTCATCTAGTCCACTGCAGGAATCTCAGCTAAAGCCTCTATAGCAGATGGCCATCCAACCTGTGCATAAAAACCTCCAAGCAAGGAGAGTGTACTGGTTGTTTAACAAAATTTCTGTGCCACTTTATCTGTCCCCACTGCCAACTTAAAGAATAAACTCTAAGCCTTTTACATAAAATACGCATCAAATGCTAATTTATTTTTTCACAAATTTAATAAAATAAATACATAAAATACCAATAAAATCAATAGAATTAAAAATGTGGAGGCATAATGGGTTGCATCCAATGCTAGTCCTACTCAGAGTAAACCCATTGAAATTAACAAATAGCTGCAAACAGACTATGTCTTTAATGCACATCGGAAGCACTTCCATCCCTCCCTAAAAATTCTAGGCACTGTAATTTGTTAATAGTTGCTGGAATCAGTACCACTTATGATGGGTAATCTACAGCATGCAGCGTTCTTTTGAGGGCAGAAGACAGCTGTAGGCCCATTAATTTCAGCAGGTCTGTGGTGAGTAGGACGAGCATTAGATAAAATTATCAAAATATAGATAAAATCCCCCTTTGTAAACCTATGTAAATATGCAGCCTGAAATCTTTACTCTTTGGCTTTTTAAATACTGTAGTAATAAAAATATAATAGGAATTTACAGTATACCCATGCCTTCCCCAGTCTGGTGTCCTCCAGATGTTTAAGACTACAACTCCCACCAGCCTCTGCATCATACAGATGTGCTGGCTGGGGCTGATGATGATGAAGAGGAGGAGTTTGGATTTGTTATGCCGCTTTATCACTACCCGAAGGAGTCTCAAAGCAGCTAACATTCTCCTTTCCCTTCCTCCCCCACAACAAACACTCTGTGAGGTGAGTGGGGCTGAGAGACTTCAAAGAAGTGTGACCATCTCAAGGTCACCCAGCAGCTGCATGTGGAGGAGCGGAGACTACACCACACTGGCTCCCACTGATGGGAGTTGTAATCAAAAATATATTGCCAGCACCTGTGAGTTTGTCCCATTGCATTAGAGGCAACTTACTTCTAAGGAAAGACGTCTAGAATTCCACACTATTTCAAAATGAACAGGTATATTCTGGCGTGACCTTTCATGGACTAGAATCCAACACTTTCTCAGATGCATTAAGTGTTGTTTTAGGTTGGCATGTGCATATTACCTGGTTGTACTGTACTCTGAGGGATGTGGGGGTTTCCCAAACTGTTGTTTCTTCATTCCTAACTAGCAGGACCAGGGGTCAGTGATGATGGGAGCTGTAGTCCAAAAACAGCTGAAGACCCAAGTTTGGGAAACACTGGTATCACTGTTTTCAAGCTTAAAATGCATGGAAAATAGTCACAATGACCATCGTTCACAACACAGGGTTCGCAAACAGCCAGACATTACTCCTAAGGAAGCAGAGGTGAACTGTCCCTCTGGAACATGTTTTCATGGGAGTAAGCCCCTTTGAAATCTTATTGAGTTGTGATGGCTAACTTTGGGGGCTGATTCATCAGGGCCAATGGGGCACTGCCCCACCCACTTTGGTCTTCCCTCAGCTAACCCCCAGCTGCCCACTTTCCTACCTAAAACCAGTCCAAATGTGGCACTGGCTATCAGCTTCCTTCTCCTTGGTGCCAGTGTTGCCCTTGTAGAACTCAACAGAGATAAGAGGGAACAAAGCTAAAATAGTTGGCTCTTCCATTGTTGGCTCCTGCTGCACCTCCTGTTGGGCTCCCTGCCTTCCACCATACCAGTCGCAATGAGGACCAGTCACCAATGTGGGTTAGCATTGGACTGCGGGGGTCTCTTTATCTGTTGGGGTAAAACAAATTGTGCAGTTGCATGCACACACAGAAAGAGGCTGATGGAACCCTAAAGCAGGGATCAGCAACCTTTTTCAGCTGTGGGCCGGTCCACCGTCCCTCAGACCATGTGGTGGGCCAGACTATATTTTGAAAAAAAGAAATGAACGAATTCCTATGCCCCACAAATAATCCAGAGATGCATTTTGAATAAAAGGACACATTCTACTTATGTAAAAACACGCTGATTCCTGGACCGTATGCGGGCTGGATTGGGAAGGCGATTGGGCCGCATCTGGCCCCCAAGCCTTAGGTTGCCTACCCCTGCCCTAAAAGCTAGCCAATTTATTACAGAATCAGCTTGTGTGAATTAAAACCCACTCCTTTATATGCATGACTGCCACCCTCAATTGCCAAGTGCATATTTAGAAAACTTTACAAAGGTCCCAACTTGAAATGTGACAGGTATCGTCTGTAAAATATCTATGCAAATCTGCCTAAAGAAATCCTTTTGCTGAAGATTATAAAATGCAGCACACTGGTAAGACCGAGATTCACTTAGTCCCATTATCTCTGCAAGCAGGAAAAACATGAGCCACCAAAACTTGACCCCCAAAATGCCATCTGTCTCCTGCCTGCTTCTGGCACAGGGTACTGGAAATGGCCAACATTGTGTTGTACTCCACCCCAATCTCCAAGCAGAATGATTTTCCAAGGGTTCCAGGAGTTTACCCAGGGTTTGGTTTCCTTGGAATGAGGTTTTGGATTCCTGACACAGATCGGCCACAGGTCACATGTGAGCGAGATTATAAATCACTAAGGCAATATCCCATAACCTCTGTTTCACGGTTTTGAGGGCAGTATCATACAGAAGGTGGGTAAGAAAATATGGTGAAAGACCTATTGAAGAGGCCTTATACTCCATAGTTTTTGACCAGGAGCTGATTTACTCCTCATTTATCAAATGATAGATGTTTTATTTACAAATATGTATACAACCTAAGCCAAAGGTGGCGAGACTCACAGCATTAACACCCCAGAAGGTATTGCTTCTCCCACAGTCACAGCCTTGGATTCAAGCATACATCAAGCATGGCTGTCACTCTCAGGCTTCTGCCAACTGCCTGCTTCTAGCCCAGCTTACACACACAAACTCTCTGCACTTGCCCTGGCTGTTGTCCTTCTCACTACTAGCCAGGTATGGTGGAAGCCCACCCATTTGCCCTCTGGCACAGAACAACTTCCTTTCTTATAATAACAACTCATACCTAGGGCCATAGTGGCTCTTGCCTGGCTAATTCAACAATGGGATCTTCCATTAGACTCCAGCAACACATATACACACACCCTGAAAAAACCCTCACAAGAATAGAAAAATAGTAGATAGCCATGTTCATCATGGGGCGTAGAAGAGTGGGGAAGCCAAACATCACAAGAGAGGCAGTACATTTATTAGGACTAACCAAAATGTCACAAAACAGTGAGCAAGCATCTAAATCAGGTATAGGCAAACTCGGCCCTCCAGATGTTTTGGGACTACAACTCTCATCATACCTAGCTAATAGGACCTGTGGTCAGGGATGATGGGAGTTGTAGTCCCAAAACATCTGGAGGGCCGACTGCCTATGCCTGATCTAAATTTTCTAGAAGGATACTAAACAAAACCAGTGGTTCAACCCTAGGTAATCGTGTTCTAATTCCTGCCCAAAATCCTTATTACAGTATTACCAGCTTCAGATATGTGCCTAAAGCTGGAGCAAGTAGAGGCCTGTCCACATCCAATGATGGTCAAAGGAAGTGGAGGGACCAGAAGTACTCTCCAGGAGACAAGGGAAAATGATATAACAAAGAGCCTTGAACATCTATGGTCTTAGTATATTAGTATTGCCTATCAGCAATACAGCTCTGCAGTGTTAACCCCTTCTCACGCTAATTAGCAATAATATGCATTTGTTAGTTAGGTTTGGCTGCTGATCTCCCACAACAATGACCTGATATTGTCATAGAAAAAGCCTGTGCAGGGATGATAATACTGGGGAAGACTGATTCTTCTGAAAATAGGTTTTTCTGAGTCAGAGGACAGCTGTCTTAACATCCACAGGCCAGAGGTACCCTTGCATCATGGGCTTGTCTTGTGAAAGTGGTTCTGAGGTTAGTCCTTGGGTAGAATTCTTCTTCTGAGCAAGTCCTTGGCCTCATCCCCTTACAAAGGAAAATTCACCTCCACAGTCATGACAGTGGCTAACCCAATCACTGCTGCCACCACTTGCAGCAGCTGCAGAAACCCAAACCAAACAATTGCTGGTGGGGGAGTCAAAATATGGTGTACTAATGGCCCCTTGAAATTCACCACCCTGTTTGTGTGCAGAGATATTGTGTAGGCTATCCAAACAGCCACTGCTAACAGATAGCCTCCACAAAATCTCTGCACACAAACAGGGTGGTGAATTTCAAGGGGCCATTTGCATACTAGAGTTAGTCTGTTCTGTGTTTCAGTGGCTCTGGCTCCACCTACTGTTGGTCTCCCTGAAATCCACCCTACCAGCCTCAACGGACACCAGCCTCTTCGGTACTCTAACTATCTAGGCAGGTTACTGCATCCTCCTTGAAAGGAAGGAGTACAAAGGGGTTTATGTTCCAGTTAAGTCTTGCATGAGTAGCAGAGTCTTGCTGAGCTCTGCTATGTCCCTGTGTCTTTGGTTAACCTTTCATCTTAACGTCTGCATCAATCCTCAGAACTGCCTCCTGGATTAATCACAGGTCTTGATTTGCTCTCTTCAGCCCTAATATCCAACTTGCATCTTCTTGACCCTGCTTCCTCAGCTGTCCTGTGGCTCTGGCACTCAGGGACTGATTGCAGGTTCACTTTGGACCTCTGCCCATGGCCCAGCCCTGACGGCAGGGAGTGTGATCCTTGAACTCATTAGTGTTTGACAGCCCTGCCTTAAAATGGCACATCCCTTGCCCCTGGCTTTTTAAAGCAGGTTGACCTATGTGTCATGGGCTTGCTAGGTTGTGAGCAGTACAGCATGATCAGGAGCCTAAGAGGTTGGTTTGGGCAGGCTCAGAACCAGGGGAATCCAGGGCAGGCAAGCAGACAAACAGGCAGGACTGGCCAGGATAAGAGACTCAAGGAAGTGGGGCTAGGTGATGAGAAGTAGAAACAAAGGAAGAAAACACAAAATTGTTCTGAGAAACAGGGGCAGCCAAATGGTTTGGGGAAAGGAGCCATAGCTCAGTGGTAGAGCTCCAAGGCGAAGGTTCTGGGTTCCACCTCTGACATCTGCAGGTAGAACTGGGAAGGTTCCCTTCCTGAAGCACTGGAGAGCATCTATCAGTAAATGCAGACAATACTGAGCAAGATGGACCAATGGTTTGACTCAGGATAAGACAGCTTCCTATGTTTCAGATATTAGCTATTGGCCAGCTTATCAGCAGCCTCTTATTAGGGCTGGTGGGAAACCCAAGAGGGTTTGCATTTCAGAGTTTGAAAGAGAGGCTAAGGAAGGATGCCTGATATCCTGGGTGACTGGCCCTCCTCCAGGAATTTGAGTGGAATGGGGGTGTCCACGGCTGAGGTGTACACATGCAGTAAAAGTACATTTTCATGGCCAGTCCTACCATTAATCAGGTGGCAGATGCCAGATGGTAGCAGCATTTCCCCACTCTACCATTCCCCTTGAATTCCCTCATCCAGTGGTTCTCAAACATTTTTCTCTCAGAATAAAAACTTGCTCTTGCCACACCCAATTTTCTTTTTCTTTTTGGAAGGTTTGCTTGGGCCTGCTACTAGTGTAGAATTAGACGAGTCTTCTCCAGTACTCTGTTCGAAAGGGAATTCTGGAACACAACTAGGATTGTCTTCACTATCTGTTGATGTCCTTTTTCTCATTTTGAAAAGCTATATATCCATATTCCAAAAGTAAAAACATATGTTGATACTGTACTATGCTGTGGTATACTATACTACACTGAAATGTTTAAATGTTTATGTGATTGTCCTTGAATCTTCCTGCTCTGCGCATTCTAAACTACCCTGCTGCTTTCAGGAATAGTGAAGGATTCTGCCTCACCACCAGTATTGAAATAAAACTCTGTATGCATCATAAACTTAAAGCACATTTAAAGTACACATGCATACCCCAAAAAAGAATCCTGGGAACCGTAGTTTACCCTCCCCACAGAGCCACAATTCCCAATAACATGAACAAACTATGGTTTCCATGATTATTTGGGGAACAGAAATGTGTTTCCCATGTATGGTGTGTAGGCAGCCTTATAATGGGTGATGCTATCTGAATCTTCCCTCTTGGCAGGAAAAATGCCTCAGGCCAGCCACGTAGGTTCAAACAGTTTTGAATGCCGATCAGCAAAAGTAAACAAATAAAAAAAATGGACTATTTTTGTCATCAACAGTTTTTTTGTTGTGGGTGATGCAACAATAATAAAAGCAAAGTAAAGAAAAAGGGAGCAAAGGAAAAATATATATAATCCCTTGATAGAGGCCGAGGAAGCTGCGAAAGATGACAAGCCATGGGAAAGCAGGGATTTCATGCTCCTGCAGTGGCCATGTGCCACATTTATTCAGCAAAATGCTAACATGCTTCTGCAATATTCTCACAGCAAGGAAAACAACAGTGTGCTATATTTGGGAAGGGGGGAGGAGAGGGAAGAACAGCACACACGATACATGTTCCAGCTGTCTCTGACACCCACAACTCCATTTCCTCCTACAGACTAAATATTCTCCAGCTTACCAGTGTGGAGGGGGGGGGGTGAAATGAAAATGAAGGAGAATTTTGGCAGGCCCTTTTGTCTCTTCACTGCTAAGTGAACTGCCTGCCTCCACATATTTTCTTTTCTTTTAAGATCTAATGGAGAAAGTGACTGACTTCCAGAAATATAAGGCAGTTCTATGAAACCCCACCACTACCTTGCAGCATTCTAGGAATCAGAAAGAACATGCATGTCATGTTTTAAAATCTCTGCCACTCAGCTAGGCTGACAATACAGGGTGTATTCCCAGTGCAATTGAGTAAGCAGGCATCTTCAATCACCCAGTCATTCTCTAGTGGTAGCAGAGGAGCCAGAATGCTGTGTTTGTGTGTTTCAGAAAGGTGAAGGCCCTGCAAAGAGTGAGTTAAGAACATTGGAAAGTCTGCTTTGGTCACACGCTTGTCATCAGGACCTGAGTGGTACTCATTGCAAGGACAAAGGGCAGCTGAATTAAAATATAATTACAGCATCCTTGCTGAGTCAGATGAATGTTGCATTCTAAGCAAGTGTCTTTTCCCCGAGAGCAGCTAGGAATGAATTGCAACACAGCATTACAGAACAGCCCAGAATACTAATACAGGATTTGACAGGTGGAGTTTGGGGTGAGTCTGAATGAGCTCTCACACCTGTGCCATACATTTAAGCCACACTTAGCACACATTTAAAGCACACATCCTAAGAATCCTGGGAACTGTAGTTTACTCTCCACAGAGCTACAACTTAATCCTTAACAAACCACAGTCACCAGGATTCCGGGGGTGGGGGTGGAGCCAATGCTTTAAGTATATGGTGTGGATGTGACCTTTGACCCACAATTTGCAAGAGCATAGAAACTAATTTGGTAAAATCTTGCCCAGTCATGTCCTGTGTTAAGTGATGGTTATTGGCTCAGTCGCTACCTTTATGAATAGGCAAGAAAAGTGGGATATCCTTTGTCCTTCACCTGTGGACAAACGTAGTCTGGCTGACTCCAGGTGTTGGGAGAATGTACCTTTGCAAAACTAAAATAAAGATGGCCAAGGACAGGTGATGTGTTGCCACAGAAAGTACAGAGCTAGAGTTCTTACGGAAGGAAGATGTCTTCCTCTGCCCTTGCTGAAGGTGATGTCATCAAAGTGTCTCTGTGTGCAAGAGAACAAAAGACAGTCAGTTTTGTAACTGGGCATGAAAGAGACCCAGAGTCCTGACTTGTTATCTCTGAGTTGGAGAAACCCATTGAAGAGTTGGAGAAACCCACTGGAGGATCTAGGTCTGCTGAAGTGTTAAATGCTGTGAGCCCTCCATCTCATGCTCTTTCTAATTATCTTAATTCCAAGGAAATCAAACCCAAGGGACATGCTGAAACCCCAATACATCTCACCACTCGGCAACTTGGGTATTGCAGAACTGGAGAAGGTGCAGAAAAGGCAAAAAATGACCAAGCGGCTAGAACAATGCCCCTGTGAGGAATGGCTACAATGCTTGGGACTTTTTAGTTTAGAATAAGGGTGAGTTAAGGGGCAGAGCATGATAGAAATGTACAAAATTATGTGTAGCGTGAATAAACTATACAGAGATATATTTTTCTTCCTCTCTCATAAAACTAGAAGCCTACAAGGCCATCCAGTGAAGCTAAATGTTGGAAGCTTCAGGATGGAAAAAAGAGAAGTGCTTCTTCATAGTGCATAGTTATTCTGTGGTATTTGCTCCCACAAGAGGTGATGATGGCCTGCAATGTGTATGTCTTTAAAGGAGATATAGACAAATCAATGGAGGATAAGGTTATCATGGGCAACTAGCCATGATGCCTGCCTACTGCTTGCAATGCTGGAGGTGGATTGCCACTAAATACCAATCACTGGGATTCCCAAGTGGGGAGAATACTGTTGCATTAAGGTCATGCTTGTATGTTTCCCATGGGCATCTGATTAACTAGTGGGGGGGGGACAGGATGATGGACTAGAGGGCTCCACTTTGGTTATTAACTTTGCATATCTTGTTTCCCATTCAGAGTCTAAGCCTGGGAAACTTGTAGCCCTCCGTACATTGTTGGACTCCAATGTCCTTTCAGTCCCAGCCAACATGGGCAATGGTCAGGACAAGGGAAATGGGAGTTGTAACCACAGGCTTCTCATTCCTGTTCTAAACAATGGCTTATCTGGAAGCGGGAATAATGCCTCCAGGTGCATACCCTCCAACAACCGTTTGATCCAAATCATGATGCATGTGAGGGCTGTACTTTAATTATTGTGCCGTATCCTTCCGCATGGCTGGAGCAAAGGGGAATGTCTGTGAAGGGGAAATAAAGGAAGAGGGAAGAAAAGATAACACTATGCGCTCTCTCGCACACACACTGGCCACTGGCAAACAACATGGAGCAAAAGATGTGGGGGCGTGGGAAGGTGTGGGAACCCATCCTGTGTGCTTCAGAAGTCCAAGGCCGCCCAATGTCACAGGATGGCGGCTGGCCGGCCGAGAGGAAGCCTCCCTTTACTGTAGTATTTCTCCTCCCTCCTCTTCTTCCTCCGATTCTTGGCGCCATTGAATGATATCCAGCCTTGGGTTTTTTCTCGACACTGTTGTTGCCGAGACAGGAAGTGATGAATGTTTTTGCTCTGAGTGGCTGAGATGAGGGGTGCAGGCAGCTCTTGTCTACAGGTAGAGGGGACCCAAGAAGCCTCTCTGACTCTTCCCCTCTCACTACTGCAAAGGAATACCTCACGCAGCCAATTCAAGAGGTGGGCCAGAAGATGCAGTACTTCAGCTGTTCCCCCAGAAGCTCTCAATCATTGTTTTCCATAAGAGATCACAGTTATGTGCGCCTCAGTTCTGTCAAGCTCTCCTTAAACTAGTTTGCTGCCCTCAGTTGCCCTAGAGGAGGGTGTTCTCACACACAGTGGTACCTCGGGTTAAGAACTTAATTCGTTCCAGAGGTCCGTTCTTAACCTGAAACTGTTCTTAACCTGAGGTACCACTTTAGCTAATGGGGCCTCCCGCTGCTGCCGCGCCCCGATTTCTGTTCTCATCCTGAAGCAAAGTTCTTAACTCGAGGTACTATTTCTGGGTTAGCGGAGTCTGTAACCTGAAGCGTCTGTAATCTGAAGCATCTGTAACCCGAGGTACCACTGTGTGTGTGTACACACAATGACAGTACTTCAGATATTTGAAGATGGCTATCATCTCTCCCTTTCATATTTTCCTCTATGAGGTAAACATACCCAGCAGTTTCTCATTTGATTTGGTTAATCTGACTGAGCCCTCTAGAGCTATCTGCAACACTGGCAACTTTGGGATTTATTTGGACTTGGAATGACCAACCTACAGTGCACAAGGATTGTGAGAAAGGAGGCAATGATAGCATTGGGGTCTGTGGGGAGAATGAGACCATCAGCTTTGTGGGAAGGAAGAAGGGAGGGAGAGAGGGCAGTGTCATGAGTCCTGTGGAGACATCTTGGTAAGATTGGTCAAAGGGGGAGCAGGGTTGGGATGGTAACATAGAACTGGGGAAACTGGATTTTTGGGGGGGCCCAGCACGTTTCAGGGGAGCCAATCCAGATCCTGGCTGAGTGGATTATAAGGGTAGAAGCCCACCTCTGTGCCACTGGACACCCTGAGTGCCATATCATAGCAGACTGACACAACTCCCCATTGCAAAGAGCCTTCCTTTACCACCCCAGGAGGTGCATAGGACAGTGAGCTGACCCTGTTGACTCCACCTGTTTCCAAGAACATGGAGCTGACTGCACCAACATGAACAGACTCAGCACACCCAGGTGATTCAGAGGAGTGCCTGTCTGCTTGCCCAACCCTGTGGCTTGGGACACTAATCTTGTGGATAACTGTGCCTGTCCTACTCTTCAAGAGGAGAACTTTGGAAGGTGTCACGTGTTGGGACAATGTCTTAGCTCAGTGGTTCTCAAAGGGTGTGACAGTAGAGGATGGCAAGTGTTGGGACAATGTCTTAGCTTGTGCCTAGCCATGAACTTAGACTGCTGGTACACCTGCTAACTTGAATGCTTATCACCTGGCATACTCCTTTCCTATCAAAGCCAGGAGAGACCATGGACAAGAAACACAAGGAGTTTGCATTTTGTTACCTTTTGCAAGCTCCTAGCCAGAGTGGAGAGGTGCGATTTTTGTGCCCTCATGGGCCTGCACCCTTGGGGGGGGGGGGCAACCTAACCAATCCATAGGTACCCCCCCCCGCCTGGCTTATGTATTGCATCAACCTTTGGCAAAAACCAAATTGGGTGTTTGAGTACTCCATCCACCAATGAGGGTCAGAACCAGGAGGCGAAACAACATCAGGGCCTGTTCTGTTTGGACTATCGCCTCCTTAGCTGTCAGGATCTGGAGTCAGGGGCAAGTCAGCAATAAAAAACATGGTGTCAGTGAAGTTAACTCTTTATTCATAGATACCAAAACAGTGCCAGCCTATTGATCACAGCCACTCTTCACATGCAAGGGAAGTTCCTAACTCACTAAGGGTTTGAAAGCCATCAGCTACCCTCACCAGGTTTAGCCAGCCAGTAGAAGCCATTCCCAAGGTGTGGCTGCTGTTGCATGCTGACAGCTTCTAGGAGCCATAGGTGAGAGCAGAGTGCAGGGTAGGGACCAAAGGTGAACAAACTACTGCAGAAGGAACACCATGTGTTCCACCCACAATGTACTACCCCTACCCTAACACCCCACACACCCCTGGCTTAAGACCAAGGCAGGACCTCAAACTAAGAGAAACCAGCCACTATGGATTCCTCTTGCTGGCCAGCCAGATCATCTCAACAGTGCAAGAGAATTTGCTGGCACTGAAAACCATCCTGCAACATGCGCAGGACCATCCATGTTGAGAGGAGGATCAGAAAGAAGCTGGTGGCATCCTGTCACAGCTGTTGCACCAGCCAGCCACAGGAAGAACACAAATTAACATGCTGGTTGCAGCTTAAAGTTTGGTTGATATCCATAGCTGGAAGCTGGGCAAGAAAGGAAAGAGCCAGGGTGGGGTGGGAGAGATTGGTAGGTGTTACTACCTTCTGTGGGTGATAAGAGTTACCTTTAACAATTTTGGAATGAAATATATGAAGAAATCAAAAAGATGTTTAAAATATATTTCAGTAAAAAACCGGAGGCATTCCTTTTAGGTATAATCACAAACATTATTCCTGACAATCAAAGGAAAGTATTCCTTTATGCAACGACAGCTGCCAGGATGCTTATAGCAAAAAATTGGAAAGGGAGAAAAAATCCATCAATGAAAGAATGGCAAATTAAATTTTGTGAATATATAAATCTGGCAAGACTCACAGCATTCATAAGGGGACAATCGGACCACAAATTATTAAAAGAATGGGGATTTACTAAAGAGTATATGAAAAAACATTGTTCTGAAGTAAACATATCGATATGTAATGAATGATGCTTTGCAGGGTTAAAGAAAAAGAAAAATGGTGTAAAAAAGTATAAAGATAGAAGTAATCTACATTAGACACAACAATTTAGAAAGAGCAAAATATTTGAAGTCTTAGAACAAAGGAAGTAAGTCAATATGTGTATATGTATTTAATGACTAGATTAGAATGATGATATGGTTTTATTTGTAGATGTGTGCTTTTTCTTTTGTTTTTTGTTTCTTTTTTCTGTTCTGATTTTCTTTCTTGTTTGTATAGTATTATTTTTGGATTCAATGTTTGTAATTTTTGTTATAATTTCGCATTGAAAATAAAATTTAATAATAATAATAATAATAATAATAATAATAATAATAAGTTACCTTTAAAAAAGGACTCTGACAGGGCATATAGATAGTCAAAGCTGGGGGAAAATATGGGAGAATAGTACATTGAAAATGTCTATAAGAATAAAATAAAATTATTATAAATTAGTTTGGAGGTGATATTTAACACCAGTCAGATTAAATCAAATAAAAAAGGAATATTCGGTGTTATGTTGGAGGGGATGCCAAGAAACTGGGAATTATGTTCACATGTGGTGGGGGTGTAAATATGTACAATTTTTCTGGCAAACTGTGTTTAAGGAGATAACAGAAATCACTGGGTTAAAGCTGACCAAAAGTCCAGAGGTAGCATTATTTATGATGGGGTGGAAGGTTCGCAGGCTATGAAGAACTTGCTCACGAATTTATTGACAGCTCCACAAATTATTATAGCTAGGAAGTAGAAGGGGCAAGCAGAATATAAAATGGAAGAATTATATAAAGAGGTGTGGGATATAGCTATTAATGATAAATTAACATGTGCCATTAAAGTAAGATGGGGAATATGCAGGAAAAATGATTTTGAGGAGATATGGAGGGTGTTTGTAGAATTTGTACAGTCGTACCTTGGTTTTCAAACAACTTAGTTCATGAACAACTTGGAACTTGAATGCCACAAACCCAGAAGCAGGATGCTCCTGCAGCCAAACTGGAAGCCACAGAAGTCACGCCTTGGTTTCTGAATGTTTCAGAAGTTGAATGGACTTCAGGAATGCATTCTGTTTGAAAACCAAGGTACGACTGTACTGTTAAAATGGAAAGGGGTCAAACCAACACAAGAGGTGTTAAAATTTGGGATGTTGGATAGTTACAATGGAATGGTCTTGGTGGTGGGGTGCACATTTTTATTCTTATTTATATATGAGTATTACTTTGTCAAAATAAAATAACAGTTTTAAAAGAAAGACTCTGTATGCTACTTATTTCATTTGTATTTTTGGTAGCTGTTATCTTGTTGCATTAAGAAAAGCTGTTATCTTGTTACATTTAATGTCTATGGAAACTTATACTGTATCTATGGACGGAAACTAGCTGATACCTGGCAATGGACCTGGCAGAAGCTGCAGCTGATGTGTGGAAGCCAGTGAAGTTCGTATTTGGATGCTGGTAGATACCACAAGACTGAAGCAGGCTGATAGTTTGGGATGTGAGCTAGTTGAAATTCACCTTCAGAAGCCTGCTGACAAGAGCTGTGTAGTATTTGTGGGTTGAAGCTGGGGCATGAATGGAGAATGCCTGATGAGTGAATGCATCTCTATGTGTGAAAGGGAGGTTTTTTAACGTGTTTGAGGCAAATTTTGTGTTCAAGGGTGAGACATATGTGGCCTTCCAGATGTGGCATGACTGGGAACAATACACTCAGGAGGGAGGGAGTGGAGACTGGCTCCCAGGCACATGCTGAATGAGTGAACCAGCAAATACTCAGGATTGGAAGCCAGTGGAAGTGGGCTGACTGAATAATAATAATAATTTTATTTGTTTGTTTGTTTATACCCCACCCATCTGACTGGGTTTCCCCAGCCACTCTGGATGGTTCCTAACCGAATATTAAAAATACAATAGAGCATTAAACATTAAAAACTTCCCCAAACAGGGCTACCTTCAGAAGTCAGGGATGGCATTGCCAGGCAGAAGCCAGTGGAGGTGCCTGGTTTACACTTCCCAAACGTAGCTATCCCCATCACACTGCCACCTGTGTTTTCCTTTCAGGGATGTCTGGAGCTGGCAAGGTTTTTCCTGAGACCACGCATGAAAGTAATGAAGAGGGGCTTCAGCAAGCCAGCTTTATTTCTAAATAAATGTATTTCTAAATACATCTGCCTTTTTGAAAAGTGTTAATTACACAGGAGTGCAAATATCCCAGTTTTATAGTGTGCAAGTCCCTGGTATCTGCTGTTGCCACTGGCTATGGACTCCCTGAGATGTCACAAGTTGACAAGGCAGCTGAGGGGAAAGAGGCAGAAGGAAGATTCAGCTCAGGTGAAGTTGGAGAAAAATCTGGGTCAATTCCCTCCTGCCCACTTGAGTTGCCAACACAGTGGCGTAGTGTGGGTTTTCAGCACCCGGGGCAAGGCAAGTAATTTGCGCCCCCTAACCCGTGGATTTTAGTAGGGGCAGAGAGCTGCGAGTGTGAGCGCCCCCCCCGATGTTGCGCCCGGTGCGGCCGGCCCCCCTGCACCCCCACGCTATGCCACTGTGCCAACATTTTGCTCTCTTACCTACATTGCTGACAAAAAAGTAAAATAAAACCATTACTGATTTTGTCACTCTGAATCTACCACCACCAATCAGTTTGTAAGGGTCCTCAGGGATTAAAAAAAGATCTCCTTTCACTGAATTATGCTTGCTGGGTCTGGCAAGGTGATTCCTTTAGGAATCAGGATCAGCTGCTGTCCTCTTTTAGTGGAAAGAGCCACAGAACAATTTAAGGACTGAGTGTGTGAGCTATGATGAGCCACAAAGACATGGGTTTGAATCTCACTTCTGCTCTGAAACTCAAGAGGGTCATCGGAAGGAGAGGAGATGCTATTTCCTCAGCAATCCTCCCTCTGGTCCCCATTATTTACAGCATTGTCTTTCCTAACCATTTTCTAATCCTGCCGAGATTCTTTCAACTGACAGTGTGGCACATTATACCTCTGGCCTTCTTCATAGAGTGTAGGACCCTGCCTTATACCCAAAAGGCCCCCAATCCATCTGTATGGTGCCCACAAAGTCCTACTGAGTTGCCTATCAAACTCTCCAATTCTTTACCCCACAGCACACTGGAGTGGGATTCAAAGTCTAAACTTGAGGAAGCTGTCCCAGCCTGTGTACATTTAAAGCAAATTTAAAGCACACAGCTTTCCCCAAAGCATCCTGTGAACCACAGTTTGTTAGGAGTGCTGGCAACTCATAGCTCTGTGAGGGGTAAGCTGCCCCCATGATTCTTTGAGAAATGTAATACTCTTTAAAGTTAATGGTGCATAAAGGTAAAGGTAAAGGGACCCCTGACCATTAGGTCCAGTCGTGGCCGACTCTGGGGTTGTGGCACTCATCTCGCTTTATTGGCCAAGGGAGCTGATGTACAGTTTCCGGGTCATGTGGCCAGCATGACTAAGCCGCTTCTGGTGAACCAGAGCAGCGCACGGAAACGCCGTTTACCTTCCCGCCAGAGCAATTCCTATTTATCTACTTGCACTTTGACGTGCTTTTGAACTGCTAGGTTGGCAGGAGCAGGGACCAAGCAGCGGGAGATCACCCCATGGCAGGGATTCAGACCGCTGACCTTCTGATCGGCAAGTCCTAGGCTCTGTGGTTTAACCCACAGCGCCAATTCCTTTCTTGTTAGTTGTCCATGTTGTCAGCTGAAGTCCCCCACCTCTTCTGTGCTGACTACAGGAAAGATGGCCTCTCAATGGGCATCAGCACTGGGCATAGAGAATGCGAGAGGAGAAGTCAGAGGCCCAGGGGGGATTCACATGTGTGTCTGTACGGGGAAGGGAAGCAGTGGTGGGGAGGAAGGATGGAGTAGTCATGAGGGACAGAAACCACAGAGCCAGGGAAGATGGTGGCAGGGACTAGCCATGAGAGGAGACATGGTGCAATGGTATCACCCCAAAATTGCAAATGTTAAGAGTTGCATGCCTCAATTCTATCTGTAAGTGACGCTTGAAAAGAACACCACAGGCATTTTCTCGTAGTCATTAAGCACTCATTCCACTCACAAATCCATTCACAATCCCAATTCAAAAAGGCTCCTGATGTTTGCATGATAGTAAATGAAAAGCAAAGGGAGGCATTGAAGAAAGGAAAGGGGTGTGGGGAGAAAAGCAGTCATATGGGAAAAGGTAACAAAATATATATATCAATGGCGCTCTCTAGCGGTTATTTTCAGAAATGAACCAGGCAGAGTTTCCTACTGAATCTGGAGGCAGGCAGGCATTGTCAGTAGCTGGATTCTCTGAAAACCTTGTATTTTTTTAAAATATGAGATGAACTCATCTGTGGGGCTTTTTTTGAGCCGGAATTCAGTTGTGGCACTTCTCAGTTGGGCGTCTTGCCATTCTAAGAGAATGAGGGAGGGTTTTCATGGTTCATTCCAGCACCTCTTTCTCTAGGAAAATAGCACTGCTCATCTGGAACAACGGTCATCCATTAGTCACTTGCTCCCATCAAAGTGTATAGGAACCATCACTCACATAAATGTTTTTATGTACAATGAGCCCCCATCTTTTGCACCAGATTGCTTAAGACAAATGAATTATCACCACCTAGTTCTAGATTGTTAACCAGAGCTGGTTATAGAGAGCAGACAGTTCCCTTGCTACAACAGCTTGCCTGGCTACTGGTCTGTTTCAGGACACAATGTGCTGGCTATCACCAAAAATATCTACACAGCTTAGGTCCAAGCTGTGGACCTTAGGTTCCTTTATATTAACCTGCCCAGGGTTTGAGATATTTGATCCTGCCACTATCACAGGTGCTTGGTGCAGACACGGAACAGGGCCTTCCTGGTGGCTGCTCCCAGATTCTGGAACTCCCTCCCTAGTGAAGCCGGACTGGCTCCCTCCTTGCTGCCTTCCATTGGCAAGTGAATACTTTCCTGTTCCAACAGACTGCTTTTAATTAAAGGGCTGGTGTCATGTTTTTCTTGTAATTATTGGTGTGTTTTAAACAGATTTTATGCACATATATAGCTTTACTGCTAACAATGATTGATTGTTTTTTAATTATTATTTTTCTCTCTCTTTTTTAGAGATTCCCAATTTTAGATGTAAGCTGCCTAGAGCCCCATTAGGGGAAAAGGAGGGGTATGTATGCATGTATATAAATACATACATACATACACACACACACACACACACACGTGTGTGTGTGTGTGTGTGTGTGTGTGTGTATATATGTATATAAATAAATAAATAAATAAATAAATAAATAGTTCAATGCTAGCAGTTCCTCAAATGAACTGAGTCCACAAGTATTGTAACTGAAGAAAGAGGAAAAGAAACTAATGTTATATTTTTATTTATATAATGTATTTACAATGTAATATATAGATAGCACACATATATTTGTTGTACAATGTTTTGATCTTTTTCATTAGGTTGCACTATATTAGCATTTTTTTAAAAAAAGAAAAAGAATGAATGAATGTAGAATTATTTTATCCTACAACATTAGTCCAAAGAGGTTCCCAAACAGCTTACAAAAAATTTGACATTGAAACCACATTCAGTAAGATTTACACACATAATTATAAGTAACACTGCACCAGGTTTATTTGGGTAGATACCCCCCCCCCCCGCATTTTCCTTGGTGCTGCCCACTGAGGATCTCAAATCCATGACAAGGCCTTGTCTTCCTTTGCTGGCAATTAGTGGTCCCCACTGAGGACTTCTGAGGGAAGGGCTCGATTGAATGTTGCGCAAGTATAAATAACTGCCAGGGCCGATTCGCCCATTAGACAAAGTGAAGCAACCACCCTCAACAGTGGATGCTCATGGGCAGCAGTGATAACATCAGTACAGTGGTACCTCGGGTTAAGTACTTAATTCATTCCGGAGGTCTGTTCTTAACCTGAAACTGTTCTTAACCTGGAGCACCACTTTAGCTAATGGGGCTTCCTGCTGCTGCTGCGTTGCCAGAGCATGATTTCTGTTCTTAACCTGTGGTACTATTTCTGGGTTAGCGGAGTTTGTAACCTGAAGCGTTACCACCCTTAACAAACTCCAGTCACAGGATTTTTAGAGGGAAGCTGTGACTGTAAAAGTGGTATTAAAGGTAAAGAGACCCCTGACCGTTAGGTCCAGTTGTGGACGACTCTGGGGTTGCGGCGTTCATCTCGCTTTACTGGCTGAGGGAGCTGGCGTACAGCTTCCGGGTCATGTGGCCAGTATGACTAAGCCACTTCTGGCGAACCAGAGCAGCACACAGAAAAGCTGTTTACCTTCCCGCCAGAGCGGTACCTATTTATCTACTTGCACTTTGTACTTTTGAACTGCTAGTTTGGCAGGAGCTGGGAGCAAACAACGGGAGCTCACCCCGTCATGGGGATTTGAACCACTGACCTTCTCATCGGCAAGTCCTAGGCTCCGTGGTTTAACCCACAGCGCCACCCGCGTCCCAAAAGTGGTAATACACTGCTTTAAATGTATGGTAAAGATGGGGCCCATGTGCTTGTAGCTCCAGGACGGCCTGTTTCCATAGAGCTTAACCTGCCATTTTAAGTCTCCCACGACACCTCCTCTCTGTGGCAATTGAAATTGCAGCCCTCCAGTGAAGGTATTTGAGTCACTGTTATTAATTGCCTCCAATGCCCCAGCATGATATTGCATCCTTGGCAATATGGGAATTTAAAATGGCAGCTGCATCAGAGCACTGAGGCTGCTGCCCACCATTGCTACTCCTTCCAGGTAAGACCATGAGTAAAGAAAAAGTCCACCCAGGGGGCGCTTTGCTGCGGGCCCCATCAAACTTAGAGCTAATCTTGCCTTCTGGTTGGAGTTCAAAATTGTGGTTTTGCTGCAGAGACAAACCCAATGAGCAGAGAAGGGGCTTTCCTCTCTCAGAGAGGAAAGGTCACTGTATTAGGCAATATAATGAGCTGGGCCTTGAGATGTTAGCAGGATCCCAAGTGATTTAGAAATGGTTGTGTGGTGCTGGTGGGGGCAGACAGAATCAGTTCTGGGTGACACCAGCAAGGAAAGTGTTATGTATTGAAGTTCTCACCCTGGCCACCAGGAGTATCATGTATATAGTTTTCACTCAGGTCCACGTCAATTACTTTAGGCGGGAAACCCTGGGCTGTTGTTGCTACAATGTTGCTACAAAGCAGGCCGGCTGAGCTGTTTGCTGTTCAGTTCAGTTCTGTTCCAGCTTACAAATAAAGAGTTGCTTTGGAGAAATCACTGTGTCATCTGATATGTTCACCCACAACTTAACAGAATGAAGTTCAGGAGATCTCACCAGGTAGTTGCGCACTGCTAAATAAAGTTTATTCCTTCTAATCTAGTTGTTATGTGTTGGGTTTAACACAGTTTATGTTAAAAGGCGTGTACTAACCAATCGTGTAAGCATTAGTAGACAAACGTTCTAATGGCGAGTAAGCACATGCACTTTCAACTGTCAACGGTCAGTTCATGCTTGAGTTTATTATTGTGTTGTCCAGTCAGTTTGGTTCGTGTGCTCCTATGAGTGAGCTGTTGTCACTGACAAATGTTGAATAAATTTAGCTGAGGAACTTGTACTGCCTTGGGATTCTGACTTTTTCCGAACATTTAACACTACTCTTTGTGGCTCATTTGCAATCTTGTAGAAGCAACAGGCATAGTATTGATAGTTCAGCTGTATGAAGTGCTGCAGAGAGCCCACCCACAACGAACTTCAGTTAATTAGCCGCCATTTCCAAAGGGAAGATGTATCTTCAATATGTCCTTCAAGACATCTGGAGGATCTGCAAGGCCAATTCCAGAGGCTATCTTGCAAGGCCAGTTCCACAGAATGGTGTCAGGCCTTTTGCCAGGGACCCAAGGCCTTCCTTCTGCTATTTACAATTTGCACAGAAAATCTAATAAGTTCACATGCAGCCATAGAGAATTTTCATTTTTCATGTCTTGTTCTTCTAGATCGGACAGGGACACAGCAGATGCCGTGCTGAAATACTCAAACCCCCCTGCGGTATGTAAGTGCCATCTGTATAAGGAAGCCTAGAACCCTATTTTGTATGTGTCCACAATTCCCGTTTAAGCTAGAGAAAGCAATATCTACAGGTGGCAGCCATTTTGTGCAGGTTCCATTCTTGACCCAGCGCACATTGGCGGAGCATGCAGAAGCCTGCTTGACCCTGTTCTGCCCTGCCCTGTTCTGCCCCCATTCCTCCCTCTCCCGGGTCCAAAAGGACCTTTGCACCAGCGGTTGTACATCAGGTGGAGGCGTCTAAAATGGCTGCCACCTGTACTCAAGGGCATGAAGGGGAAGGGGCCAATTCTGAGCAAAAAATAGTTAGCAAGGAAAGGGATGGACCACTTTTCCTGGCCATTTTAATCTCCTTAGAGAGACAGCCTTCTATGACTGCTTTTCATTAAAGAAAAAAGTTGGGAGTCTGACAGAGTCTGCTCAGTTGGTAGAGCATAAGGCTCTTAATCTCAGGGTCATGGCTTTAACAACAACAACAACAACAACAACAACAACAACAACAACTTTTATTTCTACCCCGCCCTCCCTCGCCAAACCGGGCTTAGAGCGGCTAACATCAAATATATAACATATTACCATAAAATCAAGCAATCAATTAAAATACATCCTAAAATCAAATCAAAATCAAAGTGAAATCTAATCAGATGGCAACCCACAAATGAGGTATGGGGGCCTTAAATGCTCACCCTAACTGTTTATACTGATCTTATATGAGCCTGTGAGAAAAGTTGGGGGGCCACCTTTATGCAAGTTCTTATAAGGAGGGAGGGGGAGTCAGACTGGACCCCGGACAAAGGCCTGGTGGAACAGTTCCGTCTTGCAGGCCTTGCGGAAAGATGTCAGATCCCACAGGGCCATGGTCTCTTGTGACAGAGCATTCCACCAGGCTGGGGCCACAGCCAGAGGGCCTTGGCCCTGGTTGAGGCCAGTCTAATCTCCTTGAGGCCCGGGACCTCCAAGATGTTATTATTTGCAGACCGTAAGGTCCTCCGTGGGGCATACCAGGAGAGGCGGTCCCATAGGTACAAGGGTCCTAGGCCGTATTGGGCAAAAGAATCCTGCATTGCAAGGGGTTGAACTAGATGGTCCTCATTGTCCCTTCTATAATTCTGTGACACTTCTATGATACTTCTACACACATCTGCTGAGCAATTCCTGTTTTGGCCGTAAGATGGACATGTTTCTGAATAAATGTTAAGCTATTAAGTATGGATTCTCAATAACTTCCTTATTGAGAATGCCTGCCGGAAGGAGAAAACAAGGTGCAAAGAGCCAGAAGACCATTATTGAGACTCACAATTCCTCTAAAACAAAGAATCGGCAGAGAGCCAATGCCATCTGCCCTGGCTCAGAAACAGAGCGGGTTGAGGAAACCGAGAAAACGGAGCAAATAGAACAAACAGTGAGTAACAACGTTGGGGGAACCTCACCCCCCCCCCGTAAGGAGGATGTCAATGACCCGGCCCCCCTCCTCCCAGAAAAAGCTAATCCGTCCAAGAGGGCAAGAGCAGGAGCAGGAGGGATTCCTCCCACTCCTAACGCTGACCCACCCATGCCTCTAGATCAAGATATCAGAGGAGCCTGCTTTCAACCAATTCGGGATACACACCCCTACCAAGAGATTTGCATGTTGTCTGCAGAAACTATGGTTCTGGTTCTCCAAAGACTGGATGAAATCCTCACCAGAATAGTTAACATTGAGAAACAATTGGATACTAGTTCCTCCCCTTTAAATGCCCAAGGGCTTAAAAGGATGATAAGAAATGACTCTGTTAACAACTCACTAACTCAAACTATGGATAAAGTGAGGTCCTGTCAAGTCTTGCAGACGAACCAGATAATGCTTGAGATTCACCGATACACTCATAGGTGGATGAACCAAATTACTATGTCCTTGTCTCAGCTCCTGAATTACCATTACCAAAATGTAGATCTAGAAAATTTCCACTTCCTGCCTACCTTGAGAAACACCATGCGCCTATTTATGACCTTTAGGTCATCAACCCTCCCATCTCGACTCATGGAGATAAAGGATACCCTATGGTGGTTCCATTCTCTCCGCCCAGTGAGGGTATTTAAGGATGAAACTAGGAGGCAATTGGTCCCTTGCATAGAGTCAAAGCTAATGCGGATAAAGGAAACCAAGCTCAACACTAGAAATACTAATTGCCCGAAGGAAGAAAAGAACTCTGTAAGCCTAGAATTACAAGACCTGAAGAAGAGGCTAATGAGTATAAAGACTGAGATTTCCACCCAAAATATAAGGACAGTAGAGCCTAGAGCACAATATTTAAAGACGTCCAACAGCTCTTTATCCCATCGAAAGACATCAGTGCAACTCCCTGTTCCCTTTTCAAACGACACCAAATTAGATGAGGAATTTGGCGCCTCCAACATTTCTATGGCAACAACACATAAAGAACTCTATGTTGCTGACAATCTGGAGATATCCAGCACCAAATCTACATCTGGACCTTTGCCTAATGTTCCAAAAACTTACCAGAATGATCAGCCTTCTCTACTGTACTCCTGGCGAGACAGGATGGACAGATCTTCCGAATTCGAATCTGGCTCTTTGTTGGCCAGTGATCCACATTTTATAACACATACCTCATTAATACTTCCACAGCCAGAGATAGAACCAACAATCCTCCAATTAACCCAGGAGGGAGAGGGGGATTGACAGTTAATGAAACACCATGGGACTGTCCCCCCTGCTTGGGGTGCGGTTGGTTGGGTTTTATCTTCTAGGGATACTTACCCTATCAGACCTCCACCTCTTTCCCATACCACTTTGACCCATGAGTCCTGGCCCAAGGATGACTTGTTATTGAGGGGATGTTACCCATCTATTGGGGAGGCTAGTATGGGATCTGGGATTTCCACAATTGAAGGGCTAGGGAGGAATGGCGGTGGGGCTAGATATCTCTATCGGCGAAGGGTTTCGAGATGCAGTGATCCTTGAACCCCTTCCAATCTACGCCCCATCCCAAGGGATGAGGGTAGGGAGAGCAAGTATTACACACCTCCGTCATTGGTGCTGTGCAATGCCAGGTCCATAGGCAACAAACCCGCCACCATGCGTGACTTTTTTGTCTTGCAGGGGATTGACCTGGCTTGCGTGACAGAGACCTGGGTACGGGAAGGCGAAGTAGTCTCCCTACATGAGATAACACCCCCAGGTTTCTCTGTCCTCCATCAATCGCGGACTGTGGGTCGGGGGGGAGGAGTAGCGTTGTTATTCCGGGAGGATTGCTCTTTCAGAGCTCTGCCATCACCGGCGATCTCCGGCATTGAATGCGTTGGTCTCGTGTGGGGCACCAAGGAGAGCTTGGCTGTCTGGCTGGTGTACCAACCACCCAGCACACCTGCAGCCACCCTGTCAGACCTGCTGGAGGTGGTGGTGGGCTGGGCCTTGGAGTTCCCAAACCTACTGGTTTGGGGAGACTTCAACATCCATGCCGATGCCGCTCCCTCCTCACAGGCTCTGGACCTAGTGACTTCCATGGCAACACTAGGGCTCTCCCAGGTTGTTTTGGGCCCCACTCATCAAGCAGGCCACACGCTGGATCTGATCTTTGGGGCTGGCATAGATGGGATCATGCTCCCTGCTGTGGAAGTGCCATGGTCTGATCACTACGCTCTGAAAGCCAAGATAGACTTCCCGCTCCTCCCCGGCTCGGGTGGCGAACCTATTTGGGCTCGTCCGCGAAAACTGATGCATCCTGATAGATTCCGACAAGCCTTGCGGAACCCTGCTCCCCCTGGCGACTCATTAGATGACCTTGTTGAGGACTGGAATAACCGGCTCTTGGCAGCCATTGATGAGATCGTGCCTAAGCGCCCTCTGCGACCCCGTCGAAACCAGGCCCCTTGGTTTACTGAGGAGCTCCGGAAAATGAAGCGGGATCTCAGACGGCTAGAGTGAGTATGGCGACGGACTCGTGACGGAGCCTCAAGAACATCTTATAGGACGCTTATGAAAGCCTATGAGATGGCTATGAAAGCTGCTAAGAAATCTTACTTTGCAGCTTCCATTGCATCCGCTAGCTCTCACCCGGCACAACTTTTTAAAATAATTAGGTCAATAACGTCCTTAGGAGGACAACCAAATTTAAGCACAAATTCGACCCACAGCTGTGAGGCATTCGCAAGTTTTTTTGCGGAGAAAGTCCTGTTGCTCCGCCGTGACCTCCCTGCCAATTTAGATACAGTGACTGAACTGGAGGCCCCTCGACTGACTTCAGGTCCAGTGTTGGACCATTTCGATCGGATACTCCCTACTGATGTGGATAGATTCCTCCAAGTTGGTAGGCCCACCACCTGCCTTCTTGATCCGTGCCCGTCTTGGCTGATTAGGGAGTGTCCAGATGTTGTGCGGACCCCCCTGGTTGAAATTATCAATTTGTCCCTTGACACGGGGACATTCCCAGGGGAATTGAAGGAAGCAGTGGTGTGCCCACTCTTAAAAAAAACTTCATTAGATCCCTTAGACCTATCCAATTACCGCCCAGTTTCAAATCTTCCATACCTGGGTAAGGTAATTGAGAGAGCGGTTGCTGAACAGCTTGGTAGGTTTCTGGAGGAAACATCGGCATTAGATCCATTTCAGTCCGGTTTCCGTCCTGGTTTTGGGACAGAGACGGCTCTGGTTGCCCTAACAGATGATCTCCGTAGACAACTGGATCGAGGCGGGTCAGGACTGCTGATCCTTTTAGATTTGTCAGCAGCCTTTGACATGGTCGATCATGATCTTCTGGACCACCGCCTTGCAGACGTGGGGATACAGGGCATAGCCCGTAACTGGTTGTGCTCTTTTATCTCTGGTCGGGGACAGAGGGTGGCACTAGGGAGGGAAATGTCGTCGCGCCACTCCTTGGTGTGTGGAGTGCCGCAGGGCGCAATTCTCTCCCCGATGCTTTTTAACACCTTTATGCGCCCCCTTGCCCAGATTATCCGGAGCTTTGGGCTGGGCTGTCACCAATATGCTGATGACACTCAGCTCTATCTGCTGATGGATGGCCACACTGACTCGGCCCCGAACACACTGACCAGATGCTTGGAAGCTGTGGCTGGATGGTTTCGTGGGAGCCGATTGAAACTAAATCCTTCGAAGACAGAGGTCGGGATGGCATGGGGATGAGGGACCAACTCCCTTCTCTTGCGGGGGCCCAATTAGTGCCATTGCCTTCCGTTAAGAGTTTGGGTGTAATCCTTGACGCCTCCCTTTCCATGGAGGTGCAAGTTACAGCTACAGCCAAGGCGACATTTTTCCACCTTCGCCGCATCAAGCAGTTGGTCCCTTACCTTTCCTGCCCCGACCTGGCCACAGTGATCCATGCGACGGTCATCTCCAGGCTTGACTACTGTAATTCGCTCTATGCGGGGCTGCCCTTGAAGCTGTCCCAGAAACTCCAGCGGGTACAGAATGCTGCAGCGAGGCTCCTCACGGGGTCTCTGCCATGGGAGCATATTCAACCAGTGCTTTTCAAGCTGCACTGGCTCCCGGTGGAGTACAGGGTCAGATTTAAGGTGCTGCTTTTGACCTTTAAAGCCCTTCATGGCCTAGGACCCTCGTACCTACAGGACCGTCTCTCCTGGTATGCCCCACGGAGAGCCTCAAGGTCCATAAATAACAACACCCTAGTGGTCCCAGGCCCTAAGGAAGTTAGATTGGCTTCAACCAGAGCCAGGGCCTTTTCAACTCTGGCTCCGGCCTGGTGGAATGCTCTGCCTCATGAGACCAGAGCCCTGCAGGATCTGATTTCTTTCCGCAGGGCCTGTAAGACAGAGTTGTTCCGCCTGGCCTTTGGCTTGGAGCCAATTTGATTCCCTCCCTCTCTTTTTTTTCCTTTCTTTTTCTTTTCCTCCTGCGATGAGGCTACATTTTAATATTTTAATGTTCCATTATTTTAATGTTGTATTTTATTTTTGTTTTTAAGTTGTAATCATTCATCTTGTTTTTATTATTGCTTGTTAGCTGCTCTGAGCCCGGCCTTGGCTGGGGAGGGCGGGGTATAAATAAAAATTTATTATTATTATTATTATTATTATTAATAGCGGAACATTTGCTCAGAATTTGATCATTTTATTTATATCATTTATAACTCTTGCTTCCTTCAAGGACTTCAAGGTCAGCATACATGGTTTCTCTCCCACCCCATTTTACTCTCACAACAACAAGCCCGTAAGGTTTTTATGGCTGAGAAAGAGATCCAAGGTCAATTAATAATAATAATAATAATAATAATAATAATAATAATAATAATAATAATTTTTTTAATAAGTAGTCTCCCTACATGAGATAACACCCCCAGGTTTCTCTGTCCTCCATCAATCGCAGACTGTGGGTTGGGGGGGAGGAGTAGCGTTGTTATTCCGGGAGGATTGCTCTTTCAGAGCTCTGCCATCACCGGCGATCTCCGGCATTGAATGTGTTGGTCTCGTGTGGGGCACCAAGGAGAGCTTGGCTGTCTGGCTGGTGTACCAACCACCCAGCACACCTGCAGCCACCCTGTCAGACCTGCTGGAGGTGGTGGTGGGCTGGGCCTTGGAGTTCCCAAACCTACTGGTTTGGGGAGACTTCAACGTCCATGCCGATGCCGCTCCCTCCTCACAGGCTCTGGACCTAGTGACTTCCATGGCAACACTAGGGCTCTCCCAGGTTGTTTTGGGCCCCACTCATCAAGCAGGCCACACGCTGGATCTGATCTTTGGGGCTGGCATAGATGGGATCATGCTCCCTGCTGTGGAAGTGCCATGGTCTGATCACTACGCTCTGAAAGCCAAGATAGACTTCCCGCTCCTCCCCGGCTCGGGTGACGAACCTATTTGGGCTCGTCCGCGAAAACTGATGGATCCTGATAGATTCTGACAAGCCTTGCGGAACCCTGCTCCTCCTGGTGACTCATTAGATGACCTTGTTGAGGACTGGTATAACTGGCTCTTGGCAGCCATTGATGAGATCGTGCCTAAGCGCCCTCTGCGACCCCGTCGAAACCGGGCCCCTTAGTGAGTTTCATGGCTTAAGTAGGTATTGAACCTAGAACTTATTGTTTTAACCACTGCACCACACACGGGCTCTCAGTAATAGAACCTTATCACATATTTGTGAGAACAATAACACTTGGGCCACATTCACACTGTACATTTAAAGCACAAGCCTTCCCACAGACAATGCCAGGAATGGTGGTTTACCCCTTCCAGCACCTTTAACCAACTTCTTAGAATTCCTTGGGGAAATTTATGTGAGGAAGGTGAGAAGCACTGGAATGAGGCGGCAACTCCCATGCCTCCTTCTCTTGTCACCACCTATGCTATACCTATGCTCTTTGGCTCAAGTGCTTTTTAACTGGCAGTTCAATTCTCCAACAATGAACCTTACACACATTTGCAAGTGGGCCCTTATCTAAAGATAGGAAGGAAAATGGGAAGGGCCAGGACAACAGAAACTCCTGTTAGCAGACTCTGAGTCAGTCTTGACTATGCTGAAAGGCCCATTCATATGTAACTCCTACTCATGGGCAGCAGACAAATAACTATTTCACATTTCACTTCCAAAAGAAGACATAATTCCACACACCAACACACTCCCCAAGGGATATATATATAATTCTTTCTTTCTTTCTTTCTTTCTTTCTTTCTTTCTTTCTTTCTTTCTTTCTTTCTTTCCATATGTGGTGTGGGTGGGTACGTGCAATTTGTTCCTTCTTATTGCAATCAACGGCTATGTACTCTGTTCACTGGTCCTTACATTAGCAGACAGGTAAGTTTTAATGTTGCACAACAGAGAAATCCAATGCAACAGCTGCAATTGAAGAAACTCGTTATTAATTCCCTTGGGCAACCACGTTCCACGGGCAAAAAAACTTTCACCAACAGAACAATTGTACCAATACTTAGCTCTACATGGGTTGCAACCTTTTATTATAATGATGATGGGCAAGATATATGCTAAATGTCATACTGGAATGTAAAATATATTCAGTTTCATGTTTGTTTGTGGTGCATAGGATATAGAGAAATGCTTGCAGGAGAGTGGAGCAAAGGGAAGAATCTGTGTGCCCCAAACAGTACTAGAGTTCCTGTTCCAGGCTGGCTGGAGTCCTGAGCAGAAATACTCCTGAGTAGACACACTAAACCTGTTTCCCATTCTTGAGAACATAAAAAGAGCTTTGCTGAGTCAGAAAAAAGCAACCTGTTTGTCACAGTGACCCATGAGAAGCCTTTGTAAAGCCAAGAGCAGAGCACAATTGCAGTTGCTCTCCAGCTGCTGCTGCACACCAGCAAACTGCCTTTGAATCCTGCCGCTCATCCTTGTTAGCAAACTCAAGTGATAAGCGCTGAATGAAACAGGCCCAAAGCAAGGCTATCTGATAAACACTGGAGCATCTGTGTGCTTGGAGGAACTGTGACGTTTGCAAACTATACTCTGCCCTTGTTTCATAATCAACTTTTGCGGATGAACACTTTTAGCATGTCACAATTGTTCCATAGATATGTATTGTCAGGGTCAGTTTATTTAGTCTACAAACCATGAAATAGTTACAGTACTGCGCAAGGTTATCAAGAAGAAGAAGAAAAACACTATACGTAAGAACAAAAAAGAGTGCAGCATCCTGTTCATTTAAGGGACAAACAGACGCTGAGTGAAATCCACAAGCCAAACTGCAGCACAACTGCACTCTTGGCTCCTGTGGTTTCTTTCCAGCCTCTGGTCCTCAGAAGCACCCCTCATGCGATAGTGGAGACAGACCGTATTCATCAGGGTTAGTAACCACTGGTTCTTTCTTTCTTTCTTTCTTTCTTTCTTTCTTTCTTTCTTTCTTTCTTCATTGCTGCTCTTCACCCTAGGGTCCCAGGGAGGGTTATGGCATTAAAAGCAGTATTAAAAAATAACTTAAAACACGTTATCCTCCATAAATGTATCTAATCCTCTTTTAATGCCTCCCCCCTGTATTATTAGCATTGAGTCTGCCATTAAAACTGAAAGATAATATTTATGTGGGGTATGTATTGTATTTGTTTGTTTTTTGTAAGTAACTTCAAGACATTGTGGGAAGTAACAACGGAACAAGTGAATTAATTTATTAAGGTGGCTGCAAACACATGTTGCAACCGGCTTGTCTGTGAAATACCATGGGCTGAACCCAATTAAGTTCAACTCAGAACAGACCTAATTGAAATTAATGGACTGAAGAGTCATGCCTATCAATTTCAATGGGCCTACCCTGATTAAAACTAGCAGTGTCTGGATGTGGATTAAGGGCCTTAGTTTTCTCCTGGGTGAGAGTGTCCATGCTTTTCTACTTCTACAGAAGGCTCACTGTATTTGCATTTAGTGTATAAATGTAGGTGACTAAGTACTGGCCTTTTCCGTTTGTTTGGTGTTGACTCATGTGTTAACATGCACTGCCTGGTACTGAAGCTAATTTTCCAGCCTATCTTGAGATAGTGTTTCCATGCCACCAGCTGCATATTCTCAAATGTGTATTGCAGGCACCAGCTAATGTTCCTTGTTAATGCCTTGCACTAGCAGCTGGAGAAAGCCTTGGCTGGTAGAGAGTCTGTTTCAGAAAATAATGATTTGGGTCTGTTGATGACGCAGCATTATTTCAAGAGAGACCTAGGGTTTGGAAGGGGGACAACGTATTCTATTCATTAGGCAGACCTCATAACTTCTGTTTGGCTGAGGGTTCTGAGGCAAATATCAGCTCCTTTCCAACCTTAATTCCTTCCTTCCCGCCAACTCTATGAAGACCAGAAAACCAGGGTAGAGATTTTACTGCACAATCCTAACCAAACCTACTCAGAGCTAGCTTCTACTGAACAGAGAGGTGTTGAGTTCTGTGGAAGTCTTATTGAAAGTGGAGTTTAGACTGCAGCCTTAATGTTTGAATTCACTAAGCTAAAAGCAAAAATATTACATAGAAACAAATGTATCATATTTTCATGTTTTACAGTAAATTTATGTGTTCTCCTTTATAAGCATGAATGGAAAGAAGATAATGAGCAATGATTTAACTTGGGCTGCAGCCTGCAAACTTAACAGATAATAAGCTTCACTGAACTTAGTGGGACTTACATAGTTATGTACAGGAGTGTGCAATTGACACAATATATTTTGGCACCTGAGACGAACCACAAAATAGCATGCCCTCCAAGTGTCCCAATTTTCCAGGGACAGGGATTACAGAAACCATCTTGGTTTCTGATTTGACCCTAGAATGTCCCTGTTTTTCTTTTTCTTTCCCTCCATGTTTCAGAAAACAATTTAAAGTGGCATGGGGGAGGGGGCGTATGTGTGTAGATACTGAAAATAAAATGCCTGCACTAAATAAAGGAAATTGTGACGCTGACATTTACTGAGAAGTAAGTCGCACTGAGTTCAATAGGATTTATTCTCTGGTATGTTCCTGATCATTCTCAATTTCCGATGTTGTTGATGTTGTTCCTACTAGTAGTATATCCCACTTTTTCCCTGGCAGGGATTCAAGGCAGCTTATAGCTAAAATTTTAATTTCATTCCGTTTGTCTGTGGAAGGTGTTGTACACGATCCATTACCTCACACATTTTTTCCTCTACAACAATCCTGTGAGGTAGGTCAGGTGGAGAGCTTTTAATTGGCTCAAGGTGACAGAAGTATATCAGAAGCTTCCTAACGTAGAATAGGAAGTTCCTATTTTAATTGGAGAAATGTTGGAGGGTGTGAAATGGCATCTCCCCACTAGAGAGGAAGGGACAAGTGAAGCTCTACATCCGGGAGAAGGGGAAGAATGAAATCCACCTTACCTGGCTGTTTATTTCTCCCTCAGACTTCTCCATCTGACATTCCTCTCTCTCCCCCCCCCCCATGCCCCCATCCATTTGGGTCCTCAAACATTCTAACTCCAGGGCCCACTTGAAAGGGCTGAAAATTATTAGACCACAAAACAGCAGTGCAGGGGCATAGCCAGTTATAAAATGTTGGAAGATGTTTGGTATAACCAGATCTCAATTACTAGACTGGATAGGTTCCCCCCCCCCCATCTGTTTGTTTTTCAAGGAATAGGTAGGGGTGAGACACAAAGCTCTGCTCAGACATAACTGTCAATCATGGTTTTAGTACTGCATCAGCCGCAGAGAACATCAGAACTGATGGCTAAATGTTGTCCTCTAGGCCTCTATTTCTGTTCCTTGGGAATCTCTGCAGACTTTGTCCGCTCCCCAGTCACACCATCTTTCCCCAGACCATAAACCTCACTGGCTTTGTTTCCCACAGTGCTTGAGAGTGTCTGTTCCTGGCTGGAATATGTCCTTGAAATCTAATAATGACTCTTGCTTGCCTGATAGGGGAGTAGGAGGCCAGCGTGAAAACTAGCCTACTATTCAATGGTAAAATTTGTATGGATTGTTCTGCCAGTCTTTACCTCTGGCCCCCAGAAAGTTGCCCAGAAGGGGATTTGGCTTTCTGGCTGAAAAAGGTTCTGCATCTACACAACCCTTGGATTGTTGGTATTAAACACCCTGGTTCAGGTGAAATGTCAAACTGCCGTTAACTCAAATGAAAGGCAAAAGCTCCACCTTCTGGCCATACATGAGGATGGGAGGATGCAAATTTGAGAGGATGGTAGGCTCATATTCACATGCTGCTAGCTCATGGTTTGGGGTTACATCAGCCAGCAGCTATATCGATCTGGGGTTCAGGGCTCTAGAAAGGGGTGGTTGTTACCATCTGGAGGTACCCTTGTTTTGATAGTATATGATCATAGTAGAATTATCAGCCATTTTGGCCATCTGTAATGAATAGCTTTCACCAAAAACCACCTTAATTATGTTTTCTTTGTAAAAAAGAAAACACCAGCCAAAATACATAGTATCTAAAGACTGGGAAATGAAACTCTGGGGTGGGGGGCAGAATGTATTTCCCCTGGGCCAGACTTACTGGTTTTGCACTGTCTGTTTGTGTCTTTTCAATTATGCTCCCCCCAATTATTTTAATACATTATGGATGTTTTCCAGTGAATTTGAGACCTCTGGGGTCCAAATTAGGCAAAAGGTATAGCTCCAAACTGTATATTATGTGGGTTTGTTTTGTTTTTGTTTTTTGCTATTTTATACATAACTAAGGTTGGGTGTTTTTATTTCCCAATGAGAGCCTAGCTCATTTATGCACTCCAGATGGTAATGACCACCCTTCTTGGCCCATAGACTGTTTCTTCTGTTGGAATCTGTGTAATCAGTTATAAGCTTGCATCTCAAGTGAAATGCAACTACAATTCTGTACAGTAGCCACAGAAATGGTTTCTCATCATGAATAATGATGGTAAAATCTCGCCCTGTGTGCACTACAGAATTGTTGGGTTTATTATTAACACATATCCCAACAGCACACACCCAATGAAATGATTTCAGCTAAACAAATCATACAGCCAGCTACCCTGAGAACAGTCTTATGAATCTGATAAAGTTGAAAAACAAAAAAGTTTTATTGACTTACCAATACCTCTACCTGATAAAATGAAACTTAGAGCATGTTTTTTTAAGTCCTCAGTTGGGATTTGCTGTTTCATGTAACAGCATCTGCGTCGCTTTCTCTCTGGGCCTGTGAAGACACCAGCAACCATGTTGAAGATACTTGTAATTCTAGCAGCAATCACAGGTAAGACTCGTGCAATATAGCAGTTGAAATTAAACAAGAATGAAAGGGCTTATCTTTTTTGGACTGTGGTCAACACAGGCAATATATATTTTGGGATAGAGGTAAAGCAAAAATAATTTTTCCACAGCTTAAAGACTTCTTATACATTGATAACTGTGTGATTTTTTTCTAAACTGTTGAAAAGTATCTCTAAAACTCGGAGATTACTAATTCAGAGGGTGTTGGAGTAGGTGGGAGTAAGATCCATTTAATGCAGTGGGATTTAAGAGTAGGGACGGAGAGATCTGTAGTTTCAGTTCTCAGTTTCTAATTTTTCTAATCTTAAATGCAGTTTTCCACATATTACAGCAATTTGACCATTACGTCAAATTTGACCACTAAGTCACATTTGACAACAATTTGATATTTTTTAAGGTGCTTGTGAAAATTCACCAGGACTTTAGTGTGAATTTCTTCATACAGTATATAGATATTTTTATATGCAGTTTTGATTAATGTACACAATTTCCACCAAATTTTCATTTATGTATATTATTTCCACCAATTTCTTCATTTTTGCGCACAATTTCCTCTAATATATGCAGTTTTTATAAGCATGTTTGGTTGGGGGAACTGCACTGCAAAATTCAGGTGTTAATTTTGAAGGATCACTGTGTTTCAGTTTGCATTTGAAAGTGTGTATTTGATAATCCTGGCCTGCTGAACTGAATTCCTCCTCCATCCCTATTTCTGAGTTAATACACATGGAAGACTGAACTACCTAATTACTAACCTATAATCTGGATCCAGAGAACCTGTACTGTATGTCTCATAGAAAACTGAGTTTCAAAAGTAGTTTGTGATACGACACCAGTCAATTGTTATAAGGTGAAACATTTACACTAGGCTGGCAGAAGCTCTCATGAATGCCCATGCCTTTTTAGACTTAAATATAATGCGGGTGGCGCTGTGGGTTAGACCACAGAGCCTAGGAATTGCCGATCAGAAGGTCGGTGGTTCGAATCCCCATGATGGGGTGAGCTCCCGTTGCTCAGTCCCTGCTCCTGCCAACCTAGCAGTTCGAAAGCACGTCAAAGTGCAAGTAGATAGATAGGTACCGCTCCGGCGGGAAGGTAAACGGCATTTCCGTGTGCTGCTCTGGTTTGTCAGAAGTGGCTTAGTCATGCTGGCCACATGACCCAGAAGCTAGCTGTACGCCGGCTCCCTGGCCAATAAAGCGAGATGAGCGCCGCAACCCCAGAGTCGGTCATGACTGGACCTAGTGGTCAGGGGTCCCTTTACCTTTATACTGTGGGTTATATCCAACTAAGGCTCATCTACACATCTGTTTGCCATGCTGCTTTTCTCTGGGAACATCTGCAGTATTGTGCTAAATGGCAATAGGGTTTTCTGCAGAATGCCGATTTCACACAAAAGTGTGGGTTTTCTGGGGCAAAGTGGCATGGCAAAGGCAAAACCACTCAGATCTGTGCCTGTGGAAAGTGGCTGAAATAAATAAACAATATAAAATGCTTAGCCAAAATCAAGTCCCTTTCATTTGTGAACAATAAGTATCCTCCAGACCTGGAGGAATTTTATTCTATCTTCTATTTATATATGCCCGTGTTCTTTAGGTTCAGATTGGGTGGAAATCAGTTTCAAATTCCATATGGCCTTCTTGCATCTAGTCTGCCAAAATGGCACCACCTCAAAACATAATAAAAATGCACAGTATAATACAAAGGAGAAAAACGCCCAATGTAAATCTTCTAGAAGAGTAGCTGTATTGCAGCAAAAAGAACAAAGTTCTTATAAAAAGACTAACAAACTTATTCTTGTAATGCCATAATAAAATGGTTAGTCTTTAATTGTTAGTCACAAGAATCTTTGTTCAAACATAAAATAACTGCGGAAGACGAGTCTTGCATACTACCAAAGCAACGGAGTTAGGAATCCACAGCCTGATGGACTTCCAAAAGCTACCCCGAGAAGCCATGCTGTAACTTGATGGGGCAAATAAAAAGAGCCAAGCATTCAAAGG
The DNA here is from genome assembly GCF_964106915.1 of Podarcis gaigeae. NCBI lineage: Eukaryota > Metazoa > Chordata > Lepidosauria > Squamata > Lacertidae > Podarcis > Podarcis gaigeae. Next base: position 26,258,272 of record NC_139691.1, on the reverse strand, counting down.
ATTCAAGGGACATGGGTGGCACTGTGGGTTAAACCCCAGAGCCTAGGACCTGCCGATCAGAAGGTTAGCGGTTTGAATCCCTGCGACGGGGTGAGCTCCCGTTGCTTGGTCCCAGCTCCTGCCAACCTAGCAGTTCGAAAGCACATCAAAGTGCAAGTAGATAAATAGGTACCGCTCCAGCGGGAAGGTAAACGGCATTTCCGTGCGCTGCTCTGGTTTGCCAGAAGCGGCTTAGTCATGCTGGTCACATGACCCGGAAGCTGTACGCTGGCTCACTTGGCCAAAGAAGTGAGATGAGCGCCGCAACCCCAGAGTCGGCCACGACTGGACCTAATGATCAGGGGTCCCTTTACCTTTTACCTTAAGGATTCAAAGCTGCTTTAAACTGAGTCAGGCCTAGCTCAGTGCATCGTTTACATTGACTGGCAGCAGCTCTCCAGGGTTTCAGACTGGGGAAACTCCTCAACCTTTCTGGAGGTGTCAGGAGTTGAATCTAGGACTTTCTACATGCAGAACAGGTGCCCTTCCCCTGAGCTACAGCCCTGCTCCAACCTTTCCAGAGCGCAGGGCATTCTATAAAGTTGATGCTACAGCCGAAAAGCCCCTACCCACATGTAGCACTTCACTTGGCAAACCTGGATAGAACCTGTGATCATGGTGCAATGGAGGGAACATATAGGAACATATGGGAACAGTGTATTACTTCCTTGGCTTCTCACAGCCTTTGATTGACCTGCTTGACCTTGCTTTCCACAGGACCTGTGAGCTGTGTGATTGTGACTATGCCACAAACTGCTGTGAACACAACCGTTGGTGCAAATGTCACTCTTCTTTGCACATACAGAACGGAGATGTCGATATCTGGTTTGTTCATTCAGTGGAGCTTCTACAATCACAATTCGAAGAACCGTCCAATAGTAAGAAGCTTTAAGAAATATATCTATATAGCCATGTATTTAGTTATGTATCGCCTGCTACCAATAGCTTTGAATGCCAATTGCTGTTTTTGATGAAGTTTTAAGTTATTCTAAGAAAGGCCCAAATATTTCTTTAAAAATCATTTTGACCTCACAGTAGTGGAGTTGTGCCCCTTACTGGGAGGGAGAGTGGGCAGGGCAAAGTGACATGGAGTTCAATGTGGTGCAAACACACTGGCAGGGGCACCATATGGCTCCATTGGTGCTTTTGCACAATACAAACCTCCCAACTATCTCCCTCCCACCAGTGCGCAGCAGCAACTCTGCTACCAGGAGGTCAGCTAAGTGCTGGCACCCTCCTGTCACTTCTGACCACCAGAGGATAAGATCAAACTGCTCTACTCAATAATTAAGTTTCCCTGGAAGTGGGTACATCCTTGGGACAGCAGGAGGAGACATAAACTTCGAACAGGGATTAATCCTTTAACCGTCTTGAGCAAAACCTCTATTTTTCTTCATCCTGGCAGCCACAAGATGAAGGAAGCATTTCACATGCAACCAGTAGTAGCTATTGGGGTGGAACGGGGTTGGGTGGGGATAGGCATTGCTTATGTGGCCTCCCAACCTGGGTTGCTCTGGTAACCAAGAGGGAGAAGGGTGGGGCAGCAGGGAAGGTGGGGTGGTGCAGGCCCACATCACGCTGACCTTCCCTCCCTTTTCCTCTTAGTTACTAGGATCAACCTCTGTGCTAGGAAGCCAGGGTAAACAGCTCTGCCCCACCCTGCTTGCTAGCCCATGTGACACAGCAGCGAATCTTGGTTCACAGCAGGGAGCTACTTCCATCTGTCATTTTACATGCCTTTTAAAAAAAAATTCCACCCTTAAATATACCCTTAATTAAAATACAGTACTTGAAGCTGCTCTGACTGAGGGCAGTGGCTGCAAACTTGTTGGATTGGGGAATGGTCCTATTGGCTACTTCCCTGTATCTCACTTTACTGGCTACTGATTCTTACCACATTCTGGTTGCAATCCTGCACACACTTCCCTGGAAGTAAACCCCATTGAACTCAGAGGTGCTCATTTCTCAGAAGACATGCCTAGGATTGTGCGGTTAGTTACCAACCAACAGAATTCCATATGCTAGTCCAAGGCAACCACTCATTTCCCTCGTGCTCTCCTATGCCTTCAGGTTGTGTACTTCCATTCAAAGAGCAACAGGGTCTGTTCAACCCAATATACAACCCAATATTTTAATATGATCAACCTGTGAGCACTGCCTGATAGTTTTTGCCATGGTCTGCCACAGAATCAGGCCAGACACAGAAAACAATACTCTGGAAGACTTTGAATCTGTGCACAGGGACTCATGCCGTTGTGAACCAGGGGGCAGGATCTTCTGATGTCATGGGATGGAGCCCCATTTGCAAAACTCTGATAGGCAAGGGGTCAGGAGATGGAGCTACAGATAACCACAAATATGGTGAAAAAACAGGGTAGGGGAATAGGATTGTTGTGGTGTCATTTGGTGGGATTCCTGTCTCTATTTTCCGCTGGAAATAATGGAACAACCATTATTGGGTTGGGGAGGGGAACAACCTATTTGATGCAAGATTTTCTCTTTCAAAATGCTGAGTGTGTTTTGCAATAGCATTTTAAAATAATTCTGCTATGAAATGCCAAGGCTAACATCCAAAGGTTGTAATATGAGGCAGTCCTGTGATTTAAACTTGCTCTCCTGAGGTTTAGATGGAAGGGCTTCAGCTCAGAGGTTGAGTAGGTATGTTGCATGCAGGAAGTTCCAAGTTCAATCCCAGGCAACTCCAGGGAGAGCTAGTTAAAACAACAACTCTGGTTCAAGTCCTGAATAGCAGCTTCCAGTCAGCCTAGACAACAATGAGTTAGAATCTCCATAGAGAGCGAGAAGGTAAAGAGTTAGATCAGTGGTTCCTGTTAAGTTGTGGGTGAACATATCAGACGACACAGCAATTCTTCAAGCAGCTCTTGTTTATTCACAGGCCAAAACAGAACTGAACTGAAGGGTTCAGTCATCCTGCTTATATAGAGCTCCAGTACAATGTAACTGTAACAATTTTCTAAAACTATCCAATCACTGAATGGCACTTTCGATCCCTTATTTGCATAACTATCTACAGTATCCCCCTGCTGGCCCAGGGTGAGAACTTCAGTACATAACAGTTCCCAAAGTGGGATTGGGATTACCTGGGTGCTGGGATTACCTGGCAGGACACTAAGAGCCAAGGGGGTGATAGGAACATGGGCCCCTATGCGCACATTGATCACCTATTTATGACCAGGCTAGAACCTAGTACAAACCCCTCTCTTGCTTTGTATTCAAATTTTACTGTTTTTATCTTTTTCAAAGCTATTTACTTTGGTAATGTTTGTTTTTATTTACGCTTCTGAAATGTCACAAATAACAAGATAGCCGATTATTGACAATAACTACTGATTTTCTTATAAATTAGCTACTGTACATCTGCGCTGGGTGATGTTTGTATATGTTTGTTAAGTAGTTATATGCTTTCATGAGTAAAAATGCCTAAAAATATTTTTCATGCAGTATTCTTTGCTGTGCATTCTTTTTTCCACTACAATATTATATCAGAGTATATATTTATTTGTGTGTGCATCAATCACACACACACACTTGTGCCTGTAAGTTAGTTTTCCTGGGGAACTACAGCTATTAAAAAGTGTATTTTTTTTTTAAAAAAAACCTGAATATAGCTTATGTTGACGCTGACATCTTCAAATGGTATAGCTACAATTCAATGTTTATTGACTGCCATGAAAATATTTAATCAAAAAGGAATGTAATGTGAATGTATTAATTTAATTGAACACTTAATTTGTCCTTTATGACTATTACTGCTACTGTGTTGAATTTTTATTGTGTTATTATCTTTCTTAGTGAGTCATGCAAACCACTATTCTGAATAATGCTTCTTGTAGGGTAGGGGCATTGTTGATGATCTTATGGAACCAGGATGGTGGTGGCCCCAAAAGTATGGGAAGCACTGAGCTAGATGGACTAATAGCCTGACTTGGCATAAGGAGCTTCATATGTTCCTCTGCAATACTATAATCCTGCTATGATCCATGACATCATACCTGTAACCTCCCTAATTTAGATGGCATATTATGAAACCTTTCTTTCCAACATGATTGGTTACTTCCTTTGGGAGAAGATACCAGGTTAAGCTAGCAAGCTTCCATGTCTATCTGATGCTTTAGAAATTATGAATGCCTTCATACTTGGACTTGTCCCCTCCCTCTTAATGATAATCAAACACACAGAGGAAGGGCTGTAGGTCAGTAGGCAGAGCATCGGCTTTGCATTCAAAAAGTCCCAGGGTCAATCCTTAGCATTGCCAGGTAGGACTGGGAATCTCCCCAGCATGGAACCCTGGAGAGCCACGGCTAGTCAGGTGATATACAGTGGTCTGACCATCTGACCCAGTATAAGGCAGCTTCTGATATTTCTAGAGCAGGGATGGGGAGCATCAGTCCTAAACGTTGCCTTCCACCCATCAATTGTCCTGTTCTGTGCCCTTCTTGTGTGTTTTTGCCTGGCTTGAATGTGTTCTTGAACTGTAATAATGTACTTTGCTTTCCTGGATAGATAGACAGGTGTGGGTAGGTGGTGGTCACATGTAGAAACCTCTGGCTTTCGCTGTCCAAAGGTAAACATCACACCTATTGCTCCTCCCAGTTTTGCCTCTGGCCCCACCTATCGCTGACAAGCAGCCCCCATGAGATAATGTGGCTTTCAGGCTGAAAAATGCCCAACACTCCGGCCCTTCGAGAATGGACTCCAAAACTCCAGTCCCAGGGCTGAACCCATAAACCTGGCAACCCTATACTAAATCCCTCTTACGTCAGTATCCCTCCAACTCATTTAGAGCTGCCTCCACTGAAAGAGTGCTCTGTGTTTTGTATGAAAACTCAAAGTCACAACTCATCTCTCAGCCCATTTCTACTCAAATGCAGCTTTCCCCGTGCCACCTTATTGATGAAAAGACCATCGATCATTGTCAAATGATGGTGTACCTAACAGATGCACGGGGAAGGTGTAGCTGGCTTAATAAGGTAAGGCAAACCTCTTCTTCTACAGCATCTCAAGTCCGTCTTTGGATATGCACCTCTTCAAGTTCTCTCCATCACTTTCTGCTGTTTGCTTCTTGCATCCACATAATCCCTGCTCTTAGTTCATCCACCCATCATCCATGACACCATCCCCTTGGTCTTTTGCAATTGTAGCATCTCCATACTAACACTGCTTTGTTCCATCAGCCTGAGTCGCCTCTTGCCACCGATTCTGCATATGTCCATTTTAACCGCGTCCTTTTCCACTATATTTGTAACTTTTGATCTCTGTCATATCTAGTTATTAGTTTTTCTGTATTTGAATGATATTACTAAAACTGCATGCTCCATGGCATGTTGTGTTGTTCTTAAGCTGTTCATGTTTCTCTGTGTCATGGTCCAGTTTTCTGCTCCATAACACATGACAGGTAATATGCACGTATTTAAACTTTAGCTTTCTAAGGAAATGTTCTTATTTTTCATTATGAAACTGAGTTTTCCAAAGGCTGCTCATTATAACATATTACTTTGATATCTAGCATTGTTATTTATGTTCTTCTATATCCTATTTGCAGGTTTCTGGAGTTAGGTTTTCTCAAATATAAGCTCTAACCTTCTTCCTCACACAGTCTTAAGATTGCATTTCAGGATTAATCTTCATTTTGTTGCAGCAAGTCCTCATGTGACAGAATCAAAGTTCCCCAGTTGATTAGTTCAGTTGGGATTTGAATATTAAAGTACTTAATTCCAGAACAATCTGCAGTCAAGGACTCAGCTATCCTTTGAAATTCGCACTTCTCCAAATTTTGTGATGTGGTTCGGCAACCAAGCAATATGTACAAAAATGTGTATATTGGTGCAACTGGGTATATAAATGCATATATTAGTGAAAATTACGAACATGCATCCAGGGGAACTGCTTGCAAAAATGTGTATATTAGGAAAAATGTCATTAAAATGCTGATGATTTCTCATGAGGATTTTTTTGGGGGGTGGGAGGTGGGGAGTGAACTACTGCAGAAATGTAGAGAACTGAATTTAAGACTGAGAAACTGAAATTGACAGATTTGGCAGATGCTAAAAAGGGAAATAATCCAAACTCACTTCTATATCTTTTAATCATCTAATCCAAGAGAGGCAGTAGATGTTCTGAACTGGTGCCTGGGTATGGTAGTAGACTGGTGAAGGACTAAGAAATTCAATCCAGAAAAGATGGGACACTGTTGGTGGGTGGTTAACAAAACACTGTTAGTGGGTGGGGTTTTGTTTTGTTTTGTTTTGTTGGTGGGTGGTTCATCTGTACAGTTTTGTGGTGTTCAACTTGCCATTGATGGAATTGCACACCTCCTAAAGAGGTAGGCTCATAGCTTGGGGATGCTCTTGGATCCAGAATTGTCACTTGTGCATCAGGTGTCCTTGGTAGCAAAGAGTGTCTTTTTTCAGCTTCAGGAGATTCACCAACTATGACCATGTTTGGACAGATATAACCTTATAATAATAATAATAATTTATTATTTATACCCCGCCCATCTGGCTGAGTTTTCCCCAGCCACTCTGGGCGGCTCCCAATCAGTGTTAAAAACCGTACAGCATTACATATTAAAAACTTCCCTGAACAGGGCTGCCTTAAGATGTCTTCTGAACGTCAGGTAATTCTTTATCTCTTTGACATCTGATGGGAGGGCGTTCCACAGGGCGGGCGCCGCTACCAAGAAGGCCCTCTGTCTGGTTCCCTGTAGCCTCACTTCTCGCAATGAGGGAACCGCCAGAAGGCCCTCGGTGCTGGATCTCAGAGTCCGGGCTGAACGATGGGGGTGGAGACGCTCCTTCAGGTATACAGGACCGAGGCCGTTTAGGGCTTTAAAGGTCAGCACCAACACTTTGAATCGTGCTCGGAAACGTACTGGGAGCCAATGCAGATCTCTCAGAACCGGTGTTATGTGGTCCCGGCGGCCACTCCCAGTCACCAGTCTCGCTGCCGCATTCTGGATTAATTGCAGTTTCCGGGTCACCTTCAAAGGTAGCCCCACGTAGAGCGCGTTGCAGTAGTCCAAGCGTGAGATAACTAGAGCATGCACCACTCTGGCGAGACAGTCCGCGGGGAGGTAGGGTCTTAGCCTGCGTACCAGGTGGAGCTGGTAGACAGCTGTCCTGGACACAGAGTTAATCTGCACCTCCATGGACAGCTGTGAGTCCAAAATGACTCCCAGGCTGCGCACCTGGTCCTTCAGGGGCACAGTTACCCCATTCAGGACCAGGGAATCCTCCACACCTGCCCGCCTCCTGTCCCCCAAAAACAGTACTTCTGTCTTGTCAGGATTCAACCTCAATCTGTTAGCTGCCATCCAACCTCCAACCGCCTCCAGGCACTCACACAGGACCTTCACCGCCTTCACTGGTTCTGATTTAAAGGAGAGGTAGAGACTGATGAACACCCAGTCCAAACCCCCTGATGATCTCTCCCAGCGGCTTCATATAGATATTAAAAAGCATGGGGGAGAGGACAGAACCCTGAGGCACCCCACAAGTGAGAGCCCAGGGGTCTGAACACTCACCCCCCCCCACCACTTTCTGGACACGGCCCAGGAGGAAGGAGCGGAACCACTGTATGACAGTGCCCCCAGCTCCCAGCCCCTCTAGACGGTCCAGAAGGATGTTATGGTCGATGGTGTCAAAGGCCGCTGAGAGATCCAGCAGAACTAGGAAACAGCTCTCACCTTTGTCCCTAGCCCGCCGGAGATCATCAACCAGCGCGACCAAGGCAGTTTCAGTCCCATGGTGAGGCCTGAATCCCGATTGGAGGGGATCCAAATGGTCCGTTTCCTCCAGGCGTGCTTGGAGTTGTTCAGCAACCACCCGCTCAATCACCTTGCCCAAGAATGGCAGATTTGAGACTGGGCGATAGTTGGCCAAATTGGCCGGGTCTAAAGATGTTTTTTTAAGAAGCGGTTTAATGACCGCCTCTTTCAGCGGGTCTGGGAAGGCTCCCTCACAGAGGGAAGCATTCACCACCCCGCAGAGCCCATCGCCCAGCCCTTCCCGGCTCGCTTTTATCAGCCAGGATGGGCAAGGATCAAGGAGACAGGTGGTCGGTTTCACTCGTCCAAGCAGCCTGTCCACATCCTCGGAGGTAACAGATTGGAATTGATCCCATGTAACAGGACCAGACAGAACTCTAGCACTCTCCCGCCCTGGCCCTGCTCCCACAGTGGAGTCTACCTCCTTCTGAATCTGAGCAATTTTATCTGCAAAAAACTTTGCAAAAGCATTGCAGGAGATCTTGGGGTCCCTACCAGGCCCCGGTGGTACAGGTGGTTCTGATAGATTGCGAACCACCTGAAAAAGTCTCCTGCTGCTATTTTCTGCAGATGCAATGGAGGCGGCGAAGAGGTTGCAATAGTTATCCATGTTCTAGTAACCATGATGGGTGTATAGGTGATGGACCATGCAAGCAGGAGGTCAGTAGTCCCAGTGGTCCAACCAGATAGGAAGTTTAGGCAAAGCAGGATCAGCACATTAGAGAAGGCTTTATGAGTGGGTTTTGTGACCATAGCTAGTGATCCTGCAGCTGAAGCAGAACATACGAGTTCTCTCAACAGTGTCCTGGTGCAAGTGCCAAATTTTATAGCCTGGGCCTCACCCTTCACCCCTGGATGGATAATTAAAGAGCTAGTGCTTTCTTCTGTAGCTACTGGTTTCTTCTAGAATCCTATGTCCCTCTGCTCTTGTTGGAGTATAGCCCCCATCATCCCGGACCACTGTCTATGCTGCCTGTAGCTGATAGGTCAAACAACATCTGGAGGGTCAAATGTTCCCCACCCTTGTTCAAAGCCATAGTGATGTCTTCTCATGGCTTCCCTGATCCTTCAAGGAATCTGTGGAGCAATCATAATAGATAATAACAGAGGTAGCTCTTTGGGTTTCAGGGCAGGTTATGATGACCATGGTTCTACCAGGGAAGACCAAGGAATGGATTTTTCTCCTTAGAAGTGCCATCAGTGTAGGACTCTACCGCTAAGGATTTCTGGTCAGTTTGGCTTATTGCAATTTATTATGTTTAGGGCTGCCCTTGGTCATATTACCCGCATATGTGGTATTTGTTTGTAATCTCTTGTTTATTTATATTTAATACCTTCAGCTGAAACTTTATGATGTTGTGCATTGCTGCTTTGGGGTGTATATTTATGTGCACAAGGGGTTCTTAGGTAATGCATGTGCAGCTGACCCACTGGACCTGCTTCTTCTCTTTCCTGTTGCAACCCATTTGTTCATCTATCTCTGCCTTGGATGGAGGGCCAGAGAGGGAGCAGTAGATACCACTGACTGCTTGCTTGCTATTCCTCTACCTGGCATGCAGACAGTTGGTAGAAAAGTTGATTAGGAGGAGCAGGTGGTAATGTCAATGCTGAGGTAGACTTATTGTACCTGGGGGTGCCAAGGGACCTCCAAAATTTACATCAGGCATAGTGTGGATCGGGGTTGTGGACTGTGGCTACAGGAGCTGCCATGGTGAACTTTGACATTACCAGTACACTTCTCTTTGCAGAAGAGGTTGGCTTGTAGGCATGACAGCTATACCCTACCTCCATGTTGGAGGCAGTTAGTCTCTGATTACCAGTTGCTGGGTATCACCATGTTGTAGTTAGGTTCTGTTTGTGGGTTCCCCCTGGACATCTGGTTGGCCACCATGAGAACAGAGTGCTGGACCGGATGAGCCCTTGTTCTGATCCAGCAGGCTCTTTTTATATTGTTTTTGTACAGAGGAAATACATACTTACAGTGGAAATGTATTCCTTATATCTCTCAGGAAAGAGTAGAGTTGCTGGCAGAATTAGCTGATGGTCAGATTTTGACCATGTTGAGTTCTCTGTGTAGGAGTCAAGCCTTTATATTATCTCTTTATTGATAACTTTTCTGTGAATCTCTCTCCCAGAAATTTGGTATTGTTTTGCTTTTAAGGAATGTGTTCTCTTTTATCACTGAGAGGCAAGGTGAGGTGACCATCTCAGGAGGCAGGAGGCACAAGAGCAGCAGATCCCATTGTAGATCTTTATCTCCCCCCTCCCCTTATTCCTGATGTAGATCTTCCCTCATACTTTCTTCCCTGACAGGGTGGTAGCACTATTTTGTGGTTCACCTCAGGTGCCAAGATGTCTTGGGCCAGCCCTGCTGAGAGGGTCGCAGAAAAAATTCTGGCCTCAGTGCAGATCAGGAGAGAGTTTTCTGCTGGCTTCTTGAAAGGGAAAAAAACGTATTTGCATTTTAATTGTACTTTTAAAAAGTGTTGTATCTTTTCTTTTTGCACTGAATGTTAATTGATCTGAGGCCATAATAAACAATTCTTCTTCCAGGAGTTAAAGCCTTTGGTTTTAGAAGAAAACAAGGCCTTTGGTGGCCAAGTACCCTAAAATTATTCACATAGTTTCATTTCAGCTAGGGCTTTTCCAGATTACCCCGTTTAGTGAGCATTTGCCCTGATTGACTTGCCCAAATATTGTGCAGAGGTAAGAATATATCTGGTCTTTACTGAGCATTTGTTCAGAATTGTTTGTAAGTAGGTTATATGACAATGAGCATTTGTGCTGATTTGATTTTCGTTCACCCCACACATTTCAGTGCATTTTCCCATCAATTTCCAAACTGCAACACACACACACACACACACACACACACACACAAATATTGTGAGTGTGCTAGAGTGACAAAGTTTTTTAATCTACTTTAAATGCTCACATCTAAAAGTTTTGGTGTGAGATTGAATCATTCCTGCAGAGTGACATTCTGGGGGCACCCTTATACCATTTTCTAGTCCCCTGTGACTTTTAAATCTTTCAATTTCACTCCTTTTATTTGGGAAGGAGATGCAATGTTGCATAGAACAGCCCCAAGCAACAGCTTTCAGTTGTGTGACCCTTTTTTGGGGGAGGGGATGTTACTTATTGCAGTAACCAACAGCCCTTGGTAGTTTTAAGGTGCAGCCTGCTTTCAGTCAACGGCAGTGTCTAGATAACATTGAGGATAAGCAATAGTCAATCCAGCATCCATTTGCATGAGTGTTTCTTTGAATACAATCAAGCTGATCTGTAAAGTAAATAGAATGATTTTGCTGCTGGGTGACAGGGATTGATCATTATAACTTAAACTAGTAGAAATTATTGGTCCATTTTGCACTCAATTTATTTTTCATGACGTTTTGCAAAGCAGCTACACTGATCAATGTGACATTGGCAATTGGCAACTCGATGCCAGAATTATGGAAAAGTCCTGTGTCAATGACACTGCTCAGCAACAAAAGCTCGACAACTTTTGCGTCCGGAGTTTCACTTTTTGAAATATGGCAACCCTAAAATATGTGCTGTGATCATGTGGAGCTCAAAAACATGACTCTAGTTTTACTCTGTTTACTTGAATTTACAACTGTTTTACTCTATTGAAAGATAACATAGAGATACTGGAAGTAAATTTTTTAAAAAAAAAAAAAACAGAAAATACAAATGTCTTATTTCATTACTATGACTGTGATTGACCTTAAATTTTGTGCTACAGATTTATTATCGGCAGGGATCCATTTCAAATTCTTATGGACAGTTTCATGGTCGCATTCGAGCCGCCACCGGACTAGGAAATGCATCAATAACCATCTTAAACATGCAGGCATCGGATTCTGGTATTTATACCTGTGAAGTTTTCAACCCTGAAAACCCAAATACCCAGGGTGAAAAAACAATGTCTGTCAGCGTACTAGGTATTTATTTATTTCTTCTTCTTCATTCCTGTTGATTTTGTACACTATGTTGAATTTCAGACTCAGCGTTAACAGATCCTAACTGGAAAACTCCTGATCAGGACTCCAGCCAGTAGTTCCCTGGCATTCCAGTCCCCTGGTTTTCATGTTTCTTTTCCAGCTGATATATAGCATTCTAGGTGTATAGCATGTCCAGTTTTTCTTGGACTATTTTGGAGGCAGGGGCAAGTGAGTTCCTCCTATGGTTGCTCAAAGAATGATGTTTAATTCTTTGAGTTTCTGGTTAATGCATGTGTTACTTTAAACCACAAGAGGGTACTGTTTGGATAGCAACCTAGCCAGCACTTGCTTGTAATCTTTGCTTTGCGTAAGTTAACTTCAGCCTTAAAAGCTGAGCCATTTTGTTTGCTGCTCTCTCCCAGCAATATGTCTGTCACTTTCTCTCTCTTATCTCTACGTATTCTGTAAATAGCTCCTGCATGAGTAAAGCCTTTAACTCCAGAAATTTTAAGTCCTTATTCCAATACAATTCATCCAAACTGCAAGGTCTGCTAACACCTTGTAGTTCTGAATACCTTGGGAATTTTACCAAGCATGTTGTTACCTCTCACTTGTTTTTCAGTTGACTTGTTTTGGCTCCATGTCTGTTGTCTGTTGTAATAAACGGAAACTGAAACCTGTGGCCCTGCAGATGTTGCTAAACTACAACTCCCAGCACCCCTGCATTGGCCATGCTAGCTGGGGCTGATGGAAACTGATTTAAAGCCTGGGTGGGGGCCACATTATTTTCTAGGCAATCTTTTGACTGCAAGAGGCACAGCCAAAATGTTAGAACAACATGGTTCTAATGGGTGATCCATGGCTCTTTCACATGCATTATTTATTTTTTTTTACTGAATTTTTAAAACCTGCTCTGCTGACTCTCGATTGTTGCTACACTGTCAGTTTTATGTGGGTCTTTTTAAGTGTTTTTACTGGGTGACTTTCATCATAAGTGGCTTTGGATATTTTTTTACAGAGAAGTGCCTTATCATTATTGTTATATATTCATACAAAGGAGCTCAGTTCTCCTGAGTGCCAGCCATTATGTTAGGCAAAGCAGCACCACCTATATGGGGAAGAAATGTCAGCTGATTTGAAGGAACAAAGGTTTGCAGAAATAATATAAAAATCTTTAGCGACCACCCCGCCCAAACCCCATCCTAAAAGGTGGTGGTGATGGTAGCCCCCTGAAGCAGTGGAGGGTGGTTTCTCAGGGCAAATGGGGCACTGACCCACCAACCTCAGTCTTAGCCAACCCTGGCATCTGTCTAACCTCTTCGTTACAACCACTCAGGGTCAGTGTTGCTCTTGCAGAACCCATCAAGGAGGAAGATGGGGACAAAACTAGACTTAGTTGGCCCTGCCTGTCACTGGCTCTGGCTCCTCCTATTGCTTGGGCTTCCTGCCTCCTGCCCTACCAGCTCCATATATGCAAATAAATCTATTTTACTGTTCAAGGGCTAAAGTAGTTTTTTTGGGGGGATATACTGTTATATACATATATATGTTATATATATATTTAAAAGTCCTGTGTTTTTCTTCCGTATTGCTGAATTAACTTATTTGTTTTGGTGATGTAAAACTTAAAAAACATCTAATAAGTGATTTAATTTTTTTTTACAAATAAAGTTTTACTTCTCGCCGATAGTTCTAGAATAACTGGGGCAGGGCGTATTTATAATGATGCCACAGATTTCAGGGAGAACTTCACTGATCTGCCTTTTCTGCTGTTGTTTTCTAGTCCCCCCCTCCAAGCCTCACTGCAGCTTTGTTCAAGATAAGGAGGCTGAAATTGGCCACGCCATCACCCTTTTCTGCTTTTCTGAAATGGGGATGCCTGAACCTATATATCTCTGGCACAGAGTATCAGGAGATTCAGCCGTACACGTGACAGGGAACTACAGTAAGTAATATCTGTGTATTAAGTTATGTCGGCAGGACCGGCCCTCTTAACTTGGTTGTGCAGCAGTGCCTGCAAAGCAACAGCAACAGTTTCCATTGAGATCTGGCATGCATTGCAATATCTTGCGAGATTTTAGAGAGATCTCACTGGAAGCTGGTGCCACTGCTGGTAACACTTCACCACCAGTGCCAGTGCCTCTGGGCCTTCCACTGCCTGAGGTGACTGCCACACCCTGTGAAATATACTCAGAGTCGAGAATGGATTTCATGCTCTTTATTCAGCTCATAGTGGTAAGGAGGAATGGAAGTTCCCCCAGGATGTCTGCTTTATATACATTATTTACACAATGGGGCCTACATGATTGGCTAATTCCGGGATTCTCCTGTAGGCCAATCACGTTGTGGATTCACTTCCACCTGGAGCTGGATTGGGTGGCTCCTGCGGACCAGTCATGCTCTGCATTGTTCTAGGACCAATTAGACTGCTGCATTTTGGATCCTATTGTTGTAGGACCAATCAGACTGTTGCATTTTGGATCCTATTGTTGTAGGACCAATCAGACTGCTACATTTTGGATCCTATTCAACTCAGTACATAACACCCTGCCTTAGGTGTGGGCTGGCTCTGAACATCAGAAATGGGGGAACTGTAGCCTCCAGATGTCGTAGGATTTCAGCTGCCATCATTGGGTCATGCTAGGCAGGGTTGATTTGGGCTAGAGTCCAAGCACATCTGGAGGGCCACATGTTCCCATCCCTGATTTAGCCAATATGCAAAGCCTGATGTGGTGGCTTAAAGAGGACACCTGAAAAATACTGGTGGTTGCCCAAACTCTTGAGTAGCAAGAAGCTTTGGGTCATCTGGGATGAATAAAGCAGGGTGGCACTGTGGTCTAAACCACAGAGCCTAGGGCTTGCCAGTCGGAAGGTCGGCGGTTCGAATTCCTGTGACGGGGTGAGCTCCCGTTGCTCGATCCCAGCTCCTGCCAACCTAGCAGTTTGAAAGCACTCAGTGCAAGTAGATAAATAGGTACCACTCCAGCGGGAAGGTAAACGGCATTTCCATGCACTGCTCTGGTTTCGCCAGAAGCAGCTTAGTCATGCTGGCCACATGACCTGGAAAAATTGTCCATGAAGAAACGCCAGCTCCCTCAGCCAGTAAAGCGAGATGAGCGCCGCAATCCCAGAGTCGTTCGCGACTCGACTTAACTGTCAGGGGTCCTTTACCTTTACCGTTACCTTTACCTTTATTCTACACTGAAAGTAACCCTGATGATGGTCAGTGCCCAGCCTTTCCTTGAAAACCTCAGCAGAAGGACAGCTGCCACCCCTTTATGCAGAAGAGTCCCATTATTCACCTGCTTCAACAGCTAGGAACTCTTGCTTAACATTTTACCTTCCTGAAGTTGAAGCCCACAAAATATTATCCAGTGCCCCATTCACAAGGGGAAGTGCTGCTACCACTCTTCTAAATAACAAATCTTTAAATCCCTTTGGCAAGCATGGAAACCAAAAACTGCCTCTAAACAAGAGCATTCCAGTGTGGTAGAGAGGGTCCTTCTTCTTATGCAATCTGTCATAGGATACTGAGTCAGTCCTGTTGGCCAGCCTAGGTTAGTGTTGCCTACACTGACCAGCAGTGGGTCTCTAGGATTTCAGACAGGGGATAATTCCCTGCCCCACCTGGAGGTGCTGGGGATTGAACAAGTGCCCTTATGCATACAGTGCAGGTGCTCTACCACTGAGCTACAGCCCTCATGAGACACCTGACATGAATAGGGTGGCCACCCACAGTTCACCCCAAAAGGAAGAAAACCAAAAAGAAGAAGAGAGGGCACTGGTTTGCATAGGATATGCACATGCTGATTTATATGCATAGATGCAAATTTAGAAAGAACGGCTGTAATATAAAAACAAAACAAAACATCTCCCTCTAGTGGGGAAAACTGTACTGCAGTTCCTTTCATGCCTCCTCTGTCTGCTGTCCAGAAGCGAACTCCCAGTGGGCCACTGCCTGGGCCCCTCATGCTCTCCCTTCTTAGGGACTGGACAACCATCCAAACAAAGAGTTCAGTCCTGCATGGTGCTTCTTCACCAACAAATTCCCTGCAGACTCTTTTCTCCCAACCCACAGCCCATGCTGATTTTGACAGGCGGGCAGGACCACTCACCTATCAGTCACTGGATGTCATCAGGACATCAGTGGATTGACAGGCAGCTGACCCCACCTTGAACTTACCTTCCCCGCTTCTTCCCTTTCCTTTGTGTATCATGCCTCTTGTACACCTGAGGTTGTGCAGCTGAGGGCAGGGACCTTCTTATTAATGATTTTTGTACGCTGCTTTAGCAGCCTTTTTGACTGAATGGGGTATGGGTGGGAATGTATAAATGTCTTAGGTAAACAAATTAAACCTCAACTTCTCTCTCGTTTTGTTACAGTTCCTCAAAGTGGTCGCTTGGTAATAGGGAACCTGACAAAGTTTGAAGAAGGCTACTACCGTTGCACAGCTATTAACTCTCTTGGAAACAGCACCTGCCAAATCGACCTCACTACAAAACGTAAGTTTGCTATAGTTATGTCAACCTTTTCATCCTTTATATTTGGAATAGCTATTCAGTGAAATTCCCAAATATTAGCTGCTCCAGGATGTCTGGGGCTGACACAAGACCTGAGCTGAACAGGTGCTTTGCATGGTTTCAAGAACAACAGAACAGACACAGGAAAAGACACATTTAAAAGATGTGGTGCTACAGCCAGGGATGGCAAACTCAGGCATCTGCCAAGAATGCACATCCCACTGACAAAAGCCTCCTGAACCTGCTGCACTGAACAGGCAGGCTTGCTGAGGGCGGGAGGGGGCCGTGGAGGGTTACCCAGGGCCCCTCCAAAACCTTGAGCTGCCACTGGTGAAACTGTTTCTCTCTGCTGAGCTGCTGAAAGAACATCAATTGCTGCTGACCTGAAAGGAAATGTGGAGTCAGAATCATTTCCAGCTTTTGTTAACCTACTCAAAACGTTCAGTTGCCAAAGAATAATAATAAAATGGAACCGTCCCAACACCAACAACATTCCAGGCTGTGTTCCAGCTAGCTGGTCATAAACAGCAGGGAAGGTTAAATATGTTCTCCTAACCTTCCTGTTGAGGGGCCAGTGCCAGAAGGTGGTGAGGTCAGGCATCTGCTGGGGTCCCAAGATCAGCAATGGGCCTGCTGCCCCAACAGCACACCTTTCTCGCTTTGCAGGGAGCACACCTGAAGAAGGCGTGCATCGGCTTCTCAGTGTGCATTGCTTCTAATCTGTGAAGTTCATTCCATATATTAAATGAGTTGGCTTCCCTATTCTTTCAGATTCAGAAGGTGGCATTATTGTTGGAGCATTAATTGCAGCAATTCTGGCAGCTGCTCTGATTGGTGTAATTGTTTGGGTTGTAGCCTCAAAGGAGAAAGAAAAGAAGAAAAAAGAGAAAGCTGCAATCAGTGAAATGCAGTAAGTTGGGCATGGGGAACCTCAGCTTTGGGGGCTCAGCTTTGCAGCTCTCCAGGTTTCTCTGTCTGGCCCTTGTAGCTCCCCACTGGCCACGCTCCATTCCCACTGGCTCCGCTCCATGCTCTTCCCCAGTTCTTTTCCCTGGCTGAAATATTTATTTGAACTGTAGTAAAGGTTCCTGCTTGCACATATGTGTGTGTACAGAAACCTGACATATTTGTGGTTGGAATGAAGCATACTATACAAAGGTTCAACAAGAGTCATAACAACTGCTCCACCCACTTTTATTCTGGCCCCACCCACCACTGGCACACAACTCCCTTGGAACATTGCCCATGAAGCAATGTGTCCCTCAGGCTGAAAAGGGTTCCTCACACCTGCTGTAAAAAAAGGTAAAGGTAAAAGTCCTCTGGATGGTTAAGTCCAGTCAAAGGCAGCTATGGGGTTGCGGCGCTCATCTTACTTCATGACAAGGGAGCCAGCGTTTGTCCACAGACAGCTTTCCAGGTCATGTGGCCAGCATGACTAAACCGCCTCTGGTGCAATGGAAGACTGTGACGGAAGCCAGAGCGCACAGAAATGCCGTTTACCTTCCCACTGCAGCAGAACCTATTTATGCACTGGCATCTTTCGAACTGCTAGGTTTGCAGAAGATGGGACAGAACAACGGGAGCTCACTCCGTGGAGTTAAACTGCCAACATTCCAATCAGCGAGCCCAAGAGGCTCAGTGGTGTAGACCACAGCGCCACCCGCTGTAGTTGCTGCCTGCGTGGGGTAGGTAGGGCATTGCTCTAAGTTTGCTTCAGACATGATGGGCTATATCCGCCGTCTGTCTGCTAGAACAAGGGCTCTTCTGCGAATAGACAGGTGAGTTCTAATGCTGTGCAACAGAGAAATCCAGCACAACAGCTGGGCTAGCAGAAACTTAATGTACAACAGGTTGCTGGTGACTTTATTGCACAATAGGCTTTGCAATCAGCTTTTGCATTCTGTTGCACTACAACATTCTGCTGAAGCAAAACATTTCGCTTGCAGTATACACCAAGGTACTATAACTTAGCACTGTGTTGGACACAACCCTATAATTCTGTCTTCTTATAGCCATTGTAGCTGTGCAGCTTGTTGAGTTGTTATCTTCAAAACCATGAGCCATCTGAAAAATGTGATGGGGTTGGGGAATAAAGGAAAAGGGAGAACTATTCCTAGAGACACCTGTGCTTTAATTGATTTGGCTACTACTTCTACTACTACTATTATTTATTTAATTTCTATACTGCCCTATACCCGAAGGTCTCAGGGCAGTTCACATAAAATATCAAATACATAAAATCATAACAAAACCAACAACCAAATAAAAAAAAACCCCAAAGGTACTACAACCTTCTCTGTTTTGCATGAAATTTCTGAATACTAATGCTCTTACTTTGTTGTCTTGCAGGACTGTGGCTCATAAAGAACCACTGAATGTTGCCTACACTGCTGTGCCCAGCCAAGAAAGTGCCCCAGTGGCAGCTGTTCCACCAAGCAAAGAATCCAATGAGACCAGTGAATACAGCACCCCAGAGGAGGCTGAGGTTACTGCCATGCCTGAGAATGCGACACAAGAAATGGAGCGCCAACCAGTTGCCTAAATTTTCCTCACAACGTTAAGGGAACCCAACAGCAACTTGTCCAGAAACAAATTTATAAAAAGCACAACCATTTTAACCACTTCCCCCAGTGCAGCAAGGGCTTCTACATGCAGGTCCCCTTTTGGATCAGGATCTGCATGCACAAAAGGCTGCTCAGCGTGTGACTCCCTTGGCTGCATGTGAACATCCAGGACCCAGAGCCATGCATGGCAGCTTTGTCCCCTGGCCAGGGCCTGCATGCACACTGCTGCACAGTATCTATCTCACCTCCCCACCCCCTTCTCCTCCAGCAGGTTAGCAGTACTGGTCATCTTTTCAGCTGGTGTGTAGGTTTCAGAATTGGAGCACAGGTCTTTAAGGAGTTAGAGACCCTATGCTTTCAAACAGCTAAAGAAAGGCAGGTACTATTCCTTTAGCACACGTATTGCAAACGTTGCACCTATGCTCTTGAGGTCTTGCCTTGGTACCCACAAAACCTCTGACCTCTCCCCTTCACTGTCTTCTTGGTTATGAGGTGGTCAGGGTGGCCACCTTTCCCCCCCCTCCCCTTGGAAAAGTACACAGAGCTGAAGGAGGAAGTTGGAAGAGCAGCCCTCTTCTCCACTCATTCAATCATCTCTATAGTACTTTCCAGGCTCAGATTAATTCTACTGAAATGCCCAGAGTCTGGAGCCCATAGCACACACTTAAAAATGCAAGTGTACCCATGGCTTAAGGTTGGCAACCCCTACTTTTAAGATATATGTAAAAATCATATTTTTAAAGCACTTACAATGCTGTGCCGATACATTATTCTTTTGCATTTTCCTTATTAAGTGGGATGAGATGTTTTAGGCTCTAAAACAACTATAGCTCTTCCACGGCTCACAGCTTAAGTTATTACTCAGAATAACGCTATCCTAGAACTATCTGCCAAACTACATTTTTGATCCTACATAATAACTGCACTTACTATGGGGATGATGAAAAGCAGCTTGCATCCAGCCTTCTCAGTCCCAACTTTCCTAAAAGCAGCTCATTGAGCCTCCTCTTCCAATCACAGGGAACTTCAGAAACATCCTCCTGTGCAACAGCTTCTCTGAGAAAAACATCCTCATGGAAAGTTATGCATGGACGAGTATTATAATGTATACTTTTGCAGGCAGTTCTCTCTTGCTGCAAGAGTATATTGGAATACAGCATTTACACCCTGTGTACCCACGCATTCATGTATATTTCTTTGTTCCCATTAAAAACTGCTAAGGTTTCATTTTGTATCATAGCTCTCAACCAAATACCCTTTAGAGCAAATGCTGGAGGACAATGAGGACTTGTTTCAAGTTAAGGGTATCTAAACTTCACCGCTGAATTTGCCTGCATCAATCCCACCCCAGTTTTATATCTACCCCGCCCCTGCCAAGTGATGATAAATAGGCAAGGTAAAGATTGCTGATATGGTTTCTAAATATTGGATAGAGTTTAACACCGTGGAACATCTAGCTTGGGCTATCTGATAAAATTATGGTGTTCAATTTGCACCCATGTAAACTTTTGAGGGACGCGGGTGGCGCCTAGGACTTGCTAATCGGAAGGTTGGCAGTTCGAATCCCCACGATGGGGTGAGCTCCCGTTGCTCGGTCCCTGCTCCTGCCAACCTACCAGTTCGAAAGCACATCAAAGTGCAAGTAGATCAATAGGTACCGCTCCGGCGGGAAGGTAAACAGCGTTTCTGTGCACTGCTCTGGTTCGGCAGAAGCGGCTTAGTCATGCTGGCCACATGACCCGGAAGCTGTACGCTGGCTCCCTTGGCCAATAAAGCAAGATGAGCGCCGCAACCCCAGAGTTGGTCACGGCTGGACCTAATGGTTAGGGGTCCCTTTACCTTTTTAAAAAACTTTTAACACCTGTAGTTTCACTGGGATGCTTAATAGTCAAGATGACAGGAGGTCTTTTTCCTTTTATAACATGAATATAATATAATTTTTGGATGAAGTATTTAGCTGTTTAGTTTAATTTTCCTTCTGTCTTGTACTGTAGTCTCTATACTCAAACAAATCTGTATTTTTTCTGTTATTTGCTTTTATAGAATATATTTGTTACCAATGAGTAATACACATTTGCTCTCCCACTCAACTGTGATCAGTGATGTAGGGTTACTCTTTCTATCAGGGTTGTGGGTTTGAGCCCCATGTTGGGCAAAAGATTCCTGCATTGCAGAGGGTTGGACTAGATGACCCTTGGGGTCCCTTTCCAATTCTACATGTGTAACAGGATGAGGGGTGAGAAAACTGTGTGATTCTTTTGTTACTCCAAAACATAATAAACTTTTGTTGAAATCAACAACTCTACATTTCTTTTATAATGAAAGAAACACATCAGACAACCAAATGCCAAAGCTCCACATGCATGGGGTGGGTGTGGGTGGGTTCTCTCTACAAAATTACTTGAAAGTCTATTGATGCAATGCTGCTGTTCGTGATTCCAAAATACTGGGAGCAATGATGAGACCAGGGCTTATGAGAAAAAGTGATATACAAGCTCCAGCTGCATAACTTAAAAAAGGTATAGGGAAAGGCAGCCTATAACAGAACACAGGAAGCAGCCTTATGCAAGGTCAGGCTATTTATCCATTTAGCAGAGGACTTTCTATGGGAGTGGTCTCTAACTGCTCAAGCACGGGAACCCCAATTTGCAACATGAAAACCCACCTCCAAGAGTCCATGTGTCTGGTGGGCCTGGCGGGCCCAGCAATCAAAGGGTAAGGCTTATGGTCTGGAATACAGCCAAAGAGGGAAGGGGCAGAGATAAAAGAAACAGCAATGCCCAAGTGCAGTGCTCTTTCACAGGCTTACAAATCCCCTACTGCTGTGTTCTATATCCATACATGTTGCTAACTCTTCCACAGGCACCAATTCTCCAGTGTTAAAGGCACATGTCTTTCAAAGTACCTTATGCATGAAAAAATTAAAACACCGGAGACACTAGGAACTGAACCTGAGGCCTTCTGAATGCAAAATGTGTGCTCTGAAATGCCTCAGTCCTATTAGCAATGTAGTATGTTATATAATACTAATAGTTATGAAAAAGTGAGCAAAAAGCAACTTTGCATTTTATCAGCCTTGGAACTAAGAGCAGTCATGGCATGTGCCACCAGAGAAAAAATTAACTTAGATTCACATGATGATAGTTACAGAACAGTCCATCGACCAATACTATCAGAATATGAAACTTTTTGCTAATAATTGCTGTCCCTGTAGCTTAAGATTTCTGTAGTACACTAGGTGTGTCTATTGCACCAAAAGCAGCAGCCTTTTCCCACAGGTTCTATGACATTGGAAGACTTTTCGTGCACCTTATGAAGGACTGAACTGAACTGATCTAAGGAGCAAGTAATATTTTATTATAAGTAGCTTTTAGGGCATAAGAAATCATTCCAGTTGTATAAAGCTATTTGCATCAAGCCACACAGCTCAACACCACCCTTGGGAAGGGAGAAGAGGAAGAGGAGAAACAAATCCAACTTGGCCAAATGTTCTTACTGCAAAAATTGGGATTTATTTGTTCTCTTTATAGCTGTTACTTAGCAACATTTTAAACAAACATATTTTGTTTAAGAAGCAGCCTACTGAGATTGACAGTTGTCTACACAAGTTCATGGCACAGTAACCCTTTTAATCTGTTAAGGTGCCACAGCACTTGACTATTTTTGTTTACAGCCTTACTATGTCTATAATCGCTTTAGCTGAATTAAGCCCACTGCCTTCCCACAATGCTCCATTCCTATAACACTCTCCCTGTACTGGGTATAAGGTTGAACCAACAGGTTTCTGTAAATAAGAATTCCAAGGAGACATACAACAAAGCAAACAACTTTTACACAGTCCTCATTCTCCTTCCCCAAATTTTATTTCGCACAACCATGATGACACTTGAACTGAGTAATAAACTTAGTTAACAAGAACTGCCTTGAGGAAATATTGAATACTGTTCCTTTACAAGCAAATGTATTTAAAAAGATCATTAGAACCTGTATAGAAAGATAGATTCTTTCTATAGGAAAAGCAGGGCTTTAAATTTTTTTTAAGCAACAATAAACTTAGCAACAAAAAATTATAAAGTTTTGTTTGGCCATGGAAAATGTAGAGAAGTGTAATTGATGCAGTACAATAAAAATTCAAGTTGTGACTGTTAAAGCCAACCTAAAGACAGTGAAAAGTCTTCAGTACTTTCACGAAGAATGGAATTCAATTTGACTGACACAGCTAGCCTTCAACTAGCCTCCTTAGTATGGAACCCAGGCCACCTTTTGCAACTTGCAGTGGAGTCTTGTCTTCTTTGTTCTCAATGTATATGCTTGCTCCGTGAGACACTAGTAGTTTAGCTTCATCTGCTCTCTCTTCATCACAGGCTAAATGGCTGTAAATAAGATGAAAAATTACCAACTATGCTAGAGACACATGGCAAGGCAGTAATGAGCTGTCAGCCTGTATTTCTTTGTAGGCCCCACCTATTTTAAAAGTAGGCCTGAACTAACCCCTGTCCCCCTGTGAAATCCCATCATTTACATCAAGGTGTTTAAGGCTCAAATCAGACACTATGCTAAACCAAGATCACGCTGAACCACCATTCACTATAGTTTGGCACAATATCTGAATTGACATGATAGTTACAGCAATTGTTCCACCTCTAGATGCTACTGCGGTAAGAGGATGTCACGAAACTCATGACAGAAAACAAAAGCAACTGACAGTGTAAACCCAGGTGAATAGTGTTAGGATTATTGTCATAAACAGCTTTAACTCACAGTTGGCCTGTTGTTCACCTGGACATACAAGCCATGGTTTGATTTCAAACTACTGTTACTCAAAATCATAATTTGATGCAAAATCTCAACCAAGGCCAGAACTGCAACAGGGTGCACTTACTTGGAAGTTAAGTAGCTTGGTAGGATGCATATCTTAAATAAACATACCTAACACCAGGCTCCTCACTACAATCCCACATGCATTTACTAAAGAATCAATGGGACTGAACTCAGTGGGATTTATGTTTGGGATTAGGCTGCGTAAAATTTGTGTGGATCATAGCTGTCAACTTACAGATTTGAAAATAAGGGACCAGCAGCCTCGAAAATAAGGGATCAGCAGCCAAAATAAGGGATTTTAGTCAACCAAACAAAGCAGCCAAACAAAGCCTCAAGCAGTGGTTCCCACAGTGCAGCAACCCAGCAAAGAGATGCAGAGGGGGAAATCACTACATTAAGATGCTGCACTGGTTGGAGGGTAAGCTAAGCAGCACATCGGGGCTGCCGTCATTCTGGTACAAGGAGTTCCATCGGCCCTTCCCCGCCCAAGAGAGAGGGAGGGAGGGAGACGGTTGTGGTGCCACAGCGGCTGCTGAAGCGCTGCCCTTCTGCATCCCTCCTCTTCCTCCTCCCTCAGGCTGCCTCCTCAGCCACCGCCTCCAGCTTCCCCGGGCAGCGCGGCAGAAGTCTAGCAAGAGAGGGGCTGCCTGCCCGCCCGCCACCCATATCCTCACGACGTGCCCCTGAGGGGGGAAAGGGAAAGACGGAGACACGGCCTGAGGCGGAGGACCCCGAGACGTTGCTTCCCTCCGTAGCCGGGCGAGCATGAAACCCGGGAAATTTACGGGGCATCATCAATCCGGGACAGCAGCGGGAAACGGTGCTGGGATAAGGGAGTTTCCCACCAAATAAGGGACAGTTGACAGCTATGGTGTGGATGTTTCTGCACCATACATCTTAGAATACAGCCTCTCTTGTAGAATCCCAAGAAGCTCAGTTTGAATTGTTCAAAAAAAAAAGTTACTGAGCCTGTTAAATGAAAACTCTCAACATTAGAGAATAGTTTATGCTAAGTAAAGAAGTATTACTATCAATGAACTTGAAAAGTATGGTTCAAACAAACTAGGGCAAAATCTACCACAAATACGTTAGTTCTTACAGAGCTGTGTTTCCCTCTGAATCCTGTAGATTGGCAGAAGCTTTGTACTTCAAAAGAATTTGTATCATTTTCAGGTTTCCTTTGGATGCTGCTCTGTGTAGTGGAGTAGATGCCAAGTGATCTTTTGCATCTGGATTAGCACTATTCTCCAACAGCATTAGTGCAATCTATGAGTGGGGAAAGACAAAGGTTACCAAACAGGCTGCTTTGTGTTGAGCAATGAGAAGGTGAGGAAGCAAGTGAAATCTTACCTCCTGCCTATTTTTGGATGCTGCATAATGCAGAGGCGTGCAGCCATTCTGATTGACAGCATTCACCTGAGCACCTTTCCTAATGAGAGTTTTCACAATTTCATCTCGGCCAGCAGATGCAGCAATATGCAGAGGACTCCAGCCAGCCTGAGGAGTGAAAAGAAAACAAGGCATAGTATACTATAAGCTTTACAATTCACAGAAGCAGGGCAGGTAGAAAGACTTCTGTTGTGAGGAAAGTACCCCAGACCTCTGCATTGGTGATAACATGGAAGCTAGGGTTGGCTTATAGGGAGTGCTCAATTTCCTCTCTAAACAGAAGACTTGCTGGCTCATGGTTTTTAGTCACCAGGGACCGTTAAGACATTGTACAACCAAACTTTCAAGCTCTGTTAGGAAGAAAATCCAATACTACAGAACCATGGCAAGGTTTTAACAAATTTATCCCCTATGAAAATACTGTAAAACAGGGATGGGGCACATCTGTACCTCCAGATGATGTTGGATTACAGCTGATCATTGGCCATGCTGCTTGGAGCTGGAGTCCTAAACATCTGGAAGGCTACAGGTTCCCCATCTCTTTCATAAAATAACTTGCTCAACTTCGGTAAGAACTTACTCAATAGCAGGTAGCTTTGGTCATTAAAGTGGAATATGGCCCACCATTCAACATTTATACAACTGCCATCACATGATATTAAATAGCCAATAAGGAAAGGACCAGGCTCCCTAGTTCTGGTTGCCACCTACCTCCCCAAATTAGCTTTTTCTAGAGCACCACTATATTTCTGAGCCTCTTATAAAGTGGTACCTCGGGTTAAGTACTTAATTCATTCTGGAGGTCCGTACTTAACCTGAAACTGTTCTTAACCTGAAGCACCACTTTAGCTAATGGGGGTTCCTGTTGCTGCGCCGCCGCATGATTTCTGTTCTCATCCTGAAGCAAAGTTCTTAACCCGAGGTACTATTTCTCGGTTAGCGGAGTCTGTAACCTGAAGCGTACGTAACCTGAGGTACCACTGTATTGGGCCTTCCACAGCTATACGGCGACTTTATGTGACTTTGGATCAGAGAAGAAGTCATGATAATGTTGCAGCTTTCTTTTCAAACCAGCTCAGCCTGCCTTCTTCAGCTGTGAAGAGAAGCAACTATGCCTTCCTTCAGGTGTAGCCGAAGACTGAATGGTTCACCAATTCTAAAATTTCTTTTTGGAAGCCATACAGTCTTCATTTCAATTTCATGTGATAACTTTTAAACTGAGAAGGGGCTCAGAAATTTACCTCACACAAGGGCTGTGCCAGCTCAAAAGGGCCCCAGAATTCCGTAAAAACAACAACCCCTCATCTTATGTTGAGAACAGCAGCCAAAGATAACAAACCAGCACACATCCCACCTCTGTGTATCACTAATTCTTCTTTAACACGTGAGAGTAGTTGGTAACAACTCCAGCAGCATTAGGAACTATATCAGCAGTGGGGAATCTTCTTAGCTTCATAGACCAGTTCCTAATTAAGATTTGCCTTGCAGGCCTAGTCTGAGAGGAGGGCATGACCCACCAATCACTTAATGTCACAAATGATGAAGTCAGGACTTTGAAGCATCTGGGAGGCAGCAAAGTGCTAAAGGCAAGTTTTTAACTTCTGTCCAAAGGGGAATAAAGTCTCCTGTTAGCAGCACCTTGTTGCCTGCTGCATGTGCAGTCAAGCAGCTGGGTAGGGTGTCTGAGAAAGCTCCCTGCGGGGGAACTTTCTCACATAGCCAGACTAAGGGGATGTGGTGCATGTGAACCACTGAGACCATCCTGGCTGTTTCTTAGTGCAGAACCAGGACATCGCCTGAATTTCCAGTCACCACTAGCCAGAATTGGCAAAACTGGCAGCAACAGCAGCAGATATGTTCTGTGCTTAATATTTTATTCTTTTGTTAATTGTGCTTTTCTAAATGTGAATTTTACACCCGACTTCCTTGAAGTAATGTTTTCTATTGGAATGTTTAAGATAACATTTTAGTCTCCTGTTAATTATGTTGCTTTGAATGTATATTTTATATCTGACTTTCTTTAGTAATGTTTTACACTGGATTGTTTTATTTGATGTTTTAACGAGTTGTAAAGTGCTTTTAGCTTTTCCCCCTTAAAATATAAAGCAGTATAAAAGTGAAATGAAAGATAATAATAACAACCTGCTTAGCGCTGGGGTTTTATCATGAAATGAGAACATGGAGCTGCTTTAAAGTGCCTTGCATAAGTGTTGATTAAAGCATCTCATCTTTGTCCATTAAGTGAGTGGGCAGTTTCAGCTGAGCAAACAGCACTTTTGCAAAGGGCTTTAAATCTCATAAAATCCTGCTAACTTGGCTGTGCAATCCTGTTCCCTGGGAAGAGGGCACACAGCTAATGCAAAATTTAACTCCTGTTCTCCTACCCATCAGCTGACGTTTCTAGGGATGTCAGCTAACGGTCAGGTGAGTGGCCTTGTGGGCAAAGCTGGAACCTCTGGCCTGTGGGATGGAGGTTCCCATCTCTGAACTATATACCTCTGAACTATACATGCAAGATCCTGCCTAAGCACTTTCTGAAAAATAAGTCCAGAACTTACATCATCTTTGTCATTAACATGCACTCCCAGACTTAGTAAAAAGTCGACAATGTCTGCATGCCCAGCTGAACATGCCCAGTGTAGGGCTGTCCTGTTATCCTAAAACACAAAACACAAATAAGCATTAGTACAACCTTGTATTTAAGAACACATCTAGTATCCACAAGCAAGAGGGCACTGCATGAAGGCATGGGGGTGGGCTGGAGGAGAAAGGACAGAGCATTACACCCAGTAAAGACAGGCAGCAGATTGCTGAAGGAGTGACAAAGCTATCCATTCTTCTTCTGTCAGCTCCCAGCAGGCCACAATTATTGTGATTATGATTATTTGCAGACTAGTA
Source organism: Podarcis gaigeae (assembly GCF_964106915.1). Classification (NCBI taxonomy): domain Eukaryota; kingdom Metazoa; phylum Chordata; class Lepidosauria; order Squamata; family Lacertidae; genus Podarcis; species Podarcis gaigeae. The sequence goes on along the minus strand of NC_139691.1, from coordinate 26,230,307 downwards.
ACATTTGTGGCCTTATTTAGAAAGACGCATTAACAGAACATTCAGAACGAACTAGAACGATGAAAACTAAAAAGGATAGATACTCCTTTATACAAGCAGCAAGTCATTTAACAGTAAGAACAATAATGGCCAATTTGTATGTTCCCAGAGGCCATTTCATTCTCCAGACAGTGCCCCAGGCATTTAGAAGAGCATTCAAACTGCCCCCACCCCAATGGATGGTCAGGATTCATGTAGCAAAATCTTCATAGTTACTGGGAACATACTCTCAGGTATGTCATTATATACAAAAAATGCATTTAAGTGCAGCATGATGCAACATTGATTTTTGGAATTTTCACCCTGAAATTTAACACCACCCCCATGCTACTTCTAGAGGTGTAGCTTTGTTTATTCTTTTTGCAGCTATGGACAAATAACTTTGTGATGTCTTTAAAAATAAACAAACATATTGTAAAATAAGCTTTCAGGGTGCATGGTGTGTCTTCTGGCGCATATTGTGCTATTTTCCATTGGCAGATATATTTTCACTCTCCTAATTGGTACGCTTGCCCTCTGCCACCTGAGGAAAAAACCCTTTATGCATCTAATGAAGTGGCCTGAAGTCCAAAAATACCCACATCACAATAAATCAGCTGCCTGTATTTTACAGTGTCATTCTTCTTCTTTTAAGAAGCTGAAACCCTGGCATCTGGCAATCCTTCTGATTTAAACATCTGCCAGGTATGTACTGTATCCCATTCTCAACTGAATTAGTAAACAGAGCACCCTTTCTCCCCTCTAGTAAGAGTTAGGGGGAAGAGTTTCGGAATCACAGACATATGTGTCTATGTGCTTCCCAAGCAGAAATAAACCCTGCTGTTCTTTAATGTTAGGAACTGTATTTATCTATGCCATTTATATCAGGACTGGGCAACCTCCAGGTGGCGTGAGACTTCATTTCCCATCCGTCTTAGCCAACATGGCCAATAATCAGACAGGATGGCAGTTTGAGTGCAACAACATCTAAAATGATAAAGGTTTCCTATCCCTGCTATATTCTAATTGGAAACTCATTCCCTGATAGCTAATCCTTATGTAGGCAAAACAGCACCTTCCAAGGAAAAAAAGGGATGAATCAGGGAGCTTGAGGAGACCCCAAAGTTTGCAAGAATACAAAAACTAGATTTATTGCACTTTTAAAACTGTTTTTGTGAGTCTTTGGACTGCAATAAAGAATGTGTATGATTTGAAAAAGCTCCTCCCTTTCATCTTTCTGTTTTATTATAAAACATATGGTCTTGTGAAAAACTTTGTGAGGTTCTTCTGAAAAGCAATATATAACTATCTCAAATATATATATGTATATATTGGCGGGGGAGGGCCAGGAACACAATCAGGGTACGAACCCCTCAAAATAGCCAGTGAGGACTAAGCATGCTCAGTGGCCACAGAATACTGGCTGGCTGTTGGGAGAGAAAACTAGAATACTGTACACCAATGATGGGAATGTTATGGAGCATCCTCAAAGTCAGGGTGCTGAACTGGCTGGTACCCTGAACAGGAACATGCTAAACTAAAACATTGTGTTGCTGGCCCCAGCTTGATTATTTATTTGTTGGAATTTCTCTACTATTCCACATGTGAAAATACCAGGGTGGTTGGTGCACTTTTCTAGGACTTGAAAACATATACAAAATGCAAAACAAATAAAAAACAGTAAAGCACCCTTGATGGCATAGAATAACATGGCTGGGTTTAAGGCCTTTATATTATTGTTGTTGTTGTTAAATTCATAAATTATATATTTCGCTTGACTATTAAAACCTCAAAGCAAACACTAAAGCACTAAAATCAAGTAAAATCCACAACCCTACTTCAAAACATACAAAAAATAAAAATACAAGAACAGATTAGAATTAGCTCAACTTTCTAAGCATCTGCGAAGCTTTGTCTGAACAAGGATGCTTTTAGCAGACACCGAAAAGAGTACAGTGAAGGCACCTGCTTGAGCTCAATAGGCAGAGACTTCCAAAGTTACCACAGTAACTAAACGACTGAGTACTGTACTAACAAATGCTGAAAGGGTATTTATGTGGCATCTGCACTAACGTCAATGATGCGGTACTGTGGGAACATGCGGGGGTAAGGCGATATCGTGGTTAAACTGGTCCCAAATTGTTATATGTTAATAGTAACGTCTTGAACCTGTCCCGGGGGCAGATCTGCCAAACTTTTATTTCAAGGAACTCAAAAGACGCCCTGCGTAGGTTTCTCCCTCCCCTTTTCAGCTTCACAGCGACCCTGTGAGGTACACCAAGCTGAGAAAGAGGGGAAGCCCGCCCAGTGAAAGCCTCACAGCCAAGTGGAGATCTGCTGAACCCAGGTCTCCGGGTTTTCACTTTAACCACTACACCACACTGCCTCAGAAGTGGAGCCCTGGCAGCCCCCCGACTCACAGACAATTAACCACGCCCCCCTCCGGTTGCCATGCCAACCTGGTCCGCGCGCTCCGCCAAGCTCCGGTTGGCGCTCAGCCGCTCCTTCAGCTCCTCCAGCCGCCCCGTGTAAGCCAAGTTACAAACCTCCACGTTGGACACAGACCCGCCCTCCATCCTGGAAGCCAACAGCCCGAAACCGGGCCCTCTCCTTCCCCCACCACAACGCACACACTCTGCCTTCAAAGCCAAGTGGGCGAAGACTCCCTCTCCTCCTTCTGCAGCCAATCCGCAGAGAGGCTTCGGGGACAGACAGCCAATCCTCGCTCTCTCCCCGCCCCCTCCGCCCCCTCCTCCTCCCTCCCAGGGTTCAGGGGCGTGCGGGATTTCTTGTGGGGTTGGGTTTTTTTTTGTGAGCGGCTGCGCACGCGCAGGAGGCGGCCGCGGTGAGGGGACTCTGCGAGGGCCGACGGGAGTTGTAGTACTGGGAGGTGGGAAGGGAGAGTACAGGACTCTGGCTTGGCCGACGAGACCGCTGGACTGCAGCTCCCGGCGTGCTCCGCGGCGGCTGTCGTGGCGGCGGTGTTGTTTTCTGAGGGGCGGAGCAGCGAGAGGCTCTCGGCAACGGCAGGAGGGCGAAGGAGGGAGGAGGAGGAGGAGGAGGAGAGGATGGTGGCGGCGGAGGCGCTGGTTGCTGAAGGAGGAGGCGAAGGATGGAGTCCGGTGAGGGGCTGGCGGGGGAGGGCGCGTGTGAGAGGGGGAGAAGCGACCCTTTCCCACCCCCTATTTGTGCCTGTGAAGCCCAGATCTCCCCCCTCCCCTGCCTGACCGTTAAGTCCGCCTGCTTGTTTATACCGTGTTAAGCCCAGCTCAGAGTAGACCCACTGGAATTAATGACCCTAAATTAGCCCGCGCCCATTAGCTTCAATGAGTCTACTCTTGAGTAGAGATTTGATGCAGCTCAGGGTGCCCAAACGCAACATGTTCGCTGCTTGCTTGGGAATCACATATAAAGAAGGAAAAACTGAAAACTGGTGCTGTTCGCTTGTGCTTCTTTATATCTATCTATATATGTGCGGGTTGTGTCCAACTAAGTCTTAATCGAGAGTAGATACACTGAAATAAATAAACTCGAGTTATTCCGTGCCCGTTAGCTTCAGTTTGAGTAGGGCTAATATTGGAGGTGATTCATAAACATCAGCATGTTCACTATATGAGATTGCTCGGCATCATGCGGGGGGGGGGGGTTACTTAAAACTGGGTCGGTCGGTCTGGTTTGTTTATATGTGTGGGTTCTATCCACTCGGGAGTCCTACTTGGAGTAGACTCATCAATGGGATGTATGCCTATGTTTGTGTGTGCATAGGGTTGAAGCTTTAGGTATTTTTATTAATAGGATGGATATTTTGTCAAAATTGTGTGTCTGTAATTTTCAGAATTGTGTATATGTAATTTTCAATGTGTGCATGTCCAACATACATATTTATTTCGGTGTCTGTAACCTGCAGTATCGTGATTCTGGTATTTTTAAGCTAATTTGATGCACTGTTTGTATTCCATATTTATATCCTGCTTTTCTATTAAAACGAAGTATTAGAGCCAAAAATAAAAAACCAATAGCAATGGTGGGTGAGGGGAAGAAATGCAAACCAGAACAAGATGTACAGCTGACCTTACTCTGTTGTAAGAATAACTGATCTTCTGTTTTTAACAGAGTATGGAAAGATGGTAGGGCTCCTCACCCTAAATCACAATTGGTTTCACTGGCCCTTTTCCCTGTGTGCTGCTGTTTAAGCTCATAGCTGAGGGGCATGACAAGATTGAAGTGTGTGTGAAAGGAGATACCGTAATTCCCTACAGCATCTGATGCTACTGACAAAATCATATTATATTTTTGAACATTCAGTGTTCTTCACATTGTGTCAGTCAGTACAACAAACCAGCAAGGTTTCTCCTATGAGGACATAGCTGTCAAGTGTCCCTTATTTGAAGGGACAGTCCCTTATTCCAGCGCCATGTCCCGCTGCTGTCCCTTATTGATGGATGTCCCTTAAATGATGTCCCTTAAATTTCAAAGGAAGCAGCTCCTCTCCCTCCCTCCCTCCCTGCCAGCCAGGGAGGAGGGAGGCTCCAGCTGAGTTGCTTGGCTGTGTTGCTCACCCAATAAGAAGTCTAAGAAAGACTGGGGGTGGAGCTTGCATGCCTTGTGTGTGGCTAGTTAATGCAAGCTGAGGGATTTTTGAATGCTGGGCGCCATTTTGTTGCACATGCTGCTGCAAACTTTGAGGTGCAAAGCCAGGCCGGGGAGGCATCTTAAGTTGTGGCTGCATAGGCCTTGTGGTGCATGTGATTCAGATTCTATTCAGTTGAACCTCTGGTTACAAAGTTGGTTGGACAGTGTTCTCGAAGCTACCAGAATGAGTGTGACCAGCCTGCAGGAGGACAGGAAGACTGGAGTGCCTGGAACAGGTGAGGCTGCAGGTCCCTTATTTTGGCTGCTGGTCCCTTATTTTCAAATCTGTAAGTTGACAGCTATGTATGAGGATGAGAGAGAGAGAGAGGCTTGCTAAGCCTTCTTGCTAATGAGTCCATGACAGAGGTGCAATTTGAACTAATGACTTTCTGAGTTGTAGCTCAATCTCCTTGTTAGCATCAAGAACTTACAATAGTCGATACCTTCATTTTATTGGAGGGGAAGGAATTCCACTGAGTGCATGCCACCACAGAAATATCCTACCTTGGGTTGTTGCAGCTAATAGTGGTACCAGTAAGAGAGCCTCCTTTGATATCTTTACAGATAGGCACATCTGTATGGTAGCAGCATTTCCTCAGATATCCCAAGTTATAGAGGGCTTAATATATCTGCAAGAGTACCTTAAATTTGTCTTGGTAACAAATTGACAGCAAGTACAGCTCCTTCCTAATTGATTAAATATGGTCATGGTAATAATAATAATAATTTTTATTTATACCCCGCCCTCCCTAGCCAAGGCCAGGCTCAGGGCGGCTAACAAGCAATAATAAAAATAAGTTGAATGAATACAACTTAAAAACAAAATTAAAATATGACATAAAAATATTAAAAAATGGTAGGCTGCCCCATTCAGCTGCTGCCTCATTGTGCACTAGTTGCAGCTCCCAAACTTTCTTTTAAAGGCAATCCTGCACATGGTATTTCAAATTAATCTATTCTTGAGATTACCAATGCATTGGTCACTGTAGCCAGAACCTTCTTTTTTGGGAACAGCTGTAGCTGGTGTACCAGCCAAAGCTGGTAAAGGCACTCCTAACCACTGAGGGTATGTGAGTCTTCACTGACAATGAAGCATGTCCAGACCACGCACGTTCTCCTTCAGCAGGAGTACAGTGCTGTCCAGAGCAGGCACACCACCTAATTCCTAGGTCTGGAGCCACCCACTCAGAAGGCTTTATTCAGCTCACCACTGTGCCCAGGCACTAGTCTAGGACCTTCACAACTACACCTGTCTCAGATGTTACAGAGAAGCAGTATTGGGTGTCATCTGCCTATTGATAATACCTCACTCTAAGTCACTCCTACCATCACCATATAGATGTCAAACAAGATTAGGGAAAAGAGGATATGTGTGGCACCCCACAGCATAGTTGCCAGGGGGCCCAAGGAATACCATCAATTGTATTAAAAGCATCATGGAGATAAGGTTTGCTGTGTTCCTGGACTAGGCCGAAACCCAAACTGGAATAGATCTACATAATTTGTTCCCTCCAAGAGTGCCCCACTTAAAAGACCACCACCTGCTTTCTGGAATAACAACACAATCCTAACCATGTCTACTTAGAAGTAAATCCTGTTGAATTCAATGGGGCTGATTTCCAGGTAAGTGCAGTTAGGGCTGCAATCTAAGTGATTTTTATGAGCAATCCCCAGGGGCAGATGCATATATTATACATTGCAGGAATCTAATCTGGAGTTTACTAGAATGTGGATGATCGGCCAGGCTCATTTTGTTACAGCAGCCTTGTCTAGTGAAAGGTGCCATGTGCCACTGAGGCCACTTGAGCCTCCAGTCACAAAGGACTGCAGTGTTGTTTACTGCTATTAAAATGAGTTAGAATTTTTTATGATCACCAGCCCAAAATGCAAGCATAACAAAGCATTCTTTTTACCATTTATCTTGAATCTTCCAAAAAGTGATCAGTGGTATTGACCCACCATCACAAACTGTGTTATTTTCCCTAGCCCATGTAATAACACTGACTATATGTGTAGGTACATGAGCTGACATATGTCTAGTTGAATAAGTTCTGTATGCAGTTGCAAATGAACTTGCAAATTAGAAGGCAGGGGTATAACTCCAAAAGACAAGTTGAGGCTGCTTTCCACCACTTATTCCTGCAGTAATCTATGTCCAGTAAAAAGAGCTGTAGAGTTACTTTTGTAAGCTTTAAGACTCCCACATCTAGGCTCCTCAGCCACCTCCTTGCCATGCTGATGTCATTCTAACCCACCCTGCGTGTTCCTGGCTGCAAGCCTCTTTGTGGTTTCTGTGCCTGAAGCGTTAAGTATAATTGTGGGAAATTAACTCTAGTTTCCCCACCTTGTCTAGTACTTGAGCTGCTGAGTCCATCTGCAAATCCTGAGGCTTAGATAGTGTAGGGTGCATAGGCGCCGACTCCATGGGGCCTGAGGGGGCCCGAGCCCCCTCAAAAAAGAAAATTATTACCGTAAATTTCGCTCTATAACACGCAGATTTTTTCTCCTAAAAAGTAAGGGGAAATGTCTGTGTGTGTTATTGAGCGAATGTGTGGTCCCTGGAGCTGACTCGCCGGAGCGCAGGGGCAAAAATAGGCAAAAATCAGGCAAAAATAAGATCGGGCGGAGGGAAGGCGGAAGCTGCTGCTTTCCTGCATTCTGCCTCAGGGTCTTACTGCCCACCCGCTTCTGTTGCTGCGTTTGCTCAAACTCAACAAAGAGCAGGGAATCCCCTGCCCTCTTGGCAAGCAGAGGGTTAAGGAAAGGATCGAGTCCTTCTTTCTAATTCTTTCCTAGTCACACTGCGTGCAGGCTCCAGCCCACCACCTCCTCCTCTCCGTGCTCTAGGGACTCGCAGGTGGGAGAGAGAGAGAGAGGGCTGGCTTGGGGGGGGGACTTTTGCCTTCCTTTCCTACCCCCCACACCGTTAAACTCCTCCCCTGCATACTTAGCCAGCTGCTTATCCGCACACCCCTCTTGTGCTTCTTGTCCCTTCTGTGTTTTTCCTTCCCTCCCCATTTAAAACGTGGTGACAAAGCACGGATCCACATGGATCCTCAGGATTTTTGCATTGGGTCACTCCAAATTCACCATCAGATCACATTACATGTCCATGGCTACAGTCTGTACCAAAAAAATCACGCACCCACTGTTGCCTGGGGCTGCAATGGTGCAAAAACGTGGTTACAAAGCATGGATCCACAGGATCTTTGCACTGGGTCACCCCAAATTCACCATCAGATAACATAGCATGTCCATGGCTACAGCCTGCACCAAAAAAATCACGCACCCACTGTGGCCTGGGGCCACAATGGTGCAAAAACGTGGTTACAAAGCACGGATCCACATGGATCCTCAGGATTTTTGCATTGGGTCATGTTAAATTTTCAGTTTCGAAATATTAGTACTAGTTTAGTACTGTATTTCTATATTACTATAGTACTGTATTAGTTATTTTCAAATACTTAAATATTTTTAGGGTGTAAGACCCAATTAAAGCCCGTTATTTACATACAGTATTACAGTATTTACATACAGTATTAGGCATACTGTATTAACTTTAGTAACTGTATTAAAGCATTAACTTTGAGATATTATTTTTATTTAATGAACCCTCAGCCTTATTCAAAGTAAGCTTAAATTAGCTATTTCACTTATTAATCAAAGTGCTGTTACTGTGCGACAGCAATATTTTATGTTTTATTCTTTTAATGATAGTTTAGGATTTATTTAAATATCATTTCAGTCTTTTCAGAGCTATATATTCACTGCTCTGTAATAGTCTATAAGCATAATTGTTACTGTAAATTAAATTAGCTTTTTACGAAAATACCGTGTGTGTTTATGTTTTGTTTCTTTTTTCAAAGCCAAAAAGTGTTTCAGGCTTGTCGAGTTTCCCGGAGTGTGGAGTTATAGAGAGTCGAGTTTTCAGGGTTCTAATGTTGATCATATGACTCTAAAATACTTTTAAAAAACTTTAAAACTCACTAATTTTCATCTAAAATTTAGAAAACTTCCCGGGGCAGGACCCCGGTATGGGCCCCCCCAATATTTTTTATAAGTCGGCGCCCCTGGTAGGGTGGGATTGGTTACTAACATAATCCAGTGATGTCCCTATACAACAGTCTTGTTGCATGTTACAGCATTGACACAACTCTTACGTTACAAAAGAAAACATCATAGTTCTGCATAACTTGTAGTGCAAATGGTTTTGTTCAGTTGATTTCTATATGTATTAGCCCTGTTCTAGGATTTTGAGGTGGTTTGCTTTAATTTTATGATCACAGCAACTCAGAAATTGTTTAAGTTAAGAGATGGTGACTTGCCAAATTTGTAAGATCTGTAACTAAATGGGGAAGCATAAATTCAAACAAAGTTTGCTTTGTTTTAACCTAGTTTTGCAGTGAAAGCAAAGTTGCTTGCCTACAACTGGAGACAGAAATGTTACAGCATGACACATAATGCAGACAAGACATACAAAACTTTTATATCTGTGTAAAACTCACTCTGACTCTTATTTTTATTTCCAAACTTTTAAAAAGGGCTATCCTTGTAGTAAGGACTTGGAAATGAGAGAAGCCAAACCTTGCCAGAGTTTCAAATGTGAAATGATGAATTAAGAAAATCTAGTTTTCTTTTAAATGTCACAGTAGACTTTGTATTAAAATAACTGCACAGTCTTAAGCTTGAAACCTAAATGGTTAAAAATTTCCAGTTCCTTTTGGAAAAATAAACAGGACTCGGGCAGTGCATGCAAAGAGTGTCATGCAGATGCTTTTACGTGGGAAATTAAAGTATCAAAGGTTAGTTCATGCCTGCCTTTATGGCATTGGTGAATGATCATTCTGCGCTGCAGCATATTTTTATGCATAGGAAAAGTCAATTAAAATGTCTGGTTAATTTTTGATTTATTTATTTATTTGCTTATTTTTCCTCATTTGTATCCTGCATCTTCCAAGTTATAACTAATCAAGTTATTAATTGCAAGCTCTGTGTCAACCCCCTCTCGTTTTTGTTTTACTCAAAAAGTAATTATTGAAACTTGAGATTTTCACTATACGCCAACGAACTATGTTTTATCTTCTCAGATATTTTTATCACACCTTTTCATCACTTGATATATCCACTTTAAGTGGATTATCCCTCAGAAATAACAAGAATGAGAATCCTTGATGTTACTAAGAGCTGAATCAGGTTTTTATGAATCACTTCACTACACGCACATACTTCTTTTGCTTGAAAACAAATAGTATTTCATGACACTAAGCTTAGCAAAGGAAGTTGCTGAAAATGAAAGAGACACAGAAGCCTGCCTTTTAAACCATATCATGAACTGAAGAATTGCTGACATTAGGTTGCTTTGACCTTTTAAACATTACACTTGCTTGTTTGAAGGAGCTCACAGCAGCAATTTAGTGTTACATCGTATTCTTTTCTGTTTTAGTACAGTTCGTTCTAGTTGAGGTTGTAGATAGTAGTAGCAGTAATTTCAGTATGGTATTACATACTGCTTTTCACTGAGACTTCTTATTGCTTGTTTAAAGGAGCTCACAGCAGCAATTTAGTGTTACATCTTATTCTTTTCTTATTTTAGTACAGTTCTATTTGAAGTTGTGGTTAGTAGTAGCAGTAATTTCAATATGATGTTATTTGCTGCTTTTCGTTGAGACTTATTGTCATAATAAAAAAGAATGCAAGTTACATTTTTTAAAAGTATGCAAAAAGGGGGAAAAGCAACGTGATGCAGAACCAGAACTCTGTCTTCACTAAAACTAAATATATTGGGATATATACAACATTACTCATACTTGGAGAAAATCAATTGAAATAATTGAGTGCCGTCTATTGCTGAGTTGTCTATCAACCATTATTATTAGATAAGCTTTTAGCAGTTCGACTTTCACAGTAAAATCCTTATTATGTCCCTCTTAAATGAACATAGTTTTATATTTGATTGGCCAAAATCTAAGCCAGTGTTAAGAGTAAGCTCATTTTTTGTCTTTGGGTGTGTAAAGGTAAAGGGACCCCTGACCATTAGGTCCAGTCGTGACCAACTCTGGGGTTGATAGATAGATAGATAGATAGATTCTTTATTGTCATTACACAAGTGCAACATTGCACAAGTGCAACGAAATTGGATGCCATCCCTTAAAAACAACAAAAGCAACACAACAACAACAACCAAACAAACCACATTCCAGCCACACCCACACCCACACCCATCAAACTCCCAGGTCACACTATCGAGTTACTGCATTTAAGAAGGCCACAGCTCTTGGATAGAAACTATTTTTCAGTCTATTTGTCCTTGACTTGATGTTTCTGTATCTCCTGCCAGAAGGCAGTAGTACAAAGAGACTGTGTCCCGGGTGAGATGCATCCTGCAGGATATTGTTTGCTTTCCTAAGACAACGGGAACCGTACAGTTCTTCCAAAGATGGGAGGGGATGACCAATAATCCTTTGGGCTGTGGTTATGACCTTCTGGAGCACCTTCCTCTACCTAGCTGTACAGCTGGAGAACCAGGCACAAATACAGTATGTGAGAATGCTCTCTATGGAGCCTCGGTAGAAGGACACCAGCAGTCTCTCACTCAGATTGTTCTTCTTTAAAAGTCTGAGGAAATAAATTCTCTGCTGGGCCTTCTTCACCAGAGCAGTGGTATTTGCGCTCCAAGTCATGCCCTGATCGATAGTCACTCCCAAAAACCTGAATTCCGCCACCCTCTCCACCCGTTCCCCGTTGATATACAAGGGCTGAATGTCCGCCTTTTTTTTCCTGTAATCCACCACCAGTTCCTTGGTCTTAGTCGTATTAAGAGCCAGATTGTTCTCTCCACACCAAGCAGCGCTCATCTCGCTTTATTGGCTGAGGGAGCCAGCGTACAGCTTTCGGGTCATGTGTCCAGCATGACTAGGCCGCTTCTGGCGAACCAGAGCAGCACACGGAAATGCTGCTTACCTTCCTGCCGGAACGGTACCTATTTATCTATTTGCACTTTGATGTGCTTTCGAACTGCTAGGTTGGCAGGAGCAGGGACCGAGCAACGGGAGCTCACCCCGCCTCAGGGATTTGAACCGCCAACCTTCTGATCGGCAAGTCCTAGGCTCTGTGGTTTAACCCACAGCGCCACCTGCGTCCCTTCTTTGGGTGTGTACAACAGTTCTATAGGGTGGTCACTTTTACTTGCATTTTACACACGAAATAACTCTTGATTTCTAGACAATGAACAGTTCACATCCAACCATGGTAGAGGTGGAAACTCAATCCAGGTCTAGATAGGAAGATGCCTGTTTACAGCTCAGATTATTTCTCCATCTTGTCCAATATTGTTTGGTAGTGGTAGTAGCTGGTAGTGACTCATCAGGATCTTGGGGAGAGTGGGGTCTTTCAGTAACTTGTCACATGATCCATTTGCTGCCATGGATTGAACTTGGGACATTCTGCATATAAAACATGTGGTCTACCAACAGAGGTTCCTACCCCAAAGCCTCCTTAGTAAGAAACAATCTTCCTCACTTTCTTATGTAGTTATAGTACTTAGTTGTCTGGAAAAGTAACATCTGGGCAAGACTATAGTTAAAAGTTCTGGATCTCAAGCATTCTTTTAATGTTTTACATGTAACACAGAAAAACGGGGTCTTACTATTGTTGTTTAAGATTCTATTTTACATTGATGAGGAACCTGTGGCCCCTCAGATGTTGTTGGATTCCAACTCCCATCATTTTTGGATATTGTCTGTTCTGCCTAGGGTTGGTGGGGGTTGGAGTACAACAACATCTTAAGGAATACAGATTCAGTACCCCATGTGTACTGGATTGAGTATATTATTAATAATAATGCTAATAATTTATTACTTATACCCCGCCCACCTGGCTGGATTTCCCCAGCCACTCTGGGCGGCTTCCAACAAGAGATTAAAAATACATTAAAACATCATTCATTAAAAACTTCCCTAAACAGGACTGCCTTCAGATGTCATCTAAATGCCAGATAGTTGCTTATTTATTTGTCAGCTGATGGGAGGGCGTTCCACAGGGCGGGCGTCACTGCAGAGAAGGCCCTCTGCCTGCTTGCCTATAACTTTGCTTCTTGTAGTGAGAGAACCGCCAGAAGGCCCTCGGCGCTGGACCTCAGTGTCTGGGCAGAATGTTGGGGGTGGAGACGCTCCTTCATAAAAGAAGTCATGATTCTACTTTCCCCACTATTTAGTGTGGTAACCCCAAGAATATGTTGTTTCACATAATAGTGAAGAAATGGAAGCATTATTGTAGGACAGTCCCCCACATTTTAAAGATCAATTTTGTAAACAGCATGCATAGGAAAATGTCTTTCTTTTCAACAAAAAATAAGGAATTTTGAAAATGCATATCAGGTTAATGAAGATTTTTTTTCATGTGAAAGGACTATTTTGTGAAATGGAACATTTCTTTAGAAATGAGCTTATTTTCCTCTCCTGTCACCTAAGTTCTTTGTTTATTTGTGGTCTCAGTTCTGCAACGCCTTTGTTCCTTGCCCTGATACTATGACTAACTTTATATCTGCCATTGCTATAGTAATAGACACTTTTTAAAAAAACCTTAGTCCTAAAGGCAGAGACCAAACCTACTTTCGTATTGTTAAGCTGTTGCGCATTGGGACACTTTCTCAGCTGATATGATCACAGCATACATGTGAAAATTAAAACAATAAGAAATTTGCAAATCATAGATCATCATGTTTAATGCTCAGCTCTTACCATATAGGATCTGGTTTCAGTTTTGGCAGCAATATTGCAGTGCAAATGGCAAAGGCTATAGTCTGGCTAAAAGTAAGAGGTCTAAATTCCAATGTCCGAAAAGGTAAACAAAGTGTGACGGTGTGGTAAGAGGTTCATTAGTTAGGAAAGAACTGAACAGGTACTAAAATTACAGGGGAAACAAGGGAATAAATGTTCTATACGTGTGTTTATTTTTCAAAAAAATATGAAAACCTAATTTTTATTTTAGTAGACTATGTAGAAGAGCTTCCTGAAACAGATGAGCCTGTCTGGCTCTTAGGAAGGCAGCACCATCTTAAAACAGGTAGGAATGGAAGGAAGCTGTGTTTCTAAGGTCCACAAAGCTTTTGTGGATGCTTAGTTTAAGCACCTCATGTTTCTCACTTTGTATTGTGCCCCACTGTGTAGAGAGTAGAAATCTTGGAAAATAAATCTGCTGTCTACAATGCCCAGGGTACTAATGCTGTAAACCAAAATGACATTTAGGGGAGGATGCTATCTAGAGAGCATCCTTACACAATATACTTTTTTGTCAGGTTTTTCACATGTGACTTGTGTTATTTCTAGCAATTGGATGATTACGCCCAAACAATCTTTATTTGATAGGGTGGTCTTGACTCTTGAGAAAGGGAATGGTATTGTGACACTTTCTTGGGTGAAAAAACAGCTTGGGGATGATCATGTGCTGAGCAAGGACAGATGGAAAGAGATTTAAAGACCCTCTTATCAGGATTGCTCAAGATTGTGGAATGAGAGAAATAAAGTAGGGGAAAGAATAATGGAACTCTGTTAAACATGGAGTCAAATGACTGATATAACATGGAGTTTGAGAGATCTGCACTTCTGCAGTGAACTGTGGAAGCAAATGCTGTGGTGTGTCCACTCTTAAAAAAAACTTCATTAGATCCCTTAGACCTATCCAATTACCGCCCAGTTTCAAATCTCCCATACCTGGGTAAGGTAATTGAGAGAGCGGTTGCTGAGCAGCTTGGTAGGTTTCTGGAGGAAACATCGGCATTAGATCCATTTCAGTCCGGTTTCCGTCCTGGTTTTGGGACGGAGACGGCTCTGGTTGCCCTAACAGATGATCTCCGTAGACAACTGGATCGAGGCGGGTCAGGACTGCTGATCCTTTTAGATTTGTCAGCAGCCTTTGACATGGTCGATCATGATCTTCTGGACCACCCGGGACCGCCTCTCCTGGTATGCCCCACGGAGAGCCTCAAGGTCCATAAATAACAACACCCTAGTGGTCCCGGGCCCTAAGGAAGTTAGATTGGCTTCAACCAGAGCCAGGGCCTTTTCAACTCTGGCTCCGGCCTGGTGGAACGCTCTGCCTCATGAGACCAGGGCCCTGCAGGATCTGATTTCTTTCCGCAGGGCCTGTAAGACAGAGTTGTTCCGCCTGGCCTTTGGCTTGGAGCCAGTTTGATTCCCCCCTCCCCCCTCTTTTTTCCCCTTCTTTTCCTTCTCCTCCTGCGATGAGGCTACATTTTAATATTTTAATGTTCCATTATTTTAATTGTTGTGTTTTATTTTTGTTTTTAAGTTTGTAATCATTCATCTTGTTTTTATTATTGCTTGTAAGCCGCTCTGAGCCCGGCCTTGGCTGGGGAGAGCGGGGTATAAATCAAAATTTATTATTATTATTATTATTATTATTATTATTATTATTATTATTAATTATTAAATATTGACGTCTTTGGAATACAAAAAGGGAAGTTAAGGAAGTGCAGACTTTTCTACAAAAGGGGGCTACTTTAATATATATAGATCCTTGATCCTCTCTTAAGTTGTTCATGTTCAGCAGTGCAGCAGCAATCACAAATACTGAATTTGTATAAATTTGTAATCTGAACTCCCTATTTGTAATGCTTTTTTAATTCTAGAAAAATCTAAGCTTCTTTTGGATATAAGTGCTCGTCTTTGGTTTACCTACAGAAGAAAATTTTCACCAATTGGTAGGTATGCTTTCTGAGATGTGTGGGTTCTTCCCCTTCCCTTTGTTTTGTTCTTAAAAATATGACCTTTGTAAAAGAATGAACAATTAGTTCAGGATGACAGCATTTGCAGCCTTTGATCATTTAGTGCATGCTTTTTAAGAGTTTGCTGTATCCGCTAGCCCTTGGTGGACAGAATTACTTGGTACAGAACAGATCCCGACACTTTTAGGCTTTTGCCTTGATCCATTGAGGCCTTTGCAGCCTAGCAATTGCTTTGGGTAGCATTGGTGAGACACACTTAGATATTTGTTGTGCTTCCTGATATTGGGTTTGTTCCAATCACCTTCCTTTAGGGGGCCATCTGAACTGCCACCAGACTTTCAAAGACCTCTTGATCTTCTACCCTCTCCTTTGTGGCTCTCAGTGATCTTATGCTATGAGTTGGGTGTGGGTCTATACTCTTACATTTTCCAACTCAGTGTTCTCCATATGTTTTGGACTAAGATTCCCATCAGCCCCAGCCAGCATGGTCATTATGCAGGCTGGGCTTGATAGGGAGTTTTAATCCAAAGCATATTGAGGTCGCGAGATTGGGTAAGGCCGAATGGCATTAATCAAACTATCACAACATTCTTCCAGAATGTTGGATTTATGATCCACAGCTTACCGTAGGTTAAAACCTACTTGTTGGTGAATGCACTTCACTCGGTCCTCCACTGCATTTTCATCATGCTAAGAATTATTCCAATAGCAAACTATTGTGGGTACTAAGCATTTTTCTTTTATGTGAAGAGAAAAATCCAAGGAAGGGAAGCATTCTATGTTGTTTCTTTGGATAAATTCATAAATGTGGTGATTCTTGACCCCAGGTGGCACCGGCCCTTCCTCAGATGCTGGCTGGGGCTGTATGCTGCGATGCGGACAGATGATGTTGGCCCAGGCTCTGATCTGTCGACACTTGGGGAGGGGTGAGTGTGTTCTTTCACCAGTAGATTCCCAGAATGGTTGTGGTTGTAGAAATGAGAAATGAGTGAGGGGTATCTGAATATTTTTTATATTGTTTGGGGTGGGGCTTCAGTGCCTCATCTAGTTGATTCTAGAATGACTAGAATAAGTTTTGCAAAGAGAAAATATGCTATTATGTATAGCTTTCCTAGTTATATTTTAAAATCATTTTTTTCTGGTTCAGAAATTATATTACCTGGTTCTGCAATTGTAATTCTTTTTTTAGTAGTAAGTATGGTATTTTAATTTGTCTGAATTAATTTTATGATGTATTTTAATTAATTGATGCCTGTTTTTATGTATACTGTGTTATTTATATGATATTAGCCGCTCTGAGCCCAGCACCAGCCAGGGAGGGTGGGGCACAAATAATTATTATTAATATTATTATTATTAAGTATGCAACCCTGATTTGTAACCAATAATTTAGAAAATTATAGTAGCTATCATAATCAAAGGTATACATGTATCACCTACTGCCATTGAACACTACTTTTCAAGATTATGATATGATATTTAAAATCTAGAATAATTTTCTCTCTAAGATTGGCATTGGGAGAAACACAAAAGGCAACCTGAAGAATATCACAAAATCTTACGCTGTTTCCTGGACAGAAAAGATTGCTGTTATTCTATCCATCAAATGGGTAAGAGTTGGCTTTGAGAATTATTTCTTCCACCCTTGTTTTTCAAACTTTTAGTGTACTTAAACTTCTGTTAGCATAATTTTAGCGTGAAAAATGCACGTATGCCTTCAAATGCTATAAAAGTTGCAAATCTTGGTCAAAAGCATAGCAGTGCAAAAGAGAATAAGTTTTTGTATGTGCACACACAAATATAGAAATAATAATAATAGGGTGATGAGGCTGTGATTTAGAATACAGGTTCCCAAATCATTTGATGTCATGAGAGCTCCCAGGTAAAAGGCATGATTCTGAAATGTGAGATTCATTGAGACATATGGACCTGTCCACTAAACCACAATTTGTCTTTATCCATGGTTTAATCAGGAACATGCCTCTCCCTTGCTGTATAGTTCCCTCTCATGTGACTCAAATAAGTCATATTATGGCTTGTCATGTGTTCTGAACTATGAAGGTTTGTTCTTGGCTTCTTTTTGGCTTACTGCTAGTGGTCTGGGTTTAGACACTATAGCATTGCTGCTCGGCTTAAATCAAGCTTAAAATGTTTAGCTGAGGTTCTTAGTCTTGTGATAACATTCCAGTGTGATCCTTGATACAGAACAAGTTTCCATCTCATTTGTGTGAAGGTAGTCCCAATTTCTAATGGCTTTGGAATGTGTGCAATGCAGCCTAAAAAAATGTGCCATTCGACAGACTGATGCTTCTTATTTTTCTGTGTGTCTGTTTCTGTTTCTAATCTACACAGCACAGATGGGTGTTGGTGAAGGGAAGTCTATTGGGGAATGGTTTGGACCAAATACTGTTGCCCAAGTGCTCAAGTAAGCAAGCAAGCATGTATATCTTGTGTGGAATTTAGATGGAATGGAAAGACAGTTTAGTTCCACTCATTTAACATTGAAACTCTGCTGCACTTTCATAACATGAAGGTTCTCCCTGGAGATAATGATGGTGGTGGTGGTGGTGATCATTGTGGCATGAACTTTTATGCACAAGCTTCCTGGCTTTGTTACATTAACACCTGCAATCAATCGTGATTGAGTCCTGAACCAAATTGCTGTCCAGCTATTTCACACAGCAATCCTACTTTGTATTTAAAAAAATAATAATGGTGAATAACAGTCAACAACAGTTTCCTACTATTTTCAGTTTTGTGTCCATTTAGTCTTTGCATGGAGACAGACTTGTTGCCCCAGGCAGATGGTAGAAGGTCCTTGTTGGCAGATGATAGCATATATTCACTGTGGGATGAACAAGTGGAGCCTCTGATGCCCCTTTTCCAGCACAGCACATAGTTATCAATTTTATCCAGAATATTTTTCTGAGGCAGGTTAGACTGAGAGATAGTGACTTGCCCAATGGTCACTCATAGAGCTACATGGCATAGTAGGGATTTAAAGCCAAGTCCCCTGAGTCCAGTTCACCAACCATTGCATGACTTCAGCTGTCCTCCATAGGCTATGCACTCCTAATCACCAGACTATCTCTTGCATGAATCAAGCAACAACTTGCAGAATTGATCCATATGATAGAACAGGGAAGGCAAAACCCCTCTAGGACAAAGTTTCTAGTTAGCATCACAACTTACTGTTGTGATCTCTGGTTAGATTTTGAAGCAGCTCAGTATTCTGAGATACGTATTGTTCCCATGTTATAGAATTTATCTGTCATTACTCGAAGCACTAAAATTTAAATTGCAGCTTTAAAAGCATGGGGACCTGTTGATTAAGAACAGCCTGAAATTCCAAACCTGATGTAAAAATCCTATTTTTAAGTAACATTAAGCTGGAAAAGCAATGTATCTCTTCTGCATAAGCAGTTAACAGAAGATTGAACTATGACCATACTTGGGGAAGGTTAGTAGTGGCAACTGAATATTGGCAGATAGAGAGATAAAAATTATGTTAAACTGCCAGTCTCTTGTATTAATTTAGCATAGCAATCTGCATCTTCAGAACATTTTCAATAAAAACAAGCAGAACCTTAATAATTTGAATCTCAGAAATCAGGGATCCAGATTAGCACCTGCAACAATAAAAAATTATCTCCTGTTTTTCTTTTCCTCCTTTAAAGCAGGTGTGGTCCTCCAGATGCTGCTGAACCACAACTTTTGTCATCTGTGGCCATTGAGCATGCTTGATGGGAATTGTAGTTCAGCAACTTCTGGGGGATCAAATGTTCTCCATAACTTTCTTAATGGTTTTGTGCAGACCTTTCCCTAACAACATTTATTTATTATATTTGTAATCCTTGCATCCCTGAGAGGCTCTTGAAAGTAGCTTACAACAGATATTTATAATGAAAATCACATTCAAGTCTTGTGTCAATCATTGTGCCCCTATGGTACCTGAATTATTTAGGTGGCATTTTCTGCCCTAATCCTAATCCTGCCATAATCTTCCCTTTTGTTGACCTTTGGCATCAGCCTACTAAGTGCTAGAGCCCAGTGATGTATTCTGTGGCAAGGGAGTGTGGCTAAGCAATGGGAACTCACTCAGCCCCGATGGAGGCAAATGCCAGTTCCCACTAAAGCCTGGGATTGAACACTCACAGACAATCTCATTACACTGGTGTACAACTTTATCCATATATTTGTAAAATGACCTCTCCTAGAAGTATCAGTAAGCATAATATCATAAAAATTGGTCAGACAAGTGGCAAGATGTACAAAAGGGAATAACTAGAACCTCTTCCTCAAAAGATAGAACATCTTATTTATTTAAGAGTCTTCCAGTCATATTTAAGGCAGAGTGTTGGCCTCTGAGTGGCATGGAATTTGGACTTACTACTGTCTGTTTCCCCACCCCAGGAAACTTGCACTATTTGATGAATGGAATTCCCTAGCCGTTTATGTGTCTATGGACAACACAGTTGTGATTGAAGATATCAGTAAGTTATAAGCACCAGCTGTTTAACAGAATTTCTGATTCACCCAGGCCTTAAACTGAATTGGGATTTAGCTCCAGTCTGATTTTTATTCCTTGGAAAATATGAAGATCAGTACATGCATGCTTGGACACAGATTGTCAGCTAAAAGAGGATTAGTTTCAGTCTCAGCCATACCACATGAGAATCACCATGCTACGTGTCACAATGCATCCGCTGAACGGTTTGATTGTTATTTTGTAATCAGTTTCTTTAGAAAACTCAGGGTTTGCTTCTTTACCTGAGCTCTAAAACTTACAGCTAGCTTTTCCCTGCTTATTCTAGTTGGGCAGACAGAATCACCACAAATTTCTTCTTAACTACTGGTTCCTTCTGTAAGGCATGTCTTTGCTGTAACCCACAAGTATTTGGGGACACTGAACTGAGTATTCACTTCATAGATAAGTATAAAATGTGTGCACACAGGAATGGCTCGCTCCATTAAAGTGAACTGTTAAACTCAAGTGAATGGACAATTAGGTTTTATTGTCTCTTATTTCCCAGAGAAGATGTGCCGGTTTCCATCCCAGAACTGTTCCAGTACCCACTGCAGCTCCCTGTCACACAGGAGGGTGCTCAGCCGAAACAAGAGCCCTATGGGGATCTGCTGTGGTTGGAAGCCTCTGCTGCTGATTGTACCTCTTCGCTTGGGGATAAACCACATCAATCCGGTTTATGTTGATGCTTTTAAGGTACGGCTGTCTTATAGTGATTGATTTGGTCAGCTTAATAGGAGTGTTTGGAAATGTTTTGAGCAGTTGCAGGTACTTTAATAACTAGTGCACAAATATATGCATGGTCTGAAGGAGCACGATGAAACAGCTTTGCTCAAGCTAAAGAGGTCTGGGTCTGTTTAGGCCTGGGGACTCTGTATATGCTGCCTTCAGTTCCATCATGGAAGAAAGGTGGCATATAAATGTAATAAATCTCTTCTTCTTTATCTTCTTCTTTCAATCTGTAGGAGTGTTTTAAGATGCCACAGTCTTTGGGAGCTTTAGGAGGAAAACCAAACAATGCCTACTACTTTATAGGATTCTTAGGTAAGGAAAAATAAGTGGAGTGCCAAATAAATATCTTTGCTTCTGAAGGATTATTTTAAAGCTGAATTTGCTAAGTAATGCAGGTGGGCCTAACAGCCAGCTGCAATAAGAGAGCATATAAAAGATACTCTGTACTGCTTTATAATGCATCGTATACTCAGTACTTTGCTTTGAGGCTGAAGAGCCAAAGAAGTTGTGTGATCAGGCTTCTGTCACTAGCTAGGAGACTGGGGCCACAGGGAGGTTTCACCCTTTGTCTGTCTGGATGAGGACAAGAACCACCAACCGCTATTCAGGAAAAATACCAACAATCAATGATCAGCCTGACTCAAAACCTTTAATTACTTTTATCAAATTTTCACAAACAGTACAAAAAAACTGGCCCTTTCTCCATCCTCTACCTCTTCCCTCCACTGCCCTTTCCTTGTGTGCTCTCCTATTTAATTTGTAAATACATTAGAATATATAATATGAAACGATGCATGAAATCTTCCCTCTGCATGCATGTATATTCGCGCACGCACGCACGCGCACACACACAGTCCTTTCTTAGGAAAAGTTCAAGATAATGGTATCCCATATCTGTTAGTAGTTATGGCTAATGGCATGGATAGTTTAGTTCTTGATAGATAAATGCATCCATTGATCAGTAGGACTTTTAAATAGAGTTACTCTATGAAAAGGTGGTTAGCAGGCCTTTTTGAATGCTAATTCCTCCCATGTCCCCAGGAGGAATATTAGATTGGGCCTCTAGTATACTCCCTACCTCACTTCTTTGTTCTCTTACTCCTTCCTCTTTGGGGAGAAGTGAATGACCAAAACATCACTATTTGTATGTGGAAAGTTAATTTCTCTTTAAAGAAGGGTTAAAAACCACACATTTGTGTATTCAGTTGTTCACTTTTCTCCACAATGAAAACTTGGTGGGGAGGAGCTCATTCCCAGTCTGTCCCCAGGGGATGTGGAAATGGTTAAAGACAAAATTATCAAAACTAAGGGTTTTCCAGTTTGTTGTTGTTATTCTCCTAGAGTCAAGATGTCAAAAAACTGATCAAGCATCTCTACAAGACCGTGCTTTTGAGTGCACTCAGTAGTATTGTGCTGTAAGTGTACATAAGGACACTCCAGGCTCAGCCTGGAGGCAAAGGCAAGCAGATCAGGCAAAAAGGCCCACAACATTCTTTAATATGCCAGAGAAAGATTCAGGTGGATAGCCGTGTTGATCTGTCATAGTTATAATAAATAATAAGATGAAAGATGAAAAAATCTTTTTAAATAATTCCAGTGGCACCTTTAAGATCAACTAAATATAAGCTTTCATGGTATGAGCTTTCGTGTGTAATACACACTTCGTCAGAGAAAGGTTAGGGAAAGCATTTCCTCTATTCACAAAGCTTGCCACAAGACATGCCCTCTCACAGCATGGGACATCAAAACATGGGTAGGATTGGGTGGTGATCACAGTGGACATGTTGCTAATTCCCAGTTTGGAGAGTGAAGTTGAAAATACAGATTGCTCTCCTCTAGTCTACGTGAGAGCCTTTTGAGTTTGTGCTTAATGAACAGCAGGTGCCTGTCTTAATGGGGATAAACTATTAAGGTTATTAAGTTTTATCCAGATACCATTGTGCTGACAAGTTGCAGTGTTGGGAGTATGAGAGCAGATGGTTTGATCAGTTCAAATCAGTGTATGAAATCTAGTCCTTCCCCAAAGCATTGCTTTGGCTTCTCCAGCCCACCTACTCTTTTAAGACCCTTCCTCCAAGCAGTTTGCAACCTTTCCTGTCCTATGCAAGTCTTCCCCCAGCTCATCTTTGGCTACTTTTCTCTGCTCCATCTCTTCTCTGCCCTCATTCCTTTAGGTTCCTTCACCTCTCCTTCCTTCAGTTTCTTATGTTTGAGCTTAGTTCCATTTCCTTCAGTTGCCCTGACTCATCCCATCTCCCCTTCTGGTCCTTGGTCTCCCTGCCTCCCCAGCACTACTACCTCTTTGCCTTTCTACTGATGTTAACATCAGCACCCCTTGTGTTCATAGACACCAAAGGTCTCTTGCTGCCCCCTGCACTGCATTGTTCCCTCATTTTCACTATTGTGTATCTCTTCTGCGGCTTAATGGTAGAGCACAAATTTGTGTGCAAAAAGGTCCCAGATTCAATATCTGGCCTCTATAGTTAGGGCTTGAATAGACTCTCGTTTGGGATCCTGGAGAGCCACTGCCCATCACTGACAGCAATACTGGGATAGCTGGATCAATTGGGAAGCTTCCTATATTTCTAAGCCTCTGCTTCCTACATTTGGCAGCTTCTTTTTATTTTTCTTCTCAGTCCACTGTCTCGTCTGCCCTACCTCACCTACTGTTAATGTCCATACAGAGTGCAAGACTGAATGGCTTTCAGTTCTACCCATTTCTGACAAACTGCTCTTGTTTTACCCGCACAGGAAATGAGTTGATCTACTTGGACCCTCACACCACACAGATTTTTGTAGATTCTGAAGAAAATGGTGCTGTAGATGACCATAGCTTCCATTGCCAGCAAGCACCACATCGGATGAAGATAATGAATCTCGATCCCTCTGTAGCTTTAGTAGGTGTTGGCAGGAGTGGATGTCTGTCACCCTGACCTGCAGCCTTGCAGCCCTCTGGTCCATACCCCACACTTTTGTCTCTTGTCTTCACAATTGGAACACGAATGCTGTCCCACCCTATCATGCACAGGCAGCTAACTTTACCTTATGTCAAGGCTCCCTGGTTTGGTTACATATCTAAACTGCCCAATATTTTGTATACTGGTTAATTTAGCCTTATGTGTTAATGCCATTTGTGGCCTTGTTCTCTGTGTTTGTTTTGTACCACTTCTGACTATTGACGAGGGACTTGCATGACCAATCATGGGGGAATTATTATAATGTTCATTCAAGATGCCCTGAAAAGTAATATTTGGACAGCTGGATCTTGCTCTTCCCCACACCAGACTTCTGTCTGGGTACTTTTTGCCCCCAAATTATATCTCACTTAAAATATTCCTGTACCTTCACAGGGATTCTTTTGTAGAGAAGAAAAGGACTTTGATAACTGGTGTAGCCTTGTGCAAAAGGTAAGCATTAGGAAGCTTTTTAACTGGCATAAGTTCCCCTTTAAAATGAACCTCTAGGTACATTAGGTGGGGTGAGATGCATGGAATAATATAACCAAGGAGAGGCTGTTTTAAATTACTCCCCATTGTGGCCCTCTCTGCTCAGCAACACATTTCTTTGTACCGATTTGCTAATTGGCTGCAGTGGTGGCATAGGGAAAATGGATGGTGTGAGCCAGCATGTGCCCCTGCAGCTTGCGTAGAGAGGTCAGCCAGGGCCCAAAGTATATTTGGATCTATTGCCCAGGTTACATTCTGATCTGATACCTAAAGTGTGTGTGCTCCTGTGTCATGTCTTCATCTGCCAGCCCTGGTTTGTGAATGAGACACGTTATTGATGTACAGGTGCCTGTTACTTATGGGATCTTCTCACTGCCCTGGTACTTGTTGAAAAGCAACCCAATGGTATGTGAGTGTGAGACTGTGGCAGACCACACTGCTTGGCTTTGGAAGTAAAAAAATAAATAGTTCAAGATACAATGTAAGCACCTTGTTGGATCAGACAAAGGTCCAATAATTTAGGAATATTAAGTGTGATCTGTATGGAAGAGAACTCTGAAATCCTGGATAGCTTCTGCTAGTCAGCGTAGATGTTACTGAGCTGGATGGACCAACAGTCTGATGCCGTATAGGGCAGATTCCTATGTTCCTTACTAAGCCTTTCCTTGAATAAGTTCTCCTTGCAGTCATAGGACTTAATGTGTGGCTTTGCAGAAAAATAAAACCGAGGTGAACATGATCTGCTGTCTGAATTTTGCTCAGGTATAAAAGCTCCAGCTGTGCTTTTGTGATGTTGCAAGAATGCTCACAGATATTTCAGTCATGAAAGCATTAAAGTGTGAGCATTGATCATTAGACTAAGAAGTGACTACCTAAAGGACTGCACAAGTGATGGTGATGATTCTGTAGCACAAGAGCACAAACTGTCTGCTACTTCCCGTATAATCCAGCTATGTTTTCTGGTTTTGTTATTGCAGCACACATTTAAAAATGAAATATTGTTCTCCCCAGGAAATACTTAAGCAACAGAGTCTGCGAATGTTTGAGTTGGTTCAAAAGCATCCACCGCACTGGCCCCCTTTCATACCTCCTACAAAGCCAGAAGTAACCACAACTGGAGCAGGTACAGAATTGTGTTTAACTTCTCCCCCCACCCCCCACCAGCAACTAACTATCTATCTATCTATCTATCTATCTATCTATCTATCTATCTATCTATCTATCTATCTATATTGGTTTGTGAAGTAACAAATGTTCCTATCTAACCCTTCCCCACTTTTCCTCCCGGAGGCTGTAGCCATTTCCATATGTTGCAACACAGCAGTGGCATCTTAAAGAATTAGCAGTTTTGTTGTGACATAAAGTTTTGTGGACTAGAGTGGGATTTGTAGCCTAAAGAAGCTTATGGCACTGTTAGACTGTGAAGGTACTGCAGACTTTTGTTGTCGTCCCTTCCTCCCACTGCTGTTCTCTTTCTGAAGTCAATTTCATGATGTATGAAGCTGTGTGCTCAGCCAAGGTTTTCACTAGATTAACACACACTAATTTGTCATCCCTGGGAATGGAATCTTTTTTCCTTTTGTTATGCTGTGACTTTTCTGGTTATCTTGTAGTGAGAGCCACATAGAAATTGATCCTATGGATTGTTGGTTATGTGATGGATCCCAGTAATGTCAGCAAGACATTTTGTGGTTTGCTTAAATCACAATGGCACTGGAATCTTTTCCAAAGTACTCTGAAGATTCAGCCCATCCTAGGAAATTGGTGCACCCAATTCTAGCTGTGGTAGAAACACTCAAAATCTTAAGTAAATACATATAAAGCACAGTGCTGCTTGAGAGGAGTTATCTCTGTCTCCCAACAGATGGGATCCATTTGGAACTGGAATTCCCTGTGAAACAGTAGCAGCAAATGAGACTGATGCAGACCTTGCAGATTAAAGGCAGGATTGTGGAATGGGGTGGGGTGGGGTGCAACTAGTCTTCATGTCAAATGGAGTCCATAAGCTCTGGAACAGGGGATTTAAAAGGGAGATGTGGTAAATCAAGTGTCTTGCATCAATGTGGAAAAGCAGAAAAAAGGATTGCACTAATGCTGATTTGGATGTAAGTAGAAGGTCATAAAAGTCTCTAAATGTGGTGAAAGGCACAACAACAAGAACAAAGCTTGCTCTTTAAGGAACAGCAAGTTGCACTTTGCAGGTTGTAGACTGCAGGAAAGAGACCCACAGAAATTTATGTGACACAAAGGCAGTTTTTTAAAATGAATCCTTGCTGAAGGTATAGAAAAGTTTGCTTTAAAACTGAGCCTTAAGCTTACATGCTAAGAACTTTGGATTGTGCCCAACATATCTCTGAAGAAGGGAAGACTGTCATTCCCACATATTCCATGGGGCAAAAGTTAAAGGAGAACAGTTTTAAAAACAAATCTTAATCTATCATCTCCTTTCTTGAAACTTAGACAATTGCAATAAATAGCTAAGCTTCCTTATATTGGTTACATTTGGAAAAGTTTGACATTTTAGTGTTTGTTTGTTTTTTAATTAGGGAGGCTTGCCATGGTAAAGTTTGTAAATTTCTGCACAAAAGCCAGAGGTGCATGCTCTTGATAATAAGTTGTTTTTTCCATTTCCCACAGAGCTCATTGAGTCCACTGACAAACTATTTGAATCGGAAGAAGAGTTTGAGATCCTGAGCGTCTGAAGGAAGCTTCAGTTGACCTTATGTGTGCCCATGTGTAGCATATGAATTGACTAAGACCACGGCAGCCTTTTCTCGCCCCAAAGTGCCTGCATATAAACAGTGAACAGAGCACAAGAAATGACCAGTAACTGGAACTGAGGACAACAGTTTTGAAAAGAACTTCCCAGAAGTGCAAGTGGACATACCCCTTGCCCCAACCCCCCACCCCCACAGTTTTTTAAGAATGTATCTTGCCTGAGGAAAATGAACTTTTGGGGGATGAAGGCAATGATGATATTGAAGTAAAGACTTCTATATTGCTGGGAACTGCCTTGAAGGCATTGATATCTGGATGGCTATTATTACTCAGTGTAGTATAATGCAAGAGTTCTGTTCACACTGAAAGCATGATGTAGAGGTAAAGGTGTGTGTTTACCTCTTGTTTCTTCACCTGGACTGTTTCATAGGAATAAATGTTTTTATAAGATCGACCGCATCAGGGAAAAAAGACCCAATGGTTTTGTTTAAATACATTTCTGCAACCACACTTCAAAAATAAACAGACCTAAATGTTTCTATGAAAGGAACTGTCTAATAGATACAAATTTTGCAATTGTCCTCCTGTTTCTAGGAGTTAAATAAATGAATGGGGGACCTGGAGGGCAACCCTCCAGCCTCCTAGCCTCTCCCCACTTGCACTCCTGGAAAGGAAGTGAAGGTTGGAGAGTGCCAGGAGCCGCCTGCTCCCTTGGTATGTTCCTCCTCCTCTGTAATTTTCATGACATATTTCACCTTGACCTTAGGTTTAAATCATTATGGAAACTTTCTACTTTGGTTTTTGAGTAAAAAAAAGTAATTTGTTTCAAACTGTAATTGTATTTATTTTATAATATTTACAGTATTCTCTCCTCTGTAAGAGCACTTTACATGTGCATCTAATAAATTTCTTAAACATTTAATAAATTAAATGCTAGATTTTGTGAGTTGTTTGGGACGTTTCTAACCACCCAAGGAAGTTCTCTGGCAAAATGGAAACTATTGTCTCTTCCCCTTTGTTACTACTTTGACATGGTCAGGCATGGATGGTGTAACTTTTATAGTCCTGCGATCCTAGCAATGCAGTTTTATTTGCAACTTGAGGTTCCCCCCCAAAGGTTACTTTTGCTGCACGTAGCACATTTATTTCTCCTTGGTACCATAACCATTAGCACTTTGCTTGTTAGGTTAGCTGCTTGTGTAAAAACAATGCTTTGGGCAACCATTATGAGCATCTTATTATTCCATATGGGTCTAAGCATCTACTTTGCCTTTACAAATGAAATCTGATGAGAACTACACATGTGTGCATTGAGAAGCAGGTATGCTGTTTCTTCACATATGTCTGGCCTCTTGTTATGCAACAAGACCTAATGAATTGGTGCTGAGTTACAATTGTAAATATTTACCTCCTGAAACCACCACCTGTGCAATCAGGGAGTGTGAATCTGCTAGGGGGTGGTGTGTCCCATATAAAAAAATCATTGTGTGGTTCCATGTGAGAGAAAGCTGCCCTTTGGTACTTTTGTGAGAGGGAAACAGCACCTGCTGCTAATCTGGAGGGTAGGTAGCAAAAGTCCCCATGTGATCTCTCTGCTGATACAACTGCAAACTGATGGATTTGAACACTCAACTGTTGAATAAAGCTCCATTAGATTTATGTCTTGCACCAAAACTGGCATCCTGTTCAGAAAAACTCTGAAATTTACTGAGAAGTTGGGGAGTGGTGAAGAGAAAGGGACAGTGTTCATTCAACTGCATAAGGAAAAACAGCATAACTCACAAAATTGGCATATTTGTGTTTTATGGCTTTTTCGATAAAATTAACAATGGAAAATACAGTCTGTGCCCTAAAGATGCTTTTGACAGTGTATTACAAAAATAATCACACTTCTCCCCCAGTTGAAACAAAAGAGAACCCGCCATGGCTTAAGCAGTAGAAAAGGTTAATCTAACATCTACTCAAAGTTAAGTGTAAAACTAAATTGTTTTATAGTGTATATCACTTTGGCACCAGCAGTTTCAAGGCTACCTCTGAAAGGCAAAAATCTGTAAATGTGCTCTAACAGTTGCAAACCTGTTGAGTAACCAGTATATAAATTTTCTCATTTTATGTACAGTACAGCACAAGAATTGGAGAAAACCATGAAATTTCACACATATGTCTTTAGATTCCACAAAGAAAAATGGACGTTTTCACTCAAGCCCCATAAAGCACCAGTGAATACAGAAGTCATTAACCCCCAATGACCTGCTCACAAGCATGCATTCCTATTGCAAATGGTACAGAATCATGATTGATTTTGAGCGCTGTCAAGTGTAAGGGAGGTTGAGCTTTTAGACAAAGTGAATCTTTATATGCACCACCAGCAGCCTGCCTGGTATGATCAGGGGTTCATAGAGACCCGGGATATAGTGTGATGTCATCCCATAAAGATTGGTACATGGGTTTTAAAACATCTGAAAATGGTCTTCAAGATAACCGGCTATTCTGTTTATAGTGTAAAACTCAGTAAAAATAGAGCACCCTAAAAAATAAATGAAAAACAAACGGTTTGTTCATCTTAGAGGCATAACTATTGCACATGTTTTTAAGTCCCCTATGACCACGAAATACCATCCACATATAGTAGACTATCACAGATTAATCCAACACAGCCTAGGCTATTCCTGTGTCACAAGCAGAAAGCAAGGAACTTTGCATAAACATCTACAGGAAAATATTAAGACATTATGCAATGAGAAGACATATTTTACAAAATGCCCAGAGCCTTCCTATAACTGCTGCAAATGCATGGCAGAGACCATTAAAGCAGATTAGGAAGTGAGTCAACCTGGATCCAGTGAATCCATGGCAGAGCTCAAAGCACATGCAGAGCAGATAGCTGAAGAATGTGACCTTAAGTGCAGGCTATATTATATTAAATGCTTAATTAAACCAGCAGAAAACATTTAAAAAGGTCCTCATTTTGCAGAAACTTGCTCCACACATGCACACAATTCTGCACCATTGTTCCCATGCAAAGGTGATTCTTGGAGCCATGCTGGAAGTTGCTTCTCTGCTCCTACAGGCACCTGCAGTCTGTTTCTGCTACAACAACCTGTCCCATACTCTGACTTCCACAACCTAGGACTGAGAGGGAGAGGCAGCTGGTTGTGGGGTGGTGGTAAGTGGTGCCAAGCCTGAGACTGCAAGTGTATTATCACCTGTCACTGCCCTGCCTCCCTACTGATGGGGAGGCAAGCCAGGTGGGAAACAGGAAACGTTTTTGGCTCAGTGAAGCCAAGCTCAGAACTCCCAGCATAGCTGCCACCCCAACAGGCAACAGAGGCAGGCCAGCAATGAGCAGGTAGGTCAGCAACACTGGAAATTGCATGGCAGCCCAACATTGTTGCTGGCTTTCCCCCCTCTCTACTGGGCTTTCCAGTGCATTCAGAGGCAGCCTGGAAAGGATCAGAAGGAGTCTCTCAGTAACAGTACAATGCAGTCTCAGGCTGTTTTAACTTTGCAGATATCACCATGCACTGTACCTCCTGCACTGGAACAGCCTCCCACAGTTGTTTCAGTGCATGTGCCTGCCTGCATGTGCCAACCAAAAAATCTGTACAATGTAGTACCACTATAGTGCTTTGATTTTGCAAAGGCTTTTTACAGTTCTAAGTAATACAGCACAGGAAACTACTCAATACACCTGACTCTTTGGTATATTCATCCAGAATCCATTATTGCCCAGTTTGGATATAATATTCTCTGCTTACTAAAATGAGTTATTAATGCAATTTCTGCCTATGCCTTTGCACTGCCCTCCCCTTCCTAGATGCACCACATTTGAAGGTTTCCTTTGATAATTAACTACAGTTTCCTGCTATGTTTACAAAAGCTGGAAAAGAGAGTTTGAAACCATGGTGTGAAGTTGGGTTCAGATTCAGGTTTGTAAAAATAGTGGTCCTACTTTGGATGCAACAGAAAACTATGGTTAACTGATACAGGAAGTATTCAACTGCAGCACACTGAGAAGGAAGGAAGGAGGGAGTGGGGAGGGAGGGAGGTACATGCATGAGCAAACAGTGTGTATGTCTCATCTTAAGAAGCAGATATGAGTAATGTCTGAACAGGGCCTGTAAATTTCGTTATTCTGATTTGCAAAAGATGATGCTCTCAATGAGATGTAGGTGTGAAAACACTTATTTTTGCTTCAGCTGCCTCATCTCTTTGTAGCACATTAAATAGCAGGGGAATGCTGAGAAATATTTCCTAAACTTTTATATGTAAACATTACACAGGGAAGGATAGTGTGTCAAAAGTGTACCCATCACAAATTTCTCCACCAAATGCATATTTAAAAAATGCTGGGTAATTGCTAAAGCACCTGAATGTATAGCTGCAACATAATAATAAATCCTTCCATTTTTTAACTGATTTAGTGGTTTCAATGACTAGTTTAAATTTATCATTTCAGATACAATAATTGATTTGTAAGACGTTTGGAGCTTGTCTTTTATAAACTTGATTCTGCCTATGTCACCTTTTCATTGTTGCATAAGCCTCAGACCCAATCCTCATGTTACAGTAAGAGCACACTTGTGCTTTCCCTATCATGTTTGAAGCAGGCACTCAATTTACAAGTTCATTTGTTGAATAACGTGCCAGGCAGCACTTATGACCCTCTGCTCCAGGGACCTGGACAGAACAATTATTTATAGTTGCTTCAAATATGATATTGTGTGTTTATGTAGTCATGTGCCTGCTCACCTGTGGTGAGCAAAATCACATTGCCGGGACCAAGCTCTGACAAGCTGGGGTGGGGGTTTGCTTCTAAAATAAATCACTAAGAGGCCTGACTATGGCTGTTACAGTCAACATCTATGGCATTTGTTGAACCTCTTTTAATCCATAACAGCATGAGAAGCCGCCTGGAATGGCCAAAGCTCTGAAGAGGAGAACGTTCTCCAAAATTCAACAGGTCCTATTAAAATCTGTTTAGTATGTCAAAGAGAGGGCAGGAAGTGGCACCTGGAAAACCAGAGAAAGGCCTCCTGAGGTAGCCTTGAACAGAAGAACAAAGAGAGAAATATAGCACCATGTTCTGTAATATAGACAAGGGGGCCCCAGAGGTTTTCGAAGTGATTTCAATGCCATTACTGCAGCCGGGGAAGATTGCATATCCCACAGTCTCCAGCACTGCAAGACCTCAAGTCCCTTATGTTGGCTCTGACCAGTTCTGGCCTTTGCTACAAGTTCTTCATGCAGACTTGGCATCGACCAACTCGTGTCCGGAGCTGGCCTGCCTTCAGAGTTTCAGAGATGGTAAAGTCGGCAAACTGCTGGGTCTGCTCAACCGTTGTCAGCCAAAAGCTGTACTTGTTTGAGAAGTAGTGGCAGGTCCCTCGGGCACCATTACATTCGATGAAAGGGGTGGCACGGAAGTCTTCCAAGCAAGAGCCAGGGGAGACGAGGGACTGGCCGCCACCTTCAGCTCCAGCTGCAGTGTGCTAAAAGAAAACAGTTTCGTTAAAGAAACTCCCACAGCAGGGATTGGCAGAGATGAACAAAATGCTCACAGTTCTGGTTGCTGCAGAAAAGAAAATCACACCATGAGGGAGGACCACAGATCAGTGGCAAAGCATTTCCTTTGCATGCAGAAGGTCTCAGGTTCAATCCCTGACATCTCCAGTTAGGGTTGGGAATAGACTCCCTGGCTGAAATCCCAGAGAGCCAATGCCAGTCAGTGTAGACAATACTGAACTAGATGGGCAAATGGTCTGACTCAGAGTAAGTCCCCCTCTTATGTATTTATGGTATCTTGCAGCAGACGGAGAAGGCCGAGAAGAGAAAGAGACGTTCAGTTCTTCCTTTTGCACTCAGCTTCCACCCAACCTGTAGGTCTCATGTCCATGGAACCAGGAGCAGGGACTTGCAGGGCGGGTGGTAGCTACAATTTGCAGGGAAGGAAAGGGGAAAACAAAGGGATATGGGGTCTTTACTCATCCTCTACCCTGCCTCCCTGGGCCAACACAAGCACCAGCTGAATCCCTTATATACGCTCTTGCGTACATACACTCAGGCACACATATACAGTGGTGCCTCGCTAGACGAAAAGAATTCGTTCCGCGATTCTCTTCATCTAGCGGTTTTTTCGTCTTGCGAAGCAAGCCCATTGACAGCTTAGCGGATTAGCGCTACAGCTGTCAAGCGGCTTCCAGCGATCAGCTGTTAAGCGGCTTATCAGCGGAACAGCTGATAAGCGGCTTAGCGGCTTAAGAAAAGGGCGAAAAAAGTGAAAAAACCCACGGGGGGATGCAAGATTTTTTTCATCTTGCGAAGCAACCCCATAGGGAAATTCGTTTTACGAAGCGCCTCCAAAACGGAAAACCCTTTCGTCTAGCGGGTTTTTCGTCTTGCGAGGCGTTCGTCTTGCGGGGCACCACTGTACACAAACTTATATGAATGTAGGCACTCACATATTTAGGTCACATCCACACTAACCATTTAAAACACTATTATGCCACTTTTACAACCCTGGGGAATCCTGGGAACTGTGCTGAGCATTGCAGCTTTGTGAGGTCAGTTTTAATAGTGCTTTAAGTGGTTGGTGCGGACGTGACCTTACTCTCCAGTTTCATAATTTGTTCATCTGTTGTTGCTGGGGTTTTTTATTTCCTGAGATTCATATGGCACCTGGTTGCAATTAAACATCAAAGCACTTTGCCGAAAGAATGAAACAATAAAACCATCAGTTAAAAACAACTATTTGAAACATTAAACAGATTAATTAATTAAAATCAGCGATGAGCTAAAAATCAGATTTAAAAACACATGCCAACATTCTAAATGTCTGCATAGGTTTATCTAAACAAATGTGCTATAAACTGGCCTGAAAAGAGTACAGTGGTACCTCGGGTTAAGAAGCTTCAGGTTACAGACTCTGCTAACCCCGAAATAGTACCTCGGGTTAAGAACTTTGCTTCAGGATGAGAACAGAAATTGCGCAGCAGCAGTGGGAGGCCCCATTAGCTAAAGTGGTGCTTCAGGTTAAGAACGGACCTCCAGAACGAATTAAGTACTTAACCCAAGGTACCACTGTACAGTGAAGGTGCCTGCCTGGTGTCCATAGGCAAGAAGTTCCCAAGTGGGTGGGGTGTTTCTACTGCCACAGTGAAAGATCAATTTCTTGCCAATCAATCTAGCCTACCCTTGTCTACACTGCCTGGCAGCAGCTTTCCATGGCCCCAGGCAGAGAGAGACTACTTTTTAAGTGGAGATTCTGCCAGGGACTCAACTGAGTGCTTTCTGCATACAAAGCAAGGGACTCTTACCATGAGGAAGGAATATCCAATCCAGAGGCTACGCCAGCCTTCTGGGCACTGAGGGATGGTGATGTCCTGACTGTGAACAGCCACGGCCTGGGAAGGAGCTTCGCATACTGAGCAGCGGCTGATGTACTGAGAGATCTGGAAGCTGCTGACGGGCATCATGGGGATGGGAGCTGTGGTGGAGAGCCAGTAGGATTTGTCATTGCGGCTGGCATAGTAGCAGACCTCATTAATGTTGCAGTAAATGAAAGGCATCGTGCTGAAGCGAGGCAGGCAGGAGCCGGCAAAACCTACAGGGGAGAGGCAAGAGAAAAAGCATGGCAGTCAACTCAGAGCGTCAGGCTCATTCAGATGGCCTGTTTATTGAATTCAAACCAAGCACACACACACTGCTGAAGGGCACATGACTGTAAACGAATCAGCATATTGATTATATTAAGCTTGCAATAAGACAGACAAAATATTTGTTGCAAAGTAATGCAATGAAATGCTCTAAGCAGCGGACAAGTATCATTACACTTGCAAAGTATAACATATTTCAGGGATATGAATATGCCAATGTTTATTCATTGTTTTCATCTGAGGAAGATTTTCGAAATAGGACCTTATCTGGAAACTTGTCATCAGCTGTTCAGCGCATTTTTCGAAACAATAACAACTTTTGTGCCAAATGCTTCTTTGTAAGCCTTGCTGAGGTGTACACTATTTTGTCTATCTTAGTAGGTTGAGCTACTTCTTATAATTAATATATTGTTTTGTTTACAGTCATGTGCCCTTTTATGCATGTGATTCTGTTTGTTGATGACTAGCGGAAGGAAAATCTGAACATATTAACATCAGTTATGGAACTTAACTGGCTACCAATTAATGACTTCCGCTTTGCTTTCACCCTCTGGCGCACTCCCCCCACATTCCTCTTTCTCCGCCAGTGGCCTTACCACCAGTGGGAAAGATGGGAAGCAGGGCCCATTCCATCATTTTTGCCAAAAGCCCAGCTCCATCAAGCAGCTCCTTTGCTCATTACAAAAACAACTATTTTAGGAATTGGTGGCTGAGTTTGATTTTCCCCTCTCCCCTCCCTGTCCCTTTCCCCTTGTTTGTCATGGTTTTTCTAGATTGTAAGCCTGCAGGCAGTGACTGCTTTGTTTTAGTGGATTGCATGTAAGACATTCGAGGAGCCTTTTGGCTTCCGAATAAACAAACGATAAATATTTGCCTGCTTACCAAGGTCCTGGTTGTGAGCCTTCTCCTGGCCCTCCACATACAGCAAACTGTACCCTTCCCAGAGCTTGTTCATCCCTACAGGGCACGGCGGGATCTGCTCCGACTGGCTGTGCTTCACCAAAGTGTAGCCAACCCCAACGCTGCGGCCTGGCATGCCAGGTAAACCGGCAGGACCAGGCTTCCCAGACATTCCTGGTGAGAAAAAGAGAGAGGTTAGATCCTGGCCATGAGTGACGTAGTGCCAGCAAGATTGAGGCTGTCATGGATGAGGAACTCCTCTTCCTTCTCACCTACTCAACTAGTGCAAAGCTAATAATTTGGGCCAAACTACATCAGAGATGCTCTGATGGGCACTATAGTGGTTCCCAATGCCCCTGAGTTTCAGCCAGCCTTTACAAGGGACCAAAGTTTCAGTTTGGTAGACCTTGCCCTGTGGAACTCCCTGCTGCTACAAGTTCAGCAGGAACAATTCTTGCCCTTTTTTTGCAGGGGGTGTCTGCTAAAAACAGTGTTATTCACACAGGGCTTCTGCAGTGTGAATCCCCCCCACCACACCTAGAATTTACAGATGTTTTTATTGTAAGATTGTATGGTGTACACCACCTTTTATTTTTATGAAACTGTGGTTTACAAATAAACAAATACATGTTACATGTAATGCGTATGTGCAGCATTGTCTTTTCTTCTTCTTTGGTTAATAATACATACACTCCCTCACCACTGGCGGAGGCAGGGGGGTGCGGTGGGTGTGGTTTGCCCCAGGTGTCATCCCTGGGGGGGAAGGTGACATCGCCACCCCGCCACCCTGGGACGCTCTACCCGCCCCCGCGGGCGGCTAGTCCTTTCCCTGGGTGCACAGAATGTGTGCTGCTCCAGGTGCCAGAGCATCTAGCTCTGCCTCTGGCCCCCACAGCTGTTTTCAGAACTGCAGCATGACTGCACTAGAATCCTCCTTTCCCCAGACTACCCCACCCCAACAAGTTCTCCTGCACAACTATGAGCATTAGTTTTAAAAGCTTTCACTGTGTGCCAACCTCCTCTTTCCACATAGCTATGGCTCTCCAGATGTTGTTAAGACTCCAGCCAGCATGGCCAGTGCTCAAGAATGCTCACTGGGGCAAGACAGTTTGAGCATAACGCCAATCCTGGACCAACTGCACTGGCTGCCAATTAGTTTCTGGGCCCAATTCAAAGTGCTGGTTTTGACCTCTGAAGCTTTTCATGGCTCAGGACTGCAATACCTCAAGGACTAGCTCTCCCCATATCAGACCCTGCAATAATCACCAGAGGCCCTTCTTTGTATGCCTCCTTCCTCCATGAGAGGTCTGGAGGGTGGCAACATGAGAATGGGCCTTTTCTGCAGTGGCTCCCTGTTTGTGGAATGCCCTCCCCCGGGAGGCTCACCTGGTGCCTTCATTATACATCTTTGGGTGCCAAGCAAAAATATTTCTCTTCTCCCAGTCCTTTGGCTAATTAAACCATCTATGGCTTTTATAACTGTGGCGGGGGGGGGGGGAGTTATTCTTTTGTTTGTTACTATGTTAGGCATATTTGTGGTTTTGTATTGTAAACCACCCATGATCCTTCAAAGAATGGTGATACGGAAATTTAATAAATCATAATAATAAATGATGGATATTGTAGCCCCATAGGTTGGAGGGCCACAGATTTCCCTTCCCTGCCCTAGACACTAAAGAGACAACGTAAAAAGCCTTTACCTTCAAATCCTGGTGGCCCGGTACTTCCTGGAGTCCCTGGATCTCCAACTACACCAGGTGACCCTGGCAAACCATTGACTCCCATCTGGCCCGGTCTACCTGCCATCCCTTTGGGACCTGTTATATAGATATATAAATAGCTTGTTAAGTTTTTTTCTTATACCCCTGTCTTTAGTCAAAACAAGAGATCTGTGTCATGATGAGCAAAAAGGTAAAGGTACCCCTGAACGTTAGGTCCAGTCGCGGATGACTCTGGGGTTGCAGCGCTCATCTCGTTTTACAGGCCGAGGGAGCTGGTGTTTGTCCGCTTCCGCAGACAGTTTTTCCAGGTCATATGGCCAGCATGACTAAGCTGCTTCTGGCGAAACCAGAGCAGCGCACAGAAATGCTGTTTACCTTCCCGCCGGAATGGTACCTATTTATCTACTTGCACTTTGACGTGCTTTCGAACTGCTAGGTTGGCAGGAGCAGATGAGTAAGGCCAGCTTATCTTAACCCAGAGGTGGGGAACCTGTGACTCCAACTCCCATCAGCCCCCAGCTAGCATGGCCAATTGCTAGGGATGATGGGAGCGGCACTCCAACAGCATCTGGATGGCCACAGGTTCCCGACTGCTGCCCCAGCCTTTCCATTCATTGCAGCTTAGCATAATAATACCTATGACTTCTAAAATGTCCACTTTATGAACATCCTTGCTGGGCAGAAGCAGCAGTGGCATCCTAGACATGGAACATTTGTGCGAAACCAACACAGGTTTAAAAGTGAGTTCTGGATGTAGGTTTTCTCCCCAGCACTTTCCCAACACATGGGGAAATCGTATGAACTTTATGCCTCCACTTAAATGGCAGATTCCAAACCACAGAAAATAAAGCCAAGTTCCTATGCTGTAGCTTTCGAAACTAAGTCACACTTATTAGAGGGAAGAGGTGTGCCAAGTCAAAATTGTCTGCATTTTTAACTTTTTTTATTTATTTCTGATGGATTTTGCTATACACCCATTTTAAAATACACCATATGTATGTTGTTGGTGTGTGTGTGTGTGTGTGTGTGTGTGTGTGTGAGAGAGAGAGAGAGAGAGAGAGAGAGTAACCCAATATTGCATTTGATGTTTATGATCCATAGACCAAATAAACACAACTGTTATTAATTACTCAATCTCTGCAACCTTTTTACTTGGGAGAGAGTGGCTTAGAGGGAAGAGATAAGAAAAAAGTAAAACAAGGAGTCAAGTGGAAGGGTAGGTTGTGAATCTGAGAATCTACTCTGCTGAGGCCACACATATGCTCCTAAAATAAGGACACAGGAAACTGCCTTATACTGAAGGCATCCATGTAAGGTGCGTGCTTTACCTGGTGGTCCAGTCAGGCCCTGGAACCCAGTATCTCCATTCAAACCAGGGATGCCATCAATTCCTGGCAGACCAATTAAGCCTGGAGCAACTTTGACTTCTTCAACTTTCTGCACAAGACCAGGAGCTCCTTGAAGACCAGGAAACCCTGCACATGATGGATAGGAGAATGACCTGCCTTGATTATCAACAGGTGGTGGTAAGAAAATATATCACATCACAACCCTAGTCTCCCTCCCCTTTACCATCAGTAGAGAAGACTGTACAACTGGGATGCTAAAGAGAAACAGGAATAATAATATGGAGAAGATGCAGAACTTTGGAACTCCCTTCCTTGGGACAGTCACCTTGTCCACTCTTTGCAACCATTCCCCATTCCACCTGCCCTTTAGCTTTAGTCAAATTGAGGGGGTGGGGAGAGACATTAGATGTGTGTTTGCTCATATGATCTAATCTTCCTCTCTTGGAGTTTGGTTCCCAAGCAGGAAATGCCCAAGGGAATTTTGCATATGGTCAGGCCCCACACACCGATCAAATTTTGGCTTACAAGATCAATCCTGGTAGGGATCTGGCCCTGTGAAGCAAAAAGGTTCCCCACTTCTGTTACAGGTAATCAAAATGAAGCTTAAATATAATGTAAATTACAAATAAAATATCGCACCTCCCAAGAATCATTCGGACATGATGGAAAGAACAAGGTTTCTGTCAGCTAGTATAAAGAATAGCAGTGAAATCAGATCACAGCAAGAGGAAACAGAAACTGAAATGGGCAAATCTTTACTGAATTTTGAAAGCCACAACAACAAATACAGATGTTCTGTTCTATGCCAATAGCCAAGTCTTTCTCTGCTCATCTTCACACAGCCAAAAATGGCAACATCTGCTCACAAGAGGGAGGTATAATCAGGATCGAGGGAACTCAAAGGTTTATAGAAGTGCCAAAAATATACTCATGAGAAAACATGCCTTAAAAGGGCTGAGGGGGGAGCAAAGAATTTTATTTATTTATTTATTATTATTTTGTGGGGGAATGGAATGGAGTAGCCTGGAAAAGGGCATGGCTGCCTGGCTGGAACCCTGAACAGGAGCATTCCGCACCACAACCTTTTGGTCCTTCCTGTAAGTGACGTATTTATCTTGATCGGATGACAGAAGCTAAACTAAACAAAATTCTGAAAACTCAGTAAGAGGTCCTAACTACTTCAAACCAAAATCTTATTTTTGGCTAATCATGTAACAGGCAGCATAATAGAGAATCTATAACATTCTCTTATCCTGCTATATTTTGTTCCATTCCCAAGGTCAAGTGCATCTCCCACGAAGCTGCTTGGCGCTTACCTCGACGGCCTGCTTCACCTTTTGGCCCAGGGAAACCGGCATCTCCTGGAGGACCATCTTTACCTGGCATTCCCATTAAACCTGGGTCACCTCTGAAGCCTGAGAAGATACAAGAGTTATAGACTTGCTTCTGCAACCAGACCACAGAAACTGATATTGGCAATCGTATGAGCACATTAGTAAGAGAAAACCAGGCTATTTTGTTTTAGAATAGCATTAAGCAGCTTTCCGCAATCTGGTGCCCTCCAGATGTTTTATGACAACTCCCATCATTAGTCAGGGAATTGGTGGGAATTGTAGTTGAAAGCCCCAGCCCTAGCCCTAGCCCCAGGCTGAGGAAGCTGGTACAGTGGTACCTCAGGTTAAGTACTTAATTCCTTCTGGAGGTCCGTTCTTAACCTGAAACTGTTCTTAACCTGAAGCACCTGAAGCACCACTTTAGCTAATGGAGGCTCCTGCTGCCGTCGCACCACCAGAGCACAATTTCTGTCCTCATCCTGGAGCAAAGTTCTTAACCCGAGGTACTATTTCTGGGTTAGCGGAGTCTGTAACCTGAAGCATCTGTAACCTGAGGTACCACTGTATATAAGTTTATACTGTTGCTCAAGGCTTTTCTAGGGCAAATCTGCATGCTTTTATATTTTCATTATGCCTGTCCTTTGACTTAAACAATCTTTCCAATTTATTTTATTTTTGGTCTGATTCTGGTCTCTTTCTGATTACC
This sequence comes from Podarcis gaigeae, assembly GCF_964106915.1. Lineage (NCBI taxonomy): Eukaryota > Metazoa > Chordata > Lepidosauria > Squamata > Lacertidae > Podarcis > Podarcis gaigeae. The sequence continues at coordinate 26,189,827 of NC_139691.1, read as the reverse complement.
ACTGATGTGTTCACTGAAGCAAAATTTAAGAACCTATTTTCATATACCACCTTTGACATCAGTGGGGTGAGAAACCAGGATACAAATGTCTTCGACAAGCAAACACTGCAGAACTTGCTGAATACAGTGGTACCTCGGTTTAAGAACAGCCCTGTTTATGAACTATTAGGTATAAGAACTCCACAAAACCGGAAGTAGTGTTCCGGTTAGTGAACTTTAACTTGGTCTATGAACAGAAGCCGAATGGTGGAAGGGCATAGGCGGTGGGAGGCCTCATTAGGGAAAGCGTGCCTCAGTTTAAGAACAGCTTTGGTTTAAGAACGGGCTTCCGTTCATAAACCGAGGTACCACTGTATATGCAAATGGAGCACATATTATTAAAAAAATTCTTCTCCTCTTACTTATCCTGAAGAGAAGGTAAATAAAAAAACCATCAAAACAGCAGTGGATTAATTAAAAAAAACATCAGAGACTGGGATTACGTAAAAATTTACTTAGCTGGTGAAGCAAACATGGAATCCACATTTTCTTTAAAAGATATGACAGCAACAAGGTGTCTGTTTATTTCTTATGTGGAAGACTATTCAAGCTTCGAAATCAAATTCAGGTGCCTACATTTCCTCCCCAATTAGGATACATGTAGCATAGGTAAATTCTGTATGATATAGTTAATTGTGCTAGCTCTCCCACAAACATTATATATTAAGGATTATGATATGCACTTTATTCCTTTATCAATCTTATAATTTTTTTGCCTACATCTTAAAAACATTATCCCTGGACAAAATCTGATACTTAAAAAAAAAGGAGCTGAGATGGTGGAAGTAATTTCCCACACACTAGCAGTTGCAGAAGCTTCATTCTGATCTTCCAGCTTGAACTGCAACTTTGGCAACTGCACTGTGAAGGGAAAAGAATAAAAGAAAAAAGGAAGACCCAGAGAAAAATCATAGGGGCTTCAAATGCTTGCATCTCCTTTGAGATTAGCATCACCCTGCCCCAGGAGCTCATTTCTGGTGCCCAAGTTGAAGCTAAATGGGGATATGAATTCCAGTCTCCTAGGTCCTGGTCTACCACCTCACCATGTTAGCTCTCCAAGATTGGACACTCAGTCACTTTGAGAGAGCTCAACCACAGCCATATGCAAAGTCCAGCTGCATGCTCCCCCCTCTTCTATTAGCAAGTGTTTTCCAAAGAGAAAAGGAGGAACCCCAATTTCATATGGAAATTCAACATTTTATACACATATTGTTATCCTAGACAGAACTGCTCTTTTGCGGAGAAGCTCTGTCCTCCTGGCAGTGTCAGCTTTTGCTGTAAAAAGCAAATATAGAGAACATTTCTCTCAGTTCCGCTGTCCTATTTAACACTGAACGCAAGAGACGGAAGGATCTACCTAACTTCCTACTCAGTGGTGTAGCGTGCAGGGGGGCTGGCTGCACTGGGCGCAACATCTGGGGGTTAGGGTTAGGGGGCGCAACATCTGGGGGTTAGGGGAGCAAATCCACGGGTTAGGGGGTGCAAATCCACAGGTTAGGGGGTGCAAATCCACAGGTTAGGGGGCACAAATTACTTGCCTTGCCCCGGGTGCTGACAACCCACACTACGCCACTGTTCCTACTGACTTATGCTGCAGAACTTTTCACTTATTTGGGGCGAAAGCAGAACTGGACTGGGCCTGTTAACACTGTGAGCGTCTTAAAAGCATCTGCCTTTACCCCAGTGGTGGGAAACTGGCCCTGGTGCCAGTTTGGTCTGCTAAGCCATCCCCTCCACAAACTCACAGACACCTGACGTTGCAGGAGAAACCATGACAGGGAACCCCAGTGGAGCTGATCAATCAGTTACAGGGAGGCCCTTCAAACTTTGATCGCTGTCAATCATCCAATGACATTATGGCATCAGGTGATTTATAAATGGGATGTCTCACTCACTTGTCACTGTTCATTTATTTATTTAGATTCCCTACCTGCCCTACATAAGGCCTGGACAGGTTGGCCCATGGAGTGTGAGGGAATTAAGTTCCCTACTTCTATTTTTCAAAGTTTCTTACACACACACATTTTGTTGGGAGCTACACAGAGTAGTTGAAGCAACCCAGTCACATGGGCAGCATATAAAACAGCAGCAACACCACCACCACAATATCCTTTTCCATTTACTGACCATCACAGCTTAACTTGGGCTTAAGAATGACTAGAAGGAGAAAGCTGTAAAAATAATGTAAATGATAATCATATTAATGGATGTAACACTGTACCTTTGAATCCTGATGCTCCCGGGACTCCGCCTAACCCTGGGGAGCCCATGTCACCTTTGAAGCCTTTTAGTCCAGGATGACCAGGGAGGCCGGGGTCACCAGTAACACCTTGGTTGGAGGCTGGGCCTGGTGGTCCACGTGGCCCAGGGGGACCTGGGAAGCCTGGGCAAACAGGAACAAACAAAGGTAGCTCAGAGACTATGTTGGTCTTCAGCCTTGGGGTTCCCCCAGGCTCTGCACATTTCACCAGACCACATCCACACCAACATAAACATTGCAACATCAATATGGCATCACTGCAAACTGTTGTCAAAAGGGTGCAGGTTATTGTATAACTGAGAGGACACCCTTGCAAGTAGAATCCAAGCTTACAACCTCTAGTATGGTTGTAGGATTTTTAAGAATGAAGTTTTTATCACCCTTATAACCATAGGGGAAAAATAGCCCTTTAATACGTAGGGTGGCAGGAGGATCTGAATACCAATTAATATTTTGCGCACTTGTCCCCCCCCCAAAAAAACCCCTTGTTCTTGTACCTAAGGAAGAGTTTACATTTTTACTCTTAGGGTTGCATCCACTGCTGGTCGTACTCAAAGAAGACCCATTGAAATGAATGGAGATGCCAAACTTAGGCCCATTCGCTTCAGCAGGTCTGCTCTGAGTTGGGCTCTGCTGCAGACAATCAGCAGCAATAGTCTAGTAATGAAGTGTGATTGTTTTTTTTTTAAAAAAAACTGATATTTATACTACTGCTTTATTGATATAACTTTGGAAAAGGCTTTTATACTGTCTGAATTATATCTAATGCATTGGATTTTTTTAAGTAATGAAATTACAAGCATAAATGTACAATAATATATTTCAAAATAAGAAGTGCTTTTATTTTTAAACATATTATTGCATATTTATGCTTGCAATTTTGTTTGCTGCCTTGAACTGACTTGGTTCATTCAAGCACATTAAGCACATTAACACAAGACTTTTGCTATAGTTGTTCAATTCATTCTGCAGCATATGCATTAAGCAGCATATGCATGCTGCTGGTTAAATGCATGCAAGGTCATTATTCAACCTAATTTGCATACATTATGCTGATTATAGAACTTAAAGCCTTTGGATCCAGCTTTTGGGAGGTTGTATTCCTGAACTGCAGGATTCCACCACACATTCTGGCAGATTCTCCTGTCAGGGCTTCGCTGGTGCTTGATTAATGTGTCTCTCTCTTTCCAGTTTAATTTCTAAAGCCAAGTGGTCAGATTCCCAACTCCATACCTGGTCTACCATCTTCTCCAGGAAGTCCAGCATCACCGGGTCTCCCAGGAATTTTTGATGGAAGAGAGATGCCTGGAGGCCCTTGCAAACCAGGAGGACCCATAGCTCCAGGACGACCTAAAGTGACATGGACAAAGATTAACTAGAAGAATATGAACTAGGGCAGGGGTCTGCAACCTTTAAGACAAAGAGAGCCACTTGGACCCGTTTCCAAAGGGGAAAAAACTGGGAGCCGCAAAACCATTGCGACATTTAAAACAAATATATCTCCGGAGCCGCGACCTGACAGTGGGCGGGAAGGTGACGTCGGGACGGTGCGTGACTAATGCACGCACCGCCCCCATGCGACGTCACAGCCAGTACAGCGCCCACCACAGTGGGGAGTGTCGGGGCGCACAATGCGCCTCCTCCCCTCACTAGTATCCGCCCCGTAGCCACGGCAAAGGTGTAAAAGAGCCACATGCGGCTCCGGAGCCGCGGGTTGCAGACCCCTGAACTAGGGGCTGCGCGATCCAGCTCACTTTGCTCACCAACACCATCCCCTCGCCTGAACCACCGTTCCCCCTTCCTCCTTGCCAAAGCTACCAATACCCTGGCCAAACCTCCACTTGCTGGCCTACTCCACCAGCTGGCCTGGGCTACGCAGCCACTCATTTACTGGTCTCAGTCACCTGCCAGAGTCTCTCGTTCACTCCCCCTCACCCTCCAATGCTGCAGCTATGGCTCAGCAGCTCCAAGAGCCCTGTTTGTTGTCATGCTGTAGCACGTAGCACCACCGGTTGGCAGCCATGCAAACTGTGGCATGATGACATCCTTAAGAAAACATTTATTATATAAAATATGTATCAGATATTCAATCAGAAGTGGAGCATGTAGCATGGAGCTTAACGTGCAATGTCATTTATTGTCACAAGCTCAGCTGCTGTTTTTGGATGATTTAAGTTAAGTTGTTTTATTTTTATCCCATTGCTTTAAGGCAGAAATATTTGCCACCATGATCTCCACACATACACACACACACACTCTCTTATATATATAATGTGCTTTTTTCTGGGGGGACGCAGGGGTATGCATACCGCTAAACATTTTGTGATCTAAGTTTGGCCTCATTGAGGGGCAGCATTTCAGTATGAGTAGGAAAATGAGAGTACCCCTAAACATTTTACAAAAAAAAAGAAGAACTGTGTGTGTGAACATAACACTTTTGTAACTCTTACAAGAGGGATGGGAACCTGTATACAATCCAGATGTTGGATCATAGTTCCCATTGCTCCCAATCCTTGGCCATGCTATTTTAGGTTGATGGGAGAGTGATCAACATCTAGGAGACGTACAAGTTCCCATCCCAGCCTTACAATGATTACCGCACTGCAGTTGTAGTGAGGGGGAGGAGGGACAGAGAGAGGTTTGTGTTAGGCCAGCTTCCGAGTTCATGGCAGAGGTGAAGTATGAACCAGGGACTTCCCTGTCCATAGTCCAGTATCTTAACCATTCTGCTGCACCAGCTCTCTACACTCCTCTTCTAGCTCATGGTCTCTTTCAGATGCTGTTTATTATTTCTTTGCAGTTGCTGTTATTTACCCAAGTCTCCTGCAGGTCCCTTCTGTCCAGGCAAGCCTGGGGGTCCAATTTGAAAACCAGGAACACCCTGTTCTCCTTTGGCACCTGGCATTCCTGCAGGCCCTGGAAGTCCGATTTCACTCAGACCTAACAAGGAGTGGGAGGATGAAAAGCAGGTCAAAGCAGTCCATTAAACACCATCAAAGAACCCCCCCCCCGCAATGGGCCACACAACACTTCTTCCCTCCTCTGCTGGGGGCACAGTATCCTGCTCTGGCACATAGTTGAGAATGTTGCAGTGCAAGGAAATTTAAACAGACCACAAAAATTGTTTCAGAGAATGGAATTTCCAATGGGGGCTAGAGAAAAGTATACTTTAATCTCATTGCTGTGATATTTAGGGATTTGGGTATAGGTTGTGGAGAGGGCAAAGGCTCCTTTAGGAATTGGCTGTCAAAGAATCTGAAGTGGCCACATCCCCTCACAGGCAACCTTCGGGGGAGGGGAGGGGGGGACACATGACAGCAGCAAGGCAAAAACCACAACCTTTACCCTTGTGCACCAGGCTATATCACACACACACACACACACACACACACACACACACAGAGAAATCAGCGGTTTCTGCAGGTGCGCGCGCGCACACACACACACACACACTCCCCTCTCCCTTCCCCACCCAAACAAGCAAGACAAATCGCCTCAGTCTCAGGACACATTGCAGCCAGACAAAAGCACTCAACTGACGGTGAAATGATGGGTCAAGGAGGTGTGTGAGGAGGGTTTCAAGAGCCAGTGAGAGACATGGAGGGTCACATTTGGCAGCCCTGAGGTTCCCTATTCCAGGACCTCAAGGTCCACAGATGGTCTTGGAGATAACTACCAAAAGATGGAGCAGGTGCCCACGTCATTAGGTGTCTTCCTAGTCTGTTTCAATTTATTTACCTGGTGTTCCAGGTGAGCCCTTTGTGCCTGGTAAACCATTTAAGCCAGTCAAGCCTGGAGAACCGGGGAATCCTGTGGAGATATTTGGAAAACACTGAAATGAGTAACAGGAAGCAACTGAGACACTGGAGGAAAATTGGTTTATTTATTCGAAGATTTATTTGCCATGCCTTGTGAGCCAGTGGACCTATAGCAAGGCCTATAGTCACCTTTAAAGATACAAATGGAGGGCGCTTTCAGACAGGCGTTTTATTGTGAGGATATTCTACTACATGTTCTTGACACAAGAATAGTGCATTAGTGAGGGATTGGTTCTGCTTCGGTTTGTTCTGCAATTCTTCCCCAGTGCTACCACATTGTTGCTATCCACAGTGCTGTGGAGCAGTGATTCTCAAAGGGTGTGGCATGCTATGCAAGTGTAGCAGGAAGATTCAAGGACAATCAATATTATAGTTTGGGAATGATTCATGCTCTTATGCAGCTGCACTATTTTATACTTTCTGGATGTTCCACGATCATATTGCAAAGTAGTTACGTTCTGTGTTTCTTTTTGTTTCCCAATGTATTTTTTAACAATAAAAAAATTTGGTATGCTGCAAGCAAATTTTTTTCCTAAAAGTGTGGCTCACAGAAAAAAAGTGAGAACCACAGTTACAGAACAACAAAAGCAGGAATATAAGCCAGAACAGTTGTGGTATAAAAAGTCATAGGATTTTAGCAGCAAGTTACAGGATATACCATATTTTTCGCTCTATAACACGCACCTGACCATAACACACATATCGTTTTTAGAGGAGGAAAACAAGGGAAAAAACATTCTGAATGAAACAGTGGATGTATCATTTTTGTGCTTCATGCTATGGCCACAAACATGTGATCTGATGGTGAATTTGGGGTGACCCAATGCAAAAATCCTGAGAATTCCTGTGGATCCATGCTTTGTAACCACGTTTTTTCACCATTGCAGCCCCAGGCAACAGTGGGTGCGTGATTTTTTTGGTGCAGGCTGTAGCCATGGACATGCTATGTGATCTGATGGTGAATTTGGGGTGACCCAATGCAAAGATCCTGAGGATCCATGTGGATCTATGCTTTGTAACCACATTTTAAGTGGGGAGCGAAGGAAAAACAAAGAAGGGACATGAGAGGGGTGTGCAGAGAAGCAGCTGGCTAAGAATGCAGGAGAGGGATTTAACGGGAGGGAGGAAAGAAAGGCAAAAGTTTCCCCCCACCCAAGCCAGCCATCTCTCTCTCTCTCTCCCTCCCTCCCTCCCCCCTCTCTCCCTCCCCTCTCTCTCTCCCTCCCCCCTCTCTCTCCCTCCCCCTCTCCCTCTCCCTCTCCCCCAGCAGCACCAGAGCACTGAGACCACACTCTGCTTTCCCCTCTGCTTGCCTGGAGGGGAGGGGCTTTCCCTGCTCTTTGTTCCGTTTCAGCAAACACAGCAACGAAACAGAGGTGGGTGGGCAGTAAGACCCTGAGGCAGAATGCCAGAAAGCAGCCACTTTCTCTTTTCAGGTTTCCCTTCTCCGTGAAGCACGATTTGATTTTTGCCTGATTTTTCAGCTCCAGGGACCACACATTCGCTCTATAACACGCACAGACATTTCCCCTTCCTTTTTAGGAGAAAAAATCTGTGTGTTATAGAGGGAAAAATACGGTATACTGACAAGAAATAAAGCAGTGTGTCCGCAGTAAAATATTTGCAGGTGTAAATAGTATGGAAAGTGGGACCTAATATGTCTGCCCTGATAGCATCATGATCAAGAAAGGTTTCCCACATCTTTAATTTTATTTATTTTTATTAAGTCATAAAAATTATGTACCATTTGATTGTAAAAAACAAACAAACCTCAAAGCAGTTTACAAAAAGTTTCACAGTTTAATGTTGATTTTAATTATTATATACTGTATGTTTTTTAATACTGTTATGCTTATAAGCCACCTAGGAAATATTCTTTTATGCACTGATGGCCAGCTGTATAAATTTAATTCAACAAATGAAGTCTAAAAACCCGGTGTGAGGAAGTAGAACTGTCCTACCCTATCCCTTTATCTTGAGGCCACTGCCGAAAAGGCTCTGTACTGACTCACCACCACAGCAGCAGCAAAGATAGAATAATGGGGTGGGGCTGTTCACCCTCCTTCCTCCAGCTGAGCTGGTGCTGTAAAGTAGGATAGAGAGGGGCAAAGCTCTGGAGAGGTCAGTGCAAATGTCCTAGCAGAACCTATCTGGTGCTCCTGCCAGAGCATTTGCACCATGGCAACCTCACTCCCCTCCACCTTAGTATGAAGCAGTGGCTTAGTCAGAGGGAGGTCAAGCTAGTCACCACATGCTTGCACAGTACCAATGATGGTGCCCTGACTCCACAGTTAGCTATTGACTCTTACTGGCTTGGTGGGAAATTCCTGCACGTGCCTCCCTTCCAAAATGTCCCCAGTACTGGACTCGCTGAAATGAACAATGGATCGAAGCCTGTTGACTTCAGTCAGTCTGCCCTCAGGGTGATTAATGGTTCATGTCAACCTTTGTCTTTCCAGATCTCCCTCCCTACCAACATTTTGGGTAATTTAAGAAAATAAAGTCATACCTTTTAGCCCTGCAATGCCAGGAAGCCCTGTAAGTCCTGGAGGGCCACGCTGCCCAGGAATGCCTGGAAAACCTGGGTTGCCCCTTGAAATCCCAACTCCAGGGAAACCTGGGACGTGGGCGGGGGGAGAGGAAGAATCAACAGATTAATTTAAGACACAGCTTTAAAATGCATGACACATTATTATTATCATCTATTTAACATGTGAGATCTCTTGCTGTGCAAAAAGAATCCAAGTAACCCTGAGAGCATAAGCACACATAAAAGCAAAACGAAACATAAAAATAAAACCCATTTTTTTCCTATTTATGTAAAAACCCAGGCAATTCATGAAAAATACACAAATTGACCCCCCAACAATAGCAGGAAAAAGCTTCAACAGCACAACAGCAGTTACTGTAACCCATATACCTACACAGCAAAGTTTGAACTCTCAGAAGCTGAGAAATGTGTACACTGAACTCAGATGAATTTTCAAGAAAACAAGTGCAGGAGGAAGGCTGCAGGAATGCAGGAAATTGCTTCCTACCAATAGACCATTGGTCAGTCTAGCTGAGCATTGTCAACTCTGGGTTGTACCCAACATTAGGCATACTCAGAGCAGACCATTAAAATTAATGGAAATGACTAAGTTGGGTTCATTAATTTCAGTGGGTCTACTTTCAGCAAAATTCAGTAGATGGAAGTGCCTGTCCCAGGGTCATCTAGTGAGGTCATGCTTCCAACTTGTTCCTTCAGCTCTATAGTATGTAAGGATGTAAAAAGTAATCACTCTCACCACCTCATGACCAAGGCACTAAGGGTGGCAACCCCTGTTGCCACCACTAAACCCCACTTGCTAATATAAAGTCTTGGAGGGGTGGAAAAGAAGGCAACGTTCCCATGCATTTGTTGAACTGAATATTCATCTCACAGGAAACATGGCCTGTCTGGTTAACTACCCGCAAAAGAGCATAGATACCTGGTGGTCCATCTTGGCCAAAGTCCCCCGGTGCACCTTTACTTCCTTTTATCCCAACGCTTCCTGGGAATCCTGGCTCACCCTTTGGTCCATCAAGTCCTCTTGCACCTCAAAAGATCACACAGGAAGTCTTGTCACTGTTTTAGATATTTGATGCACTGGTCCATTTGGCCACTGGCCCACCACCAATCATCCTACATCTTTCCCAACTCACTAAATTTTAAGCTGGAATTGCCAGGGACTCAGCCTGGGATGTTTCACATGCAAATACATCACTGAGCTCTGCCCCCCCCCCAAGCATGTATCTACATCCAAAACACATGGTGTGTGCTAAGTTAAAGTCACTTAGTGTATATAATTGTTCCATTGGAGATATATTTCGCACTCATGGAATGTTGTTGCACCTGAGAATGCATTATCAGGCTGCTAATAACTTTGTTGTGCAATAGATTGTGTAATCTATTATGCAACAAATATCTGTGATTGCAACTGTTGTGTTGGATTCCTCTGTTGTGCAGCATTAACACCCACATGTCAGCTAGTGCAAGAGCCCTTGTGGTAGCAGATAGAGAATGTCCAATATAGCCCCATCCTGACAGTGGCAATCTGAAAAATTGCGAATAATGCGACTACCTACTTTTATCTTAAAACTAAAGGAGTATAAAGTCTTAATCAATCAGAAGCTTAATCAGAAGCTTTTCCTTTCAGAAACCTTTCAAAGTTCACCATCAGTTGTATACCTGGAAGTCCAGGGTCCCCTTGTTCTCCTTTAGGTCCTACACCACCTGGGATTCCAAATGATTCTCCTCGGTCACCTGGAAGAAGGGAACAACCACCACCACTATTATGTCTTCAGAGGTTCCCATGTAAGCTGCAACTCTCAGAGAGTTAGAAATGATGCACCACCAAGGATAGAGAAGCACACCAGAGCTTAGGAAGGCCATTTCACTTGAACAAAGCTCAACTGGAACAGGAAACCCTCATATACGCCCTCCTGTCAGAGAGGATCCAATGGCTGGACTTAATGGTTGGGGTCAGTTTCAGTTCATGAAGTCACATCCTGTAGAAACTGTCACTTTGCTGTTCAGTGGCTCACCACACGAGGCAGCAGTCCATATATCACAAGCTACTGGTCAGTCCTACAGCAGAGTGGCACTGAACCACGTAAATTAATTATGTGGTGTGTTCCTAGTCTTGAACCTGCCAATCAATTTCATTAAGCGGCCAAGGGTTCAAGTGTTATGAGAGCAGAGCAATGACATTTCTTTTGCTTTAAATGCTGCCTGTTACTAGCAGCACCAAAGATGGTTAAAAAAACAAAATTACTTTCATTTATTTAACATATATTTATAACACTTAACATATGTACACTTTCAAGCAGTTTACAAAATTATGAATTCCTTCTCTCTCTTTCTTTAGTGCGCATGCGTGCACACACACATAAAAACAATAAAACTGAAGAACTACATATAATACAACACTTATCCAGGGATTATGTTCCAGGGATAGCGCATAAAGCTAAAATCACATATAGTCAAAACATCCTGGGTGCAGTGGTGGGTGGGGTTGCCAGAGTTTTCTCCCCCTAAATGCCTGTCTGTTTTTTGTCCCTTTTCAATTTTCTTTAAAAAAAATCTTTTTGCCACAAGTGTAAAGCTGAATGTGCATAAGTTAAACACACATTAAGTTGTGAGTTATCTGTAAAAGACTACAATAAAAAAATAAGATCCTGCAAAAACCAAAAAGATAGCAGCACATTTTGCAAAATGTCTTCAGGATCAAGGGCTCCCTCCTTCCCTCAGCCTCCCTCTTATCAAGGCACATCCTGACTCACAATATACAACACTCCCCCCCCCCAACCACTAACACCTATTCATCACACTCAAATTCTGATTACTCAAATGTATAAGGTAAAGGTAAAGGGACCCCTGATCATTAGGTCCAGTCCTGGCCGACTCTGGGGTTGTGGCACTCATCTCGCTTTATTGGCCGAGGGAGCCGGTGTACAGCTTCTGGGTCATGTGGCCAGCATGACTAAGCCGCTTCTGGCAAACCAGAGCAGTGCACGGAAACGCCGTTTACCTTCCCGCCGGAGCAGTACCTATTTATCTACTTACACTGCATGTTTTCGAACTGCTAGGTTGGCAGGAGCAGGGACTGAGCAACAGGAGCTCACCCCGTTGCGGGGATTCGAACCGCCAACCTTCTGACCGGCAAGTCCTAGGCTCTGTGGTTTAACCTACAGCGCCACCCGCATCCCTCATTTGATGTATACTCAAATGTATACATTTACATAAATCATTCTATACTTAACTACTCGTCCCATTCTAGCACATCTCCACCAATGCACACAACACACAACTTTATATTCCCCATTAGCACTATCTCCTGCTGTGGCCCCTTTGTAGTTTCCCCGTTGGAAATGGTACCTGAATATATCACACCAGTGACTTACCCTTTGAACCACGCAATCCCGTATTCCCTGGGAATCCAGATGGCCCCATCAAACCCTCATCACCCTGGTGAAGGAAATCACTTTATTTATAATTCACCTTTCACAGAATAAAATATTCCAGAGCAGGATACATTAACATTAAAGCTAGTAAAAGGTATTATAGATAAAATTACATCAGCAGGGCAGAGAGAAATGTATGGCCTCACAATGTTCACCACTACGAAACAGCAGCGCGTGGTGATGTCCACGTGGAAATGGTCCTAGTGAAAGGTCCAGCCCACATCCAAGTCCGTGTTCACAAAGGGTTCAGAAAGACAGAGGACTCCTCCAGACAACCTCACTGAGTATTCATCTTTCTGTGTTTGCTCAAAGCTTATGAGGAGGTTAGACTATGTCCGGTTTGTCAGGATTATGATACAAATGTATTTGGTTAAAAGAATTCACTGGATCCCTAAATCAGAAATGCAGGGCAACAAGAGTTTTCAGTAAAAGTGGTTTTTAAAAAGTCACAAAACATGCAGCAATAAACTGTGGGAATTTAGGCTGCTTAAACCTTTTAAATATATTGTCCTGAGTTGTTTAAAGTGCTTCCCTTTCTACCCCCTTGCAGTGAACAGACCACACAGTTTAGTAAGTTTACAAACGCATCAAAGGTTAGATTCATGTGCCTTTCCATACAGCAGCAGGAAAAACTCAGGCAGAAATCTTGTTACAAAATACAGTAGAAAACTTTTCTAAACATGTGGTCTGTGCCTGGAGCCCCAGGTCCAGACCTCCAATCCTTGCGATTTTCACATGGTAGACTGAGAGTGAGCAAAGAAGCTTCACTCCCTCCTTTACCAGAGGTGAGGGGGCATGACTTAGTCAACTCTAGCACCAACAGCTTACTCTGTGATCCTAACCCCTTCATGCATTAATGGAGGTTCGGCTTCCAAAAAACGTTCGCAAATCTTACTTACTTCTGGGTTTGGAAGCCAATTTGTTTGACAACTAAGCTGTTCAAGAACCAAGGTACCACTGTACTGCAATTTATCCCACACAGTTTTTATTGAGCATTTGTTCTGTTTATACGTCTTCCTGCTAATTATTCGTTCATCCCATGCTTTTCAGGGCATTTCCCCATCTCTTTGCTAAGTAAAAAGAGTCCCTGTGTGCTTTTTAGAGTGGATTTGTTGTGCCCAGGTGACAGAGCAGTTTAATCCAGTTTAACTGCACAAACCTAAATTTCTAGTATGCACTTTAACCCATCCCACAAAACAGTGGAAGCCTGTAAAGGTAAAGGTAAAGGTAAAGGTACCCCTGCCCGTACGGGCCAGTCTTGCCAGACTCTAGGGTTGTGCTCTCATCTCACTCTATAGGCCGGGAGCCAGCGCTATCCGCAGACACTTCCGGATCATGTGGCCAGCATGACAAGCTGCATCTGATGAGCCAGCGCAGCACACAGAACACCGTTTACCTTCCCGCTGGTAAGCGGTCCCACTTTGACGTGCTTTCGAACTGCTAGGTTGGCAGGCGCTGGGACCGAACGACTGGAGTGCACCCCGCCGCGGGGATTCGAACCGCCGGCCATGTGATCGGCAAGTCCTAGGCGCTGAGGTTTTACCCACAGCGCCACCCGTGTCCTGCTAATGGAAGCCTGTAGGCACCCACAAAAGCCAGGCCTAATGTTTACATGGTGAAATGATGTACATGACCTGCTTCCATTTGGCTCTCCCTTCAGAGCCCAACAGTAGTACTCTGCTGTATACACTGTAACTTTAAAGCACACTCAAAACACATTCTTTCCCTCAAATAATTCTGGGCACTGTAGTTCACCCCATCACAGAGTTACAGTCTCCAGCAAGCCTTAATAAGCCAAACTTCCCAGAACTCTCTGAGGGAAAGAATTCGCTTTGAATGTGCTTTAAAGCAGTCAAAAGGAATCCAACATAAGTCCCCAGAAACAGGCATACTTACATTTCCTCCGGGCATTCCTGGAAAACCTAGGATGCCAGAGGTTCCCTTCTGTCCTGGGAAGCCGCGAGAACCAGATGTTCCAGGGAGACCTGAGTCTCCAGGAGGTCCTTTCTCTCTGCCTGGAAGCCCAGCTATTCCTGGGGGTCCTGGCTGTCCACGGGGACCAGGGAGTCCCTTGTTCCCTACAGGAAAGGAAAGCAAAGTTGTTATGATCTGTGGTGGCTGGTAGGGAGGAAGACAGGGAGTCCAACAGTAGGTGGAGCTAGAGCCAATAAAGGCATAGCCAACTCAGTCTAGTTTTCCCAGTTTTGCCCTCTTCCTTCTTCCTGATGGACAACAAGGACAACACTGAGGGCTGATCCAGACTTCCTTTTTTGCCATGTTTCAAGGCACAGTTCCCTGCTTTAAAGCAGGCACCCCCAAACTCAGCCCTCCAGATATTTTGGGACTACAACCTCCATTATTCCTAGCTAACTTGACCAGTGGTCAGGGATGATGGGAATTGTAGTCCCAAAACATCTACAAGGCTGAGTTTGGGGGTGCTTGCTTTAAAGTTCTGTGTCCAAGTGCCTTTCTTTCCTTTTTTTGGCCCGGTGCTTTCCATGTGAAAAACTGTTTTTTCCACTGAATCAGAGCAAACGGCTATCTGCGTAAAAATCCGAATTGCCATTTGTTCCAAGTCAGTGTTAAAGAGTGGGTTTCCTCATACACTATACTATATCCCAGAAGCTTTTGATTTTTTCACAGGTCCACCAGATATGTAGAAGTGTCCCTTCTGCTTTACCGCATCATAGTATAAGATGAACTTTAAAAAATGTTTAAATATAACTTTGTGAAAAATACAGAAGCTTTCCTATTAGGAATAACAGACACAGGTATAGCAAAAAAAGACTGGAAAATATTCCTTTATGCCACAGGTGCGGGGACGATCTTAACTGCCAAAAATTGGGAAAAAGAACTTGTGCCAACAAAAAAGAAATGGCAGGATAAATTATTAGATTATACTGAACTGGCCAGATTAACAGAGACAATTAGGGGATAACCCAGACAAGAATTTCAAAAAGAATGGGGGAAAAGCAGAGAATATTTTAGCAAACAATGCCCCAAAATATATACCTGGACTTGTTTTGATTAATTTCTACAGGAGACTGCGGTTTTTTAAGTCATAACTAGGAAAAATTGTAATAATCACATATAAAAGAAACAGTATACATGAAGTAAATAAGGAGGCCATTTACAGGACAAAGGAAATATTTTATTTTTATGTAATGTTTTCTTTATGTAAGGGATAGGAATTTAATTCTGATAACTAAATTGTCAATGGTGGTGGGTTTGTTTGTATGTATGTATGTATGTATGTATGAGCTGGCAAATAGAAGGGGAAGAAATGGAGGCAGTGAGAGATTTTACTTTCTTGGGCTCCATGATCACTGCAGATGGTGACAGCAGTCACGAAATTAAAAGACGCCTGCTTCTTGGGAGAAAAGCAATGACAGACCTAGACAGCATCTTAAAAAGCAGAGACATCACCTTGCCAACAAATATATAGTTATAGTTAAAGCTATGGTTTTTTCTGGCTGATCACCAGAGAATTGATGCTTTTGAATTATGGTTCTGGAAGAGACTCTTGAGAGACCCATGGACTGCAAGAAGATCAAACCTATTCATTCTTAAGGAAATCAGCCCCGAGTGCTCACTGGAAGGACAGATTGTGAAGCTGAGGCTCCAATACTTTGGCCACCTCATGAGAAGAGAAGACTCCCTGGAAAAGACCCTGATGCTGGGAAAGATGGAGGGCACAAGGAGAAGGGGACGACAGAGGACGAGATGGTTGGACAGTGTTCTCGAAGCTACAAACATGAGTCTGACCAAACTGCGGGAGGTAGTGGAAGATAGGAGTGCCTGGCGTGCTCTGGTCCATGGGGTCATGAAGAGTCGGACACGACTAAACGACTAAACAACAACAACAAAATGAGCTGTTATGGATTATGTTGTAAATAAATTATTAATAATAAATAAAAGAAAATAATAAATAACAAATAAAGAGTGGGTTTTCTGTGGAAAGCAGCGGGACAAAATGGGGGGGGGGGGAAGCCCTGGTAGAGCATGAGACGTTTAATCTCAAGGTTATGGGTTCCAGCCCTACATTGGGCAAAAATATTCCCTGCATTGTAGGGGATTGGACCAGATGACCCTTGTGGCCCCTCCCAACTCTACAATTCTAAGAGTCTATGAAAAAAGGGAAAGACCTGTGTCTAGAAATCATGGGGCAAAAGGTGAAGTGTGGATGAGCCCTGTGACTAAGGATGAGCAGGCAGATGGGCAGTGCTGCCACCTCCTGGGTTGATTGTTAAGTAAGAATGGCTGGCTGAGGACTGGCTAATGTTGGTGAAGCAGCGCCCCATGTACCTAATAATAATAATAATAATAATAATAATAATAATAATAATAATTTATTATTTGTACCACTCAGGGCAGCTTCCAACAGAATATAAAGTAACACAAGGAAATATCAGATATTAAAATCTCCCCGTTAAAGGGCTGCCTTCAGATATCTACAGAAATTTGTATAAATATTTTAAATTTTTATTCTTTATTGAAAAATAAAGGAACAAAATTACAAGTGCACAGAGTAAGATAAGACACACACAAAAAGAAGAAGAAACAAGGAACAGTACCCATGTAGAAAACAAAACACAACAACAATAAAAAATATATTGTGTACATTACTAAAAAAGAGGGGGAATTGTTTTTGTGGTTAACCAGATATTAACTTACTATGGTACTTATGTAATTGAATTCCAAATATCATAAAATTTGTCCACTGGGAGCGGGTCCACTAGGCAGAAGGCCTTCTCAGTAGTGGCACCTGCCCTGTGGAATGCCCTCCCGCCATATGATGTGGTGTGGTTTGGCATTTCTCTAAAAGGGGAAGTGACATCATTCTAGGCTGTTAAATAGGTGAACGATTGGTTACGGACAACAATGGAAACCGGATGGTATTATGTGAACTCCCACAAGTACCTCTAGGTCCTGTAAACCCTGCATTCCCAGCAACACCAGGCTCTCCTTTGCTTCCTTTGAATGCAAGCGCCAGTTCTGGAGGTCTAAGGACAGGAGGTCCTGGAGGACCACTGTCACCTCTGTCTCCTGAAGAAGTGAAAAGAGAGACATGATGTGAAATGATAGACACCTCCCAGCCACACAAATTTACCCTAAGGTCTCTGGGTAGGTCGCAACAATTTAAAACACAACATTGAAAACCATCAATTAATGTGAATGAGTCCTAATGATATACATCTCAAGTATCAAAAAACAGGGTAAAGAGGTGTGTTTTACAGAAATGAAATCTGTATAGTGAAGGTGCCAGACATAGCTCTGTGGGGAGGGAATTTCACAACTTAGGGGTTGAAGAGAGAATGCCCTCTCCTGGGACACCACCCCCTGAGCTTCTGAGGCAGGTGGAACTGAGAATGTCTTTAGGGAAAGAGGTCATATTTTAGATATTTGGGGCCTAAGACATCGAAGGCTTTAATCACTAACACGAGCACTTTGAATTGGGCCCCCAAAATAGCTGGTATGGCTCTGGCTTTGCCCATCCAGGTGAAGCTTGGCCCAATCCCAAACTGCCAGCCTTACCTTTTAGACCATCGAGTCCAGGAAACCCAATATTTCCATCTCTTCCTGGTAATCCAGAAGCTCCTTTTGGCCCATTCACCCCTGGGATTCCAGGTAAGCCTAGCATTCCAGGGAAGCCGATGACACCTGCAAAGCCCTTTTCTCCTAGCATCAAACAGCAAATTGAATTTGTTACACACAGAGAAACTGGAAAGTAGCCTGCTGCAATGGTGTTGCTGTTGTGACCCATCTAGCCTCCCACCAGTAGGTCCTGATTAAGGACAAGCAAACTCATTTTAGTCCAGTCCTTCCCAGCTGTCAGAGAAGATAGGACTAAGTCCATTCCATCCCATTTTCAGGGAAATGGAAAATGATTTTTAAACAAAATCTACTGGAAAGCCAATGTTTAAACACAGTTAAACCCCTGGACTCTTGTAACAGAATCCACCAGAATGTGGCTGTCCCTATGTTATTGCTGAAGTATGGTATTATATGTTGTTGCCTTTATAATGTTTTGTTGTTTTTGTAATTGCAAACCCACCATTTAACACTACCACTTGAATCTTCTACACCCACGTTCAACATTCTACCTACAAAGGCAGCCTTCGACAACATAGTGTGTCCAAAATATTTGGAGGGTGCCAGGGCCAGATTGGCAACAGTGTGATATTCCACCTAAACAAAGTGCCATGAGACAAAATTATTGTCATTACAATACATAGTTACACAGATTGAATATTGACACTTGTTACCTTTTAATCCGGGAAAACCTGGATTTCCATCTGCACCTGGAGGGCCAAGTGCCCCGGGTAACCCGAGTTCACCAGGACGTCCTGGGAGACCAACAAGACCAGGGAAGCCCTTCATACCAGTGGGGCCTGGTGCCCCCGGATCACCACTTCTGCCTTTTTCTCCAGGAAGTCCTGAATCGAGACAAGTAGGGACTCTTAATTTCACATCCTCTCTTTCTCTCCCCTCTTTCAATCCGCCTCTGCGCTAAGCGTCGCATTGTGTACAAGAGGATGAAACCCCAAAATCATGCAGCCTTTCAAATATGCACGAGTTTAGAAATGCAAAAATAAATAAATAATAAGCATTAGTTATCTAACAATTAAAAGGCCTAGGAAGGTTACTGTCTACACCACTACACAACTGCCAATAGCGAAACCCCTTATGGTTGGGTTAATTTAGGATTTATCAGCCAAGGTTCGGGAAGCGTCTCAGTCGTACTTGCAAATAACCAGGCCACAAGTTGGAACATCAGATTCCATTCGCTACCCCCACCTTTGTGCTGAACCAAAGAATGTGTGTTTCTAAAAAGAGGCCCAATGGTGCAAGGTGCATTTTCCACCATCGCTTCCATCGTTCTGCATTCCAGATGTTATTTCCAAAACCTGTTAAATCTGTGGTCATTCCCAGGGGAGGTCACAGTAATGGCATCAGCCGGGCTGAATTTAGCCAATTTAGCCTCTGAACTCTTTGCTCAGCTTTCTTCCACCTGTAAATTTTTAATTTTAAAAAAAAAGTTTTGTGGTTTGGTCCACCATAGTGAAGGGTTGAAGCATGGAAAAAGGAATGCTCAAATACAATTTTTTTTATAAAAAAAATCAGGTTGTTTCTGGGGAAAGCAGCATCTAAAATTGGGGAAGAAACCAGGCTAACAAGCTTTGCAAGATTCTAATTACAGCACTTAAAAGTCACATCCTGATTTTTTTTCTCTTTAAAACAAACAGTGAAATATGTTTTATATTATATGGATGGAGGTAGCGGAGGAAGGGGAAGAGAGACCGTATTGAAACTGAAGTCCATGTTGGGGATTCCCAGAACACAAAAGCCTTGTCCAGGTTGGGTTGGTTGCAATATCTGAGCATACGAAGTACAATGTTTTGTGGCTGTTATTGGTTTCTCTCTCTCTCTGATTAAAATAAGGGGTGTCACCTACAGTCAATGCAAGTCTTGTAGCATTAAAAGCTAGATAGCTGTTAGTCCAGGAGCTTTTTTATGCTACAGTGCATTTTCTCTCACCTTGACAGCCTATGTGGAGAACCCCAGAAAGCAATACAGAGTGACGTCAGAAATGGAGGGGTTGTGGTAAATGGAAGAGAAACATGGTGAGGAAAAACAGACAAAAACATATGAAGAGGGAGAAAGCACGAGGGCCATGAATGAAATGAATGACTCAGAAAATGGTGGTGCTTACCTGTAACTATGGTTCACTGGGAGCGATTCATGCACAGGTGTAAGTACAGGCGAGCTGCTTTTATAGCTACAAAATGTTGAGGAGCCACCTTGCCCTGCCACTTTGCAGCCTCTGGGCCACAAACCCATGAAAACATTCTCCACACACAAAGGCCACAACAGCAGCATGAACTTAGAATACTATTATACTACTTTAACTGTCATAGCTTCTCCCAAGGAATTCAGGGAGCTATAGTATGTTAAGGATGCTGCAGGTTGTTTAGGAGAGCCCACTCAGAGAGCGACACTTCTCAAGAGTTCCCTGGGAAGAGGTATTAATTGCTAAAAACACCCTGGGAACTGCAGCTCTATAAACTAATGCCTGTGAAGGACTGGACCTCTTTAAATAAGGTGAATGAGGTTGACTGGTGCTGGAACGACATTCTGACTATGTTGTTATGTAGTCTCCAGCTGAACAATGTCTAGAGCTGTCCAGGGTGCCACTGTGCCTGAAATGATTAACTTACCTTGTCAGAACTTAGATCCTGCCCTATTTTTGCCTTGTCTTGCTACTGGCGCAAACCTGAACATTTGCTTTGGGTCACCAAGGCTGCTTGGAACAGAACCGACAACACCCAAGGCTCCCCAAGAATATGGACAGCGCATCACAGGTTTATAGGCCCATCACTATAATCCTGCCAAGTTGTATAAAAGCAAGGAAAGGGGGCTACAGAATCCAGTGTCAGTCCTGCTGAGAGCAGACCCATTGAAATTCATGGGCACGACTAACTTAGGCTGACTGTGTAGAAGATAGTCGGATGTGACCCAATTTTTGCCCGTGAAGGTAGTTATTCCCATTTGATACACAACCTACCTCGAGATCCTGGGAAGCCGACTGCTCCCATTGGACCTGGCTTTCCTTTAATGCCAAAAGGGCCGCCAGGTCCTGGAGCTCCTCGTGGTCCATCAATGCCCAGAAGGCCTGGTTCCCCACGTCCACCTTTTGCACCTGACAGACCTGGCCTCCCATCTGCACCTGAAAAGAGAGAAGTGGTTGGCCCCTTGAAACGGCTGTTTCAGATCCATGGGTTGAGATGTGAAAAGCATGTTGCAAAATTCAAGGAAATGCAGCATGACACCTACATTCAAAGGACAATAAATATGGCAGACAGGCATGGCTTGGCTAAATGGAGAACCCTGGCAAGCCTAGTATGGCTATGGGCCAGAGGTTCTCCACCGCTGCACGGTGGACCCTCCGGATACAAACTTAATTCGTTCCAGGGGTCCGTGCGCAACCCAAAAAATCCACAACAAGAGGCGCCGTTTCTAGAGCACTTTTGCGCATGTGCACGCACCAAAACTGGGAAGTATACACTTCTGGGTTTGCCATGTTCGCAACCCGAAAATTACATTACCCGAAGGTAATGCAACCCGAGGTACCACTGTATTAGAAAAACCAGAAAGTGCCAGACCCCAAATTTTCATCTTATTTTACCTGGGGTTCCCAGGCAGATCTCCTATCCAGGCACTGAGCAGAACTAGACCTGCTTACCTTAGGCATCATGGCTGCATCATGGGCTCTCTCAGACCAGCAGCCAACTCTAGCAGCAGCAGAACTAACCTTTTGGACCTGGAAGGCCAGGTTCCCCGAGGATGCCTTTATCTCCTGCCAATCCTGGCAGACCAGGTTGCCCTGGAACTCCGCTTTCAGCACCAAACACTTCACCAGGCTGCCCCCTTGGCCCTGGCAAACCAGGGGAGCCTGGATTTCCAGGCAATCCATTGGTCCCGTCGGGTCCTGGGGATCCTTGTGGCCCTGGCTCTCCACGAATGCCAGAGAAGCCTCAAATAAAAACAAGAGCAAAGATGTAATGTCTTTTATGTTAGAGCCTGAATAAGAATTAAAATAAGAAAAAAATAATTGAAGATTAAAATGAGAATAATGCAAAACTATCTCTGCAGTCAGTCAGTGGAAACTGCCCAAAAACAGGACTGACAAATGACTGATAGACCCACGACTTCCGTTTTGGCCCTGTGCTATGAATCAGAAATTCCTGTGGTCAATTCTTGCCTCTATCATGAACTTGCAAGATGGCTTTAGGCAAACTGGCTGTAGTTTAACTTGCAAGAGTGTGAGGCAATTAAAACACCTTACAGGGCTGTTGTGAAAATTGCAAAATGAAAGGGGGAGGGGTAAGGAATGTGAGGTAGTATGAGCACTTAAAGTAGCCTTCCCTAAACCTGGTGCCCCACCTATTTTGGACTACCACTCCCATCAGGCCCACTTATTTCAAGTCAGATTCCAATCTTGGCTCTTACCTGGTGGTCCTGAAGGCCCTACTACCCCTGGTGATCCTAGCGGCCCTTTAAAGCCATTTAATCCTGGCTGCCCTGGAATGCCTGGCAGACCTTTTCTGCCCTTGGAGCCTGAAGAAGAGTGAGGGACAAAATCAGTTAGGCACAAGAAATAAAAAGTTCTCACAAAAAGTTGCCAGCATTCCCCCTAACAGACACATTTTGCATATGATTTTCCTTCATAAAAAGCTTTTTGCATGCTATTTTCCACTAATATATGCATGTTCCTACACACTTTGTCCTAATATACACATTTTTTTTAAAGAAAAATGGCTGGAGAACTGCTTCACAACATTCAGAGAAGTGTGCATTTTGAAGGATGGTTGCATTTCATTTTTCACATTGTTGAAGGAAAAATGAACCAGAGAGGTTCACAGCAGGATAGGGCAAGGAGTGTATAATATTTCATACCTGGAGATCCTGGGGATCCTGGAGGCCCAGGTGGACCAAATGCTCCAGGAATCAGACAGGGCAAAGTTATACCTAAAGGGGGGGAAATGTGTGTCAAAAAGTTACTTGGTCAATAATGGTTGAACAGGTCCATGAATCCTCTTGATTAAAAAGCGCTCAAGAGTAACATTTCCAAACCTATCAGAGAATAATGTTTTCTAACTTTATTTTAAATCCTGTTTTGACTTTTGCTCATACTTAAGGCTTACAGTAGAAGGGTGGGGAGGATATGTATTCAAAAGAGAATGGCCCAGTCCAGGGATGGCGGAACCATTATACCCTCCAAGTGATGCTGGACTCCAAGTCCCATAATCTTAGAGTCTGGCCACATTTGGAGGGCCACATATCCACCACACCTGGCCCCATGTGATGGACCAAATGATCCTAGGCCTTGCCCCCACATTCTCTTTACCATACTGGTTAATTGTCTGGTTAATTCCACATGGAACCACCCTGTGTTTCACATAAATACAAATTATCCTGCAAAGTGTTTTAGGATTTTCAGTATCTGAGAAACAAATCTGCCTTGCATAACAACTACAACAGGGCTTGTTTAAAATGTGTGGCCTGGATCTACCCCACAAAATGCCTCAAGGCAGCCGGTGTCTGGGATATAGGATACTGTCTCTAGAGCAGCGAAGAAGAAGAGGAAGAAGAAGAAAACTGAGATAAAGGGCAAATTCAAGTAAACATTCTTGATCAGGAAAAACAACCACAAGACCCCCCTCAATCTCCATTGAAATAATAAAAATAAAATGTGTGACTTATGCCGAGGTACACAGGAACCCATGAAGCTGTCGAGACGATTTGTTTATCTAGCTGAACGCTGCTCATTCTACAATGTGATTGCAGAGAGGGGCTATTGCAGATTGAACCTGGGACCTTCAACATCTACATGCAGTGCTTTCTTTTTTTTAAGGTGCCAGTACTCACCATGAAGTTGTTGCAGTAACTGCCACACTTTAACATTTTTTGGGGCGGGGGATCGTACCAGTACTGTTTACCCCTAAGTACTTACCCCTAAGTACCCCCAGAAAAAAGCACTGAAACTATGTACTCTATCATGGAGATATGGCTCCCCCCCTCAAAGTACAGAAACATAAGGAGCTGTCTTATGCAGTGTCTGACTATTGTTCCATGCTGCTTAGTTCTTTGTACACTGACTGGCAGCAGTTCTCCAAAATTTTAGACAGGGGGGGCATTCACATCTCTCCCTACAGATGCCAATGTGCTCACAAAGCATGTGCTCTGCATCAAGCTGTAGTCCTTCCCCAAAGAGAAAGAGAAATATATATCAACTTGTTCCATTGCCATTGTGAGGAACACATGCAATAAGCAAAGATGTGGAAACACTTAGACACAAGGAAGCAGAGGGTTAGCGTGGGAACACGTGATTTGGGGGCAGGGGAAAAGCACATGAAAGCAAGCT
Source organism: Podarcis gaigeae (assembly GCF_964106915.1). Lineage (NCBI taxonomy): Eukaryota > Metazoa > Chordata > Lepidosauria > Squamata > Lacertidae > Podarcis > Podarcis gaigeae. The sequence goes on along the minus strand of NC_139691.1, from coordinate 26,165,799 downwards.
CTCCATTGGCTGTATCCCCATCAACCTGCTGCAACCACCAAGTGTGTCCCTGCCCCCCTCCCAAAATATTGTGCAACATGCTTCTCTGTGTGTCTCAGTGGAAAGGAAGAAAATTCTCCCATCACAAGTCTCATGACTGGCCTCACTCTCACCTCCCTGAGCGTCTAAGACTTCATTACCAACCTCCTCACCGCAGCAGCAATCACCTATACCGGTTAAGCAAAGGAGGAGAGGTTAAAAACAAAGGCAGGAGAAAAATAAAAACATAAAGCCAAAAGAATAACCCGCAAGTCGAAGAGTCATTTCCTTTGAACCATAATTCTCCTATATTCACAGGTACTGCAAACAGGCCACAAAGGCAGTCGATCAAGTCGAGAGGAAATTCATAAAGCTTCAGACCCTTGTGATTATAGGAAGTAATATTTTTTGAGTGGTGTGTGTGGTTTGGGCAGAGAAATCTACGAAAGCCTGTTTTGCTTGACACAGTTTTTTTTTTAAAAAAAGCTGCAAGATGAAATGTATTTCTCCATAAACAAAATGTTAAAATAGGCACAAGCTAGAAATTGTATTAAAAACAAAACAAAAGCAGCAGAAGAAAAGGAAAGAAAACATCACCATTGTTAAAATTGTTCTGAAAAGCTGGCATTGGAACCTAGGAATAGGGAGGATCTTTTTGTTTTACCTTCCAAAGTGATTCAAACAAGAACATAGAAACTGCTCCTTAACAGCAGGAACATTTTCAAACCTATTTTGGCTCACTTATGCTTGGAATCAGGGCTCAGCATCCTTTTGGAAAAGACCAAAGTCCTGGAACCCTACAAGGGCCCATTGGTATTAATCACTGACCCACAGCTGCCAAGGGAGAGCAGTAGTGGCCTCTGACACTTGCCCTCTTTCTACAGGCCATGGTGAGGAGGCGTGTGACACTGTCCTCTGTGCTATGCTCCCTACCACACTCTTTTGCCCTGCCATTGTTTGCAAAGCAGTTTGCGCGCGCGCACACACACACACACACACACACTGCACAACTAACTTCTACTCATCTGATTTTTCTTTTTGTCATTTCTCTATACAGTAACATTCTTGACCATTTAACAAATGCCATTTGCTCCCTGTTTCTTTCTTATTTGGGCTTACAGCACATGTGGAGAACTTTAGGCCCTCCACATGTTGCTGAACTACATCTCCCATCAGTCTTAGCAATGATGGCCAATGGCCAGGTATGATGGGAGATGTAATCCGGCAACACCTGAAGGGCGAAAGGCTCCCCACCTGCTTTACAGCTATCTTTTCCAGGTGTGCAAAGGAGATCCTTGCCGAAGTAGCATCTGTGAATATACTTTTTAAAAACTTTTTTTTATATCCTATGATAGTTTACATTATTTAGAAGACATAACAATGAATCTTCTATCAACCCTAACCCAAGTATGTCATTTGCAATCTAGGTCACCATCCTCAAATAACTTCTAGCCTTCCATCATTTCCACCATATATGTACAAAATCTGCTTGTAAGGTGAGATGTTAGAAATTTGGTTGGCATTCCGCAATAAATGTCACATGGGCTTTGTTTACTGTTTCAAAGAGTAACCCCAAATAACTTACCTGGAGCACCTGGGGGACCAGGTTGCCCTGGATATCCGTCAAGTCCTGGGTCACCTGGGGGCCCAGGAAGTCCAGCAGGGCCTGGGAAACCAACTCCAGGAAGACCACTCTCTCCACGCCGACCCTTCAAACCAGGTAACCCTGAAAAACCTTTGTCTCCTGGAAAGCCCAATCCACCATCACCCTAAACACAAACAAAAAAAGAGATTTTTAAAAATCTCCAAGTAAGAGAAGATTGGATTTCTTGACTGGAAAAAATCAAAGTTTACTGCATAATTTAAATACAAGACGAAAACTTGTTGTTTAGTCGTTTAGTCGTGTCCGACTCTTCGTGACCCCATGGACCAGAGCACGCCAGGCACTCCTGTCTTCCACTGCCGCAACCCCTCAAATTATTATCCGGCTTGGTTTTTAGAGAATAATTCATCTCCTTCCTTACAACCAACCAATCCCCACACTCTCATTCTCCTTGTGGTCTTATGGATCTCTGATGTTTGCAGTAGCTCTTGGGAAAACTTTGCTTCCCAGGTCTACTTATACCTCACATGTTGCTTTGCCAGAGAGAGGAGTGAGAAACCCCCACTTCCCCATGTTCTTCTGTTGCCAGGAGCAGCCAGGTGGGTGGGTGGGTGGGGAGGTAGGGAGGAGGGAAGGAAAGAAGAAAGGAGCATGCAAAATCACTGTTAAAAGGGTGGAAAGTTCTTAAAGGTGGGCACTGTGGTAGGGATTGGTCTTTGTCACAACTTTAGTGGGGTGTATAATGGATTCCAGATTAATTCAAATTAACTCATATTCAGCAAAACCATTTTCCAATTATTTTGGCAAGTAGTTTGGTTTATTCCAAGCAATATTATCCACATCTGTGAGAGCTCATCCATCACCCATGAAGATAATCGCATTATCCTGTCGGATACTTTAGAAGGAATGCTGGCTTTCTGAATATTACATTGACGTTCCTCCATGGTAGCTTGGACTAAGAGAATGACTCAGACCAAGGAATTCTCCTTTTCCACAACTCATTAAGACCAACATATAGATGAACTGTGGTCAAAATTACAGCCCACAACTGTTCAGCATTTGATCACCATATTGCCTATCCAATTGCTTTGGTAGCTACCTGTCAGGGAACTGCCATCGGAGGGACAGGTGGTGGAGAGGCTCCAGGAGAATAGGAGAGACTCTACAGCAGAAGAAGGAACCAGTAGGGGAAGAGCAGGAGTTCCAGCGGAAAGGGAATCGGGGGAGAGGCTCTGGGATACTTCTAGTGAGAATAGTGAAGAGTTAACAAGACCCCCATTAGGAACTCCCACCCTTCGCCGGAAACTGTCACGCAGAGAGTCACGAAGGCGCATGTCCGTCAAACAGCTTTTATGTTGGAGTAAGTTCCGTAGACGCCCACTGTCAGATTCTACCAGCGACTGACAGAGTCATGCTTTGGGGGCTCCGTTAGTGCCTAGGTTTGGGTGACCAGCCAAACCCTAGAGGGATCAAGCTTTTACGCACAAGCAGCTCATTATCCCATCACAGCAATCTGACAGTCTTTGAAAGCAGCTTGTGCAAGCAGAGGGCATCATGAGCGAACCAGCCGGAACCGGAGGAGCTGGAGCTGGAGCAGGTCCAAGCCTGGAAGAAAGGTACAGGGCGTTGGAAGTCCAGCTCGCGCTGCAAACGGCGAGGCTCGAGGAGAGGAGGGCTCAAGATGCGGATAAGGGAAAAACCACCCCACTTGCCAGAAAGGTGCCTGGATTGGTGCCTGGATTGGTGCAGAAATTTGGGGGGGATCCCAGGAACTATCAAGCCTTTAGGACAGAGATGCAATATGCTCTCAATCTACTGTTTGATGATAAAAGCGCTATTGGATTCAGGTAGTTCCTGTAATTTCATGAGTAAGGAGTTTGCAGCTGAACACCAGATACAGACTATCCCATTAAGTAAGCCTTTGCAGGTTACCACGATTGATGGGAGGGAACTGTTGGGAGGAGAAGTGAGCCAACAGACTGTACCAATGATAATGAGGGTGGCAAGACACACAGAACTGATAGCGTTTAACGTAGCCACCTTGGGAGGAGCTCCTATTATTTTGGGAATGAGCTGGCTGGCACTACACGATCCGTTAGTAGGCTGGCATCAGAGAGTGGTTTCCTTTGGATCAGCACATTGCCTAGAACACTGCAAGGAGGGAGAGGCTCAGGCAGGGGCCAGGGCCACTCTAGCAGGGATGGAAGTGATGGACAAGGGGAAGGTGCCACCACAATACGCTGACTTGATTGACGTCTTTAGCGAAAAGGAAGCAGATAAACTGCCCCCGCACAGACCCTTTGACTGTCAAATTAACTTACTCCCAGGAGCACAATTGCCAGTGGGCAAGCTGTATGCAATGTCAGACAGTGAGATGCAGGAGTTAAGGGAGTTCATTGACAAGAACCTCAAGCGAGGTTTCATCAGAGAGTCACGAGCGGTGGGGGGCAGCCCAGTGTTCTTTGTGGACAAAAAACACACGGGTAAACCCAGGCTTGTGTGTGATTTCAGGGCCCTAAATGCAGTGTCAGAACCAGTGACGTTCCCTATGCCTAGAATTGATGACATTCTGACACGTGTGAGAAAAGGGAAAATTTTTACCAAGCTGGACCTTAGAGGGGCATATAACTTGATACGTGTGAGAAAGGGGGATGAGTGGAAAACCACTATGTTCACCCCCTTGGGGGCCTTTGAGTACCTCGTTATGCCCTTCGGTCTACAGGCGGGCTCGGCCTGTTTTCAATCGTTCATGAATCACGTCCTGGGGCCATTGCTCTACAAGAACTGCGTAGCGTTCTTAGATGACGTCCTGGTATACTCAGAGAATGAGGAGCAGCATGTGCGAGATGTAAGAGAAGTACTGAGCAAACTGCGAGAAAATCGGCTGTGGGTGAAACTGGAGAAGTGTCAGTTTCATACCAGGGAGGTGGAATTCCTGGGGTACCGGTTGTCTGACAAGGGATTGGCCATGGATCCCAGCAAGGTTCAAGCAGTACTGGAATGGAAAACACCAAAGACCAAGAAGGACGTGCAAAGATTCCTGGGCTTCGGAAACTTCTATAGGAAGTTCATCAAAAACTTTGCCCATTTAACAGCGCCCATCACGGATTGTCTTAGCAGCAAGAAAAAATTTGTTTGGACAGAAGAAGCGCAGCGGGCGTTCGAACACTTAAAGCAGGCGTTTGCGTCGGAAGAGCAACTTTTGCACGTAGATCTACAACAACCAATGAGGGTGGAGACTGACGCGTCAGACCGAGCGGTGGGGGCCGTGCTTCTCCAGCCGGGAAAAGATACGTCCGAATGGAGACCGTGTGCGTTCTTCTCGCGGAAGTTGAACAAATCCGAGAGGAACTACACAGTATACGACCGAGAACTGCTCGCCATTCATGAAGCATTCCGGAGATGGCGCCACTTGCTGATTGGGGCGCAGCACAAGGTTCAAGTCCGAACTGACCACAAAAATCTGGAATACTGGAGAACAGCACGAGTGCTGAACCAGAGACAAGTGAGATGGGCCCAGGAGTTCTCCAAATTCCACTTTGAGATTCGTTACGTGCCAGGCTCCGAGAACGTGAGGGCGGACGCTCTCTCCAGGAAACCTGAGTACTTAGAGGGGGAGGGAGCGCCTGAGGCAAGGCATGTAATCCCTGAAGACCGCTGGGTGTGTGGGGCGGCATTGGTGGGGCAGAGGGAACTGATAGAGGGTACTGAGAACGATGAATACGCCCAAGAGAAATTCAGAGAACTCAGGAGGACAGAGGAGAACACAGGGGGGTTTGAAGAAAAGAACGGGGCGTTGTATTACAAAGGGGCACTGTACATACCAGATGGGGAACTGAGGGGCAGAGTACTCAAGCAGTTGCATGACAGCCCCACAGCGGGGCATTTTGGACAGCACAAAACCATGTGGTTGGTTACCAGGGAGTTTTGGTGGCCCAAGGTGAGGGAGGACGTACGGGAATATGTCAGGGGTTGCGACAGGTGCCAGCGAGCGAAAGGGGAGAGGGTGGCGCCAGCGGGGCTATTACAACCCTTACCCACACCAGAAAGGCCATGGGAGGCAGTATCCATAGATTTTATGACGGACCTGCCAAAATCCAAGGGCAAAACAGCTGTCATGGTGGTGGTAGATCTATTAACTAAGATGTGTCATTTTATAGCCTGTTCCCATGCGGTCACCGCGGAGGAAACCGCCAAGTTATTTGTAGAGCATATTTTCAGGTTGCATGGCGCCCCCTTGAGGGTGGTCAGTGACAGAGGGAAACAGTTTACTTCCAGGTTCTGGAGGAAACTTATGAGCTTACTGCACGTGGAACTCAATTTCTCAACTGCCCAGCACCCAGAAACAAATGGGCAAGCGGAAAGGGCAAACGGGATTTTACAACAATACCTGAGGTGTTATGTAAAAGACAGAGAAAATGATTGGGTAGATAAGTTACCTCTGGCAGAATTTGCCTACAACAACGCGGAGAACGTGTCCACAGGGATGAGTCCTTTTCTGGCAAATTATGGGTGTCATCCCCGGGCATTTCCAGGAGAAGGAGGGGAGAGGTGGAGCGTGCCGGCGGCGGAACACTTTTTTGAAGAGATGGAAGCGATCCATCGTCAGCTTCAACTTAACTTAGAGAAAGCCAAGGAAGAATATAAGAAACAAGCAGACAGAAATAGGAGGGAAGGTGAAACTATAAGGGTGGGAAACCGGGTGTGGCTATCCACCCAAGGACTACCGTTCAAGGGAGGGAGTAAGAAATTGAGACCCAAAAGATTGGGACCCTTTGAGGTCATACAGCAGGTCAACCCAGTAACATTCAAACTCAGACTGCCCAGTCACATGAAATTGCACCCAGTATTTCACAGGTCATTACTGTCGCCGTACCGAGAGGGACGTGAGTGGGGGGAGCGTGAGAGAGAGGTCACCCAAACGCCCGTGATAGAAGAGAGAGAACGCGACATGAACGTGGCAGGAATCATTGATTCCAGGTGGAAGGGGAATCAGGTGGAATATCTGGTAGAATGGGAGGGGGAAGTTGAGTCGGAAAACACTTGGGTACCAGCAGAGTTAGTCAAGGACGAAGTTTTAATAGAAACATTTCATCAGCGTTTCCCAAAAAAACCGCAACCCGTGGCACGATTTAGAAGGGAACACTTTGGGACCACTGATGAGGAAGGGGAGTTTGAAGGGTTCCCAGAGTCAGGGGTGGGTGAGGAAGCCGACTCCGACGAAGAAGAGGAAGACGAGGAGAGAGACGGTACGCCGTGGTTAGAAGTGTTTGAATCCTCGGACGACGAGGAGAGTTCCTTCAGGGGCTTTCCGCCCTCACCGCCAGTGGGAGAGGAGGCGGGGGGTGAAGGGGGCCCTGGGGGGGAGGTGGATGTCAGGGAACTGCCATCGGAGGGACAGGTGGTGGAGAGGCTCCAGGAGAATAGGAGAGACTCTACAGCAGAAGAAGGAACCAGTAGGGGGAGAGCAGGAGTTCCAGCGGAAAGGGAATCGGGGGAGAGGCTCTGGGATACTTCTAGTGAAAATAGTGAAGAGGTAACAAGACCCCCGTTAGGAACTCCCACCCTTCGCCGGAAACTGTCGCGCAGAGAGTCACGAAGGCGCATGTCCGTCAAACAGCTTTTATGTTGGAGTAAGTTCCGTAGACGCCCACTGTCAGATTCTACCAGCGACTGACGGAGTCATGCTTTGGGGGCTCCGTTAGTGCCTAGGTTTGGGTGACCAGCCAAACCCCAGAGGGATCAAGCTTTTACGCACAAGCAGCTCATTATCCCATCACACTACCCTTGCAAAAACCAGAATTATGGGCTTTTTAGAGACTTTCCTCCATGCAAAACTCCCCCATCAAGCCACTTCAGATATTTTCCCCAGGTCTGTTGATTCTGCCAACCTCAAAAAGCCTTCTTGTCAGTGACCTCACCCCTTCTGTATTCTGTACGGTGCATGGCATGTTGTTGACATCACAAACACAGCATGTTGTAACAATAATGGGCTCTAATGCCCAGGCAGATGGAAAAAACACTTACTGGAGGGCCTGGTCGACCTGGCAAACCAGGTATGCCATCCCTACCAGGAACTCCAGATTCGCCTGAAGGCCCTCTGGGGCCGACATTCCCTGGATCTCCCTTGGTGCCTCTGCCTGAGGACAGATACGGTTCTCCTTTCTCTCCTTTGATGCCTGGAAGACCAGGCTCACCAAAGAAACCCTGGGATGCAAACAAATGAAAAAATAGTTAGCAAACAAAGAGATATACAGATGCTTCTTCTTAGGAAACTGTAACAAAGGACTGGGTGGGAAGCATGGAGAATGTTTAGGGATGAACATTTACTTACCGGTTGACCAGGTGGCCCTTGTGCACCATCTCCTGGATCTCCCAAAGGTCCTTTTGGGCCTGGTTCACCAGGTCTTCCAGGCTGACCAGGGGCACCTGGCTCCCCTTTCAAGCCTGCTTGTGTGATCCCTCCATCACAAGCACAATCTCCAGCTTCACCTGGGAAACAATGGTTCAGTTCTGTAATCACAGTTTAGAACTCAAACCATGACTAGAGCCTCTCAACATCCACCAAACAAGCCACGATTTATAGAGCTACTTGTCTGCTTTTGTCTTCACATCTGTTCAACACACCAATTCCTAAGTGAAAATCCTTCTTGGATGGAGTGTGAATACCATAACTTTATATCAATTCAGAAATCACTTCAAACCATGATTGGCACAAACCTGGGTTTGCAAACTGACCTCAAACCATATCATCTGATTCTACTTTGCTGGCTGATTAATAAACTGTGGTCAGCAGAGAACAAACCAAACAATGGTTATGTTTTGCTAGCCATGGTTTGGCATGATGGTAGAATTAAGACAATATTTGCTCAATAGGGTTTATTTCCACTTCCCCATGGTTTTCATTTCCTGATGCATATGAAGCCCCACCTCTTTCACCTTAATTGGCATTTAAGCTCTCTGACACAGACCCTGCTTTGCACTTTTAAGGGTCCCTGTCTAATTCCTCCCATTGTTGGAGTTTTGCCTAGCAAGGCTGGGAAAAGCTGTTGACAGTGATAAAAACTTCTCCACGCGAAACGCCACATCTCTTCTCTGGAGATGCATTTAAAGGGACAATATAATGCAATCATTTGGACTCTCCAAAGATCCAGAAGTTTGCAGAAGTTATAAACCACACACAAATATGTTGTTTCAAATTCACAGTGATATTCTGTCATACCACTGGTCCATCTAGCCTTCCCCAATCTAGTGCCCTCCAAAAGTTGTTGGATTTCAGTTCCCATCAGCCCTAGCCAACATGATCAGTGGCCAGGGATGAGGGGAGCTCTAGTCTAGCAAATATCTGGAGGGTCACAGCTTTCCCATATTTGGGCCTCTATCCAAAATAGTGATAAGTTAAAGCCATTTAGCAATATTCTTGTCCCACTGATTAAATGTTTTCCACTAGTGGGACACTGTTGTGCAAGAGAATTCCATGTTGTTAGTAACTTTGTTGCACCATAGATTGCAGAAGCTGTTGTACAAAGCATCCGCTAGCACAGCTGTTGCTGTCGAGTCTTCTGCTGTGCAACACTAAAACTCACCCACCTGCTAGTGCAAGACCCCTTGTACTAGCAGACAGAGAATGGATACAGCCTCTGGTCTACAATGACCAGCAGCAGCTCTTCAGGGTTTCAGACACAAGTGTTTCCAGGCCCTTCCTGGAGATACCAAGGATTAAACCTGGGGCATTTGTATATAAAGCACACATTCTACCAAAAAGCTATGCCTCTTCCTCCAAATTTCCTAAATGCATTGTTCCTCTTCATCTCACCCCACCTGCAGTCACCATGTTCCATGAACAAAGGACCATGTGATGTTCAATTCTTGGTGACATCTGGGTGAAAATGCACAAGGGCCATGGAAAATCTGCTCACCTTTGTAGCCTTTTGCCCCGAACAGTCCTGGTGGCCCTCTCTGTCCTGGGGTTCCTGTCTCCCCGGGTTCTCCAGCAAGGATCGCTCCCGGAGTAAATATGGGAACTGAAGATTTGGAATAAAACAATTCAGAACAAGCTTACTTGAAAGATTGCCTGTCCCTGCATAGACCTGTAAGATCACTTGGGATAATCTTTAGAAATTTAACTGATCAAACTGTACCCTTCGCCATATCACAGGGCAGTGACTCCCAAAAGAGTATTTTTGAACACTGCCCCTGCACTATGAGATACCCTTCCACCTCCCAAACTTGACGCATCATCCACCAGTTGCTTCAGACGTCCTGTAAATATTTATATTTTTGCATGGGCTTTCCTTGACCCACAGGACTAGAAGATGTGATTAGGAAATTACTGTTTCTTGAGACTGTTGTCTCAAGAATTACTGGTATCTTTATTTTTATAGGGCTTCGGTTTTTAAAAACATATTAAGCAGTTTAGAAATACTTTTAAACAAACAAACAAACATAAAAACACAGTGAATTTGTGGGGTGGAAGAATGTGGAAAACCACAAGGCCATGAACATGCGACATTTCACCAGCACTGTGGGATTTTCACTTTTTTTTTCACAGCATGGGGAGGAGTGGGAGAACATTTATGCTGAATATGATTTCATTTCATTTATACTTATCTGATATCTTTTCCCCCAAGGAGTTCAATACAATGTACGTGGTTCTACCCCTCACCCATTTTATGCTCTCAGCAACACTGTGAGGTAGGTTAGGCTAAGGGCCAGTGGCTGGACCAAGGTTACCCAGTGAGCTTCACAGCTGAGTGGGGACTAGGACCCTGGACTCCCAGGTCCTATTCCAACTCTGTAGCCACTACACCATGCAGTACAAAAACTGAGCACCGTAATGTACTTACATGATGGTCCAGGTAACCCAGGAGGACCTGGCAAACCTGGATCTCCATCTCTGCCTGGTGGACCAGGCAACCCAATTGTTTCTCTGCCTGGGTCTCCCATGTCTCCTTTTGGTCCCAGATCACCTGGGATTCCCATACGACCCGGGGAACCTAAGACAGACAAGATTTGTTTCTCATTTCCAGTCATTAACACTTTATAAAATTATCTGCTTATTAATATCTATCTTTATTCTTTTAATTGCTGTAAAAAAAGAGGAGCAAGAAACTTCCCCCTATTGCACTGGGAGGGCATTCCCCCTGTAGGTCAGTATTTTGTCACTGATGAAATGTTAATGGGAGGAGTTAACAGTGGAAGCAGAGGAACATAAAAAGAATGAAGGGAGCTATACCATCCTTTCTACAGAGTCCAGATCACTGCAATCACCTGCAGAAGCCCTCTTAACAAACTCCCCCCCCCCAGTTACCACAAATTCGTTTTGTCAAATCTGAAACAACGCATAACGCAAATCTCTTAAAATGCTTGTCTATGATTGTGAGCAGTTAAACTATACAGAACGTCATCCAGGTTGGTGGCCACCAATGCCTCCTCTGGAAGTGAGTTCCATAGTTTAACTATGTGCTGAATGAAGAAGTCATTTCTTTTATCTGTTCTGAATCTTCCATTATTCAGCTTCATTGTATGTCCACGATTTCTAGTATTGAGAGGGAGAAAACTTTTCTTTCTCCACACCAAGCATAATTTTATAAACTTCTATCACATCCCCCCTTTCTTGCCTTCTTTCTAAACTAAAAAGTCCCAAACTCTGCAAACTTTATTCACAGGGGAGCCACTCTGTTCCCTTGAGCTACCATGCAGATTGTTCAGTTAAAAGAAGAGGAAGCAAAGAGTCCAGATACCAGCGGAATTCTGCATCTTAAGGCAAGGATCCTCAACTGGATTACCTGGAGTAAGTGCAGGAAACCCTGCTTGGCCAGGAAGGCCTGGTAAACCATCGAACCCTTGGTCACCTCTAGCGCCGGGTGTTCCGTGCGTCCCAGGCTCTCCAGGAGGTCCTGGCATTAAACAAAAGGAACAGGAAAAGACTTCAGACCTATCTTGCATTCATCTCACCAAAATCACCATGTTCACTCATCGTGACCAAGACCACAACACTAAGTGATGTTGTTGCCTTTTAAATCAACTTTCTTTTCCTTTTAAAAAAATGCATGCAAACAAACAATTCCCAATTTCCCATTCTCCCCCTCTGAGCAAGCGGAATATAATTTTTTTGATGATCATAAATAATAAATGCTGGCACCATCCCTACCTAACATTTCTGTATATATTGACTTGACTCACAATGAGTGAGGAAGTCTGAAGGGGGGGCGGGGAATCTTCACTCATTTGAAGTTAGGATGGAACTATAGACACCAGCACATCTGATCACAGCTTGCATCTTTAGGTCACGTTTAGCCCTTGGAAACTCCATGGTGGGGCTCAATAATAAAAGTTTTGATTTCTGACAGCCACATTTCCCAAGTCTTCGACTCGAGGCTTTCATGTGATTGCTGTGCTGCTTCCCTTTTGATCCCACATTAGCTGTTGTTTATCTGTTTGCTTTGTAAGACAAAACCTCCCAATAAAAACTAATTTAAAAAAAGTTCTGAAGACACATGAGTGGACTTTATAATGTGCAAACTGTTTAACTGCTGTATAAAATGAACTGTAACATGTGATCTAGCCTCATCAGAGGACCATTGATGAAAAGTTGTATGTCTGTGTCAGTGGCTGTGTACCCCAACTTTTGGGGTGCCCTGCTTTTTACTTTTTGAAACCTGGCAACCTTATGTTTAGTCAGAATTGTGCTATGCTTTGCCCTGCCTGGCAGCTAGCTAGCCTGCCTTCCACAAGGAGGGAGAGACTAGAGCTGGCACACTGAGCAGGCCTTGCCCGGAAAGGAAAGTACAGAGTTTAAAAGCTTTTCCTGTGCCAGATCCACTTGGGGCTATCCAGCAGGAAAATAGCAATTAAACACTCAGCTTTGCTTCTTGGGCAAGGCCTGCTCAGCGTGCCAGCTCTGGGACCGGTAGGGATGGTCTCATGAGATCTCACAGGACAATCTGGCTTCCCACAAGTTCTCACAACAGCATCCCCACCTTGCCTGCACACAGTTGAAATATCACATAGTTGAAAGTTCTCAAGTTAGATGGGTGCAAGATGCAGGCGTATCGTATATCAAAACCTTTGCAAGAGAATGAAGAAGAAAAACGCACCCGAGACCACGGCACCTTCTCCATCAACAGTAACTGTAGGACCTGGTGGACCAACATCCCCAAAGTCACCCTGAAAATGAATCGCAATATATATGTATACATGAAATGTGTGTATGCGTGCATGTCATACATGCAACATGATTACAGTTGCCAATAGCAGAATTTGAAATATTTTACAAATACAGTTCTTTGAAACGGATTCTGTTTCTTCTTGCAATGGCTGTTCTGGCCTTTGAGATTTGTTTTGTGAGCTGGATTGTAAATCAACATAGACCTATGCAAGTTAGACCTGACAACAAAAAGTTACAGCACGGAGTGCTCCTATTCAATGTTACAGCTGGCTAGCGGCACCCCTTTTCAGGATACTCCATTCCATCCCACTGTCCCCAGTTTCTGGGGCCACTCAACCCTTATTTCACTGTGTTTCTATCCTGGAAGGTGGGTTTAAAACTTTTTTTGTGGGGGTATTTCTCAAAACCTGGTCCCTGCTCCATGCCCCAATGCTGATACCGTCACCTCCCCTAGGGCATGGATGGTGCCATTTTGGCTACATATAGATTGATAGAGAACTGCATTTGTTGTTATAAGTATACAGTGAGCATGCAACTTACACAGGGTTCACATTCTGGGATCATGCCTAAAGCCAAAATCTCATACAGTCAAAAATACAGTCAATGGTAGGTGGGACTACCAAAATAATTTTTTCCCAGATGCCCACCTGCTTTCCTTAAAAAAAAAAAAAAGCTAAGCATATAAAGCTGAATGTGCACAAGTTAAATGTGTGTAAGTTGCAGGCTTACTGTACTGGATGCTCAAATGCTTTTGTTTGCTCCATATATCCTAAACATCAGCACTTGTGGTTCTTGTTTCCGTTCAGGAAATTACCTTTCCTCCTGGTGATCCATCCCGTCCCGGAAATCCTGGTTCACCTGATAAGCCCTGCATGAAAATTATTTATTATTATTTATTATTATTAATGAAAACTGTGATAATTTCTACCCACTTCTATGGCGGCATGCAGAACAGCAGCTTGTAGCTCTTACCTTATGTACAAGAACAACACAGTACAGTGGTGCCTCGCAAGACGAAATTAATCCGTCCGCGAGTCTCTTCATCTTGCGGTTTTTTCGTCTTGCGAAGCACGGCTATTAGCGGCTTAGCGGCTATTAGCGGCTTAGCGGCTATTAACAGCTTAGCGGCTATTAACGGCTTAGCGGCTATTAACGGCTTAGCGGCTTTAAGAAAAAGGAAACAAACTCGCAAGAACTCGCAAGACGTTTGTCTTGCGAAGCAAGCCCATAGGGAAATTCGTCTTGCGGAACGACTCAAAAAACTCTTTCGTCTTGCGCGTTTTTCGTCTTGCGAGGCATTCGTCTTGCGAGGTACCACTGTACTGAAGAAGAGGATACAGGGGGCAGAAAAAAGAAGCCTCCTTTATTGCCACTAGTAATATATTAGGTGCTTGGATTGTAAGCAGCTTTGAGAAACAACATTCACATTTGGAAATAAATACATTCATTATGTATTTATTTGGAAATTTATAGCTTGCTTTCTAACTATTATTCTCGGAGTGGCTTACTATTTTAATTAAAAGTGCAAATACAACAGTAACATTGCAAAAGGACATTACAACAATCACAGGTTGACACAATGAGCTGACCATAAAGACAACATAGAATCATAGGATTGGTGGTGGTGTGCTCCTTGAGGTTTTCTAGTTGAACTCATACTTGAAGCAGGAAATCCAGGCCAAATCATTCTCAACAGCCAAAAAAACCGCCTGCAAAGGAAGGTCTTCATTGCCTGCTTAAAGGCACAAAGTCCTGGGATGTGCTGCATAGAACTTGGAAGCTGATTCCACAGCTTTGGGGCCACCACCAAAAAGGACCATTTTGCCAGTGGCTGCCAGTACGGCACATGGTGGGATTTGAAGTCACTACCTACCGGTCTCCCTAGGCCTCCATCAAATCCCTTCAATCCCATATCTCCCTAAAAAGAAAGAAAGCAAAAGTTAGTATTGAATATTTCTGCAGGCCTCAAGAGACTGCCTGACTCTGGTTTGACTTTTACTATTACATGGAGATCCCACTATCCAAATGCCCATTATACAAAAAAAAATCACTTATCCAAACATGAAGACTTTGTATCCAAACCTCACTATGCATACCGCAGATGCAGATATCCAAACAGCCAGATCTGTGTGCAGTACTATAAACAAATAAGCAGCCTTAAATAAGCCTTCCTTTTTTCTTTCTTTCTTTCCTTTTTTTGGTGGTCCATGGCAGCCATTTTGCCAGAAATCATGGTGGGAGTGAGGAGGAAGGGGAGAGTTCAAACAATAAGAGAGCATTTTTTTTCCTTCCTTGTTTGCCTTTTGTAAGGGTTCAAAGGGTTTTCCTGGGCTTTCTCGTCATTTTGAGATCAAAATTCAGTAGTCAGGAACGCATTAGAAATTTCCCCATAGGGATTAATGGAAATTGTTGACTCGTTATGCGAACACTCACACTTACCTAGCAAGCCATTTCCTGAAAATGCACTGCGTTCAGATAGTGTGACCTGCATGTATTCACACCAGTGGCTAGCTACATAAAGTTCCTGTGCCACACTCAAGTTTAGGTGGTGTTTTTGGTATTTGCCGGCAGGACATGACTCTTGGTGGCCAAAGGAGAATTACCCCCCTCCCCCACTTGCCGTCCTACAAAATCATGAATTGAAACTGTTCAAGACTTACAAAACCACTCACAGAACTGTAGAAATTATGGTATGGATTACATTTTGAATATGTCCAGTGTTAACACATGGACCACGAAGAAACAACAGCTTCCTAGGGTAGGGTTGGGGAAGGAATAATCCACAACTAGGTTTGAATCCTAAGAAAAGCTAACTGAAAGAGGAGATTCCCATCAATTTCTCCCTCCTGGCTTCTTCAAGAAGGGCCCCTGACCTCCTGACGGGGCTTTTCAGGGGTCAGGAGTAGCTGCAGGGGGGAAGGAAACTGTCCTTCCTTGAACTTCCTAAAGTTAACTTTTCTTAGGATCCAAGCCAAAGGCTTTATTTAGGGAGCGTAAGGGAGCATATTTGTATTGTTTCGGAATTTATTTATTTATTTTAACTCTTAAGGAAAATACACACATGGAGTGAGTTGCTGCTGGCGTTATAAGTCAGGTCAACTGGACATTTATTCTTTATCTAAATGGAATGGTTTGGCTCCCCGCAGCAACCACTGGGGCTCTGTAGAGCAATGGCGCCACCCCTGAATCTGAAGCCCAGACACCCACAGCAGCAGTACTTGAAAGTTTGGTGGCAAGCACAGATTGTGAGGCCAGCTCAGGATGCAGTGGACTGCATGTCAACTCATCTCCCCCCATCCCAGGGGAGAGTGTTCTATCAGGCTCCACTGGCAAGGACACCACTAGCTGGCTTCCCATCTGCCCTTGTGATTAGCAGCAGTTGAGAGGCCCTCTTAATCAGGAGAGGAGAAGAGAACAAAAGGATACCACTGTTTAGGGCTGGGCGATACCTGGTTTTCAACATTGTGATATATCACCAGCTACACATTGCAATATACTGCTATATCACGATGTCTGAAATAAGGATAGAGCTAAGTAGAGGCATTGGCTGGTTTCATGGTCTCCTCTACATTGTGATATTTTCATAGTGTGCGCACATGTACACACACACACACACACACACACACACACACACACCATGATTCACAATACATTGCCAGGTCAAAAATTATGAAACCGATCTCACTATATGGACTTCAAACTGGTTTTGGACAATATATTGATATACCACCCAGCCCTACCACTGTTCAGTCTGAATCCCTTGCAGCCTGGACTTAAGTGGAGCTCAGGCTGCAGCCTAAAATGCTTAAAAACATATGAAATCAAGTAAGTATTAAAATATACTTCTAACCAAGTAATAAAAGACATGACTAATGGTGAACGCACTGCAAACTAACCCTAAGCACCATGAACACCTAGCGTAGTGGAGGCTTTTAGGAACACAGATGCACAGGAAGCTGCCTCAGAGCCAAACCTACTGCTCTCTACTGTCAACTCTGACTGGCAGCAGCTCTCTAGGGTTTCAGGCTGCTGTCACTCCCAGCACTATGTGCAGATGCCAGGGGTTGAACCTTTTGCAAAGCATGTGAACTACCATTTATTGATGGCCCTTTCCATAGCTTTGTCAAGGGCTCACATACTCTGGAATGCTCCTCCTTACCACTTGGTCTCCAAGATGGCACTGCTGCTGCTAAACTCCCAATCTCACTTGTGGGAAGGATTATCCAGTGGTGCTGGCACTAGAACCAGCCAGGAGCTGAGCAGCTGTTATAGTACTGCTGCCAAGGCAGGCCACAAGATGACAGCTGGGACAACAGTGATGCTAGGGGGTGGGGAGTGAAAGCAGGAGTTGCGTGGAACCAAAGACAGCCAAGTCAGGACCCCACTCCCCCCCCAACAAGACCCCTAGTGCCGACCAAGCCTGCTAAGCCCAGTGACACCACTCACATCCACCCCCACAAAGATACCTTCCATAACAGCAAATGATGGATTTTGTGAAGTTACTTACCCTTGGCCCTGGCAAACCAGGTACACCCTTTTCTCCCTTTTCTCCGAAAATCCTGAAGCCCTGAAAGGGGGAGAAATGGCCAAAGATGCTTGGATTAATCCACACCTCAGCATGCAAACCAAAAACACAATGCAAGCCCAAGATATAGAAAGCAAATGATCTTCATGTGAGAAACAATGGGGCACAGGTATTTTCATTGAAGTTACAGATAGAAACAATTTGGTTTCATATCTGTAGTTCAAATCTGTAATTCATACCTGTAGATAGCCTGGTTTGCAGTCAGAGATTAAATCAGTTTCCCTATTTGGATATAACTGGAAACTGTGTTTGAACAAATTCCGAAGTCTATGTCACAATTCTGTACATTGAAGAGGGCTTGAGTAACGCTTGCCGTGGCGCTGTGGGTTAAAGCCTCAGCACCTAGGACTTGCCGATCGAAAGGTTGGCGGTTCGAATCCCCGCGGCGGGGTGCGCTCCCGTTGCTCGGTCCCAGCGCCTGCCAACCTAGCAGTTCGAAAGCACCCCGGGTGCAAGTAGATAAATAGGGACCGCTTACTAGCGGGAAGGTAAACGGCGTTCCGTGTGCTGCGCTGGCTTGCCAGATGCAGCTTGTCACGCTGACCATGTGACCCGGAAGTGTCTGTGGACAGCGCTGGCCCCCCGGCCTATAGAGTGAGATGGGCGCACAACCCTTTTACCTTACACAGCTCACCTCATATTAGGTAAAGAGCCTCACAGAATATCAGCCAGCTACAGAACTAGCTTCTCCCTCCTAACCTGAATGGAGGCTTCATGTAGCTTAGCAAAGAGGCTTGGGATTTCTTCATGCCCAAATAACAAAAAAATGGAAAACCAAAAGGTAACAATAAGGCACTTTGGGGAGGAAAGGAAAGAGGAGTTGACCACCAAAAGCAAACACAAAAAGATGTAGTTACAGATAGGTAGCCGTGTTGGTCTGCCATAGTCAAAACAAAAAAAATTCCTTCCAGTAGCACCTTAAAGACCAACTAAGTCAGTTCTTGGTATGAGCTTTCGTGGTATCTGAAGAAGTGTGCATGCACACGAAAGCTCATACCAAGAACTGACTTAGTTGGTCTTTAAGGTGCTACTGGAAGGAAATTTTTTTGTTTTGACAAAAAGATGTATCACAGGACCCTAAGAGTGGAACTCCATGATATTGGCTTGGGTTGGCGTATAGTCTCTGCTGGTGGAGAGGAGGGCTTTACAGTGATGGAGGTCCCAGCTTTACTCAGTTGGGAAGCTGGCAAAGAGATAAACAGAACAAAATCTCCTTCCCAATTTCCTCCCTGGACACTGCTCCATTCTGCCCTGCTGTTCATCAGCAGGGTTAGGATTCCTCTGCCTCTGTAATAACGTCAGATAATAACAACAGATGAAATAATAATAATAGATGAAAGGGCTTTCCAGTGGCACGGAGCTGAAATGGAAAGGGATGCAGGTGGGAAGGAGAGAGGATATTCTTAGGCATAACCATAAAACTATTACAGGAGTAGCCAACAGGATACCCTCCAGATGTTGCTGCACTGTACAACTCCCATATTTCTGACCATTGGCCATGCTGGTTGAGGCAGATGGATGCTGTAGTCCAACAACATCTGGGAGGCATCATGTTGTCTTCCTCTGCTGTACAGCAAGGGAGCTAAGCAATACAGGAAGCTCTACCTCCCATATATCTTATCTGAGTGCAAGAGCCCTTTCCCCACTTGCGATTACCAGCAACTGGTATTAGCAAGGCATACTTCTTCCAACACAGAGGCAGAACAAACTGTACCCATGATGGCTAGTAGCCATTGACAGCCTTTTCCTCCATTTGTCTAACGCTCTTTTAAAGCCATCCAAATTGGTGGCCATCATACCTCTTGTGGAAATGAATTCCATTGTTTGCACTGTGTGAAGAATTACTCTCTCTTTTTGGTCTCTAATGAATCTTCCAACATTCCACTTTACTGGATGGCTGTGACATAGTTTTTCAAGAAAGGGTGAAAAGCTTTCAGCTGTCCTCTCTCACCAGTGCTGCTATGGCTCAGGTAACTTGGTCATACAAAACCCTTGCAAATCATTGACTTCCTGCTCCATTACCTAATGTTTCAGGAGCACAGCTGAGCATACAGCCGCATCACAGTATGCAGCAAGGGTCCCATGCATATATCTGGCATTATCTGTGGCTCATACAAGCAAAGGGAAGAGCTCTTGAACATATGGAATGCCCACATGCATTCTGCATGACTCTTTGGTCTGAAAAATGGGATGTGTGAAAAAAGAGCATTTCCCTTCTTCAACAAAACATAGATCATGTTTACTACCACAAACCCAAGAAGCCAAAAAGAATATTTGTCTTTGGGGATAGTAAGTAGGAAAGCTCATAACACTGATGCAATTCAGATAATTTATCTCATGCTTCAAAACTTTCCTAAAATATTTATTCCTTAGTGTTCCTTAGACTGTTAAAGAGGCTGTAAATTTTCCTAAAATATTTATACTGGACTGTAAAGGGGTTGTAAAATTTCCTAAAATGTTTAGTCCTTATAGATTATATGGAATCAGATTTACTAAGTTTTAATGTCTGTGGAACTTGATCATGGCCACCCAAGAAAGTGGGGAGAAGGGGAAGACTAGCAAGTCAGTGCTCAGCTGCTGGAGAGCAGCAACAGGAGATTGCATCATGTAGATGCACTTCAAAGTACTTCAAAGAGATAATGTAGGGAAGTGGCTCTTGCACCTCACTTATTTTATACCACTGTATAAAACATCTGAAACATCCAAATGTTGTTGGACTGCAACTCACACCATTCTTGACCAGAAGCCATGCCAGCTGTGGCTGTTGGGAGTTGGGAGTCCAACAACGTCTGGATAAACGCAGATCACCCCCCTCCCCAATGACTTTATGCCTTCTTTATAAGCTCTTTGTATTAAAAGAACTAGAGGAGTGGGAACATAGCAAACTCTTGTGCCATGGCATAAACAAACTTACTGGAGGACCAGGAAACCCAGGAGGACCAGGAAAGCCTTCAGGACCAGGAACACCCTGAAAAAAGACGCGAGAGGATTTATAGAAAATACTGGCAATTCCAAGGAAATGGGAACCATTTTAGAACATTCAAACCCTAATCCAGTGTTTCCCAAACTTGGGTCTCCAGCTGTTTCTGGACTACAATTCCCATCATCCCCTGACCACTGGTCCTGCTAGCCAGGGATGATAGGAGTTGTAGTTCAGAAACAGCCTGGAGACCCAAGTTTGGGAAATACTGCCATAAACTGTGTTTAATCTTATGGTTTGTTGTAACAAGTCAGCATTTTAAACCATCCTTTGAAGTTGGCTTGCTAACATTAAGAGCAGTTTGGTGGGTGTGGATGACAAGCAAGCAGTAATTAATCTAAAATGGAAGCAAAAGTTCCAAACTCCTTGCTTGTGGCACTGGAAAAGGAAGGAGTACATGAACCTGAGGATAACCTAGATTTGCGCCCATAACATTTAGCTCTGGTTTAGCATTAACTAAAAAACTAGCCCCATCTTGCCTAACCAAATCAGCTGAGACGGCCCAATTTAATCCCAGATAATCTGTAAAAATACTCAGTCACTTCATCTTGTGTTTTAGCAAATACACATGAACCCATCTTGAAAATATAATGACTGGCGAAACATGCATCATAAAAACCGAAAGCTGCTATTTGTCTGCCCTTATTTGCTTCCTTAAGAGATTACATTTTCCACCTGGGTTACTGTAGTTTCACGATTCAGAGGGTTTCTGTATAGAAGCTTGTGGTATGTCAACGCTCCCAAACTAATGATTAAAACCTTGGGAAGCCTTTTGACTGCTTCCTCTTCTGGGAAAGCTTAAGTTCTCAGCAACAAGCAAACAACCAGAAAAAAATGTTCCAAAATGCTTAGGTCACCTTGGTGGTGGTGGGAAAACAGTGTTGGAAATCATTGATCAAGGCTTCTGGAAATCAGACCAAGTGAGTTAATCATTCACAGAGTTGAATAAATATCGAGCATCCGCAATAACTGGCCTCAATTGTCTCTGCCCTCCTTGAATAACTAATTTCAAAGCAGGCTGATAAATATTTTTAATCACCTTAGGGGCATGAGACACATTGTTATCTTGGCTTTTTCCCTGGGGAACAAAAGGTCAAAAGGATGCTTCTAACCTCTAAGCAAATTCCTGCCAGTTATCACAAGACAGTGTGCCGAAATAGTGCTGAATCAAGGATTTCTCAGTGCATCAGTTCAATAAAGAACCAAGAGGTGGAAAAAGGTAAATAGACCATCTCTTCTGAGTTTGCATTTTGATTAATGCATGCACAAGGCAGGTATTAAATTTTCTGTTGCAACAGAATTCTCTCCCCTCCTTGCAAGGAGGTTGGAGAGACCCAGAACAACGGTGTGCAAGCCCCTATAAAGACTTTTGAAATTGTCTACCCTGTAGCCCAAGACTAGGCCCCAAAAACATCATACATACATCAAAGAAGGAGGCGGTCTCCAGCAGAAATTTGAGAGTGTTGCTTCTTTCCTGTCTGACAGGATACCTGATAATGCCTTACTTGATTGTATTTTCTGGGTAGCCTGGATATTCCTTTGAGATGGTAAATACTTTAGTTCCTGAATCTCTTACACATATTAATAGTTTGCTCAGCTTAACAGATACTTGCCAGACTGTATTTGAAGGGAGGTGCAAGACAATTGAAAAGCTTTTCTCATTTCCTTTCTCCATGCAGATAAATATTGGGGGTCCATTTGGGAGAGTCATAATGGCTTCAGGATTGCTCTCCTTACTATTTCAGACACTATACTTATGTATGTGTGTTTGCCTTGTACAATTATGAACATTTATTCTATATTTGAGACCTTAGAATTCCTATAACAAAACTTTCAGGCTTGGCTTGGCCTGACTTCTGCCACAACTCAAAGCATCGACATCATCTGGCCAAGCCAGAGAACCAATCTACCAAAAGATCAGTGGGTTCTCCCAATTTCACACTAAACATGGGATGGGAGATTCCAAAGTTAAAGACAAACCTTAGCTCCTTGCTGTCCTTTGGGGAATCCCATGAATTCCTGGATCCCTGTAGAAGGTGGAGGACCAGCGGGCCCTGGAAGCCCAACATCTCCCTATTGGGGGAAAAGATTATGCATGAGGCAATTCAGAATGTATACCTTGCATGGGTAAAGCACATTCAAGGGGTTTTAAAGCCAAAAGAGAGAAAAAAGCTTGGAAATCCCAGAAGCTGGAATCACACATCAGTTGTCAAAAGACATGCTGAGTGCATGGGGCTGAGTGGGTGTTGTTGGTTATGAACACTGGTAGATATTCTAGGTGAGAAAAGTCCACCCGAAATTTGGTTTGGTAAAGAGCCCCGTGGGTACAGGATAGCAGCCTGAATTGCAAGTTGCTGGGAAAGATAGCAAAGGAAAGCTTCTGCACTCAACAGGCATTTGGTTGGCCACTGTAGGAAGAGGGTGCTGGACTAGACTGAACCCTTGGCTCAACCCAGCTGACCAAACATAGGAAGTTGCCTTATAATGAGTCAGGTCCTTCATCCCTCTAGCTCAGCATTTCTACAATGACTGGCAGCAGCTGCCCAAGGTATCAGGCAGAGGGCCTTTCCCCAGCCCTGACCTGCAGATGCCCGGGGACTGAAATGAAGACCTTCTTCATTAAAAGCAGCTGCTCTGCCACTCAGCAGCAGCCCTTCCCTGTATTCTTAAGGCTGCTTCATCAAGGAAAGAGGATTCAGTGGAGTACAACTTTGGATCTGACTTTCTATTCATCATATTCAGGGGGAAAGATAGCAATGGGGTCAGTCTCTCCAGAACAGCTGCTATACAAACCAAATTTCAGTCAAATGAAGCTTGAATTAAGAGTTTTGAGGGGAACTGTTTTGAATGTATAGTGGGACCTGAGTTGAATGGATCGCTACTCTGACTCAGGGCTTATCCATATTTCCTCTGGTCCTGTTGCTTTCCCCCCCGGGGAGTTCCATCCGCCCTTTAGCACTCAACTGGAGTAAATGGCAATTTGGGTTTTCCTTGGAAGGTCATAGGGGCGGGGTGCACTATGGGGCCTCCGGGGTCTGCCTGCCTCCTCCCACTCAGCTGCCCTACAGCTGGGGGGAAAGCAGCAGGTGGACCGTTTGGGCAGCACGGAGCCTGCGTGCACCCAAGCCACCATGCCTCTCCCAGGAGAGATGTGGGGCTCAGGCGTGCTGCAGGCACTGCGGTGAGTGCCACCCGGCATTTTGTCACCCCTCTCAGTGGTGACACCAGGGGCGGCCTGCACCCACCACACACCCCTTCCTCCGCCCCTGATTCCAGTAGTATTTGATCTGACTCGCAGTAGCTCTCTAGGGCTTCAAGACCAAACACTGGAAATGGTTAGGGTTGTTGACACATTTGCTCCTGAGTAACTCCTTTCGTTTGATGAATCAAATGAGGTTCCTCACTGGGGATTAAATGGCTGGGATAACCATTAGCAGGATGCCTAAGCGCATTTCCAAATATCAACACATGGCAAAGCCAAAATAAATTGAACTTGCCTTTGCTCCTTTTTCTCCTTGGAAAACTAGGCCACTGTTACCCTGTTGAAAACCAAAACCAAATAAGCAATGTATTATGAAAAATAAACCTGTTTCAGATTTGTAGGGAAATGAGCAAAAAAACACAAATCAAGAAATCTCGTAAAATAACTAATGCACAGTGCTCTTGTTATTACATTTATTTATTACCTCCCTTCACTAGCAGGTTGCAGGATGGGTTTAAAATTCAGAGCTAAAACCATTTAAAAGAAATGGCAGAAACAGGAATTGATTGGGTCCTGAAAACACATATCTCAGGTGTCAAAGGCCATGGAGAATGCCTTGTCCTGGGCTGCCACCCCTTGAGCTTCTGGGAGCTGTAGAACTACAAAGAGGCCCCCCTCTACTGGTCTTAACACCTGATGGGGGCCTAGTATAGCTGTTTCAAAACAGGGGTTATAGGAGTCCCAAAGGCATTCCCAGACAGTAATCTGGCCGCTGCATATTGGACCAGCTGAAGTTTCTGAGTCATCTTCAAGAGCAGCATTGCCATTATCCAATCTGAAAGCTACCAGAGCGTAGATTACAGTGGCAAAGTCATTTCTGGCCATAAGGAGCAAAGCTGGCAAGCCAGCCAGAACTAGAAATATACACTTCTAGCCAATGAAGCCACTTGGTCTCTAGTGACAATGCTGGATCCAGGAGCACCTCCAAGCTATGAACCTGCTCCTTCCACGGTACAAGCCATCTTCACACCTCTTGGACTTGAGAACTTAGAACACAAAACACCTTTGCCTTTACAGGGTTCAGTTTCAATTTCTTGGCCCACATCCAGGCCCACTGCTCCAAACACCTGCCTAGCACCTCCATGACTTCTCCTGATTTAGATGGAACAGAGAGTTAGAGATGGGTGTCGTCCACAAATTGCTGACACTCAAGATAACAGCTCCCAGTGGCTTTCTATATATCTTAAATAGCATGGGGAGAAGATGGAACCTACAGGACACCACAGAAAAGTTCTCATGGCACTGAATAGTAGCTTATTTTGACTGCTTTCTGGAAACGGCCCTGGATGAAGGAGCAGAACTACTGAAACACAGTACCACCAGAGACTCCATGTCAACAGTATCAAAAATCTCTGAGAGATTAAGGAGAACAAGCAAAATTGAACTTCCTGCATCTCTCTCCCAGCAAATGCCATCAACCAGGATGACCAAGGCAGTTTCAGTACCATGCCCAGGCCTGATGCCAGGTTGAAATGGATCCAGATAAGTATATGTAATAGTTTCCTCCAAGCATGCCTGAAACTAGACAACCATATTTGATTCGAAAGCTTTGATGTTGCTTAAAGGATGCAAGGAAAGACAACAACAACGTTACTTATCTAATGAATGGAAATGTCTAAAATCCAAGAATCAAGGCAATAATCAAACATACTTACCACAGGACCTGGGGGGCCAGGTGGACCTGGTGGCCCCTAAATGTAAAAAAAGAAAATCAAAAAAATTACATATAGGAATTTACACTTGGCTGGGATGTCAATTTTTTTAAAGGCATGGGCATGAAAACAGAAAAAGAAGAAGCAAAGACAGGCACAAAAAGAAATGTCTGTCTTATCCAAAAATTAACAATTGTTTACTGCAGAGTATGCTGCAAATGTAAGCACAGAAGCAGAGAGAATGAACGGGTGAGATCAGATGACACATCTCTTCCCTAACTCTGGTGGGAAGTGAAACGGCCTCTTTCCTCCCCACTCACCCATGCCACTAGATGTTGCCCTAACTTTTAAATACTGGTGTGTGCGTCCAAAGCCAAAGCATCTCCTCCCCAATAAGGATGGTGAACCAGTCATAGCTGGAAAAAGGTATTCCTAGACCTCAGTGACAGTGTTCAATCCAGGAGCAACCACAAACTGCAGAGCTGCTGCATCCATGGGAGTGCAACCCTGTCCAGAATAGGCTGTTTCATCACCTCTGCAAAGTGAGGACCTGGGACACATTAATACTTCTGTTTTTTCATGATTCAGCTTCAGTTTACTGGGCTCAAACTCAGCCCATCCCCACCTCCATGCAGCAGTCTAACACCTCAACCACCTTTCCCAATTCAGGTGGACCAGAGAGACAGAGATGGGTGTAATCTGCATATTGATGACACTTCCTTCCAAGTCTCCTCATGACAGCTCCCAGTAACGCCATACAGATTTTAGCCTAGGGGAAGAGACGGAGCCCTCTGGGATGACCACAGGGCAACTTCCATGGCACCAAAGCAGCCCTGGAGATAGGAGCAGAACCACTGAAGCACAGCTGAGTCCAACAACATCTGGAGGGCATCACTTTGGTTACTCTGCTCCATAGAAAATATAAACCATTCACAGGTTCAAAGAGCAGCAATACAACTAAACTCTAGTTAAGTGCACTTAGGATTTCGGCCTCAATGATGAATTGCTGCATTGTCT
This sequence comes from Podarcis gaigeae, assembly GCF_964106915.1. Classification (NCBI taxonomy): domain Eukaryota; kingdom Metazoa; phylum Chordata; class Lepidosauria; order Squamata; family Lacertidae; genus Podarcis; species Podarcis gaigeae. Next base: position 26,139,512 of record NC_139691.1, on the reverse strand, counting down.
CTGGGAAAGGAGGGAGGGGCTTCATTTCCACGATCAGTCATTCATTAACTGCACTTGTGTGTTTTCTCAAAGAAACTATTTTAACATTATGGACTGCTATTAAAAATGACACCTAAAAATTTAAGCTACCAACATTAGTAACAAAAATATAGCTCTGCACAACTGACAAAAAAAAATGAATATAGCAAAATGACTATAGCAGGAAACATTATAATTAATGGCAAGGAGGGCAAACAGAAAGAGTGACTTACCGGAAAGCCAGGTAGCCCACCTGGGCCAATAGGACCAGTAGGGCCAGGGAAACCTTTAGGTCCCTGGAAAAAGAAACATTAGGGAATATAACTTGCAATATCATAGGCTTTTTAGGTAGAGAATAACGAGCCATATATGCATGTATTATTCCCTTGTGCACAAAAAATCATATGCAGGCAAATTAGTGGAGAATAATCCTTCCCATTTTAGGGAATGGTTATTCCTACTTATTTGTTATGGTAGCTGCTTTGCTGGTTCAGAAATAGTGACCTCATCTTTAAAATTGTGAGAACAGAAATAGTGCCAATGCAGTTTGCTGTTACTCCTCCCTTCCCTTGTGCATCTCTTGGGCTGCTTCTACTGTGGATAGTGGAAACAATAGTTTCACATTACATGTGAACTGAGAAACTGTGGCTTAATCTCAGTTTACGAACTAGAATGCGAAACCGGGATTTGATTCTGTAATGGATGGAACACGAAACCACAACTGGAGCATCAAAACCAATGTGTGAGGAAAGGAGGGAGCAAGTGGGCATGCCACTTGTCCTCAATTAAGAACCATGGTTCATTAAGCTGAGATTGTTCTGTGTGTACTAGTCCATTGTGTACACCAGATCCACCTGCCGTTGTCATACAGTGCAGCAGTTATTTGCAGATCAATGGCGTGAGCAGAATTTGGTGAGCTTGAATCTCTTGCATGCTCTTTCATGGGTGGTCCCAAGAAGAAAACTAAGGATCACAACAGTGCACTAAAAATATGTGCAAGCGGAGTTCAGCACATGCCATCAGCCTTAACATAGGCAGTACTCCACGTGTGGTATGAGCAACTAGAACTTGGTGTGCAGCTATAAAAGCAGACATAGTATGAGAATTGATCCCACACCATCCAGAAATGCTCATGGGCTTTGGGATGATGATATCTGTATTCAGCATTTCAAATAACAGCACAATCCCAGGACAGCAAACATAAATAACACAAAGATGCATTTTGGTTCTCTTAAGGAGCTGCTTGTCAAGATTCAAAGCTTTTATCAGAAATGAGAGTGTATGGAAAACAAACTTACAACTGCACCATCCAATCCGGAACGACCTCTTTCTCCCTAAACAACAACAATAGCCTTTGATGAAGCCGAAATTAAATATTCAAACAAATGCTTTAATGCAGATGATGATAATGATACTACTACTCTTACTACCATTATCACAACAACTGGTTAACTATTACCTACATGCTAAGATGCAACATTACTGAGTGAAACATCTACCTTACTGGCTCAGATAAACATTCAGAAATAAAAATCCACGATTAAGCCCCAGATAGAGGCAAAATTATTTTAAAATGTCAAAAATAAAATATACATTTCTATTCATTTATGCCCTGTATGCATGAGCGATATAAACAGGTATGAAAATTGTAAACAGTTGATTGCAGTCACTTGCAGAAAATGCCCCCCGCCCCAACCATAACACAAGCAACAAAATGAAATGTCTTGGACCAGCTTTCCTCAGCCTGGGTGGAATCTAGACACATATAAAAAAACATTGTGAATTATTTTTTTAAAAAAAGGTTTGAAAAATATATTAAATTTCTCATGGCTCACCATCACCATCTCGTGTCACATTTGTATAATACACTTTACAACACACTTAAAACATTGTATTTGCAGCTGTATAGCTGAGTCCCTGATGCCTTTTGGATGCTTTGAACTACAGCTCCCATCAGCCCCAGTCAGCGCAGTCATAGTGCAAAATATCTGGAGGGTGCCAGGTTTGAGAAGGCTGCAGAAAGTATTATGCATGCTTCCATTTCTCCCTTGTTTGAACATATCTTACCTTCATTCCCTTAAAAACTCCCTGGGCAAAAGAAGGCTCGCCTTTTGGCCCCTTTGGTCCAGGGTCACCCTATATAGACACATATAAACAAAAAATCCAACCAGTCAAGCATGTTTGTTTCTCTTAAAAAAAAAAAAAAACAAGGGGCAGGGGTAGAAAGCAAAAACATGAACGTTCTTGAAACCAGTACCAAAAAGCAAATGGATATAAGCAGGATCCAATTGTTCACCTTGTACCTCCCAGAACTCTCCCAAGGCCACAACCTCCTTGAGTGCTTTTAACAGGTCTGAATATGTTCTTGGACTGGGACAGTGCCTCTTGTTTGCCTGGGAAGTGCTGGAGAGATGAGCAAGATGAGCAAGGTATGTGTGTGGTGTGTGTGTGTGTATAGAAACCTCTGAACTATACATGAGATGGGATGCACTCCATGCTAGGAAGGTAGCAGTTATATCCATCACTTTCCCCACATTTGCATCTGACTTCACCCACCTTCAGAAAGGTTGCCAGCAGGGGCAAGCGGCTTTCAGGCTCAAAAAAGTCCCCCCCCGACTTATCTGCAAAACTACCTTATACCACACCACTGCTCCCTGTAACCCATGACTGCCTATTCCAAATGACAGTGGCTTTCCATAGTTTTGGACAGAATGCCTTCCCAACTCTCCAAACATAGGGTTGCCATATTTCAAAGAGTGAAAAGGAAATACAGTTATATCTCAGGTTACAGACACTTCAGGTTGCGTTTTTTCGGGTTGCAGACCGCCAAAACCCGGATGTACCGGATTGGTTTAACTCCGGGTTTCAGCGGTCGCACATGCGCAGAAGAGCCAAATTGCAACCCGCGTGTGTGCAAATGCGCTGCTGTGGGTTGCAGACGCTGCAGGTTGTGAATGTGCATCCCACACGGATCATGTTCGCAACCCGACCCACTGTACATCAAAATCTACACTTCTGACATGGGCTGCCATATGTCTGGATTTCCACCTGGGTGCATTAAAACTATTTCCGCCAGGGTGCTGTTTCCGACGGCTGAATCCCGGCTTTGTCCGGGAAAGTTTAGACATATGGCAGCCCTACTTAACGTAAGGCAGTACAATGAATTACCGGGGGACCTTGCACGCCAGGAAATCCATCTGGTCCTGGAACCCCAGGACTTCCAATAGTGCCATTACAGCCATCCAGGCCAGGCAAGCCTCTGTGTCCTGGCTGACCAGGATGTCCCTGTGCAAAGAGAGAAAAGGAAAATAGTGCATTAAGATTATCATTTTGCAAACATCTTTGGACTTTAAAAAAATGTACAATGATGTAAACAGTTGCTGTAAGAGGAATCAGTTTATCAAAACTAATAAAAAAAATTGATTTAGCCAAATAGACAAAAATAAAATAGTTAACAAAAGCATAGCTGAACAATAATGACCTACGTGCGCTAACTCAGAACCCAGTGGTAATACACTTACTGTGTTCTTTATCATGCATTTGCAATAGCAAGTGCACTGGAGAAAACAAAGGAACACACTTGCAGATCTGCAGTCTACATGGAAATGAACACAAAAGCTCTCAGGATGGGTAATTATTATTTATACATCATCAGAACTCCCCAACCTCTGGATGCTTTAAGGGCTGCCTCATTCTGCATGTCTCAAGTCGATCATGGAGAACACCCTGGGGATGGTTTTCAGTAGTTCCCTACCCTCCCAACCTCACAAGGAGGAGGCACATGAAGAAGGGCCTCAGATGATGAATGCACAGTCTGGGTCAGTTTATATGGGGAGAGGCGGTTCTTGAGGTATTGTGGTCCTGAGCCACTTAAGGCTTTATAGGTCAAAACCAGCACTTTGAATTGGTCCTGGAAACTAATCAGCAGCCAGTGCAGTTAGACCAGGACTGGTGTAATATGCTCAAACCATCTTGCCCCAGTGAGCAATATGGCCGCTGAATTCTGCACTAGCTTAAGTTTCCAAATATGGTATGAAGCCTCCACATTCAGAGGCTGGTTGCATTTGACTCACAGTTCCAGTGCCACTGAAAACTGAAAAGTCTCCTCCTCAGGTGCCCGCTTTAAGGCGCAAGATAGAATATGTGAGGATATCCAATCACCTGTTTTGTTTTTTATAGAAAATGTACATTTTATGAAATTATTAATCTTCACTTGAGATTAGATTGGGAAGGGTAAGCATGTAAAGCCAAAATCATGTACAGTCAAAACAACCCCGGAGCTTTCCTCATGTGACCATCCATAACTTTTCAAAGTAGGCATGCCTCATGCAAGGTGAGGAACATAAAAGCTCTTTCTGTGGCAGGCAAGCCCAGTGTGGAAAGAACTTTTAAAGCTCTCTTCCTGACTTATTGGGCTCTGGGAAGGTCTTGCTCGGGCTCTGGAAACCTTTGGCGGATCTCAGATGGCCCTAGGAGATTTTGCAGAGGCCTCTAAAGCCCTTACGGGACCTTCCCAGAGCTTGGTAAGCAAGGTGAAGAGCTTGAAAAGCTCTTTCCACTCTGTGTGTGTTTAATTTGTTCTATGTCTGCTGGCCTATCACCAAGCATGTAAAGCTGTGGTTGTGCAAGTTAAATGTGTGCAAGTTGCAAGTCTGCTGTACTCCACTCCTTTTTAAAAGTGGATTTGTTGCACTTGGTTGACAGAGCATTTTAATCCACTTTTAATTGCATGCACCTAAATATCTCTGCATGCTCCTTTAATCCCTCCTGCAAAATTATGCCAGTCTGGGGATACCCTAAGACAACATTCGAACATGGAAAAGAAGGACTGATGGGTTTATCTCTGTGCTCTTTCCTAAGGGCTATTATTGCTCTGAAGAGAATTGTGACGCTAGATGGCAGCAGCTGCAGCTTTAAAAAAATGAGCACCTCTGGATCCTCACTGTAAAGGGCACGTAATTCTGAAGGGTCCTACTTAATCTGGGTTACTCTCTCAGTATTGTATGAACCAAAACCACCATATCAAACTCTCAAGAACTGAGAGGCAGAGCTTATTCAAGGTTTTTGCATTGTCTGACAGACATCACTGATAAATAAAGTATACCACATCCCAGAGGTAGCCAATCCTCTAGATGTTTTTGGACTACAACGCCCATCAGCCCTGGGGCTGGCCAGGGCTGATGGGAGTCCAAGAACCACTAGTGGGCACAATGTTGGCCACATCAGAGATAGGCTGATTTTGCAAAGCAGTGGTGGGGAGCCTGTGGTCCTAAAGATGTTGTTGAACTCCAACTCCCACAAATGTACCTAAAGTGCTGTTGCTGCCTACTACTGCCAGGTAAACCCAAGGGAGCCCACTGTCAGAGGAAGGGATCTAATAGAGGATATAGCCAATGTTCTCTGCCAGTGTGAAGGTGAGTTCTAACATTGCACAACAAAAGATTCCAATGCTTCTGCAAGAAATAGATATTTCACTGTGGAACTCCCTGCTTACTGACACCAGCCAGGCACCTTCACTGAACTCTTTTCAGAACCTGCGAAAAACATTTCTGTTCAGGTAAGTATCCCTGGATATGTCGAACGTTGACAAGTTCTAACCTGTTTCTAGTTTATCTTTGAACGTTCTAAACTGTTTGAACTATTTAAGCTGATTTCAACTGTTTCTATTGATAATTTCATTGTTTCTTTCTAAACCACTTTCAGACGTCCACCCCCTCCCCGCCCCCGGACAATCAAGCAGCATATAAAAAGGTAAAGGGACCGCTGACCATTAGGTCCAGTCGTGGCCGGCTCTGGGGTTGTGGCGCTCATCTCGCTTTATTGGCCGAGGGAGCCGGCGTACAGCTTCCAGGTCATGTGGCCAGCATGACTAAGCCACTTCTGGCAAACCAGAGCTGCGCATGGAAACGCCGTTTACCTTCCTGCCAGAGTGGTACCTATTTATCTACTTGCACTTTGACGTGCTTCCAAACTGCTAGGTTGGCAGGAGCAGGGACCGAGCAATAGGAGCTCACCCCGTCGCAGGGATTCGAACCGCCAACCATCTGATAGGCAAGTCCTAGGCTCTGTGGTTTAACCCACAGCACCACCCACGTTCCTAAGCCGCATATAAATTTTATGAAATAAATAAATAAAACAATACAAAGTTACTGGCAACCTGCTTAGATCTTGCAGAACAAGGTTCCGCTGGCAGAACAAGCACACTACTAGGTGACTTTAACATGGTGCTATTTGAGATACAACCTTGTATACAAATAAGCCACTTCCAACTATACAGTGCTGATTTGTGGGTGGGCTGCTTTTCAAACTGGGAGGAGCTTTCCCCCAATCTCAATCATCGCAGAGATGTATGGCGGGGCTGTGTGTGAAATGCCCCCCAAGTAGCTGTGTGGTTTTAAAAGATATTTTCTTTGTTTCACACTCTCCAGAAGGTATTGTCTGGCTAATGCATTTAATGTATAAACTGCAGCAGTTCAAACTGTGCTGGCAGCAACAACAATAAAATAAAATGAAATTAGGAGTTGGCAAAGGTCCCACTAAAGGATTATTGGGAAAATTAGCCCACACTGGTGGAAACTCCTGATTTGCAGTTCTTGGTACATCCCCTGCCCCTGCCCAGCTTCCTCTCTGTTTAAAAGCTACTCCCTTTAAAAGCAGGAGAGTCTGCTATTGTAATCTCTCGTATGCGGTTTAGGAGTAAAGTATCTTGTGTCAACACACCATACAGTAATAAAATATAAACACTGAACTGTGACTATTCAAAGCAATCACGTGCAATTCTTTATACATATCTTTATGTATTTAGATTTACAGCCAGAAGGCTGCAGATATCTCTAGGGACAAGCTCATTCAGTGGAAATGATAATTATATGTGTTTGCAAATAAAGGCCAGCAGCTCCTACCCACAAGTAGATAACTAGATAATACTACAGACTGTTTGTGGGCTACATTCTCTCCAGCTTCTACAATGTTATAAACAGCCTGGAGTAGCTTTCTTGATTTGAGATGGAGCTTACAGAAATGATGAGCTCAAATTGTACCTGTCATTGCTATAGGTCAATTCATACTTTGCATTAAGCCTGCTCATTTGGGCACTATATAGCTGCAGAGCAGCAGAATGAGATGGTAGAATGGACTACACAGTGCCAGATTTCAGGTGAAGAAAATCACAGACTTATGCAGTTGAGAAATGATAAACAAAATTTAAAGCCCTGTTGTGTTCAAAAGTGGATTCCCTCCCTGAAATGGCATGGTCTCTTCCCTCTTACTGCTGTTGTTAAATGTATGCTTACTACATAATGTGACTTACAATTATACATATAAAAAAACTTACAAGTATAAAAGTTTAAGGCTAACATCAAAGCCGTAGGGCAAAAGCAAGTGTGGTGCCCTCAGCGCTACATTGGATACAAATCACTATACCAAGTGTTCCTGCTCTATCAATTCAGATTAAAGAGATTACAATAGCGGGTGTTACGGATGACACAGTGACACCTTTTTCTAACACAGTGCCTGGGAATGGCCTGCCTTCTAAACTTTTCCAGAGGAACTGAATAAACATTGAAAAAAAAGGGGGGATAGATTCACTCAAGGATGAACGCTAGCCCAATTTAATAAGCAGCTCTGTATATTATGAGAGCTGGAGGGGGGGCCCCTCTGGTGAGTTCCAGATCTTGCCTTTAAAATAGCCTGAGGTTCCTCCCCTGCCCCCAAACACTTTTAAACAGAACTGATAGAAGCCATTCCATGCACTATTTCATTGTGTTGTTTCCATTTAGCAAGCCTTGTATATTCAGCTGAAATGGTATAAACCTTGCATCTCGCTTTCCAAACTACTGAACCTTGTTCCATGGGAAAAACTAAACACATGCTGCAGGGTGGGGGGTTTTTAGAGGGCTGCTTCTCCCGTACATCTGTGGTTAACAGTTCATAAACACAGGCGGTTGCAGCGGCTGCTGCCAAGAGATTTCATCGGTCCAGCTGCATCAACACGGAAAGACAGAAACTTACCTGGCGGTCAACATTTCCTACACGACCTTTGGTGGCCCTTTCCCTCCTGCAAGGACTCCCACTGTGCAAAGGCTTTCCAGTTCCCTTAAAGGAACCCATAAGTGTTCTGTAGCAATCACATCCAGTCCTCACACAGATTGGAATGGGACTGCACTGGAAACCGTACCACATTTTTTCAAGCATTGGGAACTGTCTGTGTTCACGGCATTAACAAAAAAAAGTAAATTGGTACTAGCCAGTTTCTCCATGTGAAATATAAGAAAGGTGGAACTGGGAAGCAGATTCATTCGGCTTATGGTTTATTGATGTTTAACAGTAATGATTGCATTTATTAATCCTGTGTGCTTATTATATTACTTACCTGAATTATACAACAGTGACTTGCCTATACACAGTTTACGGGAAATATGATGAGATGCAGCCTGCTTTTTAGGTCAGATAAATGACTATGCATTTTCTGGGGGCATGGGAAAAGCAAAACAATACAAACAGCAGCATTATTTCAAAACTTTATACTTAATTTTTTAAAACACAGAGAGACTTACAGGAACTCCGGATATTCCTGGAAATCCCGGGACTCCCATTGGGCCCTGAAAGGATTAAAAAGAGGCAGTTGATGTTTCATCTGATCCATAGATCTGAACTCTGTTAGCAATTTATGGTAGTTTAGAATAAAGATGGACTAGTCACAGGTGATCAACTGATCTATTTGTCTATTTACCCTTTTCTTAAACACCTGAAATGTATATTTTAGGACCTCCCTCCTTTTGCAAAAAACAAAAAGCAAAACTCTTTTAAACTAGAAAGAACCCTGATCATCTTGGTTGCCCTCCTCTGAACACATTCCAGCTTGTCAATATTCTTTCTTAAGTTAAGAAGTGAGTGAAAACGATGAATTGTGAGTTTAAAATACAAAACTGCATATGCTCTGAGTATTTTCAATGGTGTTGTTGTTTACTAAGACCACCTAAATTGTTTGTGTTTGGCCAAGAGACATGAAATGCTCTGAATATTTTTTGTAGTAAATGAAAGCTTAATGATTACGGTCAATTTAAGGTAAAGGTAAAGGGACCCCTGACCATTAGGTCCAGTCATGGCCGACTGTGGTCACTGTGGAACTCCCTGCTTACTGACACCAGCCAGGCACCTTCACTGAACTCTTTTCAGAACCTGCGAAAAACATTTCTGTTCAGGTAAGTATCCCTGGATATGTCGAACGTTGACAAGTTCTAACCTGTTTCTAGTTTATCTTTGAATGTTCTAAACTGTTTGAACTATTTAAGCTGATTTCAACTGTTTCTATTGATAATTTCATTGTTTCTTTCTAAACCACTTTCAGACGTCCACCCCCTCCCCGCCCCCGGACAATCAAGCAGCATATAAAAAGGTAAAGGGACCGCTGACCATTAGGTCCAGTCGTGGCCGACTCTGGGATTGTGGCGCTCATCTCGCTTTATTGGCCGAGGGAGCCGGCGTACAGCTTCCGGGTCATGTGGCCAGCATGACTAAGCCGCTTCTGGCGAACCAGAGCAGCGCACGGAAACGCCGTTTACCTTCCCGCCGGAGTGGTACCTATTGATCTACTTGCACTTTGACGTGCTTTTGAACTGCTAGGTTGGCAGGAGCAGGGACCGAGCAATTGGGAGCTCACCCTGTCGCGGGGATTTGAACCGCCAACCTTCTGATCGGTAAGTCCTAGGCTCTGTGGTTTAACCCACAGCGTGACCCGCGTCCCTTACAGTCAATTTAAGACATCTCAAAAAGTATTTTCTGGTGCATCCCTTTTTTTGTGTGTGGGGGGGACTCTATTTGGGAAACTGCACCAGGGTCCCCAGCCACCTTGATCTGGCCGGGCAAGACCCACTGTGATGTGCTTCCTGAGAGGTTCCTTATGAAGCCGATATACTGCAAAAGGTTCCCTAGCCCAGCTGTAGTGAAAGAAGGAATTCAAAAATAGAAACTTCAGACTGATGGCTGAAGGAGAATTTATTGGTACAAATACTCTGCCTAACACATTTCAACAAAATGTCTTTCTTCGGGTAGATTCTCTTGAATCAAAAGGTGCCATTTCAGAGTTTTGGTATACAAAGGATTAGAACCAGCACACTTTGTTCAAACACAGTGAGCGGCCAATTAAATTCTCCTTCAAGCACCAGTTTGTGAGCTTTGCCTCTTCTTGGCTTCTGTGCCTTGCCCTCCATTCTTTCTGATTAAATGATATTACTCCGCAGAGCTGTTTGCCAAATTGCTCTCTTGGCCATATTTTAAAAGTATTTCCATAAGCAAATGGGAGGCTGGGGAATAGTTACTTGGCTAGAACTGAGCCAAAATTTATCGGAAGAGGTCTACCCCCCTGAGAACTTTCTTTTCCATCACCTCCCGAGGGGGGGGAGTCATTTTGCAGAATGATCTCTGAATATCTTCCGCTCTTCTTCTTTTTTAAAACAGTGGAGGCTAGTATTCAGGGCAAATGGACCATTGCCCCACCAACTACACTCTGCCCTCATCCAGCTAACTTACAACCAGCCTAGGGAGTAGCACTGCCTGTCATTGTCCTCCTTTGCTGCCTTTGTCAAATTCAGCAGTAAGGAGGATGGAGACAAAACTAGAATTACCTGGCTCCACCACATATATACAAACCTGCACAGGTCTAATAAACATTTTCGGAGGCCAGTTTCAAAATTTGGACCTGGAACACTCCCAATAACATCACTGGAAGTCCAAAGACAATGCCTACCTCCTAAAACCCATGAGCTTCAGTACCCTTTCACCACATGTTCCTTCTAGAAGCAGCAGTAGAAAAGTTGTCTTGCCTCCTGGAGGCTTTCTGCAAAATCTCCCTCTCACTGGTTTCCAATATGCTGCAATGACATTGTCCCAAGTGCTGTGGACGCTGGGAACTGTGATTTCCCCAGGACACCTGGATCTTTAGTAATTACATTTGCCAGGGTCCCTGACACTAAACCACTGCAGGATATAAAGAACCAAATGGTGGTGATGACAGGAACAGGTGTTCATGGCTCAAGTTTTAATCTAAACCAAAAAGAACTTTTTTGGGATTATGGTGCCCAATTCATAATGAAGCCATATGAAATAGCCAAATTTGTATTATGTGCTAGGTAATTGTGATCTTCAGTGATTTTGATACTGCTCTATGTGTACACCATACTTCTACAGGGCATGAACAAGACAGCACTTTGCCATTATTCCAGCAGTAAGTAAGTAAAAACAGGGCTGTCTTTAAGGATTCAGAAAGCTCAGAGGAATGGATAAACTTACCTTATCTCCCTTCAGTCCAGCTGTACCTGGGGCACCTGTGCTCCCTCTCTCTCCCTTTGGCCCCCTCAAGCCTTCTGGCCCAGTAAACCCTGGAACACCCATCCGTCCTTGGTTCCCAATTGGTCCTGGTTGACCCTAGGAGGAAGGGGAGGAAATCCATCTTAAGAGTTTGCAAACAAGCACCTGCCTTGACAAAAAGCACCCCCCAAAAGCATCCAACAGGAAACGACTGAAGGAGGAGTACAACTCATCTGGAGCGCAATGTTCGGTTCTGGGTACCAGAGAAGGGAAACAGAGATGATAAGGGATATGGTTAAGAGAAGTGGATCTGTTTAGCCTTGAGAAGAGATGATGGGGTGCAAGTGTCGACATGAAGCACTCTTCAGCTATCTGAAGGGCTGATATGCAGAAAAGGACAAAGGCATGGTCCCTGATGCTGCTCTTGAGGGAAGGATAAGATCTAATGGGTATAAGTTAAACAAAGATAGTTATGGGGCAGCATCAAGTGTCAGCATGAATGGGCATCTCCTGAGGGCCCACAAGCTGTCAGGGGACCAATTAAGCTTTTACACCATTGCAACCTGCTTGTTCATCTGCACCCAAAGGATTCCTGCCAGAAAAATCTTGCTTGACTTTTCTTTGGTCACAAAGATGCTGTTTACTGAAAACAGTACCTCTGGGATAAAAAAAATATATTGGGGTGGATTTTTAGCAGAAGTTGGTGTAGGCCCCCGATCCATATCAGGAGCACATTCCAGATTTGGGCCCCTGGGCTTCTTCTCCCCCCTCCCCACCAAAGCAAAAGTAACTAGCTGAAACAAACCTTTTTTAAAAAAACAAAAAAAAGACTAACGTTCCATTTCACAAGAGGTCACATTTGTGTAACTCACTTGCTATTGTTTGCAAGTATGTATGTGTCAGGGAACTGCCATCGGAGAGTCAGGTGGTGGAAGGGCTCAAGGAGGCTAGGAGAGCTTCGGATGCGGAGGAAGGAACCAGTAGGGGGAGAGGGAGAGTTCCTGCAGAAACTCAATTGGAGGAATGGCTCCAAGATGTTTCCAGTGAGAACAGCGGGGAGGGCTCAGGACCTCCGCTGGGGACGCCCACTCCACGGAGGAAACTGTCACGCAGAGAATCCAGAAGAAGAGTTTCCGTCAAGGAACTCTTATGTTGGCGTAAATTCCGGAAACGCCCACTGACGGATTCTGCCAGCGACTGAGGTAGCCACGCACCCATGGCTCCTCGGACTGGGAAAGTTTAGGAACTGATGGTAAAGCTTGGAGGATTTAAACGCTTACGCACGAGCAGCCCCTTTTTCCCATTACAGTATGTGTATTTGTGTATGTGAAAATTGTGGTAAGCTTGACCAGTGCTCAAAGCCCTTTAACAGCTGGGGAAGAAACAACAGCTATATGAATAATGCAGGGTGTACTCAAAGTTGTTTCCAAAGTAGACATGAAAGGCCTTGCTACTTTGGTTTGTGGAAATGGCAGGCCACATGAGTTGTCTTAACAGGGGGGGAAATTATGGAAAGGCAGATGGTGCCAAAGTTAGTTCATGTTATGTGTGGTTTTTTAAACTGCACCACAAAATTTAAAAAAAGAATTATCATGTTGTTGTTGTTGTTGTTGTTGTTGTTGTTGTTGTTGTTACTAAAAAGCTAATCCCTGAATTGCATTTCTGCTATAAACTTCAAGGGTTGGAGCAATTTAAATGCAAAAAATTACAATTTTAAATAAAGCCAGAGAACAGTTCAGTGACAAAACCCTACACATTAAACCCCAAAGAGCAGGAAGTCGCCCTACTAAAAGAAATGCAGATTATATAAAAACCAATTATTACAACAAAAAGGGTTTCATCTGTTTGCTAAAATGCTGAAGAGCTAACAAGGAAAGTTACCGGTACCTTAGGTAGGCTATTCCAAAGTGTAGGTGCCACAATCAAAAAGGTCCTGTCCCACACCCTAGAAGATCATTTCAGAACAAGGCAGAACACAGAGATGGCTCTCAGGCCCAAGAACACAAAAAGTCATTGTGGTGTAGTGGCTGTAATATTGGGCCTAGTCCTTGTCAATGGACAGGGATGATGATGGGAGTTGTTACATGATCAAGTTGAGACTCCTACATTGCACACGGTTGGAATAGATGACCCTTGGGATCCTTTCTAACTCAACAATTCTATGATTCTGCTGTTTTAACTTCTGCAGCTTTTATCAGTTGCAGCTTTCAATTACCAAGCAACTGGACTGCAACCGATACATCTGGATCTGAAACACATACCTAAACACAAGTTACCTCTGATTTTTCAGCATGAAATGTATGCTGCCCAGCTAGAAGACTGATGTGCCTTGTCTTCTGTGGATCACAGCAGAGGATCTTGCCCCTTTGCAACACATCACTCAAAGGACATTCTGTCAGGAGTGTGCATACTAAATCCTGGAAATTCCAAGGCTAAGAGAATGGTATATTGAAGTGTGGGGTCCAGCTGTACTTCATAAACTCACAGGAGTTATGTGGTTATGATAAGAAGCGCAGAGTGTTAATAATTTCTAAGGAGACTGGAAATGTTTTAAACTGGATTAGAGTAATAGAGTGAAATGCTTATTTTCCTTTATTTTGAATAAGTTTGATAACATTGGTTGTGTATAAGCAGAATAGCCCTCTGCTCTTGTTAATAAACCAACCAAGACTTTTGTAGCACTTTAAAGATTAACAAATTCATTATGTCATAAGCTTTTGTGCACCATAGTCCACTTCATCAGATGCATCATGTGTAATTCTGGACTGGCAAGCATATGCAGTATACATGCATGGATGAGAGACAAGGGTTTACAGGATAATGAAATGCACACACAAAAAAAGCTTTGATGGTGATGCTTACATGAAAGCAAAATAGTTACAGTGACCAATTAGCAAGACAACCTTACTGCTGACACAAGCTAATTAATGCACACTTGCACACTTAACACGTATGATGAAGGGCCAAAGAAAAAGCTTGCACCTTAATAAATTTATTGCCTATAAATTTCTGCAAAACCCTTTCTCTCAGGGCTCATCCACACTTCTGCTTGTTCAGTGCTTTCTAGGCATGGGTATATGATGTTTTTCATTTGCCTGCCCCCCCCCCGCCCCCCGGTTTACTGCTGTTTACTGCTGAATTGCCTACTGTTTACTGCTGACTAGTGGAAGTGTGGACGAGCCTTAACACTCCCTCTGTTTTTTGCATCAATAGATACAAGTAAGCTCAAAATTATTTTTGTTGTTGATGTTTCTGATATGACTTTTTTTTTTTTGCTTCTTTATGTATTATTAATGAAAATAACCATATAGAGACAGAGAAGGAGAGAGAGAGAAAGAAAGAAAGAGAAAGAGATGTACTAAAGAGGGAGGGCAGTGGGGGCAAGCTGTGAAAATGTGTAGTTAGTAGAAGCCGAACCCTCTTTCACCCAGCCCCTCCCCTCAGACCTTACCAAACCCTTTTCCCTTACCATCATGCTTCCCTCTGAGGCCTCTGATTCAGAGCAGGAGTGGGAGTCACCAAAGGGTGCATTTCTGAGAGTAATGTAACCGTCAACCTCCTTTCCCAGGGAATTCTGGGAATTGTAACTCTCTGAAGGGCATGCTAACAAACTCTCAGCACCCTTAGCAAAATGCAGTTCTCAGGATGCTTTGGGGTAAGACATGACTTTTCAAAGTGGTATGATACTGCTTTCATTTTGTACTGCTGATGGGGACTCAGATCACCCTGAGGGATGTTAGGCTAGATGGGTCTTTGATCTCATCCTAAAGAGGCTTTCTTACGTTCGTATATAATAATGCAACACTGAGGAATGATTGTGAAGGTCGTATCCAAATCTGATTACCGTTAGTTTCAAGAGTTCTACAATGGAGGGATTAAGTGTAGGTCCTGTGTTCTAATCCTAAGAAAGAGAAAAAATGAGTGAAACCTCTGTTTTACTTTGCACACTACAAGAGAGATCTTAATACTGCTTGGAAGATTTATCCCAGTATCCTGGGGTGGCTCCAGCAGCACAAAGACCCAGCGAAATGTTGCTAATCTCCCTCGTAATGTGATTAAACCATGATAATCTAATTCTTATGAATTTCATTTAAATCCTTTTGAAGATGGCTGGCAACAACACTTTCCACCGTAGAATAGAAAGAAACTGGTTAAACCATGGACAACAAAACCTAAGTGGCCAGCCCTTCTGCATTTTTCATTTGCACATTGTTTACATTTATTATATGAGGAACCCCTAAAATGTCAGCTAAGCACATGGCAAAATTTGCTTCCTTAACTGAGGCCCCATCTGCACTATACATTTAAAGCAGTATCATACCACTTTGAGGAGTCATGGCTCCCCCCCCCCAAGGAATCCTGGGAACTGTAGTTTGTCAAGTTTACTGATGGGTGTTCGACAACCTCTATTCCTCTCAAAACTACAGGGATCCTGTAGTGAACAGAAACAATGGACATTTTCTTTTTTATAAGAGCAGTCAAAAGCGCTGGCCTTCCAGCAAAGCCAGTGGAGAGGCCCTCTTCGGTGGTGGAAGTCCCATCTGTCTCACAGCCTGATGGAACCTTATACAGTGGTACCTCGCAAGACGAAATTAATTCGTTCTGCGAGTTTTTTTGTTCTGTGAGTTTTTTCGTCTTGTGAAGCACGGATTCCCTGGGTATTAACAGTTTTAAGAAAAAGGAAACAAACTTGCAAGACATTTTCGTCTTGCGAAGCAAGCCCATAGGGAAATTCGTCTTGCGAAGCAACTCAAAAAATGAAAAACTCTTTCGTCTTGCGAGTTTTTCGTCTTACGAGGCATTCGTCTTGCGAGGTACCACTGTAGCTTGGGCAAGTCCTTCTTTCAGCTGCAGCGCACTAGAGCACAGTTCTGACACGTCTCAGGTGGGCGCCATTGCAGGTTGGCTCCCCCCGCCTGTTTCTTGCCTTTATGTAATTCAGAGAAGCCCAAAATGAACATTTCAAGTCAAAACAGAAGCTAACTCCACCTAACTCCTAACCGCTCCTAGCTGCGATTGGTCAAAATACGGGATGGGGCCAATTCGTATTTCCTTTTCTTCAATCTGTCTCCCATGTACCAGCAGCAAGCTTTCCAGCCAGGCCTCTACCATTGCACACATGCACACTGTGCAAGGGCTCTTCTGAGCTGCCCTAGCCACCTGCCTAAATCTAAGAGAACGAGGGAGGTGGGGGTTACTTGACTTGCACTAGAACCAGGGGTGACCCCCAAATCAACTAGAGGGACAACTTGCTGTAGTTCTAAGCACCTCTGTGGGGAGTTAACAAGGCTGTTGACAAACCAGCATCTGTTCAGGGCTGCCGCAAGTTACCCAGCGACTTACAAGCATCCTCAAGGCGTGAGCTAACAGCAGAAATGTGTTGCGATGGGTAGACTCAAGTATCATATCATATCAGAGAGAGAGAGAGAGAGAGAGAGAGAGAGAGCGCTTTGTTTGTGTACAGGTTGTGTACAGGTTTCAGTCCCCTGCATTTCAAGGTAGGGATGTGAAAGACCCCTGTCTGAAATCCTGGCGAGCCACTGGTAGTCAGGGTAGAGTCTACTCAGTAGACAAAATTGGGCTACATGGACAAATCGTCTGACTCATTTATTTATATACCCATTTATGGGTTTTGTGCTGAATGTCACTGCCTATACCAATCTTATACAGTGGTACCTCGGGTTAAGTACTTAATTCGTTCCGGAGATCCGTTCTTAACCTGAAACTGTTCTTAACCTGAAGCACCACTTTAGCTAATGGGGCCTACTGCTGCTGCCGTGCTACCAGAGCATGATTCCTGTTCTCATCCTGAAGCAAAGTTCTTAACCTGAAGCACTATTTCTGGGTTAGTGGAGTCTGTAACCTGAAGCATATGTAACCTGAGGTACCACTGTATTTGTGCTACCAAATGATTCTGTGTATATCTTATATAGTTCAAGTGAAGAACTTTTTTTAAAAAACGACACCACCATCTGATTTTAATATGCATCTTGGGAACACAACCTGGAACAAAAGGGAAGCACTGTCATATTTGGTTCCTTTTTCATGTCAAAATGGCTTGTGTGTAATTAACGAACCTCCCAGGGCTTTAGGGTTTTGTTTCATTTTTGCTGTTGTTTACAGTAGTGTTTGCCTAGCTCAAAACCAGAAGTTACTATACATTCCAGTGACCCCCTGGGTTTGTTTTTTTTACTGTGGAAAAAACAATTAAAATATAATCTTTGAGATAACTGCACTAAATAAGTTTCAGTACAGACATTCGCAGAGCTTTCCCCACAAAGTTCAAAGTGTTTCCAGTTGCTGTAATAGTGTAGTAGTTAACATTGCAATCCTACCCATTACTCAGAAGTAGAACTCTCACTGTGCTCAATAAGGCTTTCTCCCAGGTTGAATGTGCATAGATTTATTTATTTATTTATGGGAAAATGTATATTTAATTATTATCTCAAGTCTGTTTTGCCATAAAGATGCAAACATGATAATTCACTCACAAGTAGTCCTACTGAGTCTTAGCTGTGACATCTGGCCCACAGGAAAAAGAGTCTTCCAGAAGATTTGTAAATTATTGTGATATGGACACAACATCAGCAAAAATGCAGGCAGTAGCTAGAATCCCATTTTCCATGGTGGCTAAATGGGTGCTTACAGGAAGCCCACCAAGCAGGACATGAGCGCAATGACCCCTCTATCAATGTCATTACTCAGCAATGTACAGTGTAATATACATTACCTATGGACACACAATTATATAGCATGTGTGTGTAGATAGGCAGACAAGTAATACCCAGTGCTGCATGAGTGGATTTCCTTTTGCTGGCTGCCCCATGCCCCTGCAGTACCTTGCAAACCCACCCAATCTGCTCCAGAGGGTTCCCCCAGCCCTCTGAAGCAGATCTGGTGGATTTGTGAGGGGCTGCATGGGGGAGGAGAGGAAAGCAAAAGGGAGTCTCATTGGGTAAGCATAAACTTCGCAGTGGTTCTCAACCTGTGGGTCCCCAGAGGTTGTTGGACTACAACTCCCATCATCCCTGAGCTCTGGCCTTGCTAGCTAATGGTGATGGGAGCTGTAATTCAACAACCTCTGGGGACCCACAGGTTGAGAAAGGCTGCATGCGCATACACAGCACTGAGGTGGGTGTGGGAAAATTCTATTTTATTAATTTGCTTTAGAGCACAAATAAAAATAGAAGCATATATTCAAAATTACATTCCTTAGGGACATTGCAAGCTGACCTATACCAAGTCAGATGCCGTTGCCACAGACTGACAGTGGCCTCAAATGACTTCAGGCAGGTATCTCTCCCAGCCCTACCTGAAGAGGCCAGAGGGATTGAACCTGGGAACTTTTCTATGCGGAGCTTGTGCTCTGCCACTGAGCTGCAGTCCTTGCCCCCCACCCCAACCATTTGGAAACACTGTCCAGGCTTATGCAGAATTTAACATTTGCAAACTGATGCCTCAGGCAGTGGGGGAAGGGGACACAAAACAAAACAGCCCCCTGTTTTGCTTTTTACACTGTCAGGGGAAAGTGGCAAGTGAGTGAAATCCCACCATGCACCCCTGCCAAGTCTAGCAGCGCTGTTTAATTGGGGTGGGCGGTGGGGGATGGGGATGAAGCATTACACATACACTTTTTCCTTCCCAAGAAATGAGTGGGTAGGGTCACCCCTCCCCCCTGAAAGAATGGGGCAGGCGCCAAGTGTGTTCACTGTGGCTGATCTCCACTGCCTGAGCCTGCAGTCCTCGTGCCACCCGCGAGGATCAAACTCAGGCGGGATCAAATGCCCTAAGCAACATCAGAGATGTGGAGGGATAGCTCTAGGCCAGCAGGAATGCAGATAACTTGCAATTACATGAGATCTCATTCATGGATTGTCAAATTAGCAGAGGTTGGCAAGCGCTCCTTACCTCCTCTTAATTGAGAGCAAAAATGAGCTCTGGCATAGCACTTTGGAATGAAAGGAACTAGAGATATGTGAGGAATTTGCCCTTTGTTTTAAGAAGCATGGACAGTTAACATGGATGTCAAAACACACAGGGCTTGGTGAAATTCTAGGGGATAAAACCACTGTAAAAGGGGCTGGCTCATGTGGCAACAGCATTGCTCGAAACCACACTTTAAAAAGAAAAGAAAAGAAAATGGAAAGCTTAAAACTTGTGCATATGAATCTTTCATCTCTGAAAGCCAGCTCCCTGCCACTCCCTGGCACTAATCTAACCATCATATAAGGACATTACAACAATTAGATGATGAGTAAAATTCCTTATCTCACTCCTGGAAGAATGATGAAACCATTTTTACAATTATTATTATTTTAGATAGTCCACAGCATTTAGATCAGATAGATTAACAGCAAATTACTGTACTTGTTGCACATTCCATCCTGAAATGTGGCAGGGTGGACAAACAAGGTTACCAACTTCAAATTTATATTTTATATCATATGCAGTCATTTGATTTAATCTTGTCTTCAAGAAACTTGTCTTGTTGATGTTAATGCTGCCCACCTGCAGGGTTTTAAGACATGACAGCTCTCCCAGCAATGAAGTTTGGCTGTGGGTGCGGGGATTTGAATGTTCTAATTTCTACAGATTCACATATCAAAAGCATTTGTAGTGCACACCATTTATTAAGCGTTGGAAACAAGGCAGCGAAAGTCACACAATGCTATAACCCACACACAGTTTTATTTTGTGCACCCATCCAAAGTTCTCGACCTGTCTTTTTCTTTGGATTTTGACCACTTCATCCAAAGGTGGCTAACCTGTTGCCCTCTAGATGTTCTCAGACTTTAACTCTCCCATGAACCTGAGTCAAACATAGACAATTGTCAGTGATGATGGGAATTGTAGTCGGGCAACATCAAGAGGGCCAAAGCTTGCCCATTCCCAGTCTAATCTCAAGTGAAACCTAATAATCATCCCATCATCTTTGACCACTGGTGGTGCTTAACCCCCCCCCCAAAAAAAACAATACTTTTTGCAGTTCGGAAAGTGATGAGGAAATGCTTTGAAAATGTGGGGTGAATGAATTATTAATAGAAAGACCCCAGAATCAAATTAGAATGAAACAAAATTAATGCTCTTTGTCAACCCTCTATTGCTCAGAACAGACAGAGTAAGCTTTGTGCAAGTAAATTAATATGAATGTTTTAAAAGCAGATAGTCTTGAGGAGGCTAGTCTAACCCAGACTTCTGCAACCTGGTGTCATATGAACATAGGATGCTATGTTATACAGACTCTTGGCCCTTCTATTGCAATATTGTCTAAACTAACAGCGGTCTTCCAGGTATCATATAAGGGACATCAGCGCTTTTTTTCTGGGGGGTACGCATACCCTTAAAAAAATTGTGAATCTTTGTACTTTTGTCCATTTACTGTATTTATTTTTCCCAATTTTAACTATAAAATGGTGATTTTATTATTAGAAAATAGGCACAGGGGGACATTATCAATTCTACCTGGAGAGGGCCAATGGTCAGGGATAGTGGAGTTAGTTTTGAAACCTCTGTCTGCAGAAGGCTTATGTGACTGGCAGACCTTCTATGACTAATGAAAGCACAAACAGGTAAGCACTCTTCATGCCTCTCCAGAGGAGCCCCCTCACCTTTGAAAACCCCTGCTCCACAGAGCACTCTTGCCATCTCTCCCTCTCTGGTATTTGGACTGACTGTGCCAACTCTCCATTCCAGAGCCCAGCAATGCCTTTTATGGTCTGATAGATTCAGAGTTGCCTGATCTACTTCAGCTCTGGTGAGAGGTCATCTAAACCCACTTTATCATTCCCTGAGCCAAATTGCTCACTGGAGACTGCATTTTAAAAGTATAATTAAAAATGTTTGGGCAGCGAGCTGACAGAAAAATGGCACCCAGCAAAGCACTGCCAGTCCTGTCCCGTTCCACCCCCCTCATTTCTTTTTTTATAGCATTATGCTTTTCATGCATAGGGCATTTATTCTTTGATTCTATTCAATGCTCCTTTTGGGACTTGTTTCCATGTCTCTCATTTGAAATCCTCGAGCTATGAAGTGGGTCTGTTAATTCTGGTAGTGTTGATCATAAAGCAACCTCTGCTTTTAACTATGGATCGTTATGACGACTCTCATTTTACATACCCAAGAAAAAGAAGAAGTGTCCAGGGAAAAGAGGACATATGGCAACCCTACGTTACGATCATTTTGAAACAAAACTTTAAGGGAAGGCAAAACACAATCAGTTCAATAGGGGATGGTTTATAATTTATAAACAGTACTCAGAGGTCACATCGTACCCCCTGCATCCCATTCAACTATAGGGAGCGAATACCAGAATACAGTGTTTATACTTGCTTCTCAATGAGTCTTGAGATGGCTACATACTCCGTCCTGCACAGGTTTAATGATGGCTGCTTACTGCTTTTATGTTCACTCTGTATGTTCACAAAAGTAATAACAAATGTTTCCCAGAGGTTGCTGTTCATGGTGTACAACTATTATAAAGCAATTCAAAGTATTATTTGTCTCAAGAGTTAACTGCAGTGTTGCCCTTAAGCTGATAAAACGATGAATGAACACATGAATGGGAAGGAAACTGAAACCTTGATTAGTCTTGGATTGTCATGTTTCCTTTGAGGCATTCATAACCTAAGGAATTTGCCTTATTCTAGGTTGAACTGTTTGCCCACCTAGCATTGTACTGTCTATTTTGACAGGCAGCACCTCTTCAAATTGTCTCAGTCACAGGCCTTTCAGATTGCCTAATAGCTGATATTTTTGAAATAAACAAAACTGGAGGTGTTCGTGATACCACTGAGATATGGTCCCATTGCAGTGGAAGGTAGTTGGATCCAGTAACATTCAACACAGATCCTTGCACGGAAGGGAATTGTCAGTGCATCTGATGCTGACACTGCCTCACCTCCACCTCCCCAGCAGGTATGGGAACCCACATTGAACAGGAAGGTCAGGATTGCAATTGATTTTGCACCCCACCCCCCAGCATTACAGACTGAGCTACAATACAGATTGGGCTACAGAAATATCTCCACAATAAAGGTCCATCTCTTCACACAAGTGATTCAGCTCTCTTCCAGTTTAGTAGAAGCTTATCTACACATTCTAGCCCACTAGGCCTCTCTCCTGGAAGGAGCTAGTGACCAAAAATGTAAGTTCTGCTCAAAGCAATGGGACTTAATTATATTATGCTTAGTGGACTACAGGAGTGATCCAGTGCAGTATTATTATTATTTAACTAATATATATATACCAAGTACTTGACAGAATACCTTTAAGCAGTTTACAAAGATCTAAAATGTTCAGTAACACTCTGCCAATAAAAGTAAACATTAAAAAACAAATTAACATAAAATGATAAAAATACAGTACATAAATAAGCAATTTTAAAACACACACACATATATATATATAAATAATTAATAACAATAATTCATTTTAAAATTACATGCCAGGATAGGTTTGCTGAAACAGAAAGTTTTTTTAGTCAGCATGAAAATAATTCAGCCAAAGGTACCTGCTTAATATCAATGGGCAGGGAGTTCCAAAAAGTAAATGTTCCCACACTGAAGGATTTATTCCCTACAAGTGCAGAATGAACATTTTGTGGCATTTGTATTAAAAAAACCCAGATAAAAAGTACTCCCTAACCCCGCAAAGGGATTGTGAGATGATGCTATTGAACAAAAAGCCATATTTCTTTAATCTGTACACAGAGGAATGCCTCTTACAGTTCCCCCATTTATGTAGATCCAACTGAGATAGTTATTGTCCAGTTCTGTGCAACCCTCATCACCAGTCTTATAGCAGGGATGAGGAGCATGTGGCCCTCCAGATGTTGCTGGACTACACCTCCCATCATCCTTTACCACTGGTTGTGCTAGAAGGGGCTCATGGGAGTTGGAGTCCAACAAATATCCAGAGCGCTACAGATTCCCAGCCCTGCCCTAGGGCCTGTAAACTGGGTGGAACTAGTTATATCTCTTTTGATTTCAACAGAGGAAAGGGCAGCTCCAGCCAGCCAGCATGACTGTTTTCTAGACAAGCTTATGCTAATATAAATTGTTAGTTTTCAAGGTGTCACAGAAGCAGACTAAACAAGAATAGGGCTGGACTTTCTGAGGGGAAAACAACAACCATAATTTGGGAAGTCAAATGTCTCCAACCCAAATACCCAAGAAAATGAAGTTTATGCAATCTTTCTTCTCAAGTGGAGTACGCTAAACAGGGTAATAGTGAAAATGAACAAATCCTTCACTGGAATTCCCACTGGCTAAGGTTTATAAAATAAATGATTCATTCCAGTGGTGCTTGTCATCACTTAAATTGTATGTCTAAGTCCTTGGACCTTTCATTACGTGGCTGTATTAACACTCCAAAAAGGCTGTTCGTTCCATTTGTTGGTATAAAGTGCACTTCCAGTCTGCTTAATCTTTGATGGACAGGCCTGATTGTTCCTGAAATCCCTGGCTATACAATACAACAAAGGCTTAAAGGCCTTTCTGGGCCTGGGCTACTACCCACAATGCACTGTGCTTCCTGTCCCTGTAGGGCTGGAATTCATGACCATGCAAAATGCTCAATCACACACTAGGCCAGGGCTTAAGCTGGGCTCTTTGTAGAGCAGCATCTAAGGTCGGGAAGAAGATTTTAACTGTCAGGGCTTGGTGCTCATTGGCTCATTGATGAGAGGGAGAAGGAAATGCAGAGACACAAGATCACCAGCGGATGGTGTGTAGCTAACAGCAATCTGGCTCTGATAACAGGGGAGCCTGTTGGCTGGACTCCCATTCGTGGCTTAAGGGAGTTTGATATGGGACCCTAAGGGGTGGCTTATCTCTCCAAACCTGAACAGCAATGCCTAAATAGCAACTGTCTTGTGCTCCCATAGAAAGGAGGAACAGAGTAAATACTTTCTCAACTACTCATCCGTCACACAAGAGGTCTGGAAGCAAGCAAAACCTTGAAAAGTGCCAAAATCTACTCTTTGGTTTTGTCAATACTCCAAAAAGAAAGAATGTGAAGTATCTCAGTGGAGCAGTTTTGCCATCCATCCTAAGAAAAGCACAAGGGTGGGTTTCATTGCAACACACCTCCAGATGCTTTGGTAGCATCTGGAATGTAAAAATGTAAGAAGAGCTCTGCTGGATCAGACCAAAGCCCATCTAGCTCAGGACCCTATTTCCTGTGATGGCCAAACAGATATGTAGGAGACACCCACAAACCCTACTGGTATTAAGAGGTACACAACTCCTACTGATATTAAGAAGTACACAACTTCTGCACCTGGGGTTCCACTGAATTACCACAGTGCCCATTGATAGACATCTGCCATGAATTTATCCAGTCCCTGAAAGAACCAAGTCTGGGTAGAATGAAAGATTAAACATTCTGCAAAGATGGCCTAGTCCATGCCACCTCAAGATCAGGTAGCACTTCTGGTCACCCCAAACAACATGTTTAAACCTCTTCTTTTAAGCACAGGGTTTGGGTATCTCTAAAGCACTATGAGTCTCAATGAACAGAAATTCACCACATATGGATTGAAATTCACCATATTTTGATTAAAACCAAGGCAAAACAGATTTACAAAACATGCTGGTGTGTGTGTGTGTGTGTGTGTGTGAGAGAGAGAGAGAGAGAGAGAGAGAGGGTGGTGGTGGTGGTGGTGGTGGTATATAGGTCAGGGTGTTGCACCAGGACCTAGGAGGCCAGGGTTCAACCTCCACCCTTGGCCATAAAGCTTGCCCTTGTGCCAGTCACTCACTCTCAGCCTAAGAACATCCAGAGAGCTTCATGACCAAGTGGAGATTTGAACCTTGATCTCCCAGGTCCTAGTCCAACATTATAACCACTACACCACACAATACAAATTTATGAACGTTTATTCAATTAACTTAAACTAGGGGCTCAGTTACGTAGCCATTTTCCCCATCACTTTCCCTCGGGAAAGCCCACTGTTTAGCCACTGAATCAGAGCAAATGCCAATCGGATTTTCTCTGGATTGATGTTTGCTCTGGTTTTGTGCGAAACAGTGGGTTTCCCAGGGGAAAGCAGCAGGGCAAAGGCTAAATCGCTTGAACCCATGAGTAGAAAGCACAGGAGATGGAGAAAACCACTTGAACCTGTGTTTTTGAGGCACAGGACGAGCTGAATTTGGACAAGCCTCCCCCCCCAGTTAATCAGCTAAGAATACCCTCAACCAGTAGTAGCCTTGCTTATATTATCTGTAAAAGAAGCAGCATTTTAAACAGATAAGGGTGGCCTCAGGACACACCTTAGCCACAGACACGTTGGCATTAACAAGCCCTCCATCAGAGAAAGCCTAGCATTCCATGGCATTCCAATCATACTCCATTCAGAATGAAATGCTGTCAGCAGCAAACGCTTATGCATTCTCTGACTTTGCTGTGATATCTGAGCAAAACACTGGCCTTTAGTCAGCCAGAGGGGCTATTCTGCTCTTGTGTTTGAGCACAAAGTATCATGGGGAGAGATCCCTGTGCTGAAGCATGCGGCTGAGAAGCAATGAGGAACTTCCGCATTGCTGTTTTTAATTCAGTCGCTACAGTTGCCACTGCTGACACCAGTCACAAAGTTCACTTGGCTGATCCAGTACCAGGAGGGGCATTGCCGGCACTCCATCGCCAGCTGGAAAAGGCCACCTCTGAGTCTATACTTCACATTGGAAGCAGAAGATACACAACGATAAGAGGAAGGAACCGACCTATCTTCAAAATTTGCACCAATGGAGGGGATGTAAAAGAATGAGAGGAGAGGAAACAGATAACTGGGTCCACACCCACACCATACATTTAAAGCAGAGCCTTCCAAACTGTGTGTTGCAACACGTTACGTGTGTCAGCTGCGGTGTGTGGGTGTGGAACACGAATGCTCCCCGCGCTCCTCCTGGGGCAGTAATGGGGTTAGTTTAACCTCCAGTTTGCTAATAAAACTGAATTAGTGTCTCATGAAATAAAACATGTCTAAAAAGTGTGTCACCAACATGAAAAGTTTGGAAAGCTCAGATTTAAAAGTTTAACCTTTATGGTTTCTCTCAAACAACAATGGGAATGGTAGTTTGTAAAGGGTGCTGGGAATTGTTGCTCTTATATTTATGCTTTGCCTTTTGAAGTTCCCTATCTTGGATTAATGAAGATACACCCAAGAAGGTGGTGGATGGAAGTTGAAGGACCTTGCTTGAGAGGCAGTGTAGAGAGGACTTGGTCCCCAGCAGGTGGATCATTCAAAGTCCTAAAACAAGAAGCTAGAACAGCAGATGGTTCCAAACAGCAAGGAGCAATTCATGATCAAGGAAATGGCAGGCAGCTTTCTGGAGGTGCTGCTGCTACTACTAAAAAGTTGATTTATGGGGATATTTGGGGCACATTGGATCCCCCACAAAATCTACAGAAGAACTGGGAATGACAGTGGGAAACTGGAAAATAAAATATAGCAAAACGGGGTTTTAAAAACCTGCTACTACCACCTAGTGGTTTTGTGTTGTTGTTTTTTGCAGGGTGGGGAAAGGCACAACAAACATTTTTTTGAGAGGGTGACAGAAACCATACCTCTCAACAGAGTGCTTTTGGGGGGGCTGCTATGACATGCGAATCACATGACTCACACAGACATGCAGCCCCGGAAGATGGCATCCCGGTTATTTTGCCACAACACTTTGGAGAGTATGCAGATACAAGTTCTAGGGCAATTCAGTTTTAAGTATGTCTCAGTGCCCTTCCTCTTGCAGGACTTAATTGAAATAGACTAACAGGTTGCCTGGCACAGAAACTGAGTACCAAAACAGTTCATACTCAACCTCCAGTGTTGGATCATGTTGCCCTTATACATATGCTAAGCCCCACCCCAGATCAAGATTATTGGTAATGTTTATTTTACTTAGACAATGTATATAGTACTTAATTACAATCTTCTCTCTGCAATCTACAAGGAAAGCAATACCATGAAAAGAAAAAAAAACATTAAAACTATATTTTGGGGTGTCCTCTTAGTTCCTATTTACCCTGCTCTATGATAAAAGTTGTAATGAAAACTCCAGATTCTGCCCCAATAAATGCACAGGCAAGATGCAATATAACCTTCCACCACCAAGAAAGGAGGGATTACCGGTACTCAACAGTTCTTATCATTTTGGGATTTTTGGCCCAAGACTCTGCATACAGCACCCATGAACATTTAAAAAGTGAGGTTGAAACTAGCTGTGCTTATCTTAGTACATTGTACAGAGTATTTGGATACTGATTCAGACAGAGAAAGCATTTTCCTTGCATATTTCCTATACATCTGGCAAATCTGTATCAGTCACCAACATATTTCCTCTTCCAAGGCAGAACCCTTCTAGAAGCAGTGGAAAACAGCTGGCAAATGAGTTCAAAACTGCATGCAAACCCAGGAGCTTAGGAATAAATCCTCATGGGTTCTGCCAGACTGACTATGTGCAGGTTGAAGATTGTAGAATCAGTTCAAATGTTTGCAGCTTGAATGAGTAGCTTGAAAAGAAATGTCCTGAGGACATTCAGTGGGGGAGATTTGTCTGAACAACAGTGCTTGAATAGTTTCAAGGGCCATTACATACGTAACCTGAAGCAGGCTATGTTTTCTTAACTCAGATTCCACTCACTTTCAAAGCACCATGTACTATAACGACGCTGCCTTGCAGACACCCTCTTCCTTCGTGATTTACCCTTTCTTCCATTTTTTTATACATGCCCTTATTACCTCTCAGCCCATCTGTGATCTCCTTCTGCAACCACACTGGTTTCTTTAAATGCCTCCCACTGCAGTGACTCAGACAGAGGTCAGGTAAGTGCCACAGCCCCACCACCTCCTCTACTGCCAGAACAAGCCCTACTGAATGGGGGCATACAACAGTACTTTCACAAGTCGCCCACTCATTCAAAGAGGAACACCCCAGGAGATTGGGGGTGCATTCAGACATAGAGTTTGTTGTGCACGTTTTACTGACTGCAGTGCTAATGCTCCTGTTCTGGGTTCTAATGTTTCTTTTACACTGCATTACCTGTTGCATTATCTATTTTTTGACTGATACACCACCACGTGGTACTAAATTTTACATGGCGGTAAAGGCCATATGCCAGAATCCCACTACAGTTCTTGTTATGTTAAATTGCAATGCAAAACTCCTGCAATTTTCCAGGTGACCAGAGTCGCGAAAAGATTTTTTTTTTTCTGGAAGCAAATACTACGAATATTATTTCTCAACTTCTACTAGTTTCCCAAAAGTGACTGTTACATCATGTGATAGATCACACAAAACATGGAAAATATCAGGTAAGGAAACACTGTGAAAATTGAATAAAGTTCTGTTCGAATGCAGCCTCAGTCTTTAAGACGATTGCTTAAATGTTGGGAATTTAGATGCAAACCTTCCCATAAA
This sequence comes from Podarcis gaigeae, assembly GCF_964106915.1. Lineage (NCBI taxonomy): Eukaryota > Metazoa > Chordata > Lepidosauria > Squamata > Lacertidae > Podarcis > Podarcis gaigeae. The sequence goes on along the minus strand of NC_139691.1, from coordinate 26,110,776 downwards.
GTTGTGCTGAAAGGACCCCAGGTGTCCTTCATCCTAAGAATGCATGAGTCTGTTGAGATTCAGAGTAAACAAGCTAGCTCTTTTATAAATATTTAACAGAATGCTGGCATCGTCAGCAGAACCAGGATTCTCCCCAATTAAGACCAATTCCTTGCATGACACACTGTTAAGACAACTTTTCACTGTTCAGCAAATATTTATGATGTACTTTGTTGATATCCTAATGTACATTAGGATTGTATCCTAATGTAATGAAACCAGCGGAGGTGGACTCATATGCCTGCTCAGACCATGGATACATGTTTTATTAGTACATGAGTCACTTGTTGAGAATCCTCTTTACAGGAGGTCCTTTTTGAACCAACACACACATGTGGCAGTTTATGGTAGTGGTGCCCAAACAGGATATGCATGCTCCTGCTAAACACAGAAGCTTAGTGTGTTAGGGGAGGGGTAGTATCCCTGGTTGGGGAAATGTTGCAGTCCTTCTGGGATAGTTTGTCCACCTTTGGTCTCCACCCTGCCCTCAGCTCTCACCTGTGGTTCCTAGAAGTTGTCAGCATGTGACAGTGGCCACACCCTGAGAACGGCTAAAACAGGTGAGGGTAGCTGATAGGCCTCAAACCACAGCTGTCAACTTTTCCCTTTTCTTGCGAGGAATTCTATTCGGAATAAGGGAATTTCGCTTTAAAAACGGGAAACGTTGACAGCTATGCCTCAAACCCCCAGTAAGCTAGGAAATTCCCCTGCATGCGAAGATGGGCTCCGGTGGATTGAGCAAACCACAGGACCAATAGTGGGTCCAACAGTCAAGAAGGCAATTTCTGCACATGCTGTGTAGAGAGAAGTGAGGGGCAGATGGTGTTCATCACCCTGGGAAGGCAGCCTATCTAGAAGAAGGAGAACTCTGATTCTAAACCTCTGCTACCTTGTGAGGTATCTTCACGGGAAGATATTTCTTTGATAAACAGGCAACAAAGGGGAAGATTGGCCTAACAGCTAATTCCTGTGCTTTCAATTAAACTGCTTAAGATGGGATTTAAACTCTGCTCAGCCCCATGCGTCTAAATGCAAGTGTTAAGCTGATCCTTTTGTCTGTTAACCCAAATACATGGGTCTGCAGAGGGATAAAATATAGTTAATTATATTCCCTCATCTACCTAATAAACCCATCAAGTAAAACATCTGGAGACCCAAGAGTGAGGACTCACAGCTGTTTTAATGTATGGATACAATCAGATCACAGCTCTCAAGTGAACAGCAAAACATTTAAATTCTTTTGTATTGCCACATTCTTTTAAAATATAAAAGCAGATTTATTTATTTTTTGTTCTCCACATCAGAGAAAAGTCTCCCTTAGTATAACCAGGACTGACATCAGCACCCAAACTCCCCATGCCCTCCCTGTCAAGGCCCACTGACATCAATGCCTTCTCTGTGCTGGGCAACTGCATTGAGGAACTGCCATTTTAAATTTCCCACAATGCACCAGAGCAATATGATTTCATCAATAGGTAAAGCTTCTTGTGGGCAGAGGGGCTGCAGACAACTTGATTTGTATAATACTTAATATGTTAAAAATATATCGAAGTAGTAAACAAAAAACAGAAGCAACAACAGACAACTTAAACAAAAGATTACAAAAATACACAGCTACATATAAAATGTTACATTAATACAAAGTTACTAATATATATAAATCAATATCCATTCATTTTCCTTTTGGCACACCCTCCCTCTTGGCCTCTGGGTTCTTAACCAGGGTCCAAACAAACTCTCAGTTCACCCCAAAACTCTGACAATGAGAATAATTCCTGTAAACAGCAGGCAGTACCCTAGTCTCTCACTCTAGACTTGCTTTTTATGGGCAGGCTCAAAGTGGAAAGTCCTTCCTTGCCTGCAGTTGTGTCCCATTCAGCTACATGTGCCACACCCAGTTCCAGGTAAAGCAAGTTTGCTGAGTTTCCCAGGAGGTCCAGAGGACGGGGAAAGGGCTCTTTCTGCTCACAGCTCTTTCTTTACCCTCTGTCCTCTCCTCCAGTTGCTTGGCAACCCAAAAATAATCAACCCAAGTTGGTAAACCATCAAAAAGGAAAATGGTGGCTGCACCACTGATGTAACCCACCTCAGATCAGAGTACCAACACTTGTGGGTCCTGTCCCACTGGTGGAAGAACAATGCTATCAGGCACAGATTACAGACGCGATTGCCATGTTCACAGGTGATGATCTGCATCCAGCTCAGAGATGACAGAAGAGGAGGCAGCACCTGAAGAGCCATCACCTCTGCTCCTGGACCATCCAAGCCAGAGCATGAGCCTTTAGCTAACTCCTCTGGTTTACAGGACACAGCTCATAGGTAACTCTCAGCATCCCTATGCTCTATGAGCCAGCGGGTGCAGAATAGAGCTATGGCCCTTCATGCAACATATAGCTCCTGTTAGGCTTGCCCCTCTAAGTGGCTATCAGATTGGCCACTTTATCATGCCTTAAACTGCTCACTCTTGGGAAAGTTCTTGCCAATCCTGGCTCCAGGGAGCTCTCCTGGGTTGGCCTAGGCAACTCACCATACTTGCGCCTGTTCTTCAAGGCCTAACAACTTAAATTGTGAGTGCCACAGACTCTTAACTGACTGCCCCGTCCTTTTCCTAAAACAGGACAGGGATGACCTCCAGAGCCAGCTCCCTATGTCTCAAGGCTCAGGCCTGAAATATGTGGATAATTATTTTTAAAAAAACCTTGTGCCTTTAAGTATGCACAGAGTGTTTCATCAATGATCCTCCCACAATCTGGGCTTAAGGGAGTGCAGCTGAGGTTCTGGTCCAGAGATAAGCAAAATAGAATTGGCAGTTTTCTCTCTCTCTGCTGAAGAAAAAGTGCACAGTCTGAGCCACACCTCTCCAGATTTCCAAGCGTGCAAGTTTACATTCCCCAATATGAGCACCTATTTGTGTGGCCTTGCGGTTCAGCTTGGGGTGGGGGGCAATGGCAGTAATTCTGTCAGCTCTCACCCATCCAAATTTGCAATGCCTTTCATAGCCTGATCAGCTTAAATTCAGGAAAACCACACCAACCACAGCACTTGTTAAGTAATCCAGCCCTGATGAAAAGCAGCCTCTTGCTTGGATATTTTTCCTCTCTCCCGCAAACTCTATGGAAGGGAGAGAGGCTGGTGAGAAGTGGTTAAACAGCCGTTCTGGGGATTCTAAAACCTTCACTTACACAAATCTACTGTTTATTTTATGCCCATTCCCAGCCCAACTTCTTTTTTACAAATAAAATAAATATAAAAACTCTTTAAAAAATTCTTGGCAGGATTGCAGCAGCAAAGAAGTGAAAATCCCAGGATGAATTATTTCTCATAAGTGACGGCAACAGGAACGGGGTACAAAGTAAATTATTTATATGGCAGAGTATTTTTAACATGGTCAAGCTGACCTGCACTGTGGAAAGGCAAGATCATCTGTGCCAAATGAACCCAAAGATCCACTGTGGCTTAGCACATCTCACAACCATTTCTCAAGATCAAGCCACACGAGAACTGTGGTTCAAAACTCTCCATCAGCTTAGAAGCAGAACACATGTTTTGAATACAGAAGGTCTCAGGTTCAATCACTGGCTACTCCAGTTAAAAGGGCCAGGAAGCAGGTGATGGAAAGACCCTCCTCTGCCTAAGACCCTAGAGCACTACTGCCAGTCAATACTGGTTTAAACCATCTCTCAACAATTAAGAGACTGCTACCATCTTTGACAATTGGCTATGTCAGCTGCTGCTGTAGGAGTTATTGTCCAAATCATCTGAAGGGCAACAGTATAGTGACAGCTGGGTTGTATCCAATGCTAGTTCTACTCAGAGCAGACCCACTGAAATTAATGGACTTAACTAACTTAGAATCATTAATTGCAATGGGGCCGAGTAGCTGGCGACAACCCCTTGTTTGGCCATCAAAGAAGAAAGTTTCCTACATTCTAAATCATTGGTTCTCCACCTTTCTGCTTCACAGGGTTGTTTGGGAGAATGAGCAAGAGAAGTAGAGTAAACCATTACCCTAGGTGCTAGATCCATCTGAGTATATAGTTGGAAAGAACTATATAGTTGGAAAGGATATGCAGTGCATGGTACAACTACTGCAACCCTGACAGATGATGGAACAGTTGTTGAAACTATAATCAGTGGACCCATTAGGCAAATGGGACAACACTGCCCCACTAACTTCTGCCTGCCTTCTTATTTGAACCAGTCCAGGAAGTGAGACAGCTTTTCAGCTTCCTCTTTCTTAATCTCAGTGTTGCCTTGTGGGACTCGCCAGGGAGTAGGATGGGGACTAAACTAGAATTAGTTGGCTCTGCTTGTCATTGGCCCTGGCTCTACCTACTGTTGGCCTCTTTGCCTTCCTCCTCACCAGTCCCGAGGTGCAGCAGTCTCCACACTCTAGACCCAGAGAGTTGATGCCTCTTCAATGTCATGAGAATACACAACAGGGAATGGCACTCTAGAGGTCCTCCACTGAAAATCTTAATGTATGGGTAGATACGATATGGAGATAGGTGCTCCTCCAAGCTCCCCGGTACTAAGTGTGCACATGGGATGGGGGACCTGTACTCATATGTTGTCATACTCTTCCCATCAGCCCCAGTCAATATGGACAAAGGTCAGGGATAATAGGAATTATAACACAACGATAGTGTATGTAGAGCCACAGGTTCCTCAGCCCTGGTCCACACAAAATAATCACAGCCTCAGCATCTTGGGACCAGTTTATTGGAAGGATCACCACCTACAACATATATCTACTGGATCCCAAGGTAATCATCAGTGGCTCGTCTTCAGGTACCTGCCATCAACCCAGGGGTGACAGGCAGCTATTTGTGAAAGGACCTTCTTAGATCACAACCTGGTTATGGAATACCTCCCCAGAGAGACTAGTCTGACACCTTCTTTGCACTCTTATTGGCACCAAGCAAATAACTTTTATCTTCTGAGGATTTTAAATCCTGAACTTGTAAATCCATTGATGTTTTATGTATGCTGTTTTGATGTACAGTCATACCTCGGGTTGAATATGCTTCATGTTGAGCACGTTCAAGTTGCGCTCCGCAGCAACCCGGAAGTAAGGGAGCACATTATTTCTGGGTTTTGCCACTCGCGCATGCACAGACGCTCAAAATGACATCATGCGTATGCACAGAAGCAGCGAAAAACGACGCGTGTGTGTGCAGATGTACTGTTGCTAGTTACGTTTGCTTCTGGATGTGAACGGGACTCCGGAACGGATTCCGTTCACATCCCGAGGTACCACTGTATAGTTATCCAGAATGCTTCACAGAATGCTTCAGAGTCTTTCTCAGCCCTACCTGGAAATGCTGAGGTCTGAACCTGGGACCTTCTGCAAGCAAAGCAGATGCTCTAGCCACTAAGATACAGCCTTTCACTCCTAAGATGCTCTACCAATGAACTATGACCCTTATCTTTATCTAATGCTGATTTTTTAATTTTGGATTTTATTTCTGTTCTGTGGAATGCACGTTTGGCAACTCCTCACCATGATCAACTCCCACTCAGAAACAGATGTCCCCACTGTGGAAGGATGTGTGGATCCAGAATTGGCCTCCACCGTCACTTAGGGACACTTAGGGACACACTGTTAAGACCATATTCATGGAAGACAATCTTACTTGGCTACGAGTGATCACCAAAGAAGAAGACTATTGTATTTTGATGTTTTACAAAACTTCAAAATACAATAATAATCACAGAATAATAGTAAAAAAGAACAGTCTTATTGAATGATACAGAGATGCCGTTAATAGATAATTGGGAGACATCCAGAACATGATCAGAGACATTAAGACCCAGGAACTGTGTAAGATCATAACAACTAAGGACAAAAAATTAATTTGGATAGTTAAGGTTATGCCAGTAATTACATCTGTTGTAGCTTGAATAAAGTTGTGTCAGATATGGTGATAACAGATGCATGAAAAATAATTAGATGTTCAAGACAGCGTTGCCTTGAGAGCAGATGTTACCAGCTACAGAACGTAAGCAGACAACTATTTAAAAACAAAACTCAAGAGTTAGTTTTAAAGCACACAGTATTATAACATCTGACCAGATAATCTCAGCCACATTGATGTATTTCTTGACATGTCCAAAAGCACTTGTAGTCATCTCATCTTGAGCTATCTCATTAGCCATCTTTCTTTGAAGATGGTTTTAAATAATTACATGGAATTTGGAGAACCAATAAACCTTTTTTTAAAAAAAAAGCACCAGCTGATTTAAATGGAAAGTTTGTGCCACATGATATATTTATCTGGATGAAAATCAGGGGTATTAAAGATGTTACTGTTTGGTTCTAAGCTGGCTTTCTAAGAATATCATTGCCTCTCCTGAAAAACCTTTGCAACTAGATATGCCACCAGAAGGACACATTAAGAACACTTTTTAAAAATTCAGTTTTGCTGTTCAAATAACTTAGTAAGGCACTCAAGAGCATCTGCAGGAAACCCAGACCCTTCACCCCAACAGCTTGTGATAAGCATCTTTAGCATCAAGATTCTGATTCTTTTCCTTCTGAAAATGATTGTCTGATTTGCCACTCACAAAATTCCATTTAAAAAAATAAATAAATGTATGCAGATGGGGTGGGTGGGAACGCATGCACCAAATGGTGGCAAAATTAAAATGAACATCAAAACACCAGCTGGAAAGTCCACCTACACATCTTTAGACAAAAAACATAACATTATAAAGTCAAGCAAGGTCATATATTGTTTAGCACAGATATGCTTTTCAGAGCTGTGATCAATTACATGGCAATTAATAAAGATGAACAATCTGGGTGAAAGTGTAGCACTAGCACAATAAACAGTGGCAGCTGCAGGAGTGTCTCTTCCTTACAAAGTGGGAAGGATTATATCACATTTGGTTTGCTACTCTTTAAACCAGGTGCCACAAGACAAGACACTTATTTTTCTTGCAGGAGACTAACATGGCTATCCTTTTGGAATTTGTATTATTCTAAGTTTGGTTCAGGGACGCAGGTGGCGCTGTGGGTTAAAGCCTCAGCGCCTAGGACTTGCCGATCGAAAGGTCGGCGGTTCGTATCCCTGCGGCGGGGTGCGCTCCCGCTGCTCGGTCCCAGCGCCTGCCAACCTAGCAGTTCGAAAGCACCTCCGGGTGCAAGTAGATAAATAGGGACCGCTTACCAGCGGGAAGGTAAACGGCGTTTCTGTATGCGGCTCTGGCTCGCCAGAGCAGCGATGTCACGCTGGCCACGTGACCCGGAAGTGTCTCCGGACAGCGCTGGCCCCTGGCCTCTTAAGTGAGATGGGCGCACAACCCCAGAGTCTGTCAAGACTGGCCCGTATGGGCAGGGGTACCTTTACCTTTACCTTAAGTTTGGTTCAGGCTGAATGTTTGACAAAACAAGCTCTGTTCAGTGGGGTTGAGACGTGCAAGGAAAATGTGGAAATGGGTATTATTACAAAAACCATGAAAATACCTTAGTCCTCTCATTTCATCTATTTCAAACATGCATGTCATGCTTGATACTTAACAACATCACACTGGAGGAAACAGTCCAGGGCAACTTGGACCACCAATGTCAGTGACTCGAGTTGGAGTAGCTAACTTAGCCAAAAAACTCATCATAACTTAACCAAAGCAAGAAGTTACAAATGGACACCAAGATTCCCCCATGTCCCCCTGCTTGATAGACTACCTGGAGCAGGCACCCCCAAACTCAGCCCTCCAGATGTTTTGGGACTACAACTCCCATCATACCTAGCTAACAGGACCAGTGGTCAGGGATGATGGGAAATTTAGTCCCAAAACATCTGGAGGGCCGAGTTTGAGGATGCCTGACCTGGAGGGTAGAAGAAAACTTTAAGCATCCATCTCGCCAATGCCAAAGGTCCAGGTTGTTTCATCAGAGGTGAAGAAGAAGAAGAAGAAGAAGAAGAAGAAGAAGAAGAAGAAGAAGAAGAAGAAGGTGGTGTTCCAGTAGAACAAGGGTGGGGAACACGTGGTTCTTCATGTGCTCTAGGACTTCACTTCCCATCCAGCCTTGCCAGCATCGCCAGGGATAATGGGTGTTGTATTCAGCAAAATCAGGAGAGTTCCAGGTTCCTCATCCTTGCAGTAGAAGGAACAAGAAGGGTCTGACATAGCTGTTTGGGAACCATCATGTGTATAAGTCATGATGGACCGATGGCCAGGCCAAGCCTTTTCATAGAAGGCTGGGGGGGGGGGGGGACAAGTCTTCACATTGATCAAAGTTGGCTCTAGGTAGAATCTACCTCTTGCCAGCCAGAAGTTAAAAAGAATAATCATTAGGTCCAAAATGGAAGTGGCAACTATCAGATCATGCCAAAGAAATGTTGCCAAGTTTGGACAATGTTCTTAGAGGCATACAGCTTCTCTTTGTTGACTTGTCCTTCTAACCTATTGATTCATTAATTTAAACAAATTGAAGGCATGTAATAGCATACAGGTTGTAACTCGTTAAATACACTGTTCTGCAATATGTTAATTGTGATTTTTCCTCTGGCATTTCCTTTCAGTGTTATGCAACATTAGCACACATTTACTAAACACACTTTGGAACGCATCTTAAAGACCTTTCCTGGCATTATTAGCATTATGAAAGCCATTGTTGGATCAGGATACGTTCCAGTCTGCTTCAAATCCACAATTTCTCTCTCTCTCTCTCTCTCTCTCTCTCTCTCTCTCTCTCTCTCTCTCCTCTTTGAAGAACGCTTTTGCCTTGCATCACAGATACAAACATTATTTATTTTCTAGGAAGATCCTTAGACAGACATCCTATTTGCTCCAAGCCAACTGGCACCACAATGAACTTGTTGGATTAACCATTTGACTATGAACTTAGCTTGGCTGCAGGCTTTTATGGCGGGTGAACTTCCTCACAGCGTAATTAGGTTTGCAGTTTCTGGCACTGAGACTTGTTGGCGAAGCTTTTATTTCCTGGCTTTCAGCTTGACTTTTGCCCTTGTGGCTGTCTAAATGGATGGTTCTACACCCTTATTGCTTTTGATACTCTCTTCTGAGGACCTAACTTCAGAAGAAGGGCCTAACCCTACATTCATATATACTTCTGCCTAGATTCTCCAGTGAAATTTATTTATCTATTTATGTCATAAAATTTATACATTGCTTGTTTGTAAAAACAAACAAACTACAACACCCTTCACAGAGGTTTACAGAAGAATAAAACAAGAAAATTATCAGTATAAGCAGCTATCTAAAACCTTAAAAAAAAAAGATCAGAGATAACCTAAAAACCAATCAAAACATACACCAGCATTCTACAAATCTGTGTAGGCTTGTCTAAACAAAAACGTTTTTAGCAGGCACCAGAACAAGTACACTGAAGATGCCTGTCAAATGTCAATCGGCAGGGAATTCCAAAATGTAGGTGCTGCTACACTAAAAGATTGGTTTCTTACAAATGCAGAACAGATATTATGTGGTACCTGCAGCAGTGATAGTTCTGCAGACTGAACCGTTCAAGTGGGCATATATGGGGTAAGCTTATCTCAGGGAAGCTGGTCCCAAGTTATTAAGCACTTTATGTATTTAATGTGTTTCCTTCCTTTTGCATCTTCCATTTACTCATTGATAGCACAGTGGGCTAGGAAGATATCAACAAGATTTCCAATAATGTTTCCAATAAATCCTTCACTGGCCCACAATTAGCTCTGTGGGGGTGAGGGACAAAAATGGGTGGAGGAGTGAAAAATGTCCCATTTTCATCTGAGAAATGTTGGCAGGTATGCTGACACATCCAGTGTACACATAATTTTCAGACTACAATGGCTCATGTTATCTTTGAAAAGTTACTTATATGGGAAGGGAGGTGGGGGGTAGCTCAGTGGCAGAACTTTTCAAACAGAAGATCCGAGGTTCAATGCCCAGCATCTCAAGGTAGAGATGAAGATGTTCCCCATGTGGAACCCTGGAGATCCACTGTGATTCAGTAAAGAACAGTCTTTCTCAGCCTTGGGTCCACAAATGTTCTTGAACTACAGTTCCCATCATCCCTGACCACTGGCCATGCTGGCTAGGTAAGATGGGAGTTGTAGTCCAACAACATCTGGGGATACAAGGTTGAGAAAGACTGATACTGTACTGAGATTGATGGCCCAATTGGGCCTAGTAAGATCTATTAATTTTTTGCATTTATATCCTGCCTTTTTTCTCTAGGGAGCTCAAGTGGGCACACACAGCTCTCCTCACTCTAATTTAATCCCCGCTACCAGCCTGAGAGGAAGGTTACATTGAGAGACACTGGCAAGGCCACCCAATGAGTTCATGGCCAAGTGGGCATTTGAACCCTGGTCTCCCAGGCTCCGCCCCCTATGTTGCTATGCGATTGACCAACATCCTACGCATCCACTATTGGATTTAGCATTTAGTTTTTGAAAGAAACTGCTTAGGGGACTGAACAGCAGGGCTGTACAAATGCCAAGTGCAGTCAAGTAAAGTGTTCTACTAACATCCTTTCCCCTCCAGCACAAGGCAATGCACATCTAATGCATTCCAATGCTTTGGTGTCCCTTCCTTCTAGTGAGCTCATCTACGAGCACGCAAAAAAAGAAAAGAAAAAGAAAAAGTAGTGCGTGGTTCCTTAGCAAGACCACCACTCACAAGAAACAACAGGGTTTGCAGAGCAACAGATGGATTGCCAAGTGTTCCAGAAGCAATTTGCAAGACGCCCTGGAACTGCTCCAAAGATCACAGTTTGCAAACCAGGCTTTGAGGCCATTTCAAAAGCAAGCACTTGAGATGTCCTCATTTAAGATGGGAAAGGTTTTAAAATTGGTTTCAGTACAGATAAGCCATGTGTATGCAGCTGTATGAACAGCACGGCCCCTTTTGCTAAAGTTATGGATTTTCATCTGGTTTCCCCCAACACCCACAAGGTTTCAGAGTTTTTGCAGGGATGGGAACAGCTACTTTTTATGTATTGTACTACAGAAAAAGGAGTGCAGCATGCTATGCTGGCTGCAAAGCAAAGGAATATGTTGTGAGCTGAACTCTAAGCACCAATGGAATGGGAGCCAGGACTCAAACCAGGAATAAGAGCTGGCAGATCAAAAACTAGAGCCAGGAAAGATTATTGTTGCCTGAACAGGTAGCCCTGATAGCCCTTCCTATTGAGAAGACCCAGTTGCCAGCCTAGGAGAGCAGAATCATTACAGACAAGGGAGATGCTGTGTGACCTGTAGCTTTGGTAAGTTTACTGCACAGGTGCTTGGATGGGGGTGGGGGTGGGCACAGAGCCATTTCTATCCTGGCAGCTCCCATTTTTAGCCTGCCAGGTGCAACTATGGCATAGTTGGCTCCCATTTGAGGAATGTCTACATGGGAGTAGGCAGCCCTGTATCTGACTGTGGAGTACAGTGCAGCTGTCTCCAGAGGCAGCCCAAGGGCTCTCACTGTTTCATTACAGGCACTGACAGCCAGGAAGATCAACAAATGGCCTGTTTCAAGAGTCATCCTGACCAAACACCCAGATGTTTGAGAGCAAGATATGACCAGCAGCGCCTGCTCCTCGAGATGTCTTGGCAAACATGCTCTCCAGGCTTGCAGAACTCTCACCACAACCTACACGTACACGGATCCTGTCTTGATTGCACAACTGCAATGGGGTAGGGTAGCAGCTGCAATGTACAATTTTTGTTTCACCACTATAGGCACGCACACATATGCAGCTAATGGCTGGGACTCCTTGTACTGAGTGGGAGAGGGAGGAAATGTACACTAATTGCTTAATGCCCCATTTGGCAGCAGTGAGCATTTTTGGAAATTAGAAAAAAAAGGTCTTGGTGGTTGTTAATAAAAACAACATTGGCATAGCAAGTTTGTTTGACTTACTATTACCTCATTTTCACCTGAAATTTTGCCAAATACATGTTGAATAACAGCTAACAGATGGTCGGGACTTCTTTACTTTGAAGATAATTGTAACCCCCAAGTAAAACAACAGTATTACTCTCTCCCCCCCACCCCACTTTTATGTTTACCCATTGGGAGAAAAATATATCATGATTCTTTTATTGGCTAGACTTAAATCTCTCTGACAAACACTAACATTTGCTATGGATTAGAAGATGTGCATTATCTGAAAAGGTTATCTTATTGGGTTCTTTTTTTTTTTTACAATGCAATTTCCTAAAAGATTTTTTTTAAATGCAGCAACATTGACTGTGTCAATCATATATTGACTCAGTAACCTGAGACCTGAATAAGCCTTTTGCCCACAGACACAGACCCTTTGCATGAGCAAAAAAGAAACAACTTGAGATGTCTTCAGTTAACAATAGTTTCCTGGTTCATCCAAGAAACTGTGGCTACCAGCTTTGAAACAAGCCAGGATATTAAACCATTGTTTGAATTTGGTTTAATCTCCCGGCTTTTTTCTAAAGCTGGTAACCAAAGCTTTGTGGCTTGATTAAAAATGAGAAACTGAATAACTAGAGGCTTCCTGACCTAACTGCATCTCCCATGAAGGGAAGAGCAATGGGGTTCCATGCATAGAAGATGGGACCTACTTTTGAGAGTCCCAATACCTATTCTTGAAAAGCAACCGAAGGGAGGTACTGGACAAATGAATTAGGGGGAAATGAAGTTCAAAACCAGAAAAGCAGTTAAGGGAACAGGCAGAAAAACAGTTTTGGGGGGATTCTGGGATGAAGGAAAGGGGGGCAATGAAGCAAACAGATTAGGCTGGGAGAAACAGCTGCACAGCTGCATAACAGTCAGGTTGTAAGCTGACAGGTGGCTTTAATGGCTGACTCAGATAGCTGGACCCAGGCACCTTACTCCACTGAAATGGGTCTTAGAGGATTGGCCCCATGTTTGCTGCACTGCAGTGCCCTCATGCAATATTGTGGGTATTGCACCTCAGCAGAGCAGCTGGTGCAGGTGAGCAGAGCAATAAATGAGCCTAGCTGGCTGCATCAGATGTTCTAAGCCAGGGGTGGGGAACCTCCAGCCCGCACCTGGCACAGGTTTCAGTTTGGCCAAGAGGACATTTTCCCCACACCTGATGTCCCCACAGCTGATGTCATGTGTAAGAATGCAGCTGCAAAGGAACAGCTGGTAGTCTGGGAACTCTCTGGCACAACCAAGAGGACGCATTGCCAAGGCTGATTGGTACTTAAAGTGTACCTTCAAAGGGGTTCACTTTCAGCAGTCCCCTTGTGAGTTTATCGCTGTCACATGACATTACAATGATGGTAGGTGACTGGCAGATGGGTGGTAAAAATGACCTGGAAGGGGTGGGGGAGGTTGGGGTCTGGCCTATTTATCAGATCAATATCTGCACCCCTGTTCTAGGTTTTGGGAGAAGCTCCTGGTATGCATTTGGATCTTCTTCAAATGCCTGCTAAATGCCAGCCAGTTACAGAAAGCATGCTGCTCCTCTGTTAAAACAATCTCACTGGCTACTGGTCTGTTTGGGGGCACAATTCCAAGTTATGGTTATGACCTATAAAGACCTCTATGGCTTGGCCCCAGGCCTGAAAAATCACATCTCCCTCCTAGGTGCTAAGGGTTAACACCTTTCAGTCCTATCAACATCAGTGACGCAGTTCAGTAGTAACTGCTGTGGCTGCTCCCATATCATGGAATTCACTCCGAAAAACAGGTAAACTGGCTCCCTCTTTGTTATCCTTCTGCCAGCAGGCCAACTCCTTTCTATTTCAACATGTCTTTGGAAGCGAAGGTGCAGATGATGTTGATTACTGGGCAGACTGAATTTTAATTGCTGGTTCTAAATGTGTTATGATGTATTTTAATCATTGTTTTTAACTAGTTTCCCCCCCATTACTTTGTATTATATAACAATGTTTCCGGAAGTAGAATCCTAGTTTGGAAAAAGGTGGGATATAAAATAATAATAATAATAATAATAATAATAATAATAATACAGCTGTAAATAACTAAATTAAAATATTTCCTTAGATTTGAAATATGAAGTGTTCCATATGTGCATATTATGGAGCAAAGAACAACACAACATGCCATGGAACATGCAGTTTTAGGAATAGCATTAAAATTCGGAAAAGCTAATAACTGGATACAACAAAGATCAAAAGGTACATATGTAATAGAAAAGATGTGAAGTTAAACTGGTTATATGCAGGATATGTGGCAAGAAATGACTCAAGCTGATAGAATAAAGCAATGTTCGCATGGAGACCCTACAATTTCAAAAGACAGAGGGCATGACCACCCATGTGGTGGGGGGATGATCTACAACTAATGTGGATATGGAAAAGAAACAGAGCATGCTAGAGAGAACTTGAACAAGGCATCTATCCAAAGATGGACATGAAATGCTGAAGAAGAAAAAAACAAATGTACCAACAAAGGGGTGTGAAGCAAGTGTGCATGCTGACAGTAGGGCTAGGGCCAGGCTGTGGGGGCCCACCCCACCTAATGCATTTTTTCAATATTGGGGTAAGGTCACCTGACACCCCCCATCCTTATGGCTGATTAAAAAAGATCATTCAGAAGCCACACAGGCTCTCTCCCCCTGGCAGAAGATAAGAAGACATAACCCACCTCATTACAAATTGTTCAGTTCCTGAGAAAATGTTGCATTGCCAAAGACAGAGAAGAAATTAAAGCGAAGTTCACATGACCTGTACTTTTTTGGGCTGGGATAGGATGTAAGAGGACCATATAGAACATTTCCAGTGATGTTTAGAGAAGTTATCTTCCCAGATAAGAGAGCAGGCCTCTGGAGATTGGGTATGGGAGAATGAAGGGCAGGGGGAGGTGAGGGGCTGCTCCAAGCTGTGCAAGCATTGAAAAATACATGACAGAACACAGAGCACCATGCAGGATGCATCGCCAGCTGTGTGGGTGAGCCTGTGCAAAGCCCCTTCTGTTCCTTAATGGCCCAAAAAGAGCAGAGTCAGGGGGAAGCCTTCCCACTCCCTCCTCCGCAAGGCTTGTCTGGTAATACACTCACCAACTGCTTGAAGAAGTGGGGGTGAAAACAGCAACAGCTCAGGGCTAAGCTAGCCTAAGGCTACAGGTCAAAGAGCGAATGGCAACCAGGTGGAAAATCTGCAACATTCCTTTTGCAGCTTCTGCTGATTGTTTCTTTCAGAGCACAGCTTTAATTAAGCTATCTGGTTCTCATCTTCAAGCACCTTTCACACACAGGGAGAGTATCTGGAATTTCCCACTGCACCAAATTCAAACCCTATCATCGGCTACAACAGGGGAAGGAAACCTGTGGAACTCCAGATATTGTTGGACCCCCCACTCCCATCAGTCCCGACCATTGCATACATCAACATCTGGAGGCTCCCAGGTGCCCACTCTTGGCCCAGTAAGAAGAACCAAGTGGCCCTATGGGATTTGTTCCCAATTTCTTTACCATGCTGGTTAATTCTTTGGACAATTCCACCCGCACAAATGCAGAGTATTAGCAATGGTGAAAGAGTGGGATTTCAACCTACACTTATGGGTGGAAGTTCTAATCTGCATTAATGGCAGTATTTTCATTATCATTATTATTTAATAAATTTTTATACTGCCCTTCATCCAATGCTAGTTCTACTTACAGTAGACCCAATGAAGTTAATGGACATGACAAACTTAGGTCCCATTGACTTCAGTGGGTCTGCTCTTAGTTGGATGCTCTGCACTTGCAAGGAATTGATCCTTCAGTGTGGCAGCACCTACACTTTGGAACTCCCTGCCCATTGATGTTAGGCAGGCACCTTTACTATATTGTTTCTGAAGCCTGCAAAAAACTTCTCCATTATGCAACCCACATGTTAACATGCCACTTTATTACATAAACTCATATATGGCTTTAATGCTTGGTCTTATTGGTGGTATTAATGAATATTTTATACTGTCTTTCTAAACCACGTAGATGTTTTCGTCAATTAAAAATATTTTTTGTCAAATTAAAATAAAACAATCATGCAGTGTAATTAATCCAAACTAGAAGAAAAGTTTCTGAACTTTTCCTTGGGGCCACACTGGAGAAGGCAGGCAGGAGGGCATTGAAGTATGAGGCTCACTGAGTCTTTGTTGTTATGCTAAACTATGGTTTCAGTGATACCTGAACTGAGCTAATTGCACGCTTCCATGCTGCTATAAAAATCCCCTCCAATTCTTGTTTAGGGGAGCTGGAATTTCTAGGGAAGGGTCTTGCTCCCCACCATGTCACCCCCAAAATTTTAAAGCAATGACTAGACCTAATAGTTTAGAACCCACAAGAAATAAAAGTAAAAGTTCATCCAAGTTCCCAGGTCAGTTGTGAAAACAAATCAAAATCTTTGTGACATCTTCACAAAGGATAAAACCAAGAGTTTGAACTGCAAGGTCAACAGCGATGCGTCCAGTTCAAACAATCCAGCTGAACCCAAGCAATGGAAAGAGACAGGATGATGACACCCAGTACATCCGTCAATGATTACATCATTCGTCAGAAGTTTTGTTCAAGGAGATGGACGTGATTTGGACCAAAGCAGAAAGGGTCTATTACAGCCTGCCCCAACCAGCTATTTTGGATTGCAACACCCATCAGCACCAGCCAGCACAGCTGCACGATGCTGGAGCTGATGGGATCATGGCCATGCTGGCTGCAGCTGATGGGAATTGCAGTCCAAAACATCTGGAAGGCACCAGATTCTGGAGGACTATAAAGTAGCATGGTGCAAACACCAGGTGTGCATGTTAAACTAGAACATGTGAGATCCACACACTGGGTACAAGCAGGGAACCGCTACTCTTGTCAACAAAGAAGGGTTTAGCTTTCTGTATGCAAGGAATCTTTCGCCATGAGGCAGCATTTAAAATACCCAACCTTCCAACTTTCAGTCCAAAGTGGATCAAAAAAGAGAAAAGAAAAAAAGAGTCCTATTAGCCACTAAACTCCATATATAAACTAGGCCTGAACGAGATTTACAGGAACATGCAGAAAGAGGCCCACACTACTTTAAAGAGCCATGGCTTCCCCAAAAGAATCCTGGGAACTGTGGTTTGTTGAAGTTTAATGAGAGTTATTAAAGGTAAAGGGACCCCTGACCATTAGGTCCAGTCGTGACTGACTCTAGGATTGCGGCGCTCATCTCACTTTATTGGCCGAGGGAGCCGGCGTACAGCTTCCGGATCATGGGGCCAGCATGACTAAGCCGCTTCTGGCGAACCAGAGCAGTGCACAGAAACGCTGCTTACCTTTCCGCCGGAGTGGTACCTATTTATCTACTTGCACTTTGACATGCTTTCAAACTGCTAGGTTGGCAGGAGCAGGGACCGAGCAATGGGAGCTCACCCCATCGCGGGGATTCAAACCACCGACCTTCTGATCGGCAAGTCCTAGGCTCTGTGGTTTAACCCACAGTGCCACCTGCCCGTCACACAACTAGAGTTCCCAGAGTTCCCAGGTAAGAAGGCTTGACTGTTAAGCCACTCTGTCTGGGTGTTGAGTTTCTCCTAACAACTCTCAGCACCCCTTAACAAGCTACAATTTCCATAATTATTTTGGGGGAAGTTATGACTGTCTGAAAGTGGTTTGAAACTGTTTTAAATGTATCAAGTGGATGGGGCCAGAGGGAGAAATAAGATGAGCACTGGGTCCTTCAAAGGTGACATCGAAGTTCACAGAGCCAGGGACTTTGAAATAATACGTTTCTTTTGATGTCCATACACAGGAATCTACTGTATTCTGTTTTGCAGTGAACTGGCTGGGTCTGCTGCAGCATTGGTGCAGAGATTGTAAGGTTTAAGTCTTCTATGTGAGATTTCAAAGTTTTGGCTGGGCCTGGTGTTCTCCTGCAGCTGTTCTTCCTCACTCTCCTCGCCTTATGAATCCACTAGACAGGGTCTTAAGCATATTAGCTCTGTTTTCTTTGAGAGAAAAGACAGCTGTGATAAGAAACCTGGGCACTGTTTCCTTTCACCAAAAAAAGAAGAAAAAGTCAACTTACCCGACCACCTTTCTCTGGAAAGCACTGGCAGCCTGCACTGCAGTCTCGACCCCCACAAGGTCCATTATAAAATTTCTTCCCGCCCTGTATGGAAAAGGACAAAAAATTAGCTAACATTTTCCCTTCCAATTTTTTCCTAAGTTATACAGCACATAAGAAATGGTTTATTTCATTTCCATTCTGACATGTTTGCAATGAGCTTGAAAATTCACTGGATCGCAAATCTATCAGTTTGTACCTTTAAAAAAAACACCTAGATCATACTCTGAGAAACAGAGCGATATGAAGGTTCCTGACTTTAAAGAATCAAAAAGATTTTTTTTATACTGCATACAAATTCCTCCCCCGAAATAATACGTAAATCACAGAACACTTATTGCAGCAATGTACAACTATAGCCCTAAAATCCTGATGAAATAAATAAAACCACTCACAGCAGGACACAGTGCCCTAAAACACTAAAGCAGAAAGTTGAATAATTTCCTTACAAGCAACACCTCCATCGCTGGAGTGCATGTAAGCCTGTCCTGTCCCCACCATTTTCTGGTGCCGAACATGGCACATACATGCATGGTCAGGAATGCATCATATGCAAAAAAAATTAGAGTCGCCTGCATACACTTTACAGCAAGTCATTGTGGTGATAATCATGATTTCATGCTAAGCCACACTATCCTTTCTACCAGGGATAACCATTGTGGGGACAACCAGGTGTTGAACTATGACTCCCATCAGCCCCTGTCAGCATGACCAATAGTCAGGGACAATAGGAGTTGTAGTTCCACAACATTTGGAAGAGACCACTTTGGCTACCATACCTTAAATCATTCCCACTTTTTATTTTTAAAGAGCAGTTAATGTTGTCATTTTTATCTTAAGGAAAAACAGCTACATTGGATCCCAATCCAGTGAAAATCCACCACACCTATTTGACCCCAAAGTTGTTGTTTGTACCTTTGGGGCCAACGCAGGGGGCCAGAGGGTAAGCATGTGGAGCATGGGTAGGAAAACTAAGGCCCGGGGGCCAGATCCGGCCCAATCGCTTTCTAAACCCGGCCTGTGGATGGTCAGTGTGTTTTTACATGAGTAGAATGTGTCCTTTTATTTAAAATGCCTCTCTGGGTTATTTGTGGGGCATAGGAATTCGTTTTCAAAATATAGTCTGCCCCCCCCAAGGTCTGAGGGACAGTGGACTGGCCCCCTGCTGAAAAAGTTTGCTGACTCCTGGTGTGGAGGATTGCCCTGTAAATTGAAACTAGTATACTCTACTGAAATCTTAACATTTGATGTTAAAGGTTGGGAACACTTGAATTGGTTTTATTATGAGTGCTATGCATGGATATTTGGCAGCGCACTTGTACACCAGTTCGTTAAAAAAAGGGGAGGGGGGAGAATCCCCTGTGATCATATTGTTTGAATGCATTTTTGTGCAACATTTATTCTGCTTTTTACAGTTACATACATCAACTGTTGGTTTGGGAAACATTTCTTCTTTTTGGAAGCTCCAAGCTTTGTTAGCAGGTCTAGAGCCAGCTCTGTCATTGGGCAGAGTGAAACAGATTCAGGTGGTAGATGCTAACGAGTAGGTGCTAAGGGGCATAAAGCAGACAGAGCTGTGTGTGATATGCAATCTGCATTGTACCCCCATGCAAAGCTGTATCATGGGAGAAAGCTTCAAGTGACAATACAGTTGGCTTTTGGTACACAGAACAGAGGAGTTACAATCTTGTCCTTGGCCTCACGCAGGAAAATGGCTTGAGCAGAGAAAGAAATCAAAGCAGTTTTCTTTGGAAATGTGTTTATTTGCCCAAGCTGTTCCCTGAATAACAAAATCTGATTTTAGCCACAGAGAGTTTTGTAGGCTGTTTATTTTCTATTTGATAGCATGATGTCACTTATACCCTTTTACCATTGCTACTTGATCTGGTTTTGTTTCTTGTGATTTTCTCTTGTTCCTGTCTTTGTATCTGCTGTTAGTTTGTCAAACTGTATTGTGTGCCACCTTGGAAATTGTATTTAAAATATTAGAAAGCAGGTTATAAATCTTTATTCATTTCAAAGACCAGAAGCTTCCAGTGTCTGCCAAAAAGGCCTGGAGAGGGCCTACGGGCTCAGATTGCACAGACTCACTAACCTAATTTGCTGCTGCCATTCCAGAGCAGCTTATTTTGCATATATGTATTTCATAAATATCTGAATCCACTCACAAATGTCTTCGTTGTTCAACAGTGCGGAGGAGGCCCAAATCAAGTGTTTCCACTGAAAACATATTAATGATCAGGAAAAGTGTGGAATAGAAGTCATATGGTATATGTATACATGCTGTATTTAGTAGGAAGTTGTAAGTGGGAAAGGGGGAGGGGAGGGGGTTAAATATGCTCTCTGTTCCTGTTTTTGAAAATGCAAATAAAAATTAAAAAGGGGGGACAGATTAATGATCCCTGTAAAATGTTATATTCACACCCCACTTCTAAGTTTCCTTTCCTTTCCCTGCACCAAGAGGTCATTCCGCTCACTTGTGAATGAAAGAAACCCGAGAAGGGGAGGAAGCACGCTGGAGCCAGTTGGCAGAAGACCAGGTGTTACATGTCACACAAGTTATTTTATTTACGGGAAGGAGCCGACATCAGACACTCCCAAATTACTTAAATAGCAAACGGCCCTGCACTTAATACTAATGTGGTCGACTTTCAAAGTCTGCTCTTGGCTTTCTAGAATGGATCCCGATTTTGGGGAGGAAACCAAATGTATGCATGGTAAATCCAGAAGAACGTTCCAGGCATCACTGCCCTCCTTTAAATATTTTTATAAAATGCATTCTACTCTGAGGCATCTGTGCTTTGTGTGTGCAAGCGGTTAAGTGTATTTTGGTAGGAAACAGTTCCAACCGTTCAACCACATTGCATTTCATCATTCAAAATAGATGACAGCTATTCTTAGGGCTTCTAGTGTGGCCTGTCCTTTGACCGTGATTAAGGCTGTCATCTGATACATAGCTGCCTGAGCACAAGCCCCATTGAACTGAATGAGATTTACTTCTGAGTGGACATGTGTTAAGATTGCACTGTAAGGGGATGGGCTGCAGAATTTGAACTCCCTGCCAATAACAAATCCTCCTTGCTTTCCTTCTACTGGCTTTAACTATGGTGTGACCCTGGTTAAAAACCCAGAGTGACACCTAATTAATACTAACCATACAAAGGTCAGTGTTTGCTGCAGCTGGTGGGAGTTACAGCCTCAAACATCTGAAGGTACCAAATTTGTGAAGGCTGCTTAAGATCTACACCTTAGAAAGACAAGGTGCTATAGAAATCAGGGCAATATTTACAGAGGCAAGCACCATAGGATACATTCTTGTGTGGATGCAATTTGAAAAACAGTGGACAGTTTTAAGTTTAGCATGCTTTCCTTTTTTGCCCTGATGATGCACCAACACCTTCAGGAAAAACAGGAACTTGTCCTCTTTTTGGGGAGGGGTACACTGTAGAGATGGCCTCAGTCTTCAGGTCCGAAGATGAGGCAGCCCCGTTCAACAATTTGATTATCATCTTAACCAAATATATTATGGGTCTGTGGTTTCTCAACAAGATGAAACCACAATCCCCAGACCTAGTGAACTTGATTGGTCAAGTTTTCATGGGTCTTCTACCCCCACCCCCTTATCTTAGCTTATATATGTATTTCTATGTAGCATTGTATGACATGAAAAGAGGAGAAAATAAATAAATAATTCAAGGGCTACGTCAGGGAGAAACTGCATGAAAAGATACTCCTGAAATTATGATTCAGATGCATCTCTGTCAAATTTCAAAGGTCAAAATTAGACCAGATATTAAATGTGCCCATGTACATACATGTATCACTTTAATAAGGGCATCTGGTGGTGATGGTGGGTATTTCAGTGTGAGGGGAGGGAGGAGGTTCTTATTGTTGTCGCATAGGCCTTTCCTATGATGGTATCCCGCTTATGGAACACCCTCCCCTTGGAAGCGCAGTTGATGCTGACTCTTTTTGTTATGTCAAAACCGGGTATTTCAATATTTGTTTCAATTCCCTCACAAACCCTGCCCCCTTGAAGGAAGGGCAACAGAAAGAAGAATTGATTTGGGTCATTGATGGTAAAAACAACAGAGTTCAGATGTTCCCTTACCATGCAGATTTACCCTAATTCTTTTAGACATATAAAATTAATGATCTGCCTTTTGGGGGAAATAACTTGTACATTGCATGTCTCCAGATGGATGGAGGATCCGTAATGCTTTTATGTCATGTTTATTTCTTAAGCTAGGGACTTAAGATGCCCAACATTCACCATCCATGCCAACTCATGGATGTCCTGATTCATATTGGTGTGGTCCTATTGGTCCTGTTATTTCTTTTTCTGTTTGTGCAGTATATGGTATGATGTAACTCCCTACCTATGTGACAACTCCCTCCTTTGGGGTTGCTAACAATGTTCATTATGTTACAATAAAAAACAAGAAGTTGAGCATTTATTTGATACTAAAATCAAGCTTCTAAGCTCAACAAAGTCATGAATAAATGGTGCAGTGCTTTGGAGTTGCTTCACCAGTAATTTCAGTGTGTAGGGAAGGAACTCATAGGATCAAATGCTGCTGGAAGAATGAGGATGATAAGCAACTCTCTGGACCAGCATTCCTGCCATGTCAATGCCACTATTGTAGTCTAATTATCAGTAGATTTCCAATGCAAAAGGTGTGCTTCTTACACTCCCTTCATTGAGGAGCTGTCACTTGAATGGACTAGGGTCTCCCTGAAAACTTTCATGTCCCCCAGATGATGTAATCTTCCCCACCCCACTGATTCATGACCCACAAAGGAAAGTCCTTGTGTTTTTCCTTCTGATGATGCCCTCTTGAAATGCTGTTATTGCAAGTTTATCATGATGTTTATACCGTTCTTCAGGGTTTAACTCCTTGCTCACGCAGTCTGGGAGTTGCACTGCATCACATGGGGGGTGTGTGTGTGTGCTGTATTTTGTCTTTATTGCACACAGTTAAATAGATGCAAATAAACCCAAAGCACCACACAGCACACTTTGCACACTGCAGCTGCTAAGGTACAGTTTGAACTGTAATCACATATTATTGGACAATTATGTTTTGTGAATATCTCTTCAATCAGAAAAGCAAACACTGTCTTGGCTTTTAAATCTGCAGTGGACAGCCCTATTACAGGGTATGGAGTCAGTTGTTTGAGGAATTGTGTGGCCAGATTAGCCCGGCCTGCTTAGTGCACTGTCACCGGCTCTGTTCCTAGATCTGTTGGGGATAAATAGTGCTTATTTGTGGGTGGACTGCTTTCCTAGACAGTCAGAACCTGCATACATTATGTAGCAGCATCATAAGGATAATCACTTCAAGAACTCATGCTTAAACTTGCCTCTTCCCTCCCATTCCTTTTTCCTCACGTGCCATGTCTTTTTAGAGTGTAAGCCTGACTGCAGGGACCATCTTACTACTGATTTTTGCAAGCTAATTTAGGAGTATTTTTTGGTCAAAGGGCAGGGTACCGAAGCCTTAAATAAAGAAGTAAATAAATAAATGTACAGGAGGTAATCTTCGGAATGAGAACAGGGGTGCTAAAAATGTGTCCCTCTTTTGATCTGTGAAATGTTGCAAGGCTGACCCTCCTATCTTGAAAAACATGAGCAAAAGTGTTTTCAACAGGGATCTTTCTAAATTGTTATAGATTCAGAGGCAACATTACTCTGGATACCAGTCACTGGAAAACAACACTATTGTCCAAATGTCCTGCTTATGGGATTCTCAGCTTCTTATGGTTAGCTGCTGTGAAAAAAGGAAGATGCTGGATTGGGTGTCCTTTGGCCGGATTTAGCAGGACTCATCTTACGTTCTTATGTCCAAAAGCAACTCCTAGGATGGAAAAGCATTGTGTTGAAAATGGCCTTGTGAGCGGTTTATATTTTTGCCTCTTCAGGGACTAGCTTGTTTAGAAAGGGCAGTTCCGTGGCAACTCTGGGTGGAAGCCATGTAGTTAATTTAGCATTAGATACTCCTAGAATTCTGGACTTTCTTCTGAGTCACTGGCCCCAATCTCCGCCACCATCGCTTGTAGGAGCACAGGGAGACCTGCCAGCCCTATCAAGTCTGAAAACATTTACTTCTCTCACTTAGCTTTGTATTTATTATGGCAGAAAAGCAAAGTTGTATGCTTTGTTTCACACAATCTCCCCACCCTCCACCCCAGTTCCACATTTTGGGCAAATTCACACCTCTTTCCTTGGGTCAGGTAGAGATCTTTTAGAAATGTGTTCAACCACAAAATGTGCTTGGCCAGTGCATTATTTATTAACAACAAATATCAACAGCAAATGATTACATCCAAATTGCATTCACAACCCTTCCTTCCTCCACTGAGGTCAGGATGGTGAGTACAAAAGCAAGTCACCCCTCCCCCCGCCATGATTTTCTTTACAACAACCCTGCAGGGTAGGTTAGGCTGACAGCGTGCGACTGGTGATATTCATGATTAACTGGAGGCATGTACTCTTTCTTGATCTTCTTGGCTGGCTCCGCAACTGCTACAGCACATTGGCTCGCATGAGGATGACAATAAGAATATACAGAGATTTTGAGCTCAGAATGGGATAAAATACTTTGCACACCCGCAGCTCCCCCACCCCCTATAAGCAGTTTCCCTTGTATTGTGACAAGAGAACACAAAGTGACATACATAGGAACTTAGGAAGCTGCCCTATGCCTCATCCATTTAGTCCTGTATTTTTAGGAGCTCTCTCGAGTTTCAGGTGGCAAGCCCTTCCTACCTGGGCACATCAGAGATTGAACCTAGGACTTTCTCCAAGCAAAGTGTGAGCGGTGATCTATAGTGCATAGCTACAGCTTTGCCTGGATAAAGTCCTACGTAGCCAGGATTTATGTTGTTTTGGGGGGGGGGGAGATTTATGTTGGTGGAAAGAACTGAGCCATCTGAGACACGATTGGTCAGTTAGCTAAGTATTCTTATTTATTTACTTGATGGGGGATCAGCTGCCACCCTGCCCCCTGGCTATGCCCAGGTATGTGTGTGGGGTGTGTGAGAATGACAGTTTGTGGGTAACTTTCTTTCAACCACATTTATTTCATAAAATTTATACACTGTTGAATTGTAAAAGCAATCTCAAAGTGTTTTACAAAGAGAACAAGGCAATAAAATTATCACTATAGCCAACTCTTTAAAACACTAAAAAACAACAAAACCAAAGTCAGAAACACATTTAAAAAACAGGTTAAAATATGCTTCAACATTCTACATGCCCATATGAGAGCAACCCTTTACTCCTCTGAGTTCCTACCTGCTTGCCGCGGCTGCAGCTGCCCCTTCCCTTCTTATGTTCCTCTGTGCCGGATCTGCAGGGCCACCCAGAGGGATTTGCTGCTCTGTCTTTTTTCCTACCTTTGCTGCTTGCTCATTCAAAGAGGGCAAGTGAACAAGCAGCAGCCGGGCCTGGTGATTCTGTGGGTTGGCAGTGGACCTCTTACGAGGCAGGGTCCTTGTCAGGTACACAAACGCTAGCCCCACTCTCTATGCCCCATGGATCAAGTCCAATCCCAGGCATCCTAAGAAAGCTCTCATAAAGTCCACTCTTTAAAATCCTAGAAAGCTGCTACCAAAGAGTGTAGGCAAGATGAGCTAATGGTTTGGCTCAGTAAAAGACCATTTCCCATGTCCACTCAAGGGTTTCTAGCTAGTGTGAAGCACACACCTGACTTTTTCATTCCAAGGCAGAGATTTATCAATATCCAGTTTCTAGACCTATGGTAATCAACATGATTTAAGTGGCAATCCCCCCAGTGCTCCAATTCCTAGTGTGGTTTACCAATCAATTCCTCTTCCCAGGGAATTTTGGGAACTGTCATTCTGTGCAAGGAACAGGGGGCCTTCCTAACAACTCACAGCACCCTTAACAAACTACAGTCCCCAGAATTCTTTGGGAGAAGCCATGGCTGTTTAAAGTGGCATCATAGTGCTTTAAATCCATGCTGCAGTTGGCATTTCTTGTATGTGTGATACATATATGTACACATGACTATTACTTTCCAATGGCCAGTATAGACAATACTCAGCTAGATGAGCTAATGGTCTGACTAAGGCAGCTTCTGGTACTTCTGTTTTGGACAACAAAACCCAGTATGATGCCCAGCTCCTCTGAAGTCTAAGCTGGCTTCACCCTACCAGTCTGCATGAGCTGCAAACGACAGAACAAAGCAGCAATTCTTGTAAAATGGGCAGAAGCAGCTCTTGAGAACAAAGATATTCTCTGCCTTTGGCAATACACCATCAGCTTTTTAATAAATGTACCTGAATACATTTGGCCTACCCCTGCTCTTTCCTTCCCTCTACAAGAGTTGACATCCCAATGCCCCTTCTCCTTTCCTGACGCCCAGGGGCAACTAACAGGAGCAGAGAGGTTCATCTCAAGTTTTAACTCTTACAAGGCGAGTTGACTGCTTGTGCCTGCCAAGCTCAGCAGTATTGTCAAAGGAATTCCAAAAGCTTAGTGAGGCAGAACTGCCCCCACTTGAAATATGCTGGAAATATCCTGTGCTAAAGAGAATGGCTTGTTTTTGCATGTGGTCCTCTACTGGGATCAGACCATAAAATTCACAGCTTCCTCCCACGAAATACTCAAGCGTTGCCAAAACAATAAACCAATCATCACCTATTGCTAATGCATCTGTTTCCTTTTTGATTCCATCCATTGCCTTTTCTTGCATAATATTGGGGGTGGGGGGGAGAGGGAGGGAGCATATGCCAAAAATGCACTCCATCAAGCACTTAACAAGGGTGCTGGAAGAACGGAGGGAGAAAAGAAATAATCCTGATTCCTACTGGAAAGTAATAGTCATCAGTATATATAAGTGTGTGCACCAGTTATATACACAAACACATCCATACATGGAAGACCAACTGACAGTACAATGTTATACATGTCTACTCAGAAGTAAGTCTTGTTGAGTTCAATAGGACTTATTTCCAGGTCAGTGGACAGACTGCAGCCTAAGTCACACAAATGCAAGGGTGGCTATTTCCACATCTACAAATTAGCACACCTGCCATTCAACATAGATTAATTACTGGGGAAATATGGAAACTGGATACTGATATATCTCAGCTCAGTATTGTTGACTCTGATTATCAGCAGCTCTCCAGGGTTTCAGGCAGGAGACATTCTCAGCCCCATGTGGAGGTGCCTGGGATTGAACCAGGAACCTTATGCATGCAAAAGCAGACATTCTACCACTGATCTAAGGGCCTCCCTCCATAGTTACCCTTAGATAACTAAGGGGAGTTATTGGTTTAGCACAGATGAGAAAAACGTTGAATTAAACACAAAAGGGTGTTATTAGGTAGAGGTAGAGCCCAAGCTGCTGAAGGCATTTGGGTGGAAAAACAGTCTTATAGAACAAAACACTGCACTGATACAAACA
The DNA here is from genome assembly GCF_964106915.1 of Podarcis gaigeae. NCBI lineage: Eukaryota > Metazoa > Chordata > Lepidosauria > Squamata > Lacertidae > Podarcis > Podarcis gaigeae. Next base: position 26,083,316 of record NC_139691.1, on the reverse strand, counting down.
AACAAATACAAACACAAACACATAGACAACACGCAAAATTGAAAACTAGATCAGTGCAGGGCTACCTTTAGTTTATCAAACTGTCAATAGCGCCGTATAAACAGCTAGAGATTCCAACCATGCCATCCAACAGAGCCAAGGCTATTGGATTTCACACTAAGGCTGAGGATGTGTAATAGGAGGTTTATAGGATTATAGAATATTTTTATTATTATTCATAATTAGAATGCATGGAACTTAAGTCTGGAGAGGTTAATACACAGCACCAGAGCTTGTTGCACAACTGAAAAAGGCAGCTCCTTTTGAATGTCTCCAAGGGCACCGACCTTCAAAAAGTTCCCTTCCACATAAGACCTACTGGAATGAGTGGGAATCGCAAAAGAGCCAGAGCTGACCCTATCATTAGACAACGTGAGTGTGAGGTGGGGGACGCTGAAGAGTAGGGATTAGATTATGTGCCCCACAGCCTGTCATGTGCCCACTAAAATAGATTGCTGCTATCATTGTCCTGTAGAGGAAACTGTTCCATTGCCTTGCTTGAATACAGCAAGGGTGATTTTCTGCTCATTTTTGCCAAAGGAGACTAATTGATATTAATGTCTACTTTGACAAAAACTCGCTGAATACCACTCTTTATCTGGTTGCCTGGAATGTAGGAAACGCAGCATCTTGTCCTTCATCTCAGACAGCTGAAGAACTTGCACCGACCCTGGAAAGTGTGTCAACGCCTGCTGCCTCTCCAGAGGACTTGAACTTAATGTCCAGGGTAGACGTTCTCTCTTACCTTCATTTTCTCTAAAGTAAAAAGCCCACAATGTTGTGTATATGTGGTTTTAAAATTAGTAATCAGATTTTATATTTCTGATCTTTAATTTCTTTTTTTAAAAAAAAAAGTAATGGTATTTAAAATTATTTTAATTGGTTTTAATGACAGAAACAGAATACAAATTAGCACAATTTCTATTAGTTCAACATGAAAAATGAAACACAAAACAAAACAATGTACACATTTTCTAGTGCAGAGAAATACCGAAACAGTACTGTTAAAAAAAGGAGACAAGTGTTAGTCACAAAGTACAAAACACAAGGATATTAACATTAAGATAAAATTATCCCTTTATTCTGTAGAGGAAAGAGAATAAACAGAAATGCATTTCTATAAAGAATTTCTATAAAGTGTTTAATAATTGAATTGAACAATTAAAGCAACCATATCCATCCGAAAACTGAAGGTGACCTGTGTTCCTTAACATAAACTATAAAAATGTAAAAAACAAAAACAAATGTGTCTCTTTTATTTTGACCTCTTTAAATCCTTAGTCTATGAGCTAGTTTTTCTTAAAAAACAATTTCCCATACCTTAGTATACCAGAATGGCTTCTGCTAGATTCCTCCAAAACTGCGTCACAGTCACTTGTGCCACCATAAGCAAATGAATGTTCATCTCTTTACAGTACAAACCCACCTCTTCCTCCTCAAAAATATGCAGGAGGGCCTGCGATTGCACCAATTTCATGGAATACCATAGCCCACAGTTTTTGTACCTTGATGCAGTCCCACCAAAAGTGACAGGTTAGTCCCTGTTATCTGGCATCCTCACCAATGAGGAAGAGGTGTAATTCTCTGCACTTTGGTGAAGTAGAGTAGAAAGGGGGCTTGGTCCATACAGCATGCCAAACACGTCGTCCTGTAGCTCAGCCAAGCTGTCTCTACACTTTTCTAAAACCATGTGAATTACTGGATTCAGAACTTCAGCACCAATCATTTCGTTAAGTGAATATTTTCAACTATCTCTTGTCAAGCACTTACAGATGTTTGTTCTAGAAAGCAGCGTATAAATTTTGTTAAATAAACAAAATTAAATAGAAAGGTTGCTCCATCCCCTGGAACCATTTTCAGCTCTTCAATATTCATTTTCAGGTGAGATGACTAGAACTGTCTACAGTACTTCAAGTGGGATAGTGAAAGTTTTATTTTAAGTCCCTTCCCTAATAACCCTGGCACAGAACTCATCTTTTTCACTGAGCTGTCCACCACAACCCCAAGCAAGGTCTTGTTCCCAGTCAGTCACTACCATTTCAGATCCCATCACTGTGTTCAAATTTCAGCTCACCAAGTTAAAGGTGTTAATATGCCACCTCCTCCATTTGCTACATAAATTATGTATCTGTAAAACTGCCCTACAATCCTTGGATGAAAGGTAGTATAGAAATTTAATATAAACAAATAAGCGATTTTTCAGTTTACAGAAGAGCTCACAATGGTGAAGTGAGATTACCGATACTTTCCTCTTCTGTTAGAATAAATCAATGTATCTGAACTTGAGTAAAAAAATAAGAGGTCATTAATACAGGACAGCAATATACTTCCATTTATACGACAGCAGCTAACGGTATCCATCACCAAAAGGGTGTAGCTATGTCTCTTCAAATTACTGCAATAACCCAGCCTCAGATTAAGTTTCTAAATTAGGACAGTTATACACGTCAGATGCAGACAGGGTGGAGCCAACCCTATGTGACGGTAAGAGTTTTGATTACTAAGCAATATGCCCCAGAGGAATCAACCCACATTTTCAGCTTTGTGTATGAAATCTAGATAAAAGTTGTCCCACTTTTCTCCCTAATGGCACATTAGATTAAATAAGAGCAAACCTGACCGAGTCATTTCTTCCTGTTCACCTCCTGTTATTTTTAAAAGCTTGTGTTCTTCATTGCCAGCAGATGAAACCAACTAAAGGCAGCTGAAAGTCCACATTAATTATAGCTTATCTAAATACAAACTTATGCAGTCACCTCCTAGAGCCATCATAGGACTATGAGATGGAGAGCTAATTCTGGTTGGCTGAAATAGATGTTCTTGGCAAACAGAGAGGGCATTCAGGTGTGGAGACCATTGTATTAGTTTTCTTGGTTATAATCAGGGGGCCAAGGGCCCAGGCCCAAGAATCACCCCTCTCCACTCCGGCTCAGAGCGGCTAGGAGCTTGCCCACCCGTCCACTCCCCAGCTAATGGCAGCAGGAAGCCCCATTAGCTAAAGTGGTGCTTCAGGTGAATAACAGACCTCCGGAACGAATTAAGTTCTTAACCTGAGGTACCACTGTACATGTTTCTCTTTCAACAAGCCTTTTATAAGTGGAGATTTTTGTAAAATCCGTCATCCATTATCTTCTGCTATCATAGATCACAGAGACATGGAGCTGGGAGGGTCATCTAGTCCAAATGCATTGAGCTTTGAATTGATTTTATAAATGTGTTGTTGTCCTCAATTGTTTTATATGTATACTTGCTTTTATATGTGCAAATGTTCCACATATATGTGCATCCTTTTTTAGTGTAAACTGCTTCCTTGAGAGAAGCAATTCACAAATGAAATAAGCAAAAGCATATGAGGAACAGAGTTCCACTGCAGTGTATACAGTATCTGTATATTTGCAAAGGTAGATGCAAATTAGCATAAGCTTTTCCACTCTTCTGAGGGGGATGCATCTCCTCCCTTGGGGCAATATGCAAGCAGTTACACTAGTAAGAGGAGAGGCAATTATCAATGGGAGACTCTTTGTTCTCAGAGGGCATACATGAATTCTCCCTGGTCTGGCAAAAACACTGAAGAGTCAGGTTGCAGCTTATGGACTTCCACTAACCCATTTATTCTGGCATCAATTTTTGTGGACTCAAGTCCATGGCATCTGATACAACAATGCCTGGCAACACTGCTACAAACTGAGTTTCAAATCCTCTTTTAATTTTCCTGCAGTTTTGCTTGTAATTAATCTGTTATCATTTTTACTGTTCAGATATCCTTTTTTTTAAGTTTCTGCTTTTTGAGTGGCCCAGAGAACCTTTGTTATTTGGGGAGGTGGGGGGGGGCTATAGAAAGAGGTGATGTTATGTGGTGCAATTGTATTCTGTAACTGTATGTTTTTAATGTTGAATTTTAAATTATTGTAACCTACGCTGGGACCTGAGGGTGAAGAGTGGATAATAGAAAAAAACCCCAATAAAACAAATTACCAATACGTGATAATTAGATGTTATAATTAGACGTTAATGCTCTTTAACTGTCCCCCCCTATAAACATGCATTATACACACACACACACACACACACACACACACACACACACACACACACAGTGTGTGTGTGTGTGTGTGTGTGTGTGTGTGTGTGTGTGTGTGTCAGATTCTACACTTAGGCAGGAAGAACCAGCTATACAAAGGTAAGATGGGGGATACCTGGCTTGCCAGCTGTACATGTGAAAAGGACATTGGGGGTCTTAGACAACCCCTTAACATGAGTCAAGCTTAATGTGAGTCAACAGCGTGATGCTCCTGCAAGCTACAAGAAAGGATATTCTGACTAAACAACAGGAAGAAGTTTCTGACAGTGAGAGCTGTTTGATAGTGGAACAGACTCCCAGGGAAGGTGGTAGACTCTCCCTTCCTGGAGATTTTTAAACATCTGTCGTGTATTGTCTGGTTGAGATTCCTGCATTGCAGGCGTTTAGACTAGATGAACTGTGGGATACCTCAAAGTTCACCTGGTCCAAACCACTGCAATGCAGACTACAAAGTGAGAGAATGTGGTTCAAATCCTCAGTCAGCCATGAAACTCCCTTGATAACCTTGGGCCAGTCACCAACTTCTAGTTTAACCTACTGCACAGAACTCTTCTGGTGATAATGGGGGGGGGGGGCTGCTAGGCAGAAAGTGGATGCAGCAAATAAAAAAGGTGTATGGAACCTCCGACGCTCCAGATATTGCTAAATTGCAGCTCACTTCCTCCCTGACCATCAACTTTGCATACTAGGGATGAAAGGAGCTGCAGTTCATCAACACCCTCTCTCTATGGCTACTGCTGGAATACTTGCAGCCTTTATTTCCATTCTCGCCGCCCTGGGGTTGGGATGGTGCAGGGTGGACCTGAACCCCATGCAAAGGGTCCATCCTGAGAAGCTCACTAAAGCAGAACTGGAATGGAATTTGTTGCTGGCAAGGCACGTAAAGCAAGCAGGGTGGGAAAAAAATCAGATACAAGATGTCTAGAGAAGCTTCATTGACTCCTTTACATAATCCTATGTTTATTGAAATACTTGTACCTAATTTAATTTATTAGGGACAATGAGAGCGGGGCAGATCACTTTTCATTGGATGTTGCTCGCATCTGCCAAGAGAAGAGGGACAGCCCTTGCTAGAGATAATCTTACCTGTCTGGAAGTGGGGAAAGTCAGAATTCTTTTGCAAGATTTATTTCTTACTAAACAGCACAGAATAGGTGTAGCCTGATGCGTTCTTTTGCTGGGACGAGTGCATTTGCAAGAGGAAAAAGCATAGAGATTAAATCTCACGCAAGCTACATTTCAGCTGCGACGCCAATGGGAGAACCAAAAATGGGCAGAAAAGCAGAATAAAGCTGCAAGGGGCACACTTGCTTATTTACAAATAGCCTAACGATCAGTAGTGTGTGATCTTGCGTTACTATGAAAGTCTGCATGTTTTGGAAAGGCAAATGGCACAGATCTTTTCTGGGAAGGCAAAGCCAGTTATTTGCTGGGAGCATGGAAAAGATATGCAGAATTGGTGGGGGAGCTCCGCAGTTTAGAAAAAGAACTCTCTTTGTTATTTTATTTATTTATTTATTTAATAATAATAATAATAATAATAATAATAACTCTCTTTCTTATTTTATTCTAGCAAGCCCAAAAGCAAGAAAGCAAACTGGTCACCAATGCACACCACACAAACTATCCAGAGCTCCTACTCATGTGTTAACTCTCAATGCTAAGCAATGGGAAGCAAAGCTTGAGTAAGGGCTCCACTGGCCATACCTTTTATTCTTTTTTTTTTAAGATATAGTTTTTCATTTTGATTTTAATAAACATACAATGGCAACAAAACAAAAAGTGAGGCCCAGTCATTCCAGTGTAAAACCATTCCAGTGGTACCTCGGGTTAAGAACTTAATTCATTCCGGAGGTCCGTTCTTAACCTGAAACTGTTCTTAACCTGAAGCACCATGTAATGGTTCTAGGTGTTGCTCGTGCGTAAGTTGCCGCTACTCCTGGCTAGGTTACCTGGTTGAACCCTTTCTGTCTGGACAGCCCTTCACTTCGTGGCTGTCTCAGTCATTGGCAGAATCCGTCAGTGGGCGTTTCTTGAACTTCTTCCAGCAAAGAAGTTCTTTGACGCCAAGTCTCCTCCTACTCTCCCTGCGCGGAAGTCTTCTGCGCAGGGAGGGTGTGGGCAGCGGAGTACCCGTGCTCTCCGCACTGGTCTCCGGTGAATAGTCCTGGAGCCTTCTCTCCGATTCCCCCATCTGCCCCCCTTCACCCCTGGTGTTACACTGATTTCCTTCCCCAGCAGATGGGCTGCCCCTCTCCCTGCTGGGACCCTCTCCGGCATCCCTCTGGAGCCTTCCCTCCGCCTCTGGCTCCGATGGCAGTTCTCTGACACACCACTTTAGCTAATGGGGCCTCCTGCTGCCACTGCGCCGCCGGAGCACGATTTCTGTTCTCATCCTGAAGCAAAGTCCTTAACCCGAAGTACTATTTCTGGGTTAGCGGAGTCTGTAACCTGAAGCGTATGTAACCCGAGATACCACTGTACATTGTTCAATACACGGTTGCAGCGGGTGGGGCAGTATGTCCTGTTTTGCTGCTTGAGGTGAAGTAAGTAGTACGAAGCTGAACTGCCACTATTGCCTCTGCCGCCTCCAGAGAAGCAGTGCCAACACTGGTGCCGATTTCTGGTGAAATCTTGCTGAGATCTTGCCAGAAATTGTCAGTAGGATGTCACCTGAGTGTGGCTTCACCCCGCCTAATGGCTGGACCAGCCCTGGCAGCAAAAGACACCCCCCAAAAGTAACATGTTACTGGAGGTTTAATAGAGGCAACACATTTATTAATCTAGAACAGTGTTTCCCAACCTTTTTTGGGCAAAGGCACACTTGTTTCATGAAAAAAATCTCGAGGCACACCACCATGCCAGATGGGGAAAGGTCACTTTTTACTTATGTAAAAAAAAATAAAAAAATAGTAACAGCATAGAAGGTAATGGTTATCTCTTTGATGTCTGATGGGAGGGCATTCCACAGGGCGGGCGCCACTACTGAGAAGGCCCTCTGCCTGGTTCCCTGTAACCTCACTTTTCACAGTGAGGGAATTGCCAGAAGGCCCTTGGCACTGGATCTCAGTGTCTGGGCTGAACGATGGTGGCGGAGACGCTACTTCAGGTATACTGGACCGAAACCGCTTAGGGCTTTAAAGGTCAGCACCAACACTTTGAATTGTGCTCGGAAAGGTACTGGGAGCCAATGTAGGTCTTTCAAGACTGTCGTTACGTGGTCTCGGCGGCAGGTAGCAGCGCTCACAGCTTACGGACTGCACCGTGTAACAGGTGTCTGGCCCAGCAGCCTAAGGCGGACAAGCCACTGAAACAGGCATTCAGAATCCATTCATTTCATAAAACCTGCAGGGCTCAATCTCTGTGTTTGTGTATGTGTGTGTGTTTCTGTTTTGCCCAAGGGTCTGGGGGTGGGAGAGAGCTCTTTAGCATGATGCTTTTAAAACAATTAAATTATCAACAAACAAACCTGATGATACGAATAGCAACGTCAGGTGCTACCGGGGGGGGGGGGGGGCTACTCGGAAGTAAATACTGCGTCCAGGCGCAATTAGCGCTGATTTAAGGTGCACCAAGACTGCCTAAAAACCTCACCAAAGATATGCAACAAAGCGCTTCGTTGCAGAGGGGAGAGTTTGTGCACCGTGGAGGCTGGAGGGCTTCTATTCTACATGCGGGGGTTGGGGGGGCGAGGAAAATGTGCTCCGTGGGGGGGGGCGGGGAAGGCAAGAAAAGGAGCTGAGCTCTAACTATAGGCTCCCACGCTTGAGCACGCCCGACTCGGTGGGGCGGACCACCCTCTCTCCTGGAGGAGGAGGAGGAAGAGGAGGAGGAGATTCCCATCCACGGCGTGGCCTCCCGCGCTCCTGAACGGGAAATCTCTGCAGCCCAAGACTCTCCGCGAGGCAGCTCCTCCCTTCCTGCCTTGAGCCGCCGCCAGCCGCGCCCCCTCCCCAGTTATCTGCTGCCTGCCAAGCCCCGCCCCTCTTCATTGTCCTCCCCTTCTGTTTATTCCCCTTCCTCCATCCCTCGCTTTTTTCCCTCTCTTTCCTTTTTTAAAAAAAATATTTTCTCTTCCCCTTCTTTTTTCCCACCCTTTCTCCCCGCCCTCCTGGGTTAAAGGATTTGAGCAATGGGTCTGGAGGTGGAGCTCATTGGAGGATTAGCCCGACTCGCCCGCCTCCCTCCCACGGCACACTAGGCAACGTCCAGCGGCACACTAGTGTGCCGCGGCACACCGGTTGGGAAACACTGATCTAGAAGATAAGTAAGAACCACAATGCCTCACATCTGTCCTTTTCAGTTTGACCCCTTACCAACCTACTGTGATGTGTGAGAAGCTCCGACGACACTATTTCCCAGACTAGTTAGCTAATTGCTCAACCTAAGCCCAGCTTCTGTTTTCCATTTAGCTCAGATTTCAATCTATGCAGCAACCAATAAAAATGCCACTAACTTGATATGAACAATATCTGGATTGCTATCACTTTCCATCAATAGAAGGGCTAATACTGGGTCAGGCACAAGCTGGACAGACAGTTTCTAAAGCATCCTTACAAGCTAATTTCCAGAAGGCACTAAGAAGAGCACATTCCTGATTATTTGTGCTCCTGATGATATTGAAGCACTTTTTTGCATCGGCATTGTGTTGTGTCTGCAAAGGCTTAAGGGCAGAGATACTGCTTTGTTTGCATGTCCTATATCTTCCTGATGAAATTCTGTAACTTTTCGTGCCATACATGTACCAGGTGTGCTTGTTTGTCCTGAACACAATGTTCTATACTTCAAGAGTCCCAGCTTCCCAGATGAAAATAATGTAGTCTCATCGGGGAACCACCACTGAACAACTAACAAAATGGAACAGAGTGTGGATAGTAGAGTATAAATTCACCACTAATGGATTAATATTGACATGTAGCAAAATGCGCATGCGCGCGCACACACACACAAAAATACCAGGCAGGTGAGACCTTAAGATAGTGCAATATTTTTGTTTAGCAATAACCCATCTCAGAGGGAGTCTTGAAGCAAGCCATAAAGTCCCTATGTCAGCACCACACTCAGATTTTTCTCTTAGCTCCTATGGAAGGGGTGTACATAATCCTCTTGTCATTTTAATTCCTTCCCTGAGACAGACCCTGGAGCCATCAGTCAAATGGAGACTGAAAGTGTCAGCATTGCCCCCTGCTCCCAAAATCCACTGTCCCATCCCATCATAACATGGATTCACCCTCCTCCCACCCAGAGTTCTTATCCAGAACTGCCTCCAATTCTTGGTCTGAAAGAGAGTACTCAGAAGTTTTGAGCACTTTAAAGCAGGATTGGAAAGGAGCCCTCTAAAGGTTGCTGGACTACAACTGCCAATCATCCCTGACAATTAGTCATGGTGAACTGCACACTGGGGAAGATGGGAGTTGTAGTTTAACAACATCTGGAAGGCCTAGGCTGCCCACACCTCTGCTGTATTTGAAGCAGAGGAAAGAGGAAGAGAGAGCTGAGGCCATGGGATATGCACCTGGAAGTAGACACATAGGAAACCTCATCACTGTATTCGCAACTACGTTGAGATTGATGCCTTGTGATTGCTTTCTTAAGGGATGAACATGCTTTTGGCTTTTATTTAACAGAGATTTATATATTTTTTAATTCATCCAGACAAAATGTTATTGAAGGATGACTCAGTCTGCCTCACCTTTTGAAAGTTACAAATATTTCACAGTAACACATACAGTTCAGCTAACCTATAGATATTTTATTATTCTGTCCTGACATGTTTCCAGATGCAGTAGAGCTATTCTGTATAATTAAAGCACTTCTGCTCCTTATGCTCGTAAAAACCCAAAAAAACCCACCCCTTTCATAACCCTCATTTCTTCCACCACGTAAGACAAAGTGCTAATCCTTCTGGGAACATGTTTTTGATGAGATTTACTTGAGAGTTTGTGGTTTATGAGTTCTTTTTAAAAAAAATATATTATAATAATCCTATCACAATGAGAGGAGGTAGCAGGCAAGAATCTGGAATGTCACCCCAAAAAAGGGGATTTGAAAATAAAATTACAGCTCTGAAAGTGATGATTTAAAAGTCTACAGCAAATCATAATGTAAACAGTTATTTTAGTCCGGCTTCCAAACTAACAACCTCAGAATCTTTGATTCCTAGGAACATAGGAACATAGAAAGCTACCTTGAACTGACTCATTGACAACCGGATCCATTGAGCTCCTTCTACCCTGGCTCACAACAGCTCTCCAGGGTTTGAGGAAAGGGACATTTCCCTTTCCTGCAACCCTGGAGAGCTGTTTTGAGCCAGGGTAGAGTGAGCTCAATTGATGATAACCCTACCCAAAGTAGGCCTGTTGAAATTAATAGACACGACTGGTTTACGCCTATTTAATTCAAAGGGTTTGCTTTGAGTGGCTGCCCAAAGAGGGAAAGAAGGATGAAGATGGAAGTCCAGGGGCAAGCAGAGCACAGCATCACAGCAGCTACCAAGTTCAAGGAGCAGCAGCAGGAGGCTGTGGGAGGTATGATGGTGTGGGGAGTGCTGCCAGTGAAGCAGTGGTCCAACTATTGCCACTGCTTCCTATGGTGGGTACCTGGCAGCGGGCAGTGAGCATGCCACACATGGGTGTAGCCCGAATTTTTCTTAGGGGGACAGGCTTTAGGGGGGGAGGATGTTCTTGGGAGGAGACAAAACCTCACATTTGTATTGATTTAGAGCAGGGAGCTCCCCCGCTCATGGCTACGCCCATGAGGCCACAGGAGCATAGCGCTGGCAGTGCCGCCCCTACCAAAGCAACCAAAGCAACCTGCTTCACTTAGTCTAATTGGTGGGCCAGCCCTGGCCAATTTACTCTACCTCATAGCCAGGTCCCGGTAGGGCCCCCCAGCAAGTTTAGCCCTCCAAGGCCTGGGACAAGTGTACCCGGCTACCCTTTCCGCCCCCCCCCAAGAGCCAGCTCATAAACCAGGGCTTTTTTTCAGCTGGAACTCACCTCTCAGGTGTGCACCATTGTCATAATAAGAGAACAAGGGAGGCGTTCAAGGTGAATTCAGGCACTTCTTTTTCTAGATAATTAGCACTGGCTAAACCCCCACATTGCAAACCGTATCTCCAGAATGTGACTGAAGATTTAAAAACAAAGCAAAAAGCACTAAACCTCACTGCAGGTAATACTGACTCAAGGCAACATTGAAGCCAGCCAAGACGCAAATTATAGACCATTAATCTCCTGTGATTAATAGAGTGAAGACACCAAAGTGAACAGCATCCATTATAATGTAATCTCTCCTTTTCAATCAAAGCTGAACACTAGATGTCCTTTTAAACTTTCCCATTTCCTCACTTAGTTAATCAAGCAGACTTCTTGAGATGCAGGCCAACTGCCCACAAATCACCTGCACTAATTTGCCAAGGTCTGAGATCACTAACTAGTATCACTGAGGGAGAAATCGACAACACCATGGCAACTGAAAAGTTGCATGAGTCCACCTTGAAACCCGGGAACAAAAGTGCTATTCACATTTTAAGAAGAAAAAACCCTTCTGGAAAAGGAGGAATGCCCTTATTAAAACGTTGACTGCTCTCACATCATTTGCCTGTGGCTGATTTTTTTAAAGCACAGAATAGTCATGTTCCGCATTTCCTTTTTCTTCTTCTGTTAACACCTAATTTGTACTCTGAATTTGGCAGAAAACTACTCATTAATTCTTCACACGCAATAGATAGCATTAGAGGTGGTGACTGTGTTATACCAATAAGGACATTTGGGCAAGTGGGGTAATAGTTATCACCTTTGCAATGTCACAGCATGTCAGGTTTACCTGCCATAATTCTCTTTTCTTTTCCTTTCTCCAGCCTACAGACTCATTTATTGAACAGCAAGAACCTCATAGCATTGTAGCGTTGGAAGGGACCCAAGGGTCATGTAGTCCAACCTCCTGCAATACAGGAATCTCAGCTAATACATCACAATCCCAGGTTTAGAAGCCACGTGAAGGTGGCTTGTTTATCTACTTGCACCCAGGGAGGAGCAACTAGGCTGTGTGCAATTAACTGGTGCACAGCATGACTGATGAAGCCGAAGTTCTCGGCTTATTGCTCTGAGAAATATTCTCTCTCTCTCTCTCTCTCTCTCTCTCTCTCTCTGTGTGTGTGTGTGTGTCTTTCTCCCCACCCCCAAGCAATCAACGCTAAAGTTCTGAACAGGAAAGGATAGTTCAGCCAAAGGCTGTTGAATAAATGAATTCTGTTAATTCATTAAGTTAATAAAAAACAGGGGGATGGGAAACGGCTTCTCCCACCAAAGCTTACTGAGGAATAACCTCTCCAACCTAAAGCTGTATGTTCCATTGCTAGGGAGCGCATTGCAAAATAACACAGAGAAACACTTCACTTCACAAATGTGCCCTGAGGCATAAGACTAAAATGGATCACTGCCATATTTGGAGACTGATTTTCCTGGGGTTTTCCAACATGGAAATCAAGACTTTTGATCAGAAGGAATAGATTAGTCTGATAAGCACATTTGCAAATTAATGTTGAATGCAAGGAGTTTACTTGCATACAACAGGGGCATTGCTTTCTGGTCTGTGCTCTCTGGATTTGACTAGCAACATTCTACCTGGTCAAGCTTCTCCACTACTTTATATGCTGCGAGACAGTGTGGCATGGTGTTGAGGCTCCCCAGGCTTCACCATGAAGCTCACAGGTAGACCCTGGGCCAGTCACCATTTCTCTGACTGCCCTACTTCATAGGGCTGCTGTGAAGATAAAATGGGCATGGAGAGATAGTGAATAATGCATGCCACTTTGAGCACCTCTGGGGAAAGCTGGGTGAAAAAAAAAGTAATAACATAATTCAAAATAATATACACTGGTACCTTGGGTTACATACGCTTCAGGTTACAGACTCCGCTAACCCAGAAATAGTACCTCGGGTTAAGAACTTTGCTTCAGGATGAGAACAGAAATTGTGCTGTGGCGGCATGGCAACAGCAGGAGGCCCCATTAGCTAAAGTGGTGCTTCAGGTTAAGAACAGACCTCCAGAACGAATTAAGTACTTAACCCGAGGTACCACTGTAAATGGCAGCAGCTCACTAGGGTTCCAAGCAAAGATCATTCCCATAGTACAATCTGTCTATGTTTAATAACAAGGTTCAGTTTCACCAGTGCAATTTATAAAGCAGCTTACCACACAGAGATGGAGATCTTCTGCCATTAAGCTAGAGCAGAATGGGACAGGTCTTCCTAACACACCCTCCCCCCACCCCAATTAATAGTAGAAGTAATTTATTTCAGTCACACATGCCATACATTTAAAGGGCATGTAATACACATTTAAACCATGTGGCTCCCTGGGAGCTGTAGTTTACCCTTCGCGGATTTAAAATTTCAAGCACCCTTATACTACAGTTCCCAGGGTACTTGAGGGGTGATAAAACACTCTCCCTTCTGGAATTCTGCTGCTGAGTTCTGCAGCTGGTAAACCACTAGTAAATGCTTTGTGAACTGTGATATGGTAAAGTCATGCCCCTTCCCCACCAAAAATAAACCCCTTGTACTGATGTTACTAACATCCTCTCTCTTGGATATGTTCTAAGCATGACAGAGACTGAAAGTTGGGAAGCAGCTCCCATGTAAGGAAACAATCCTATTCCTTACAAATGTCCTTGTTCTTTTGTTCATGAGCTATGCACTTTGCTGGGTCCAAATTTCAAATGAAGCCTTTGAACATTTGCAAGTGCAACTCAAAACTAATCACGTCTATATTTGGAAATGGAAAGATCGGAGCAGAGAAAAATCCTATGTTTTGAAAGAAGAAAAATTAGTTTATGGCACGTGACTTGAGAATGGAAACTATAGGCCTCAGTTTTGGCAGGGGTTTCCCTCCCCCCCCCCAAAAAAAAAAACAACTAGAGGAAAACACACACACACACACACACCCTCCAAGGTGTTTTCCATCAGATTTAGAGCTGAAGTACATTATGAAAAGTCGTGTTTTGACAGCTTCTGTAATGCTGACTGCCTGAACCCTGGGACTGCAGGGAAACTAGATGTTCCTGTAACACCCCCAACTGTCTACATCTCTGCGCTCTAAATAGTCCTGAGTTCCAAAATCAGGCAGCACAAATCCAAGCATTCATGGGCCAATTTTCACAAAGGCAAAAAATAAACTAAAACATACAGTACTGAAATAAATTAAGGGCTAGGGAGAAAATGTTTTACATGAGAGATGTGAACCTCTTTAAGTGCACTGCATGTTCAGGGACACTTTGTTCCCTTTCCAGGCAAAGGATAAAAAGGGTTTCTGTAGATTCTGCACACTGGTGCCCAGATGCTTGGATTGGGTGCTGCAGGTTTGGAACAGGATTACTCAGGCTTCCACTGCAGCAGTGGTGGGGAAGCTCAGGCTGCTCCAGATGCTACTGGATGCCCAAGCTCCCACCAGCCCTAATCATCACAGCCCTTCGAGACAGTCAATTGCTTGAGCCTGTATACAGGTGCATTTAGACATGGTGATTATTGCACTATTTTCCTGATAATTGTCCTAATGCTTCCATCCTGGTTTCTAATATTTCATATGCTCATTACTTGCTGTGCTAGATCCAAATGTGTGGCTTTTGGATTGATTATACTGTCACATCACTCCAAATTTCATTCACATCAGTGGGTATGGTGTGATCCAACAGTGGAAGTCATTGGACATGCTGTCACCCTTTCTGCACATACATTCTTTTGTATCTCGCAGGAAAGCAGTGGGGAAGAACTGTATGCCAGAATACTGCCCTGAATTCAATCACACAGTGTGATGGAAGGAAACAGCAGAAAAATCACAGAACAACAGCCCTGGGATTTTTCGGGTTAATGTGAGTTGCAAATGGATTCCCCCCCCCCCCCCCGGAAGCGATCAATATGGAAATGAACATTAACTTTTCACTGATTTCCTAGAAGTGGCTTTTATATCATAGAAGGATCACACAAAATGCAGAAATTATCAGGTAAGGAAATGCTGGGGAAACGGAGGAAAGTGCTGTTTGAATGCAGCCTAAGACATGTCCTACTAGTCTTTTAACGCCTGTGGTGGCACGATAAATGGAAGAAAGATGCAATCAGCGTCTGCCTGCAACAACAGATCCACTGTGTCTTGGCATGCACAGTAACAAAGCTTAACATGGAGTAGTTTAAATACAGACCTTCTGATATTTAAATAAATATCAAGCAGAAATTTAACACGCACGGGAGTTACAAGCTGCACTTGCTGCTAGGTTGTAAAGTTAAACATATGACCAACCGTATATTTAAAGAGAGTTAAGATGGAGGTAGAACCGACCCCATGATGTATCACCATTTTTTCTACAAAATTTTTTTCCTTCCAGTAGCACCTTAAAGACCAACTAAGTCAGTTCTTGGTATGAGCTTTCGTGTGCATGTGTGTATCTGAAGAAGTGTGCATGCACATGAAAGCTCATACCAAGAACTGACTTAGTTGGTCTTTAAGGTGCTACTGGAAGGAAATTTTTTTGTTTTGACTATGGCAGACCAACACGGCTACCTATCTATAACATTTTTTCTACAAATACCCAACAAAGTGCTAATGCATTTCATATATTCACACCTTCTGATATATTCAATGATTTTCCTGAAACAAAAACTTTAATGATCCAAAAAATGCTCTCCCTCACACAAATGAAGCTGATTAGATTGGTCTACACTCCACCCAGCAAGTGACACTTAGTCATCCTATTGGGAGTTACTAGCAGATTTCTAAATTAGCTCAAGGCCAGAGTACTATTTTAAGTACTGAGGGATAGCTGTGAAGCCTTGCAGTTAACAAGCATAAAGAAGCATTGCTAGTTTTAAAGGGTTGCATATCACACACAGCCTGGTGCTATTTTGGATTGTTATATTGATAAACAGATGAGGGAACCAACCACCAGACTCTGCCCTGACTTTCAGCAAGTCCTGCATGCAGGCCCAAAGGCCTATTCTACATAGAGCCAACCCCTTGAAATACCAACTCTATGACAAAAATTTGGTGAATACCACTCTCAGTCTTGTTGCCTTCTCAACATGGAATGTAGGGAAAGCAGCATCTTGTCCTTTGTCTCAGGCAGCTGAAGAACTTGCACAGGCTCTGGAAAGAGTATAGTGCTCAAAACAACTCCTGCTGCCTCTCCATAGGATTTGAACAGGGAAACTTAATGTACAGGGTGGAAAGATTTTCTGGAGCATGTATGGATTTTATGGCGAAAATAGCAAGAGCCCTGCTGGATCAGGCCAAGGACCCATCTAGTCTAGCATCCAAATGTGAATGGGAAGCCCACAAGGAAGACAGCACTCTGCCCCTCCTGAGATTCCCAGCAACTAGTATTTGAGAGGAATGCTGCCTCCAACGGTGGAGGCAGATCATAGCCTTCACGGCTAGTAGCCAAGGCAGGCCCACCCATGTGGCAAGATGAGGTGACTGCCACAGGTGGCAGGATCCACAGGGATGCCACACCTGGACTCCAAGATATGCATCACCCACTGCTGCCACCACTACTGCAGTGGCAATGGTCTGTATAGCATGCTCCTTGGAGGCCAGATCTGCCTTTTCCTCAGCAGCCCTTCCCCAATGCTGCCTGTTGGCAAATAGGAGGCACTGCTGGACTCCTACAAGGGTTGGAGATCTTCACTCATCCCTTCTTCCCTGGCAGGAGAGCCGCCATTTTGTGTTTCTCCTTAGCTGCCAAGATGTCATGGGCCAGCCCTGCTAGTAGCTATTGAAAGGCCTTAGGCTTAAAGGAGGAAAGCAAGCTGCTTTTTATTTGTAAACTGCTTTAAGTGATGGAGAAAGTGGGATTTTACACTTTTAAATAATTAAAATTGAAAAAGTTAACACCTGCTAACAAATCACAAAACCAGCATTGCAGCAGCAGCCATTTAACCAAATTTTGATTTTATAGTGTCAACCGATTTTTATCTTCCATTGTATTGATTCACTTGTACTGTACACCACTTACAGAATGTAATCAAGCAATTTATAAATTGTTGAAATAAACAAACAAATATAATAAAGTAAGATTTTTGTGCTGCTCCAAACAGCCCAGCCATTTCCCATACCCTCATTCAAAACGACAGCTCTAATCTCAACGGCTTCCTTCTATGCCTCGCTGAGGCGTGCACATTTCCACTGAGCACTCTCCACACACAGCTAAGTGCTAGGATGTATATTCTGGACTTCCTCTCTGCAAAAAAGGAAAGGTAAACCAAAGTTCTGATACAGTGGAATAATCTGCTGCTTGTGTGGGGAAATCATGCTTATCTCATCAATTTGCTGAAGGGAAGCGAAAAGGAAATGAATCCCGGAGTTTTGAAAAGGCTCAGCAGATACCGTGCCCATAAAGCAACAAGATAACAAACCACTGTGGTGGGAAAAGGGTCTCTCCTCATGGCTCTCCCTGTCTCTTCATATGGCAACAGAATTTCACACAGCTGCACAGTGAGCTCATCTACAGCCCTGCTAAGTTTATCTCAACCCTGGGCAGAGAGGAATCTTTGGCAAGCTGGATGGTTCCTTTTAGAAATCCCATCAGCCTGGCTTCCTCACTTTAAAGTAACGCATGAGCCAGAGCTAGTCTAGCTTCAGTTCAAACACCTGTCACCCCTTTCAGGCTACATCTGTGCTTCATCTGTATCCCAGCCATGTCCCAAGTGAATCTTGCAGTGATCCAGGTGGAGACCTGGCCATCTGCAACTGTTATTGCATGGTGTTATGAGGCCGATATTCCTTGGAAATCCAGAGACTGGAGAGGAGGAAGGGTTGGATGATGTCCCCCAACACTGCGCCAGGCCCAAGCTAGCCCCCCACCTTCCTCTCAGCTGCCATGGATGGCAGGGCTATATATGATCTCACTTCTCCATAAAGCTCCGCTGGGTTTGTGGAGGAGTTTGGATAGCTCCCTAAAGCACTGTTTGTGGACAGATCTGACTTGTTTTAACAGAGGAAGACACCATCCAAGTTAGGGTAAGTAAGTATTTTTTGGGCTGAGAGCCACACTGACCCATGGCCAACCCTCTGGGGAGCCACGTGTCAAAGCAGGTGCGGTCACACTGTAAAAAACGGAGATGGCTGAAGCCAACATTTCTCTCCCGCCCCTCTTATTGACTTTTGTTGCTAATATTATATTCACTGAACTATAAGCCTCCCTACCCTATCCCTTCTGCAAGTATTCTTTGTTAAATATCCCCTCTCTCATATCCAGTAATGTGAAGGGAATGAAATGGCTCTCCCCACCTCCATTTCCAGAGGACCAGAGATTATATCTCTTCCGCAAGGGCATGGTGCTATGGGGAGAGGACTTCAGGCAGCAGGCTCGTTGTATCTGTGTTACAAATGTCTGCAAATGTGACATGAAGGCTGGCAACACCAACCCTGCCCTGTGGGTATCCCTTGCAGACAAACCACAGTGCCTAGAGACAGTCAGGTCATGTATCCACAAGTAGTGACCAGAGGAGGAGGAATGACTGCTGGGAGGAGTGCAATGAAGAGACGTCTTGTTGCATTTGTAGTAGCACAGCCAGACGTCTTCATATGCCCCACTCTCTCATATCGGTCTCCATGGCCATAGCAGGCACTGAAACTCTCCAAAGGTTTGACTTCACTCTTCCATTGTCTCCTGAAATAGATGGATGCCAACCAACCAACCAACCAACCAACCAACCAACCAACCAACCATCTACCCTGCTGGAAAAACGCTCTTCATCTTCCTCTACTGGGGGCAATCTTACCATATGGCTCTGGAACCACTTATCACAGAACTGATCAAGGTGGAAGGATAGCTCAGTTGAATGGTATATCATTATGTGGTTCTGATATTTTAGCATTGTCACATCATTGCTCTTTTTTTTGAGGAAGGGGGAATGCCAAAAAATGAAAGCAAATGGAGAGGAAAATTCTGTTAGATGTGTGAGTTTCTAAGTTGCTGCTTCCTGCTTTAGCTTTTTCAGTGTTGCTTTCTAATACTTAATACACCCTCTTCCATTGATCATTCTGGGCAAAGAGGATAGAATCCATCTACTCCCACCAGCATGGTGATGCAGCTAAAAAACTCCTCTCTACCTGCTCAGACCTGATATTGCAGTCGTCTAGACTGCAACAAGTTGCTAAATACCACCACCCCTTGATTTATTTAGTTCAGCCATTTATATACCACTTAACATCATAGTATCTACATATTTAGGGACGCGGGTGGCGCTGTGGGTTAAAGCCTCAGCGCCTAGGGCTTGCCGATCGAAAGGTCGGTGGTTCGAATCCCCGCGGTGGGGTGCGCTCCCGTTGCTCGGTCCCAGCGCCTGCCAACCTAGCAGTTCGAAAGCACCCCCAGGTGCAAGTAGATAAATAGGGACCGCTTACTGGCGGGAAGGTAAACGGCGTTTCCGTGTGCTGCGCTGGCTCACCAGATGCAGCTTTGTCACGCTGGCCACGTGACCCGGAAGTGTCTCCGGACAGCGCTGGCCCCTGGCCTCTTAAGTGAGATGGGCGCACAACCCCAGAGTCTGTCAAGACTGGCCCGTACGGGCAGGGGTACCTTTGCTTTACCTTTTATCTACATATTTAATCAATGACACAGCACAAAAATTGTTAGGAGGCTCAGGGGATCAAAACTAGGGGGAGCTGGATATGGGCTACAGGTTAACCCACCCTGACCTACGTAACAGTTTCTAGGGTCCTTTTCTGACCTGAGGAAGTGTCTGTCTTATCCAGCAAATACTAATTGTCCCGGACTAATTGGATGTCACAGAGGCTCTGCCAAAAACTGTTATCTGTCGCTGAGGTGCTGTCAATGTGGGGCAGAACTCTGGTCTGATAATCCATTTGATGTCGAGCTGCCTAGTTAGTTTCAAGTCTCTTTTGGGACGAACTCTTTGTAATCATTAGTTTAATCCTGGGAACTTTGCATTTCAATGATACACATGTTTTGCTCAATTACACCCTTTCCATTTGGAATTTACCACAAGTTATGAGTTACAGTTCATGCATCCAGCAAGGCCAGGCAAACAAACAAATGATGCTTCATCACTGGAAGACAGAGACATTGCAATATATACAATAACGGATTAAGGATCTGAGCTGACTGTCCTTATTTGAACTAGCATGTACTGACATGAGAATAAATAAGAGTAATGAAAGAACATTTGGCCAACCTCTTTTTTTTAGATTTAATAGTTAATAACCTCACTTACTTACATTTCCAATTTATATGGTCAAAACATATTCATCTTCCACTTTTAACTTACTCTTTTTATTTATTTTTGCTAGAATTTTTCTTTACTCATATTGCCCCTAAACTGTTTTGTTTGTTTACAAAAGCCTTCAGTTTAAAAAGCACTGCAATGCGGTTGTCCAGCCAAATAATGTTTACAAAAATATACTAGGGTAAATTATTAGTTATTACATTTCTATCCCACCTTTCCTCCAAATTGTGATAAATTGGGCATATAAATGAATATATTAAGTGATAGTAACATACCAGAAATGCATTTTAATGAGCAAAATGCTTTGGAAAAAAAGTTATTAGGAGAAATTTGTACTAAAATCCTGATTTATTTTTTATTAAAAACTAACACAAGTTACTGCAGAAACGTGGAGAATTGAATTTAAGATTGGAGAAATAAGAAACAGAGAGAACCAAAACTGACAGCTCCATCTAGCCTACACAGTGCTGCAGCCACTTCCTTCCTACAATATAGAATTGGCAGTGCAGTAGAAAGACAAAAAGACAAAATACTTTGCAGTTATAAGGAAATTTCAAGGAGACAGCTGAGTGTTTCCTCTCCATCTCATTCATCATCACTTTCAATGACAGCCTGTATATCAATGGTTGAAAAATATTACTCATCCGATATCATGCCACTCCCTTTGCCAACATGACCAATTGTTCCCAATTTTCTGCAATTAAAAAAGCAATATCTCAACCTTCCAACATTCTGCCCGTACCTACACTGTGCTTATCTACAGTTTACTAAATCCTTCAAATGCTTATGCCAACAAAGAACTCCTATTTCATCACTATCTTTACTGATAGCTTGTGATCAGCACATTTTTGTTTGTTGCTTTATTATTTCATGGTATTCTCTGGGTGTGTACGCATAGCAGCTTAAAGTGGATTGGGCAGGGAAAGGGGGAAGCTGCCTTATATTGAGAAAGACCACCGGTCCATCTAGTTCAGTATGCATCATACTTGGGGAAACTGCTTTGCAAAAATGTGTATATTAGGAGAAATTTTCACGGACCTGTTGACAAATTTTCATGAGGACTTTTTTTCTTCTTAATGCAAGGTGATGTGGAAATGTTGAGGCCTAACTTAAGAAGGCAAAAATGAGAAACTGAAAGAAACAATATTGTCAGTTGAGGCCAGGTGGCCTATTTTCAGCTCTGGTCCCTGTTGTGACCGGAGATGATTTGGCCACCAGATAACTTTCAGATTGGATTATTGCAATGCGCTCTATATGGGGCTGCAATTGAAGATGACTTCAGCTGGACCAAAATGTAGTGGCCAGATTACTGGAATATCCAGGTCTTCAACCATTTCGTATAGGATTTAGTTACCAGATCTCCTCCAACCTGGGTGCTATCCTGGTTGGACCATCTCCACCTCATTTATATCCTTCTTATTTTTTAAAGAATAACTACATGTCCTGCCTTCCCTCTATGAAGCTTGAGGGGATGGTTTGCTCCCTCCCATTTTATATTCAGAACCAATCTGTGAGATAGGTTAGAATTAGAGATAGTAACTGACTCGTGATTTACAGGTAGGGATCTGAACATGGTCTCCCAAAGTTCTGAACATGAGTCTTCTAATCTGAAAGCCTAATTACTACACATGTAAGAACAGAATCTTTTCTTTCAAAGACAATGAAATGTTTATCCCACAACAAAATTTGCTAACCAAACACACCGCACTACAGAAAAGCAAACACCTGGCCACACGTTTTTGCCCTAAAATTATCACCGCACTTGTAACAAAATGTTCCATCTCAGATTTTCCTAAAATAGGTGACTCAACAGACTCCAAAGGGATAGGGCATCCAAGGATTCTAACAGTGCATTGTTCCAGGCAAACGTAATTACTTGGGAAGGAGTTCAAAATTACGGAGCTTGAGGATGAAAACACATGGAAATCAAAATCTGTAAATATGGCTCATGAAGAACCCAATTACTTGCAGAAGACACCACTTACAAAAGAAAATTACCCCAGGAAATTGTTTGACCTTTAAATTTCAGTCCCAGACAGGTGCATCTGCACCACAGAATGACTCATATGAACATAGCAAGAGACACAGTTGGTTCTTGACCAACTCTGGGACTGCCAAACTGAAGGAAAGCACACTCTGGCCACATCCATTGGCCAGAGCACCAAGTAGTATTGGGTTGTGTCTATCTCTCTGTTTTGTATTGTATTATCCCCATCTGTTGAATATGATCATTTGATTGAAAGGCAGGGGTCTGTTGGCATCTGTCTGTCTCAAGAGACAACAGACTGCGCCTACAGGGGGGTAAAGTCAAACTGCTAGAGCAGAGGTTTCCAACCTCTGACTCTACGGCTCCCTCGTCCAACTACATTCTCTCTGCAGCCCCCCTGTGGGATACCTGGTAAAAACTTGACCATCATTCAAGGTACCGAGGGTGCCGTGGCACACTGGTTGAAAACCACTGGCCTATGCTATAACTTCTGCACAGGCTCAGAGAAACAGCTTTAAAAACAGCCTTAAACCTCCCCCCCCCCCACCAGTAAATCCAGTAAAGAGACAAATCTACTATTAGATTTACTAACACCATTAATACCAATAAAAAAAATCCCAATGGGTTGTAGTCAGGTTATGTCCAACTCAATAGTAGACCCGCTGACGTCAGTGAACTAATTTAGCCAAGAACACTGTCCTCAGTGGGCTGACCATGAGCAGCAGCAGCAACAACACTGGATTGGAAGTTAAGTTCAACAGTATCTATTGAAAGAAACAGTAAAACCCCTCGTTCTCTCTGTTTACCCCTCCTACCTCCTCCTGTGCTCTGCATATGCTCAGAGGCTGCCATGACTTTCTGCTTTGCTTCCTTGCTGCCCCCATACCTGCACCCATACCTGCCCTGCAAGCCACAGAGGCTCCCCATGCCCAATCCAGCCCCGCTGTTCTGGGGCTTCCTCTCCACCTTCAACACACAGACATAAACTGCCCATCTGCCAGAGGGAAGTTGGCCTGAAACAGGAAATGCCATTCACCACCCCAAGGAGAGGCACTTAACCTGTCTTTTTTCACTCGCCCTGAGGCTGCAAGCAGAACTGCGTGAATTTAATGCAACAAGCCCCTCTCTGCCCACCTCCACCTCTTGCACTGTATAAAGACTAAATAGTTGTCACAGGGCAGCTTGGTAGGGTTGACGATGGGTCCTAGGTAGGGATGGAAAGAGCTGTCAATTTTGGTTCTCCCAGTTTCTCATTTTTCCAATCTTAAGGAAAGGTCTCCACATTTCTGCAGCAATATGTGTGATCTGTTAGTTTTTAAAAATCATGGAAACTGAACAGCATTTTAGTGTGAAATTTTCTTTAAAAACACATTTTTGCAAGCAATTTTATCTAATATAATTCATATTTCAAAATTATTTTCATGAATATATTCATTTTTATGCAAACCTTCCCCTAATAAATGCATTTTTAAACGTTGATTAAGTGGAGAACTGCCTCTAAAAAGTTTGGATAGCTGCAGATTTCAAAGGTCTGTTCTGTGTTTCAGTCCTCCTGTTGTTTCAGAAAGTGTGACTTTGATAGATTCACTTTTAAATGCAAATTGAATAACATTTCTCCCCCATTCCTAATCCCAAAACTGATAAGATTGAAGACTATAGCATTAAGAGCAACAAAGAATTATTCCTGTCTACAGCCTCAGCCATCTAAGGGCAGCCTTTAAACATTACTGTATTGCTTAAGCAGTTAGACAAGTGTATACACTATTCTCAGTTTCATTCCAGAGGCATCCTTTGGAAAAACCAGAAATTTATGTGGGAAGACGAAGTTCAGACAGAACATAGCTTGGTTAACTAAGCTAAGGTAGGCACAGGTCTTGAAACTTTGCTTCAGCACACTTTGAAGATTCCCTGCTTAGTTAACCATAGTTTCCTGTTATATCCAAAGTGAGAAACTGTGGCTATTAGGATGAAAGCAAAACAGAGTATGAGCCAAACTCCAAACTATGACTTCAGACCCTGCTTTGTTTAAACCCGGACAACCTCTGCTTGCCTGTGGTTCTTTCTTCACGGCGCTCCAAGGTGGAAAAAGGAGTAGCATGAAGATAAAGTACACATTAACATGGCTGAATTGGGACATGCATATAATTCCAAAGCGACCTTGACAAGGATCTCAAGACTTCATTTTCCAAACCCTTACTTGAGTGCCTCAAACATTGTCTCTCTTTGCTCCGCCCTCTTCGTTCCTCTTCATATTCTGGGAGACCAGAGGAGGGAGGAGCTGGTCGCAGCAGGAGGGGGAGATCCCCTGGCTTCTTCAGCAGCATGTCTCCTCTCAGCCTCTTGGCCCCCCCCCCCTCTGCTTCTGCCTCTGCTTCTGGACTGTGCTCTGCCACAGGCTCTTCCTGCTCACTAAACCCTATTGCCTCTTCAGCTTCCGACACCCACTCCACCCAGTCTTCTCCCTCTGACCACTCACTGTCATCCCACCAGCAATTCTCGGGCTCTGAGATTTCTTCCCCTGGGGGTACCCAGCTGGTGCTTCCTGCCACTCCTCTGCATCCAGCAGGTCCATGACACTTGCCATATTTACAACCAGTCCAGGGGGTGGAACTGGTCGTCAGCTTTATTCTCCCCTAAATTCAATATTGCAATTATAGATCTCAGCAGGGAAGATGACGTGGGAAAAACTAGAATTAGTTGATTGGCTCTCAGTTTGCCTTGAGCTTCAACCTATTATTGGTCTCCCTGTCTTCTGCCCTGCCATTCTCAATGGGCACCAGCCACAGCTGCTTCCCATTGATGCCACTTCCCACTGCCCCTGTAGCCCCATCCTTAAGATTAGGGAATTCTTCACAGTGGCATGGGATGCTGCAGCAGGAAGGGGAGAAGTGGAGAGCCTTGTTTACAAGCAGGCCTGCCTTCCACTTGCACAAGTTCCCAAATCCTTCCACAGCAAATGTACTAGATGCTCCTTGGAGCTAATGTGAAGCTCTGGACTTTTTCTTTAAGGAGAAAACTCCAGGAGGAGAAAGGCCTGCATTCAAGAAGTGCTGCACAGAAACACATAGATGGTGCATACTTTTCAGATAATTTCTGATAAAAAGGCCAGTTGTGGGCATGTTCCCCCTAAAATTGAATCATGTTGACAGGAAAGGCAATCTTCACCAACCTGTTCCCCTCCAGAAATTTTGGACTGCCGGGCCCATGCTGTCTGGGGCTGATGGAAGTTGTAGTTGAGAATATCTGGAGGGCACTAGACTGATGAAGGTCAAAGGGGAAAACAACTATTCATACTTCAGATGGGGGCACATCACTTGCCTCTTACTTTTTTAAACAGCTGTACAATGTAAGTTCCTGGGAATGTGAGCACCACTGACCCACTGCCTGTGCTTTTGTCTACAGGGAAACCAGCATTTCCAAAGACATTCAGCCTTGTCCCCAGGTATCCAAATCCTCCTGCACATCAGTCATTGCCCATGACAAGAGGATGAATCTGTACCTTTGTGCAACAACAAAAAGTCTTGCAAATTCATGCAACTATATGCCCCAGTTACATGAGCTGATTTTCAGTATCTTTATGACAAAGTCCACTTTGCAATTAAGATGGTTAAAGTTGTACTGCAGGTATACCAGGTTGCTTGGCTCCAGGTTTTGCAGAATAAGAGTTTATTTTGCTCTCCACAGTCAATTTCCTACACAGCTCAGCAATTCCACCTTCCTCATATCATACGAAGCAAAAGAAACCTGCAAATTTCATCAAGCCACTTGCTTTTCTCCATTGCTGCGGGGGTACTCCCAAAGCATGAGGCAAACAGCTGCATCATCTGAAGGTACCCGCCTCAATAGCTCCATTGCAAGAAAAAGCTATTGTATGGCAGGAACCTTCAAACGATAGGAGAGCAAACTGTAGAGGTGATACAGTTCATGCTCATCAGCTGAGTTCTACATTAGAATTTGCTATAGTCAAATGGGTTCACTGTAGCCCTAGGTCACTATAAGCTGCACAGGACTCTTCACAAATATTTTATTATTTTGGATTGGGTCGAACACACCAAACCCTAGCAGGGCTGGGAGCCTAATTTGCTTTAGATGTTGCTGAATTACATCTCCCATCAGCTCCAGCCAGCACAACCAGTGGTCAGAGATGATGGGAATTGTAGTTTAGTAATATCTGAAGGGTCACTGGTTCCCCACCCCTGCCTAGAACTAGAACAGGAAAACTCCTCTTAGTGGATAGGAATACATTACAGCATATTGTTGCAGGTTCCAGATGTAGATTTATATATTTCACACCTTTTCTTGGATGACATTGGGTTAATTATACCTGTATAGACATAGATTCTCTATGCCTTTCTGCAATTCCTTGTCCTTCTGTCCTCGTGTTACTTTCTAGACAGAAATGAGACAGAAACCCTTTGCAACACCTTTTAAAAGAGATATAAACTATGTGGACTATTTTGGGAAGGGGAATAGTATTTGATCATTGGGTCATCATGACTCCTGGCTGCATTATCCATTCTCTTTACTGCTCTACCTTTTATGGTCAACACTATGATGGGCTTTGGGTCCTAACTTGATGCTGCTAGAGTTAACAGCTCGTTTAATACTCAGGTTCAACCACACTTTTGCCTCTTACTTTCTTACAGCTTTCTTACAGCTTTCTGAAACTCTCCCCATCTCCCCTTTTAAAAAAAAACAATTTGGCCAAGTGCATAAAGCTGTGATCATGTAAGTAAAATCCACATAAGTTGTGAGTTGACTGTATTGCCTTTAAAACAACTGTGGGAAATCAGTGACACTTAAAATGTTGTTGGACTACAACTCCTCCCACCATCCATGATCATTGGCTATGCCAACTGGGGCTGGTAAGAGTTGGAATCCAAAGAACATCCAGAAGGCCATAGGTTACTCCCATTATAGACAATTTAAAAAGGGACACAGACATAGCTTATCAGCTATTGAAACTAGAGTCTTCCTATCTGTTGATTTAACTGATATTCTGCTTCCCACCTTCATCCCAGTCATCCTTCTATCACCTGCATATATAAGATGTAGATACTTTGACCATTTAAATGCCCTCCTGCCTGCTCACTGAAATTTGTACCTGTACACAAGTTAGTCATGGCTTCAATTTCTTGGATTTCAAAGTATAAAGGATGGATGAATCTGTTAAATCCAGTTTCTCAATTTTTCCCCAGACTAAGCTCTGTTCTCCACAGCAGTTTGTGATTATTTTCTTTTTAAAGTCCTTGTGAAAATTCATCAGATTGTTGGTGCATTTTTTTCTGATATATACTATTCTCTATGCAACGTTACCTAACACACATATTTTTGTACAGCAATTTCCCTTTAAAAATGCATTTTTGTACATTACTTTCATATATGCATTAATATATTTCATTAGTATATACACATTACTTTCAATAATATATGTATTTTAATGCATATACTAGGATGTGTGATTTGGTACGCATTATTTGATTGGACAATTGCATTGCAAATTCAGAGCAGTGAGAACATCAATGGATTGTTGTATTTCAAGTCACGTATTGTTTCAGAAAGTGTGAATTAGGTAGGTTCACCTTTAAATGTGAATGAAATCAAATTTCTCATTCATAGTGATGCATCCAACACAAGGCAACCAGAATTCTCCACTGATCTATTCAACATCAAATGTAAAAAGATAGTTTGCTTTCTCCCAAGAAAATTACTTCCATCTTTTATTCCACAGGTTACCCACAACTTTTAAAAGGGAACTTATTGTACAAGTTGATCATTGCTGCTTCCTCTACTTGCAATGTTTCACTGCATACCAAAGCTACCTATCTATATTTAGCCAGATGTCTGACCTCACTACATACATCCTTTGAGCTAAATTAGAATGAAGGTTAATTTGAGCATTCACTTGGAATACAGGCCAACCTAAGCTTGTGAGGATGCCAATTTGTCAAAAATATATTAGAAATAAACCTTCTACCCACCCCTGGTATTAAAAACAAAAGGCAATATTTTACATGTATTGAAACCACTGTAAAAATCTACATGCACAACAATATAAATGGAATGTTATAGAAATGTGCATTCTAGACATAACAACCCTCAGTCTCTCCTCTTACAAAATATGTAGATAATAAAACGGTTGTAAATCTCCAGTCCCCTTTCAGAAAACCATGGGATTGTGAATAGGCCAATTTACCAAATATTTCGGAAAGCTAGCCTGTACCTGCATCTCCATTTACATTCCTTTGTCAATGGAATTTCGTCCTGAAATGTGTCCCCCTACCCCATTATGGGCACCTCCCAACTTCAGAATGATCTCATTAGCCTGGAATGAGGAGAAGGAGAGGTATATTGGTGTGCAGATTCCCTCTAATGGAACTTCTAGGACCACCGTCTCCTTTGAAAAGTGCTCTAGAGGAATCTGTATATCTGTTATTCAGAGAGAGAGAGATCAAGCTGCATTATTTTGGAAGCTGCCTTATACAGTGGAACCTTGGGTTGTGGACGTAATCCATGACGGAGGCAGGTCCGCAACCCGCAGTGTTTGCATCCTGAAGCGCTGCGTCTGTGCAGGCATGATTTGGTGCTTCTGTGCATGTGCGAGCAGTGAAACCCGGAAGTAACCCATTCCGGAACTTCCGGGTTTCCCGCGGTCCACAACCTGAAAACATGTAACCTGAAGCGTCCGTAACATGAGGTATGACTGTACTGAATCAGAATTCTGATACCTTAGTATTGTCTGATACCACATACCTTAGTATTGTCACAGGGTGGAGAACCTTTTTTCATGGTCAGTCTTCCAGGGGCCGCATGCCAGAGGACAGAGACAAAAGTGGGTGTGGGCTAACCAGTGTAACCATTATCAATAACAGCTAAGATGCAGCTTCCCCACTGCAAGGCAATCTACCTCTATACAGTGGTACCTCAGGTTAAGAACTTAATTTGTTTTGGAGGTCCATTCTTAACCTGAAACTGCTCTTAGCCTGAGGTACCACTTTAGCTAATGGAGCCTCCCACTACCGCTGTGTGATTTCTGTTTTCATCCTGAAGCAAAGTTCTTAACCCGAGGTACTATTTCTGGGTTAGTGGTGTTTATAACCTGAAGCGTATGTAACCTGAGGTACCACTGTATATGTTGCAAGGACTGCATCCTTGCCCTGCTGTGGGTTTCCTGGACGCACCCAGCTTACCATTGTGGGAAACAGGATGCTGGACTGCATCCTGCAACCCTTGCTAGGTCTCTTTTGCTGTCCTTATGTGCCAACAATGAAAAAAAAAGTTGGAGAGAACTTATGGAGGTTTCCAGCTGGACAACAACAGTCTGAAACTTGGACGATGTTAATGGGAGATGCTTCCCACCCACACCACCAATATTGAGTCCCCAGGCTGTTTAAGATTACAGACTGAAGACTCTTTTGCCAAATTGGCAAAAAAAATGAGAGGGAAAGTCATAGTGTTTCTTAACAGTTACAAAATGAACAAATACAGCTGGTTGGTTGTGTGTGTGTGTGAGAGAGAGAGAGAGAGAGAGAGAGAGAGAGAGAGATCACATCCTGCATTCAGATTTGGGAACCCTCTCATCAGTCCTCCCTCTAGCATGGACAGCGGTCACAGATGGTGAGAGTTATTGTTCAACAACTTCTGGAGCGTCACAGGTTGAGGATGGTTGCTAGCCTATAACACCCAACTGTGGATCTTTATGTGCCCAAACAACTCCATCCGCACATAAGAGGGGGTGCCAACAATTACAGAAGTAAAAGAGGAACTAGGATATGTGTAGGCAGCAGGGAATATTTTGACATATGCAATCAGTACCTAAATAGTGTTACAGTGATATAGTTATGTCTGCTGAATGTATCAATTCCAGTAGAATTAAGACACACATTAACCATTTTTAAATGAAGTCCTTGGGTTGTGTTTTTTTTTAAAGTGGTTAAATGCAGTCAGTAAATGCAATAAAATATACATTAAATACAACATTCAGTCAGAGGCAGTCATGTTTCTGAGTGCAAGTTATGTTTTTAATCCTTATGGGACACTATTTTTTCTGAAAGATTACTGATTACAGAGCTGTATGTATACTTTTTAAAGTCAGGTATTATGCCTTTGCATACAAAATAAATGACAATAAAGTCACTACAGAAACATGCTATTCCTTTAAAAAAAAAACCCTCACAATTTGCAAGTCCACATCAAGTTTCTGATTAGGTTTTTCTGTGCCAAGTATAATTTCCACATGAGTCTCACATAAGCTCTTCAGTGTCATTCTGAACTTCTTTATTAGGTTGAAAAATGTACTAAAGTTCTCTCTGTCCTTTCCCAAAAATACACCCACAAGCTAAGAGAAAATTGAGGCTGTGGCAGACCAAATGGAAGATTTAACACAGATAAAGCAGGCGGGTCTTTCCTATGTTCCCAAAGGGCTTTTCCGCAATCCAGCAGGCCTAATTCATTAGCTGGATAAGACAGAAATGAAGCATTCATAGATTTCAAAGTACAGTACAGGGTGTCCCAAAATGGATGCTGTTGAATCCCCTCCCCGGGGAGAATAAAGACCATGCGGTTGAGAGGGGGTTGAAAAGGAACTGGGTGGAAAAGAAGCAACTATGAACCTAATCCCCCCACCAAGAAATTGTTAGAGGGATTTGGCTGCCCCCAGTAGCAAGTGGACCATAAGCCCCCCTGGTGGAACATCTGAGGCCACGTAAGTCTGAACAACAACTTCCTTAAGCCACCTTGAAGTAGTAGAAGTGGAGACCTTCTGCCCAGGTACAGTACCCCAAAATGAGATTAGCAGCACCTCCAATTTCTAGAGGGTTACTGTCCAAGTAAAATGGAAGGGCCCTGTGAATGTTCAATGCATATCCTACCCTGCTTCAGATCAGGGCAGAAGGACGGTAACACCACCTCCTGCACCCCATAGAAAAGAGAGTTCACCTTAGGAACAAATGATGGATCCAGTCAAAGGACCATGTTGTCCTAACAGAATATACACAACTAGGCACTGGATGAAAGATTCCCCAGCTCAGAAAGCCTGCAAGCCAACATAATCATCACCAGGAATGCTGTCTCAAGCATAAAAAAGCCCTTATTAAGACCTTCAGCAATTTTCAAGAACACCATGGAGGGGGGAAAGTTTTGGAAATTACTGTATTAGAAGGTCCTATGTTACCCTTTCTTCAGGCCTGACATCTCTCTAAAAACTTCTGCAGATGAAAACTTCTCTTTTGCCTTGTCTACTCATTGATCAAGCAGTCTGACCGTTTATCCATTTCTGCATACACTTACTTCCCTTACAGCTCAGGAAGAGAGAAAATAAGGGTCATGCTAGGGTATGTTTAGCCTGGAGAAAAGAAGATTAGAAGGAGACATGATAGCTGGCTTCAAATATCTGGAGGGCTGTCATGTGGAAGATGAAACAAACTGGTTCTCTGTTTCCTCAAAGGACAGAACTAAAAACGAATGGGCAGCAATTGCAGAGCAGCTTTTTTCCTTTTGGTGGTATATATATTCCAAGTGTTTGTTGCTATGAAGGAGAACTATTAAGTATATATGATTGTATTGACTGAAACATTTTGGTAATTTTTAATGCTACAGTCATTATTGCGGGCAGCTTTGTGCTCAACATTGTTGTTGGAAAAGTGGAATAGAGATACCAAATCAAAACAAATCTACTCAGACCCTTAATTTTTTTTTCAGAGGCTCCTTCTCAGGTCCCCTCTCTGAGGGAGGCTCGGAGAGTGATGTCTAGCTAATGGAGGCCTTTTCAGTTGCTCTCTCCAGAAAAGTCTCACTGGTGCCTTCACTGACATCGTTTTGGCACCAGGTAAAGACTTGCCTTTCCTCCCAGACTTTTGATGGACTGAGCCAATTTTGTTCTGCTGTTAGTGTGCTGCCAAAGCTTCCTTTTGTATACGGGTGTATGTGTGTGAATTGTAGGTGTTTGTATGAGAACGTTAATGTTTTATATAAATTTTTAATGATATAATGAATTTATGTTAATGTTTTTAAATGCAAGTCGCTTGGAAGACTTGGTAACAAGCAAATAATAAATCTAATTAACACAGTGTTTAAACTTTCTTTGCCTAGAGGCAGTTTCAGTGCATAGAGAGCGAGATGGACATTCCACATACAATGTAAGGACCATAGGCTATTTTAAGGCACAGTCATGCCCTGCAACTCGTAAAACAAGGACAGTTGCCAGATATGCTGACTGCCCCCCCCCCCATCCCTCTAGGCTATGTTCTTTCAGTAAAACTCCACCCTGATTGCAGGATAGAGTTAGTAATAATTTTATGGCATAATGACTCACCCACTTATTGTTTAATTAAATGCTTAATAGCTTGACAGTGCAAGCTTGCTGTCTTTTCCAAAAGCAAAGCGAGCAGCTGCTAGAATCTTGGAGATCTCACTGCAGATTGCTCCCTGTTGAGTTTCGATGTGGAACGACCAGAGACATGTCTCCACTCAGCTTTGAAGCTCATTGAGTGGTCTTGGATGATTCATGCTCCTTGCCTAATCTAACCTAGTAAAGGTTGCTGTGGAAAGAACACTGATCTAAGCATATTGGAGATAAGGACATACATAGGATAATTCTGTTCCAGAAGGCTGTCTGAATCCTGTTCCAGAAGGCTATCTTTGTATAACAAATCCAGGGGAAATGAAGCCTCTGGATGTTTTGCTCTATCCAGTTAGTATAATGGAACAAGGTGGACATAGGTTGCAGTTCTACGAGCTGAATGAGTACAGTGGTACCTCGGGTTAAGAACTTAATTCGTTCCAGAGGTCCGTTCTTAACCTGAAACTGTTCTTAACCTGAAGCACTACTTTAGCTAATGGGACCTCCCACTGCCACCGCACCGTCGGAGCACGATTTCTGTTCTCATCCTGAAGCAAAGTTCTTAACCTGAGGTAATATTTCTGGGTTAGCGGAGTCTGTAACCTGAAGCGTATGCAACCTGAGGTACCACTGTACTATATAATTTTTCAAGGGGTTGGTGGGAGGAGACATAGCTCATTAGCTTTGGATGTAGAAGGTTCCAGCTGCAGTCACTGGCATCTCCACTGAAAGGGATCTTGGGTACCAGGAGGGGGGTGTCACTGTCAATCATACAATGTATGTGCCCAGTTCTTACATTTACTGTATAACCCCATCTACAGATAGTTCTTCCCAGCAATTTGCACTAAGCATTGCCCTATAAGGCCTCCCTCCACAGTAAAAGAGGTGAAGAAAAGGATGTTTCATGGACAAAGGTTAACTAATACCGAACTAACTGGTCTTTACTGTGTGTTTTACAGAAAAACACACAGTAGAAAGAGAAAGAAATTTTGATGCGGAAAATGTGGTTTGATGGCCCTAAAATCCCTTTACATTAATGGGGCAGACAACTTTTCCAATTGCTTACTAGGTGGTATATCACTCCCACTAACAAACATAACTGAAAAATGTTGACTCAGAGACAAACTTTTTTCTCATCTTTGGTGGTCTGACCCTCAAACCCAAAGCTTTTGCAAAACGGTATTATTATAGGATTGAAATATCAAAGTTATATATGTAAGCAAGTGTATCTTGTTAGATTTTAATGCATAAGTTATTAAAATTGTTTTTGTACTTTTGGAAACACTTTGGAATCAATTGATGTAATCTGAAACTGCAGTACAACGTGCAAAAAATACAGGTCACAATGACTGTATAAATTACCCTTCAAATTAATAGTTATACAAAAGGCTCTAGTCTCCAATAGTCATTGGCATGCTTTGGGACAAGTAGAGTTCATCTGTTCTTAATGCTGGTAAAACTAGCAATTTTAAACCTGGGGCCCCTAATATGGCATTTGCGGGCACCCTGGCACCTAAAATAAAAAAATAAAAAAGCTCTTACTTTAACCTGAAAGTTAACCTGAAAGGGCTTATCACACATTTTGCTATTTCTCATCTGACTCATCAAAACATCCTGTGACTTGCCTGTGGGTAAGCAACATAAGTGATATGAACTGCATTAACAGAATTATATTTGACACACAGGGATAAGTGAATGAATGTCCAGGGAAATTAACATTGGCCTGGTTTACACATCACAGTAAGCCAGAGTATGGTTTATTATGATCGTGCAAATGTGTTAGCTCTTGAAGAGGAGAATGTACTACCCACTTTGCTCCTACCTGGGCCTTTTAGGTCAATGCAGGGAAGCAGTTCTGCCAATGTTTGGCTTAGCATTTCATACAAACCCAGGACCATGGTTAAGGTCTTTCCTGCTTAACTATGACCTGTAGCCACAGGATGAACTTTAGCTACAGAAGGTAATTAAAAGAGGAGAGACCTTAACCACAATCCTGGGTTCAGATGACATGTTAGCCAAAACTTGACTTGATGCTGTGCCATAGCAACGT
Organism: Podarcis gaigeae; assembly: GCF_964106915.1. Taxonomy (NCBI): domain Eukaryota; kingdom Metazoa; phylum Chordata; class Lepidosauria; order Squamata; family Lacertidae; genus Podarcis; species Podarcis gaigeae. The sequence continues at coordinate 26,048,576 of NC_139691.1, read as the reverse complement.
AAGAAAAAACCCAGAGAGAAGTGAAGTGGTTGCTATCTCCTTGGGAGCCAGCACATGGGCCCTGTGCCATGGCCCTAAACCCTAACCATTTCTTTATATTCCACCTTTTTTCCAGAACTGCGACTTAAGGTGGCTCACAAAACACAGCTAAAAACATATAAAAGGTTAGAGCTGAAAAGTAATTAAGCTATAATAGAATTAAGTGTTGTAAAAACAAATCTATTAAAATGTAGATAGTAAAAACAGTCAGCTCCCAAAATCCTACTGGTGGAAGGACAACAAGGAGGGACCCAGTCTAGCTTCTCTAGGGACAGAGTTCCAAAATCTGGGAGCAGCCAGTAAGAAGACCCTTGTCTGTGTCCCCACCAAGCATGCCTGGGAGGGTGGCAGGACTGAGAGAAGGGCCTTCCCCAAATATCTCAGAGCTCATATGGGGAAACACAGTCTTTAAGATAGCCCGGACCTAGGCCATATACAGCTTTATTTATCATAACCAGCACTTTGAATTGTGCCCAGAAACAGACTGGTAGCCAGTGTAACTTTTATAATAAGGGAGTCATATGTTCCGTAAGACTAGCCCTGGTCAACAGTCTGGCTATGGCTCTTTCAGCTAGTTTCCCAACATTTTTCAAAGGTGGCCCTATGTTGAGTAATTCAAATAACCTGGGTCCCATAGTACATTGAAGACTGCCTGATTCTTGATTATCAATCACTGAGATCCAATCACTGAGGCCCCTTTGGTGGTCACCCACCCCCTTGAGATTCGATTAACCTTTGCCAGAGAGACTTTAATGTGGTTAGCCCTGCCCTGTCAGGTGATTTCCTGCCAGCAAGAGTCACCTCTGCCTTCTCTTAAATGTTTTGAAAACTGTATTGTTCAGACAGGCCTTTGGTATGTGAATTGGTTTTTTCTCTCTCTCTTTTTAACCAACCAGTATCCAATTTTTAAAAAATATTTTTAATGGATTCAATATTACAGGTAAGAAGAAGAAGAAACCAAGTCCAGTGGTACCTTGAGTTACAAATGCTTCAGGTTAAGGACTTTACCTCAGGACGAGAACAGAAATCGCGCCGTGGCAGCGCAGTGGCAATAGGAGGCCCCATTAGCTAAAGTGGTACCTCAGGTTAAGAACAGTTTCAGGTTAAGAAGGACCTCCAAAACAAATTAAGTTCTTAACCAAAGGTACCACTGTACAACAACGATAAACACAACCAGTATACATTGATGTTTTCATCACAATAGTATTTTTTAAAAACATTGCACATAAAAACCTTGTTTTTATGAAGGCGCAATGCATAAATATTTAAATAAATAAAGGCAAGCAATATATGGGAAGGAGAATAATCAAACGGTGATCAGCATGAACATGGCTGCTGTATATCTCTCTGTCTACTAGAGCACATATCAGTATAGCACACTTTTGAATTCTGAGAGATGCTGAAAGCTTACCAATCTAGAGTCAATACTGTATGCTCTGACAGAGCCCCTATTTTCTGGTAACTGACCCCAGTAAAACATTATAACTGCCTGTGCTTTTGGTAATACATATCATTCTGACTTCATTGTTTAAAACCTGCCTCTGCCAATCGTGTGGGGTGGGTGGATGTGGGTGTATCTGTAACTCAGGATAACACACATGCATCTGATAAAATGGATTGCATTATACAAAAGCTTATGATACAATCAATGTGCCTGTCTGCCACAAGAGATTCTTCGTTGGTTTTGCTGCAATACAGTAACAGGGCAAACCTTTGGAAATTGGTAAATTATTAAGCCCATGTTGACCCTCTATTGCTTTTGGAGAAGACTTTGGGGATTTACTATTGTTTACTATTGTTTTGTTACTTCTGCTCAAGTTACCAAAGATCAATTCTGGTGGTGCAAGTCAGCAATGTATAATAACCAAGAATACATCACGATTCCACAGGTGAGAACAAGCTAGGCAGGCAGTTTGCTTAGATGTGCTCACCTCTGGTAAACGATGCAGCAGAGTTGCATGCACACACACAAACTGAACCAAGCCAGATCAGCCTTTGTAAACCTTTGCATTCCAATAGAAGCCTCTTAAAAACTCCCAAGATTATACATTTGCTCTACGCCTGGTCACATCCAACAGGTAGATCGTGATCTACCAGTAGATCACTGGACGTCTGTGGTAGATCATTGGCTCACCTCAAAGAAGCTCAACAACTTTAACCTGAACCCCAAAGAAACAGGGCCTCCCCTCTTAAGAAAAGCTCAACAACTTTGACCTGAGCCCCCCAAAAGGGGGTAGATCACTGCCAGTTTTTAACTCTCAGTAGATTGCAGTCTCTTGGGAGTTAGCCACCCCTGCTCTATGCCAACCCCAACAAGTAGAAATTATAGCTGTCCTCAATTAAAGACAGCTTGGTTTATTAATTGTATGCATTTTAATTGATAAAATAACAGATTCTATCTGCAAAATTTTTGGGTGGGAAAATAAAGTGGTTTGAAGATAAATCTCTCCCCCAACTTTCCAAAATGAAAGAAAGAAAAAACCCTGTTATCCTATTAAGCAGGATGGAAAACTCACAATTCAGTGGTAGAATGTCTGCTATGAAGATCAATATTAGAACATCAGCAGCTATTAGCCCTAACGGCTATGTTCTATATGCACTTTTGGAGGCTGTAATGCCTCTGAATACAGTGGTACCTCGGGTTACAGACGCTTCAGGTTACAGACTCAGAAATAGTACCTCGAGTTAAAAACTTTGCTTCAGGATGAGAACAGAAATCGTGCAGCGGCGGTGTGGTGGCAGCAGGAGGCCCCATTAGCCAAAGTGGTACCTCTGGTTAAGAACAGTTTCAGGTTAAGAACGGATCTCCAGAAAGAATTAAGTTCTTAACCCGAGGTACCACTGTATTAGTTGTGAGGAATCACAGCTGGAGAAAGTGCTGTTGCACTCAGGCCCTGCTTGCAGTCTCCCCATGGGTTGGCCAGTGTGAGAACAGGTTAGGGTTCAGGCTCCAGGTTCAATCCCCAATATCGCCAGGTAGGGCTGAGGAAGCAACCCTGCCTGAAATCCCAGAGAGCTGCTGCCAGTAAGTGCAGACAATATAGGGCTAGATAGCCCAATGCTCTGACTTGGTATAAGGCAGCTTCCTATCCTAGTCAACCCAAATGCCTCTAGGCAATTAATTCAAAAACTGCTTATCGGACTAAGCACCGCAGCCAAACCAGAGGGCTTGCGTTGCCATATGGGAGAGCAAGAATTTATAAACATCAGCTGAAAATAAAAGCAGGCAGAATTCCAGGCTAATTGCCTGGCCTACATTTAACCTACAAGATTAAAGTGCTTCCTGCAATTTGTGGCCTGCAGAGAGTGATCTAGATGGGGCACTAGCAACCAGAGAAGCATTAGTCCACGCATTAGCCGTTCGTGATGCTGTTCATAGGCAAAAAAAATTTCTCATCTCTGCATAGTATTGCCCAGGCTTCCTCAACCTCGGCCCTCCAGATGTTTTGAGACTGACCACTGGTCCTGCTAGCTCAGGATCATGGGAGTTGTAGGCCAAAAACATCTGGAGGGCCGAGGTTGAGGAAGCCTGGTATTGCCAGAGAAAATAAGGCATTGAGAGTTTTACATCAGGAATACAGCATGGTTGTAGCTGTGATGTAGCTGTGATTAAATAAAGATATCCCTTATGTTCTATGGCAGGGGTTCCCAAACTGTGGTCCATGGACCACCAGTGGTGAGATTCATTCTGATGGTCCCCACCCTGCAAACATCTGCTCCCTAAAGCAATTATTCACTCAGTCTAATGGTAGGACTGGACCTGATATAACATCGCTTGAGAACCTACAATTTCTGTGTCAGCATCACTACAACTTGTCCTTCCCTCTGCACAGAAGTGACACAGCAAAACCAGCAAATCTGCCATGAAGAGCAGCTACACATAAACAGCTTCCATGTGGCTTGCAAATCAAGAAGCCAAGATGACTGCTTGTTTGAAGTCGATCTTACCAGAGCCTGGATTTCCTTTTCAAAAGATAAAGATCCCCCTGTTTGTTTTGCCAGAGTAATAAAAAGAAGGAAAACAATGAAGAGGATAAGCTGGAACTCTCCAGGAGATGCTCAAGATATATTCGCACTGATGTAATCTCCAAAACCCATCCATCACACCATCTACTCATTAATCCTCAGCAACTATTTGCCAGTCACCTCTGGACTTTGGGCAAATGACTCTTCCTTAATGCCAGGGCAAATATATTTAATTCCACGCCGACCTCTTCCTGTCCTGCTTGACCTTAGGGATGTTTTCAAGAGTTAAAACCGGAGCCAACAGATTTAATGCTGAACTCAGTAAGAGGAAAGCCCACGGAAGGCAATCAAACTTCAGCTGCTTGCCTTTGCAAACTTGCTAAAGGTGTCAACTGTGACTCTCCCTGCTTAAATCACACACACTTTCTGTGGCTTCCAAGGAGGCAATGAAGCCCCTGATATCACTGGATTGATACCACTGATATTTTCCTTTAGCAACACAGCAAACTCTGTATGGACAGAAGCTCACCCCCCACACTCCAAGAGCTGCTCCAAACCTTATCCTGATCCTTGCTTTGATTCCTCCATTATTTCCTTGTGTCCTAAGGTCAAATGCAAAAGCGCAGAGTCACTTCTACTTAAATTTCAGGAAGTTGCATCCCTGATAGAGGGCTTATCATATTACTTTTGAACTAATATGTGCTCCTCTTGAGTCCTCTGGAGCGGGGTATCTCTACTGTCCTTTCTCCTGATAGACTGTAGCAAAGCTAGAGGAGCAGAGGTCATAGATTGGGAAGTATCAGCATATGCAAGAAGAGGAAAAGCCATGAACAGCACTGACACTAAGGCTGTGAAGTACAGTGGTACCTCGGGTTAAGAACTTAATTCGTTCTGGAGGTCCGTTCTTAACCTGAAACTGTTCTTAACCTGAAGACCACTTTAGCTAATGGGGCCACCTCCTGCTGCTGCTGCTGTGCCGCCACTGCATGATTTCTGTTCTCATCCTGAAGCAAAGTTCTTAACCCGAGGTACAATTTCTGGGTTAGCGGAGTCTGTAACCTAAAGCATCTGTAACCTGAAGCGTATGTAACCTGAGGTACCACTGTACAGTATGTCCACAGAGAAACATAGCCCTTTTGCCTACGTTAGGAAAGGGGAACCGCCTCTGTATACAGGTATGTGCTACTGGACTCCCAACTCCCATCAGTCCCTACTGGTATGGGGGGAAGCAGGCTTCCCAACCCTGACCTACATCCAACATGATTTCAAATGAAATACAGTGGTGCCCCGAAAGACGAATGTCTCGCAAAACGAAAAACGCGCAAGACGAAAGCGTTTTTCGGTTTTTGCATCGCTTCGCAAGACGAAAACATCTTGCGAGTTTGTTCACTTTTTTCCTAAAGCCGCTTGAAGAGGCGGAGTTGTGACGGACCGTGCTTCGCAAGACGAAAAACATCGCAAGACGAAAAGACTCACGGAACAAATTATTTTCGTCTTGTGAGGCACCACTGTACGTTTTTGTCAAGCAATTTCCACTTAAGAGAGGCTGGGGGTGGGGAGATAGCTGGGCCAATGTGACCCCCAGTAGAGAGGAGTGATCCAGTGAAGAGCTAGAAAGGAGGAGCTGAAGCTTGCTCTGCAAGGAAGCTAAATAATATTTCTGGGCTCTTATCAACTTGTTTAAGATAAATTGAAATGTGTGGTTAAGTAGGAAGAGGGTGAGGAATTGTTTTTTGTATAATGTGGTGTTTGTTACAATTGCCTGATATCTACAGCGCTATCCTGGGGGATTAATGTGGTTTGCCAAGAAGCAACTTCCAGCACCATGGCAGATTACAGGAATGTAATCTGGACTGGCTAGCTAAAAAGTCTTCAAGCAAGAATTGTCTAATTGTATTTTTAGACTCAGGGAGGCTATTGTATTATCCATGTGCTAAACAGATTACAGTACTTGTGCATTTAGCTCCTGTCCATCAATTACTGCATTCTTCTGTACAATTATGGTTCCAAACAAAGAAAAAATGTTCACATTAACTATCTGCAAGCTTTATTCCACCTAAACCCCCATTGGACCTGCACAGATAGAAGTCACATCAACAGCCAGCTTGAAATTGAGCCAATAACTCCATCAATTTATATTTAAGTATAAAATCACAATCAGACAAAAAGGGAAATCCACCAGTCAGTATCCTTGTGAATATTCTTCTGTTTGAGCAAAGGTAATAAGCACAATCATAGGACCAGGTCTGATTTCACAATCACAATCACTTGCTTTATCAAAAAACAAACATCAAGGGCTCACAGCTATCTTGAATTCAAGTTTAAACAGTTCTCTAGTTAGGGAGGGGAGAGGGAGAGATAAATTGTGTCATTTTTTCCAAATACCCCAACCTTTTACTGGAAAAAAACCACACATGCATTATCCTGTGACTAGTGACCAGGAAAGTTTGAGACACAAGTTGGACAATGGTTACAACTCAGGCCGGATTGTTCTTGGCAGTTTGAATGGAAAGCTACCATAGCAAACATGGCCATTGAGATCTTTCCTTATCAGCAGATAATTTTCACCAAAAAGATGCTGAAATTCTATTTCTTTGGGTGGGGGAGGGATCAGTAGAGCAGAGAAAGAGAGATATGAAACACTCTGGGGTAGCTCCACGGAAACCAATGAATGGGGCTATTTCTATGAAGCATGTGGTTTGCAGCCAGGCAGTGGTGATTTCATGCTTTGGGGAGGAGGTGCCTTCCATTAATGGCCACTCTCCTCCACACCACACTTGCCAATACAGTGGATGCTTGGGTTGCGAATGTGATCCGTGTGGGAAGCACGTTCGCAACCCACAGCATCTGCAACCTGCAGCATCGTGTCTGTTCAGGTTGCGATTCAGTGCTTCTGCGCATGTGCAAAGCGCAATTTAGCACTTCTGTGCATGCACAAGCGCCAAAACCTGGAAGTAACCCATTCCGGTACTTCTGGGTTTGGCGTGGTGCGCAACTCGAAATTGCACAACCCGAAGCGTCTGTAACCCAAGGTATGACTATGGGGAAGGGCCACAAGATCTGATTTGCATGCAGAATGCCCCAGGCTCAATCCCTGACATCTCCAGAGAGGGCTGGGAAAATAAGGCTGTTTCTGAAACCCTGGAGAGCCACTGCCACTCACTGTACACAATACTGAGTTAGCTGGATCAACAGTCTGACTTCCTGACAAGGCGGCTTCCTGTGTAGGAGTAACTTATGGGGAAAGACCATAGCTCAGTGGTAGGGCACACGTTTTGCAGTGCAGAAGCTCCCAGGTTCAATCCCAGGCCTCTCCGAGTAAGGCTAATGTTGCAGGGCCCCTTTTGGAAAACCCTACAGAACCACTACCAGCCATAGCAGCAAAAGAAAAACATCTTGCACTGTGGCATCTTATCCATCCTGTTCCTGTATTTTTATGTTGGGAACTGCCCTGTGATCTTCGGATGATGGGTGGCATACAAATAAAAGAAAATGGTGAATAATATTAGACAGGGCTTGGAGTGAGTAGGATATATAATATGCCTCAGCTGGAATGTACTTCTACATTAAAAATAATCATCTCCCTTCTATCTCAATCAACATTTACAAGTCAGTAAAGCATTCCAGTTTCATTCTATGTGAAAATGCTTTAATTGGATCACTGATCCACAGGGAATAGGGTACTCCATAAACCATTACCTGTGAAAGCTCTTGACATCATAAAATGTAGGTGACACTGCCCATTTTATAACACACAGACTTTTCCAACTCTCTAAAAATGCTTTCACATTATGGTTTAAAACATTTGGTCTTCTGAAATATTTATTCATTCATTAATTATATCCCATTCATTCTCCCAAAATACTTTGAATGAAGCCTCCAAAGTAGATGCCTCAGACTTTATCTAGAGGGACTTTACAATATCCACCTCTCAGATGAAACAGCCTGGCCCAAGATAGGCATACCTAATTAGGCCAAATAAAATCTGTGGGTTCAGGCATGCTTAATCTGCATGGAATGGCTGAACAACAATCAACACTCCCTCCTTTCTTTAGTCTAGCAGGGCAAGGAGAAAATGCAGCTGACTTGATAATTGAGTGCCTATTTGCTCTAAAGCACTGTGAAAACCAGAGTCAGCTCTTGACTTCACCACAGGTTAACTCACAGTCCTGATGAAAATCTACCCTTGCATCCCATTGGGATTTCTGCCCCACACTTTTTGCTGCCTACAAGTGTGGCACTTGCACTCAACACTTGCACCTGCATAGTACAGTGGTATTTTCCTCTCTTGCACCTGTCAGATGGTCAGCAGGAGAGTGAGCATGTGAGCAGCACATCCAGGCTCAGAGGAGGAAGAAGAGGTGATGTGGTGGAGAAGCTGCCACCATGGTCATGGCTCACCCAGCCCCTGCCAGCAGCCTCTAGAGAGTTGCAGGGCAGGGGTGGGAAGTATTTTCTACTTCACCTCAGGCAGCAAAATGTCTTGGGCTGGCAACGCTTGGACTCCAACACCACCCAAAGCAGAAACAGGTGTTTCATCTGTTTCAAACCATGTGTTTAATTTCACACATCGTTTGGCCCTACACTTCAAAGCATAATTCATTTGGTAGGTATTTTTATTTTGCTTCTGATTCAGGGAATACTGGCTTTATGTTTCCTTAGTTTTATGAAGTCATAAGGATAGGAACTTTGGTATATATAGCTCCACCAGTTTGTTAAAGTAGCAAGTAAAGGGCTGAGAAAGAATAATTGCAGTATATACTTGACACCATGCAATACCTAGTCCATCAACTGGATCTTTTATTTTGAAATTTTGCTTTTGAGTGATGTGGCAGTGGTGCACATACAGAAGCATACTTCGGGTTATTTTGTTTTTTAATTGCAATTATAATTGAGAATTAAATGCTTAATTGCTCAATGATTAACCGAAAGGGAAAAAACTAGAGAACCTAGGAATAAATGTTTTAGTTTCTACGACTTCTTAAATTCGTGAACGTTTCTTTAATTGTTGGTTCTGATCCTGGAAATAGAATTTTGCAGTTCTAGCGCCACTTCTGTAGGTGCCACACCTGTTCTTTCAAAGGCAGTCTATTGATCTCACATTATCTAAGCTTCATAGCATGCTGTCAGCCTCTTATGCCATTTGACAAAAGAAGTGATCACGTGGCACACCAGTTCCCAGATCTTCCATTTTTGAGGTCAGGAGGGAGATGACAAAGTTCATTTTACAATGGAAGCCAAACAACTACAAAAGGATCTAGAAGCATGACAATGACAAAACCCAAAGAGTGCTTGCATTCCTAGAGCAGCCTTCCCCAACCTGGTGCCCCCCAGAAGTTATTGGACTACAACTCCCATCAGCTACAAACAACATGGCAAATGTTAAAGGACGAGGGGAGCTGTAGTCCAACAACATTTGGAGGAAACCCAGTTTGTTAAGGCGACCATGAAGGAAGCCAGGCTGCCCTAAAAAATGCAGGTTAATGGTGGAAGAAACCCAGCTCAGACATCACCGCTTAATTTTCAAAACATTAAGCAAATAAATAAATAAATAGCAACTCCTGATACATCTGTATGGAACTCCAATACTGGCAGTTTTATTGTCACATATTCAATTCATATTATCTTAATTTTTATCTTTTTAAAATAGTTATTTGGGTTTTATCATACATCACTGATAAGGTGTTTTTTAATGCTGCTGCTATTTGGATTACTCTCTACAACCAGGTGGAAATTATCAAAAGTGTGGCATCGGTCAATGACAGAGCAGCTGAGAAGGTCTCAGGTTCAATCGCTGGAAGTATCTTAAGGGCTGGGAATGTACCCTGTCTGAAACCCTGGAGAACCACTTCCAGTTAGTGTAGACAGTACCAAATTGAGCGGACCAATGGTCTGTGTACAAAGCTTCCTCCTATGTACAGACAACCCCATGTCCTTCCTTCTAAAATAATATTTATATCTCATGTTTCCATGAATCATGTAGGTAACACTAATATAGCTCAGGGTCACAGAACCTGAATTATCACCTATTCCCATCCCAATTAAAGTCATACCAACACCACATAACCACAGCCTAAAACAGAGAGATATCTTATATTCCCTCCAGATGTTCCTGGACCACAACTTCATTTGTGTTGGCTAGGGTTGATGGGTGTTGGGAGTCCAGCAACATCTGGAGGGCCACTAGTTCTCATCCAAAATATTCCATGGGAAAAGGATCACATTTCATTAAAAGGCCTGTGAGAATTAATTGCACGCAAGGCAGAGAGCTTAAAAGCTCCTTTTGCACAGGGGTTTTTTCCCTAGTGCAGGAAGAGTTTTCAAGCTTTCTGTCTTGCTTACTGGGCTCTGGGATGCTCTCATGCACTATTGACACCTCTCTGCCTTGCTTAGGGTGGGGTAAGAACAGCATGGTGTGCCAGCTCCATAAGGTAAGGACAGTCACACAGAGGTGGAACATAACCCTGCACAAGACCTGATTGTACTGCACCTCTTTTTCTCTAGCCAAGAAAACCCTCACACACATGCTCCCCTCCCCTGCAAAAAAAAAACCACAAAAAACTATTGTTAAGTTTTGTTGAAGTTATCAACAAAATGTCTCTTTCCCTGTAACCAACTTGCATACAGCTCAGTGCCTATTTGCTTTTAGCTAAGGTCAATGAACTCCTTAATCCTGCTCCTTCCTCCATCTTATACTGATCTACTGCCAAATGCTTAAAATTTGGTACTGTTCAATTTGTCTAAGCAAATAATTATAAAATACAAGGGTTTTAAATCAGGAAGCTGCAACTAACAGTTCAGAAGTTATCAGCATTAGCCTAATCTAATGGCAGGGTTCCAATATACACAAATGCCTTTAAGCAACCTATTTTAGTACCACTGACACCTACTATAGATGGCTTGAACTCTAATAGATGAGTCCAAGAACAATTTAAATATCTATCTACTCTATTTATTGCAGGCATTCACATTCTGTTTTCTTCCCCGCTCACCATAGAACTCAATGCAGCACCTACAGCAGGTAGGGAACCTTTCTCAGGACAAAGGTGGGGCAGTGATGAGTGGAGTCAAAAGTGGGTGGGCCAATGAATGCAAAGAGGTGAGTTTTTCTACTTGCAAGCAAGAGGCATTCTCAGAGTTCAGGAACACATTCTAGCCAGGAAGAAACATTCAATGTGAAGCAAAGCCAGCGATGGCAGCCTAGGAAAGTTCTATAGGCTAGACAGAAAGGTCTGGAGGAGAGCGGTTTTGGTCTATAAAGGCTCCAAGCAGGTTCTCTGCCTAGGCCCAGATCCAGATGTGTTTAGCTTCAGTGAGATTGCTCCATAATCTGCTTCCAGGCTACACATACCCTGGAGTGCACACAGCTCAAAGGTGGATCACAGGTATGCTCACAACATACTCATGCAACATGCATGCATAGCACACTCATGTAGTCTTCCTATGCGGAACTGGCATTTGTGAATGAAGCTTATCACACATGATGCAGCTCTGGTATAGTTCGAGCATGAAAATAACAAATCATTCCATGCTTGCTCTATACCCAGAGCCACAAATGGATGCTTTGGTCTCAGTCTCACTTACGCCACACCAACAAATCAGGCATTGGTCCAGGCCCTACCATTAGACATAGCGAAGCAGACTGCTCATGCTGCAGATGCTGAGAGGTGGCAATGAGGTATGGGAGGGAAGGGTTGTGTATGCCACATGCCATGCTTTGTTGTCACTAGAGCTAGCCAGCGGCTCTGAGATTCAGTAGAGGACACTGCCCTATCATAGCAAGATTCAACTGCTGCTCCACTTAGCTTTGTACAAATAATGGGTGTGGTGGTTGGAAACCATATTATCCTCCACCTCAGGTAGAGAAATGTTTTGGGCCAGTCCATTGTAACTCTGTACTGCTAACAGAGACGAGCAGCAAGTCTCCTGGGTTTCAGACAGGAGTCTCACCCAGCCCTGCCTGAAGATGCTGGACATTCTGCATACAAAGCAGATAATTCTTGAGCTATGGCCTTTCTCTAATTCCAGCAACTGAGCCTGAGGCATTTTGTATGCAACTATGTTCTGCCATTGAGATACAGCCTCTTTTTCCATCCTTGCAAGGATCTGTCTTTTTGTAGCCATTTTTAACAGTATCTACTTCTTTTTTAAAAAATAAGCATTTTCAAGGGTGTGCATGTGATACAGAAAAGCTAAGCTCCCTCTTTCACTCAGCTATGCCCCACAATTCTGCAAAGTTCTTTCTTTTAACAACATATTCATATTTTCTCCTTTAGGTATTAAACTGACCCAACCAGAAGCTGCTTTAGACCTGGTATGGTCCATTGTAGCAAACCACAAGGACTAGGGGAAGAAGGTACCGCTATGAGGCCCGAGGAAAGAAAAAACACACAATAAGGACAAGCTTCATACTTTGTATACATACTGTCCCATGATTAACGCTCACCATCTCCAGTTAAAACAGGAGTGGGGAATTTTTCTTAGCCCAAGGGCCACATTCGCTTTCCATGGGCCAAAAGCAGGTGGAGCACCAAATGTAAATTTTACCTTTGTCCAATAGGAGAGTTTCCACATACACACTTGCACACTCCATCCATGCAAGCAAAAAGGACTTATCAGAGTTCAAGGAAACATTCCAAGCTAGCAAAGATAATACAGTGGTACCTTGGGTTACAAACACTTTGGGTTACATCTCCGCCTCGGGTAGTAGTACCACCTCGGGTTAAGAACTTTACCTCAGGATGAGAACAGAAATCGTGCGCCGGCTAAAGTGGTACCTCAGGTTAAGAATGGATCTCCGGAACGAATTAAGTTCGTAACCAGAGGTACCACTAATAATGCTTGAGGCGCAGAGCAGTGTGGCCTATAGCAAATTCAAAGAAAGGCATGGAGGGTCACATTTGGCCTCTGGGCCTGAGCTTTCTCAGCCTGAATGAAAATGACTGCACCCAACAGTAATCTTGGAGATCCAGTGCCAATCCAAGGGAACAATAGTGGGCTAGATAATGCCTACTTCATATTTGTTGGACTACAACTCCCATCATCCCTGACCACCGGCAATGCTGGTAGGGGCTGATGAGAGTCTAAAAAAGATGTGGAGGCACAATGCTGGCCACTCCTCTGATACATGGATCAATGACTCAGTAGCACATCTATTCATCTATCTATCACTTTCAACAGATTTTTCATCACATAGTGATGAAAAATATAACAGGAAAGTACAACAGGAGCTTTGCCATCTTTCCCTATTACATTTGTATCACCATGAAGCTACAAGTGCTGAATTAGGGCTAGTGTCACAGCTAAGAATTGCCAAATGAGGAAAAACCAAAACAGAGCAGCCCCACAAGATGACTCACGGGCCTTTAACACAGGTTCAAACTGCTCTTCAGAAATTACTGACTTGAATACAGAATGCCAGTTAGTTTGGCTATGCTTGAAAACAAAAATAATATAGTAGGAGAAATAAGCCACAGTACTTTATTTGTTCCAGTCAAAATGAACTCACTCAGGAACAAGCTGCATTGCAATCAGTGGCTATTAGCCATGATTGCTATGCTCTGCCTCCACAGTCAAAATCAGTAATGCTTCTGAATACCAGTTGCTGGAAACTGGTCTCATGTACTTGGCTCCAGCTTGTGGGTTTCTCACAGGCATCTGTCTGGTTGGCCACTGTGAGAATAGGATGCTAGATTAGATGGGCCATTGGCCTGATCCCACAGGGCTCTTTTTACTGAGATTTACTTCCTGGAAAGAACAGTTAAGGCTTTCAGTGTATGTGCAGGGATAGAAATATGCCAATCCTCACAGTCTAGCACCATTACCCTAAAGCCCTGCAACCTGCAAGTGAGTCGCAACTGGTTAAACCCAAAACAGCTGGCAAGACTGACAGGTGGGTCAGTTTTTCTGCAAATTAAGGAGCCGACCCAATTATCCCAGGTACAATACTGATCCAAGTTAAGTAATTTGACACATTTTGGTCATTTAGAAACTACCCTTTGGGGAAATCACTGGTCTGGCCCAACTTATTTTGCAGCAAACAGGGGATGGAAACACAAGAGCTACTGAACAATGCTAATTGAAGAGTGTCATCTGCATAACTTGACAGTGTGAACCTTGATACACAACTAGAAAGTTTGGCTACTTAGCTTTTTTACCCCAGTCCTACGAAACACCCAACATTTATAGCGCAATCCTAAGCATGCATATAATCGTAAATTCAATGGGGCTCACTACCAGATAAGTAGAGTTAGGATTTCAGCAGGGGTTCCCAAACATATTTCTCTACAGACCACTTGATTTTTGCTGAGTGTCATGGTGGAACACATAAGGATTCTTCTTCCTGTTGCATAAATATGAATGTACTCTGACAGATGCTGGATGATTTTTAACTGTCTTTTTATTGCCCCTGTTGTGTTTTAATATAAAACACAACGAGGGAATAAAAAGGACAACTAAATATCAATATAGTTGAACGAACAGATGTGCCTTCTTCCATCTTCAACCACGAATCCATAGCAATACCGTGGGCCACCTGGATGAGTATGTTAAACACTGTTTTGTGAACCCCTGGTTTACACCCTTAGCTGTAAGAGTAGGTCATTAAAGCTTGGAATCACAGTTACTTTTTTCCAGTTGAAAGTACGTTGTGTTTTTTCTTACTTTAACAAAGTTTATACACCTGTTAGTCCAACAAAATATTTCTACATAGTTTAAAACTTGTATGTAACTAAACAACAATAGCTCTGAAGAATTAAAAAAACCCTACTTTGTTCTAGATAAATCATGTACAGGCACCATATCACAAGCATCCTCTTAAGAGTTATGCTTTCCTGGCCATGAGATATGGGAAGACCCCCCTTTTAAAGTAAGGGTAGCCAGATGCAAAAGAAGCTAGGCACCTTTGATAGATGTTCTACACCAGTGTTTCTGAAACATGGGTCTCCAGCTGCTTTTGGACTACAACTCCCATAATCCCTAGCTAGCAGGACTAGTGGTCAGGGATGAAGGGAACTGAAGTCCAAAAACAGCAGGAGACCCAAGTCAAGGAAACACTGTTCTACACCTACTAAATTCCCTCTGGAGCCCTGTCTTCTTTTGTATCTGCCCCCCCCCCCCAGTGAGAATGGTGTGATTTTCATCAGTACTTATACTAAAAGGCACATATATTGTTTTCAATCTGCTGCCTAATTACCTGGAAACCTTTTATCATCTTAGGTTCTACACGTGCTATAAACTTTCTTTCTCTTGCTCTTTAATGAAAGCTGAGTATCTGGAGATTATGACTCATGGGAGGACTCCCCTCCCCTCGCAAACACCCATGTCACCTTTTTTTAACTCAACCAAGAAAGTGTTAATGAATCTAACAAAATTAAGCACTGCAGCACTAACAAAAGCATTTGTAAAACGAGGGCTTTTGCCATATGGGAACTTTCGTGAAGGGGCATTTAGACAAATAAGAAGCACTTTATATTCATATTCATATTCAAAAACAATATTCAACCAACAGCAGGTAGTGGTACAAAAACCTATGTTTCAGATGAGCACAGTCTGGAATTACTGCCCTTACAAAGCAAACTAATTTGACATATACAACAAAAAGACCTGTGGCATCACAAAGCATATTTCCCCAGTCCAGTGTAGATATTGTATGTTCTGCATATGTTGCATAACACAAAGAGGGCTTAATCTGAGCCACAGTATAGCACCAGAAATGTCCCCAGGCCCCACAATGAACCAAGTCATATCAACATTGACAAACTATACATTCTAACTGCATTGCAAGTCGTTGGATTAAATGACCTTTGGAATTCCTTCCAACGCTAGGAGTCTACGATTCTATGACTCTAAGCGTATGAAAGGGAATCTAAAGAAGACATTTAGCTCTCATGCTTCTCAGAGGCTTTAAGAGGTCCTGTCCCTGAACTCTAGAACTTGTGCTCAGCATAAAGCTGCCAACAGGCCTGCTCCTAAGGACCTAAGCCTACACAGAACACCACACATCTAAGGCACATGACCTGCCCCAATGAGTCATGGGAACTGTTGTTTCCCCCTCATATGACCACAGTTGCCTGCACCCTTAAAAAACACAGATTCTAGGATTCTTTGGGGCAGGCCATGTGCTTTAAATGTATTGTGTGTACACAGCCTCTCTTTGACAGGAGCCTAAATGCAGTTTTCATCACATGGCCCCCTATAGCCCCCTGCTTATAGCTGCACAGTGCACCACCCGTAAAGGGACAGTTTATAAGGGCTAACTTTAAAAAGCAAGGAGCCATAGTTCAGCAGGAAAGTCAGCCCAGCCCCTTTGCAAAAGAGTGCTTCTGAGCTTGCACAGAGTGCAGTCTAGAATACAGAGAAAAGGAGGCTTAAGCATCCTCATCCCATTCTCTTTAGAAGCAGTAACTGCTTCCAAACGTAAATGGATGGTAAATGCGGTCTACCTTGCCCATGACTTTGGCTCATGTTCTTACAATCCCCACCATAGATGCATAAACCCATACTTTCGAAGAGTTCTGAAGATCACCCCAGAGGAAAGAAGAAAATGTGATGAAGGGCTCAAAAACTAATTGGTTTTATTTATCATTCCAGTAAGTGGCTTCCTAACTTTGCAATTTTATATATAGCACATGTGTTCAAAGTTTTACTTTAAGTACCACAAGTAAAAAATAGACACCAGCAAGGGGTTGCAGTTCTCTACAATGCTTACTTGGGAATCAAGTCTTACTTAAATCAGCAGGGCTTGCTTCTGAGTAAATATACAAAAGATGCATAGGAGATTTGCTGCATGTAGTGTCCCTGTGTTTTGGCATCCACAGACCCTCATGTTCCAGGCCCAAACTCCACAATTCACATACAAAGCACCCCAGTTATTACAGAAAATGCAGCAGGGGGTTTAAATGAAATGCAACCATCATGCTGTCATCCCATACAAGAATAAGTCTCACTACCGTTTCTACTAGTTCATTTACAGCATCATGGACACTGATATTATCATCCAGCACCCTACTCTGGAGTAGACATTGAGTATGCATTATTTCCCCGAATTAGGCCATACAGCCAACAAACATTTTACTTGGAACTAAATTGCATCAAGTTTAACAGAGCTTACTCTGTGGTAATTGTGCACCCAGTTCACATTAAGTATCAACTGGACACATTTTTACCTGAGAGGAGGCCCCAATGTTGTGTGTATTCTGACTCAGGAAAATAAATGCACAGGATTAGAATGTGTTTTGAGATTGTCTGGGAACACTTACCCCATTCGCAGAATCTGGAGTCAGGCAGAAAGCAACAAGGAACGCAACCAGCCTGCACGGGGTAAAGGACCAAAAATTAATTAAAGTTGTAACAGAGACTCCACCAAGTTACATTTGATTAAAGTCAAGGTAGCATCACCCCACCGGCCGCCCTTCCCCAGAAACTCACCCAGCGCGCATGGTGCAGCGTGGCCGGCAAAGAAACTGCTTCGCTCCCGCTGGAGAACTCAGTTCCTCGGGTTGCTCACGGCGCCCGGCCCCCCGGTCTGTGGGAAAGAAGGCAGCCAGGTTAAGACAGCATGACAACAAAGTTTGGGATTTTTGGGGGGAGTGGGCAGGAAGGGCCGACCGTGCTGCTACCGATCAGTTAGGCTACGGGAAGATCTTGGTCCCGCCCCCGGGGAAAAACATTACCCGCGTAAGGTGCACGAATCCTGATCAAAGAGCGCGCAAGCGAGAATTCCCCAGCAAAACGGCCGCGGCAGCCTCGGCGTCGGGCGAGGAATGGAGACGGCTAGGGGGCGGGCC
Source organism: Podarcis gaigeae (assembly GCF_964106915.1). Lineage (NCBI taxonomy): Eukaryota > Metazoa > Chordata > Lepidosauria > Squamata > Lacertidae > Podarcis > Podarcis gaigeae. The sequence goes on along the minus strand of NC_139691.1, from coordinate 26,030,784 downwards.
CACGACTGTCAATCAGCCAAGTAGGCAGCCGCAGATCCGCATCAAACTCTCTCCCTCTCCTCCCCCATCCTTTCTTTCCCCCAAAGTCAGAAAAAAGGATAAATGAATAAACTTGGATTCGCTGATCTTCCGTTTCTGTGCTATGTTCATCATTCCGAAATTGTGCTGGGCACCTGCTTTTGGTCTGAGATAACCAGAGCACTCGGGTGATCCCAGACCAAATGTAGGTAACCAACAATGCGCCCGCGCGCGCAGCGGAGACCATACCCTCACATTTGCTTATTTTATTTTATTTTCTAAAGAAAACAATTAACTCCTGTTCACGTTCACATGGACGCAAGGCTCACTTAATTCCGTGTGGCTTAGGTTGCAATCCAAACACCACTGACCTGCGAGTAAGCCCCACTTAATTCAATAGAACTTACTTCTGAGTAGACATGGTTAGGATTGCGCGGCAATTTACTACTCTCAGGGAAGCATACTAATAGTTCCATTGAAATTAGCACCCCGTGCTTCGAGTGCAATTGCATAGGATCGCACAATTACACGCACGCATCTCAGCTAGGGAACGAAACCGAATCAAACATGTGTGACACAGAAGTCCAACTCTGAACTCTTATCAAACCCACTGGAGGTTCTGAGGTATCTCATACCTGTGATTCTCCTGAGAATTTTTTTCACTGAAGTTGTTATGCACGTTTGCATGGGTTTGGAACCTGATTGTATCTTGGGGAGTTAAATGCAATCAAAAATTTATCTCCCTATTTTTTCCTTCTCAATTCAGTTTCAAAGACTTACAGCGCAGCCCTACGCAAGTTTACCGCGCAAATAGTAAGCATCAGTTAGTTCAATGGGACTAGGCTGTAATCCTAAACGGTCCATACAGAACCACTCACTTTCCGCTTTCCATAGGCAGCCAAGGGATGCCGAAAGCAGCAGACCCATCACAAGGGTGCATCAGAAAGCTTACTTGCTCCCCAGTAAGGATGCAGCCATGGGCCCGCCCCTAAGCATGTTGACTGAGGCCCTAACCAAGTCTACCTGGGAGTAAGCCTCATTGAATTCAATAGGATCAGTATGATTAGGATTGAGCGTAAGTCTCTCAAGCGATGCTTACTCTCAGTTAAGTGTCCACAGGACACTTGTGGTGGTTAAGTCTGAGAACTTCCCAAAAGGGTCTGATCTGAATCCCGCCCCCTACCCAATTTTCTTACCTATTCCCCCCTTTTCTTTTCCAGAGCACCTTCCCACCTGCCGCCGCCTCGGGAGAAGGGGGGGGGGTTGCGCACAAAGATACCCTTTCAGATTTGGGGTTTAAACACACCTTGCCGCTTCTGCCAATCAAGTGTCAATCAGAAACACACACAAACAAACTCTGCGGGTTGTATCTGATGCTGCTTTTTATACAGAGGAGAACCACTGCAACACACAGAAACGAGTAACACAAATCCGTACGTTTCAGTGGGACCCATCTGAGTAAAATTTAGTTGGAACACGAACCCTGCGTGTGTGAGAGGGAGAGAGAAAAAGAACGTTAATGCTCTTGAAAACCTGAACTTTTTATTTCATGGTGGCTTACCTGGAATGACTCTGAGCCTGAAAAAAAGAAAAGAAATAAACCGTCACACAACACCTATTTCAAGAACAGCCCCTTAATCATAACCATCACGGCCATTCGCTGGGAGGCTTCCTCAACCAGCCAAGGAGTGCGGCGGATGAATCCCAGAGTGCCTTTTTTTGGGGACAAAGTAGTCCCGGGAGAGCGGCTTTTCTTTTCTTTTTCCCCACACTTTTTTTTTTTACTTTTTTTTTGGAGCGCGGACAAGTCTGCAAGTCTGCACAGAAAGGCGAGCGGGTTTGCAGAGACCGAGGGGGAGGGGACAGGACAAGCGGGCGGGCGCACCGCTCGCCTCGGCTCGCCTTAGCCCAACCCAGCCCAACCTTCTCTCCCCCTCTGCCCCCACCACCTTCTTTCCCTTCCTTCCTTTTCCCCCCCTTTTTTTGCGAAGACCATGTCAGCTCCGAAGGACCAGCCCGGGAGCCTGCGAGACTGCTGAGGAAGGGAAGAGGAGGAGGAGAATGAAGCGGAGCCCGAGGGCCAACTGCCTGCTGCCGCCAACGCCGCCGCCGCTGCTGGTGCTCTTGCTGCTACTGGGTCTCTGGAGCCAGGACGCCGGAGCTGCGGTGGGTGCTCCGAGCTGCTCTCCTCCGGGGGAAGAAGGCGAGCGGGAGCCGCGGGAAGGGGGTGGCGGAGTGGGAGAAGCAGCCTCAGGTTGGTTTGCCTGTGGCTGTGTGAGCTCCCGGAGGAGAAATCGCCTCGTATTTATAGTCCTTGGTAAATGAAGTCCTTGGCGTGGGCACTCCGCTGTAGGTCTTTTTTTTTAATGTAAAAAGCCTCGGTTTCAAAATAGGGCGACCTTGATTGTTGTTGCTTTGGAAATGGCCATGTGTTTCAGAGGCCGGATGAGCGAGCGGGTGGGTGGGGGGGAACCTTGGGAATGACCCTGTGCGCTACCTTCGTAATCCCCGTGTGGGGAGGGGGGACTCTTATCTCTCTCTCCCCTGCCTCATTTCCCGGCCGCGGAAAATGGGGAGGGCGAGCGGGGACCCACGTTGCCTTCAAGGCAACTCCTGAATTTCTTTCACTAATTAGCTGAGCCTTACGTTGCTTTTCCAGCAGATGGCCCAAACTTTTTATTTGCAGCCGCTTAAAAACCTGTTGAGAGTGGAGCACGAACTTATCACCATCATCATCATCATCATTATTATTATTATCATAGAACATATATGATGAATATTTGTTTTTTTGGGGAGAATATCCAAGGAGCTGATTAGGGTAGGGGGGCTGCGGCTGTTTCCCTTCCGGCTCAAGTGCCTCTCCTTCAGGTGGCTGCAGCGTGGTTTTCTTATCTCGCCCCTTCCTCTTCCACCGTAGCTCTCGCCCTCTTCACGGGGAATGTCTGTATCAAACAAAGACATGTATAGTTTTGTCTAGCTCCCTTGAGGTTCATTTGTGGCTGCCCTCCTTTCCCGCCGACCCCCTTTTAAATTAACGTATGTGAAAGTGAATTGGTGAGTTGGAGGGACTCCATGCAGAGGAACACCCCCCCCCCTCCATGCTGCTGTGTGTTTAGCTCCATTTGTGAGGTTTTAGCACAAAGAAGAAATTAGTTCAGCTTCACTCAGAACTCCTGAGCGCTTCCATCGGAAGCCCGCTGTCTAGATGTGGAGAGGATCATCTCTCTTTCCCCAGGGCCTCAGGGTGTGAGACACTCCTGAAGAGCAGCGGCTTAGGCTTCCCACTTGTCTTTCCAGAGGATGCTTCTGCTAACCAAGTTGAGGGAGTGCGTTGTGTCCTACTGGGTTTTGGAAATATGTTAGAACAAGTATGTATGTGTGATGCTTAGAGCAAAATATGATTTTAATACCTATTTAATGCCACACCAGCTACTTCTTGCTTTTTATATAGTATTCTTTCATTTGCAGCCATGAGGGTCGGGGAGGCGGTATTTTTTTTTTTTACTGAAGCACTGCTTAAGTACCCACAGAATCTTTGGTGAGGGAGGAGGATGGGGAGAAAACCAATGGGTACCACCTCTGGCTCCACTCTTGGCTGCCCCACCAGGTCCCCAGCAGCCGGCACTGAGTTGCAACATGCGGTGCTCAGGTTTGCTGTTAATGCCCATTTTACAGATGGGGAATGCTGAAGCCGAAACATAGGGCCCAAGGTTGCACTCTTGAGTTTGAGGCAGAGGTAGGACTTGAGCCCAGGCTTTCCAGCACATGGTGGTTCGCTTCCTCAGTCGGTGGGGCTAAAATGTATACCTTATGTTACATCAAAAATCTTGCACAAATTGTCTCTTAGTACCAGGTTAGGAAGAGCTTTTCCAACTGAGCTAGAGTGTTGAGCCATCTAGCTCAGCAGTGGCTTTTCCTGGTCTTGGACAGAAGTACAGTGGTACCTTGGGTTACAGACGCTTCAGGTTACAGACTCCGCTAACCCAGAAATATTACCTCGGGTTAAGAACTTTGCTTCAGGATGAGAACAGAAATCGTGCTCTGGCGGCACGGCAGCAGCAGGAGGCCCCATTATCTAAAGTGGTGCTTCATGTTAAGAATAGTTTCATGTTAGGAACGGACCTCTGGAACGAATTAAGTACTTAACCCGAGGTACCACTGTATGTCTTTCCAAGTGCTACCTGAAATTTGAATCTGGGACCTTCTGCATGCTGCCCCTGCCTATGCAAGTCATAGGGCTCTGCTCTCTGGCTCTCTTCCTCTGCCTACTTTCTTGATGGGAGTGGAAAAGAGAAACCGTAAAAGCATCATCTTGCCTGAAGGCTCCTCTCCTAATAACAAAATTATTTCCACTGTTACTGAAAGCAGCAAACTCTTTGAAAAGCTGCCATTTGGAAGAAAAGAGTTCTCTGTGTTGCACATTTTGTGAAAGGGGAGAAAGACGGTGTAATTTTTATATCTTCCTGAGATTTTCTTCAGAGCCAGAAAAGATGGATAATAGTGACAAGATGGCCAAAATAACATCCTCAAATGTTATTTTCAGTTGACTAATAACATCTCCCTTTTAAAGAAATATGTAAATATAAAAATCTAAATATACTGTCCACTATGATAATAAAAATGAAAAAAAATTATTAAAAATTGTATAATTATAAAATTATGAAAGATAATAAAAAAAGGGACACGGGTGGCGCTGTGGGTTAAACCACAGAGCCTAGGACTTGTCAATCAGAAGGTTGGCGGTTTGAATCCCCACGACGGGATGAGCTCCCGTTGCTTGGTCCCTGCTCCTGCCAACCTAGCAGTTCGACAGCACGTCAAAGTGCAAGTAGATAAATAGGTACTGCACCGGCGGGAAGGTAAATGGTGTTTCCATGCGCTGCTCTGGTTCGCCAAAATCTGCTTAGTCATGCTGGCCACATGACCCGGAAGCTGTATGCCGGCTCGCTCGGCCAGTAAAGTGAGATGAGCGCCGCAACCTCAGAGTCACTCATGACTGGACCTAATGGTCAGGGGTCCCTTTACCTTTTATGATAATAAAATATATTAAAAATAATAAAAATAATGGTGGACTAGAATGCATTATTGCATTTTGTGTATATTTTGAAATCACCTTTGGTGTCCTGAATTAATTTGTAGCTGTATTAGAATAATAATAATAAGGTGGGCCAGATGTTTATCTTGCAACCTTCCTCTATCCATTTTTTACATGGAAAGAACAAACATTGCTGATGTTTATCTCATATTCCTGTTGGCCAATATATACTGTAATATGCTCTTAGCTAAATCAGATTAGTTATTCCTTTGAAGATTTCTCAGGTTCTTCACATTATGCTACAAATGTGTGTTTGGTCTTGTGGTTATAAAACCAGAGATGATAGTTACTGTAAAATCATTCACATTCTTACATTATATGAAAAGGCCCATAGTAGTTTGTAACTATAAGCATACTGTGATTGATTGGATAGTGATGATAGAACTTGGTGGCAAACTGGCATCTGTTTGTCTTTTGAAGATATGATATAGCATAATTATGAATGTGCCACTGTTGTTATTTTTTAAGTTCATCAACCATGCTCTGATGTTGCATGATTGAATTAACTAATGGCCAAAAATAGTTCAGATTTTGACTATTGAATATTTTTGGAGCTTTATACATGTACTGTAGGGAGAGGCCCAGTTAAAGAACTCACTGATGTCTCTGCAAAATGGGTATAATTTTGAAATTTGGTTAAACAAAAGTGCATGAGGGAGCCTGGGTGGCTAGTTGGCACTCCTGCGATCTCTTTAAATTAGGTTTGCCATAACTTGGAAATGACAAATAATGTATAGCTTTTTGTGCAAACCAAGTTCTTGCTTGCAAGTAAATGGGATACAGTCCCAGCTTTGCAGCACCATTGTAGAGGTGTTTACGCAGGAATGAGTTCTTATTGATTCAATGGAATTCAGTTTATTTAGGGTTGCAGCCTTGATTAACATATCCCACCTAACTGCATCGGGTTCTGAAAACTATCAAATTTTAAGTAAAATTACTAAAGCAGTGCTTGTGCACATCCAATGAGTATCATAAACACATCACTATGCTGAGATATTTTGCTGGGGGGAAAATAAGCTTTGCACTGTGCAAGTGAAATTAATAATTCAAGGAAGAGTCAGTAGTATAGCTGCCAGCAAATCTGCAACTTTTCTAGAAATTTCTTGCAATTACTGACTTGCCCTAATCTGAATCCATCCTTGTGACTCCTCTCCTGAACCTCTTGGAATGCTAACAGGGTTCTTACACAACATTCTTTTCTGCTGGGGACAGGTTTTCTTATTCCTTGCAGGTATCCAGATAAAGTTGCAAGTGACAATTCGCCTAATTGCTAGGTGAAATGAAGTTGGCTGATCTATACATTGATGTATGTTTCTATGAGAATTTAAAAAGTCCTGAGTTAAGTGGATTCTGCAGCATTTTAAAATTTTGATTAATTCACAGTACTTTTTTACAACCCATTAACAAATTCTCTGGGTGGTGTGCCATAATTATTCAAAGCCATAGTGTATAGAAAATGCTACATGGAGCATAACATCAGGCACAAGCTAAAAGAGCAACAGAATCAAGCCATTGGTTCCCAAGGTCTAGTAAGGTAAAGGGACCCCTGACCATTAGGCCCAGTGGCGAACGACTCTGGGGTTTCGGTGCTCATCTCGCTTAACTGGCTGAGGGAGCCAGCATACAGCTTCCGGGTCATGTGGCCAGCATGCCTAAGCAGCTTCTGGCGAACCAGAGCAGCACACGTGCTTTTGAATTGCTAGGTTGGCAGGAGCAGGGACCAAGCAATGGGAGCTCACCCCGTCATGAGGATTCAAACCGTCGACCTTCTGATCTGCAAGCCCTGGGCTCTGTGGTTTAACCCACAGCACCACCTGCGTTCAAGCCAGTAGTTCCCAAGGTCTAAAAACACTTAAAAAGCCTGGGGAAATGAAAAGCACTTCATCTGATGCCTAAAAAGCCACAGCATTGGTGCCGAGCAAGCTTCTTGGGGAGGGCATTTGAAAACCAGCGTTGTCACCATTGCTAAATGCCTTTTTCTTAGTAACCCCCAGCCTCAAATTATTTGGTAAGGGAACATAGAGAAGAGTCTCTGAAGATTGGTGCAAGCTTGGAACTGCAGAGGGGAGAAGATTGTAGCTTATCTATATGGGAAACCTGGGGCCCTCCAAATGTTATTGGGACATGGGAGTTGTAGACCAAGAACACCTGGAGGGCCACATGTCCCCACCTCTGTTTTAGAGATACAGCAGAAGGTTGGAGGCAAGACCCCAACTTTTGTGAAAGGGGCATGGGCCTGGCAACTACATATTTTTGTATTGGCCACTGAGGCTAGTCAAAAGACTGCAGAGCCCTGTTTAAAATTCTCAGAATGTGTTTACCATGCAATGCCAACCTAGGTGTTTTGGTGGTTCTCTTTAGAATTCAGAACCCTGGGCCTTCGTTTGGAGACCTGCTTCATAATAGTTACTGGAGATTTATGTGGCAGGCAAAACAGCTGGGTGACAGGCAGTGTTGTGTAGTGGTTCACATGACATATTAGAACCTGGGAGACCAGGGTTCAAATCCCCACTCAGCCATGAAGCTCACTAGGTGACCTTGGAACAGTCACTGCCTCAGCCTAACCTACCTAACCAAGATGATCAAGGGTCTGGAAACCAAGTCTAATGAGGAGTAGTCTTAAAGATATGAAAGCCAACTTCAAATACCTCAAGGGCTGTTCACATGGAAGATGGCATGCTAGCTTGTTTTCTACTCCGAAAGGTAGGACATGAACCAATGGATTCAACTCAGGAAGAACTTCTAATGGTAAGAGCTGTTAGAAAGTGGAACAGATACTCTCAGAAGGTGGAGGACTCTCCCTCCTTGGAGGTTTTTAAGCAGAGTTTGGATGACCATCTATCATGGATGCTTTAGCTGAGATTCCCGCATTGTAAGGGTTTGGACTAGATGACCCTCAGGGGTCCTTCCAGCTCTACAATTTCATGATTCTGCCTCACTGGGTTATGAGGATAAATAGGAGCAGGGAGTACACCTCCCATAATCTTCTAATATGATAATGATAATGCATTGCTGCAAGTATGTGCACTGACACATACCAGTTAATATAAAAAGAAATCTCCATTTTGGATACAAAAAAATTAGGGGGGAAACAATATAAATTTATGAGTTTATAGTAACCATCAAGTAAAAGCTAAATAAAATATCGCTTCTTGTGCGGACTCTTATAACCAGAAATGGGTAGGCCCCATCTTGTGCTTTAGATAACAAAACATCTGTAGTTGACACTGCAAGACACTTAAATATTTAGCCATGAGTAGCATTGGGTGCTGGAATGAGTGCTAAGGTGAAAAAGGTTCAACAGAATGGGTGCTAGGGCAATGTAGTTGTCATGGGGGTGGCATGTAACTTAGGTCACACCATGCATTTAAAAGCTTATGGCCTACCCCAAAGAATCATGACCACTATACTTTACCTCTCACAGTTACAATTCCCAGCACCCTTAAGAAACTACAGTTCCCAGGATTCATTGAGGTAAGTGATGTGCTTTAAATAGATGGCATTTGTGTGATTGCCACAGGTGAGGTTAATATCCAACCTGAGGGAAGCTTTGCTTCTTTTACACAGCCATCACTGAATCTTTTGTAACTTCAGGCTTGTTCTGAGATGCAGCCTCTGCCTAAACAAACAAGAAATTCCAACTCCGTTCCAGCCACAGGCTTTGGCAGACAGTCTTGGGTCACTGATGGGTCACTCTAGTTCCCCACTACCTCCAAAGAACCCTTGAACGCTCCAGCCATTAAAAAAGAAATGACATTCTCAATGTTGTTCACTTGACTAGTTTGGGCATCTTTGTACACTACCTCAGTAGTGTGGAAGCAGCTTTCTTATTCATTTGTTTAAAATAATACCTTCATCAGTTGCTGGGAACAGCAGGTGTCCAATTTTCAGGCTTCCCACAGGCATCTGGCTGGCGACTGTGAGAAGAAGATGCTGCAGGAGATGGGCCAGGGGATCTTTTTATGGTCTTGATTTTTAAAAAAACAAAACACACACTAACTTGCATTAAAAATAGACCCTCCATTTCACTTTGTTCATAGTAGATTGGTTAGTCTTGTGTAAGATTGACACACAACCAAGGGACAGATTTAAAAAGAACCAAAAATTCTAGGCCCTTCACGGCCTAGGACCCTCGTACCTACGGGACCGCCTCTCCCGGTATGCCCCACGGAGAGCCTCAAGGTCCATAAATAGCAACACCCTAGTGGTCCCGGGCCCTAAGGAAGTTAGATTGGCTTCAACCAGAGCCAGGGCCTTTTCAACTCTGGCTCCGGCCTGGTGGAACGCTCTGCCTCATGAGACCAGGGCCCTGCAGGATCTGATTTCTTTCCGCAGGGCCTGTAAGACAGAGTTGTTCCGCCTGGCCTTTGGCTTGGAGCCAATTTGATTCCCTCCCCCTCTTTCTTTTTCTTTTTCCTTTCTCCTCCTGTGATGAGGCTGCATTTTAATATTTTAATGTTTCAATATTTTAATCTTGTTTTTAAGTTGTATTCATTCAACTTGTTTTTATTATTGCTTGTTAGCCACCCTGAGCCCAGGGAGAGCGGGGTATAAATAAAATTATTATTATTATTATTATTATTATTATTATTATTATTATTAATCCCAGGGATTAATATCTAATTAATTTTAAACACCAGTAGGACTGCCATACATCTAGGATTTCCCAGACACATAAGGGATTTGTTTCCAAAAAACGGTAAAAATGTCCAGGAAATCCCTGGCATATGGCAACCCATGTTGTAAGTGTTGTTGTTGTTGTTGTTTTGTCAAATATCCTTAAAAATAGCTCAAGAACTTAGCTCCCAATTTTTTGTGAGGTTTTGTTAAAAAAAAAAAGGCTCAACAACTTTTTGTCCAGATTTTCACTTTTTGAAATATGACAACCCCAAACACCAGAGCATGATAAATTGTTGAAAGGCAACATGTTGTAACTCTGTATGTTGTTCCCTGTTTAAAAACTGGGTATACTTTCTAAGGAATGTGGGGGTTGCTTACGTCTACAATCCTGAATTTAAAAAGGGGGTTTATTTCTCTCACTTTCCAGCCCAGCCAGTAGTTGAAGAACAGAGTTAATTTACAGAGTGAGGTCTTCTGGAACCTTCTAGACCAGCTGCTCTTTTCAACTCTTTCCTTTTCCATCTACAACTCTTCCTCTTATTTTCTTGAGCCTTCTCTTTTAAGCTTGAACTGTGAACCCACCATATATTTAATGCACATGTCTTCTCCCAAAGAATTCTGGGAACTGTAGTTTACCCTTCACAAAGTTACAATTACCAGCACTCTTAACAAACTAGAGTTTCCAACATTCTTTGGGGGAAGTCATGTGCTTTAAATGTGTGCATATGCACAGCTTTGCTCTCTCTGGTTGCAATTGCACCATATATTTTAAAAGCACTTTGATATCATTTCCCTCAATGAATATTGGGAGCTGCAGTTTGTTAAGGGCTCCAATTCCCTCTCACAGTGCTACCGTTCCTAGGGTTCCATGTGAAGAGTAGTTATTAAAGTACTCTGAGAACTGTAGTTCTGTAAGGGGAATAGGAGAGTCACCTAACAAATTTCAGCACCCTTAACAAACCACAGCTCCCAGAAATCTTTTGGAGGAGCCATGACCTTTTAAAGTGGTGTGATGATGCTTTGAATAGCGAGGACGTGGTCTCTCCTGGTAACAGTTTCTGGCCAATCGCATGCAGCCACCTCTCCTGTTTTTCTCTTTCTTCAAGGACCAACAGATGTTCTGCTTTGGAGTGACCCTCAAAACACCACTCAATTTAGTCCCTTCTAATGCTCTTGATTCACTTTCAGTACAGATAACCTTTAAAAGCTTTCCCCTGCTTGGCAACCAAGGCTTTTGCAAGCACCCACTCAATTTGACCTTTGAAAAGGCCTGGGACTTAATTGGATACCTTTTTATCTTTTGTTCCATTTCATGATGACGCATTTTAATGCGGCCTTCATCAACCTGATGCTCTCCAGATGTTTTTTATCATAGCAATTTCCGCCGGCCCCAACCAGCAAAGCCACGTTGGCTGAGTTTCTTTAGGGCTTGTAGTCCAGGGTGGCCTACTGGGCCAGATCCTCCACTCACTCACTCCCAATATGGGCTGATAGGTGAGAGGGACATGGTGGGATAGTAACCTGGTGCTATCATGGTGTCAGGTAACTGGCACCTGGCAAAATGCAGCAATTTGTGCAGTGTTTTCAAAAATGTCCAACAACAAGCTATTTGTTGGGCAAGGAGCTTTGCAATCCCTATGCTTGGCACTTCTCACTACTCAGTCCTGAGCTCCTTTGGGAGGAATAGTGGGATATAAATTTAATAAAGAAATAAGAGCTTTGTAGTCACTGTGTGCAACACTCCCCAAACACTAAGCACAGGGCTTTCAAAGTGTTTTGGTGTTGCTTCCCAAACACCCAACTATCCGCTTGATGTTGGGCACTTGGGAAGCACTGCACAAGGGCTTTGCTGGCACTATTTATCAGTCAAGCTTTGCCTGTACCTGCCTCACATCTGAAGTTCTATATGATGTTAGGTGTGGTCTGGCCAAACAGCCTGGTGGGCCAAATGGGGAAGCCTCACAGGTCAAGTTTGGCCCATGGGCTGAAGATTCCCAACCCCTGTCTAGTCCAAAACATCTGGAGGGCACCAGGTTAGCAAATGTCTTTTTACATTAAATAATATATGGTCTCTCCAGTCACCCATCTGGGATGGAGAAGCACCAGTTGGATAAGGAATAGCCTCTGAAGCTCTTTTTCATGATCTCATAACGTAGAATGGGAAGAACCCAGTAACGAGGTGGCTCCTATGCTGGCAGAATATGGATGTAAGGGGGCCTTTTTCCAGGACTGTGGAAGGGGGAAGGAATGCATGGAGAGGACCAAGGCAGGAAATAATGCATTGGCCATGTGAAATTCTCCTTGCAGTGCAACAGCTGTTGGAGAAGGGTAACACTGGGATGCTGAAATGGGAGGGTGTTCTATGAAAATAAAGGGAGAAGCTTATGTTGTTTCTTGCTATATGCACATTTACCTTGGGCAGCTTTCACATCCCTTCTTCCCCTTTAATAACAGTGATAAGGAGATTGGGGTCTACCTTTTAAAGGGTTTTGAAGTCATGGGGAGCTGAACTTGGTTAATAAGTGAAGGTTTGAGTGGACAACCTTTTTCATTTCCTTGTGGGGACAGTTGTCTAGGAGTTGCACACAAGTGGTGGATGGCATCATAGACAAAAAGGAGGCTTTTGCAAATGTGCGCACATGTATCTCCATCCTCTTTCCAGGTGTGCAAGAAACATTATCACAGTTCAAGAACACATTCCAGCCAGGCAAAAGTGGCCAAGAATAATGTGAACCCTAAGGGTGTGTGTGATGTGTTGCCCCATCTCTGGGCCTGAGGGTTCTCCATTTCTGTTCCTAACAGCTGTGAGAGAGGAGGGTGGCACACAGAGCCCATGTTTCCAAAGGCTGTGCATGTAGCAGACAACTATGATACCCTGTTACATCAGGTGCAGCCCATAATCTCCCTAAGTTTGAAATTTGGCTTAAGTATTTTGAACCGGAGAGAAATGTGCTGACTATGCCTACGGACCTGAAAGCTTCTGATGCTTTAAACCAGTGTCATATTGGAACATGGGAAGATGCCTTACACTGACTCAGACCATTGCTTCATCTAGCTCAGTATTATCTACACTGACTGGCAGTGCTCTCCAGGGTTTCAGGCAGATTTTTCCGCCCAGCCCTACTTAGTGATGCTGGGGATTGAACCCAAAACTTTTGGCATGCAGCAAGGATGCTCTGCCATGAGCTACGGCCCTTCCCAAAGTGGAGGGGTGTGCATGAGTCCATTTTAGAGTTTTATTCCAAACTTATAGACTGCCACAAGATATCTCTCAATGTAACCACATAAAAACAATACGAATAAAACTATTACAGGTTAAAAATAAATAAATTCGGTCAAACAGAGTGAGATCTTTAAATGCCAACTGGAATTGAAACACCATGAATTCCTCTAAAGGTTGGATGGGACAGGTATATTCAAGCATGAGGTGTAAATATAAGTCGTGACAGCAACCTGCTAGTGAATAATGTAAAGGCACCCAGATTCCTGAGTCTTCAGAGCAAAATGTAAGGCTTTTCTCTAGTGATCTAGGTCTCATCAGTTTGGAGGTGCTACCAAGGAGTTGCCAAGACAGGGAGATGCAATGCAGTAGTGGCAAAAATGGGCAATTTGGAAAGCAATGCATATTGCATCCTCCTCCAGGAGAAAAATCTGGAAGCTCCCTACATTGAAGCTGCATTCACAAGGTAAAAACTGAGGCAGAGCTGTCAGGAGGCAAAGGCACAATTTTCCTGAAGCAGAAATGGGGAACCTGTGGCCTTCCAGTGCTGCTGAACTCCCATCAGCTCCAACCAGCAGGACCAATAGTCAAGGGTGGTAAAGTCATAGTTCCTCCAGATATTGTTAGGCTATGTCCCCATCGCTGATCGACATTTTGACTGGGTCAGTACCCAGTGTCAAAGCAAGAAGTTTAATGTCTTAACAGAATTCTTTAAAAGGAAAGGGGAAGAAGAGGCAAATTAGGCCACCCTTTAAAAAGCTGCTCCTATTTCTAAACTTAGATGCACATCTCAGTGTACTTGAAATCTCTGAGAAGTTTACATTTGTGGCCAAGACCAACACTTGGAAAAGCTTGCTGGTCTTAAAAACAGTTCTACTGGTCTGCCAAATGGGCGGTTTGTTCTAAGCCAAGAAGGTCGTGAGAGATGAGAAGATAAGTTTTCAACTATAGACTTTCCCCTCCCATTTTAATTGGGATGGAAGGAGCTGCAGGAGTTCTGTCTCTTGGGGGTGACTTTCCAGTTTATTCCCTTGGCATACTGCAGGCTTGTGTTTTGCTTGGTTTTTAAAGGCCCCCTTTTCTCAAGATAGAAACTGATGTAAAATTGTGCCAGCTTTGAGTAGAAGAAATATTTGCATTTCTCCCAAGTTTGTTAAAAACAATTTTAATCAATTTCTTTGTGGTCCAGAGGACATTATCTTGGCACACATCTAGCCACAGATAGTGATATAGCTATTTTCTAGTCCCCAAGGCTCTTGGGGAGTTCATGTGTATGGCGTTACAAAAGACACTAAGGCAGATGGAACAATTAAAGATTCAGGTGTGCGCACACAAGCTATTGGACTTCTCATTGATGGTTTATCCAGATAAGGCAAACGTCCAGCATTTGTTCAGTTCTGCCTTTTGTGCGGAGCTTTGTTTACGTTATGTTTGGCACAATTAAAATTCACTTCCCAGGTTTTGTTGGACTATAATTCCTATCATTTCTGACCATTGACCATGTGTCTGGACTTGATAGGGTTTGGAGTCCCGCAACATCTAGAGGGCACCACATTGGCTGTCCCTGCCCTACTGGATGCTGCTGCAGAGGCTACAATAAACCTAGCCGGAGATGCTTCACAGCTTTTCTTTTCCTTATTTTGGTCTGTTACCATTGGGACTTAAGTAGCAGGGAGGTCCTGTATCAGGATGGGATAAGCTCCAGTGCTGGGAATTCATTTTCATCATCATCACAAGTCATTGTCCACTCTTCACCTAAAGGGCCTAGGGTGGGGTAAAGGTAAAGGTAAAGGTACCCCTGCCCGTACAGGCCAGTCTTGACAGACTCTGGGGTTGTGCGCCCATCTCACTCAAGAGGCCAGGGGCCAGCGCTGTCCGGAGACACTTCTGGGTCACGTGGCCAGCGTGACATCGCTTCTCTGGCGAGCCAGAGCGGCACACGGAAACGCCGTTTACCTTCCTGCTGGTAAGCGGTCCCTATTTATCTACTTGCACCCGGAGGTGCTTTCGAACTGCTAGGTTGGCAGGCGCTGGGACCGAGCAGCGGGAGCGCACCCCGCCGCAGGGATTCGAACCGCCGACCTTTCGATCGGCAAGTCCTAGGTGCTGAGGCTTTAACCCACAGCGCCACCTGCCTCCCTAGGGTGGGTTATATGACAATTAAAACACAATATTAAAAACAGTTTAAAAGAACTTGTGATTTTGGAAATAAGGTAGATCCTAAATATATACATCACAAGTGTCAAAAGCTTAGGCTTCTACTAGGCCCATATCCGAGCAGGGGGCCTTATTTATTCAGCTATCATTTATTTATTTAATAAAATACTATCTGAGTATTTTATTAAAATCTGAGTATTACAGGGAGGTTTAGCAGTCCTCAAATACAACCCTCTCCAACCAGAGAAGGCCTTTGTTTTTAAGGTCTGCTTCTCTTGATCTTACCAGAAATCCTGGTGGTAGTTTATCCCTACACAGCTCTGAAGTCAAAGGGCAGAGGTAGCCAACATGCTGCTCTCCAGCTGTTGTGGAACTACAACTCCCATCATCCTTGACTGTTGATCTTGTTGGTTGGGGCAGATGAGCAACATCTGGGGGTACCACATTGGTTACCATTGACAGTATGCTCTGGCTGCCAGCTAGACACCACAGGCCAGCCAGCAGCATTCTATGCCAGTTGTACTTTCTAAACTAATAATAATAATAATAATAATAATAATAATAATAATAAATAATTTATTATTTATACCCCGCCCATCTGGCTGAGTTTCCCCAGCCAATCTGGGTGGCTCCCAATCGAGTGTTAAAAACAATACAGCATTAAATATTAAAAACTTCCCAATTTGCTAAGCGGTTTGCTGCCTTCATTGTTAGGGACCGCTTCTCCCCCAGTAACAAGTTCACTGAGTGACCTATTACCAGGGCTCTGGGACGTTGCTTCCATCCTCCCATTTAGTTCTAAACTCTGGTTCGGAGATACCTCCTTAGCCATTAGCTGTGGCGGTGACTTCTTTTTCCCCTTCCTACCTTTCTCTTTTTTATCTCGTGCAGCAGATTTGTTTGAGTCCGATGGAAGTAGTTTAAATAATTTCTGCCATTGTTTATGTCGACTTATCTTTATTTTCCTTGTTGTTTTAATGTTCTTGGTTTTCTTTTCTCTGGCTTTTGGTCTATTTTTTTGCAATTTCTTGGTTGTTACTGCTTGTCTCATCTTCACAGGTCCATCTGGTTTATGCACTTGGGGTGCATCAGTTGCTGTTGTCTCTTTTGGTTGGGGGATAAGGTTTTCCACAAGGGTCAGCAAAACAGGGCTGTCTTCAGATGTCTTTTAAAAATAGGATAGCTGCTTATTTCCTTGACATCTGATGGGAGGGCGTTCCACAGGGCCGGTGCCACTACCAAGAAGTCCCTCTGTCTGGTTCCCTGTAACCTCACTTCTCGCAGTGAGGGAACCGCCAGAAGGCCCTTGGCGCTGGATCTCAGCCCTTGAAAGTTGGGTGCCATGTGAGGAGCAATTACCGCTTGTTGGCTTTCAAGAAGCTCTGTGAAAATGATTGATAGAAATGTTGCTTAAAAGATATGATGAGATTAAGACTGTTAAAGCGCAATATAAATTTAAGAAATGTGAGTAATTGTGATAATATGAAAAATTGTCAGACAGGCTGAGGGAAGTCTAAAAGATGTATATGTTAGAAGTGGATGTTAAACATGGATGGAATGCATATTGGAAACTGAATAAAAATTAATTATTATTTTTTTAAAAAGTTGGGTGCCAAGACATCGCACTTTGTCCGATGTACACATGCCTCACATTGGCACTTCCCAACATCAAAGATTGAGATGGTAAGGCTTGAACACTGGAAGCCAACAGTGCGGTATTCTAGTGTAAGTTTCCAACAAATCCCAATAACCTTAAATGCAATCTTTGTATGGAAGGGATAAGGTGGACCACACAACCATCTTGTCAGTACTGTACAGTATAGGATAGACATTGCTACCAATGTAGACCAGTGCATATTGGCCGCACACTCTTGAACTGAAGCATAGCAACTTGTTTAAAAAGGTGTAACCGTAAAACTAGTGATATAGTAGAAATGGGACACATTATTTCTCTGAGAGAGTACAGTTCCTCTGGTCCTGCTTTGGGCTTCCCATTGGCGTGGGGTTGGCAACTATGAGAAGAGGATGCTGGACAGGCTCTTCTTCCATGAAGGAGCAGAGCTCTGGGACTTTTCTTCTTCTTCTCAGAGCAGGAATGATTATGTCAGCTGGAGCTCCAGAGCAGCTGATGGCACTCTCTGCTGTGCCAAGTGAATGAGGGAATGATGAGGCTTTCAAGTTTGTGACAGATTAGCATAGAGGAAAACAGAGCCTTCTGGGCAGGAACTCTCTCTTTTTTCTTTTTTTAAAAAGCCCTGTTGTGTGGGATACTCAGGTGTGCTACCATATACCACAACAGTAGTGACTATGGTAACAGTCATCATTTCTAGACACACCCATCAGGAGTTAATTCCGCCATTAGCATAGCTTTTCTGTGGGATGAGCATTGGATTTCCTTTGCCTGTAGCCACAGTTAGAACTCCTGCGACATCATTTCAAAGCCGCACCTATTATAACCCAGCATAGCAGCTTTTCTTGTTCCCAGCAAAGCAAGTTAACCTGTCCTCAGGTGATGCAAAACTGAAGCTTCTGCCAAAGCAAAAATGGCGTCATTCTTTCTCCCTCCCCGAGGAATGCTTTTTGCAAGTGAGATAATTAGCTAAAATTTTGGAAGAAAAGCCCTGTTAGGCCAAGAGGTTTTCCATAAACTCTTCCTAGTACTGAAAACCTGTAACCCAACTTAATTTTGAATAGCTTTTCTGGATGCATGGCACCAAAGCACCACAACCACAAAAGGTTCTTTTGAAATTAAACACCCTAAGACAGAGAAAGCATCCCTAGGATAGATTCTTACTGGGGATCTTCCTCTTTCAACAGTACAGTGGTACCTCGGGTTAAGTACTTAATTCGTTCCGGAGGTCCGTTCTTAACCTGAAACTGTTCTTAACCTGAAGCACCACTTTAGCTAATGGGGCCTCCTGCTGCTGCCATGCCGCTGGAGCACGATTTCTGTTCTCATCCTGAAGCAAAGTTCTTAACCCGCGGTACTATTTCTGGGTTAGCGGAGTCTGTAACCTGAAGCGTATGTAACCTGAGGTACCACTGTACCTTTAAGCGGAGATCCTCATCTCAGCCTGTATCTGAATTGGAATTGGATTTAGATACTGTTTGTTGTATTGTTTTAAGCACTGATGTGTTTGCTACTCTGGGAAAGACGGGCTAGAAATCTCATAAGCAATAAGCAAATAAGTAGCAAAGAACCGGTGCATATTGAACCATGAAACGTAGAAGGATGCTAACTCAACCATTTACCAGTAAGGTCCAATCATGTGCTCTCTGCATGCAGAATAGAAACTTGGAAACTGTTGCAGGAAGTCTTACGGAGAAATGGGTTTCAATATCAAGTTTGGTAACTCTTCAAGCAGAACAGCTGAAGGATGATCTGTGTGGTATAGTGTCACTGGGAGCAGTGAAATGCTCTACTGTACTTTTGAGTCAGTGGCACCTTTTCTCTCACGGTCCAACCCACTTCACAATATGGCTGTGATGAATGAATGTTTATTATTACAGCTTGGCAAAGAGTATGGCTGTGATGTTGAGTCCCAGCATGGTGTTGTGGTTAGTGTGTTGGACTAGGGCCTCGGAAACCAGAATTCAAATCCCCACTTGGCCATGGAGCTCACTGGATGACTTCAGGTTGGTCACTGCTTCTTAGCTTAATGTACCTCACAGGATTGATTTATTAAATTTTATTTATTTCATTGAATTTGTATACTGTTCTATACCCGAAGGTCTCAGGGCGGTTCACAGAACAAAATCAAAATACAAAACCACGATATATATAATCAACATAAAAACAATAAGCCCCCCCAAAAAAAACACATTTTAAAAGAGCATAGAATGTCAATCAAATCAACCAAAGGCCTGGTTAAAAAGCAACGTTTTTGCCTTGTGCCTAAAGGTGTATAATGAAGGCATCAAGCGAACTTCCCTGGGAAAGCATTCCACAGATGGGGAGCTACTGCAGAGATGGCCCGTTCTCATGTTGGACCTCTCAAGGAGGCACATGAAGAAGGGCTTCAGAAGATGAGCTCAGGGTCCGGGTAGGCGGTTGAGGTGTTGTGGTCCTGAGCCATTTAAGTCTTTATAGGCCAAAACCAGCACTTTGAATTGGGCCCGGAAACTAATTGGAAGCCAGTGCAGTCGGGCCAGGTTCGGCGTAATATGCTCAAACCGTCTTGTTCCGGTGAGCAACCTGGCCACTGAATTCTGCACTAGCTGAAGTTTCCAAACCGTCTTCAGCTCTACATATCATATTACATTGCAGTTATCTAAACCTTGATGGGAAAGGAATGAATGAATGAATGTGGAAAAGTGGAAGAGCTATGTATACTATCTTGAGTTGAGGACGGGTGGCATATTCTTTTTTTTGATTGAGCCATTGTTCCATTGCTGAACTTTGGATGTTACTTATAGCTATTCAGTGGTCCTCAAAGGAGCAAGGCATAATGTGTATCAACGTGTAGCATCTCTATAAATTGTAGTAAATGCAAAAATATGTTTTGTGTTTGTGTGTGTGTGTGTGTGTGAGAGAGAGAGAGAGAGAGAGAGAGAGAGAGAGAGAGAGAGAGAGAGAAGAATGATGGTGCAGTGTTACATCACATTTTTCTCCTTCTAGTTATCATGGAGTTGAACATAGTAGCTTTCTTCTAGTATATATTTTAGAAAGGTGTTTGTTTGCTATGCATTTGGATGCCTAAGATACTGTAACCAAATTTTGTGGTTCCTGTGATCAAGGAGCAGGTTTTCGTTTGCGTTTGGATATAATTGGACACCATTTTGAATCAAGATGGCAGACTGAACCTTTCAAAACTGCACCAATTTTAATCACTTATTTCAGAACCGCACTGATTTTTGTGGGTTTCTTAGAATTGCTAGTTGGCAATAATTGTTTTGAGATGATCTGAAGTGATAAATGTGAGTCCTTCCAGTAATGCTTTAAACCATGATTGCTGCTTTGCGCATTGAAGATGCCGCCATCTGATGTCCCAGACCTTGACAGAGGAGCACGTGTGCAGATTTGCCCTTACCCATGAGTATAGTTGCGACAAGATGGCGGGGTCAGGGAACCAGCTGTGTATCATTTTTGGATGTCAATAAGCAAGAGATTATCATAATCTCTTCTGTCAATGTTGAAATGTATGGCTTCTTTTCAAAAACCTTCAGATAATGACGGCCAAATGTTTTCAAAGAGTTGATACAAATATGAAATGCCTTTTGTTTAAAAAATGGGGTTTTATATCTTAAGTGAACCTTAATGAATTAATCTAACTTTGGCTCTGGCAATGAGCCTGAGTGCTGTTGACGTGTTTGGTCATGCCTGCAAAACGTACTGGCTTGGAATGTTTTACAGTATATGTGAACTCCGAAATAAGCAGGCTGTGAATATTTTGAGACCCCCCCCCACCCTTTTTAATCACCACAATCTAGAGGAAAGTAGATTATTAAAACCAGAAACTTGTATCAAAGGCAAATGACAAAGCAAAGCAACCTTGGTGATAATGAAAAGAGCAGAATTAACTCAGCTGCTTAGTGCTTATCTGAGTTTCCATGAGGTGTTTTGCAATGCATTCATCCAATTTGTAAATTCATGAAGCTGTAGGTTTAGCAGTTGCCATCTATGATATAAGTAGTTTCAACTGGTAAAAATGCACACAAGTGTTGAAGTATAGTGTTCAACTCAAGAAGAGCAATAGTACCTCTCTGTTGTGCCTTGGTCAGACCACACCTGGTGTACCGTGTCCAGTTCTGGGTGCCACAATTTAAGAAGGATATTGACAAGCTGGAACATGTGAAGAAGAGGGTGACCAAGATGATAAAGCATTTGGAATACAGGAATCGTAACTAAAGCATCCATGACAGATGGCCATCCATCCTGTGCTTTAAAACCTCCAGGAAGATCACCACCTTCCAAGGGAGTCAATTCCACTGTGAAACAGCTCTTACATGATCTTTAACCAGAATCTTCTTTCTCGTAACTTTGAATGTATTGGTTCAGGTCCTACCCTCTGGAGCAGGAGAAATCAATCTTGCTCCATCTTCCACATGACAGCCCTTTAGAAATTTGTTGATGGCTATCACATCTCCTCTTCTCCAGGTGTTATATACACTTGATATTAGCCAAAGGGCCAAGGTTTCTCTAGTTTCTCTTCTCCAAGCTAAACATACCCGATTCCTTCAAATGTTCCTCATAACGCTTGATTTCCAGACTCTTTATCTTCTTGGTCACCCTCCTGCACATATTCCAGCTTGTCAATATCCTTCTTAGACTGTGGTGCCCAGAATAGGACAAAGTACTCCAGGTGGGGTCTAACCAAGACGGAATAGAGTGGTACCTTAACATCCTTTGATCTGGACACTATATGTCTGATGATGCAGCCTTAAATAACATTAGGTCTTTTTGCTATTTCATCATACTATTGACTCATGTTAAGCTTGTGGTCCAAGACCCCTAAATACTTTTCACATGTACTGCTGGCAAGCCAGGTGTCCCACATATAATACAGTGGTACCTTGGGTTACATACGCTTCAGGTTACATACACTTCAGGTTACAGACTCTGCTAACCGAGAAATAGTGCTTCAGATTAAGAACTTTGCTTCAGGATGAGAACAGAAATCATGCTCCGGCGGCGTGGTAGCAGCAGGACGCCCACTAGCTAAAGTGGTGCTTCAGGTTAAGCACAGTTTCAGGTTAAGTACGGACCTCCGGAACGAATTAAGTACTTAACCCGAGGTACCACTGTATTTCTGCAGCTGGTAGAACCTTCAATTTCTTCCTATTTTGGCCCTGTTCTCCAATCTGAAGGTCATTTTAAATCCCAGCAAATTTGATGATCAACTCCTCAGTTCCTTCATCCAAGTCCTTTATAAAGACATTGAACAACAACATTCCCAGGACAACCCTGCAGCACCCCACTTGTCATTTTTTTTCCAGGATGAGAAGGAATCATTAGTGAGCACTGTTTAGGTTTGGTTAGTCAGCCATCTACAAATCCACCTAACGGTTACCTCATCCAGCCCACATTTTACCAGCTTATCTGCAACAATATGGGTGGGCTTTTGTCAAATGCCTTACTGAAATCAAGATACTCTATGTCCACAGCACTCCCCTGATCCACCACTTGTAAATTTATCAAAAAAAGAAAAGAAATGAAATTCATGTGGCATGAATTTGAGAAACACATGCTGGGTCTTAGTAATCACAGCATCCTTATCTCACAGACCTACTGTTTAATTATCTGTTCTAGGACCTCTCATGGTTTTGACATCAAGCTGACTGGCCGGTCTTATTTTTCCCCCTTTTTGAATATGGGGACAACAATTGTGTGCCTTCAGTCCCCGGGGACCTCACCAAGAATTCTTAAAATTATAGACAGAGACTCTGAGAAAGCACCCACAGTTTCCTTTAGTATCCTTGGGTGCAGCTCTTCAGCCCCTGGAGATGTGAAGTCATTTAAAGTAGCTAGGTGATTCTTTACCTCCTCTTTTCCTACATGGGGCTGCAGCTCCCTCACTGCATTGTTTATTCTGTTATCACCAGGTTGGGCACTGCTTTCCTTTTGGGTGAAAACACAGGCGAAATAGATGTTGAACAGTTCTAACTTCTCTCTGTCACTCGATAGCATTCTGTTTTTAGAACACAGAGGACATACTACTTGGTTGATCTTCCTCTTGCTTTGAACATAGCCAAATACAGTGGTACCTCGGGTTAAGAACTTAATTCGTTCTGGAGGTCCGTTCTTAACCTGAAACTGTTCTTAACCTGAGGTACCACTTTAGCTAATGGGGCCTCCTGCGCCGCCAGAGCACGATTTCTGTTTTCATCCTGAAGCAATGTTCTTAACCCGAGGTACTATTTCTGGGTTAGTGGAGTCTGTAACCTGAAGCATCTGTAACCTGAAGCATCTGTAACCCAAGGTACCACTGTAATAATTTATAAATTATTTTTAACCTCTCTTACAAGCCTAAGCTCATTCTGAGCTTTGTCCTACCCGATCTTCTCCCTGCAACTGTTGGCTACTTGTGTATACTTTTCCTTTGTAGTTTCCCCATTTTTCCATTTCTTATACAGTGGTACCTCGGGTTACAGACGCTTCAGGTTTGGATTTGGATTTGATATCCCACCTTTCACTCCCTTTAAGGAGTCTCAAAGCGGCTAACATTCTCCTTTCCCTTCCTCCCCCACAACAAACACTCTGTGAGGTGAGTGGGGCTGAGAGACTTCAAAGAAGTGTGACTGGCCCAAGGTCACCCAGCAGCTGCAGGTGGAGGAGCAGGGAATTGAACCCGGTTCCCCAGATTACGAGACTGCTGCTCCTAACCACTACACCACACTGGAACGAATTAAGTTCTTAACCCGAGCTCCCACTGTACATGCCCTTCTTAAATCTCAGCTCATCTTTAAGCTGCAACCACACTGGTTTATTTAAATGCCTCCCACTTTTCTTGTTAGAATTGACTGCCTTGGTGCCTTCAATATTTCACCTATAAGAAGCTCCCATCCCTCTTGGACTTCCTTGTCTTGGAGCATTTCTGACCATGGAATCTCAACCAGTAGTCCCTTAAAAGCTTTTTGAAATCAGTCTTCTTAAAGTCCCAAGTGCCTGTCTCACTCCACTCCACTTTCCCTTGCCACTGTATAATGAAACCCACAGCATATTAGAAATATTATTATTGTACTTTTCTTTTTGCTGCGTGTATTTATATACATTGCATAAATGTTGATAATTACTGTATTTTCTTCTTCTCAGATAAAAGGAAAGATAGTACTATAATCGCCAAGGCTTTTATGCTTCATTAGTTCAGGGGTTTCTGCTTGTCCAACAGAATTTCTCCTTCTCCTGCACAACCCCTACATTTGTTCTGGAGGTTCTCCAACCCTCTGAAGCAGAGGGGGATACAGGGCACAAAATTCCACTGTGTAGTTGTAAATCCTTGCAATAATGGAATGGGTATGTTGGTTTGCACCATAATTATCTTAACATTTACCCTGGCTGATTGTTAGGAAGGCTGGAAATGAACATTTGCCACCACTAAAACTTTATCTGTTTAATTTCTTTTCAAAAATGGCTGATTTTCCTTGCTTTAAGTGACTTCAGCAGCTTGAAAATGTCCACCAAGAACTCTGGAGAAACTCTAGGAGCTCAGGTTCTCACATCCTTACATCTTCCAGAGATGGAAAAGGATGTTGCTCTCTAAATGGATTTTGGGGAACATTCTGAGAGCTTCAAACTATCCTGAAATTGAAACTTCTCTTTCCACTACTGAACAAGTGATATGGAAGACTAACTGAACTGCGGCATTAAGTTATTCTGATTTATCCTCCTTCCCCAACAAGGGTTACAATGAATTCATAGAAGATAGCAAATGCTGATATTTCCTCGTAGAATGCCCAGTTTGTCTCCTTGAAAAGGTCCTGCTTCCTGATAGCTACATAAGAAGTAGAACCATCTCTGCAGGAGAAAGCTATAAATGACTACTGGACATGATGAATCTGGTCTGTCTCTACCGCCAGAGGCAGCTTGCCTCTGAGATTCAATTGCTTGGAATCGCAGGTGTGGAAAGTGCTGTTGCATTCAGGTCTTGCTAGCTGACATCCCATAGGCATCTGGTAGACCACTTTGACAAGAGGATGCCAGATTACATGGTCCTGAAGGACTTAATTTGTCAGGGTTTTTTAATGTTCTTGTGACATCTGAAACATTTGTCCACAACATGAATGGATGAAAATGGTCCCTATTTTGCCATTTATAATTGAGATGAGCGTTTAGGGCAAATTCAGAATTTTAGCCAGTCCCAAGCTCCTCCTTCCTCTTTATGGGGGAAGGACCATAACTCAGTGGCAGGGCATCTATTTTACATGGCAGATGGTCCCACATTCAGTCTTGACATCTTCCCCTTTTGGGAAACCTGGATAGTTCCTGCCAGTCAGTGTAGACAATAGTAAGCTATATGGACCTATGTTCTGCTTCAATATATGGCAGCTTCTACAGTTCCTTATGTTACCTAACCTTCCCTAAGCTGTGTCTTGGTCTGGATAATATTCTTTTAATGTCCTAAGACTGATTCATTCAAGCACAAATGCTAAAGATTGTTGGGTTTTGGTTGAGACTGATTAAGTTTTGATGCTGGACCTTCCAGAGGCATGTACATAGTGATCCATATGCTTCCCAGAGACTGTAACCCATTATTTACAGTATTTCATTTATGAATCACTTTCCATGAGGAGTGCTGAAGCGATTTGCAATGTTATAGAATCATGTGTAAAAACAAACAAACAAGAATATATGTTCTGTTCATGAGCAGCACATGCATAAAATAATTCAAATCTAATACAAATACCAAATGGAATGAAGATCTCCATTTAGAAGGCTCGCAACCATGGCAGCTGCAGTGATTAAAATGTAGAAGTGTTTTCAAACCTAAACTTCGGAATGATTCGTTTTTTTTCCTGAGTCCCTGTTGGATTTGGTGTCTTCCCTGTGCTATCAGACTTTGCTAGAGCAAACCTCGTCTCTGCCCTTAACATTTTGTACTGTATTTAAACAAATGTTTTTATCTCATCACTTCATCTATTAAGGTAGCTCAAAGCTATGTTTTCAAAGCATAATGCTAATCTGCTATGTGACCCATCTTGTACACTCTTGGAAATACCCTTGCTGGATTTGGCAGGTGTTGGTGTGCAAATATTGTGTGTGATGTGATTCTTGTGCCAAACTGTATTTGATTTAAGAGCTGAATATTTTTGCAGAAACTGAAAGAATGGTTGTCGGGACATGCAGCTGGGTCTTTTTTTAATCTGTTCAGTTGCACACATTGAAAATGCCATTCAGGTGTCATGGTAAACCATAGCTTGCACTAACCACAGTTTATTATCAAGGTCATGGTTTTAACTTCCAAACAAACAATAGGCAAATGACTGGATCAGGGTGCTCAACTGTGCTGTTTTATACTTTCACTTCAAGAGCTTTCCAAACTGTAGTCTGCACAAACCATTACTTGAAAGTCTTCTTCAAAACAGGAGTTGTTGTTTTTTATTTAAATCTGGATTGCTGCCTACTCACAAATCATGGTTTGTCAGTTGAGACGGTTGACTTGAGCCCATCTATGAATTCGGGGAGAAAAATATATGTGCAAGAGTTGTCATCGCATTAGTGCTCAATTCTGTATAAAGAGTAGGAAATCCATTAATGACCCCCACCCCCTGCCAATGTTGTCCAAATCAATAGTCTTCTAGAAATATTAGAGAAGGGGATCTTCCTTCAGAGAGCATCTTGTAACTTGAACAAAGCAGTACACCAAGCAGAAACAAGTTTTCCATTTGATTTAGACAGATGTTCCCAGAAAGAACTAATTTCACCTTAGTGTGACAACTTAAGCATGTGGTACCAAGCTTCTGAGGAGAGATTCCACTACTAGGCAGTCATCTACTATGTTGTGTGTGTCTTTACGTGGGAAACGAGTAAGAAACCTCTCCTCGCGGGGTTGGGCAGTACAGGGCGTAAGGCTTTTACTGACAGTGATGGGTAATATACTGCTTTTCTGATGCTATGTGTTTTGGTGCCACAGGCATTAAAAAAAACAAAACTTTATTGAGATGCCTGTCTTCCTATGAGGGGCCCAGAGCCACCGTTTGTGGTTTGAGAATTAAATCAGGAAGGGAATCTGCAGGCTGTGTCTTGTAAGGGTGTGATTTCTTTCTTTTCGAAAATAAAAAAGAGATAAAATCTTAAATGCTGCCAGCACAATGAGCATTCTGATTAAAACAATCAAGCTGTTTTATGATCTCTTAGGCCATGTCTGCATTGCAGGTATTCCAATTACGCTTTTTATAGTTTTGGGTTGCACTGCATTACAGAGTGTCTCATCTTCTCCTTCCTGTTCTGCCCTACCTAATGCACGTAATCTTCCTCCCTTCCCAGATTTCGACTTCATATATTCGGCTTATGCTGGTGCAATCAGCAATATTAGCCGTGGTGGGTGTGTTCTACCTCCACGTTTGGAGGTGGTATGCCTTTGAATGCCAGCTGTGGGGAATTTGAAGTGGTGGGAGAAATCACTGCTTTGGGGCCCCCCATAGGCATCAGGTTGGCCATGCTGAGCACAGAATGGGCCATTAGACTGATTCGGCAAGCTCTTCCTATGATCATTTTTTTTCAATTTTTAAAATAAAAATATTTATATGCTGGTGCATCATAGAGATCTATTACAGTGGTTTATAGCAATATAAAAGCATGAAACTAAACAAAAAAAAGTCATAAAAAGTTAAACACCAGTTAATTTTTTAAAAAATAACAAATATAAATAGATAAAGGAAATAAGATGGCTGCTTAAACTCTAAGCTCTGTTCCAAGGTCGAGAAAAACAGCTTGGAGCAAAAGTCGTTGCTTTCTCAAGCAAACAAGCAAACAAACACAACCCAAACCTTGAAGATAGGACAGGAGAATGCAAAAGGATTCAGAAAAGCTGGGCTGGGGGGGGGAGTACCACACTCAATTCTTCCTGCCCTAAGACGGGGGGCTCACTTCAATGAGGACATTAATGCAGGCTGCAGCCAAGATGGTGCTGCCCTCAAGAAAGAAAATGGTATCAGTATCTTAAGAATTTGTAGCACAACAAGTAACCAAAAAGGAGCTTATTAAAAATACTTGGAAGGAACTAATGCTTGCAGAAACAACCTTGGCAACAAAATAATTAAGCCAAATCCAAGGATAAGAAAGCTCCACACTGCCAACTACTCCAGGTACGTGAGGCCATTTCCTCAAAACAACATCCACCTGTCTTATCAGCTGACACCACTTGGTAACATCAGCAGATGGGTGAGGGTGTGTGGGGATCAATTCAGTATTGGCTGTGCAATACAACAGGATCTAATCCCCGCTTGTCAGGAATTGAAGTCGCCCCTTGTTTTAGCAACACCATCTTGCCTGTGAGGTGGTTTGAAGTCCTGAATTTGAGACTTCAAAGTGCCTGTCATGATTTTAACATAGGGTTATTGACAGGTAGGTGTTCCTGCCCATCTGTCAAACTGCCTTCAAGGCTGATCCTGATAAGAACATGGCCTATGGAACCAAAAAAATATCCCCCATTCCTAGTGTAGATAATACTGAGCCAAATACTGTATACCAAAGTTCTGTCTGTGTTCCACAGAGAGAATGCTTTTATTAGCTGTGCTCTAGCAGGCCCCATATTTTCAGGTGCATAGCTGAAGGCCCACTTGTGTTTGTCTGCTTTATATTGCTGCTGCTGCTCCTGCTTGTTCTAGTTGCAGTGCTTTGGGGGCTGGATATTTGTGGATAATTTTTACTGGCTTTTAATAATATTATTATTGTACTTATGTACTGCAGTGTATATTAACTGTACGCTGGTTTGGGAGATATTTTCCCTTAAAGGCAGCATGAAAACATTTTAAATGAATAAAATGCAATATAAAAATTGTCTGGAACGTGCTGTGGACTTTTGTCCATAAGCCTAATTTCACTGTACTTGGTATATGTTCTTTGCAAGTGATTTTATTCCCCTATTTGTACTAGGCTTTTTTTCTTTTTCAAAAAGCAGCCACCAGTAATTCAGTAACTTTCTTGGGCTGAACAATGCAAAGGAGTCTGTGTGTGTGTGTGTTTTTAAAAAACCTATTTTACAGGTGTTCAGAACTACACCCCCTCCTCCTTTGTCTCATCAGACAAACCTCACAGTGACACTATTGAACTGTGTTGCTTTCCGAAAGCAAGGCTTGTCTCCTATAATTGGATGCCTTTAAGTTCCTCTGACCCATCACATTGTTGCATGTGTTGAGATGAAAGATCGTGAGGCAGAATTGTGGCTACTAGTGTTGCAGAGGCAATTTTCTTTTTTTCTTTTTTGCAAGTCTGAACAGATCAGGCATTGTACAGACTTCAAAGGGTTGACGTTTCAAGATGTAAAGGAACCCTTCCTGCATAATTTAGCCTTCTTAAAAAAAACAGTGGTCACAAGAACTTCTACCAACAATATGAGCTTGAGGTCCCCCCCCCCCACCTACCCCCCCATAAACCATGAAAGTCTTGTTTGAAGGTTTTGGATGGGGCAGGTGGAGTAGAAGCTGCTCTTTGCAAAACATTACCCCCCTGCATTATTTCTATTTCGTGTTAGCTTCCCATGTGTGCATAACTCTATTCCATCCCAGTTCTGCATTAATCTGCAGTTTTTAACAAAAATGCATTCAACAACATATTTAAATATCTTTTGATATTTAATAACTATTAAAATGTGTTTCTTATCACAAACTACAATTTGGCGCATGCATGCATTTTGAAACATTTTAAATTCTAAAATTCAATTTTTTATGCATTTTGGTAAACATGTAGAACAACAAGAAGTGAGAAATCTGAAGGATAATTTTATGTTTCAGTTTGCATATTAGTGAAGAAGGTGAGAGTTGAGTTAATTTATAGAAATGAGGACCAAGTAAAATTCTCCTCCATTCCTACTCCCATGTAAAGCCCTGCAAACATTTTAGGGGTGCACAAGCAAGAATGAAAATGTTTGCTTCTTTAGAACTGATAAAGGGCAAAGTGTGCAACAAAATGCCCTGTGTGATTCCTCCCTGTCTCACTGCCAATAACCTTTTCCAAGAGAGGGGAACAGATTCTTGTTCCATAGTGGAAAGCGATGTTCCTTTGAGAGTGAGCCTCCGTTAGAGAGAAGTACATACACCCCTGAAATGTTTGCTGTGGAAAAACATCTTCCGTGAAACATTTGGTGCAGGTGCAGAACAAGGAAATCTGGGACACCTGGCATCCCTTAATACTGCAGTTTCGTAGCATGAATCGCTTGCTGCCCCCCCCCAACCCCCCTGAAATGGAGAATGATGTCAAACTTGTTTTTGTATAATCTTGAATGAGTTGGTCAGAGGGGAAACACTCTGTCCTCCACGATAAAGAAGTATGATGATAAATATGGTGTGACTTACGTTTAATTTGTCTCCTGTGAATTTTGCTATGCTACCGAACTGGAGCCTGTCAACAATTTTTGCATGTATGCTTCTTGCTAAGCCTGAACTGTGAGCGCATTTGCAACTGTGTATTTTTACTGTTTTCGGTAGCTCTTTCTCTGCTTGTCAGGACTCCTTTCAACCTGCCAGTTTCCTGATGTGTTCTTGTCTGGGCAGGTGGGAAATCCTTTTTTACATGCTGTCTGGCCATTCATCTGCCTTTTGACCTGGATAACAAGCAAACCTTAGCTAGGAAACACTCCAGGTGTTGAGATAAATTTCAGCTTGCTGCTTTCTCCAACTCCCCCCCCCCCGGTCCTATGTTGTGTCACAGAATAAAACTAATTCATTTTGATCTGCTTCAGACATAATGCTAAACCATAGCTTAGTACAACATGGATGAGCCTTATTGAGCCTCACATTTGAACATGCGCTTCCCTCTCCTCCCCTGCGATGCTGTAAAGAGGCAAATAGAAGCAGCTATGCACAAGGGACGCGGGTGGCGCTGTGGGTTAAACCACAGAGCCTAGGACTCTAGCAGGTGTCACTGGTGCGTCCTCTTTTCTCACATCCAGTGTCATCCATTATTATTTATCACATTTATATCCCAACTTCCAGGGATGGGTTAAACCACAGAGCCTAGGACTTGCCAATCAGAAGGTTGGTGGTTCGAATCCCTGCGACGGGGTGAGCTCCCATTGCTCGGTCCCTACTCCTGCCAACCTAGCAGTTTGAAAGCACCTCAAAGTGCAAGTAGATAAATAGGTACCGCTCCGGCGGGAAGGTAAACAGTGCTTCCCTGCACTGCTCTGGTTCACCAGAAGTGGCTTAGTCATGCTGGTCACATGACCCAGAAGCTGTACGCTGGCTCCCTCCGCCAATAAAGCGAGATGAGCACCGCAACCCCAGAGTCGGTCACGACTGGACCTAATGGTCAGGGGTCCCTTTACCCTTTACCTTTATGCACAGTGTGTCACTTATTTGTCCATTGCTTCAGTTGTATGCAGTTAAACCAAGTTATTCTACCTCCTGTTAGAGCTTCTTTTGTTTGTTCTTTGCTTCATTTTTTTCCACTCAATCCTTTATTTTAAGTATTTTCTTCACTTTTACTTCTTTTTCAATTTCCTTTTTTCAATTTACTGGGAAGTCTTCTATCATCTCCACCAGGGTTAGTGGGGAATTTGCTGGTAAAGGTTTTCCTTTATATTTCACCCATATCTTAATGGTATTTCTTAATAAGGGATTTTCAATATTCTGCCACCATTGCCTATTTGGTTTGATAAAAAATATATTCACTAAATTCTCCCTCATTTCCTGTGCACCACTCTCTAACCGTTTTAACACTCCTTGTTCTGTTATCCCATCTATGATATATCTTAACTGATCATATAAATCTTTGTGTTTTTATATTATAAACCACTCTGTGATCTTCCGGACCTGACTTGGTATAAGGCAATTTCCTATGTTTTCTATATTCTTAATGGTGTATTCTTCTAGTCTGCTAAATACCTATTGTCTGGATTTATTGCATCAACAAGGGAAGCTGTGTTTGAAGGAGGGGGAGCTGGCAGAATAAAAATACAAATGAATAGAATTTGAAGGAATACAGAGAAATCTGGGAGTGGAGAGAAGACCTGGCAAGTGGAAAATGCCTAGACCTTTCCTAGGGATGTGGCTGTGTCAAAGAACATCAGGAACAAATGAAATGTAGCTAAGTCCTATGTATAATTATCTGGGAATGGCTCCCGCACAATTTAATGGGGACATGTTCATGTAATCACGAAAACCTTTAGGTTGTAATGTTGTGCATGTTTCCCTTGTTGGTGTAGACACCATTCTCAATTTGTGTGATCAGTACACTTTGAGGTCACAGTTCCCCAAAGTTTCTGGGACATGCTCTGAAAACATGACACTTATTTGGGCATGTAAAGGTAATTAGGTAAAGGACCCCTGGACAGCTAAGTCCAGTCGAAGGCGACTATGGGGTGCAGCACTCATCTCGCTCCAGGCTGAGGGAGCCGGTGTTTGTCCACAGACAGCTTTCTGGATCATGTGACCAGCATGACTAAACTGCTTTTGGCGCAGCGGAACACCATAACGGAAGACAGAGTGCACGGAAACACCTTTTACCTTCCTGCCACAGTGGTACCTATTTATCTACTTATACTTGTATGCTTTTGAACTGCTAGGTTGGAAGAAGCTGGGGCAGAGCAATGGGAGCTCACCCCATCACGGGGATTTGAACCGTCAACCTTCTGATTAGCAAGCCCAAGAGGCTCAGTGGTATAGACCACAGCGCCACCCATATCTCTTTTTGGGCCATGTGGCCCTTTATCTGACAGCTGCTTTTGTCCTGAAGTTGCTCAATGTGTGGGGTTCAGCCTGTGAACACTGACAGATGTTGATTCTTGGGTCCCCGCCCCCAGTGTGGCATGTCAAAAGCTGAAACCTCTACAAGGTTCAGTGGGATCTCTTTTTGGTTTTAATGGCTAGTAGTTAACATGGCCAAGTCTTTCCCTTTATGTGTTATTTTTGCATAGATGTTCATATGATGATTTTTTTGAAGAGCCCATCTTCCAGTGCCCCTGTTTATTTAGAGGACTGTTTGGTGCCATCTTCTCTGGTAGACTCATGGAACTCAAATGGATCCCCAACACTTGCATGGGTATATCAGCTAGTACTGGACTAGGGTTCAAATCCCCACTCAGCCTTGAAGCTTACTGGGTGACCTTGGCCCAATCACCATCTCTTAGGCTAACCTACCTCACAGGGTTGTTGTGAGGAACAAGGAGAATCATGTACACCACTTTGAGATCCTTGGAAGATAAAGTTGCTATATAAATGTAATAAATAAATAAAAAGAAATAGACTAAGAAGTGACAGGTTTGCCTTTAGGGTTGCTTCCAGGCACTCCTTCCCATTGCAGAATTTTTTTAAAAATGTCCTCCTTGGTTGGTTTTCAAACTGATGTTGTGAGGTGCATTGGTAACTTTAGTGGCTCTTTATTTACAGATGATTTGGGACAGCTGAGCTTTTAAAAGGCCTTTCCAGCAAGCTTTGACACTGTGCTTCGAGATTTGATAATACAGTTCTGGGATCCAGTGGTGTTCCCAGGACTCCCTTGAGTCGGAAGTCTCCAAGGACTATTGAGTTCTTGTAAAGTGGTTGCTGTTGGCCTTCTCTGTAAGGATTGCCTTATGTCTTCCTCATGCTAAATCAGGCATGCTAAATATGCTGCTGCCATTCAGATAATAGAGATGTTCAGAGATGAATCATAGGTGACTAGCAACAATTGTTAACCCAGATTTAGAGGCTTAAATCACAAGTTAACTCAAGGATTGCATACAGTACTTCAGAGTTCTTTCTGAAATTTGATATCTAACCCCCACCCCCATCAGTAAAAGGAGCAAAAATTTATTTCACCCATTTTCCTTAGGGACTCTCAGCACCTTGGAAATTCACAGGACTGAGTTACTTAATCATGTCTATGTGAAAGGGAAAGAGTAGATTTTCTCAGCCTTGCGTATGTGTTATTTCCATCAGTGTGGAAAGCCATGTACTATACATTCCAACATTCAATTCAGACTTCTCAATAATTATAATTATTATAATTATTTTATTTGTACCCTGCCCATCTGACAGGGCTGCTTTCAGATGTTTTTTGAAAGTCATGCAGTTGTTTATCTCTTTTACATCTGATGGGAGGGCATTCTACAGGGCGGGAGCCACTACTGAGAAGACCCTCTGCCTGATTCCCTGTAGCTTTACTTCTTACAGTGAGGGAACCACCAGATGCCCCACAGTATCCTGACTGAATGATGAGGGTGGGGATGCTCCTTCAGGTATATAGGGCTGAGGCTGTTTAGGGCTTTAAAGGTCAGCACAAAGACACTGAATTGTGCTTGAAAACATACAGGGAGCCTTTCAGGACCAGTGTTATATGGTCCCAGCGGCTGCTCCCAGTCACCAGTGAGGCTGTCACATTCTGGATTAGTTGTAGATTCCGGGTCACCTTCAAACGTGGCCCCACATAGAATGCATTGCAGTAGTCCAAGCGGGAGATAACCAGGGTGAAACAGTCTGCAGGCAGGTAGGCATACCAGATGGAACTGGTAGACAGCTGCCCTGGACACAGAACTGACCTGCGCTTCCATGGACAGCTGTGAGTCCAAAATGACTCCCAGGCTGCACACATGGTCCTATACTTTCTCAGAAGCCTCCAGGAAGGCAAGGTGTGAAGATAGCTAATCATCACTACTTTTTCTCACCTGCCATTGCAATAATCATGCCTCGTCTCAAGCTGCTTCTAAGCCCTTCTATTATGCTGGACCCGGACCCCTCCTGGTTTGACATGATCTTTGCCATAAGACTTCCAGCAAGATGCACTTCTGATAGAGCCACAACCACGTGGGATGTGTATAATCACTTTAATAACTTGTAAGAACTCTTTGACCAATAACTGAACTGGCTAATTACAAAGCATATTATAGGTTATAAATGCCACAAGGGCTGGCTAAATACACTTCATCTCTGTGAGGCAGAGAAAAACTGGTGAAATTTCTGTGATTTCCAGGAAACTCTTTCATCTTTTTCATCCATGGAGGAAAATCTTATTGCAGCTCTATACAGAAATGGGTGGGTTTTGGTTCCATGTCTTCTTGGTCTGAGCAAAATGCCTTTCTTTTGAAGTGAGCAGAGTGAGTTAATGTGTGTACATAGAGAAGAGCCCTTCAGGGTCTCTTTTGTGAGAGGAAGTGGGGAGGAGAATACCGTAGCTTTTTACTTCTTCAGATACAAACTAATGTGTCAGACCCCATTTCGGCTGTTGAATGGAGAGTATAAATGCTGGCGCACTAAATCCCCTTGATCACACAGTTGAGTGAGTTTTTAGTGAAGTGCTTGGAGAGGATCATGGAGTAAGACCTTCAGCAAATATTTGAGGAATACCACACTTTTGACCATATACCTCATTTTATATATCTACAAGTACCTGTAAGCTCTAACCAGTCTCCGTTATCCTGTTGTACTGTGTTTCTCACTTCCATAGCTTAGACCTAGAGCATAATTTCACATTCTTAATAAAGTTCTTACCGGTGACTTTATGCATTGGAGGCTGCCAGGCTTTACCTGAACATGCGTTGTTTTTCAATATATAAAGCTATTAACAGCTAGGGACCAGTTTACTTAACTTGTGGGATCACCTTACACCATATTTGCCCCACCAACTGCTTTAATCAGCAGAACTGTTACTGTTAAAGCTGCTACATAATATTTATACCACATTTATAATAAATTGGTATTTTAGTATGGCAGCACATACTCTGAAACTCTGGGCCTGTTGACATCAGGCAGGAGCCATTACTATACTTTTCCCTGCACCTGCTTAGAACATTTTTGTTTGGGTGAGTCTATCCCAGACCCTCCAAGTGTCCCTATTTTCCAGGGATGTCCCTGATTTAGAGAAGCTGTCCCAGTTTCTGATTTGATCCCGGAATGTCCGGTTTTCCTTAGGATGTCCCCATTTTCATTGGAGAAATGTTGGAGGGTATGGAGTTATCCAATCCCTGAGCCATCTGAAGGCAATCCAGTATAGGGAAAGTTTTTTTTAAAAAAAATAGTGTTTTATGTTTTATTATATTTTTATATATGTTCAAAGATGCCCAGAGTGACTGGGGCAACCTAGTAGGATGTGTGGGGTATAAATAGTAAAATTAGCATTATGGAATAGGACATCTCTATTTTCATCGGAGAAATGTTGAAGGGTATGTGTATCCAGATAAATAGAAGTTACATGTGTTTTATTTCTTTTTAGCAGCTGATTTTAATCATTTTCTGGATTATCATTTGAATATTTATTTTTTAACTTCATCAATCATTGTAATGTTTTATATTTTTGTAAACTGCTTCAATATTATTTTTTAACTATCAAGAGGTATATATACATTTTGTTAAATGAACAAAATAAGAGAGGGATGAGGCATTCCAGATGAATCCCACCAACCCTCAAATGGGATTGGGGAAGATGGACGTTGTAGTCCGCAACGTGTGTGGGGCCACCGCTTCCCTATCCCTGTTGCAGGGCTTGGCACACACAGCACAAACCTCTCTCTGCTGATAATCCTTGCTGGTAGATCAGGGTTATGGAGCATTTGGCCTTCCAGATGCTGTTTAACTAGAATTCCAATCGGCCTTGAGTACTGGCCATGCTGATTGGAACTGACGCAAGATGCAGTTCAGCACCATCTGGAGGGCCAAAGGTTCCCCACCTCTTGTGACAGATCATGGCTATCCAATGTGCTGCTCTCCAGATGGATTCAAGCTCCCCTCCTCTTCAGGCAGTTTGGCTGGTGTCAGGGATGATGGAAGGCCAATATATTTTTGTAGATAAATATCATTGTTTTGTGGCTTTTGCATCAGGTCACTTAATCATTGCATCATTAATGTGGTGGTGGGGGAGTTTGATCCATCAGCAATGCAATGTAAGCTGTTTACAGGAGACCAGCTGGACAAAGAGGACTTAAACAGTTTGGCATTTGTTTGCTTGGTTTCTCATTTCTCCAAATGGCCCTCACTCTTTCCTTAGGTTTACATGCAAGGTATTGCATGCATGCACATATACTACCAAACTGTTGTTTGTCCGATCCCCAGGTGTTCCATAAACTCCTCTTAAATGTTGGCATTTCCTTTGCTTTACGAAAGTTTTCCCAGACTGATATATCTATATTTAATGGTTTTAATTGAAAGGTGACCAGAGATTAATAGAACCCCATGGAGCAGTAGTAAAGCACAGGCTTTTCATGCATGCAGATGGTTCCAGGTTCAGTTCCAAGCATTTCCAGTTAGAAGATCTCAGCTAGCATGACTTGGAAGCACCCCTCGGTAAGATATTGGAAGCCTGCTGACAATCATGGACTAAGATCAGTGGCCTGATTATCATCATCATCAACCTTTTATTCGACTGTCAGTCAGAAAAAGTACATTTGTCAATACACCGTTAAACAAGTGGCCTGATTATGGTATAAGCCTGCTTCCATAAATGCACATTGCCGCACAATTAATTTGGGCACTTAGCAATAATTCTGAGAATTAAGCTAATAATTCTGAGAAATAAGCTAATAATTCTGAGAATTAAGCTAAATGGCACAAGATGGAAAAATATTTTTTGTGATACATGCATAAGAATTAAGCTGATAGACTCTGCTTTGTAGGCTACTCTAAAGATGGGTCTTGGATAGCAAATGGTATGTTCCAAACAGGCCAGTAGCTGGAGTCCAGAGCAGATGGGAAACAATCACAGGAACATGGGAGGCTGCCTTTATACATCACTGGTCCATCTAGCTCAGTATTGTCCACACTGACTGGCAGCAGCTCTACAGACTTTCCAGCCCTTTCTGATGTTGCTGCAGACTGAACTGGCAACACAGGCACCAAAGGAGTTATTCTGTCGGGGTGAAGGAATTAAGCACTGAAAGGGGGAGTATTTTAGTTTCTCACGCATGCAAAAAATGGTACCTTGGGTTAAGAACTTAATTTGTTCTGGAGGTCCGTTCTTAACCTGAAACTGTTCTTAACCTGAAGCACCACTTTAGCTAATGAGGCCTCCTGCTGCTGCAGCGCCGCCGCTGCACGATTTCTGTTCTCATCCTGAAGCAAAGTTCTTAACCCAAGGTACCATTTCTGGTTTAGCTGAGTCTAATCTGAAGCATCTGTAACCTGAGGTACCACTGTATTTCCTATGTCTTTTGCTTTAAATTTCAGATTTTGCAAATGTTAGATACTTTAAAACAAAAAAAGGAAAGCTAGGAATCTGGAGATTATGGTTCATCTAGTGGGAAGTGACAACTGCTAACTTGTGTCTTGCCATGCACCAACCCATGGGCACCCAAAACATGTACTCTACTTCTGAGCTGCAGCTCAGACAACCTGGTTTAACATGGATTGGTGGTCAAGTTCTGGAGCAAACTGGCAGGAAGAGAGGTTTGGCACGAGGAATCTTTTTAGGACTTTTGGTCACGAAAGAGTTTCTCAGACTGAGGACCCAGGCCTAGAACAAGTCATATAAAGCAACTGAAGAACCAACAGCAATTCTCCTGGTCTGGCTAGGTTAGGCTGACAAAAACTATAGTTCCATCTCTAGTTATTACCCGGGGGCAGGGAGTGGCTGCAGTGCGGTAGAGATCAAGCTGGATGTTCTCTCTGCCTGAGAGCTGCCCCCGTGACACAGGGGTTTGGGTGCTACTGCCGTAGTTTGAGGCCGTGGTATGGATAGCTGGGTCCTGATTTTTGGCAGGTTACAGGTGATGCATTTTAAGAACATTGGCAATCCAGAGTACAATGGTACCTCGGGTTACATACGCTTCAGGTTGCATACACTTCAGGTTACAGACTCCGCTAACTCAGAAATAGAACCTCAGGTTAAGAACTTTGCTTCAGGATGAGAACAGAAATCGTGCTCCGGCGGCACGGTAGCAGCAGGAGGCCCCATTAGCTAAAGTGGTGCTTCAGGTTAAGAACAGTTTCAGGTCAAGAACGGACCTCCGGAACGAATTAAGTACTTAACCCAAGGTACTACTGTCTTAAAAGAAGATGATCAAGATGAGGAAAGGTTAAAGAGCAAGGTGTGGGCTTTGCAGAGGCATCTATTTGGCCACTGTGTAAGAACAGGACAATATGGGCCTGAGCCAGCAGCCAAGTTTTTCTTAAGTTTATCCTGGAGAAGTGAATCTAAAGGGAGGGAGGCTAAATCCCCAAAATGCTGGTTGCCTTGTGCAGACAGGTAAAAGTTTAAAAAAAACTTTTTTTGCTGGAGAAAGCAGCAGCGAACATCTCCCCACCTGCCCCCGTGTCTTTCTCAGGTATGTGCAGGTGAAGCCACTTCTTTATTTTTGCTTAGAGACACAATGGTTTGCATAGGCTGTGAGCCAGGGCATTTCCCATGCTAGCCAGGTAGGCAATAGGTCACACCTTTTTAGTTTGGGTTTGGTGAAAGAGGAAGATTGTTCAAGCATGGAGAGAGTGGAGATGTAGCAAGATGGTTTTGCTTGCCTGCTTTGTCTGATAATTAATTTCGTACAAAATGTTCTTTTTCGCAGGTTGAGTGCTCCCCCTCCCCTTATTTTTAATCCTCTCAAGGTTTGCAGGCTTAACTGTGCCGCCTTATGTGGGTAAATGGCATCAACATGTTATTCTAGCTGCAGATGCTGTTGTAATAACAGCTTCTCCTTTTTTTTATAAAGCGTAGGAAGCCTTCAGGGAAATGAATAAGTTCTCAAAATCCCCTAAAAGGTCAGGGTTATCTTGATTAATCAGGACCATCTAAAATTTCATGTGTCTTGGCAAAATACAAAAATTAGCCACCTTACCTGATGAGTTCTGAACATGGAAGAGGATGGTTATTCGGCTACTTGAAAATGGGGCTTAATTTTGGGAGGAAGAAAAGATTCAGAATCACAGAATTGTAGAGTTGGAATGGGCAACAAGCATCAACTAATCCAACTCACTGCAATGCAAGAATATTTTGCCCAACGTGGGGATCAAACCTAAGACCCCCAGATTAAGAGTCTCATGCTCTACCAAATGAGCTACTCTCAGATCAAATAAAGTACTTATTCACAGTGTGCATATTTTAACTACCGTACTTTTTGCTCTATAGGACGCACCTTGTTTTAGAGGGGGAGAACAAGAAAAAAAATTCTCCCCCTCTCTGCGCAGCGCCACTTCAGCAAAGCGGCAGGAGAAACGGAGCCCCTACTATTTGTTCTCCTGCTTAGCTTAAGGCGCGCTGCGCCTTAGCTGAAGGGGCACCTACCCTTCAACAAAAGGAACCCGAAGCCTCCAAAGCGCAGTGGGAGTGGTCCCGCCGTGCTCCGGAGGCTTCAGACGGCTATCTTTGAAACCTGGAGAGTGAGAGGGGTCAGTGCGCACTGACCCCTCTCACTCTCCAGGCTTCAGTGAAAGCAACACGAAGCCTCCGGAGCGCGGCGGGACCGATCCCACTGCACTTCAGAGGCACTGAAGCCAAGGAGCCAGCATTCACTCCATAAGACGCACACACATTTCCCCTTAATTTTTGGAGGGGGAAATGTGCGTCTTATAGAGCAGAAGGCAGGGATGGCCACCAAGATAGGGGTCATTCCACATCAAATCAACGCAAAAAAACAAGGGTTTTGCCACCCACCATCTCGGATTTTGATGAAAGTTGGTATACACCCTTCCCTTATGGTTGAAAGAAACCCCCTTACATTTCCCCCCTTTATCTCAAATGGTTTTAATTTTATAGCACTTCAAAGTTTCGTGAAATCTGTGTTTCTGTCCCTCTTGAGATCCTCGGCCTTGTGTGCATTTGAAATTTCACACAGAGCTCAATAACATGATGAGGATTTCAGGGAAAAATACACCAGCACTCAAAAGATTTTATAAATGCCTTAAAAAATGTATAAATGTAGTTTATTGGTAGAAAAATAAGGTTTAGAGAACCTAAATTTTCAGCGTGAGGGCACGGTGGAATCAAAAGTTTTTGAAGGTGAAAATTATTGCA
Organism: Podarcis gaigeae; assembly: GCF_964106915.1. Classification (NCBI taxonomy): domain Eukaryota; kingdom Metazoa; phylum Chordata; class Lepidosauria; order Squamata; family Lacertidae; genus Podarcis; species Podarcis gaigeae. The sequence continues at coordinate 25,990,164 of NC_139691.1, read as the reverse complement.
AAGACGTGCTCTTTCTCAACAAAGAAAAAAATTTATGGGTCTCTTATGTCTTCTAACAAAATTTTACGTATTTTGGATATCTTTGGGGGGGTGTGGAATGGCTACAGGGTACAACTTTCCTACAATCCATAGCTGTAATAGAAAAAATTAATGAAACAAGGTTGTTCATCTTAAAATCTAAAATAATATTGGTTATTACAGGGTGTAGTTTTTTTTCCAAAACTGCAGGCTTGTTTTTCAGTTTGGGTTTATTTATAACTATGAAATTTGGCTATACATTGGTACCTTGGGTTAAGAACTAGATTTGTTCCGGAGGTCCGTTCTTAACCTGAAACTGTTCTTAACCAGAAGCACTACTTTAGCTAATGGGGTCTCCCACTGCTGCCGCGCTGCCAGAGCATGATTTCTGTTCTCATCCTGAAGCAAAGTTCTTAACCTGAGGTACTATTTCTGGGTTAGCAGGGTATGTAACCTGAAGCATATGTAACCTGAAGCGTCTGTAACCCAAGGTACCAATGAATCTTAAAAAAAAAATCAGCACTACCACAGGATACTAAGCACTAGAATCAGAAGTCCAGTGGTACCCTTGTACCTCATCTTGGGTGATGAATGAAAAGTTTTCACTGAAATCTAGTAGAATAACGGCAGTGTGTGAAGGACGGTTTTCTTTTAATTTTTTAAGGAAGGAAGACTGTGACTTTGCTATGAAAGAATGAGGAATCAAACGTTCTATTTTATCTGTTAGATCATCAATGAACTCATCTAGTGTTGCAGTGGTTTTGATCAAGGCACAGCTTCCTTATAAGGACTCCCCAGGGCTAGGGCTGGGGGGGGGGGGTTAAGGCAGATGGAAGAAGGCCTTGTCTCTCCCCTCACCTCAAAATAGCATACACATCTTGCAGATACGAAAGACTTCTCTGAACTGCAGTCTCAGAAAACATTTTAAAATGTCTCATATTTTGTATTTCTAAAATGGATAATTATTTTTTAAATAATTTAAGCCTAATTTGATGTACTCATAATTGAATATAATGCATAATTTTACATTCTTTTAATCTTTTTCTTGCTAGGTCTTATTTCCTTACATGTCAGCATTTAAAGTTTCTGACTAATTTTTTTTTTAGATTGATTTCACGATATAGCCAATTTTCATAGTTTTAAATACCCCCAAACTGAAAAACAAGCCTGCACTTTTGAAGAAACAACAACCCTGTAATAACCAATATTATTTTAGATTTTAAGATGAACAACTTTGTTTCATTAATTTTTTCTATTACAGCTATGGATTGTAAGATTGTAGTTGTACCCAGTAGCTATCCCCCCCCCCCAAGGTGTCCAAAAAACGTAAAAATTTGTTAGAAGACATAAGAGACCCATAAATTTTATTCTTTGTTGAGAAAGAGCATGTCTTTATAATAATTTTCGCCATCAAAAACTTTTGATTCCATCGTGCCCTCATGCTGAAAATTTAGGTTTTCTAAAACTCATTTTTTACCAAAAAAACTACATTTATACATTTTTAAGGCATTTATAAAATCTTTTGAGTGCTGATCATTGGTTATGGAGAAAACATAAAATGCACACAGGGCCGAAGATCTCAAGAGGGACAGAAACACAGATTTCAAGAAATTTTGAAGTGCTACAAAATTAAAACCATTTGAGATAGAGGGGGGAAATCTAAGCGAGTTTCCTTCAACCATAAGGGAAGGGTGTACACCAAGTTTCATCAAAATCCGAGATGGTGGGTGGCAGGACCGCATTGAACTGACGTGCAATGACCCATAGATGGCTTTAAAGGCGTATAGCCAAATTTATGGAGGAGAAAGATATCAGTGGCTACTAGCCATGATGGCTGTGCTCTGCCTTCACAATCAGAGACAGCAGTGCCTCTGAATACTACAGAAGAAGAGTGTTCTTGTGCTTGGGTGCTTTTGGGTTTCTCACTTGAGGCATCTAGTTGGCCTCTGTAAGAACAGGATACTGGGAGATATGGGCCATTGGCCTGAACCAGCAGCCTCTTCTTATGTTCTTAGTTTATTTCTGTTCTATAATGTTCTGCAACTCAGGGACCCTGATGGCGGACATGGAGGCCAAAATGGGGAAACATTTTACATCCTGTTTCATACATTTAGAGGTTGATCCATTTGCAGTATGTTTGTGAAACTTCCTTTGCATACCCACTGAAGATGGCTATGAACTTTTAACTACTTCAAATTAATTCATGTCTCCAGAGCCTGATGAACTGCATCCAAAGGTACTAAAGGAACTTGCAGACGTACCGTATTTTTCGCTCCGTAAGATGCGCCTGATCATAAGATGCACCTAGTTTTTAGAGGAGGAAAACAAGAAAAAAATATTCTGAATGAAACAGTACATGTATGATTTTTGTGGTTCATGCTGTGGCCACAGACATGTGATTTGACGGTGAGTTTGGGGTGAGCCAATGCAAAAATCCTGAGAATCCATGTGGATCCGTGCTTTGTAACCACGTTTTTGCACCATTGCGGCCCCAGGCAACAGTGGGTGCGTGATTTTTTTGGTGCAGGCTATAGCCACGAACATGATATGTGATCTGATGGTGAATTTGGGGTGACCAAATGCAAAAATTCTGAGGATCCATGTGGATCCATTCTTTGTAACCACAGTTTTGCACCACTGCAGCCCCAGGCAACAGTGGGTGCGTGATTTTTTTGGTGCAGGCTGTAGCCACGGACATGATATGTGATCTGATGGTGAATTTGGGGTGATCCAATGCAAAAATCCTGAGGATCCATGCGGATCCATGCTTTGTAACCACATTTTAAGTGGGGAGGGAAGGAAAAATACTGACGGGACAAGGAGCACGCGTGGTGTGTGTGGAGAAGAAGCTTTTCAGCGAGCTGAGCGGGGAGGAGGGAGGGAAAGAGAGCACGGTTGCTTTAAAGGAGCCAACTGGTCAGGAGCCGCTTACACCTGTGTAAGCAGCTCCTCTCCTCTCCTTTCCCACTTTGCTCCTTTAAAGCGAGATGGCTCTCCTCCTCTCCCTCCTCCCCGGCTCAGCTCTCTGAAAAGCTTTGCTGCACCCATGTAAGCGGCTCCTCTCCCTCTTTGCTGCTTCAAAGCAAACCGCGGAGGAGGGAAGGAAAGGGAACCATGGATCCTCTGCTTGTGGCTGCAGCAGGATCCCCCCCGCCATCCATAGGCATTCGCTCCATAAGAAGAACAGACGGATTCCCCTTACTTTTTAGGAGGAAAAATGTGTGTCTTATGGAGCAAAAAATATGGTAATCTCAGAGCCTCTGTCTATAATTTTTGGAAATTGTTGAAGAACAGGTGAGGTCCCTGTGGACTGCAGCTGGGCAAATGTCACTATATTCAAAAAGGTAGGGAGGAGAGGACCCAGGCAATTACTAACTAGTCAGCTTGAGTTGTTTTAAACAGCATGTGAGCACTTAGAAAAGGATGCTGTGATTACTGAGATCCAGCATGGATTTCTCAAAAACAAGTCATGCCAGACAAATCTCATTTCTTTCATTTTTCTTCTTTTTGGTAGAGTTACATGACTGGTGGATCAAGGGATTGCTGTGGATGTAGTGTGTCTTCATTTCAGTAAGGCTTTTGACAAAATCCCCCCTTGATATTCTCATAGAGAAGCTGGTAATATGTGGACTAAGTGATGTTACTGTTAGGTGGATTTGTAGCTGAACCCAAAGTGTGCTCAACAATGGTTTCTTGCCATCCTGGAAAAAGTGACAAGTGGGGTACCATAGGGTTCTGTTCTGGGCTTGGTGTTGCTCAGCATCTTTATAAATGATTTGAATGAAGGAATAGAAGGGATGCTTACCAAATTTGCAGATGACTGGAAGGCGTAGCTAATACATCAGAAAATAAAATGAGGATTCAATGTGACCTGTGCATTCTTTGTAAATGGGCATTCTGTTTGGCTCATTGCTGTACTTCGTTACTATGGCATCAATTTGCTGGAGATTTGGCCCCAAACTAACAAAATGAATTTCATTAGGGACAAATGTTCAGGTTCTGCACTTAGGCAGGAATAATCAGAGTAGATCAGAATAATCAGAGATAGGGGATACCTCGTTTGACTGTAGTGCATGTGAAAAGGATCTTCATAGACCTCATGAGTCAACAGCGTGATGCAACACCAAAGAAAGCTAATGCTATTCTAGGCTGCATCAACAGAAGTATAGCGTCCAGTTCAAGGGAACTAATAGTACCACTCTATTCTGCTTTGGTCAGACTCCACCTAGATTATTGTGTCCAGTTCTGGGTACCACAGTTTAAGAAGGGTGTTGACAAGCTGGAATGTGCACACTGGCAGGTGTCCAAGATGATAAAATGCCTTATGAGGAATAGTTGATGGAGTTGGATATGTTTAGCCTGGAGAAGAGTAGACTGAGAGGTACTATGACAGCAATCTTCAAATATCTGAAAGGCTGTCACATGGAAGATGGAGCAAGTTTGTTTTGTGTTCCTCCAGAGGTTGGATCTGAACCAACAGATACTAGTTACAAGGAAGGAGATTCCGACTAAGCATCAGGAAGATGCTTTCTGTCAGTAGGAACTGTTAGAGGCTGGAATGGACTACCTCAAGAGATTGTGGTCTCTCCTTTATTGTTGTTGTTTTTTAAAGGTTGAGTAGCCATTTGTCAGGGATTCATTAGCATTACAGGGGGTTGGACTAGAAGATCCTTGAGATCCCTTCCAACTCTACTGTTCTGCTCTTTCTCTGTCTCCTGCTCCACGTATTTGAACCTCCTGCCTGTCTGGTGAAATTTTCTGGCAGCTTGAAATGCTGGTCTCTGTTTTGTGACACAGCAGTTGGTTCTTAGGTATTGTCTGCTGTGGATTTGTGGTAAAAAAAATAAAAAAATCTTAATTTTGACTTTGAGCAGCTTTGTGCAGGTTTATTTACCCTTCACTGAGTCTTCAGGGGGTGGGTGCTGTTATGAAGGGGGATAAACTTCAGCGAGAGAGATCTAACCATTGATTCGGTTAATAGTTTAAAAGGCTGGGTTTTTTTACGCTTTCCGGAGTTTCTTTACAAGTTTCTTTGTAAACGGGCATTCTGTTTCGCTCATTGCTGTACTGAGTTACTATGGCATCAATTTGCTGAGCAATACCTTTCTGATCAACTAAAAAGGTGTCTCTGATAATAATAATAATAATAATAATAATAAGAAGAAGAAGAAGAAGAAGTACCTGCAATCTGCAAGTTTCTAGATTTGAAACCTTCCTTCTCACATAGGATGAACTCAGTCCTCTAAAGCATATGCTGTGTTGCATAAAAGGTGCACACCCACCCAGAAGAATAAATAATCCCTTTTCTTGTTTATTTCTGCTCCTGGAAACATATGCGGATTTACTCATTTATGGGAAAACATACAAATACTCAAAGAAGACTTATTGATTTGGGTGGCAGCAGTATCTACAATCAGACGTGAACAACTGAGGCAGAGTGCAATAATTAAATGACTAGCAGTATTGTTAATTAAGGGACGCGGGTGGCACTGTGGGTTAAACCACAGAGCCTAGGACTTGCCGATCAGAAGGTCGGTGGTTCAAATCCCCAAGACGGGGTGAGCTCCCGTTACTCGGTCCCTGCTCCTGCCAACCTAGCAGTTCGAAAGCATGTCAAAGTGCAAGTAGATAAATAGGTACCGCTCCGGTGGGAAGGTAAACGGCGTTTCCGTGTGCTGTTCTGGTTCACCAGAAGCGGCTTAGTCATGAGTGCCGCAACCCCAGAGTCAGCCACGACTGGACCTAATGGTCAGGGGTTCCTTTACCTGTAATATTGTTAATTACAGTGATATCTCAGGTTAAGTACTTAATTAGTTCCAGAGGTCCGTTTTTAACCTGAAACTGTTCTTAACCTGAAGCACCACTTTAGCTAATGAGGCCTCCTGCTGCCGCCGCACCGCCAGGGCACGATTTCTGTTCTCATCCTGAAGCAAAGTTCTTAACCTGAAGCACTATTTCTGGGTTAGCGTAGTCTGTAACCTGATGCGTATGTAACTTGAAGCGTATGTAACCTGAGGTACCACTGTATATTTGTGCTTTCTGTACAATTGCACAATGTGGTTGCCAAATTGATATTTTATTCATGGCCTTTAGTAATTTTTATTTTATTTTTTTGCTGTTTTTTCTGCTGGTCTCTTACGACTTCGCCTAATGTTTTATTTTAACTGGGAGTGGTTACATTTTTTCTGGCATTCTGAAGAAATAATGATCTTGTAATACAGTCGTACCATGGTTTTCGAACAGCTTAGTTTTTGAACATTTTGGCTCCCGAATGCCGCAAACCCCAAAGTGACTGTTCCGGTTTGCAAACTATTTTTGGAAGCCGAATGTCTGACGGGGCTTCTGCGACTTCCGATTGGCTGCAAGAGCTGAAATGGATTACTAAATATCATTATTAGTTTTAAATTGTATTTTCATTGTAACTTTGTTTCATTTTAAATTGTATAGTTTTGTTGCTGCTGCTGCTGTACTCAATAACAAAATATACAACATTGTAGAAAAACAGTGTACAAGTTAAACACACACACATATGAAAATGAACTTGCCTGGAACCTAGGTCACTGAAGTTAAATGCTCAAAATTCTAGCTGCTGTGACATACCATCATTTGTTCTTGCCTCCCACCTCTTGATTTTTCAATAGAATATTAACTTTACAGTGGTACCTCGGGTTAAGTACTTAATTCATTCCAGAGGTCTGTTCTTAACCTGAAACTGTTCTTAACCTGAAGCACCACTTTAGCTAATGGGGCCTCCTGGTGCTGCCGTGCCGCTGGAGCACTATTTCTGTTCTCATCCTGAAGCAAAGCTCTTAACCTGAGATATTATCTCTGGGTTAGCGGAGTCTGTAACCTGAAGCGTACGTAACCTGAAGCGTATGTAGCCCGAGGTACCACTGTATTTTTAGCTCTGGGTGCCAAAAACATCAGAGAAGAGGAGGAAGTTATTCTTTCCCTCAGAACTGGACGGATTTGGCTTACCTGCATCTTCCGACTGAGAGCAAGGTGTGCCACCTATTGGCTGGCATCTTTATTGCGACAATTCCTGGCTAGGTGAAAAAGATACGGCTCTTGAGTCCGTGCAGAAATAAAGCAGCCAGTTTAATAAGTATAAAGAACTATCTGCATGAGTGGTGCAACAATGAAGGCAAGAACCTGCAAGAAATTGCTTCTTCCCTGTAATCAGGAAAATGTGAAATGTATGGGGACACATGTTAGGTTGGCTTAGTTGGTTTTAAAAGGCCTGTCTAATCAGGCAACAGATTTTTTTACAACGCACACTTGTGTTGTTTTAGAAGAGGCATTTCCCATTGTGCATGTGAAAGAGAATAAAGAATTCCTCTTACAAGGTCTGCTGTGACATGTTCTCAAATGAAACAAAAGAAGTTGTTACACACTACTTTTTAGGTGGGCCTCACATAACAGTTCATATATATGGAACAATCACTGATTAGAACAAGCCATGATGACTTCAGAAGCCTGTGTAATAGCAGTGTGTGTATGTGTGTGTTCATATAAACATGTATGTTTACACATGCAGTGTCTCATCTTCAGTTCTCACGGTGCTTTTCAGAGTGCACAAGGATAGGCCTCTGCCCTGAGCAGCTTACAATAATAAAAAAAAAAAGATTGATGCAGAGAAAATGGAGAAAGGGGGGGCAAGTGTAAGCATGGAAACAATACGCAGTGGATTCAATTACAGATGCTTAGGCTTCACAGCAAGATGTGAGAATGAGAGGGTTATGCCAAAGGCCTCAAAGGAAAAGTGGGCTTTGAGGTGGGTTGGGTGTGAAGAAACGCCAGCACACAGGTGTCCTGGGAGGCAGTTCCAAGTACCATATTTTTTGCTGTATAAGATGCACTTTTTCCCTCCTAATAAGTAAGCGGAAATGTGAGTTTTATGGAGTGAATGCAGGCTGCGCAGCTATCGCTGAAGCCAGAACAGCAAGAGGGATCGCTGTGCAGTGAAAGCAGTGGGATAGCTGTGTGAAGCCTCTTCAAGGCAGCAGGAGGAATGCGTGGCTATCCCAGAAGCCAGAACAGCAAGAGGGATCGCTGCGCAGCAATCCCTCTTGCTGTTCTGACTTCGCTTCTCTGGAGTGGCACTGCGCAGAGAGGGAAAGCTGCGCAGAGCCCCTTCAGCAAAGCGGGAGGAGAAATGGAGCCCCTTCCATTTCTCCTCCTGCTTTGCTGGAGAGGCGCTGTGCAGAGAGGGATTGCTGCAGAGCGCCCCTTGTCTAATCCCCTTTTGAAGTCACCCAAGCTAGTAGTTGTCGCTCAGTCTTGTAGCAAGTTCTGTCTTTTAACCATACATTGTGCAACGTTCTTCCTTTTGGCTGTCCTGATCTCCTACCTAGCAGCTTCCTTGGATGTGTGTGGGGTGGGGTGGGGGGGTGATATAAGTATCTTCAATGTTCAGGGTATCCTGATGAAAGCCTTTGGTTGTTTATTAAATAGTTTAGTACAACATTTGATTCAGAATATTTTTTTCTTGTTTTCCTCCTCTAAAAACTAGGTGCGTCGTATGGTCGGGTGCATCTTACAGAACGGAAAATACGTTGTATGGGGAGCAAGGGAGACTTGCTGTAGCTCATGGGTATGCAAACTAAGGACCGTGGGCCGGATGTGACCTAATCACCTTCTAAATCCAGCCCGCAGACGGACCAGGAGTCAGCGTGTTTTTACATGAGTGGAATTTGTCCTTTTATTTAAAATGCATCTCTGGGTTATTTGTGCGGCCTGCCTGGTGTTTTTACACGAGTAGAATGTGTGCTTTTATTTAAAATGCATCTCTGGGTTATTTGTGGGGCACAGGAATTTGTTCACCCCCCCAAAAAAATATAGTCTGGCCCCCCACAAGGTCTGAGGGACAGTGGACTGGCCCCCTACTGAAAAAGTTTGCTGACCCCTTCTATAGATGCTTGAAGTATCAGGTAGAGCTTTGCAAAGGGGAGGGTAGAAGAGTGAAGGTGAACGGCAGGGCTGCGGGGAGAAGAGTTGGGGGAACATGTACTAGATTTGGGAATAGACAGGAAGCCAGTGTCTATTTAAGGAGGGGTGATTATTATGAAGGGAGGAGAATTATTTGGGAAACAGATTTCTGTGCAGATACGAGGGGACCCAGGTTGAGGCAGGGGAAGATCAGGGAGGCGGGGGGGGGGGGTGCTGTTGCTGTTTTAAGGTGTGGTTCAGTCAGATCCCAGCACATCCGGGTTGCACAATAAAAGCTGATTTGGAGTTCTTGTGCAACAAACCTGCTTCCCCCAGGAGATCCGACTTCTTGAGATAAGGAAAGTGACTGGTAAAACGCAGTGAGGAGTCTGGAAAAGCACTTGCTAAACGTTATGTACTGAAGTTCTCACCCTGGGCCAGCAGGGGGATACTGTAGATGGTTCAGGTCCACATATGCAAATAAGGGATCGAAAGTGACATTCAGTGATTGGATAGTTACAGAAAATGGTTACTGTTGCGTTCTAGTGGAGCTCTATATAAGCAGGCTGGCTGAACCCTTCAGTTCAGTTCTGTTCTGGCCTGTGAATAAACAAGAGCTGTTTGAAGAATCGCTGTGTCATCTGATATGTTCACCCACAAGGTAAAGGTAAAGGTACCCCTGACAGACTCTGGGGTTGTGCGCCCATCTCACTTAAGAGGCCAGGGGCCAGCGCTGTCCGGAGACACTTCCGGGTCACGTGGCCAGCGTGACAAAGCTGCATCTGGCGAGCCAGAGCCGCACACGGAAACGCCGTTTACCTTCCCGCTGGTAAGCGGTCCCTATTTATCTACTTGCACCCGGAGGTGCTTTCAAACTGCTAGTTTGGCAGGCGCTGGGACCGAGCAGCGGGAGCACACCCCGCCGCAGGGATTCGAACCGCCGACCTTTCGATCGGCAAGTCCTAGGCGCTGAGGCTTTAACCCACAGCGCCACCTGCGTCCCATGTTCACCCACAACTTAACATTAAAGACTTCTTGCCTCCCTGCAAACAGAGTGAAAGCTCAATAAATGGGTCATTTAGAAGCACCCTTAGGGTATGGGATGGGCTGGGCATGAATCAGAGTGTGTTCTTTTCTTTTTTTAATCATTTTTATTAATTTTCTGATAAAAAACATCCAGTTAATATATCCAATGTTGTCCTGAGGGAAAAACTAGGGTTGGCTGTTGTTGCTGCTGCTTCTTGGTTTTTTCTTTCTTTTTTTGAGAGGTTGTAAAGGGAGAAGCAAAGTGATCTGCATTTCTCCCCCTTTCAGGGTTGAGATTATTCTTAAAAGAATATGCGAGGTCAGTCCATTTAACTGATTAAAATTCATATGTTGGACTCCCAATCCCCCCCCCCGATTGATGAAGTGTGCTAACCTTAAACTGTGTTCATCAAACAAGTGATTGAAATTCCTCCTCATTAGCACATATTTGGTGGGGTGGGAAAGTTCTTTGCAAACTTTTAATGTTCTCTTTTTATTTCTCTTTTCTAGGCATGCCATGGATGTTCGTCAGGATCCAAATGCGACTGTAGCGGAACAAAAGGGGGAAAGGTGAGCAGGGGTGTGTGTGTGTGTGTGTGTGTGCAGGAGAAAACATATCTGGATCCTGAAGAGTTTTTGCTCCACTGAACTAAAAGAATTTGACAAGCCACACAGCAATGAAAACAATTTATATTCTGCTCTGTTTTCTCTAACAAAAAAATATAACCATTTGTTTATAGAGAGTTTCTAATAAATGTGTTCAGATTTCAATGTTAGTAATTGAGATCGTTGTAAGAATTTAAATATTTGTAACCTGCCTGTTGGCTAAGTCTCAAAGGCAGATTGTTAAACATTCTATGAATTATACCTAAAAGCACATGGAATATATTTATAGGATACTTTATAATGCATATAATCCATTAATTATTGCATACCTTACAAAAGAGGGAGATCAGGGAAAGCATTCCTTTCCGTCCTTGGGTCCTACTATGAATGGAGCCTTGTGTACTGGTACTGATACCTTGAATTGAGTACATAAATTTCAAGATCACCGTAACTGGCTCTTCTTACTGCTCAAGCCAAGAACCTGGTTGTGGCATTTTTCACTAGATGCAGTTTCTGGGCCGTATTCAAGGGCAGCACTACATAAAGTGTGTTGCAGTAGTCTAGATGGGAGGCTATTCCTTTTTCAAAAAAAAAAAGTTTATAAAATCTCAAGGTTGTATGCAGAGTTAATAAAAATGCAGGAATAAACCCATTTATTTATTATCATGAAAAAGAATTACACCACTTGATTGTAAAAAAAAAAAAAAAGCCCAACTACCTCAAAGCACTTTACAAAAGGGGGAAAAATAGTAAAACTGAGAAAAAATGGACAACCCTACTTGAAAACATACCAGAGTTCAAATAATAAAACAGATTAAATCACCTCAACTTTCTATACATCTGCATAGGCTTGTCTAAACAGGAATGTTTGGGGTAGGTGCCAAAAATAGTACAGTGAAGGCGCCTGCTTGATCTCAACAAGCAGGGAGTTCCAAAGTTTGGGTGCTGCCACACTAAATGATCAAATGCAGAAACAAAACATTATGTACAAAACAGGAAAATATCCAACCTAAGGCAAATTTAAATCAACTGGTACTAAAAGTCAGATAAGGCCTGGGAATAAAAAAAAATGAGTTGTTTTTATTCAATTGTTCAAAAGGACCCTAATTGACAGCTGGTTTGGTGCTTGCTTCAGTTCAGAGAGGAGAATGTTCCACAGAGAACACAACAGAACAGACTCTCTCCCCCAATTCTAACAGGGTACACTTTTAAAATCTGAGCATGCCCAAAGGACCACAAAGTCCAACTACTTCAGGAAACATATTTATTAATGCCAATTATATATCAGTCCCTAAGCATTTTTAGGAAACTGCTCATGGAGGAGAGAGCTACTGATGGGTGCTAGCCATGATGGCTCTGTTCTGCCTCCATGGCTGGATCAGCAGTGCTTCTGAATAGCAGGAGCTGGAAGCTGCAGGAGGGCAGAAGAGTGTTCTTGTGCTCAGGTCCTGCACCTAGTTGGGTGCTGCGAGAACAGGATGCTGGACTAGTCCCCTGAGGAAGAACTGTAAGAAAACAACATGGCATTTTACAACTGGTATTAACAAACTCTTCTCCTGCTCCCATTAGATTCCAAGCTATTTTTAAAACTCTCTTAAATACTAAATAGTAGCAACACCAATAAGAGGAGTAGAAACAAGAAAGGAGCTAATTGGGGAAACCCCAAAACTTTCCAGATCACCTTTAGGAACATAGGAAGCTGACTGATTAAGGACATAGGTCCATCTAGCTCAGTATTGTCTACACGGACTGGCAGCTGTTGTTCAGGATTTCAGGCAGGAGTTATTTCCTGGAGATACAAGGGATTGAACCTGAGACCTTCTGCATGCAAAAACAGATGCTCTACTACAGAGCTCTGGTCCTTCCTCCTTGGCCTGATGCCTTGAGCCAATATGGAAGGAGTGAGGCGAACGTCTCTATGGAGGGACTTCTATACATTTGGAGTTCTACTGTTTTGGTAAGGGATGTAGGTGGTGCTGTGGGTTAAACCACAGAGCCTAGGACTTGCTGATCAGAAGGTTGGCAGTTCGAATCCCCGTGACGGGGCGAGCTCCCGTTGCTCAGTCCCTGCTCCTGCCAACCTAGCAATTTGAAAGCACATTTGAAAGTGCAAGTAGATAAATAGTGGGAAGGTAAACGGCGTTTCCGTGCACTGCTCTGGTTCGCCAGAAGCGGCATAGTCATGCTGGCTACATGAACTGGAAGCTGTACACCGGCTCCCTTGGCCAATTAGGCGAGATGGGCGCTGCAACCCCAGAGTTGATCACGACTGGACCGAATGGTCAGGGGTCCCTTTACCTTTACTGTTTTGGTGCCACCATAAATAAAGCCCTGTCCTGTGTTGTCACTAGGGTGGCCATGTGTTACACTCTGCAGAGGGCAGTCCGCTGTTGGATTGATTCTTCTGTTTGAGGGATGGGGGAACCTGTAGCCTTCCAGATGTGGCTAGCAGAGCGTGCATTGATGTATGTTAGCATATGGAGAGCCACAGTTCCCCACTGCTCTCCTGAATATGATTTAAGCTGGTTTTTGGTTTCTGCTTCACTTAAATATCACTTTAACACCCTCCAAGGCACCCTATTTCTATAATTTTAACTTTCTTTAAACTGTTTTTCAATATTGTGTTTTAATTGTTGTAACCCGCCCTGGATAAAATAAGTGGTTGTGATTGTGAATGTAAATTTCCAATGGAGACTTGAAAAGCACAATTCAGTTTCTTTTGGTTCTCAAACTTGCCACTGAGTTACGCTTTCATTGCCAAGCTGCATTGGTGCAGTAAAGATTTCCCCCAGTGAGTTGTTCGGGGTGCCTCACAGAAGCTACCCCAGGGGCCACGCCTATCTATCCAGGTGGCTCAATTGAATGAGATCATATTTTGGCAAATGTGCTTGCCAAAGGTTCATAGCATATGTGTGTGCTAAGCCTAAGGCTTAGTCTTCTTGGCAATAATACAAGGTTAAATGAGGTTGTGCTGCTAAAACTTCACTTTGTTTTTGTTTGTGTGCGTGTGCGCATGCACACACACATACTTAAAAAGTACCATTATGAACTTCTGTCATAATGATAGAGGGCCTTTTTTATAAAAGAAAGAAAAAGAAAGAAAGATAAATGCTGTATGGTTTGAACAAACAAGGAGGGCTTTTTGCAGGAGGCAAAAGGGTCAAGCTAGGCATGGATGCTGGTAGCAGATGCACCCAACTGCAACTTCAGAGAGGAGTACTGTAGCTGGATCAGGCCAGTGGCTGAATCAGGCCATCTTGTCCAGCATCCTGTTCTAACAGCGTCCAGCCAGATGTCCTAATGGGGAGCCTGCAAGCAGGACCTGAGTGCAATAGCAGACCACCACATTAGGGAGTCCCACCAATTCAGGGGGCTCCCTGCTCTAGCATTCCCAACACAGCTAGTAGGAACAGATAGCCTTATCATACATGAATAGGTCTAGTCTTCCACCTCCCTTTCTTAAGACCATCCAAGTTGGGTTTTCATCAGGGTTCCACATTGACATGGTTTGATGAAAATTGATAGAACTGTTTATGAAGTAGTTATGGGGAAGCTTTGGCCCATCAGATGTTGCTATGCCATGCTGTCTTGGATTTCGTTTTTTAAAACCAACCTTCCTTCCTTCCAGCCAAAATCAACATATCCTTCTGTATAGATAAAAATGAAAATGTAGTCAAGCTCTGCAGTTCTCATGGCCATGATAGGCAGCCATGCTAGCTATAGCATAAGGAAATCAGGCCAGCTATTCAACAGGGGGGCAAGAGTTCCCTGGGAAGAGAGATTGATGGTTATACCATTCTGAGAACTGTGGCTCTGTGAGGGAAATAGAGGGTCTCCTAAGAACCCTTAGCACTCTTCACAAACTGCAGCTCCCAGAATTCTTTAGGGGGAATTGTGACTGTCAAAGTGGTATAACAATGCTTTAGATGTATGGTGTGATTGTGGCCTATATCAATGGGTGACTGTGACAGTGATGCAGGACAAGGTATCTCACTCTGATGGCTTCCATTTGTGCTAATCAGTTTCCTCCTGTAGGACAAGTTCTTGGCGGGTTCTTCTTCGGGTCATGAACTGTCATCCATCTCTCTTGTTCCAGATGCTTAGCATAGCTAATCCATGAGAACAATTCAGAAGCACACACTCTTTGTTGAGTATCTAAAACAAATAACGCCACATGTACACCTTTTGCTTCCCTAATCCCTGCGCAAATTGCATGGACTCCGATGCTGGAAAACATCTGCCTGACAAGAGGCTGCAGTTCCGTGTGCTGCTGAACAGTCCCACCTGCGCTATGTGAACATTAAAGGTCTTTGCCATGATTCAACCCTTTCCACTGTTTCCCAACATACACATTTCTCAAGGCAGATTCCATGCATATCAGGGCTGATCTGCACTTGCCTTCTACAAGGAGAAATTACACTGTATGTTGGTCTCAGAAGGCAGGGTTGCCCTTGCTGCGTTCACCAAAGGGAAACGGGCATTTTAAGAGCGTGAAATAGGTGGAATTCAGAGATAGCAATCTCACATTTCGAAATTCTTTCCTCCCACCAGGAAGTTTAAAAAGTGCTTCCACAAAATATTTATTTTCCCGTAGCAGTGTTAGGGAACCATTTCATATCAGCCCCAGCCAGAATAGCCAGTAGTCAGGGTTGATGGGAGTTGTCATCCAAAAACATCTGAAGGGTGCTTCCTCATCTCCATCCTATAACCAGCCTTAGTTAAAAAAAAAAACAAGCAAACCACAGTACAACCACTGCAGTTAACAACTGAAAGGAATTATGTAACTAGTTCTGTCTCTTAATACTGCAGGGCCTTAGCAGTGTTTGCCCCTGAGCAAGTGCTATTTAGAGATGTACTGCCTCTGGAACTGAGTAAGATGTGATTGTATTGTATGTTCAGGGAAAAGAAGAGAACTATAGTGCAACCAATTAGGAATCATCTTAGTGGGGATTATTTCAAACAGGCTGCATGCTATTAGAAAAGCTCCCAAGTCAGGCTGGCTTACTCTCCTGAGCACTTAACTCTGCAAACTGTTTCCTAGTGGCTGGGCCTGTCTTTGCCTTTTACCCCCTGTTGACCTTGCCACCACCTCATTACCTGCGTGCTAGGTACAGGGTGTGATAGTAGAATGCATGCCAAAGCTACATATTTAGTGCTTAGGACAAACAAACAATCCATACAAAAGTGAATGGAATGCTTGAGGACTTTCCTGGATTCAAGGTATTTGGGCCATGTTAAGATCAAACCTGGCAATGGATTAAATTAGAAATAGCAGGCTCACGGAGCTGTGCAAGATAATCCCTTCCAGGTATCACCTATTTCCTGTACTAATTAGCAGCTCACTATAGGGGAAATTCATATATTGGATGCAAGATTTGGTTGACCTTTTGGGCATGATGTAAAGAATTAGTTTAATGTGCCAAGGCTGACCCAGCTTTCAGAAGTGGATCACTAAGAACAAAAAACATAGAAGATCTTGGAGCACATTCCCCATGTGTCTTCATCAGGCCCTCTAAAGCAGGGATAGTTACTGCAGATAGTTAGTATTTTCCAGGGACAGTCCCAGATTTACAGAAGCCATCCTGGTTTCTGATTTGATCCTGGAATGTCCCGCTTTCCCTTAGGACACCCCAATTTTCATTAGAGAAATATTGGAGGGTATGGAGTTATCCAACCCCTGAGCCATCTGAAGGCAGCTCACTATAAGGAAGGTTTTTTTAATGTTTATTATGTTTTTAATATTTTGGAAGCTGCCTAGAGTGGCTGGGGCAACCCAGCCAGATGGGTGGGGTATAAGTAGTAAGAATATTATTATTAAATAGGACATCCCTATTTTCATCGGAGAAATGTTGGAGGCTATGTTAATATAGTGCCCTCCCAGTGTTGTGGACAACAGCTCCCATACCCCATGACCATTGACCTTCCTCGCTGGGTCTGATGAGAGTGAAAGTCCCTGATCTCTGGAGGGTGTCATGTTGGCAGTCTGTCCTCTAAAAGACTTACATTTGCCCGGAGCTTCCACCAGGCTTGCTTGAGGGCTTCCCATCATCTTCTGCTTGACACATGCTGGTTGACACAACCAGCTGTCTGAGGAGACTGGGATGGGGCAGAAGGACCGTTCCACTGGCAGAGAAGAGAGCTGCTGGTGGGGCAGCATGTCCACGCTAGAGGCCCAACTGCAAAAGGCTGTTAGGGGCTGAAACAGGACATTCCTGTTGGTGGTGGTCTTTGAATATACGAGATCCAAAGTTCCCTCATTCACCTAAGACACACATGGGGTGGGCCTCAACCTAAGCCAACATGGCATCAGTGGAAGGGAAATTGGTTTTTTTAAAACAAAAAACAAGAACAACTTGGGGAAGAAAAAGTTGTAGCCTTTGATAGTCTTGCACTCAGTGAGTTTGTCTAATTCTCTTTAAAAGCCATTCAAGTTGGTAGTCATCACTATATCTGTCTGTCCTGAATCTTCCAATATTCAGCATCATTGGATGCCCATGAATTCTAGTGTTATGAGAAAAGGAGAAAAACATTTCTCTCTTAGCTTTCTTAAATGTGTTTAAATTTTGTATACATTGATCCTGTCCCCCATTAGTCACCTTTCCTTTTTTTTTTTTGTAAACTGAAAAGCCACAAATACTGTAACCTTTGCTGATTGGGCAGTTGCTCTATCATCTTGATTTCCTTTTTCTGAGCCTTTTCCTATAATACTTTTTTGGGAGGCGGGGGAAGGTGAGGCAACTAAAACTGAGCCAAATGAACCAAATGGATCCCATTTTGATGTTTGCTGGAATTCCTGATGCAGATTCATAACACAGGAATTCGGCATGGTTAAACAAATGGCATTTCTTATAGCAAATGGGAAGAGTTTTTTGACGGAAAATACCAAGAGAAAACAATGATTCTACATACTATATAGTGAGAATTCTTAATTCCATTCATTTATTATTATTATTATTATTATTATTATTATTATTATTATTATTATTATTATTATTATTTTGCAGGGTGAGAGAGGCTTCCCAGGTTTAGAAGGACAACCAGGCTTACCTGGATTTCCTGGACCAGAAGGGCCAGCTGGGTCACGAGGCGAAAAAGTGAGTAGCTCAACAGAATGATGATGAATGCCTCATGTTGCCATGATCTATAAAATATCTAATATGGCTTCAGTAGTCCAGACATTTAGATAGTGTTCCCTGCATCAGAGCAGGTGTTCCTTTTAACATCTCTCGTACACGTGGAACTGTTTCTGTGTTGGCCAAGAAACACAAAGGTAAGGTAAGAAGAAGTTGAGTTATTGGACCAGCCAGCTGGTCTAGTTTTAGACTCTGAAATTAATCGTCTCACAGAGGATCTATTTAGATGGCAACATGTGGCATATATATATGGGTTTATATATTTATTTAAAGTCACATATCCTAATTCAAGGAAGATTGAATTAATAAGGGACATGATAGTGGGAGAAAGCTCTCTACCTGCCCCCTGCCTTCAGTAAATTCAGGAGCATTCTGCAAGCTGTCTCATCACTGGCCTGGCAGTCATGATTAAAGCCCCCATCCCATGCCATCTAAAGCTGCAAGGACTTTCTTCTAGGGTTTCAAGCAGTGGCATTTAGTTGGGGAAAACGCAAATATGTTTCCTGAATTATCTGAAGAGCTGTTCACTCAGCTGTGAGAGTCTAGTGGTGGAAGTGGGGTTCAGTGGATGAGATGCAGGCTCCAGTGTCAAGAGCTCCACATAGAAAGCACTGGAGCATGGAGCTATCTCCTTCTTGGGGGATACTGGTGCATGAGGACACTGTATCCCAGGATTCCAGGGCCATGACTAGTCTGATTTGATCACATAAAATAAAAATGTCCACATCACATCACTGGTGCCTAAGAAGCCTCATCCTAAATTTACTTGAGGGACCGCCTTATCCCTCATATACCCAGTAGATCATTGGTTTCTTTCTGCTAGACAGCTTTTCTTCCACATCCCAAAAATGTCAGACACTTGTGCTGCAGTAACTCGGAGCAGAGCTTTCTGTTTTGTTGCTCCTGTTCTGTGGAACAGCTTCTACCTGAGATACTATAGGCCCCTACTATCTGCACTTTTTGTGGAGAATTGAAGGCATTTTTGTTTTGAGAAGGTTTTCCAGCTGGGTGAAAAGATCTCTTATTTTGTAAACCTGACTTTTTATCCTCCCTTAAAAAAGAAGAAACTGTTTTTATGATATGTCTGCAAATTGCCTTGGTTGAACCTTGTATGTAAAAGGCAATTCAGGAATTAATTAAGCATAAATCCATTTGCTTGGGAACTTTCTGGATTTCTGTGTTTACATGCTTTTATTGTATTGGAAGTTGATTCTGACCATTTACATGGGAGTAAGATCCTTTGGTTTCAATAGGATTTTCTTGCAAGTAAGTATGCTGACTTGAGACTTTAGAGCACCTTCGTTTCTCTGGAATGGGGTGAGGAACTTTTGGCTCTCCACATGTTGCTGAAGTACAAGCAAGCATGGCCAATGGCCAGGAATGAGGGGGGCTGTTGTTCAGCAACATCTGGAGGGCCAAAGGTTCCCCACGCCTGATCTAGGATTTTCATAATGAACCTAGAAAAACTTCTGTGTGATTTGGGCGTGGGGCATGGAATTGAAATCTCCTGTTATGCAGCCAAGCTGTCTGAAATAATGCAAAAAGCACAAGCGTTGTCTTTGTAATTAAGGCTAAATGAAAAAGTGGATTTCAATGTCTGTCTTTGAATTCATGTTAACTCATTGCTCACTTTTCTCCTCCTCTTCTTTTCCCTGTCCCATGTTTTTCTTTTCCCAGGGGGATGATGGATTCCCAGGGCCACCTGGACCCAAAGGAATTAGAGTAAGTGATGTTTTAATTTTCTGAAATGCAGTTACTGGGGAGTGGAGAGCGGCAACAGGACGAGAGCAAAATAAGCAGTGGAGGCAAATGGGGTGCTGCCCCACTGACCACAGTCCACCCCCACCTAAGAGCCTTCTTACTGCCTGCCAGTGTAAGTGGCTGTCAGCTTCCTCCTCCTAAGTGTTGATCCTTTAAGAACTCAGCAGGATGGGAGAAGGATGGGAACAAAACAGAAATTAGTCTGTCATTGGCTGCTTTGCAAGTCATTGGCTTGGGCTCCACCCACCATTGGTCTCTCTGCCTTCTGCCCCACCAACCCCAGTGGGTACCAAACACCACTGAAAGTAAGTGGTGTATTTTTGAGGCACGCTTTAAGCAAAACACAACAGCCAAAGCAATAATGTAGAGATGAGGAACCTTTGGCACTCTAGATGTCCGTCCCCCCCAAATCCCTGTTCATTGGCTGTGCTGACTGGGGCTGATGGGACTTGGAGTCCAGCAACATCTGGAGGGTAAAAGCTTCCCCACACCTGTTGTAATGTGTGTCTCTGAATTTTGCTAAGAGCAGGTGACTGGCAGAGGCTCACCAATGCCTTGGGGGTTCTTTGCAAACTTTTTATATTACAGGTACATTTCCCTACCCCACCCTGCATTTCCATAATACACATGTGTGCCCCTGGCATGTTTCTTATGGGTACATGCACCAGGCAGCAAGAATTCTTTTCAACACCATTGCTAGCTCCACATAGGGCCTTATGTACAATTCATTTAGTGGAGCCACTCCATGAATGGGCCTACATGCTGTCATTGCGATTCATCCCTTTGGAACATAGAATGCTGCCTTGTAAAAGGTCAGACCATTGCGTTCAGTTAACTCAGTACAGTGGTACCTCGGGTTACAGACACTTCAGGTTACAGACTCCGCTAACCCAGAAATAGTGCTTCAGGTTAAGAACTTTGCTTCAGGATGAGAACAGAAATCATGCAGCAGCAGTGGGAGGCCGCATTAGCTAACGTGGTACCTCAGGTTAAGAACGGTATCAGGTTAAGAACGGCCCTCCGGAACGAATTAAGTTCTTAACCTGAGGTACCACTGTATTGTGGAGTATGGTGGTTAATGGGTTAACCTTCTGAGTGTCCTGTACCTGGGAGGGGCTTCTACGGGAAGTTACGTAATTCCTTTGTCTGTGAAGTTAGTTTCACTTCTGCTCCGAGAGCGAGAGAAAGAGCAAAGATGTATTCCAGCTCTGATGGAATTATTGCTATATTTGCCTGTAAATAAACACTGTTAGATAGAAGCACAGTGTTTGGACCTTTCTTCCTTCTTCTTCTCACACGAAGGCAGTATTGTCTACTCCAGGGTTCCCACACACTTGGGTCCTCAGCTGTTGATCACAACTCCCATCCTCCCTAGCTAGCAGAACCAGTGGTCAGGGATGATGGAAACTGTAGTCCGAAAGCAGCTGGAGACCCAAGTTTGAGAAACCCTGGTCTACACTGATTGGCGGTGGCTCTCCAGGGTTTCAGGCAGAGAGTCTTCCCCAGCCCTACCTGGAGATGCCAGGGATAACTGTGGACCTTTTGTATGCAAAGTAGATGCTCTGCCACTCCGCTGCAGCCCTTCACCAGCCCATGAAGCTACCCAGAGCACCAGGTAAGTAGAGGGTGCTCCTTGTTCCCTGTTGAAGAGGCTCTAGAGGTGGGGAACCTGGTGCTCTCTGGATGTTGCCGGACTACAATTCCCATCATCACACACCATGGGCCATGCTGGCTCAGACTGTTGGGAGTGGCTCCCCACCTCAACACACCAAACTAGCAATGCTTGTGCCTTGCACACTTCCAGTTGTGGCTGATAACTCTTTTTGAAACTAACAGTTCCTTCATCCCTTTTATCTAAACATGAGTGTGGTTGTTTCTCATCTTCAGGGTCCTCCAGGTCTACCAGGCTTTCCGGGAACACCAGGACTTCCTGTAAGTAAGCTTTGCTTACAGCAATACTGAAATAACAATGGCAGAATTCACTGTTTTGTTCTGGAGCGTACACACTGTGTTGCTTGAATGTGATTGTGCTTCTTTTCTTTCCACTTTGCAGGGGCTACCAGGTCAGGATGGGGCTCCAGGACCTCCAGGTATCCCAGGATGCAATGGAACAAAGGTGGGACTGGTTCTGATGGAAATGCGTAGCTCTGCTGCACTCCCATCATCCCTGAACATTGGCCATGCTGGCTGGGGCTGATGGGAGTTGGAGTCTAATAACATCTGGAGAACATCATGTTGGCTACCCCTGAGCTATATGTTTTCCATTCAGATATCTTATTTTTATTTATTTATAGCATTTGTGTCTCCTGCTTTCCAGCCAAATAGGTTCCTTGAGTGGCTTACAAGCAGTCAGTTCAAACAAGGCAGTCTCTGCCCACAGGCTTACATTCTAAAACAAAAACATGACACACAAGGAGACGGGGCAGGGAGGGAAGAGGTAAAAATCAGACGCTGGCACCAGTTCTTAAAAAGGTTTTATAATGACCGGGTAGTACTGTCTAGGGTAGTAGGTGCCTGAAGGAACTGGGCTTTCCTGTGAAGATCGAAGGCTACCATACTCAGCAGTAGGCATTAGGAGAGCACACTTATTTTCTGTGCCTTTGTCAGCATTGCAGATATAACTGCAAAATTAAAATAATTTGTGTGTGTTTGTGAGACAGAGGATATTTGGGGCTGGGTGTTCACCAGTACTGTATGTGGACACCCAGCTCTACCCCTCCTTCAAATCAGAACCTGTGAAGGTCCTGTGTGAGTGTCCAGAGGTGTTTGGAGGATGGGTGGCAGCCAACAGATTGAGGCTGAATCCTGACAAGACAGAAGTACTGGTTTGGGAGAACAGGGGGTGGGTGGGTTTGGGGGACTTCCTGGTCTTGAATGGGGTAACTGTGCCCCTGAAGGACCAGGTGCGCAACCTGGGAGTCTTTTTGGACTCAAAGCTGTCCTTGGAGGCGCAGGTCAATTTTGCATCCAGGGCAGCTGTCTACCAGCTCCATCTGGTACGCAGGCTGAGACCTACTTACGCACTGTCTTGCCAGAGTGGTACATGCTCTGTTATCTCCTCCTTGAATTACTGCAGTTTACTCTACATGGGGCTACCTTTGAAGGTGACTAGGAAACTACAACTAATCCAGAATGCGGCAGCTAGACTGGTGACTGGGAGTGGCTACCGAGACCATATAACAATAGTCCTAAAGGATGTTCATTGGCTCCCAGTGCACAATTCAAAGTGCTGGTGATGACCTTTAAAGTTCTAAACGGCCTTGGCCCAGTATACCTGAAGGAGCGTCTCCACCCCCATCATTCAGCCCAGACACTGGGGTCCTCCTCCAAGGGTCTTCTGCTAGTTCCCTCACTATGAGAAATGAGGTTACAAGGAAGCAGGCAGAGGGCCTTTTCGGTAGTGGCGCCTGCCCTGTGGAACGCCCTCCCATCAGATGTCAAGGAAATAAACAACTATCTGACTTTTAGACGACATCTGAAGGCAGCCCTGTTTAGGAAAGTTTTTAATGTTTGATGTTTTAACATGTTTTTACTATTCTGCTGGAAGCAACCCACAGTGGCTGGGGAAATCCAGTCATATGGGTGGAATATAAATAAAATGTTGTTGTTGTTAATTTTGTGGGCCCTTGCATAAAATAAATCCCTCCAAGACTGCAAAGCTGCTTTTCCAGGCTGGATAGGTGCCCTGAACAGAAACATTCCAGTGGAAATATACTGCAAAATTTTGTTATAGGGCCCACATATGTGTGTGTGTCCACATCAGTATTGGTGTCCCAGCTGCATGGAAAGTGCATCAGTCTATCATGGTCTTATGCAGTTTTCCTCCTTCCTTGGAGCGTCAGTCTTTTTCACATATATCAAATAAAAGTGATGCAATAAGAGAATATTGAGTATAAGGGGGGGGGGTCCTTCCTCATGTTTAAAAAGATCTGCTATAACCCCTGTTATAGCAGGGGTTGCAACACACCTGTCTCCTTTGCTCTTTTGTTTTATAGCAGCATGCATTTGGGCTTCCTGCTGTATTTGGTGATGCATTCAAATCTTTGTTCTGTCTTCTACAGGGAGAACGTGGCTACCCTGGCAGTCCAGGTTTCCCAGGTTTACAAGGCCCCCCTGTAAGTACAAGAAACTTCCTCCTGTAATTGCTATATGTGGTTGATTTTCAGCTGCTGTTTGAGGCTTTGAGGGGATTGTTTGACTGAGCTGGTTTGCACATAACACTAAGCCAAACTATGACTTTACAAATATGCAGGCTCCTGGAGAGGAGAGTGTGGCCAATTTGCTACTCCTGCTTTTCCTGCACATCTGTGACCTAAGCCATGATTTGGCTTAGGGTGTTGTCTGAACCAGGACTTATGGCTTGTCTTATAGAATGAACTCATAAATAAGGTTTGTTGTTGGGTTTATAGCTCATTATTTGTCTGGAGGAGGCAAACCATGAACCTGGATTTGGATAACACACTAAGGCAAACCATAGCTCTCAGCAGCACAGCCGCAGAAGGATGAGAGGAGGGGTGCACCAACCGTAATCTCCTACCTTTCCACAAACCTTTGTGCACTTAAGTTCACACTAAACCATGGTTTGGCATAGGATGTCACCCAAACTTAGCTCACTGTATTTTGCTTCTGTGCTGTGTTTCTATGGATATTTTATTGTGAGCCTTAGGCTACAACCCTGTGTCCACTTTCCAGGGAGTAAGCCCCATTGAACTCAGAGGAACTAATTGTGTAACTTATTTTTTTAAAATTTTAAGTAAGTCCATCATGTGACATATCATATTAAAGTCCTTGAAGTTCTGAAGAGATTTGTGTTTTTAGTTTTGACATATCTCAATACTGCGCTGAGCTTCAAAGATATTTGTGTAGTCCGGCAAGGCCAAAATTGTCATTTTATTTTTTGAAATTTCAATCCCTCATAACTCAAAAACAGGATGAGATGAAAAATTAAAATTTTAGATTTAAACTTAGCTTTGATCATTCAAAAAGTGTACAAAATATTAAGAAAATTGGGTGGCATGAGGTAAAAAAGTTGGATCACTTGATATGGAATGACCCTTAGGCCTGTGAAGGAAAGACACAGTAGATCTCTCCACAAGTTTCTATGAGTTTGAGGTGGCCTTCTCCATTGATCTTCATGGCACACAAATGAAATAAATCTGTTGGTTAGAGCAGTGTTTCCCAACCTTGGGCCTCCAGATGTTTTTGGCCTACAACTCCCATCATCCCTAGCTAGCAAGACCAGTGGTCAGGGATGATGGGAATTGTAGTTCAAAAACAGCTGGAGGCCCAAGGTTGGGAAACACTGGTTAGAGCATGGTGCTGACAATGCCAAGGCTGCAGGTTCAATCTTTGTATGGGAGACCTGCATATTCCTGCATTGTAGGGGGTTGGACTAGATTATGCTCAAGATCCCTTCCAACTCTACCATTCTATGATAAAAAAAATGGGGGGGTTGCTTAATCTCTGGCTGCTTTTGCTTTGCAGGTTAACTTTTCAGCCAGGGCAACAAACCAACCTTGTGCACAGTCCTGTGGTAGTCCTGTAGCAGTGCGCCAATGTTTGGCAGTTTCTGGGCAAGCTGCCACCAAAAGAAACATTAACCGTTTTTATAACATAGTTGTTCATTCGACACAACTATAATTCCTAGCAAGGCTAAGTTTGTTCAGTTGTCAATTGTCATATTACAGATTGTTTTGATTTCTTTAAAGACAGCTGTACAAAACTTGTGCACCACGAGTTAGTGTTAACTCTACTTAGTCTGTTTTTATTGGATGATTGCACTGATGGTGGTAGTGTATTGTTTTGTTATGAGACCTCTCAAGTGTTTTATATATTAAAACTTCAGCATCCACCTTAGGGCAGAGAGACCTGTCTTTGAATTGTGCTCTTGTCCCACATAGTTGTGAGCCCTAAGAGTTGATAAAAAGAAGCTCCGTTTATGCTACAAGTGACTTATTACAGGCAAACTCTCAAGGCTCCTTGAATCATGGTTTTCTTCTAATCTAAAGAGTACCTTTGACAGTATTCAAGTGTTTGACTCCACCTGTTGTATGTTTGAGTGAACTGCAATTTGAAGCAAGGAAGAAACTGCATTTGCTATCTAATAGAAGATTTATAATTCTTTTCTTCTACTCCCCCCGCCCTGCTTTTTTCCCCTTTTTTGCTGCAGGGTCCCCCTGGCCTAATAGGGATGAAGGTAAGTTGCCATTTGAATGCACTGCTGATTCTCAAGCGTTCAACAATAACATTTGGTCTAATTATGCATTTTATTGGCAGCTAGCAACTTTGAGAACTCATTCTTGTGGTTGAAAATGGGGGGGGGGGGGAATGGGGCAAGGGAGATTGGCATGTCAGCATTGGGGGAAGTTCTTTCATTTACAGTGTGTGCCACCAGTAGGTACATCTCAGACTGAAGTGCACCAGAAAATTTAAGATATAAGGCTACAATTAAGATGATGCCGCAGCACTCTTTACTGAATTTATGGGTTGACCACAGTTTTGTTCAAAAGAGCTTATAACATGGGTGTTGGGCCACAACAATGATTTCTATAGTGCAAAATTATCACAGAACCTGAACTTTAAAAGGTAAAGGTAAAAGGGCCCCTGACCATTAGGTCCAGTCATGAATGACTCTGGGGTTGCGGCGCTCATCTCGTTTTATTGGCCGAGGAAGCCGGCGTACAGATTCCGGGTCATGTGGCCAGCATGACTAAGCCGCTTAAGCCGCTTCTGGCGAACTGGAGCAGCACACAGAAATGCCGTTTACCTTCCTGCCGGAGTGGTACCTATTTATCTACTTGCACTTTGATGTGCTTTCGAACTGCTAGGTTGGCAGGAGCAGGGACTTAGCAAAGGGAGCTCACCCCGTCGCAGGGATTTGAACCGCCGACCTTCTGATTGGCAAGTCTTAGGCCCTGTGGTTTAACCCACAGCGCCACCCGCGTCCCATAACCTGAACTTAGCATTGCACAAAAGAATGTGTAACCAACATGGCCAATGCTCAGTGATGGAGGGAGATGCGGTGCAGAACTCACGGAAGGGATAATATTGGGGAAGGCTGTTTAGTTTGATGAGAATGAGCCACAACAAGCCTTAGCCTCTTGCAAGGAGGATTTGGGAAGCTTTTGCTTCTGGTTGTGATAAACTGCAACTTTACAAAAGCTAAGAAAATGAATTTCAGTAGGGGACAAATGTAAGGTTCTTCACTTAGGCAGGAAGAACCAGATGCACAAATATCAGGTGGTGGACACCTGGCTTACCAGCAGTACATGTGAAAAGGATCTAGGGGTCTTGGTGGACCACAAGTTTAACATGAGTCAACAGTGTGAATCACTGTGTGATGCAGCAGCAAAAAAAGCTAACACTATCCTAGGCTGCATCAAGAGAATTATATAGTGTCCAGCTCAAGGGAAGTAATAGCAGCATTCTATTCTGCCTTGGTCAGACCACACCTGGAATTCTGTGTCTAGTTCTGAGCACCACAACTTAAGGGTGTTGTCAAGCTGGAACATGTGCAAAGAAGGGCAATCAAGATGACCAAGAGCCTGGAAAACAAGCTTTATGAGGAACAGTTGAAGGAGCTGGGGATGTTTAGCCTGGAAAAGAGGAGAGTGAGAGGAGATATGGTAGCCAAATTCAAATACCTCAAGGGCTGTCACATGGAAGAGGGAACAAGGGAACAAACATGGGTTTTTCCCTTCTCTGGAGGGTAGGACTCGAACCAATAGCTCAAGTTACAAGAAAGGAGATTCTGACTAGGAGGTCAGGGAGAGCTTTTGGACAGTAGAACAATCTCCCTCAGGAGGTTGTGGACTCTCCTTCATTGGAGGTTTTTAAGCAGAGGTTGGATAGGCATCTGCCATGGGTGCTTTAGCTGACATTCCTGCATCACAGGGGGTTGGACTAGATGATCCTTGGAGTCCCTTCCAACTCTACAACTCTATGATTCTATATCATCTGAATTGGACAAATTGTGGTTGATGTTCATTATGATTTGTTTGAAACAAGCCAACTCCAATCTATGATTTTTGATGGTGGCTTGTTTCAGCAAACCATAGTTACGACTGACCACAATTTGGGATTCAAATGTACGGTAACTAAACCGTCTCTTCCATGTGACAGCAGCAGAGTAGGAGATGCGAGGGAAGAGGGTGCAAGCCTGAAGCTTGCTTCAGCTTGTTTTTGTCATACTGAACTATGGTTTAGCCACAACGTTTGAACACAACCCCTGTATACTTCAAATCATTGGTCAGAAAAATATTATGAATGAGTTCCCACAGGGAAATTTCTAAGTTAAAAAAAATGATTGGAAGGTTTCTTTTGCACAGTTAAGCTCCTATAAGAAAGAAATTGTCACTTTGAGACATAAATGTTTCTGATCTAGCTCTTTTATAATATGTTCGAGTATTCCTTTCTTATTCCAAATTTCTTTCTTTTTTTTCTTTCCCTTTTAGGGGGAGCCAGGTGAGATACTGACATCTTTGCAGCCAGGACAAAAGGGTGATCAAGGATTTCCAGGACTACCAGGACTACCAGTAAGTTGATGAAGATGACTTGCCTGAAGCGCCACAGCATTAATTGCATTTATGACAGTGTTAGTAATAAGTGCTGAATATTCAGAGCAATAAATACAGGTATAGGTTTTGTGTGTACTTTTGTGTGAACTTTTTGGGTACACATAATAAACTGAAATAATAACAGGCTTCAAGCTACCATTAAACTCATTATTTTAAAAAAATGTTTTTTATTAAGTGCAAATTAGAAAACATACACATTTACAACAAAAGAAAATACAAAAGAAAAATAAAATACTTAAACTCATTAATTGAAATGTTTGGTTATTTTTTATCTAATGATAACAAAATGATAGTACATCTTTTAACCTCTGCACAGATGATTGGTGGCTGTGGGAGAATCTCTGCAATTGCAGATAGGCTTATAAGAGTTGGGAGTTGGGACATAGTTTACACGGTTAAATTAACTAACATGGCAATGATCAGAAAGGGTAGACAACTGAGCAATGTCTTTATAGCAAAATATAGTATGTTATGTACTGGACTAACAAAGTTCTAGAAAAACATACTGTACTAGTTGTACATTATTCATTTATTGCAATTTATACTGTTCTGTTTTACTTTGTAATATGTTTATGGTGTGTTAAAATTAACTGGGGACTGTTTTGAATGTAAAACCAAACTTTATGGGTCCCCAGATTTACATTTTTCTATTACGTACTGTTTTGGAATCTGCTTTCAAGCTGCAGTTGTGTGAAGGAGCCACCAGGTGGCAGCTGGGAGCTACAGAAAGTCATCCATAGGGCTGTTTAACCAGAAAATCAGGCTCTTATTTAGATCAAAGTGTGTGTTGTAAGTGTGTTTATTGCCAAACTGGGGCTGTGCTGCAAACACTGTTGATTTCATGGGCAGAAGAGAGTGCATGTTCAGAAATGGAGTTCACAGGTTTCTGTTCGGAAACGATGAAATCCAGGGAAGTTGGTTCCAAAAGAAAAAAACAGCTTTGTTTGCAGTTTGTCCTAACAATTGCCTCACTGTTTCGTCCTGCTATCTGATTCTCTCACAGTTCCACAGTTTTGTGCCCAGCATCAGTACAAGCACATCAGGAAGCTCTGTTTGTCTCCCAGATCAGCGGCTTATTTTTAGTGGGTCTGTTCTTTGAATTGAGCAGGGGTCAAAAAAACAGTGCAATTCGTTCGTTCCATTGATTTGTTTCTGTGTGAGCTGAAGACATCAAAGCCTTTCTAAACCTCTCCTCTCCAGCGTGAACAGCAATGTGGTGCAGTGATTAGAGTGTTGGGCATCAGTGGTGTAGCGTGGGTTGTCAGCACCCGGGGCAAGGCAAGTAATTTGCGCCCCCTAACCCATGGATTTTAGTAGGGGCAGAGAGCTGCGAGTGCGAGATGTTGCGCCCGGTTTGGCCGGCCCCCCCCTGCACCCCCACGCTACACCACTGTTGTGCATTGACACTGGGAGGCCAGGATTCAAATCCACACTCATCCATGAAGTTTACTGGGTGACATTGAGCCATTCATTATCCTTCAACCTAACCTACCTTACAAGGTTGTGTTGAGGATAAACTTGGGAGGGGAAGAAGTGCTTACCCCACCCAAAGTTCCTTGGAGAGAGAGAAAAAGGGGGGGGGGATATAAGGCAGTAAAATCTGTAACAGGACTGGGCAATACTTTGTCCACAACCAGTTTGAAGTCCATATCATGATATTGAGTTTCATAATTTTTGACCCCGCAATATATTGTGAATCATGATGTGTGTGCTATGCAAAAATCATGATGCAGGAAAAACTGTGGAGCCAGCCAATGCTTCTACATACCTCCATCCTTATTTCAGACATCATGATATATCGATATATTGCGACATTTAGCTGGTGAAAACCAGATATTCCCCGGCCCTAATAAATAATAATAAATAAACCAGAGGCTCCCCTCCCTGAGGAGTGTGCTCTATGCCACCCTCTCCCTGCTACACAATAGAAACGCAGACAAATGAGGAGCAAGCAGCTGAGGTTCCTAAGGGGAGAGCTCTGATGGAGCCATTATCACTGGTCACAATGGAAGGGAGGGAATTGTAAACACTGTTTTCTGAAATGCAAGTGAGAGATAGCTGCAGAAGTACATAGCAAGGGTAGGCAGCCCTCCAGAAGTTGATGGGACTTCAACTCCTGACCATTGGCTGTGCTTGCTGGGACTGGTGGGAATTGGATTTGGAAGGCAACAAGTCTCTGGCACCTGCCCTGGAGTTTGCTGTGGGTTTCCTCTTGCCCACAGTTTGACTCTTTCTTTTCTTCTCTTGTTCCAGGGCCCCGCAGGTCCCACTGGAGCACAGGGCCCTATTGGTCCTCCTGGGCCCCCAGGTTTGCTGGTACGTTTCCTTGATGACCTCCATCTGGCTTGCAGAATGAGTAGATGGTAGCTGCCCAACTTGCGGTTTCAGAAGTGGTGGGGGCAAACAGGTTGCCCAGGTCTATGGCCTCTGCCCCTTTCTCTTGTTCTGGTCATCACGACAGGTCCATGTTTGCATCAGGGTGAACTGTAACAATTTCCTAGGGAGCAGGGATTTATATCAAAGGTCCAATGTATGGAGTTTTGCATGTGAAAGAACCATACTTTTGACCCGACCCATATGGCTCCCTTATGCACATATCCCTGGGGATGTCTGGGGGTCATATTTGCAGAAAAATAGCTCCCACACTGTTATGTTATATGAGTATAATAAATACAGAATTTAGAATTCCACTTGCCTTCTTCCGAAACAGGCTAACCTTTCTCATATGCACATCACTTGCAAAGCATTCTAGTCTAGGGATCAAATATCAGTGGCACAATTCAAACCATGTTCTAAACTATGGTTGAAGGATTGCTTAACCAGGCCACTGAGATTTGATCTCTAGACAACTATGTTTCCTTTGCGGTGTATATATGTGATCAGTAGCAAGCTGTGGGCTCATGTTGCTCCCTTCCCAGATGTGGCTTGACTTTGAGTTTCTTGTTTAGTGCAAACCACAGTTTACCATGATATATGAATTAGCCAACTATAGTTCATGCTCACTCTCCAAACAGGAATGGGAAATGACACCTAAAAGTAGGTTTCAAATTGAAGTTTGGAGAGCAAGTGCAGTGTGGTGATTTGGATAACTTGCCCGCAATATCTCTTCCTGTTTTCCCTTGTGGTGGGGAAAACTGGGGAGATAAGTGGGTGTAATAAGTGCACCCCCTTCCCAAATGTTGCCTGTGAGCGGATGCAGCCCTCTCCTGGAGTACCCCTTTCTCTTCCATTACAATGTAAGTATATTCCAAGTGATAAACCTGGGGTGGAGTTTTTCTTTTCTCCCCTTCCCCTTATTTATTTATTTGTCACTATAAAAGAAAGGAAAGAAACAATAAATAAATAGCAACAACAGAGCCAATGCTCTGTTTCTCAGAAGGCCAGCATGGATTTATCTTGTGGGGTTACAGAAGTAGTCCTGGAGATTGACTGCCGTGTTTGTCATTTTCAGGGTCCTCCCGGCCCCCCAGGACTACCGGGTCCTAAGGTATAGTATATTTTAACAGTGTTTGTCCTTGTTTGGTTGCTTGCATTCAGTCTCATTTACTTAGGGTTTGTCGTCGTCTTCTTCTTCTTCTTATCATTTCAAATTCCTTTTAGGGCAACATGGGCTTGAACTTCCAAGGGCCAAAAGGAGAAAAGGTAAGTGTGGGGCATGGAAGTGGAGATTTGATTCTGCTCATTCTTGGTACTGCTTCTATGAGAGTGGCCTTATGATGTTAACGTGCCTTGTTGTCTCCTGCGGGAATTAGGGTGAGCAGGGACTCCAAGGACCCCCGGGACCCCCAGGACAGCTTGGCGAACAGAAAAGAACAAATGATGTAGAGTTTCAGAAAGGTGATCAGGTAAGTGAGAGGAAGATGGTTCCACAGGCATTCTTCCTTCAGCCAATCTTCATGGGTTGCTCTGGTTTGCATCAGTGGGTCACACTGTACCAGACTCCCCCATCCCATCCGGCCCATGGTCTGGAGGAGAGTGTTAATGCCCTGCCTTCGCTGCCTGCCCCATTCGCTTGCACTTCCTCCAAACATACTTTGTGCAGCCCAAAATGCAGGCTTGACCACCTACTAACTCCTGTGATCTCTGCATCTGCAGCAAATCTGCATCTCTTGCCTGCAGTAACAGCTACAAAGCAGAGGCAGGGCTGCTGCTACAATTGTTTTAACTGTTTTTAATTTTTAAAAATTTGGGTGGGGTTTTTGCTTGCTTTTGCTGTTGACTTTGCTGAGTGAGGGGAGAGGTGTATGAGTAAAGAGGGACACAGCCTGCCTCACATAGCAGATGCCTCTAAATTCTGCTGGAACATAATAAGACAATCAATCTAGCAGGATGCTCATAATTCAGCAGCGCAAATTATAACATGAGATAAAGAGGAGGAGAGAGGAAAATTTAGAACAAGAATACACAGATAGGTTGGGAATAGAGAGGAAACCAGGGATAGAAGGGAAATATATGAAAATAAGTTTTCTTTCTTTTTTTCTTTTCTTATCATTTTTTTTTTATGCAACAGTTGTCGTACTAATGTTAATATACCAATGAAGAACTGTAATAGAAAAGCAAATGAAAACAAATAAATCCAGCTGGGGCATTGTACCTTAGATGGGAGCGAAATATTAAGTCCTCAAGGGCAGTGATTTATTTTCAACTATATCGTCTTTCTCTCTCTTCCCCCATACTTGACAGGGCGTTCCAGGTGACCGAGGCCCCACAGGTCCCCCTGGGTTTCCAGGTCCTCCTGTAAGTCAGTTCCTTTCTGAGTCATTTTTGAAATCATAGCAAAGTGCACTAAACATCTTTGTTGTCACGGGTGCTGACGCTGTGCTTCCTTTTTTCCAGGGTCTTCCCGGTGGTGGAAAAGGTGAAAAAGGTGAGCAAGGAGAACCAGGTAAAAGGGTAAGTAACTTCTTTGAACTCAACGTTTATCTTTCCAGACCTTGTATAACTTTAGGGATTCAGGTTGGGTCACCAAATACTGGGTAAGAAATTTTCCTTTCTCCTATGATCCGCTAAGATAGTGGGTTGGTCAGTGGTTTTCCCTGGACAAGAAGGGCCTCATTGATGGCACACACCAGAATGCAGGTTTTTTATTCTGGGTTTAATTTAAACTGGACTGATTCCTGTTCTATCCTTGGAGTGGGCACTGGCAACTATTAACAGAGAAAAACCTGATCACCTGGGCCAGCAGATCGCACTCCTACAAAGGCTCATTATTTGGGGGAGAAGGGGGTGTTGATGCATGATTCATTGAGTGGCTGGGGCCTACGGATAAACCACATCCAGTCATGGCAGACCAGAAGATGTAAATACATTTATTAATTTCATTTCCAAATCTCTCACCACGAAACATCCTCAGGTGATTTAACAATAAAACAGAAACAATAAAAAGTATATAAAAAGACAATTTCAAATCCAATAAGTACAGAATGGGATAACAGTCTCCACATAAAAGGATTGTTGAAGCATTCACAGAACTCACAGGCATTAGACTCTGTCACACAAAGCTTAGATATTTAAATTATAACAAGAAACCTTAACAGACTCACAAAACTGTCTCCCAAAGAGCTGAAATAGTAAGAAGTGGCTGCAAAGCCCATGTTTACAAAGCATTAACTTTACAAAACATGGAAACCACACTGTGAGCACTGGCTTTGCAACCACTTCTTAGAGTGTGATTTCCATATGTTGTAAAGTTATTCCAAGGAATCTTTCATTTTTTTTCTCCTGAAGCATGTTCATCAGCAATATTTTAATACATATTGACACAACCAGCTTTAGCCACTGTTAATTTATTTTCTTATCAGACACATGGTTGTAAGAAAATCTTAGAATCCCCCAAAAAACTGCTATCCTTGTGGATTCTGTCACCCATCAAGGATGAGCTGTAAATTTAGCACATCTTAGGAATGCAAGTGATTTATTGTTCATAATTTCCATCCTAAAACCAACATGACAATCTTAATTCCTTTGTGGTGGGGAAGGTATATGGTAGCGCTGTGGGTGCCTTTTCTACAGCTCAGTGCGCAAGATGCCACTGTTTATATTCAAAACTCTTCTTTTCTTTTCTTTTCTTTTGGAGAAATTCACTAGCTCCCCCCTTGCCTTTTGTTTTTGTTGTTTTAGAAAGCCAGTCTTTTAATAATTTCTTTGGCCACACTATGCTTTCTACTTTATCAAAAGGACTTTGAGAATCGCCCCCTCCCAAAAAGATCCTCCTGTAATTTGCAGAAAAGGAAGATTGATAAATATTACAGAATCAGCCTGGGAGTATTTCCTTTTCTGAATTTTAAAAATTGAATTTTAATAACAAACAGTCTGCAAAAAGAATAACTGAAAGAAAACATAGGTTGGTGTGTTTTTTTTAAGGATAAGTTGTCACAGTTGCAAAGAAGAAGTAATACAGGGTACAGCTCTGTGATTTATGAAGCCAATAATAAGGCATACCAAGAGGAAAAGGAGGTGTGGTCTGAATTAAAACAATTACAAATTTTTATTTTGTAAAAATAAGATTAAAAAGACAACCCATTGTACTGTATTAAATCCAGAAACTCACATAGAGCCTAAGTTTGTTTGTCTGTTACATTGCTCTAAGAATTCATGCCATCATCTGTTTGCAGTGCTTTTTACTCCTGTCATTGTCAGCCTTGGTCCATGTTTTAATTACCCATGCTTACTATGGGGGTGGGACGCGGGTGGCGCTGTGGGTTAAAGCCTCAGCGCCTAGGACTTGCCGATCGAAAGGTCGGCGGTTCGAATCCCCGCTGCGGGGTGCGCTCCCGTTGCTCGGTCCCAGCGCCTGCCAACCTAGCAGTTCGAAAGCACCCCCGGGTGCAAGTAGATAAATAGGGACCGCTTACTGGCGGGAAGGTAAACGGCGTTTCCGTGTGCAGCTCTGGCTCACCAGAGCAGCGATGTCACGCTGGCCACGTGACCCGGAAGTGTCTTCGGACAGCGCTGGCCCCTGGCCTCTTAAGTGAGATGGGCGCACAACCCCAGAGTCTGGCAAGACTGGCCCGTACGGGCAGGGGTACCTTTACCTTTTTTTACTATGGGGGTTGCCTGCCTGTTGGTATTCTTCCGGAAAGTTGCGCTGGAGAGACATTTTTCATATTATCTTAGCAAGTGGTATGAACAGCGCAATGTCAGTAGCATATTTGTGCTTCCGAAACTGCTTGATTGCTTTTTCAATACACATTTGTATTTTAAAGGGGAAACCTGGCAAGGACGGAGAATCTGGTCAACCTGGCTTGCCTGTGAGTCTATTACATTTTTCTTCCTTCTATAATGACCTTTCACAGTTTAAGTTTTTTGAGGATTGATTTCTTCTCTCTCCATCATAGGGTTTGCCTGGAGGTCGTGGTATACCTGGTTTTCCAGGAAGAGATGGAGAGAAAGTGAGTATGTTTTGCAACATGGAAAGCTCATTTTATTTGTTTGTCTGAAGTATTTTCACCCCACTCTGGAGCCAAAAAGAACTCTTCTAGTTGGCTTGCAATCTAAAATAGGCTCCCAAGGTGTGGTCCGGGGATCAGCAGTGGTTTGAAAGTTTTGTTCAGGTAGCTTGCAACAGCATCTCTCCAGAGCGGCTTCAGTGGCTACTTCGTCATTCCCAGGTCCTTGTGGTCTGTGTGGAAGGTTTGTGGGATGGACCAGAAATGACAGAGGGAGGCTCTGCGTTCCTCAGAGGAATAAAGCCATAGCTCACAGAAAGTCAGGGGAAGGTCTCTAGGCTAAGTGGTCTGCCAAAAAGATCCTTGACTATTTTTGAATGGTCTGCAGAGGGCGGAAAGTTTGAGAACCAGTGATATAAAGGGCATGATACAAAATGAAAATTGGTTGATAGGGAGGAGGGGGGAAATGAATCCATTTCTTCGATGCAAAGTTCTTAAAATGGCAAGAAAACGACAGCAGTTCAAGGAGAAGAGGAGGTAAAAGTTACAGTGGTACCTCGGGTTACAGATGCTTCCGGTTACAGACGCCGCTAACCCAGAAATAGTGCTTCAGGCTAAGAA
Organism: Podarcis gaigeae; assembly: GCF_964106915.1. NCBI lineage: Eukaryota > Metazoa > Chordata > Lepidosauria > Squamata > Lacertidae > Podarcis > Podarcis gaigeae. The sequence goes on along the minus strand of NC_139691.1, from coordinate 25,954,107 downwards.
CTTTGCTTCAGGATGAGAACAGAAATCGTGCTCCAGCAGCACGGCAGCAGCAGGAGGCCCCATTAGCTAAAGTGGTACCTCAGGTTAAGAACAGTTTCAGGTTAAGAACGGACCTCCGGAACAAATTAAGTTCTTAACCCGGGTTACCGCTGTACTGTGTTCTTAGCGAGCCAATGGAATGGCCCTGCCTCCCTTGGCTCTCTCTGTTTTGACGGAATAGCGTCATCTTAAGGAGACATGCCTTGGTAGCTCAGTCGGTGTTGTGGGTTCAAGCCCCATGTTGGGCAAAAGATTCCTGTATTGCAGGGGGTTGGACTAGATGACCCTTGTGGTCCCTTCCATCTCTATGATTCTGCAGGGGCTTGGTGGAGCTAGTTTCTTAGCAAAGTCAAGTGAGTGGCCCTGCTTCCCTATTAAACTTGCTGAATTTTTTTTTGGCAGGGCAGTAAAGGTGACGCTGGTCTTCCTGGTCCTCCTGGACATGTAAGTTTCTGCCCATTCATTCTGTTTCCTCCCTCCCTTAAGTTCCCCTGTGGCATGTTGATTATGTTCATTTAATTCACTTACTTTTAATGTTTTGTGTTGTAATTGTAAAATGTTACAAAGTGGTATTATACAGTGGTACCTTGGGATGCAGGTGGCGCTGTGGGTTAAAGCCTCAGCGCCTAGGACTTGCCGATCGAAAGGTCGGCGGTTCGAATCCCTGCGGTGGGGTGCGCTCCCACTGCTCGGTCCCAGCGCCTGCCAACCTAGCAGTTCGAAAGCACCTCCGGGTGCAAGTAGATAAATAGGGACCTCTTACCAGTGGGAAGGTAAACGGCGTTTCCGTGTGCGGCTCTGGCTCGCCAGATGCAGCTTTGTCACGCTGGCCACGTGACCCGGAAGTGTCTCCGGACAGCGCTGGCCCCTGGCCTCTTGAGTGAGATGGGCGCACAACCCCAGAGTCTGTCAAGACTGGCCCATACGGGCAGGGGTACCTTTACCTTTACCTTACCTTGGGATGCAAACGGGATCTGTTCCACTTCCTGAATGGAACGTACGCATCCTGAATGGAATGTAAGACACGACGGTGCATCTGTGCATGCGTGGGTCACGTTTTGCCACTTCCGCGCATGTGTGTGATATCATTTTGAGCACCTGCGCATGCGTGAGTGGCGAAACCCGGAAGTAACACACTCCGTTACTTCTGGGTTGCTGCGGAGCTCAACCCGAATGCGCTCAACCTGGAGCACATTCAATCTGAGGTATGACTGTATATTACATCGGCTACCGACACCACCACCCCGCCAAAAAAACCCTTACAAATATATACCAATACACAGCTTTTTTTGAAAATGAGCATGGCCTTAAAATGAATAATACTTATAGATATTTTGAAGATGACCTATTATGTCTTTGCAGGAACCATCCCTTTGTAAATATCTATCCCAGTATGCTAAAAAATGATTCCAGTTTTCACAATACACCATGATCCCCACTGGGGTTTGCTCCCAGCCTCCGTGAAACATGACTAAGTACTAATTTAGCTTGATAGAATCTCTGTCCTTTTCTGTGTGTGTAACTTTCTTTTAATGGAATATTCCAGGCAATTCTAAGGCCAGGTACTGGAACAACGGTGGGACCAAAAGGTAGTAAAGGGTTGCCAGGAATTCCTGGAGACAAAGGAGAACGTGGATATCCAGGCCAACAGGGTCCACCTGGCCTACCAGGTTCACCAGGTAAGACCCCTGAGTGTCTGGAGCATTATGACCAAACACACACAAAGCGACTGATTTGGGTTTGCACCCTGATTTTGTTCTGGATTCGTCCAAATCAGTTGCCCATCATCCCTAGTAGGGATTCTGTTTGTTTGTTTGTTTTGAGATATTTTATAATGTGACACCAGCACTCTCCAACAAGGATCTCACTGCCCTGCTTAAAGGTAAAAACCTGGGATCTACTGGAATCTTCTCACCAAGCCCGTAGTGATAAATCAGACTAGCACAAGTGATTTTAAAGTTGTATTTAAGCTACAGCTACAACAGAACTGACAGAGTAGAGAATACGAAATAAGGAATAAATAACACAAAGGTTCTGACATGTCCTTCTTGCTTTTCTCCTGTGCTTACTTTGACCGCATTCACACCTGACATATAAAGCACTATGTTCCCCAGGCATGCCCAATATGCCTTACTTTACTTCCGCATATGTTGTAACTTCCTAACTGCTTTTCTATGATGTAGTGTCCCCATAATGCAGAGACCCCTTGGTTATAATTATGCTGCATTAGATGCAAAGACACACACCTGCTTTACCTTGGCCTCTCTGATGGTTATGATTATTTATTATTGATGTTATATATCACATGCAGTTTGGCTCTTTTCCTTGTGCGTTGGGCAAAACCAGGGGGTGGAAAGAAAACCCAGAGTTGATTTTAAGTATATTATAATAACCAAAAGGCTTTACACAGAGGTATTTGTAGAAGCCCTCTCACTCCCAAGTTGATATTTTAAAAGGAAACATCACCCACAGGTGTGTTAACTTCTCTCTCTTATACAGCTTGAATTCCTTGTGTTTAGCTGTGAGATTTCACACCTGTACAACCCAAATGCTTTCCATGTGTCTGAAACTCTTACTTGCCAGCCCTTGTTGGGAGTGCCCTTTTTAAATAGTTGCCTCTTGATAGAGCAACTTGCAAAAAAAGATGCTTTGCTTCATTGCCTGCTTAGTTTCCCTTTGCTTCTCTCTAAAAGCATCCTAATTTTGAATTACAAAGATGCTGAGATCTTTTCTCATTGCAGGAATTCCAAGTGTTGGCTCTCCTGGTACTCCTGGTTTTCCCGGTGAGAGAGGACAGAAGGGGGATCAAGGCCTTCCTGGAATCCCAATACCAGGGCCACCTGGAAATGATGGACAACGAGGCTTACCTGGCCCCCCTGGCCCCCCTGGCCCCCCTGGAACTACCATTCCACCCAGTAAGTAATGTTTTTTGTCTATAAATCAGTGGCTAAAATGCTCTTCATTTGAGGAATGGCTAGCTGGGTCTTCAATACACGCAGTCTCAAAGCTTTTAGATGGCTCATGAATTCAATCCCTACCAACTCCAGGTAGGACTGGGAAACGCTCGTGTCTGAAACCCAGGAGAGCTGCTCCCAATCCGTGTAGACAATACTGAGCTAGAAGAACCAGCTTCCTAAGTAGCTTGTCAGTCTTACATGGGTGGATGGAAGATGGAGCAAACTTACTGAGCTTTGGCTCATCTACCCATAAGTTCTCTTAGTTCTTGAACTGCATTTGCTTTTCCTTTCAGTTGACAGACTCTGTGAGCGAGGACCCCCTGGCCTCCCAGGACTCCCAGGAGAACAAGGATTTATGGGGGAGAGAGGCCAGAAAGGTGGGTTCCCACAATGCCATTGATTTTTTTTTACTTGTCTTTCATAGGCTGTGGTCCAAAGAATGGTTTAGGTTCATGTAAGAAAATTCCACTGGTCCAGTCCCAGTTTAACTTCTCTCCACCCACCATCATATCACAGACTTCTCCTGAAATTCCATGTAGTTTCCAAAGAGTTATCCATGTGATTTCTTTGGGTGGGTGGGACTGTTTGACAAAAGCATATCTAAAGCCTTCTGGAGGTCACTAAAGTAGTTTCCTCTAGACATGCTTCAGGATGCACTGATAGGAATTTAGTTATCCAGCGGATAACTAAATGCTCCAATGTAGTTTTTGGCTTTTAAAGGCTATCAAAATACATTAAGAAATGGTTAACAGAAAATCCTATTTAATATTTTAAAAATATGCCATTTTTTTAAAAAAATCTAAGATTAATGCAGAAACAGAATGGAATAGTCATAAATGTGATAAAGGCCAGGAACTTGATTTGCCCCTCCCCCTTTTCATTTTCGTATCCTGTCCACTGTTTTTAGAGCTTATTCCACCACCAAAAGATGTGAATTGGGACAAGCATCAGCAGTTTTAAAGCTTGTTTTGTATGTGGATGTGATGACTGAATGTGGTGGATCTAGGGGAGACATTTTATATCACAGACTGTATCCATTGGCTGTAAAGTTTTGATTGCTGTTTTGTAGTGAGATCTTGCAAGATATCTCAATGTCTACATAAGTATCTAGTGTTTTCTGTTGAACTTTGACTGCTAATTCAGGCTTTCTGCAGGTACGTATTTGTAAGAAACCAGAGCTATTAAGCAGAGTTGTGTTGATCTGTCCTGCAGGGTATTTTACTCACACTTGGAGCAGGGTTTATCTTATTTCAAGGGAAGTGTTGAAGCAGGGAAGGTGGAGTTTGAGACTAAGCTGTACTTAAGGAAACAGTGCATAGTTGTTGTTGTTTTTGTCTTTGAAGCATTTTATTGGCATAGAATTTTATAAACTGCTGTTTCCCCTAGTGTAATTAACTACATCTTCACATACAAAATTTTACAAATACATCAAGTGTCCTTCAAGTGTTTAGAAGAAGCACCATCATAAATAAAATTTTGATGGAGAATAGAAACTTACTGCCAGAGTAAACAGATGAATTGCTGAAAAACAAGATAAGGCCACACAGACAAACAGCATGGAGTTTGGCACACATGGAGGGCTGCTTCACATAGTAGGATTTAACCCACACATTAAAGCAGCCACTCATATTACTCAGCCTTGAATCACATAATACATGGTTGCCAGTGCATAGTTAATTTATTGTGCCTGAGTGCCAGACAGCTATAGCTTTTCCGTGAGTGCACAGACTGCTACTCCAGTTCTTCTCTAATACTTAGGGGTGCATGCTGAATATGTACAAGAAGTCTGCATTTGAATACTTAAATGTACTCATACCCATGGAAAATGATACTCACCTCTTTATTTATGTCTTTGTTTCCAGGTGATAAAGGAGACACCTGTTTTAACTGCATTGGATTTGGCACTTCAGGCCCTCCGGGGGAGAAGGGAGTACCAGGTTTACCTGGAAGCCCAGGTATACAGTGGCTGCTTCCAGCCTTTATCCACCTTTTGATTATTCAGATTTAGGACTATGTTTTGATTTGTTTGCTTTACAGTGATGAACAGCTTTCTAAACAACTGTGTATGTGTATTGGGAAAACCATGACACACTCTATGTGTAGCTAAGGGTTTGCGTGTCGAGGTCCCCAAGCCACCCCTAAATAAATTCACACTTCACACCATAATTTTTGTTTAAGGTTTTTGGCATAATTTTGGCCACAACTTTATTAAAATACAAACAATGTAAGTGGTTGCTTAGGCATTGGTTACGACTATCTGTCCCTGCCCAGGGGCAGAACTGACATCCGCAAGCCTGCGAAGTCAGTAAGGGCAAACATTTTATGGGGAGTAGATGGAGCTGGGTACCAGACCCTCACCTCTCCCCAAATGCTCCCAGGGGCTCTTGCGTGGCCCTATCCCCCTTTACAGCTGAGCCCCTGGATTCCTTTAATGGAATACCCTTGCAGCAACAGCATTGGAGGGGCAGGCACACCCAATCCATACCCCTCCACCAACCATCTTTTTCTAAAACCAATGCCTAACCGCAACCTTACAAGTTGTGACGATTTGCTACGCAGTAGGCAAAAACCAAATGGCACCAGCCAATCAGCCAAATGGGCAAAATTCCTACCAGGCCCCTGCCCCAAAAGCAGACAAGCCCATGACAGGCATAGCAAGGTCAAAATGCAACAAACACCCTAAAATCAGGGAGGGTGGGCCGGTGATCCGATGCATGCAGTGAAAAGAGGAGGCTCAATGCTGCGCGCAGGAAATATATTCAACTCAGGCTGTCACTCAAAATTGGCAACATCAAACTCTCCCCAATCACACTTTGGGCCAACCAAAACCAACTTGCCCAGCAATACGGGGGTGTCTGGTTAACCCCACCACAACCTGTGCTCTCCATGAAGGAGAACACACTTTGTGGGCTTATTTATGGACAAAGCAGGCAAGCTGGTTAATATTCTAGTACATCTGCTCACAGATACCTTTTGGTATTTGAATGTCCCACAGCTTATTTCCTTTTCTTGCGGTAAGTTTGATTGCTAGCAGAAGCAGGACCAATGCTTCCCACATGACATGGTAGTACACCACTGTGGAATCAGACCACCACTAAGGATATCTATGAGATTTTTTCCATCTGAATTTCATCCTGGATTTGGATATTCCAAATCATCTGACCTTGTTTCCAGGGAGGCATGTGTTTTCAGATTGCCTTTCCTCCATTTTTTATATTGGTCAGACGACTGTGCATGCAAAGTACGCCAGTTTTTGGTTTGCATCTTTGCTCTCTCTCTCTCTCTCTCTCTCTCTCTCTCTCCTTTTTTGCACAGATGTGTATTAATTTGATCACAGTTCAAAAAGGAATCTTGAGGTGACAATGCAATTGCACCAGGTCTCCCTTTTTGTGCTGTCATTTAATCAATGCACACCCTGGATTGTGCAACTGGGTTATGCAATCTTCCTTTTCACACTGTGTTTATGTGCATAGGTAGCCTATTAAAAAGGAAAGACGGCAATTGAAATCTGTCAAACTACAAATTCTGAAATAAGTTTTTAACCCCCCCCCCCAGTTTAATTGGAAGGTAGATCATGGGGCAAAGCAGACCAAGAACCACATGCAGTGGAGGGGTTTGGGATCTGCACATCCTTAACTGCCACTAGCCATAAATCATCCCCTGGACTAAATCTAGGAAACAGTAAAATAGCCTTTGTAGTGACTACAATGAGCATTGCATCATTCCCCTGTGAGGTTTTCTGGGAGTCTTCTAACATACTATCCACAAAGAACACTGAACAATTTGCACTGCCCATGTCATGCGTAGGCCGTTTTCTAGCTGCTGTCACTGATTTTTCCCTCCCTCCTTTCATGGTCAGGTTCTATTGGTTTTCCTGGGCCGAAAGGTGATAAAGGAGTCCCTGGCCTTATTGGTAGTGTTGGACCACAAGTAAGCACCATTAATTGCTGTTTGTTGGGAGCATGGGGTTAGAGGGAGAAAGTAGGGGAAAATATGTGCAATCCTAATTACTGCAATAGTTAAAATTCTTTATCTAGGGTCTTCCCGGCCCTCCTGGTTCTCCTGGACGTCCCGGTGCAAAAGGTGATCCAGGTGATGTTCTTGCTTTCCCTGGATTGAAAGGCGAGAAGGGGAACACTGGCTTCCCAGGCCCTCCAGGTCTGCCTGGGTTAGATGGATCTCGTGGACAAGATGGACTGCCGGGTCTTCCTGGGCCCAAGGGGGAGCCAGTAAGTGAATGTGAAACCATTGCACTTCCATTTCGACCAAGTGTAATTTGAGAGTGTTAATTTTATTTAATTTCCTCTGAGCCTGCATCCATATTAGTTAGTCCTTCTTATCTGAATCCTAAGGAAAGTCACTGAAGATTACAAATCTATTTCGCATAGATTTCAAATGAGCTTCGTTCAATCCAAGTGTTCGGGGGGAGGGGAGTTTGGAGTGAGCTACAAACTCATTTTACCAACTTTCTCCTTGTCCTTTTAGGGTGGCATCAGTTTCAAAGGGGACAGGGGACTTCCTGGTGATCCAGGAATTCCTGGTATTCCTGGTGATCGAGGGCCTCCAGGATCTCCTGGATTTGGCCCACAAGGTCCCCCAGGCCAGAAGGGCGTTCAGGGTGTTTCAGGCCGCTCAGGAGCCCCTGGAGGTCCAGGTAAGTTTCTTTGTCTTATTTGACCAAACCATAAAAAGGAATGTTTGCATCATTGGGTCCAACAGGGATCATCCTTGCTAACACTAAAAAAAAAAAAATGAACTCTAAAATGATCAATTTCATGAGATGATCTGTTGTTGCCGCAAAACTTTTTGTAACTCATCATTTAGCTTGTTTAAACCTTGGGGACTTCTTTTAACTTTTGTAGCTGAGTTATCTAAAGATGATGTAAAGATAGTGTCATCAGGTAAGAGAAAGATCAAAGCTGTCTTCTAAAACAATTATATAAACACTTGTACAAAGCCCCGCTTGGGAATTCTAAGAAACCAAAAGAATCAGTGCAGTTTTTAAATCAGTGGTTAGAATCAGTGCAGTTTCAAAAGATTCAGACTGCCATCTTGTTTAAAAATGGTGTCCCAACTGTAAACATTGACAAAAATCTGCTCCTTGATCCATCCTTGGCACCTTAGTTAAAAGGATACAGTGGCAGATAATGGGACAAACTCTTTTCTGCCTGAGACCATGGAGAGTCAGTTGCCAGAGTAGACAATAGCAAATAGTCTGACCTAATGTAAACACAACAACCAGGATGCCTCTAGTCTACATGTGCAGCAGAATGAGTTGCTGGGGTTGCCTGGGCCACTTCTGACCGCATGTGAGAAAGACTATAATAATTTGTCAAAATGCATAACGAACAAACAGCTTTCTGAAAGGTATTGATGATGGTGATAATGAACATGTATGTATTGCCCAATACTACTATTAGTAATAATGATAATTCTTATTAGTATTATTTACATTTATACACTGCCATTAATTTGGTCCTCTGTGCAGTTTACAACATTCAGAAAATATGGGATACAGTTCAAAGGAAAAAAAGCTATAAAAGCAATTGCAAAAAATATAAATCAGCACATAAGCTATCTAAAAGCCAGCAGAAACACAGTAATATAAAATCAACTTAGAATCAGTAATTTAAATGTCATAACACCAGTAATATTGCTTTGAATTTTGTTTGGTTGCTTGTCTCTAGCATTTTTGTCTTATCTTGCTATGGCTGTATGCTAATGCAATAAAGGTTTGATTGATATTGGAACTTAGAATCAGCATAAAACCTATAATGGGGAAATAATTTGGTACAATAAGTTAAATACCAGAAATGTATGTCTGTTGTAAATTAAAAGACCTGGGAGAATTTGTGGTGATGATATGATGTGTAACCTGTAGATGAGATTCAGACCATCGACGGGGGTAAAATGAACCTAATTCATGCACTGTCAGCATCCGTGTGAGTCTGCTAATGAAGGAAGGAAGTGCACAGTGGGAAAATGTGGCTCCTTCCCACTCCAACATTACCCCAGGCTGGTGCCTAGAGACATCAGTTTGGGAAGTAACTTTAGAAAGCCTTAAGCAACCTAAGTCCTGTATACTTGAAGGACCAACTGCCTGAACTCTTATATTCCAGCTCAATCACTGAGATAATCTGTAGGAGCATCGCTGGTTGTCCCATGAGTCAGTGAGGTTGATTTGACAATATGAAACTGAGCCTTCATTGTTAATAGCCCAGTCCTGTGGAATGCTCTTGCAATAGATATCTATCAGGTGTTGTTGGTTTTGATTTATAATTGTTTGCTATTATACATCTACCGCTAGGGCCCAAAGGGGAACCTGGACAAACTATCACAGAAACAGGATCTCCAGGTAACCCAGGCCCCCCAGGCAGAGATGGTGAAGTTGGCCTTCCAGGTAAATAAATTTGTTGTTTTTCCAAGTGAAATACTATTATTTACATTTTTGTAGTGGTTTTTTTTCCCCTAATTCAATTGTTCCTGTTTGCAGGTGATCCTGGCCAGCCAGGGGCACCTGGATTGCCAGGCATCCCAGGCTCAAAAGGGGATCCAGGATTACCTGGCATTGGACTTCCAGGCCCACCAGGAGCCAAAGGTTTGTCTCGGTCATATTCTATGATGCCAGGGTGGTGTGCTGGCAAGATGTCTATAGTTAGTCTGTGGAGAGATGGGTTTAAAACTTTGCCCAGCCACAAAGCTCCCTGGATGACCCTGGACCGCTCACTATCTCCCAGCAATAACCTACCTTCTTGTGATGATGAAAGAGGTCCTGCTACACAGGCCACCCTGGACTCTCCAGAAGAAATTGCTTTTGGACCATAGACGTCAGAAAAACCTGATACTCCCCTGTAGGGTTAAAAAAATCAAATCTGTCTGCTACAGTAGTCATGTGTTTTATTTTTAATTGGTGTGTTTGTATTTTTGTGGAAATTCTGGCCTCTCAGAAAGGAAATGAGAGAAGGTTTAGAAAAAGTTGGGATTTATCGTTATCTGCCCCACAACAACTTGTCTAAATCCATGTTTTAGATATAAATTGCTGGTTAATCATATCTGATTGGTTCTGTTTGGAGATAACAGCAGAATCAGGATATGGGAGAGAATCCCATCATATGAAAGGACTGAGCAAGAAGATCCTAAGAACACAAGAGCCCCGCTGGATCAGACCAAAGGCCCATCTTGGTCCAGCATTGTGTTTATCAGAGTGGCCAATCTGCTGCCCCAATGGGAAGCCTGTAAACTGTAAATAAGGGCAATAGTGCTCTCCAGCTGCTCTTCCCCAGTGACTGGTACTCAGAGGCATCTTGCCTTATTAATCCATCTGCAATGTCAAAACTTTAGCAGTCAGTTTGATTTGAAACAAATTGTGTTAACAAACGGCAAAAACAGAAGCTTGCAGAATGCCTTTTGAAGATTGCTGATGCTTCGTGGTAGTGAGCTCCAAACCCTCTTCTTTGTTCTTTTAGGATATCCTGGGTTGCCAGGCCTTCCTGGTGTACCAGGAAACCCTGGAAGAGCAGGTCAGGATGGACCTCCTGGACTTCCTGGATTAGCAGGACAGAAGGTCTGTAAATGGGTTCTCTCCATTTGCTTGGGATGTTATGAAGAACTATTGCATGCAATAAAAACAGTGGGGTTGGACTTTTCTGACAGTGCAAGCGTGGTCAAACCTCCTGGTCCTATAAGTTACATTCATAATGCTTATATGGTTAAGTACTAAAATATTGTTTGTTTGCTCCTGCCCAAGGTATGATAGGGGATTAGTGGTTGGAGTCTTCAGTACTGCCTCCAGTTAATGGGAGTTTAGAATTAACTAACAGGCACTTGGGTACCAAGTGGGAACCTCACAAATGCTAAAGGTGTCCAACACAAAATTCCTATGCCTCTTTCTCTGTAATTTACTATGCATTACCCACTCAAGACAAACTACTGTGCTGGCAAATATATATAATACACTTGTGTAAAAGAAAAAGTTATAGCCGTGCACTTTTTCTTCTTCTTCCCCATAATAGTGAAAGGGGAAGCACAAAACCTCATTCTGCTAGATCAAAATTCAGATTTGGACCCTGAATAAAATTGGACGGCCTCTGAAGTGTTTCAGATCAAATAATGCTCTTTCCAAAGTATTGAATTAGGGTCTGAATCAAATCTTGTGGTCAGTGCATACCCTTAGTTTGTACTATTAACCACAGTTTAGAATGTTAAACCATAGTTTGAACTTACAGAAATATTGCAACAAAGTATGGTTTAGACCTGTTTGTCTGCTTTCCTTTCCCATCTACTCAGCACTCATATTTCTGTTGTTCAGCAATAACTATTAATATAATTTATTAATTTAGACATCATAAAAGCCACAATGATAAAAAGTGATGGTTTGGAAAACTCACTTTGAAGCATGGGCTCTAGTTTCTGGCTTTCGGGCCAATTGCAAACCATAGTTTGCTAATTCGAACATAATGTGAGAATGTGGTTAAGCTACATTAATTGTTGCTTGGTGTGATAGCTGAATTATCAAGTCAAATGTATACTTATACCCCATTTCAGTAGTTACTGTAGTCAAGATGGGTTCACAATAAATATAAAAGCCACAGGAACAAAGCAAGAATGTTCTGAGTTATTGTTTGACTCTCTTTCTTATGTTGCAAGGGGGACCGTGGTTTTGGTGTTCCAGGACCAGCTGGGCCACCTGGGCCACCGGGTTTCAAAGGAGCACAAGGTCCCAAAGGTGATTTCGGCTTTCCAGGAAACCCTGGCCTTCCAGGACGGATAGGTTTTGATGGAACTCCAGGGCCTAAAGGTACAGATACTGCTAACTTTATGCTACCAGTCAGTGCAGACAATATTGAACTAGATGGGCCAGTGATTAGACTGTATCAGGCAGCTTCCTGTGTTCCTGTGCTTATGGAGTGTTGTGCTCATAAGCACTTATGTCCGGTCTTTGTTAAGATAGATCAACTCAATGCCATCTGTGGTTAAGTAAGCTTAATCAGGGTTTGATGTGATAGGTAACCTGACAAACCTTGGTTTACAGTTCCCTAAGTTACCTGTATTGGAAACAGTGGTTTTGGAAACCCTGGGTTGTGCTACCTATGACTTGGCATATCTTAAATTGAGAAACTGTAATTTGATTTGTTGGATTTTTCTTTCCAGGTGACCCGGGGCCACGTGGCCAACCTGGTTTACCAGGACCTCCAGGGATTCCAGGGATTGGCGGCCAAGGCCCACCTGGGGCTCCAGGGCCTCCAGGACCTGTGGGTCCACCAGGTAGGTCTCACAACAACTGGCCTGTAAATGGCATGATCCCAAATCCAACACATCAGAGTAGAAAATGAGGAAATTCAGACTGACCATCCATTTGACTTTCTTCCATTATTCCCTTCCATATATAGCCTAGAGTTTTCCCAAACTTTTTGTTGCACTGAACAGGCTGAAGCAAGCCCTAAAATAATCAATATGCTTATTTGCCATTTGGGCTGCTTTAGAATAGCTGGTCCATACTTACACGAAGCAAAATTATCCCACAGAACATTAGTAGTTCCTAGCTGGACTCAAGAGGCTTAAACTCTTCATTGTACCAGTGCAGATCTGGAAAGAACTGTTACCTTAGATCACAGTCACCTGCTTCCTGACTTCCGGTTGTGAAATTTGTTCAACAAAGCTTTTTGTATTTTATGAATGAATGAAGAAGATTCTGGACCCTGATTTTAGGTGAATTCTCAATGCGGGATTCAAATGATGGTGTGCCCTTAACATATAAATTATTATAATAAAACTCCTGTCCACAGAAAGCTAGCAGGTAATGGGGAAAACCGTTCTAGCTCAGCCTTCTCCCTAACCTACCTACTTCTATGCAGACTTTTTAAAAAGGAACACTCCATCCTGTAAGCATCACAACTACAGTCTGAAGTCGCACAGTCTAAACATAGGCTGAACCACAGTGAAGTGAGTGAAATACGGTGCTTAAAAGACTTACAAGCATTACCCCTTCTTCTTAGAGGGCAATTGACTGGTGTACTGAAGGAAATTTAAGTCCAGCTATATGGAGTGTCATCACAAGGACATTGGGTTGCAGTCAACGTAACTTCTACTCAGAGTACACAGAAGCTAGTCATGGCCATTGGGTCTACTCTGACTAGGACCAGCATGCGATATACAAACCATTGTTACTGTGGCACAAAATCAGACTGCAGACTCAGTGATGTGGGAGTAAGCCCCATTGAACTCAGTGGGACTAACTTCTGAGTACATATCTTCAAGCAGAGACTGGGCAGCTAAGTTGTTCTTGATGCTCTTGTGCTTATTTCCCTGCACTGAGCAGGAGGTTGAACAATATAAGATTACAAAGTTCTCACCAACTCTATGAATCTATGGCAGAGCTTTCATGATGGTGACACACTTTTTAGACAATCATCATTTTGTGACACAGTAATTCAGTTTTACTAGTAAACTGGAGGTTAAACTAACCCATTTCCAGTCCCGGGAGGAGCTCAGGGAGCTTTTGTGTGATGCACGTATGCACAGCAGCCAACAAAAAATGTGTCACAACACAGAGTTTGGAAGCTCTGATCTATGGCTATATCCACACTATACATTTTAAGTATTGTTATACCACTTTACAGGTCATGACTTCCCTCAAGAACTGTAGTTAGGAGACTTGTTAGAGCTACAATTCCCATGGGATGGGGGATTAATTATTAAACTACCCTGGGAGCTATTGCTCTGTGAGGGGAATAGGGGTCTCCTAACAATAGGGGTCTCTCAGTACCCATAACAAACTATGTTTCCCATGGTTCTTTGGGGAAAGCCATGGCTGTTAAAGTGGTATAAATGTATGGAGCTGATGTTGTCATAAATGTATGGTTCTGATGCTGTTATTCCACTATCAGTCTCTAACTGTACCTTGAGACAGGTGAAATTATTGGCCTACATCAAATTTCTGCCTACCATGGACATAATTTGCTTCACCTTTTATGGTGTCTGTAGATTATCCTTCCCCTCTTCTGTATGTATAGTTACCTCACATTTAGAAATATTTTTAATGTCTATGACATGTGTATAAGATATGCTTATATTTGGGTTTGTTTCACAAACGTGTAATCCATTGTAAGGTGAAAGCATTGTTTCTCTCCCTATCATTTCCCTGAGTCGGAATTCTGTTTTTCCTGTCAGGATTATCTCAGGGGGTGTTGCAGGGCCACACCGCTGGATTTGTGGACAAAGATGGCCTTCTGTAGAGGTGCCCTTTGCCTCCACACAGGTCACAAAATAGAAAAGGGGGGGGGGCAGAGAGGAGAGCTGCCAATACAGTACAAGGAAAAGAAGAGAGCCAGACACTGTACACAGGAGTATAGCTTCCTCTTAACAGCAAGCCCAGGTGGCGAGTGCCAGCCAGTTATGTTTCTGAAACAGGACCGCTGAGAAACAAGAGGGAGCTATCAGCATGCTTTGGGGGAACTTGAAGGTTTTCAGGAATACAACTGATCTTTAGAAATAAGAACCTAATAAGAGGAAACATCCCTCTACCCAAAGCAGCCTGAGGGCTGAGCCTGTTCAGTGGTGATTGAATGCAGAATGTCTATTGAACCAGAAGGGAAATAAGCAGAAAGTAGTAGGGGGAGGTCATATATATAATATAAATAATAATAATAATAATTTATTATTTATACCCCACCCATCTGGCTGGGCCTCCCCAGCCACTCTGGGCGGCTTCCATAAAAACAAAAAATACAGTAAAATATCACATGTTAAAAACTTCCCTGAACAGGGCTGCCTTCAGATGTCTTCTGAATGTCAGGTAGTTGTTTATCGCTTTGACATCTGCTGGAAGGGCGTTCCACAGGGTGGGCGCCACTACCGAGAAGGCCCTCTGCCTGGTTCCCTGTAGCTTTGCTTCTCGCAATGAGGGAACCGCCAGAAGGCCCTCGGCGCTGGACCTCAGCGTCCGGGCAGACTGATGGGGGTGGAGATGCTCCTTCAGGTATACTGGACCGAGGCCGTTTAGGGCTTTAAAGGTCAGCACCAACACTTTGAATTGTGCTCGGAAACATACTGGGAGCCAATGTAGGTCTTTCAAGACTGGTGTTATATGGTCTCGGCGGCCGCTCCCAGTCACCAGTCTAGCTGCCGCATTCTGGGTTAGTTGTAGTTTCCGAGTCACCTTCAAAGGTAGCCCCACGTAGAGTGCATTGCAGTAGTCCAAGCGGGAGATAACCAGAGCATGCACCACTCTGGCGAGACAGTCCGCAGGCAGATAGGGTCTCAGCCTACATACCAGATGGAGCTGGTACACAGCTGCCCTGGACACAGATTTGACCTGTGCCTCCATGGACAGCTATGAGTCCAAAATGACTCCCAGGCTGCGCACCTGGTCCTTCAGGGGCACAGTTACCCCATTCAGGACCAGGGAATTCTCCACACCTGCCCGCCTCCTGTCCCCCAGAAACAGTACTTCTGTCTTGTCAGGATTCAACCTCAATCTGTTAGCCGCCATCCATCCTCCAACCGCCTCCAGGCACTCACACAGGACCTTCACTGCCCTCACTGGTTCTGATTTAAAAGAGAGGTAGAGCTGGGTATCATCTGCATACTGATGAACACCCAGCCCAAATCCCCTGATGATCTCTCCCAGCGGCTGCATGTAAATGTTGAAAAGCATGGGGGAGAGGACAGAACCCTGAGGCACCCCACAAGTGAGAGCCCAGGGGTCTGAACACTCATCCCCCACCACCACTTCCTGAACACGGCCCAAGAGGAAGGAGCGGAACCACTATAGGACAGTGCCCCCAGCTCCCAGCCCCTCAAGACGGTCCAGAAGGATGTTATCGTCGATGGTATCAAACGCCGCTGAGAGATCCAGCAGAACTAGGAAACAGCTCTCACCTTTGTCCCTAGCCCGCCGGAGATCATCAACCAGTGCGACCAAGGCAGTTTCAGTCCCACGATGAGGCCTGAATCCCGACTGGAAGGGATCCAAATGGTCCGCTTCTTCCAGGCGTGCCTGGAGTTGTTCGGCAACCGCTCGCTCTATCACCTTGCCCAAGAATGGAAGATTTGAGACTGGGCGATAGTTGGCCATTGTGGCCGCATCTAAAGATGGTTTTTTAAGAAGCGGTTTAATAACTGCCTCTTTCAGTGGGTCTGGGAAGGCTCCCTCACGGAGGGAAGCATTCACCACCCCACGAAGCCCATTGCACAGTCCTTCCCGGCTAGCTTTTATAAGCCAGGAAGGGCAAGGATCCAGGAGACAGGTGGTCGGTTTCACTCGTCCAAGCAGCCTGTCCACATCCTCGGAGGTAACAGATTGGAATTGATCCCACTCAACTTGACTAGACAGAACTCTAGCACTCTCCCGCCCTGGCCCTGCTCCCACGGTGGAATCTACTTCTTCCCGAATCTGAGCGATTTTATCTGCGATTTTATCTGCTCAAGTCATGCCCTGCTTGGGGAGAATGGTTGACTGGAACTTCCTTTGGGAGGGAAGAAACACTAACATTTTGGCTTCAGGCCCCACTTTTCCTTTGTTAGTTACACCCAGTATGTTTGGAATCAGGATCTTGTTCAGGTGCGTGCGTAACAACAGCAGCAACCAAACTCCGCCTTTCATCTTTTGTAATTACCGTATTTTTCGCCCTATAGGACGCACTTTTTCCCCTCCAAAAATGAAGGGGAAATGTGTGTGCGTCCTATGGGGCGAATGCAGGCTTTCGCTGAAGCCTGGAGAGCGAGAGGGGTCCGTGCGCACCGACCCCTCTTGCTCTCCAGGCTTTGCGCAGCTCTCCGCAAGCAGCGGGAGCCCATCGCTGGGCTCCCACTGCTTGCGGAGAGTTGCCTGCATGCTGAAGCCTGCGCATGCTGAGCTCAGCGCGCCCAGGCTTTGCGGACCTCTCCGCAAGCAGCGGGAGCCCGGCGCTGGGCTCCCACGGCTTGCAGAGAGCTGCTTGTTTGGGGGCTGGGGTCGGAGGAAGCTCGGGCTTCCCCCGCCCCAGCCCCGTGCCTGGGGGAAAAACCATTTCCCCCCCTTTATTTCCCCCCCCCTAAAAACTAGGTGCGCCTTATGGGACGGTGCGTCCTATAGGGCGAAAAATACGGTACTTTGCTGCAGAGGCCACATCCACACCATACATTTAAAACAATATCCTTCCACTTTAAATAGTCATGGATTCCCCACCACAAACAAACAACTTTGGAGACAATAGTTTGTTAAGGATGCTGAGTTTTGTTTGGAGACCCCTCACCAAGCTATTCCCATCATAGAGCTACAGTTCCCAAAGTTCTCAGGGAAGAGGGATTGGTGATTGAACCACTTGTAGCTCCTTGAGGGGAATAGGGGTCTCATAGCAACTTTGAGGGCCGTTAGCAAACTCCAGTTCCCAGGATCATTCCTTGGGAGAAGCAGTGTTAAAGTGGAACAATACAGCTTTAAATGTAAGGTGTGGTTGTGGGATACTAGAGACAGGGATTATTATTATTTATTAAATTTATGTATCACCCTTCAGCCAAAGATCACAGCGTGGGATTGGCTGTGCTTATTACAGTGCCCCTGAAGATCCTAATTCAAAGTAAAGGTAAAGGTAAAGGTACCCCTGCCCGTACGGGCCAGTCTTGCCAGACTCTGGGGTTGGTGCGCCCATCTCACTCAAGAGGCCAGGGGCCAGCGCTGTCCGGAGACACTTCTGGGTCACGTGGCCAGCGTGACATCGCTGCTCTGGCCAGAGCCAGAGCCAGAGCCGCACACGGAAACGCCGTTTACCTTCCCGCTAGTAAGCGGTCCCTATTTATCTACTTGCACCCAGGGGTGCTTTCGAACTGCTAGGTTGGCAGGCGCTGGGACCGAACGACGGGAGCGCACCCCGCCGCAGGGATTCGAACCGCCGACCTTTCGATTGGCAAGCCCTAGGCGCTGAGGTTTTACCCACAGCGCCACTCCTGTATACCTGGAGGTCTCCTCTTTTCCTTGTATATGTGGTCCCAACAATCCCTATGATGGTAGCACCTCTTTTTCAGGTTGCTCCTAGCACAGGAATAATTGCAGCTTTGTATACACTACCCAGATGCCATGCTAATGACATCTCTATGAAGGCCCAGCCAGGAGCCCAGCACACCTCCTGAGGCAGCCTGCATGGGCCTTGCAACTGAACAGGCCCTGAATCTGCACTGCAATAAACCACAATTGAAATGTTTGTTGTTCTTAATTAAAATAAAATATGAGCCACACTTTTAGCTACAAACTGCTTTAAGTACATGTTTTGGTCCTTGTGGCACACACCTTCTTTGCTGTGTTGCATGACTGCTCATCCACCTCATGTTGATTTTAGAGATTGTTTACACCAATATTTTGCAAAAACATGAGCTGGAATATGTATTTCAAGAAAATCCATGCCTTGGGGTCTAAGTGTTCTGCATGATCACAAGCTTATTGCGAAACAGCCATTCCAACAACCATCCAGCATCACATTCTTAATGGCTTTCATTTAAAAGGAGGGGGAAAACTCCCATAAATGTCTAGCATTCATGGCAGAGGAGAGATGAGACTAAAAAGGCCTAAGTAGCACCTGCAAATGGTTCAGTTACAGTGGAGGATGTCTTAAGGAGAGACCCATAGTCGCTGCACAGTAGACTTTTGAGAGATCATCAGGTAGCTGAGCTGCTGGCAGTCTTGGCAGGGCATTTGGCCTCATAGGCCAAGGATAAGAACCCTCTGAATCTGGGACACAGGTAAATCTGTCCTGCATTAGGACCAGAGATGACATACTGGGAAAACGATATTTTTAGGCCTAAGGGTGAGGAATCCAAACCTTCCCCACACCTTGTATGTGACATCAGGTGTGGGGTCGGTAGTGATGCAGTTGGGTTGCCTCTTTGTGGAGCCAATCGCTGCAGAAAGTAGGGTTGAACTCCACGTTCAGTCCTTGCTTGGTTACCATTTCCACCCGACACCCATTTCCACCCCAGCCTCATGGGCCAACTTTGATAGACAGGCAGGACCATTCACCTGTCAATCACCTGGTGTCATTTTGCAATCAGGTGATTAGCAGATAGGTGGTCCAGTCCTCCTGCCAAAGTTAGCCTGCAGGATGGGAGGAGATAAAGATCTGTCTCATTGGGCAGAAAAGGTTCTCCACACCTGTTCTAAGCATTGGCTAAATCCCTGAAATGAAGCAGAACATTTGGGAAAGATTCTGCCAGAAATCAGCCATTGAGGAAGGCCAGTAGAAACTGGCAAGAAGCGAATAGACAGCACATGACAGTAAGAAAATTCCCAGAGTTCCCCGACAAGAGGGACTGGTTGCTAAATCATTCTGAGAATTGTAGCCTTTGGGGGAAGAAATATCTCTCTCCTAACAGCTCTCAGCAACCTTTACAGACCCTGGATTCCTTGGAGGAATGTGAGGTGCAGATGTGACCCACGACTCTTTGGGGACCTCACTTACCTCTTCAAGAAATCAAATCAAAAAGAATTTGACTAGTTCCATTGACTATAGTATTTAGAATTACTGAATCATGGCCTTGAGTGATTACATCGTTAAGAAGCACTCCAGTGTTTTTTCTCAGGGAATGGATCTGTCAAGAGCTGTCCAGATTCCTTGTCCCATTTTAATGCCCCCTCCACACAACATGCCGTAGCTTCTCAAGTGAATCTCTGCATGTAACACTGCTTTGAATGAACATGTATTCACACATTGCTTGGGCTCCTATACCACCTGTTTGCCAGGCGCTGAGTTTTGCCCATTATATAATTCAGGGAGGGAGAGCCTAGAGCTCTTCAGATTTAGTGTTGGACTACAGTTCCTATAAGCCCTAGCCAGTATGGCCAAGAATGATGGGAGTTGTAGACCAACATCTGCAGGGCCACAGCTTCTTCCACCCTTGATGATGAATTTTTGCTCTACAAGCATGAATTTTCCTTCGCATGCCCATTCTACCTGCCTTTCTCAAAACATATTTATGGTTCATTTTTCATTCTCCCATACCACTGTAACTACAGCTGTTCTTGTTAGCCTGATGGAATGCTGTGCATGACTAGAGCTTGTACTAACAAATCAGCATTTAACTATCTTCGTTTGTTGTGATGTCATGTTCGTTCTTTTGAGTTCATTTCTCTCCATATAGCCTTAACATTAGGTTGGAATAACGTTAAAACAATCTTGGTTGCAATGAAACTTGAGCCAGTCTCCTTGGTTCACGTTTTCCTTTGTGTGTGTCACCATTTATTCAATTCCCACCCCACCCCTCTGTTGAAGAACAAAATCATTCCAGCAAATTAGCACATTGCAATAGCTGTGGTATCACTTTGGAAAGAAGAAAAGCCAAAATGTATAGATGCTAGGATTTAATTCCATTATATAAATGGATCAAAAGCTTGCCTTTTCACTGGAATTTTTCTATATTAAAAATACGTTGACTTTCTCCACATGTGGTAGTTACCACCCATTGGAAAACGTTTCAATCAAGTCTGTTCAAAGTCTAGTCTCTTTGGTGTTGACATTGCATAGCCTGGCATTGTGCTTGGGTTAGGTAACATGCTTTGCAGTCCACAACCCATTTACTCAATGGTTGTTCTGTCCTGTTGGCGAGTTATGGATTGCAACCTTTTGTATAGGGTTTGTTTGGTTTTCTTGGTCTAACACCGATGTGCTTCCTTTTGTATCCTAACCCTAATGGCATTCTCGCAACCCCCTTACTGCTTCCTGTGCCGCAACCTCCTGATGAGTTCTTACTATGCTGGGTTTGCAACTTCTCAGGTTCATCAGGTACTGTGGTTTCCTTCAAGCTTTTTTCCTTCTTCCCTTAAATATTATTTTTCTTACCTTTTTTGTTTAAAATAGCAGTTCTTGCTGCTATTGGTAAATAATAATGATAAGAAAAATAATGGAGCACAGAGACAAACATAATATGTTTTAAATTAAAGTTGCTCATCTTTCTTTCAATTACTTGAAAGATTTTCAGTGTGCATAGCAGTTTCCTTCTTGAGGCATTGTTATTATTTGTTGTTGTTAGTATTTTTATTTTATTTAAGATGGACTTGTATACTAACCTTTACCATACTTATCTCACGGTGGTTTTCAATACGAATTAAAACAAAACAGCAATAACGTATATACACACACAATTAAAGTCAATGCACAAATAGTTGGATATCATATAAAACATTCTTTACAATATTTAAAATTCGGCATCCATCCAACACTTACAATGCAAACCTTGAAAATGCATTATGGCTTAACAAAAATGGCTTAACCTGGCACCTAAAAATAACACAGTAAGTAAAAAACAAACTGCCTCCTGATCCATCAGTCATAAAATGGGAGTCTCTTGGTGAAGTGTGGGGTGAAAATTTTTCAGTTAAATAAATAATAAAATTAGAATAATCTCTGTTCACTTAGAGCGAGATTTCAACAGTTTGATTAGACCTAGTGTCTTGAATTCCTGATTTCTAAGTTCCTGATTGTGTGTTTCTTAACTTTTGATTTTATTTACCGTATTTTTCCATGTATAAGATGAGGCTTTTTTATTTTATAAGTATGTTAAAAATGGGGGGTTTGTCTTATACATGGATAGTGAAGAGGCGGGATGGCCGATTGGTTGCAGCTGCAAGCAGGAGATTGGGCGGGTGATTGTTGGCTGTGGCAAGGGCTGTTGTTGGATTGGGGGCCCCCCCAAAAAAGCTCAACAACTCTGGGCAATCTCCCCACATTTCCTTGATTTGGAGTCTCCCAAAATAGGGGGCCTCTTATACACAGGGGCATGCTATACACGAAAAAATATGGTATATTTATATTTTTATTCATTTTTTCGTTAAAAAAACCCTTTTGCAACTTGGACAATTTTAATTTATATTTTATACTCTTTGTAAACTGCTTTGTGGTTTTATTTACACGAAATCAGTTTGCAAATTTTGTTAAATAAAACACATAAAAATGATACCTAGTGTCCTAGCCCTTGTTTTTATCACAGACCTGCTCTGCTGTAGGTTATGTTGAATGAAGTCAACAAGTCAACTCTATATTGCAATATAATCATATTGTAATATAAAGATATGTATATGATGCAGTTTGCAACAATTCCCCTGCTTCTGTTGCCCATACAAGTTGATATGCAGTACCTTTTGGAAATTGTTTCTTGCTAAAGGATTGTTTTCTAATCATATTTGCCTAGGATTACAGGGCATACCAGGTGAAAAAGGAGATCCTGGTTCACCAGGATTCGACATTCCCGGTCCTCCAGGAGATAGGGGCATTCAAGGATTTCCTGGATCACCCGGTCTCCCAGGACCTCCAGGTTCACCTGGGCCAGTTGGAAGAGATGGACTTCCAGGAATTCCAGGTAAATCCTTTTATACTATCAACTGCATAGTGTAGACACTGTTTGCATCCATGTGGAGCTTTCCTTGTAGAAAATAACAATTCCATATGAATTAGTCTGCTTTAAAGAGATGGCTTGATGTGCAGGAAGCAAGTAAATGCTTGTGTAAAACCAAGCTAGCGAAACCTAGATCACTGGTGAAGAACTGAGAACATTTCAAGCTTTTGCTGTCTGATAGCCTAAACCAGAGATAAATTCAGTTTCAGGGCCTCATGATAACAGAAGTCATGTGCAGCTGATTATTTCATAGATGAACAGTTGGGAAATAAGACAACTGTCATGATCAGTCAATTAATTGTGCAACAGATATTGATTGATTGATTGATTGATTGATTGATTGATACAAATTATTGTTTTGCCTGTACAGTGGTGGGGCTTGTGGTGGGATGAAGCTCTCCTCTGGCACTGCTCCTTACTTGGGCAGGGATAGGGAAAGGACAATTATAAGCTTGGGGGTGCAGTGGTGAGAGCATTAAATTAGTGTTGGCGGGTGTGCCACCAGTTCAGCTGCTTAGCCCCGACCTCACCCCATTGAGTGCTTCCATGGGTGGCAGGTGACTACTTGGCAAAGCACTCTCCCTTCACTTTCTGAAAAGGGCATTCCTCTTCTGCAGTGGTGCCTGTTTCAATGCATGCATGTGGCATCTATAAGTGGAGAGAGTTGCTTTTTTCTTCCTCCAAATCTGGTTTTTTTGCACACACAAACTTGTAGTTCAAACTGCTCCAGCTAAACTCCAGTATATGGATTCTGTATGCTTTTTTGAACTTGTAAAAAGTTGCACATTTAGGAGGCAAGTCCTAGGAGCGTTCGTCTTTTAGAGTTATTCTGTAGATGAAGACATTGTGGATGCTTGCAGGAGAGAATGGCTTTTGGATTGCAATAGATGGCTTTAGTGCAATAGGCTTTAGTGCAATGGTGCCATTTAGTGCAATGGCTTTAGTGAAATAGACTGATTTGATTCACCAGTTTAATCCTATAGGAAAGAAAGCAGTGAATTTTTTGGGGGGAGGGTGTTTTTGCTCAGAATAAAACTGGTAATTCCATGCATCCAGGTAACAAAGGCGATATGGGAGTGATGGGTGCACCTGGTCCCCAAGGTTCCCCTGGAACCCCAGGCAGGAATGGCTTTCCTGGCATGAAAGGTAAGAGCTCCTTTACCTTTCTGTTGTTTTACATTTTTATAGCCATAGAGGTAAAGCAGCATTGGAATGTGGAACTGGTCATTTAAAGATTCTGGAAGTTCAAGTTTACTTCCTGTTTAACACACATATATAAGAGGAGGGCATTTGATTTCTGTCTCCCTCTGTACATTATTTGGTTATAGTGTTGGCAACCTAAAAATAGTTTTAGCACCTCATGGCCTGATTTTTTGTGTGTAATAAGAGTATTAGACTAGGACCAGGGCAGACTTGAGTTCAAATCCCCAGTGAGCCATGAAGCTTATTGGGTGGTTTTGCCCCATACCTAGCTCACATGGTTCTAGTGAAAACAAAATGGGTAGGGTAGCAGTGACCATTTATGCCAGAAGGAGGGCTCCGGGCCCATGGGCCTAAATAGACCCACTAAATCTCTGAATTTGGCCCCTAAGGCTGTATTGGTTAAACCAAGCCCACCTGTAGTCACTAAGTGCAAAGATCAAAGTGCAATCTTTTTTTCTGCTGAAGATCAAGTATTGAGTGTATCTCCAATCTTAGTGCTCTAGGACTAAGCCTTAAAATATGAATAACCTGACATTAGATGGTTGGCAATTTGGTGGCCCCACCCACTTGTTAAAAAATAGTCCATGAATGGTGAGTCAGTTCTGGATCTAGGTTGCCCACCTCCAATTTATACCACTCCAAGCACTTTGGAGGAAGTACAGAACGATAAAATATCATTTTAGTCAATGTATCTTTTGGTTTCTTGGTGTTATACCAAATGCTTTGACCATGCAAACACCTGTTTCGCAATGTTTTGTAATGTAGACTGAAACAATGATGAATACTCTCTTGTTTGGACACTGCTTAGGCAATGATGGATTACCAGGCCAGCCTGGTCGTCCAGGACCAGCAGGGCAAAAAGGCAGCAAAGGTGAGACAGGCGTGCCTGGACCTCCAGGAACATTTGATCCAGGGCAGCTGGGCACTAAAGGAGAAAAAGGAGATCCAGGAACTCCTGGTGAGATAATTGTGTTTCTTGTGTTGCTTCCTGTTGTAATACTGTTTGGTACCATTCAGCTCTTTTCAGACCAAGGGACATTCCCCATGCCCCAATCCTTGCAACAATTCGATTTAATTTCTGGCTGCATCAATCCTTCCTTTTTTCCTTCCGTCTTTCTTTTTGCTCTGCAATCTTTCTCACTGGAAAAGCACATTCACAAGTTCAGCTGTGGAGATAATCACATGATATATGTGAGTGAATATGCACCACTGGATTTGTGGTCCATGTGCAGTGGCACTTAGCTTGGTTGATTGGATGATGTTGTTGGAACTGTTAACATATTTCTGTTTGTGCACCTAAATATAAATAAAACTCTCTTTCTCTTTGCCTGAAGGTATTCCTGGTTTAACAGGGCAGAAGGGCTACCCAGGCACCCCAGGTGACCCAGGGACTCCTGGACTAGTTGGACAGCCAGGGATACCTGGACTACCAGGTAAGGAAGATGGCTTGTGTAAATGTGCATGTGCTGTGTGACCACAAGATCATCAATGAAGACAATGCACACCAAAATACCGCATTGACTTCAAACCATTTTACAGATGTTGGCTTGACTGACTTACACCTGTACATCTTGCTGAGGTTTGAGTTCCATTCTCCTTCTCTGCTAAAGCGCTGAGAACTAGCCTGCTCCTAAAAGAGCTAGAAATGTTGCCAGAGTCATTCATGTTGACCAATTGGATGTTGTTTATTTATCAGTAACTAAGGAATATGAGGAAAGCAAAGGTCTATAAAATCATGTGTAGCATAAAGAATGTGGATAGAGAAATGTTTTTCTCCCTCTCTCATAACACTAAATCTTGAGGACATTCAATGAAGCTGAATGTTGGAAGATTCGGGACACATAAAAGAAAGTACTTATTCATACAGTGCATATGGAACTCCCTCCCACAAGAGGTAGTGATGGCGACCAACTTGGATGGCTTTAAAAGAGGATTAGATCAATTCAAGGTGAATCAGGCTGTCAGTGGCTACTAGTCACTTCCACAGTCAGAGGCAGTAATTCTTCTGTATACCAGTTGCTAGAAACTCCAGTGGCGGGGAGTGCTCTTTTGCTTGTATCCTGCTTGCAGGTTCCCCACAAGCATCTAGTTGGCCACAGTGAGAACAAAATGGGCTGTTAGCCTCACCCGGCAGGCTTTTATTGCATTTTTTTGTTAAGTTAAAACCATGCAAGCAATTACCGTATTTTTCGCTCTATAAGACGCACCAGACCACAAGACGCACCTAGTTTTTGGAGGAGGAAAACAAGAAAAAATAAATATTCTGAATCCCAGAAGCCAGAACAGCAAGAGGGATCACTGCGCAGCGAAAGCAGCAATCCCTCTTGCTGTTCTGGCTTCTGGGATAGCTGCGCAGCCTGCATTCGCCCCATAAGACGCACACACATTTCCCCTTACCTTTTAGGAGGGAAAAAGTGAGTCTTATAGAGCAAAAAATACGGTAATTATTCAGCCAACCACACTGTATATTGTTAGAAGCATCATGGCCCACCCTACTAAGCCAATGCTAATCATGACGTTCCACAGTCCTTAGTTTTAAGTCTTATGATTAACAATATAAAGGATCTTCTGCTAATATACCAATATCCTCCAACATTTTGCAGTTGAAAATTGGGGTATGCATAACATGCATTAACACCCTAGCTCTTATAGCTATCACAGAGCTGGAAGGATAAACAGTCTGACTGTGGAGAAGGCAGGTTCCTGTTTTCCTTTTAAAATGTCCCCATTATTACACATTGTTGACAGCTCCACTGCACAGCTGTTTGCTATATTTAAACTGCCTGCCTTCTGCTTATTTAAAAGCCAAGCTCAACACAGCTAGGGCAGGTGCCCCATAGTATATTAGCAGTTCAAAGTGTATCATGATAGTTGCAGTTTGTGAAATGGCAGGCTGTGCATGGTGACTTAAGAGTTCGCATGCAATGCATTTTCTTCTAATGGGCAATAGAGAGAAAATGCAACCCCTCCTCACATGGAGATTGCACTTCTAGAGACTCTGAGGAGGGTGATAAATCATGAGAAAACATCAGCTCTAGTTAGTCGTTCTAAGAAAATATTAACAAGGCATCCATCAAAGACCAAAACCAGGGAAGTGATTTTTAAAGAAATGGACTAGGAAACAGGAACTGTTGTTGATAAACAGTTGTAATGTATGATACACATTCTCAATTACACATCTAGGGCACTTTCTTGCAACATTTTATTGTGGACTCAGACTGCTCACCCATGCATGTTTTTCACAGTGTCCATACAACTTCCTTAACAAATTATTTCATTCACACACAAAAACCAGTTTAAGGTGGATTTCTACTTTAAGGCTCAGTTAAGACAAAGGTTTTCTCTCCAATTCAGGTACTCAGTTATCATAGCAAACATATATCATAGCAAAAATATATTCAAAACAAAAAAATTCCTTCCAGTAGCACCTTAAAGACCAACTAAGTTAGTTCTTGGTATGAGCTTTCGTGTGCATGCACACGAAAGCTCATACCAAGAACTAACTTAGTTGGTCTTTAAGGTGCTACTGGAAGGAATTTTTTTGTTTTGACTATGGCAGACCAACACGGCTACCTATCTGTATGAGAAAATATTGTTTGTTGTCAATTTCTGTTGATAATGGTCACTGTGTGTAATTGAACTTTGAATTAAAAAATCACAGTATTCACAGCATTTGGGCCCTGCTGTTCACAATTTATCAGAAACACTTCATCTGATGAAGTGGGTTCTAGTCTATGAAAACTTACGCCATAATAAATGTATTAGACTCTTTTTGTGTGTCTTTGATGGGGAAAATGATTTTCCTAGAAGCAAGCTGATTATGATGATTGTGCCTTCTCTAGGCCCGAAGGGAGACTTGGGATTTCCTGGGCCACCAGGACCAACTGGACCTCCTGGACAGAAAGGTGCCAGTGGTGAAATGGGACTTCCAGGTAGTTATTTAAAGCATTTTTCTTCCTGGGTTGTTTAGCTGTTTATTGGTTTGTTGGACAGTAAGGGGGCGGGGATTAAACTGCAGTTCTAAAACATATCCAGAGATTAAGCCTCATTAGATACTTTATTTGCTGCTGGGTTAACATGCGTACATTTGACTGATTCATTAATTAAATACTATACTGTAAGGAACTTTGGACAACTTTGGACAGAGCAGCAAAACATAGAGCAACTCTTACTTATTTTCTAGGGTCCTTTATTTCTGCAATTTTCAAAAGAAGTATATTCTATTGTGGTTGCAAACCCTGCTTATAGCATCCCCCCCCCCCACCTTCAGTTTCAAAGATATTGAATCTGGATAGGTAGTTTGCAAACTGAGCCCTTTAGAAGCCATTGCAAAACTTTCTTTTTAATATTTTGGGCAGGTCCTCCAGGCCAAAAAGGTTTCCAAGGCATAGCAGGCCAGCCTGGCCAGCCTGGTCAGCCTGGGTTTCCTGGGCTGAAGGGAGACAAGGGTGATCCAGGCCTATCAGACATCGGTATTCCAGGGCCCCCTGGCCCTAAGGTACGTTGTCAAAATGTTATTTCAAATTAAGAGCACTATTTCTAATGTACAAGGGCAGGACTCCAATACCCTACCCAGCTCTTTGCCTCTGACCATCTCTGGCAGAAGTGAAACAGATTCTGAAAAATGAACAAATGTAGGGGAAAGGTTTGCTTGCTGTCATAATGGATTCCTGTTGCGTCATAGGATTATTGTGGGCATAATCCAGTACACACTGAAATTGGTGTGCCTCAAGCATACCAATACTGATGTGCACTTGCTTGCCTCTATTAGAAAAAATTAAGAACCTAAGAACAGTCCTGCTGGCCTATCTAGTCAACATCCTTTTCTCATAGTCACCAACCAGATGCCTGTTGGAAGCCCAAAACCAGGACCTGTGCTGAAAACTACTTGTGATTCCCAGCAACTAGCATTCAAAGACACTCTGCCACTGACAGTGGAGGTAGGACATAGTCATTGTGGCTAGCAGCCATTCATTGTCTTACCATCCATGAATTTATCTAATCCTCTCTTAAAGTTGGAAGCCATCACTTCTTCTTGTAGGATCCAATTTGCAGGGCTCTGGTGCATAAAAGAACTTCCTGTCCCATTCAGCACATAGTACAACTCTTTTTTTCTGCTCACGAAAGAGCCTTTTCTTTGCTGTGGGAACACTCTGCACATGCATGCATGCACACTCATCTTTGCGCGCGCACATCTCAGACCCTATGTTTCTATCAGGGCTTTTGGATCACATGCACTGCATGCAAAAATAACATAGAATCATACACCAGAGGGAAAGCTGTGTAGGTCTGTTGCCAAAAAAGAGTCTTGTGACATCTGAAAGAGTAAACATTTTATTGTGGCAGAAATTTGCATGGATTAGAGCCCAATTCATCAGGAGGATGAAGTGAAGCTTTTTTGTTCCAAGGAAGCTGAATGTTAAATGTTAAAAGATTCAGGGCAGACAAAAAGAAGTACTTCTTCACATAGCACATAGTAAAACTGGAATTTGCTCCCAAAAGAGGCAGTGATAGTCACCAGCTTGGATGCTTTTAAAAGAGGATTAGGCAAATTCATACTGTGGTACCTCGGGTTAAGTACTTAATTCGTTCCGGAGGTCTGTTCTTAACCTGAAACTGTTCTTTACCTGAAGCACCACTTTAGCTAACAGGGCCTCCTACTGCTGCCGTGCTGTTCTCATCCTGAAGCAAAGTTCTTAGCCCAAGGTACTAGTCTGTAACCTGAAGCGTATGTAACCCGAAGTACCACTGTACAGGATAAAGCTATCAATGGCTAGTCGTCATGAAGGCTCATTTATCTGCTGTTTCAGAGGCAGCATGCTTCTCAATACTAGTTGCTGGGGATTATGTGTAGGAGAGTGCTGTTGAGCACATCATCTGTATAGGTATCTGGTTGGCCATGGTGAGAACAGGATCCTGGACTAGATACATCTTTGGTCTGATCCAGCTGGACTCTTCCTATGGTATTATGGGTGATCATCTGTTGGCATGTGTAACATACATGGGGAGAGAAGGGAGGGAGTGAAAGCCATGGAGCCTGAAAGCCTTGCAACAGATGGTGTCCAATAACTCTTTGCCTTCTATTCCTACACATCTATCTTGAATACTTTTACTTAGAAATATCACAGGGTGTGCCACTTGCATATCTTTTTTTTCCCCCCCTTTGGCCCCATTCCTAACACTATTCCAGCCTTCATTCTCTATGTACGTTTGTATATTTGCCAACTTAGGACAATACTCCATGCATCAGATGAAGTTGGTTATGGCCCATGAAACATAACACAATTTATTTTTTCTTCATTGCAATTTTAAATATATAAAAGTCTTAAGAAAAGATAACAGTGTGATAGCATTAGCCATACTCTGTGTAGACCAGTGGGTCCCAAAGTGGGTGGTACTGCCCCCTGGGGACAATGGGATTACCAAAGGGACAAGGCGGGGGGCAGCAGTGTTGCTGGAGGTGCAAATGACTGTCAGACTTTCAAAAGCTGGTATCATTGGATCAAGTTTTTTGTTGTTGAATTAATTATACTAAATAGTTTTACAGCGGTACCTCAGGTTAAGTACTTAATTCGTTCCAGAGGTCCGTAATTAACCTGAAACTGTTCTTAACCTGAAGCACCACTTTAGCTAATGGGGCCTCCTGCTGCTGCCGCGTCACCAGAGCATGATTTCTGTTCTCATCCTGAAGCAAAGTTCTTAACCTGAAGCACTATTTCTGGGTTAGTGGAGTCTGTAACCTGAAACGTATGTAACCTGAAGCCTATGTAACCTGAGGTACCACTGTAATTGAATTTTGCATAAATGTGCAATTAATAGTTATTGTTTTGAATTATATTGTGCTGTTCTCCTTAGGTCATGCAATCTGCTATTCTGAACGCTTTTTATAGGGTTGAGGGGACTGGGGATATTAGAATACTTTGAGATGTCAGTAAGAGAGATGGAAAACGATGAAGCCCCTTTTCACTTTATGGCTTCCTCTACATCTACAGTCTAGGATATTTTACAATTTATATAAACATACCCTGCTTTCTACCCAAGATTGGCTTCCAAATGGGTTATTCCATCACAGCGTTCAAAGGATAGTACCTAATAGTGAAGAGCAATAAAGCAATACACAAAAAAGTGAGTCCAGCAGTAAAATGGAGTGTGGATCGTTCAAGCCAGCCAGCTATGCCTTCTATCATTCAGAGCCAGGGCAGGAGAGTGTTAGAGCCCTGTCTGGTCAAGTTGCATGGGATCAATTTCAATCCGTTACCCCCGACGATGTGGACAGGCTGCTTGGACGCGTGAAACCAACCACCTGTCTCCTTGATCCTTGCCCATCCTGGCTAATAAAAGCAAGCTGGGAAGGGCTGGGCAATGGGCTTTGCAGGATGGTGAATGCTTCCCTTTGTGGGGGCATTCCCAGACCCATTTAAAGAGGCGGTCATTAAACCGCTTCTTAAAAAACATCTTTAGACCTGGCCAGTATGGCCAACTATCGCCCAGTCTCAAATCGTTCATTCTTGGGCAAGGTGATTGAGTGGGTGGTTGCTAAACAACTCCAGGCACACCTGTGGACCATTTGGATCCCTTCCAATCGGGATTCAGGCCTCATCATGGGACTGAAACTGCCTTGGTCACGCTGGTTGATGATCTCCGGTGGGCTAGGGACAAAGGTGAGAGCTGTTTCCTAGTTCTGCTGGATCTCTTAGTGGCCTTTGATACAATCAACGATAACATCCTTCTGGACCTTCTAGAGGGGCTGGGAGCTGGGGGCACTGTTATACAGTGGTTCCGCTCCTTTCTCCTGGGCTGTGTCCAGAAAGTGGGGGGGGGAGTGTTCAGACCCCTGGGCCCTCATTTGTGGGGTGCTTTGGGGTTCCGTCTTCTCCTGCATGCTTTTTAACATCTACATGAAGCCGCTGGGATAGATCATCAGGGGGTTTGGACTGGGTGTCCATCAATATGCAAATGATACCCAGCTCTACTTCTCTTTCAAATCAGAACCAGTGAAGGTGGTGAAGTTCCTGTGTGAGTGCCTGGAGGCAGTTGGAGGATGGATGGCGGCTAATTGATTGAGGTTGAATCCTGACAAGACAGAAGTACTGTTCTTGGGGGACAGGGGCGGGCTGGTGTGGAGGACTCCCTGAATGGGGTAACTGTGCCCCTGAAGGACCAGGTGTGCAGCCTGGGAGTCATTTTAGACTCACAGCTGCCCATGGAGATGCAGGTCAATTCTGTATCCAGGGCAGCTGTCTACCACCTCCACCTGCCCGCAGACTGTCTCGCCAGAGTGGTGTATGCTCTAGTTATCTCCTGCTTGGACTACTGCAATGTGCTCTATGTGGGGCTACCTTTGAAGGTGACCCAGAAACTACAAGTAATCCAGAATGTAGCATCTAGACTGGTGACTGGGGGCGGCTGCTGAGACCACATAACTCCAGTCTTGAAAGACCTACATTGGCTCCCAGTACGTTTCCGAGCACAATTCAAAGTGTTGGTGCTGACCTTTAAAGCCCTAAACGGCCTCGGCCCAGTATACCTGAAGAAGCGTCTCCACCCCCATTGTTCTGCCCGGACGCTGAGTTCCAGCGCCTGGGCCCTTCTGGCAGTTCCCTCATTGTGAGAAGCAAAGCTACAGGGAACCAGGCAGAGGGCCTTCTCGGTAGTGGCGCCCACGCTGTGGAACGCCCACCCATTAGATATCAAAGAGATAAACAACTACCTGACATTTAGAAAGCATCTGAAGGCAGCCCTGTTCAGGGAAGCTTTTAATGTGTGACATTTTAATGTATTTTTAATCTTTGTTGGAAGCCACCCAAGGTGGCTGGGGAAACCCAGCCAGATGGGTGGGGTACAAATAAATTATTATTATTATTATTATTATTATTATTATTATTATTATTATTATACTCCATCCCCCATGCCCACTAAGCATAGTCCACTTTCTGTAAACCTTGGAATTTCCTCAAGCCTGCTGATGCCTCCTCCTTGTGGAGCTGTCCCTAACCTTTTGCCCATCATCCCTAACCATTTGCCATGCTGGCTGAGGCTGATGGGACATGTAAGTCCAACAGCATCTGCAGGGCACCAGGCTAGGGGGAAGACTTCTCTTGGACATGTTGATGAAGACACATAGTTACCCACACATGGAGAATGAGTTCACTTTTGGTATACAGTGAAAAGAACTGAGAGTGGGAAAATATGAAGATCTTCTGATGAAATTGGCTTCTGGAATGGCACAGGGAGGCGTGGGAAAGGGTACCTCCTGGTATTCCAACTCTTTGCTAGTCCTGAAATTTTTACAATACTCTTAGGCCACATTCACATTATAGATTTAAAAAACACTGTGACCCTACTTTGAACAGCCAGGGTTTTCCCCAAATAATTATGGAAAGTATAGTTTGTTAAGGGTACTTTGTTAGGATAACCCCCACCCCCGTTTCCCTCATTGGGCTACAGTTTGTTCAGAGTGATTTAATGACCAATTGTTCTTCCCAATGACCTCTGGGAATTGTGGTTTTGCACCCTTGGCAAACCTCGGCTCCCATAATTCTTTGGGAGAAGACATGATTGTTTAAAATGGTATCATAGTGCTTCAGATGAATGGTGTGAATGTGGCCTTAGTTTGTTAGCCTCAGTCAAGCATAAACCCTTCTTCCTTTTTTCCCCTAGGGTGACCCTGGTTTGCCTGGATATACAGGCAGTCTTGGCAACAAAGGTTCTCCTGGCAATCCTGGGCTGCCTGGTTTAGCTGGCAGTCCAGGTGCAAAAGGTGATGCTGGCCTCCCCGGATTCCCAGGTAATTAATTTCCATTGAATTTCACTGTTATTTCTTCTGTTTTTCCTCCATGGTTCTCACACTTCAGCTCCTGGAACAAGTAATTTTTTTCTCTCCCTGATTATGCATATATAAAATTTATATATAACATTTATATATAAAATTTAAAAGAAAAATTGTAAAGGTGGATTGACATCGGTTCAATCCAATGAAATGAAACGGGGTAAAATAATTAAATGATAGTAATAAAAATAAATAATTTTTGATACAAATAAATAACACAAGCCCTTTTTTAACTCACCTTTTTAACACTATTCAGCAGATGTGGTTGGAAATACATGGAGTGTTTATGTTATTGCTGTAACTCTTGATGGTTTTCAGGCATGGATTAAGGATCTGTGGGGCCTAAGGCTGATAGATGGGAAGGCCCTATGTGGTATATACTGTATATTAAAGTAGATAAATCATAAAGTCACAAAATGATCTAAAATTAACAAAGCTGCTCAAATCAAAGAGAAAGTATTCAAACAATAAATCATTGTCTCCACTGATTTCCCCGTTCCCTCACTTTGGCTGTGGCAGTCAAGTGTGGTGTCATTCCTCTGTGGGGCTCATGGTGGCAGACTTGCATAATAGATTTTTCTTCCTCTTTATTTTCACAACAGCCTAGAAGGAAGATGAGGCAAAGTGGAGAACAAGGGCCCAAGGACACCAGTTGACATTGTTGTTGAAATGGGAAACTGAAGGGCCTAATGAAATTTGAGAGCCTAAGGCTATAACATTCTGGTTAATCCGGCCCTGTTTATGCTTCACTTTTTATTGGCGTGTATACACTGTCAACATCATAAAACAAATAGGACTGTTATTAAGTGCCCCATAGACAAAGGCAGAAATGCCTTTTCCTTTTCCTTTACATATTTGCTCTTGTAAATAAAGATACATAAAATCAAAAGCACCACATTTTAACATCACGTTGCTTTGCCACTTTTTCCATGCCTGAATTGCAATTCTTGCACCAGGTACTACAGTTTCCTTCCTACTTTGCTGTTTGTATTTTTAAATTGTGTTGTTGTTATCTACAGCTCTTTGTGGTTTTTACAGAAGAATGTTTCTTTATAGTTGTTATTGTGTTTTGTTGTGAAAGCTGCTTTGGACAGGCTTTACCTGGAGAATCAACATAGCTGTATTTGAAAAGACGAGGATTGCATAAACTCTGTTTTCACAGGTACACCAGGTATTCCAGGACCAAAAGGTATTGATGGACCCCCAGGTAATCCAGGTGTTCCAGGGTCACCTGGGCCTCCAGGTATGTGTTTAAAGGTGTAATATCTGTTAATCTTCTTTTTTTATTAATTACAAATAAAGGTATTGTTACATATTCCCCACTACCTTGAGTGTTAAGAAGATGCAGGTGCAAAGCTTACCTGTTTTTGAACCATGAACATTCATTTAATGGCAGCAATTGTGTGCTGTCATACCCATGGCACTTGTATCAAGATATGAGTGTAGCACCCCCTTTTTTTTACCTCTCCCCCCAAAAAAAACCCTGCACTGGCCCTTTAAACAGTAATCAGGCAGCAATATCACAACAATATTATGTAGGGAGTTCTAGTAGAGACGTGTAAATTTGTGAAATGTTTTCCCTTTTCCTAAATGCAAATGTAGGTGACAGGTAGTTAGTATACCTTATCTGTAAATGATTTGGAATATGGATTCAGTATTTTGAGAATAAATCCCAATTTTGATTCCATAAATGAAGCCAGTGGCTTTGATTTCTCTCAGTCTCTAAGTAGACAATAGATTGTGGGTGGCGCTTGTGGTCTAAACCACTGAGCCTTCTGGACTTGCCAATTGGAAGGCCAGCAGTTTGAATCCTTGCAATGGAATGAGCTCCCGTTGCTCTGTCCCAGCTCCTGCCAACCTAGCAATTCAAAAGAACACCAGTGCAAGTAGATCAATAGGTACAGCTGTGGCGGGAAGGTAAATGGTGTTTCCATTCGCTCTGGCTTCCATCATGGTGTTCCATTGTGCCAGAAGTGGTTTAGTCATGCTGGTCACATGACTCAGAAAGCTGTTTGTGGACAAACGCCAGCTGCTTTGGCCTGAAAGCAAGATGAGCGCCACAACCTCCTAGTCTCCTTTGACTGGACTTAACAGTCCAGGGGTCCTTTACCTTTTTTAAAAAATAGATTGATACATTAACAAATACTGCTCATACAAACTGATGTCATGGGTTAAAACATTTAAGTGCAACTTGATGCTGAGTTTCATTTGTCAAATAGAGCTATTTAACCATTTAAATTTCTCCCTGATAAATGCATTATTGTGATCACAATATATCCTACCAAGAGAAAACCTGTCTTTGTGACAATGAACACTATAGAAGACCGTGACCATTGTTTGTGAATTCAACCTTCATGAACCAGAAAAAGTGTGTGGGAGGAAGAAAGATGTGAATCATTCAGTCATTTTGAGATATTTAATGCTCACAATAAAATAATAATACTGTTGATAGTTCTTTACTAGTTTTATACACATTAGAGAGTTTAGATATTCAATAAGAGCAAATTTGAAGGCATAGAAAGCTTATTTTGTATAGTAGTTTCAAAGCTTAAGCTGGAAACAGAAATGAACTTATTTTTTCTGTTCCATTATGTTCTGGGTTCCTTCTGCCTCATACTCAAAGGCTGCTGCCTTCTGATTTAAATTGGGGAATTTCTAAAATCGATATTTTAACCGGCATGTGCAGTTTGCTACAGTTTTCAGTTTGTGTCTTTTTTCTTTTTTAACAGATTACTGTGACCATGTGCACAAGGATTGAATTGCAGAACACAAAGAAATTATGATACAATGGTGTGATCATATCAGAATTCCTTTGTGTGCTGCTATTTAACCAAGCTTTGATTATTTTTTTGTGTGCTCTGAATTGGTGGCATCAGCAATCTTTATCAAAAGTGAAAGGAGATGGGGAGATGAGTTTGAGTACTGTGTCAGGTTCCGGGCACCACAGTTTATGAAGCTTGTTGACAAATTGGCATATAGCCAGAGAATGGTGGCAAAAACATGAGGGGCCTGAAGACCAAATCTATGAGGAAAAGGTTGAAGGAGCTGAATATGTTTAGTCTGGACAAGAGCCCAAACAATGGGCTGTCTCCAACGACCCATTGAAGTGGATGGACGTTACTCTTAATGCTGGTCATTGACCATAATAATAAAGATTTTTGATTTGGACA
Organism: Podarcis gaigeae; assembly: GCF_964106915.1. NCBI lineage: Eukaryota > Metazoa > Chordata > Lepidosauria > Squamata > Lacertidae > Podarcis > Podarcis gaigeae. Next base: position 25,917,550 of record NC_139691.1, on the reverse strand, counting down.
TAACTAGCTGAAATAGACATGAAGAGCTTTCTGGTGGTACAAGCTGTTTAACAAGGGGAGGTGTGGACAGTGATGGACCCACTTTTGTTACAGACTTTTAAGCAGAAGCTAGATAGTCCTCCTACTGGAGATGCTGTAGCAGTAGGTTTCCAGTGTTAGCCAGGGTGGACTAGATGGTGTTTGAGGTTCCTTCCACCTCTATGAATCTATAAGAACTCAGTCAAACTGCACATGTAACAGCAATATACACCAAGCAACTGAACATCAGAAATGAAAATGCTATAACACCAACAAAAGACACGAGTGTAGAGGGCAGCCAGTAGGGGTTGGTAAGGGTAATAAAGGACTATAATGTTTTATTGAAACAAATCTAATATATTATAGGGTTTTTAAAAAACTAAAAAACCAATATCCTTAATTTTTAAAGGGGAATATTGATGGATAAGTAATGCATTGAAACAAGATTGAGAACTGTCAAATCCAAGGGCAAATTTTGTGAGCTATCTTGAAGTACCGGTAGATTACTTGGCTCTTATAAAATGCTGTTAATCCAGCCATGGATGGAACTGAGCATTTTCACCCCTCAAATAGGTTTTATAGTTCTCTGGTTGGTAAGGGGAATGTTTTGATCGCTGAAGCAAACGGTCTTAAGGTAAAGATGGATCATAAACAAATCTATGGTGCAGCCACATTTGGAATACTGAGTTTTGCTCACCTCGCCTCCAAAAGGATATTGTAGAGTTGGAAAGCATTCAGAAATGATCAAGGGGATGGAGTGACTCTCCCCTATGAAGAAAGCTTTCAGTGTTTTGGACTTTTTAGTTTAGAGAAAAGCTGAGTAAGAGGCGACATGATAAAAGTTTATAAAATTACGCCCTGGCATGGGGAAAGTGGACAGAGAAATGTTTTTCTCCCTCTCTCATAGACACTAGGAAAGAAAATGCTTCTTCACAAGCGCATAGTGAAGATGATGGAACTCACTGCTGCAGGAGGCAGTGATGGCCACCAACATAGATGGCTTTAAAAGAGGATCTGACAAATTCATGGGAGAACAAGGCTATCAGTGGCTACTTACCACCATGCCTATGTTCTGCCTCCACAGGCAGAGGGAGAAATGTCTCTGAATGCCAGTTGCTGGAATCCATAGGAAGCGGAAGTTGTGCTTGTATCCTGCCTGCAGATTTCCCACAGGCATCTGGTTGGCCCCTGCCAGGAAAGGAAACTGGACTAGATGGACCGCTGGTCTGATCCAGCAGGCCATGCCTATGTCCTCATTATTTTGGTAGCTGTTCAGTATGCATCCATAGGTTATAAAATGAGGATCAGTAATGAAATCCAATATTTGTAAAATACTCTTTCTACTATTCTTAGGTGACCTTGGCCACCCTGGCCCTCCCGGCCTTGTAGGCGAAAAAGGACAGCCTGGACGGGATGGCATTCCCGGACCAGCAGGACAGAAAGGCGAACCAGGTCAGCACCTTCCATCTCTTACAATGTTTTCTTTTCTCTTTCTGATACAAACACTTGAGGTGGCAGTTCTACCGTAGATGCACTCATTGGTTTAAAGTGTTTGCCTCTAGCAGCAAGTACTGCATTCACAGATCTATAACTAACCTGTCTATGGTGATTGTGTATTTTAGGTCAACCAGGTTTTGGACGGCCCGGACCTCCTGGACTCCCAGGACTCTCAGGCAAAGTTTATTTTTCTTCATTCATGAAAGAGAGGGATCATAGCTCAGTGGCAGGACACATGCTTTGCATGCAGAAGGTCCCAGGTTCAGTCATGGAATTCTCCAGTTAAAAAATGATCAGGTAGCAAAGACATCTGCTTGAGAATCTGGAGAACCATTACTATTCAAAAGAGATTATTCTTAGTAACATGAACACATAATCTGACTTGGTATAAGAAATTACAGCTGGTGTCTGTTGAAATGGACAGGGCAGGTGGGATCAGTGCTTTTTTCTGGGGGACACAGGGGCATGCATACACCTAAACATTTTGTGAATCTAAGTTAGGCCTCATTGAGGGACAGTATTTCAGTATGAGTAGGAAAATGAGAGTACCCCTTAACATTTTTTTAGAAAAAAAGCACTGGGTGGGACCTCTGTCACTGACTAGCAGAAAAACCTCTGACTGGTTGCAAGAAAGAAGGTGGGTGGGTGGGCACAGACTATGATTGGTGGGGCAGTATCCTCTTTAATGGACCAGCTTTCACTTGGGATAAGGTTTTCTTCTGTGTGCCTCAGAACCCTATTTTGCACTTTACCTCCGCCCAATGGATCTCAGGATCCGGGGGTGGGACATGGAGTTCCTGCAAGCTTGATGTCTGCCTGCCTTTAGTATACAGTTTTGATAATTGAAACATTGCAGTGCATCTATAAACATGCTCTCTTTTCTTCCCCCACCCTTAAACAGGTCAAAAGGGTGACTCGGGTTTACCTGGACCCTCAGGACCTCCAGGAGCCCCTGGTCTGAAGGGAGAAACAGGCGGGCCAGGATTCCGTGGCCTTCCAGGTTCCCCTGGCTCTCCAGGGCTGCCAGGACCACCTTCAGAAGGGCCTAAGGGAAGCCCTGGGCAACCAGGCATACCAGGGAGGCCAGGTAAGAAAGAGAAAATTCAACAGACATTTTGCTGACAGGTTATTGGTCTGTTGGAACAGTATACTTGTATACTGTTCGGCTAAAATTGCAATACACTCACCTGATGTCTTCTGGGTATCCTTAATTTACCATGAGAGGTTACCTGAAAGTACAGTGGTAACTCGGGTTACAAACACCTCGAGTTACAAACACTTCAGGTTACAGACTCCGCTAACCTGGAAGTAGTACCTCAAGTTAAGAACTTTACCTCAGGATGAGAACAGAAATTGCATGGCGGCGGGAGTGGTACCACAGGTTAAGAATGGTTTCGGTTAAGAACAGACCTCCGGAACGAATTAAGTTAGTAACCAGAGGTACCCATGTCAAGAGTGAAAACAAAAGAGCACCTAACTGATAACCTGTCTGCAAAATGTTGCCTACTTGAAATAAGCCTCCGCATGTCATCACAGCAATCATCCAGCCAAGCACCCAAATCAACTTTTAATTGCATCTGCCAAACATCCCTGCACCATGGTGCCACATGATAAAACAAATCCATCTTGTGCACAACATAATAATATGCACTGTCCGCAAGACCTATGGAAATCAAATCCATGTTAGCAGCACAGCATGATCAGAATTTATCATGGTTTCATTCATCTTCATGTCATGTATGCTCATCCATGCTCCATCACGTCCCACAACTCCCAACGGATATTCAGTACACCCCTGCATCATCTTCATCCTTCTATTCCCTCTCGTCTTGTTTGCTGACCTACCATGTACTAGGGTTACGTCATGTCATGTACTAATTCTGGAACTGATAATTCCCATTTGATGGGTGAATGCCACTGAGCTGATATTGGGTGTCCAACAAAAATTTCTATAATGACTGGAACATTCTTTGGCAAAAGATGGGAAAGCTAATATATCTTCCATACTGTTTTCTGTGTCCCCAAAACCGACAACAAGTGGAGCTGGCAAACCATGACCTAGTTGTTGCTGTAGCCATTGTCCATCATGGTTTTCTAAATGGCAGACAGGTGTGTGTTCTATTACTTATTAATTAGCATTATTGGTTTATCATTAATTAATTATATGTATACCCCCATCTTTCCTCCCATGGTGGTGTACATGGTTCTCCTTCTCCACATTTTATCCTCACAACAACCCTGTGAGGTAAACAAGACTGGGAGGCAATGACTGCTCCAAGCCACCCAGTGAGCTTCATAGCTGAGTGAGAATTTGAACCCTGATCTCCCAAGTCCCTAGTCCAAAACTTCTATCCTCTGTGCCACACTGGCTCTGTTTGACAATGGTGCCACACAAAAACAGGATTTAGGTTTAAATAGATAGAATCCAGGACAGTTTTATAAGCCACTATGGCTCAAAAATGTCTGGGCAAAACCAGATGGAACCTCAGGAAATAGAAATGGGCAGAACAGAATGTGCAACAGTAGGAAGTCTTATTTGGGTGGGAATTACTTGTTGTTTGCTTGCAGAAATTATTTATTAAAGGTATTTTATCACCTGCCCTTCATAAGTACAGACACCAAGCCAGGGTACACAGCACAGAATAAAAGCAGCAGACCAAATTGTAAAATAACAACCATCAAACAAATAAAGCACCTGAAAACAACACAGCAGCTTTAGCATTAATCATCCTGCAAAAGTTAACGTGCCTGGACAAATAAACAAATCTTAACTTTGTGCTAGAATGTGACCAATCTTTGCATACATACAATCGTACCCGGAAGGGGAAATGGGGGTAAATCACCTCTGCCATTCCCCCACCACACTTTTTGGGGGGACTTTGGGGACCTCAGCTCAGCTCATTGAGCCAGGGTGGAGGACTTGCACTGGCATATCTCTGGCTGAGCTGGGAACCCCGGCTGAGCCCAGGCTCAACCAAAGATCCACCTATTTCAAGTTTCACTCATCCCAGCAGATCTTGAGTATTGCTCCCTTACTTCTAAAGGTGGGGGCACTTGGATAGGAGCCTCATGAACAGATCTTTATTGATAGGCAAGTTCCTGTGGATTCAGGAGGATTTGATTTACCCTGACGGAAAATGTTGTTTTCCTCACCACCATCACCTTCCCCAAATACATATACATAATCCTGAGTAAAACAGATACGAGCCTAAATTGGTTTCACACTGAGAAGGAGAGAAGGAGCCTCTTTAGGTTGCGACTGATGGGAAAACACCAGTAATGGCTCAGTGGCTTTGTTCCCACCATCTTGGTTTGTATTGCATGTGGACTGTACTGTACAACATGAAACATCCATCTCACACCACCATGCATGTCCCAGTCTGGGTAGACCAAACTGTTATACTGTTCAAGTCAATCCACATTTTAGGACTCCTGAATGGGCAGGAATGGTTTAAATACTGTCTCTGTAACACTGGAGTGAGGGGTTGTTGGCCCTCCAGATGTTGCTGAACTCCAACAATCAGCCCTAGCAAGCATGGCCATTGGCAAGGGATGATGGGAGTTGTAGTTCAGCAACATCTGGAAGGTCAAAGGTCCCCCACACTGCTGTAATATATTATCACAATGCAGTTGACCAGTGTAATCATGTTTCTTGGACAAAGATCAATGGATGCATTGGATATCTATTGATCTTCATTATAATTGTAGATAATTAGATGAGTTCTTTCAATTGATAACATAATTCAGTAAAGGACTTCCTCCAGTTCTTACATGGTCTTGCTTTTTGGTGTGAGAATTCCTAATGTGTCATTTCATCCCATCCTACAAAACTGAACTCTTTTAGTTTAATCAGTTGTTTTAAAAATTCTATGGATTATAATAGTTTGGTCTATTCATAATATACAAGAAGGTATTTTAGATGGATCACTGTGAAAGCGTTTAACTTATTGACATATCTAACCATATTGATGTTTCCCCATTCTAATGATGGCCTTGGTGAACTTTTGGTCCCCTCCTTCCAGGTGCCACAGGTTAGCTCATTAACTCCAGTGTGATAACTTTGCATGCCCTTGAATGTACTTCTTTGATGAAAACAAATGTCTCAGTCTGTAGGATGGGTATGCCAAGTCATTAACCTTACATAACAGTAATCAATTTTATATCCCGCCTTTTCTCCAAAGAGCTCAAGGTGGCATACAAACTTCTCTGACTCTCTGCTTTATCCTCACAACAACTCTGTGAGGTTAGATAAGGCAAGAGACTGGCCCAAGTCACCCAGTGGGCTTCATGACTAAGTAGGGAGTCAAACCCAAGTCCTAGTTCAGCACTTTAACCACTACACTACACTACACTGCACTGTCAGTCAGTGCAGAACTCTTATTGACAATTCTGCTACCCATGGAGATCATTGTCAGGGCTTGGGCAAATGTCTTGCAATGTTGATTCCAACTCAACATGTCACTTGAACATGAGGCCATATAACAATTTTCTGGGTTATTCTTGCAGTTTACAAGAATTGGAAGTCTGATTGAAAGGATAACAGCATCATTTGCCAAACATTTGCCGGCATCATATCCATTATAGAACTAACCTGGCACTGAGCTAGTTTGGCATACTTTGTGTATGAGAAATTTATTTGGAACATATCCAGTGCTATACATGCATATCAAACTTAAAGCCTTTTGGCAATTAAAATATTGTCTTGGTGGATTGTGTGTGTCATCCAGTGTTTATTCTGTGTAGACCCATTAACTATAGTTGGATATCACCCTGTTTTTTGTAATTTATGATAAGTATTTTTATAGATTTTTACTCCCAGTTTTCCTATATACACATTTTCGGATCATGGCCTAGCAAACATCCCCTTTCCATTTTTTGACTTGGTTAATTCCAATGACATGTTGTCGGCACAAAAGCACTGCTCACATGGGCAGTGTAACCCAAGACCACTCACACAAGGTTGTGTGCTCCTATTATTGTTGCTATTATTACAATAATTAATCATTATTATTAATCCTGTTGTAACCCACCATCTCAAGGAGATTCACACATAAGACAAGTGAAACCGTTAAAAACACAGAACAACAAATATATTTAAAACAAAACTAAATCCCTAACCAGTGGATACTCATGGTAAAGACTCATTTATCCAGCTTAAGAAAGGTCTCCAGTTGTTTCTAAAAAGTAGGTGCCTTTTGCTTCTTAACAGGAATGCTATTCCGCAGAACAGGAGCAGCCACACTAAAAAGCTCTGCTCCGAGTTACTATAGAGCGGGCTTCTGAGATCTTTGAAAATTGCAGGACAAACACCCCTTTTTTAGACTAGACGAATACAGGTCCTCCATTTGCCAGTTCACCAAAGGCCACTGCCTGCTGTTTCTTACACTTAGTGAGCAGGGTTTGTGCATAAGCTGGCTTCTGATATTTTACCAAAACCAAACTGTTGATGGTCAGAATTGATTCCTCACTGACCTACTAGTTCACACTGTCTGAAAATATAGGATTTCACCATCTGGAATGGTTTTATGTTTTCTGCAGACTTCACTACCTCAGTGCTCAGCCTTGACTGCAGATTTTTAAAATTAATTTAAATAGCACTGGTCTCTCTATGTATCCTTATTGTATTCTACTGGTTAATATCTTGCCTTGTGTAAACTGACTTACTCTGATCCTCTGCTTTCCTGAAATTCAACCTGTTACTATTTCATGAGGATTTTGCAGTGAAGCAGGATGCTAATATAAAAGAAAAAAGTTAAGACTATACCTTTTGCTCATCTGTAGCAAAGTGTGTTTTATCCCTCTGCACACTACTCCTGGATAAATTTCAGGACAGTGCCCAAACCATTGCTACTAAACAGGCAACTCAAAGTTATATTTCTATGGATCCCATAATATGTAGATATTGTTTTAACATATTGTAGTTGAGCTTATTTTATTTTACTAACCTTGCGTACCTTGTTTGTAACAGCCTTAGACTTTGGTCTTATACAGAGTTACGTAGAAGTAAATCCCATGGAACTCATTAGAAACTTACTTCAGAGTGGACTTGCAAATGGCTGTGCTGTTTTTCCACAACCTTCTTCTCTGCTCTGATTTCACTGAACATTGTTGCTGTTCTGTTCTAATGTAGTGTTAGTCAGACCTCATTAAAATACTTCTAACACTGTTGCATAGAATAGGAATGACTTGGCATACACCTAAGTATTAGATGTGTTTGGATGAAGTCTTGAAAGTTTTGCTGTGATGGCTTTTAAAAAGCAAAATGTCTTCACCCCAGCCAAAAAAACTGTTTTAATTCCAGGCATTAAATTAATATAGCAACCATCTGTGGTTGAGTAAATCTACAATTATACCTAAAAAAAAAAAAGATAGTTGAGAAGCCATACTCAGTACTTTAGTGCCCTGGTAGGGCAACATGGAGCAACCATTGAAATTGTCCTTATTTAAAGCCATAGCAAAACTTCCATTCTATTATATTCTAAAATGTTTACATTAGCCTCATCTTTTGTTTAATATTAATATAATATGACTGTCAAAGGAGAAAGAGAATGAAAGAATGAGTGAGATAAAACTTGCATATGCATATATAAACTCTGTTTTATAATTGAATGTTGCATGGAGTATGTATATTTTTGGAATATTTCACTGACATGTTCTGTGTTGAGGGCATAACAGAAGAAAAAGGAATTTGTATCAGCAGGAACAACTGGAAATAATAATTTAAATATTAATAGATGTACACAGTAAATAGGCCTTTGTGCTATTTTAAAAAATATTATTAATCTTATTATTAACTAAGTAATTAAATCATATTAATAAATGCTTATGGGTAGCTGGATACTGTTCAGTTGTATGCAGCTACAGTCATGCCTCGGGTTGCGAACGTGATCCGTGTGGGAGGCACGTTCGCAACCCACAGCGTTTGCAACCTGCTGCGCGCGTCTGCGCATGCGTGTGGCGCGATTTGGCACTTCTGCGCATGCATGAGCACTGAAACCCAGAAGTAACCTGTTACGGTACTTCTGGGTTTGGCATGGTCTGCAACCCAAAAATGCACAACCCGCAGCGTTCACAACCCGAGGTAGGACTGTATAACCATGAATATATTTGAATATTAAGAAATACAAAATATTAATAATTAACCAGTGTTCTGCTCATGAATGAGAAATCCATTAAATTTTATATCAAGCCTTGCATTACTTTGCTTTTTTCCTCAAATTTCTAAATCATTTTGTTGCCCAGAAGCACTTTGGTGGCCCAAGAAGAGGCTGCTTCCCCTTACGATGCAAATGGAGAAATCACAGGCAAACTTATTTTAACCAGGTTGCCCCCTCATGCAGCACTGTCAGTGAAATGATTGCAATAGAACTTGTCTTTGTTTATGTAGAACTAATAGATAGCAAGCCTCAAGCTGCATTATTAAAACCAGAACGTCAACAAAGTTTTAGATTCAGTGGCTTGCTTCACATTGGTCATAGCAGCCTAATCACCAGAATAAGTTGTATATCTATATATAAATTATGCTAAGTTATATACCCATATTTTTATTTATGTATACTGACCTGGGGGGGCATTCTCCTTGTATGCATGTTTGCTGTGTTGTAAATACAAAATATGCTGGTGAAATGGTTTGCACTGTTTAGTATCAATATCTCTTCTGTACTACTTCTAACTAATAATCTTATTTTGCACTGTGTGGTGTCTGCTATCCCCCCCTAACATCGATCATTGGGCTTTGGTGAACTCTGACCCTTCCAGGTCCTCCAGGTTAGATTCTTACCTTGGTCAGTTTGCTTAACTACATTGCATTGGTTGTTTAAAGTGTTGTTTTGACTGTAAATCAGAGAGTTATTTATTGTTTCATGAACGAGCTTTCATTTAAGATACAAACTATATTTTATATTTGAGTCTGCTACTACCTAATGATGATCTTGTATTTATCAGTGTGGCTAAAATAATAAATTGAGAATCTCATTCCTACATATTACATTCTCATGAAAAATTGTCCTGAGTTGTACAAACACAGGAGAAGTCTACAATGGAATGTGTCCCTGTCTCTCGCAGTGTACCTGTTCTCTATACTGCTGAAGGTGTCATTTTACCTTCACCATGGCACCGTTCAATTCCCGTTCCTTTCAGCTGAACCCACAAGTGGTTTCTGCCCAATATAGGTTGTGAGAGTCCACAAAACACTGAAAAGTTTGCTTGCTTGAAAATGAAAATATCACCAAGAGCACCAGGATTCAGTCCCAATTCCCTCCACCTGTGAGATAGGAATGGAGAAGCTATGGCCCTCCAGATGTTGTTGGACCTACAGCCTCACATCATCACTGATCATTGGCCACCCTGACTGGGGCTGATGGGAGTTGTAGTCCCAACAACATCTGGAAGACACCAGCTTCCTCACCCCTGCTGAAAGGCCATACCTTTTCAGTGCTTTAAGTTGACTGTGTAAAGAAAAACAAGATTTGAATTTGGGTGAATGGGTGTGATTATTAGAGGTGAGGCTAATAATCTGAAATGACTTCCTTGTGAAAACTCAAAATTGCAAGCCTATCTAGTACATGGCAGGAGATGGCAACAGAATCCCAAGACCCAACAGCCAGGTCCTTTCAGAGATCCATCTGGAGTATGGAAATACATCTCCCCACAACCCTAAGGAAGATGGCCCTTTAGCATAGGCCATAACAGAGCTCAGAAAGTCCATTTTAAAAAGGATTTAGTTCTTGCTCAATAGGGAACAAATTCCAGATCACATTCATGCATTTACAAAGCAAACTGGTTCAGTTCACAGTTCATCCTGGGGGCAGGGTGTGTGGATTCCAGGCTTCAGAATGTTCCAAGTTGCTGTGCTGAAGTATATAATATACTTAAGAAGACATAAGAAAACAGCAAAATACACAAACAATTGAATTGTTTAGTATATTTCCTGCAAGAATTGCATACTTTAAGCTTAAAGGCCGAAAGTGCCTAAAGTGCAGAAAATCACTTAAATGAATGAACTTGAAGATGAGCTAGAAATCATTTTCTACCCCAAAACAAACTTTATTCACATTCAGTTCACCCAGAAATTATGGGAACTTCTTTCAGGTGTATTTATTTGTTTCGTTTGTTTTCTATACCACCCTTCATCTGAGAATCACAAGGCAGTTTGCGATACAAAACATGTAACATAGTAACAAACAAAAAAATAACCATTTAGCGTAGAGGTTTCTGAGTTAATTCAGAGAACGTTACTAAACCGAACGAGTTCATTCCAAACACTCGCCCTCATTGATAACAGAGGTGACTCGCAAGGGGACCAAGTCATTCTAACCCAAGAACTTGTGTTTTGCAATATCAAGGTCTTCCTGGTTCAGAAGGCCCCCGTGGACCCCCCGGAAATGGAGGAGTAAGAGGAGAAAAGGGAAACCCTGGCCAGCCAGGTCAACCCGGAGTGCCTGGTTTGAAAGGAGACCAAGGACTCCCTGGACGCCCGGTGAGTGCTTGGAAAGGGAGAAATGTTTGTTTCGATAGCAGCATTTGGTTTTGGATGAAAGAGATTTAGGCTGCAGTACTATACACACCTATGAAAGTAATAACCACAACTGTGTTGTCTTAGGGTGATCCTGGTCGTCCTGGTCTGAATGGAATGAAAGGAGATCCTGGTGTTCCAGGAGTTCCAGGATTCCCAGGTACATTAAAGGCAATTCTGTAGGGCCTCTTCCAAGCTAAAACCATATGCCCCCTCACTGATAGTTTTAAACAGCCAAGAGGGTCAAAGGTCCAGAGTTTGCAAGCACCTTGTCTCCACATCTTTGAGCCTTACCAGCTGAAACTCATCCAACACAACAAGACTAGACAGATTCTGCGCTCTGGACAGATTCATCTGCTGTAATAGCAGAGTCCAGATCCTGGTGGATGCATGCAGTTTTATGCTTAAAATGCTTTGCAACAAGCTGCTATTACAGATATTAAAAATACTGAAAGTAGTTTAGAACAACTTCAGCATAAAGCAACAATAATCTATGAGGTTGGGGCCCACCTTGTGAACATGGTGCATCATGTAGGAACCTGGAGCAGGGCCTTCTTAGTGGTGGAGCCCTTGTTGTGGGACTTGGTTCCCACGAAGACATGGGTCACCACAACAATGATGAGCTTCCACCACCTGAGTCAAAATGCCGTTTCGAATCATGTAGAAAAAATGAACAAGGTAACCAACACTGCAGCCACCAGAGCATATTAAAATAAAATAAAAGCTTTTGACAATAAAAATGTCTTATCCTATAACTTGGGAAGCCTACATGGTGCCATCCAAATTTTGTTGGACTACAACTCCCATCACTACTGAGCATTGGTCATGCTAGTCGGAAGTTGGAGTCAGTCCAACAAGATCAGGAATTGGTAAGTGTTGAACCTGCTGAGGGAGGCAATTGTAGTAATGAAGCAACAGTACTAAGAAAGCTCCCCCAACAGTTACTTCCAAAGCAGATCCTAAATTGTGGGAAGATTCTTCAGCTGGGAGATGTCTACAGTGCATCTGATACCCATGTCCCAATCCATTTAGGGAGGGGATGGGAAACCTTTTCAGCTCAAAGCGGGAGGCATTCTTTTCTGGGCAACCTTCTGATGGCCACATAGTAATGGTGGTTGGGGCCAGAGGAAAAAGTGGGCAGAGCAATGAATGTATGTTCTACCTCTGTACAGTAGGCTAGTTTCTACACCCACACCCACCTCTATCCTTAATCCAGAGAAGCAAGAATCATTATCAGAGTTCAACAATGCCTTCCAACCAGGCAAAACACTTGGGGTGTAAACAGGTCCAGTGAGGGGTTCGGTCTAGGGAGAGTTCTAAGGGCTGAATAGGCCTTGGACAGCCAAATTTAGCTCCTGGACCTGAGGGTCCCCACCCCAATTTCACCCTTTACAGGTAAATGATGCCTTAAATGTTGCAGATAAAAATTATGTCCTTTGAGCTAAAGAAACAGATATCTGGGGCAGGAGATAGAGTTGCTTCATGTAGTGCTAATGCTGCTAAATCGAGGCACAGATCGTTCAATTCCACTGGGTTCCATTAACAGGACAGCTTTTGCCTTTCAGGCATGAAGGGGCCCCTTGGACCTTCAGGACCACCAGGCCTTGGAGGAGACCCTGGACTCCCTGGATCTCCAGGTAGGAACTGTGTTTTTTGTGTGGCTGAACCAGAATAGAAAGTGAACTGTGAGACCTTGTTTTGACCAGGGTAGGGATGTTTATTGGAGAAGAATTGGTCTACTGCATTTCTTCTGCTTTAAGGAGTATAGTAACTGGGCCATCAAAGCCGCTGCCACCGCCCAGCATTTTGAAAACTCATATACAAGGAAGCTGCTGGAAAGTTGCTGAAGACTCCCCTCCCAGAAAGTAGGGAAGCCAACATGAGAAGCTGGATTACAGATCATAGTTTGTTTGGAGTAGACCAAACCCTAGTAACAGATTCAGACGTAAAGTTAAGTCAGAGATTGTGGTTTGTTCCTCCCAGCATGTATCACAGAATCATAGTAAAGTGGTACCTCTGGTTACAGATGCTTCAGGTTACAGACGCTTCAGGTTACAGACTCCGCTAACCCAGAAATAGTACCTCGGGTTAAGAACTTTGCTTCAGGATGAGAACAGAAATCGCGCAGCAGCTGGAGGCCCCATTAGCTAAAGTGGTACCTCAGGTTAAGAACAGTTTCAGGTTAAGAACAGACCTCCAGAATGAATTAAGTTCTTAATCCGAGGTACCACTGTATTGTAGAGTTCGAAAGGACCCTGAGGATATTGAATCCAACTCTTGCTATGCAGGAACCACAACTAAAGCATCCACGACAGATGGCCATCCAACCCCTGCTTTAGAACTTCCAGTGATTGAGAGTCCACCCACTTTTTAAGGGGTCGAACAGTTCTTACTATCAGAAAGTTCTTCCTGATGTTTAATTGGAATCTCCTTTCTTGTAACTTGAAGTCGTTGCTTTGGGTCCTATATACCCTGGAACAGCACAAAACAACTTGCTCCATCTTTGACAGATATTTGAAAGATGACTATCATATCATTCTGAGCTTTGGCCCACCTGATTTTCTCCCAGCAACTGTTGGCTAAGTGTGTATACTCTTCCTTCATTATTCCCCCTTTCTTCCATTTCTTACAATGCCCTTCTTAAATCTCAGCTCATCTGTAAGTTCCTTGTGCAGTCACACCACTTTCTTTAAATGCCTCCCACTTTCCTTTCTAGTTGGAATCATAGGGACTTCTAATGAAAGCCTGATTCACTTGTGCATTGTAAATCATAGTTGATAGCTTAATGTGACATGCAAATACAGCCACAGAATCATAGAGTCAGCGGGGGCTTTAGGTCATCTAGTTTAACCTGTTTGATACAGGAAACCCAGAGCTAGAGCTTCCCCCACATTCTTGAAGACTTCCACTGAAGACCTACCACTCCACTAAGTTATTGGTTCCATTGTCAAACTGCTCTTACAATCAAAAAGTTGCTGTTACCATTGATCCGAAATCTACCTGACAGCTTAAGTTCATAAGATCTGGTCCTGCCCCCTGGGGCAGTAGAGAGCAAGCCTTTGATCTTTCCGGGTGCTCTTTGGGTATTTGAGTATTTTAAGAAAGCTATCATGTCTCCTCTAAGTCTTCTGCAGGCTAAGCAGCATACTCAGTATGTTCAGTCTTTCTGCATAGGGTTTGCTTTCCATACTTCTGGCTATTTTCATTGCCCTCCTTTGAACCCATTCCAGTCTGACTATATTCTCCTTAAAGTGAGGATGTTGCCAAGATCACTTGATTTACTTTATTTACCTTATGCTTGCATCAAACAAAAGCATTATAGCAGGACTATGATCCTCTAGAGGTTTTTAAACTCCAGCATCCATCAGCCTCAGCCCAGCATGACCAGTGGTTAGGAATGATAGGAGTTGTGGTCAAGCAACATCTGAAAGGCCACAGGTTCCCTCTCCTTGTACTATATAGATACTTGAGCCATATTCAAAATACAAATAAGATCATAAGAAGGGTCTGCTGGATGAGGTTAATGGAGTTCAGTAGTCTGTTCTCACAGTGGCCAACTAGATGCCTGTGGGAAGCCCCAAGCAGGACATGAGCCCAAGAGCCCTCTCCCCTCCAGTGGTTTCCAGAAAATGGCATCCAGAAGCATTGCTTCCTCCAACTGTGGAAGCAGAGCATAGCCATCGTGGCCAGTAGCCATCAACAGCCCTGTCCTCTATGAATTTGTCTAATCCTCTTTTAAATTCATTCACGTTGGTGGCCATCACTGTTTCCTGTGGGAGCAAGTTCCATAGTTGAACTATGTACTATGTGAAAAATACTTTCTTTTATCCATTCTAACCTTGCAACATTCAGTTTCATTGGATCACTACGAGTTTTCCATCCCATGCATGATAATGTTATAAATCTCTATCATGTGCCACCTCTTCAACTTTTCTCAAGCAAACATCAATCAAGAAGAAGGGGCGGGGGGAATCTACCAAGTTATGCAAAGTTTTAGCATAGTAAAGGCATAGGAGAAAGGGGCAGGTTTTCTACCAGGTCCAGATCAGGCTGAATTTCACTGTCACTGAGTCCAGTTTGGAGAAAAGGTTTTTCCTCTGTCCTTTGTTCTGAATGTCAGGTGCCTTTGAGTCTCTCTTGTGTGCTGTAAAAAAAGTGAAAAGACAAAAGCCCTTTGTGTCACAAATCAAAAGTCTCCTATGGGGTCAGAATGACTTGTCTGCTCCAGTGTAGAAAGTCTTTGAACCTTTGAAGCAAAGTTGGTCTCACTTTGAATGGTTTCAGTCTGATCCAACAGAAGGACTGCTGGGCCCCTGATGGACCTAATCAATTTCTCTTTGGTGGGATGTGCATGTGCAAATGTTTTCCCTTGTGGGGTGCACCCCTCTCCCCTAATGAATCATTAAGAGGAGGACCAGTTAGTGATGTAAAAACTGAAAACTGCTTTTGCTTTGTCCTCCAGGTCCTCCAGGGATACCTGGTCCAGCTGGACAAACAATTATTGTAAAAGGTGACCCAGGCCCACCAGGTCCTCCAGGGCAGCCTGGAATGAAAGGTCTACCTGGGCTATCAGGCCCTCCAGGATTACCAGGTAAATTTCTCATTCGGAGACATAAGAAACTCAGATAAAACAGACAATTGCATAGCTTAACATTTGGCCAGCTCCCAAGATTAAATAAACCATGATACTATAGTTGCTGACTGCTTAGGCACATTTGCAGACATTTTACTACAATGTGTTTGTGCATGCACATATCTAGGCCCAATCGGTCTTCCTGGTGATCCTGGACGAGATGGGCTTCCTGGATTTGATGGACCAGGAGGACGTAAAGGAGAGAGAGGACTTCCAGGTCAACAAGGTATGGTAAGCGCTCCATCCATGTTGAAGAGAATTTCAGTGAGAGGGTGGCGACAGGCGCATGGTGTGCGGAGCAATCTGATTTGCCTGAGTATCAGTTGCCATAGTCTTAAGGAACAGGGTATCTTAAAATTTTCTTTTGTTTAGGTTGGTGGGTTTAAAGGTTTGATTGCTTGTTTGCTTGTTTACATCATGATTCCTCCTCCCTGCATTATGTCCTCAGAGCAACCTTGTGAGGTAGGCAACGCTGAGAGTCACTGGCCCTAGTTCACCCAATGAGCTTCATGGCTGAGTGGGAACTTGTGGGTGAATGCATATGGATAAATTTAAGTGAATAATCTCCAGATGACTTTTGCTGCAGCATTTTGTGGTTACTGTGCACTCTAAGGTACATGTGCTGGAGGGGGGGAACTTGCCCCAATTTTGCTTAGAAGTAGGTGGGGAAAAGAAGCACTGTGTGCAAGGAGGAGGTTCCACCAAGACTGCAGAGTAGGAAGCAACATGTCTTTAGAACAGCTGCTTGAGGGGAAGGTGATAATGTGTATGAACTGGACATAGGAAATAATGTTTGGTACCAAACTGTGAAAGTAGAGTAGCTGAACCCTAAACAGGCGGATTTTGAATTCAGCTGAATTTTTCACTTGAAAAGCACAAGACAATGTGGAGTGAAGGGAACAAATTATAAGCACATTCACCTTCTTCTGAGTCGGTGGCTCTCTCTTCCTCCCCCTCTATTTTATTGCAGATAAAATAATGTATATATCACCTTCCCATTCTGGACAGTAGGTTGCACCCAATAAAATTACACTGATAGTAGCCAAATTGAAATCAATGGGCATACATTAGCCATGTCTGTTTTCAGAGAGTCTGCTCTGAGAGGGACTGGCAGGTGCAGGGCACTTTACAACAGTTCTAAGGCAAAAGCCAAAATGAGAATAATAATAAAACCAGATATGGATGATGGCCAAACTTGGCCCTCCAGCTGTTTTGGGACTACAACTCCTATCATCCCTAGCTAACAGGATCAGTGGTCAGGGATGATGGGAATTGCTGTCCCAAAACAGCTGGAGGGCCAAGTTTGGCCATCACTGATAGATGAAACAATCCAACTGAAAACCAGAGCCCAGCCTGTCAGATGCCTGCCTAAATATATTATTGGCTAGGTGGTGAAAAGGACAGAGAATAGTTAGGGAGTTCCATAGCCTAGGTGCAACCAGAGAAACCATGGTTTGGCTAATCTTGCCTTACCCACCATTAGGACATGAAGAAAAGCCTCCTCAGCAGAACCTCCATATCTGCACGATACATTTAAAGCACTATGATGCTGCTTAGGAAGTCAAGGTTTCCCCCAAAGGATCCTGGGAATTGTAGTTTGCTAAAGGTGCCAAGAGTTGTTTGGAGGCCCCCTATTCCCTTCCAGAGCTACAATTCAGAATTATTTAGGGCACTCTGGTGCTCTGTGAGGGGACAAGGGGCCTTCTAATAACTCTCAGATCCCTTAACAAACTACAATTCCCAGACCCTTTTCGGGAAGCCAAGCCTGCTTAAAGTCAAATGATATAGTGGAGATTCAGCCTATCTCTACTGTTTGACATTTGTTTCAGAGGAGCCACACTTACTTCTGTGTGGCATGCCTTTGCTTTATTATACATCTTTCTCAGGGGAATTAATCTGTTTTGTTTGTCCTGCATAAACAGGTCAACGAGGCTCGCAGGGGCCCCCTGGTCCAGATGGACTTCAGGGCCCCCCTGGTCTTCCTGGGCCTGCTTCAGTTGCTCATGGATTCCTCATAACTCGCCACAGCCAGACAACAGACACGCCGTTCTGCCCACAAGGAACCACCCAGATTTACAATGGATTTTCTCTTCTCTACGTGCAGGGGAACGAGAGAGCCCATGGGCAGGACTTGGGTGAGACATAGTCTTTGCTGGGAATGTGATTGATTCGTTGATTCACTTTGTTCACGCACCACCTTTTCAGAGTACCCAAAGCGGCTTACAACAGGCACCCACTTACTATCAAATGCAAAACTTTGGAGAGAGTGTGTGTGTGTGTGTGTGTGTGTGTGTGTGTGTGTAGGCAGTAGAATCCTAGAACTGTAGAGATGGAAAGGAGCCCAAGGGTCATCTAGTCCAGCCCCCACTGAAGCATCCACGACATGTGGCTATCCAAAGCAACGAAGAAGGCAGAAATCAGCAATTTAGCAAAGAATAAATTTAATGTTACAAAACAAATCATATGGACTTAGGGCCCAGCCACACTTTTGTTTGTCCCATGATTTCAAGTCGCCATTCCAACAGGTGTTTCTTTCTGTTCTGCCACTTTCCCCGGGGAAACCCGCAGCTTACTGCACAATTGGAACAAATGTCAATCCACAGGAAACCTGATTGAAGCACTATGAATCCCACTTTACATATGGCAAACTGAGGCTGGAATTTGCCTGTAGCCACAAAGTAAATCCATGGCAGAGGAGGGGGTCACAAAAGTCAAATACATAATCCTTTAGGCCTGCACTGCATCTTCTGGACCATCTTCTGCATGGTGCACTTAAGGCTGCCTTTTCCAACCTAGGGTTCTGAGAAGTTGCTGGACTACATATCCCATTAGCCTCATACAGCATGTGTAACAGTTGGGGTTGGTGGGAGGTGTAGTCCAGCAACATGTTGGGACCAAGGATGGGGGAAGCTGGGTTAGGCATTATATAAAGACCTTCTACAGTGGGGAAGATTCCCCCCACCCCCTCATGCCTATAAAATTGTGTCTCTTGTTTGCCAGGCACTGCTGGAAGCTGCCTCCGCCGTTTCAGCACCATGCCCTTCATGTTCTGCAACATCAACAATGTCTGTAATTTTGCATCTCGGAACGACTATTCCTACTGGCTCTCCACCCCTGAGCCAATGCCAATGAGCATGGAGCCTTTAACCGGAAAGAACATCCAACCCTTCATTAGCCGGTGAGGCAGAAAGTGGGATTCAGATCCAAACACACAGAGAAAATGCATGTTCTTTCTGTCTTTTAGTTGCTTTCTTCAAATAGCTGTCTAGATGAAGATGTTGCTGCATAAAGCTATATAAAACATTATGGAGCTGTATGTATGTATGAGGGCTTGTTAATATGGGATGGGTACAGACTGATGGGCAGGAGATTCAAGACAGACAAAAGAAAGGTCTTCCTCACGCCACATTCAATTAACGTGTAGGGTCAAACTATGGAGTGGGTATTGTTTTGTCATTATGGTATGTGGTTTTGTATTGTAAACCACCCTGTGATCTTTGGATGAAGGGTGGTATAGAAACTTAATAAATAATAATAAGTCCACAATAAGTAGCTTAGAGATTAATTTGTGGTACTTATGCGCCACCCATTATCCGTGCGCACTGGGCAGCTGCTGCAAATTAAAATCAATAAAATAGAACCAGCAGTCAGTTGAAACAATCCAGAAACTGCACTGTCACTCAGAGTTAGCATAAAGGCATATGAAGCAAAAAGGAGGTTGAGGAGAAGCCTACCCATTGCTGTTAGCCACAACATAGAACCTCCACGTTCAGTGCAGTATTCCAGCTGCTGGGTAGCAACAGCGGGAGAGGGTTATTGCCTTCATGCCCTGCTTTTGGCCTTTGTAGGAACTTCTAACTGGTTACAGTGAGACACAAGGCACTGAACTAGATGGCATTTTTAATCTGATTCAGCAGGTCTTTTAACACTGTTCCTTCCCCAATATTTCCCCCTTCAGCTGCACTGTTTGTGAAGCTCCTGCCATGGTTATAGCGATCCACAGCCAGACCATTCAAATCCCACCTTGTCCACAAGGCTGGGACTCTCTATGGATCGGTTATTCTTTTATGATGGTATGTACCTTCACTGAAAGTTTCCATAATAATGTCCCAAGCTCTCTTCATGAATTTGGGGCAAATGCATGTGAGCTTAAAAAGGGGAGGGGGGCAGGAGCCATGTTCAAACCCCACCCACCAGTATCCCTATCCCCCCCCGGCAAACCATGTAACACTGAGCCCTAACCATGGTTTAGCTTCTGGTAGCATGGCTGCAGCAGGAGCTACCGCAAAGCAAAAGTGACCACAGTTTTCTCCCTGTGCACCAGCACAATTGCTTGTCTATGGTAAGCCATAGTTTGACTTAGCATTAAGTGTGAATGAGGCCAATTAAACTGACCTTGCTACTTTATTTTTTAGCATACCAGTGCCGGGGCAGAGGGATCTGGACAGGCATTGGCCTCTCCTGGTTCCTGCCTGGAAGAATTCCGTTCCGCTCCTTTCATTGAGTGTCATGGTCGAGGGACCTGCAACTATTATGCTAATTCATACAGTTTCTGGCTGGCAACTGTGGAAGTGGCAGAAATGTTTAGGTAAGTGTATCCCACATTGACTAGTGTATATATATTTGGCAAGTCTTCTGTTCGATATGCATTTGGACACCTCCTATGATATCTTCCTGGTTCCTGAGATCAAGGAGCAGGTTTTGTCAAGTTTTGGATACTATTGGGCGCCATTTTGAATCACAATCTCTAAGCTTGTCAATTAAAAAAAATTGCTTACAAATAGAAGCAGACAAAAATAATGAGTCTTAGCAGTTGCAACAAACAAAACAACATAGGGATTAATTCCCGATAAACAATACTTAAGCATATAAAGTTTAAATCAGATCTAACTAGGCTTACCATATATGTCCTCTTTTTCCAGGATACTTCTCTTTTTCATGGGTATGTAAAATGAGAGTCGTCGTAGCAATCCATAGTTAAAAGTAGAAGTCAGCAAATGTGTCCTCTTTTTTGCTTTTCAAAATATGGCAACCCTAAACCACACCAGCCTGTAATCTAATACAGAAAGTTATTTCACTACATACATTGTCATGGGAAACAGATTTCTGAACTGCTATTGGTTCAGGTATAATTAACTATTAGTAAAGGTAAAGGGACCCCTGACCATTAGGTCCAGTCATGGCCGACTCTGGGGTTGCAGAGCTCATCTCACTTTATTGGCCAAGGGAGCCGGCGTACAGCTTCCAGGTCATGTGGCCAGCATGACTAAGCCGCTTCTGGCGAACCAGAGCAGTGCATGGAAACGCTGTCTACCTTCCCGCCGGAGCGGTACCTATTTATCTACTTGCACTTTGACATACTTTCGAACTGCTAGGTTGGCAGGAGCAGGGACCGAGCAACGGGAGCTCACCCCGTCGCAGGGATTCAAACCGCCGACCTTCTGATCGGCAAGTCCTAGGCTCCGTAGTTTAACCCACAGCGCCATCCGTGTCCGTGTTAATTATATGTAAGGTTCACAGTCTAGGCATAATCCTTTCCTAAGTACAGTAGAGACAATGCCTACATGTGTAAGGATTCCATTAAGACAGAATAAGCCAATCTAGTGCCCTCCATATATTATTGAACTCCAACTCCCATCAGCCCTGGTCAGCTTGGTCTATGGCTACGGTAAACTAGAAATATAGCTAAAAGCTTGGTGCACCTGTCAAAGCAAAACCCCATTCTGCACAACCATAGCATGCATATAGGACTAGGAAATAACCTAAGCCTACATCAGGGGTGGGAAACCTGTCATCTTCCAGATGATGTTGGACTACAGCTCCCATCGGCCCTAGCCAGGATGGCTAATGGACAAGATTGATGGGAGTTGCAGTCAAACAACCTCCAGAGGGCACCACATTGGCTACCCCTGGACAGGACATAATCATTCTGCCAGATTATTAAAAGAATCCTCAGAGGTCCATCTGAGTCAATCCACCACAGAGATGAGGTGTGTGTTATCCTGACATAGGGCCTTTTTGTGATGGCACCCCAATCACCTGAATTATAGAATGTGCTCTCAGGAGCAGGCCTCACCTGGTGTTGTGCCTGTTCTCTTTTTGGCAGCTGGTGAATATTTCCTTAAAAACAACAATAACAACTGTCCCTTACCTTTACAACTTTTAGTCTCCTTTTGAACTGAAATATTTTACTTAGTTTTTATGCTGAGGTTTTTTACACTGCATTTCTCTTGATTCTTTTATTTGGGTTTTATTTTTGTTTGAATCTTGTGAACCTCTAAGGGCATCTTTTTTTTTCTTTTTAATGAAGAACAGGTTCTTAAAACATAGTGATAAATAAATAAAATCTTCCATGATCCTGCCGCCTGCCCAGCTTTGGCCATGCACACAGTCACTGTACCAGAGTTGTCTATAAAATGCCATACACATGCTTCCTTTACCCCCATCTGGCTTGTTCTCTCCACCCATTCCACTCCCAACATCTCCAGTTAAAGAGGTCTTAGAAAGCCTTCTATCTCAGAGAGAGAGAGACTGAAAACCTACTGCCAGCTGCAGCTGGAAGAGCCAATGACCCTCCCACTCAGCTATGACTTCATCCAGCCATAGGAAACATAGGTGGCTGCTTTAAATGTAGTCAGACCCATTGGTCCATCCAGCTCAGTGTTATAATCAGTGACTGACAGTGGCATTCCAGGGAGGGATTTTCTCCCAGCCCTACCTGGAGATTGGGCCTGGGACCTTCTGCATGCAATGCAGATGTTCTACAACCAAGCTAAGGCTTCTTTTCCAGACACACAGCTCAGCTTGCCTTGCAGGGCTGCTGAGAGCACAGCATAGCAGGTTAGGAGGGACCTTGAAGGCCACCTTAAGATTCTTGGAGGAAGGTTGGTACAGAGATGTAACCATGGTATCTAACTTCATGTGTCCTCTGCATTTCTGTTGACCAGTAAACCTCAGTCGGAGACCCTGAAAGCTGGAGACCTGAGGACGCGCATTAGTCGATGCCAAGTTTGTATGAAGAGGACGTAATGCCTCAACGGAGAAATCTAACGGTGCACTTCCTTTAGATATACACTTCCTTTAGATATAACAATGGTGCTATTGTGCAAGAAGAAGAAGAAGAAGAAGAAGAAGAAGAAGAAGAAGAAGAGAAAATTCTGATTATGCAGATTCCGGTGTGCCTCTCCTCAAGTGCCATCCCAAAGGTGTTCTTCTGGTGCATTTTGTGTGTGTGTGTGTCAAGGAAGGGAACTGACCTCTTGCAAAATATTGGAGACACCTGGGGTCACTAAGGATCAGAAGGTGAAGTTACCACTTCTCCCACCCCAAAGGCCAAGAGGGCCCGCTTTGAAAATTCATCCCAGAGGAAAAGAAGAAACTACAATCTTACAATGCACTGTGATGGTTCAAAAGAGCAGACTGCTCATTTTGAGAAGCCCAAAGTTCATGGTGCTACTAACCCTACTGTACCCCAGGTTTTTAATATGAAATGTTTAAGCTTATTTTTTTTCCTTTGTAAGTAATGAAATGTGTATATTGTGTAAGCACATTTTTTTAAGTTTTCAACTTCTTAATCATTTAGACACAAAGCAGCCTAAAATCACTGACTTCACCAGAGTAAACCAAAACCTATATATAAATATATATGTTAAAAATACTCACATAAAGCAGAAAGCAATATTGTATAGGCAATAAGTGACAAGAGGATCTATTTTTGTCGTGCAGCAAACTACTACTGAGTTTTAAAGGTTTATTTTCTTCTCTGAGTTCTGGGCATATTTTATTTAGGAAAAGGTATAATAATGCTATAGCCATAATTGTTTTTAATCGGGGCTGTTGATGTCTATATTGTATGCCACACTCTTGATGATTTATCTGTCCTTAAGAAGCAAAAGAAAAAAGAAAAACCCACATTTTAAAGGGTTTTATTTTTGCATATTCTGTGAAATATTTTAAATGCTCAGCCAATCTGGTGCTTTGCAGATGTTCCAGACTACAACTCCCATCATCCCTAGCAAATTACCATGTTGACTGGGGCTTATGGGAGTTGTAGTCCAAAACTTCTGGAGGGCACAAGATTAGGGAAGGCTGCTATTTTCTTCTATAAAAAAAAAATCATATTCATATAGTAATAACTTACATTGGTTCAGCTAACTACCCCTTGGAAAATATGCAGAAAACACAAATGTATAAATATTATTCATGCACAAACAAATCCACTTTTTTTTAGCTATGGTGTCTTATATTTTATGCAGAGTAACTGTACACTTTGAAAAACCCTTTTGAATGAAATAAAGTGAAAACTGGTAATAATTGACCTTTTCATACCTGCATGTCAGTTATTTAGGGAGTCTCTTTAAGGGGATCCCTACAGGTTAGCCATTCTTCTAACAACAGTGTATAAACATACCAATCCTTCTTGAATGGTTAGAGTTAGGTTTATTAAATTTATATATCGCTTCCTCCTATTATTTATTCAGTTTATATCCCACTCTTCCTCCCAAAGGAACCCTGGGCAGCAAACACATCAAAAACATTCTAAAAATAGCTTAAAACAATCACATTGTCTTAGGCAATGATTTCATGGTTACCAGGATCAGTATATTTCAGACATCAAATGCCTGGGTATAAACAGGAAAAGTTTCAGATTTTTCCTGAAAGTGAGCAATAAAGGAGACAGAATACTCTCACAAGGAAATGTCCAAAAGCAATTTGCAAGCAGAGTAAAAATACAATTCATCACCATCATCAGATTTATTAATTACCTTTTAAACAACTGTCTCAATGCAATTTATGCATAAACTTATAAGTTAAGACATATGTATATATAAGTGATTTAAGGATATGATAACTATGGGGAATTTTGTATATGTGGAAGAGCTGGGATCAAATCGCTCCATTTTTTCTCAGAAAATATGCAAGTTGAGTAAATATGCAAGTATTTCTCCATTTTTCATTTACAATGAGAAGGGTTTCACTTTTTTACCCCATTCTTTAGGCACAGATGACCTTATAAGGATACACAATACTTGACTGGAAAATAAAACCTGCTTATCTTGTCCTGGCAGAGCTTCCTGGGATCAGGCAATCCATCTCTGCTG
This sequence comes from Podarcis gaigeae, assembly GCF_964106915.1. Lineage (NCBI taxonomy): Eukaryota > Metazoa > Chordata > Lepidosauria > Squamata > Lacertidae > Podarcis > Podarcis gaigeae. Next base: position 25,892,787 of record NC_139691.1, on the reverse strand, counting down.
CTAGAGGGGTCAAAGTGCAATTCCTATGGAAGACTGGGCAGCAGCAACAGCAGCAGGCATGAGCCTCGGACCTAGGAGAGAAATCTGCACTGGTCCAATTCAGGGATGGGGAACCTGTGGACCTTCAGGTGTTGTTGCCTCCAACTCCCATCAACATCAGGAGGCCGCAGCATGTTCCCCATCTCTGGAATTTCTCATAAGTCTACTCTTCCTCCTTGTGGTTTCCTTAAGCCAGCTCGGGAAAGTGTCAGAAGTTGGTGATCCTCAGCCAAGCCAGATGTGTGTCTTCAGCTAGAATAAGATGGTTTTGCCCACCACGTCAGCTCCCTGTTTTAATCAGGAATCGGTAATTTAATATTGTGTGTGAGTTCTCCTCCTCACACCCAAAATGAACAAGAAGTGTGCTAGGGTTTACTTGTGCAACAGCACTCCCCAAAAAGGAAATGTGTTAACCAAAAAGAAGGCACAGTACGTAGCTAAACTATGGAACCCCTTCCCACAGGAGGCAGCAATGGCTAGCAACTCAGAATTCATGGAGGACAAGGCTACTGGTGGTTAATAGATGTGATGGCTATATTCTACTTCCAGTGTCAAGATGCCTCTGAATGCTAGGAATCACAATTGGAGAGGGTGTTGGTGCTCTAAGGTTCTTGTCAGCTTTCCATATTGGGCATCTGGTTGACCTCTACAAGAACAGGATGTTTGGCCTATATGGGCCATTGGCTTGATCCAGCAGCCTCTTCTTAAGAGCTTACATAATTTTTCAGAGGTGTATCCCTCCCCCAAAAGGGGCAGGGAAAAGTTTGATATTTCTCCCACATGATATAACAGAAATCATGTGACAGACTGGGCAAAAGAGAGAGGAATGGATGTGGTAAACTTCCAGTCAGAGCAGAGAAAGGCAAAGTCGCTTGAAACAAGATCTCTTCATCTATTTAAGCAGAGATGACCCAAGTGATAGAACTGGTGTCCCGTTCCACCCCCACCCCGCATCTTAGCTGCCGACATAGATAAAGTATTGACAACTCTTTGAAGCCAAAAGGTCCGAGGATCTAATGGGGGCAAGTTTCCACCTCAGATAAGGTAGCAATTATTAGTTTGCTTCAGGGCTTTGTGAAATTCCATTCATTCTAAGCCTCTGGTGTGTTGTGTGTTTGCTTGTGTGTGTGAAAATCAGTAACATCATTTTGCTTTAATCTTCTAGACCAGTGTTTTTCAACCACTGTTCCGCGGCACACTAGTGTGCCGCAAGATGTTGCCTGGTGTGCCGTGGGAAAAATTGAAAAATTCGAAAGATTTTTAAAAAATGTCAAATTTTCGCCCACTAGGAGGGCTGCGTCCACCCTATTTTCCATCCGTCCTGGGTGGGGATGGGATCAGATGAGAGCGGACAGGCGGTCCGCTCTCATCCGATTCCCCATAGAGAGCAGCGGGGCTCTGACATCTCCCTCTCCGCAAACAGTGTGGAGACGGAGCTGTCATCCGCCGGCTCAGCGGGGATCAGCGGATTGATCCCCGCTGAGCAGAGAATGGTCCGCAACGTTTTTGTTTGCCATTAAAGAAAAAAATATTAAACATTTTCTAATGGCGGTGTGCCTCGTGATTTTTTTCATGAAAAAAGGTTGAAAAACACTGTTCTAGACAAAAGGGTTGGTAGATTTCAAGCTTGTCAGATCTGGTTTGTTTTAATTGTAGATGCCCAACACAGGCTAAGTGTTAATGCGGTTGGCATTAAAGCAGTGTTATAGCTACTTGGAGGGTGGGGAATCTAGGTTTTTTGGTCCAGGTGAAGCCTCCAGAGGGCAACATTGAGGCTCCCAGCCTGTGTGTGCAAATATTTGCGGGTGTGCACACAAAACTGGGGCTTTGAGCCAAGTAAAATAAAGCCTAGTTTCACCCTTGCATTTAAGAACAGTGTTCTTCTGAGCCTGTTCTCAGTAGCAGAAGTGATCTGAGCTCACAGTTCTTTCACCTGACTCCTCTCCTAACTACCATACTTTTCCATGTATTGGACGAGGTTTTTTGACTAAAAAATCATGTCAAAAAACTGGGGTCATCCAATACACGGATAGTGGAATGGGGGGGAGCGGCATACCCGCCAGCCAACTGGTTGGCAGGAGTGCAGCTTCCCCCAATGCCGCAGCGAGTAAGGAGCGATCTGGAGGTGCTGGCTGGGGGCACGCAGCTTCTCCTGATGCCACTGCATGCAGGGAGCGATCTGGGAATGCTGGCTGGCGGCGCACAGCTTCCCCCAATGCCACAGTGAGCGGGGAGCGATGTGGGGACACGGGCTGATGGAAACGCAACTTCCCCCAATCCCGCTGTGCGCAGGAAGCACTCCCTGGATCGTTTCCCGCATGCAGTGGCATCAGGGGAAGTTGCCCTCCGGCCAACCAGCCAATGCCGCTACATGTAGGAAACGATCTAGGGAGTGTTTCCTGCCTGCATCTGCGTGGGGGGCCATCTCTCCTCATTTTCTTAAAATTTAGTCCCACAAAATTAGGGGGGTCCTTATACATGGAGACATCTTATAAATGGAAAAATACGGTAGCTTTCTTCCTTACAACAGCCTAAGTTTAGGTGGGAAAAGTCATTTTGTTGCTGTTAATCAATGGAAAGTCAGAAACCCTTGATTTACTGCAAATCACCCAGAGATCCACCTGTAGAACCCACTCCAACCTTTTTTCATCCTTACTTAAGAGTACTCTGGTTGAATAAAAACACACCAGCATTCTAAACATCTGAGTAAGCTTGGCTAAACAAAAATGTTTTAGCAGGTGCTGAAGAGAGTACAGTGAAGGTATCTGCTTGATGTCAACAGGCAGGGAGTTCTTGCAGACATGGAAACAGGTATTATGTAGCACCTGTAAGAGTGCCTGTTCTGCAGTTTGAAGCAATCAGGTGGGCATACATGGGGCAAGGCAATCTCACAGGTAAACTGGCCCCACATTGTTAAGGACTTTATGTAACACCTTGAACCTGGCCTGGCAGCAAATTGACAGCCAGTTTAGGTAACTGAGCACAGGGTTGACAAGGTCTCACCACTGCCATATAGTGTAACTGACCATTCACATCATAGGAAGTCCACTGGCCCATCTAGTTTAGTATTGTTTGCATGGATTCAGCAGTTCTCCAGGGCTTCAGAAAGGGGTCTCTGCCAGCCTCATCTGGGGATGCTGAGGATTGATCCTGGGACTTTCTGCATGCCCACAAGATGCTTTTATCATTGAGCTAAGCTCCTTCCCTGTTGACCCCTGCATGTGTACTTGGCACAATAGTAGCCAAAGACTGATGGCAATACTCTGTGGGTATGCACTGACTTACAACTAAGCCAACCCTGATGTAAGTGTATGTATATGCAGGTGGCTTTTTTGTGATAGTACTCAGTAGCAGGCAAGGAGACTTGAGCAGGTTCATCTCCAGGTTGGTGTGGTAGGTCCACACACAGAGAAGAGAGGGGCTTGTGGCAGTGATGCTGTGTGTGTCTTGTCCTTCTCTCTGTCCTTCAGGTTCTTGATGGAAAGAAATGGTTAGTTAACAGTGCTGCAACTCATGGGGGAGGAAAGGCAATGGCAGGGGGTTGGGCCATTGTTAGCTGCCCCATTGTGCTGCCAAGTACTGCTGGGCCTGGCAGAAGGGGTATAAAGGGCAGCTGGCTCATCTCTGGCTCGCTTGGGTCCAACGGCCTTCTTGATTTTGGGGGCTTTTGATTTGGTGTCCTTTTCCAAAAGCTGGGTAGCTTCCTTGGTGCATGTAGCTCCAGATTTTGGACATCCTATTAGCTTGGGATGATGGGAATTGTAGTCCCAAACATCTGGAGGGCCAGAGTTTGCCTATGTCTGTCCTTGAGCATCCTCCCTGAGGAAGTGGCTTTTGTTGTTTTATCATTTGCTGTTGGCCATACTGGGAGGAAAAATGGGATACTTTCTTTGTTTCTACCCCACCTTTTTCTCCAAGGAGCTCAAGGTAGCATACATGGTTCTTCCCACTCCCCATTTTATCCTCACAACAACCCTGTGAGGTAGATTAAGGCTAAGAGGCAGTAACTAGCTCAAAGCCACCATGTGAGCTTCATGCTTGAGTGGGAGCAAGAACCCCGGCCTCTCAAGTATTAACCCTGACCATTACAGAAATAAATAAATAACTTTTCATGGGACAGCAGTTGCCAGATATTCATGTTGTTATTGCAGTTGTGATAGTTACATGCGTTGGAAGTGCAAAACTGCATATTGTTGTTGGGGCTTGAGTTTTGTAGTAACACATCAGGAATGTAGTTAATAAATGCATGCTTCATCACTGAAGTAATATGCATGGTTGTCTAAAGACACACACATACGCACACACAAACACATGCTGCTTTTGAGACCACGAAGTCCAGAGTAAAGATTACCTGGCTGCAACTCTGATTACTGGTTAATGGCTAGTGAATTATCTCTGTTATCCCAGATTATTTGGGATACCATCAAGAACAACCTGTTTCAGTTTTGATGCAGTATAAAAACAATGGCACTTTGCATCAAGTTCTTTGCATTGGAAACAATTGAAGATATCTTTGTTAAAACAAGCTTTCCCAGCATGATGAATTGGTCTCTGGCATAGTTGTCTACTTTGAATTGTTTTTAACCATTTTTAGTTTTTATTGTGTGCTGTACATCACCTTGAGATGTGTGTGGAAGGCAGCACACTGTTCTGTGCAGTATGTCAGGGTTTTGTTGTTGTTTAGTCGTTTAGTCATGTCTGACTCTTCGTGACCTCATGGACCAGAGCACGCCAGGCACTCCTGTCTTCCACTGCCTCCCGCAGTTTGGTCAGACTCATGCTGGTAACTTCAAGAACACTGTCCAACCATCTTGTCCTCTGTTGTCCCCTTCTCCTTGTGCCCTCAATCTTTCCCAACAGCAGGGTCTTTTCCAGGGAGTCTTCTCTTCTCATGAGGTGGCCAAAGTATTGGAGTCTCAGCTTCATGATCTGTCCTTCCAGTGAGCACTCAGGGCTGATTATGTCAGCCTTAGGACTAGTATAATTGCCTTCCTTTGCACATCATTAGCCAAACACCTTTTTAAAATGACAAAAACAGCTTCCCCTGTTCCTGGACTACAGTGCTTTTTGTTTAATAAAGTTATTCATTATTAAACAGAGAGGAATGAGGGACTGGAAGAAATTTAAATTCCAAGTCCTTAAATATTGCACTTTGGGCAATATTTACAGTATGCAAGAACTGTAAAGAAGCATACCAGGTGTTAAAACTATTCTCAAACATCTAATAATGGGTTCAAGATGCCAAGCTTGATCATGAGGGGCCTGGGGCATAGTTTTGCCCCAAGCAAATTTCTCAAAAAACAGCAACCCTCCATTTAGCAGCAGTGGGAAGAAGAAGAAGAAGAAGAAGAAGAAGAAGAAGAAGAAGAAGAAGAAGAAGAAGAAGAAGAAGGTGGTAGACAAAACACTCAGAGTGGCTTAAACTTTCTAGAGTGGAGGAACACTGGTCATTCCAAGGGCTGCATTCCTTTCTAGACAACTTTCTGAGGGCTGCATGCCAGCGGTGGGCAGGACTAGAGGCAAAAGTGGGTGGAACAATGTAAATTTTGTGCAGTAGGTTAGCTCACTATCTTGCATCCAAGCAAGAGGCACTACCAGAGTTCCAGCACTTTCCAGCCTGGTAGAAACACTTGGGTGCAAAGGAGAGCCAGTGAGGGGTGTAGTCTGGGGAGAGTTTAAATGGCTGGGCAAAGAGGCTAGAGCACCACAGACCATGGCCCAAGGGTCTGAGGCTCCCCACCTTGCAAGACCCTGATGGGGAAAGAAGTCAGCACCATCCTCATTATCAGATCAATCATGTGAGGTGCAGGAAGTAGTTCTAGCTCCCTAGATGAGATCAGCTGAGGAGGAGGCTGTGTATTCTTGTGTATGAGAGAGAGGGAGGGTTTATCCGTCCTGCAGCTGGAAATCCACATTTTCCAAATCTGTTTTTTGCTCCCTAGCCCTCCTTGTTTCCATTCCGATACAATTTGTTCACAATTCCAATGAATCATTCTAAAAAGCCCACACTTCACACTTTTTGTGTAACATTGCCTGTTCTGAATATCCCACCTGTGACTTTGCTTAACCAGCTCATAACACACATACCCCTGAACCTCCCACTGTTGTACTGCTTCTGGCAGAAAGAAAGGAAATCCATGCACTGTGCAGAGGTGCTTTTTTATATGTGTATTGCTGGGTTTTTGCCATATTGTTTCTTTGTTATTACTAGGCTGTGTCACACACTGTGCTGGTTTAAATGCCTCAAAATGAGTGTGTGTGCGCATACACAAACTCAACAGGGGGAAGGACTAGAAGGAAAAGAAATAAGGAAAGCTTTTGCAAGCTGAAGAAGGGAGAGAGGACGGTGCTTGGGCTTGTTGGCACACTAGAATGTGTGTTGTTTGGAAGCAGGCGGGTGTTTGTTGCTCCCACACAAACAGGCCCCACTTGGAAACACACAAGCAAGCAAGCACTAAACTTTGTGCCCTAGAGTAATCTTACAAATGAAAATCCAGGTAAACTGGGAAAGGCGAAAATCCAGCCTGTTGGTCCTTGCTGACCAACACAGCTAACCACAGTCTCAGGCACTCCTACACAGAAATATGGCCCACTGAGTACAAAGGGAATTCCTTCCTCCCAGGTAAATCCAGCCAGAAAGGAGAGGGAAGGAAAGGGAAGGTAGAGGTTTGGTGGCGTAAGGGGCATAAGCAGCAGCACAGAGGAGGTAAGAAACAGGAAAACTGATATTGCCAACACACCTGACACAGAACATAGGAGCCAACTCCTAGCAGTAGAGGGACTTTGCCCCCAAATAAAATATTTGAGCCCACCCCCAAGTTGATGGGCATTGCCATTCAAATGGTGTGCATGCACTTCTCCCCCCCAAAATATTTTATTCAAGTTGGCACCCCTGCCACAGAACAGTGGCATGTACAGTGGTACCTCGGGTTATGAACTTAATTCGTTCCGGAGGTCCATTCTTAACCCGAAACCATTCTTAACCTGAGGCAAGCTTTTGCTAATGGGGCCTCCTCCTGCTGCTGTGCCATTGCCATGAGATTTCCATTCTCATCCTGGGGCTAAGTTCGCAAGCCGGAGCAACTACTTCCGGGTTTCAATTTATTTATTTACGGCTATTAGCCCATAAAATATGTACAAACATAAAAGCACAGAAGCATAAAAACCCTTACATCTAACAACAGAAGGGGACCACGATGCAAGGGTGGTCATTGAACAGTGACAGTAACGGCTTGGGGCCCGGAAAGATCCAAGGGACGGTTCACAGAAAAAGGAGAACTGGAGACGAGATCCGTCATGCACTCTCATCATGACTGTCCGATTAGTTTTTTTTTGTTGTTGTTTTTTGGTGGTTTTTGTGTGTGAGATAACCGCATTCAGGAATCTCGCCACCTGCAGAGTTACAGAAGGATCTGTATCCTGCAAGAGCAGTGCGGCATGTGACTCAACAGGCCTGCCAACCAAGCGCAGTAAAGCAGGACCCAGGAATTTAGTCCTAGCTATGCTATGTAAGGGACAGTTGAACATTATATGAGGAAGAGATTCAACTGTTTTCCCGTCACACTCGCATAGCGGAGACACCAAACCCTTGGAAAATCTGTAGCTCAACAGGTTCGATGGAAAAACATTGAACCTTGCACGAATAAATGCAAGTCGGTGTGGTGCAGATGAAAGAGATGACATGTATGATGGAAGGCCAAGTGGTGGGGTTATTCCGTGATACCTGGGAGAGCAGACACCCCCACCCCTGGAGAGGTTGTGTTGATTTTCAATGTCTGCTAATCTTTGCTCGATAAGGCTTTTGGCTGAGCGTAGGTTCATCTTTAAGGAGTCCGCTGGGGAAATTCCGATGCTCAAAAGTTTGGCATGGATTTTTCCTACCCACGGGTTAACAAAGTCATCCCGCCAGAGGCACTGAAAGAGGTAATGGTCGGGAAGCCTATGCCAGCTGGACAGCCAATAGCCAAAGACTCGCTTCCAGATGGCCGTCTCCAATGATGCAATCCTTAAGTCCAGATGTATGGCTGCATTGCTCACACACATGGGGAGTTTCAGGAGGTGACGGAGAAACTGATTCTGCAATGTCCCCAGCGATGTTAAATTGGACCCTGGGGCCCAGAGCGGGGCAGCATAACAGAGGGTGGAAACCACTTTTGCGTGGTACACCTTCAATGCAGAAGGGATGTGGGAGGCTCCGGCGGCCGCAAAAAATTGGAGTGTAAAGTATTGTTTTCCCTTTGTTCAGTAAATACTGTATCTGTGGCTTCCAGCTTAGGTTATAGTGAAAAAAGACTCCCAGGTATTTAAATTTGAAAACCTGTTCTAATTGGACTCCATCTAACTTCCAGCTGTAAGTTTTCCGAGACCTGGTAAAGACCAGTACTTTTGATTTTCCATGCTTAATTGTCAGGTGGTTGAGTTTGCAGTAAGCCGCAAAAATCTTTAGAGCTCTGCATAAACCGACTCTAGAGTAGGAAAGGATCGCTGCATCGTCGGCATATAAGAGCAGAGGGCAGCGAAAATCAGCTAGGCAGGGGGCATGAATGTTGGCTTGAGACTCACTCAGAAAGAGCTTCATGTCGCTAATAAACAAGTTGAAGAGGAGTGGGGCCAAAATGCAGCCTTGGCGCACTCCTCTATTTATTGGGACCTCATTGGATAGGTTTCCCGCCGGTGTAAGTCTCACTCTAGCCGACGACCCGTGGTGTAATTGGGTTATAAGCCATAACAGCCTTCTATCTATGCCCCATCTCTCTAATTTCTTCCATAGACAGTTTCTTGGGATACTGTCGAAGGCGGCCTTTAAGTCTATGAAAGCAACACATAGGCGCCCCCGACTCGGGGCAGAATATTTTCTGGCAAGATGATACATAATTACCATATGGTCAGTGGTCGAATAATTGTTCCTAAAGCCCGCTTGCTCATGGCCAATCAAGTTTGAGTCGTATGCCCAATGGGACAGCTTAGACAGCAAAAATTTTGCATAGATTTTCCCGATGATAGACAAAAGGCTGATGTTCCGATAATTCTCTGGGTCAGCAGGGGGACCCTTTTTATGGACTGGTACGATCAAGGCCTCCTTCCATGACCTAGGGATAAGCCCCGTAGAATTAATTGCATCAAAGACTTTGGCCAGAATTTCAGCCCCCCACCTCGGTTGCGCAACAATAGCCTCAGCAGGGACTAGATCCGGCCCAGGGGCTTTGCCCGTTTTCAGGTCTAGTATCAAGTCCATTATCAGTTCTGGGTCGGTAGAGGGCCACAAAGGTAGATGGTCGGCTCGGAATTCCGTGAGTGAGTTGGATTCCTCTGCCAAAGAGAAATATTTCAAGAATTGTTCCCATGTGGGCGCAGGGATAATCGACAGTGGGTACGTCCTTCCTCTTTTGTTTATCAGAGCCCAAAATTCCTGTGGTCTGCGGGATCTAGAGGCCGCAATCAAGGCTCGCCAACGCTTTTGGTACCACTCGCGTTTGGCCAGCTTTAAAATCTGTTTGTATGCTCTTTTGGCTTGTAAATAGGAGGGTGGTAGAGCCACCGGGTTAGCGAAGTTCATAACCCGAAGCGTTTGTAACCCGAACTGTTTGTAACCTGAGGTAGCACTGTAATAGAGTTAGAAAACCATTTCACATTACTATCAGTTAGATTATGGTTTCAAATCAATTTATATATCACTAGGAAGGAATTTTAGACTTGCACATTTAAAGTGGATTAATGTGCTCTGTCCCCCTAGGGTAACAAACCCACTCTAAAAAAAAAAGAAAGAGACTTCTTGCAGCTAGAAAAGTGATAGGGAAATGCACTGAAAAGTGTGGGATTAGCAAAGGAGTCCTGAGTTGGCATAGTTCCTGGAGGGTTGGCAAAGGAAGAATGTAGATCTCAGGTCAAAAAAGTTTAGCCGCCTCTTGTTTATACAGATGACTACATTTAACCACCAGATGGTAGCATCTGCAAATGAAACGTGGCAGAGGAGGCTCCTATAGCCCTAGAACACAAACATAAGCACAGACTCAGTTTCTGGTTGCTTAAGCGTTTGTTTTACAGGACTGTTTACCAGATGAATGGACAAATGGATCAGAAGGCCAATAGTTTCAAGGACTAGAGCAAAAGCAATTTTTTTTCTGGATTTCTTAAAGCAGTGCTGATCCTAAAACAGTGCTGATCCTCTCTGCCCGCCCCCACACGTCGACACACTGTCAGTCTTCACGTCGGAAACTAGAGTTCCAAAAGCTAGAATGTGTAATCAACTTGGCCTCTTCTAGAATCAGAGCTCATTGCAATTCTCCTGGAACTGATTTCTCTCTCCAAAGAGCAGGCTGAAAGGGGAGATCCTGCAGCCAGCTGTTGATAAACGAAGTATGAGCAGGCAGGCAGCATCCATGGGCAATATTAGCAATCAACAATTTGTTTGTTTGCTTGTTTGTTTAAAACACCTCAAAGTGATCTAACAATAAAAGTATTTTTTAATAAATAAATAAATAATTTCATACATTAAGAACTGGTTAAAGCAATTTCATATGTTAAAACCAAGCAACATCCAATACAGATTTCAAATCCAGTACTGCTACAGACTGTAATAATAATAATAATAATAATAATAATAATAATAATAATAGCAATAATAATAGCAATAATAATAGCAACCATCCACTTAACAGGCTTGTTAAAAAATTAAGGTTTTTAGGAGGCACCCAGAAGATAACAGAGATGTGCCCTTGAGGGCTATTTATAACACCTAGAGGTGCTTGCCTCTCTCCCAACCAGGCCAGTTCCTGGGCCAGATGCAAAAGAGAAGAAAAGCAGCAGCCTCAGCTACATTAAAGGGATTTGCCAGCAGGCCTGTCTGTGGGTTCGGACATCTGGCCCCCTGAGCTTCATTAAGTAGTTCTGGACAAATGCAATACGTGAATGGTGGGCATTAGATGCACTCTCAGGTCTGATGAGCCTGCAAGCAGGAACAGGATGGCTGAAATAATTAATGACACAAATGATGATGAAAATGGCTGTTATTATTATTTCAGTTTACAAACTGCTTGATTGTAAAAACAAAACAAAAAAAAACCCCAAAGTCGTTTACAAAAAATATAAAACAATAACATTTTTGATAAAAAGAATATAATAACAATGATGATAATAATAAATTCAGGCTTCCCCAAAAGTTAATTACAAAAATAATAATCCAGGACACCCCACCCTGCCACCGTCGCCCACCTGTTTGCCCCCCCACCCCCAGCTGCTCACCCTCACTGCCCATGACCTCTTTGCCTTTTCACTATGCTGTCCACATGGTAACTGCTATTATTATTTAATATTCTTTATTAAATTTGTATACTGCCCTCTATCTGTAGATCTCTGGGCAGTTCAAAACATAAACATACAACCAGTGCTTTTCGTCTAGGGAACAAAAGGTGGAGTACTCACTGAAAAAAAGCACTCCATACAACATTTAAAAACACAAAATACATAATAAAACAATAACAAAAATCCACCATCATAAGCACGGCCAAAATGGTCATTCCAACCACAACACCTGGGCTAGGCACCACTGCCCTGACACCATATATCCATTTCCTTACCTTCCAAGATTCTGCCCTTAAGCAGAGAAATCAAAGCCAGGATAGGCTCCACTTTGAAGGGACCCTCAGCAAAGTACCCTCTGGTGCCTTCCCCCAATTTATGTGAGCTTATTGGTAGCAGTGGCTGTAGAAGCACTCAGAGAGAGCTGCCACAATATAGCATTGTGAGGACTTAAAATAGTGGGCTTTCCCAACCTGGCTGCCCTGTGCTCAGAGCACCCACAAAAGAGGGGCCCAGTTCCAGTGCTGTGGACCTCATGGCTGCCTGAGGATGGTAAGGTAAAGGGACCCCTGACGACTCTGGGGTTGCGGTGCTCATCTTGCTTTACTGGCCGAGGGAGCCGGCTACAGCTTCCAGGTCATGTGCCAGCACGACTAAGCCGCTTCTGGCGAACCAGAGCAGTGCATGGAAACGCCATTTACCTTCCGGTCGGAGTGGTACCTATTTATCTACTTGCACTTTGATGTGCTTTTGAACTGCTAGGTTGGCAGGAGCAGGGACTGGGCAGCGGGAGCTCACCCCGTCACGGGGATTCGAACCACCGATCTGATCGGCAAGCCCTAAGCTCTGTGGTTTAGACCACAGTGCCTGAGGATGGAGCAGCAGCCAGAGGAAAGGTTTAGGGGTGGGTTGCAAGTGTGAATGTGCATGAAAGGAAAACATCCAGGAGGGTGTTTTATTGTGGGGTTGCATGCAAGTTTTTCACAGAGTCCCCATAATGCCAGCAGCATCAAAATCCCAGCCTGCATTTTCTCCACATTTCATTCTAGATCCACCCTTTCAAGGGGGAAATCTGGTAAGTAAAAAAACAAACTAGCCTGTCACTTATGTCTCATTTGCAGTATCTCAACTCCCTGTTTACAAATTAAGCTCCCCGTCTGGAAGCACTCAGAGGCTGCTCAATTGAAGCACATTTAAAGCACATTACTTTCCCCGAAATAATCCTGAAAACTAGGGCTGGCCCACCCATAAGGCAAGATGAGGTGACCGCCTTAGACAGCAGGATCCACAGAGGCAGCAGAACTGGCCTCCAAGGAAAGCATTGCCTGCTTCTGTTACTACCACATTGGCACCAACAGCTGTAATGCACTCCTTGGAGTGTGTGGACCTGCTGTCCACCTCCCCCCAGTTTAAATGCTTTATTGAAAAACATAGATAACATACACAATATAACAAGATGAAAACAATCATGTACTGATAATCTTATATATGTTTACAAAAATTAAATTTTAATTAAATTTATACAATCTCTTTTGCTAACATAGAATAGACTTCCTATCATTTCCTGATGCATATAACCTTTCTGGTGATGAATGTACTTATCATTATAACCTTACTCTTTCTGTATTTTCTAATACCTTCTTACAACAATTCGTACCTTTTTACTTGTTTCTTAACAGTTTGTTTAGACAAGGGTCATTCTAATGCTGTGATAGATACTGTACCACTGTTATTATTCTGTAGATCTCTATTATGCATATTCCATTTTTAAATAAATGATTGTCTTGTATTACCTCTTAGTCTGTTAGTCAATTGCGCCATTTCCACATATTCCAGTAATTTGCACTGCCAATCTGCTATGGTTGGATCTCCCCTTTCCAATTCATTGCGGTAAGTATTCGGGCTGCAGCTGTAGCATATAGAAAAAATTCTCTTAGATTTTTTGGAATGTCTTTACCTAAAATTCCAAGCAGAAAGGCTTCTGGCTTTTTTTAAGAATGTTGACTTAAAGATCTTTTTCAGCTCATCATAAATGAGATTCCAAAACACTCTAATCTTTCTGCATGTCCCCCACATGTAATACATATCTCCTTCACCTTCCCAGCACTGTCAACAGTTGTTCGCTATGTTTTTATACATCTTTGTATAAAGAGTCTTGATGGGATGAGATACCATCTATATTGCATCTTTAACATGCATCTTTAAATACTGCATCTTTAACATGTTTTCTTTAATGGTGTAGCATGCTGTAAAGTTCATGTTTATCTTCCAGAGAGTTTCCCATTCACTCACCTGCTGCCCTCTCAGCGAGTATGAGGTGCTGCTGGTTCCCTCCCACCTTTTGGGAGGAAATGGCAAGGCTACCCTCTGGGGTCTCCTGGGCTCTGCAACTGCCCAGTGTGATTCAGAGCAGGCCTCTTCCCCTTGGATCTGATTCCCATTTCAGCCATCAGGTAAGGTTGATTTGATTCCTGTCCCCCGCTCCATTCCCAGTGTGGATCTTAACACACACACACCCCCACACACCCTTCTTCCTGGTGTAGATATTCACTCACCTCTTTTCCTTGGTGGGTGGAGTGCCATTTTGTGCTTTGCCTCAGGTGCCAAAATGTTTTGGGCCAGCCCTGCTGGGAACTGCAACCTGTCAGTTATTGTGCTGATGCTACATTGAATCTCACCCATAATTATTCTTATTAGGCTGAGAGAGGGGACCATGATGCAAGTAGATCCTGTGGTCCAAACCACTGCACCTCTTGGGCTCGATTTGAATCCGTTCGACAGTGGAATTTGCTGCCAAGGAGTGTGGTAGAGTCTCCTTCTTTGGAGGTCTTTAAGCAGAGGCTTGACAACCATATGTCAGGAGTGCTCTGATGGTGTTTCCTGCTTGGCAGGGGGTTGGACTCGATGGCCCTTGTGGTCTCTTCCAACTCTATGATTCTATGATCCGGTGTGAGCTCCCATTGCTCTGTCCCAGCTTCTGCCAACCTAGCAGTTCGAAATCATGCCAGTACAAGTAGATAAATAAGTACTGCTGCAGCGGGAAAGGTAAACAGCGTTTCCATTTGCTCTGGTTTCCGTCACAGTGTTCTGTTGCAGCAGAAGCAGTTTAGTCATGCTGGCCACATGACCCAGAAGGCTGTCTGTGGACAAACACCGGCTCCCTCAGCCTGAAGCAAAATGAGCGCCGCACCCTATAGTCGCCTTTTACTGGACCTAACCGTCCAAGGGTCCTTTACCTTTTACCTAACAAACTATAGTCCCCTGGATTCATGGGGGAAATTTATGTATAGCACATACACATCTGGAGGGATAGAGAAAAATGGCTAATGGTGCTTGCCCTACCATTCAGTAGCATGAAGCAGCTGCCTTAGGCAGCAGATGCTGGAGGGCAGGGGGCCAGGGCCAGGAACTGGAAGATACAGGGCCATGTGTACCGTAATATGGCCTGCTGCCTTTGGGTGCAGTGGAGGACATTCTGCCCTCAGCACTGGAGGAAGTTTGCCCTGTCTACATGGTAAACTTTTCTTGGTGCAACTGTGAGGGAGGAAACTTGTTCTTTGCCTCAGGTGGCAAAATATACTGGGATGGCCCTGATGGCTGAGATGTTTTGCTTGGAAGAGCTATAGCTCAAGGTTTTTAGGTCAACGTCTGTAAAAGTTTCCCCATTTTCGAAGGGCATTGGGAAGGGTTTGTTTGTTTGTTTCTAAATCATACAGCTTTTTGTTGTGCCTAAAAATAAAACAATCTACTCCTTGCCCCATTAACTCCTGAGCTTGCAAGAGAAAATAAAAGAACATGTTTGCTTTAAAAAAACGAGCCATGGTGGGGGGAGGGAAAGCCACATATTTGTCCAACCTGAAAAGTTTCCATCTCCTTCTCCTTGCAAATGTCAGGATGTGCATAGATCCAAGATAACTGGGCTGCTGGAGTCCACAAACAACTTCAGATTACAAAGGTGTATCTTTTCTTTTCGTAGTCCTACATTTCTATATGTGTATACAGATCCACTTTGTTATGTAAAGTGTATGGTATTTCCGAGTAAGCATGCTAACAGCATGAGTCACAGACCCACATGAGTTTCAAAGATCTTGCTTTCGAGAGGAGCCATTTGGGGGAAGCTTGTTCCATTCGGCCTGGAACATTTTTTTTGCCCTTCTGTTTGGTGGAACACACACTCCCCATTCACAGCAAAACCGCACCTTGAAATCACGAATGAGCCTCAAGGTTGTCTTTTAGGCCCCGAGACTGCAAAATATACATAAAGAAAATCCAAAACACCAAAGCTGTGTTTTAAAAATAAACATAATTATTTTAACAAGTTAACATTCAGTTTAAAGATTATACCAATTGTGATTCAAAGTTCCCAGGTCAAATCTGACTTCTGCCACAAACTCAACAGAGAACCCCACCCCTTCATCTTCAGCCCCTGCATTATTGGCAGCAATGACCTACCTTGCAAGGTTGTTGTAGGGATCATCGACATACTGCATGTTAAGCAGATCAAACATTATATTATTTGAGAATTGGATTAAGATACTTTCATACAGCCTGACCTTTTATTCCCCCCCCCAAAAAAAATCAAAACTAAAATTTAGCCTGAATAAATCAAATCATCCTCTATGTGAACAGGCTATAAGGCTGTCTTTTACAAATTTGTTATCCTGTAGATTTAACGTGATATGCATTCAAGTCCCATTGCTTTTGTTAGCAGAACTGATGTGCCTCTAAGCATGTGGGACACTAGAGAGAAACTTTAAATATTGAGGCTAATAACAGGATACAGCATGGAAAACATGTGGTTGCATGCAGACTAAAGCCATGAATGTGTATGCTGGTGATAAATTGAGCATGGGACCTGGTTCGAATCCCCACTCAGTCATGCAGCTCACTGGGTGACCTTGGAGGTCAGTCATTGCTTCTCAGTGTAACCTACATCACAGGGTTGTTGTGGGGATTAAATGAGCAGAGGAAGAACAATAAGCCATATTGAGCTCCTTGGAGAAAAAGATTGGATATAAATGCAATTAATAATAAATAATAATAATAATAATATGCACACTGCACAACTTTTATGCATTAAAATGGGTAATGCCTCTCCCACCGCAACACTTCCAGTGTATACAAGATCACGGTTGCTGCGCTGCTGAGTGGTTGTGGGAACAGCGATCTTCTCCCCATTGCTCAGCTGTGCAGAGGGAAAAGGTGGGTGGCGCTTGGCAGACTACAGGGAGAGCAACAAAGGGCTGAGGGCAGGCAGCCCACCCCTGGTGGACCTCAGCCATCTCAAGACTACAATTGGTGGCAGGGGCTTGTTGGTGGATTGCCTGACCTCCAGGCCAGACCTAAATCTTCAGGTTTGCCTGGCCCCTCCAGGTGGCAGGTGGAGGGCAGGAGAGCAAGAGGACCAATAAATGATGATGATGATGATGATGATGATGATGATGTATAAAGAAGATTGCACCTACAGCTTGCAAGCTTCAGACCAAATGCAAATTATAGCACAGATACTTGGGGTGCAGGGTTTCTGCTCCGCCCTGCTTCCCTCCCAGTTAACTCCAGGGCCCACCCCATGACATCAACAGAGGCTAACCAAGGTCTCAGGTTTGGGCCCTGCAATCTTAGGGTCTTGAATACTCATGACCTGGCAATGCTAATTCTCAGTGGTGGTTCCCTGTTTGTGGAATGCCCTCCCTGGTGAAGTGTGTCTGTCTCCCTCATTATTGACTTTCAGAAGGAATTTAAAAACATTCCTGTTTACCAAGGCATTTGATGGCTGAAAGACACTGTTCCTGGCAACTTTGAGATCACTGGCTGAGAATGTTTTTACCATGTTTTTAGAACATTTTAAACTGTGGGTTTTTTTAATCTTTCCAAACTGTTTCTAGGTTGCTGGGTTTCTTTTTAACCATTTTATTGTTGCTGTATCTGCCACCCTGGGCTCCTTCAGGAGGGAGGGTGGGACATAAATTGAATCTCCCCTTCCTTCTTCACCTCATTGTTAATACACTGAGTGGCAGCAACTCTGCAGGGTTTCATTCAGACAGGAGTCTTTCTCAGGCTGGTCTGCAGATGCCAGGGCCTACCACTGAGAAGTTTGTGGGAGTATTAGGTACATCAAGGGTTAGGAACCTCAGACCCTGGGCCAAATGTGGCCCTCTAGACTGCTCTATCCAGCCCCCGGTATTCTCCCAGGCCACACACCCCTCCCCATCCGTACCCTCCTCTTGTGTTTTGCCTGGCTGGAATGTATCCTTGAATTCTGGCAATGCTTCTTGTTTGCCTGGATGGGGAAAGAGAGAGTTGTGGGAATGTGTGTAGAAATTCGCCTACTGAACAAAGGTAAAATTTATATTTGCCAAAAGGGAAGTATAGCCTTCAGGCTGAAAAAGATTCCCCATTCTTCAGGCACATGCTTCAGACACTGTAGACTGTAACTTGACTGCAATTTATATCAGGTTTTCTTTCACATATAATATGAATCACAGAATAATAGTTCTGGCTTTTTTGCTTCCAAAAGGGGACCAAGCCACTGAGATGTTTTTCCAAAGTGGGTTCCAGAGCATCAGCAGTAGCCTTTAACGGGGCATCGAGGCCTGGCAGTTACTTGAGAGTGCTGGTGTTAGGCTCCGTCTTATGGCATCCATTTAGCCAGGAGAGGAGCCAAGTCCTGGTCAGACCTGCAGCAAAATAAGGCAAAGGAACCTTGAGGTACCACTTGGAGCTTAGAGTGGAGAACGATTTTTAGGTTGTAGCTCAGTATCCTAGCACAAAGCATCTTTCTTTCTAAAAACATTAAAAGGAAAATTATTCCTATTTTCTGTACTAGGGATCTCCTCATCAACACAAATGAAATGTTTAAACAGTACTTTGATTGTCCTTGAATCTTCCTGCCACACTTGCAATCCTCTCCTGCCACACCATTGTGGCACACCAACCACACCCTTGGAGAACCAATGGCCAACGCTGTCTGGCAGTCTCTCTTCAAGGGTTTTAGGCAGCAGTCCTTCCCAGCCTTACCTGGAGATGCCGGGGATTGAACTTTGGACCTTCTGTGTGTATAACAAATGCTCTACCACTGAGCCACAGCCCCTCCCATAGCATAGCATGCCCTTGGCTATGCAGTACAAGATAAGTCCTGCCCAAAATAGAACCCATAGCTCCAAGCAGCCCAGTTTAGCTACTCTGATATTGTGGGTAACTAAGGGAACATGCACAGCATATGACAAACTTTTAGTGTACAATTGCCCAGGGTTGTCATCTGGTCTGGTTGGGCTCTTGGGTTTTGTTCTGATTGTTGACCATAGCAGTGACATATTGAGGGGACTGGAGAGGAGGCTAATTGCTTTCCCACCCAAGCAGGGGATAAGGGGGCTATTGCAGATGGGTACAGGTGCTATAAACATTAATACAGTGGTGCCTCGGGTTACAAACACTTTGGGTTATAAACACTTTGGGTTACAAACTCTGCTAACCTGGAAGTAGTACCTCGGGTTGAGAACTTTGCCCCAGGATGAGAATGGAAATCGTCCAGCGGCAGCACGGCAGCAGCAGGAGGCCCCATTAGTGAAAGTGCGCCTCAGGTTAAGAACGGTTTTGGGTTAAGAATGGACCTCCGGAATGAATTAAGTTCGTAACCCAAGGTACCACTGTATATTCATTTCAAAGGCTAGAAAATCATGTTTGACCTATGCCAATAACATTGCTATAGTTATTAAGATGCCACAACAATTCCCCTTAGAATAATATACTACTTGCTTTTTAACTGTTGAAACTTGAATTTACCCAAGCAATGGGCATCCAAACTTCAGTTGTTGCAGATCTGAACTAACTTTTGATGACGACCCCCCCACCCTGCAGTCTGAAATACCATGCCTGGTCTTGAACAGCATGTCTGCCTATCATCCATTGATGACCTACAAGTAACGTAACTGGTTCACAATCCACAAAAACCAGGTTCTTTGCATGGCTTACAGATGACACTGAGGGAAGAGGAAGGTGCCATGTGCAGCAGGCATAAATTTCCAAGAGGTTATGGAAAATCAACAGGAAAATCTGTTGACGTTCTCTATCCCAAACTTCTGATTACCTGCCAATGAACGAGAGTTCACCACCATCTGAGGGTGTCCCGTCCACTGTCAAACAGTTCTTAGCATCAGAAACTTCTTTCTTTCTTGTAACTTGAATCCACTGGTTTGAGTCCTACCCTCAGGAGGAGAAAACAAGCTTGCACCATCATCCATGTGACAGACCTGTAGATATTTGAAGATGGCTATTGTATCTTCTCTCAGTCTCCTCCTCTTCAGACTAAGCTTATGCAGCTCCCTCAACCATTCCTCATAAGACTTGACCCTTTATCTTCTTGGTTAAGTAAGTCAGACTGAGAGGCAGTGACTGGCCCAAGGTTACCTAGTGAGCTTTAAGGCTGAGTGGGGATTTGAACCCTAGTCTCCCAGATCCTTGTATGCAACGCTAACCACTGCACCACACTGGCTCTCATTCAGCTGTTCTCCCTGTGCACATAAAGCTCCTATAGCTGTTATAAAGCAGGCCTCCAGACAAAGGCCCATGGTATGAATGCTAAAGAGAGCCACTGAAACACCTAGGTTGGCATTCCTTGGCAAACACATTCTGAGTATTTTAAACAGGGCTGCGTAGTTTTTTGGGCTGGCTTCAGCGGCCAAAAATTGTGGTTGCTAGGCCCATGCCCCTTTTCCTACAGTACAAGTATAAATGTCCAAATATACTCAGTAGTCTAAATCTCAGCTATATTTTTGGCCATTAGTTAATTTAATCATGCTACATCAAAGCATGGTTGATGAACTTAAAAAATTTTTACAACAGTGGCACATTCATCATTACATTATATCTTATCTTCAAAAGGCAAACAGCTGCCAGTTTGCCACTGAGTATTTTCATCAATATCCAACCAATCACAGTATGCTTATAGTTACAAACATATGTTTGGGCCTTTTCATATAATGTAAGAATGTGAATAATTTTACAGTAACTACCATCCCTGGTTTTATAACCACAAGCATAGTGTGAAGAACCTTGAGAAATTTCCAAAGGAGCACCTAATTCACATTAATAATCCCATTTTGCTAAGAGCACATTACAGTATATATTGGCTAATAAGAAGATGAGATAAACATCAGCAATGTTTGTTCTTTCCATGTAAAAAATGTTTAGAGGAAGGATGCAAGATAAATATCTGGCCCACCTTATTACATACACTATTATTCTAATACAGCTACAAATTAATTCAGGACACTGTTGCTGAACCAAAGGTGATTTCAAAATATATACAAAATGCAATAAAGCATTCTAGCCCACCATCATTTTTATTATCATAGTGGACAGTATATTTAGATATATTTAGATATTCACATATTTCTTTAAAAGGGAGATATTATTAGTCAATTGAAAATAACCTTTGAGGATGTTATTTTGACCATCTTGCCACTACTATCCATCTTTTCTGGCTCTGAAGAAAATCTCAGGAAGATATAAAAATTACACCGTCTTTCTCCCCTTTCACAAAATGTGCAACACAGAGAACTCTTTTCTTCCAAATGGCAGCTTTTCAAAGAGTTTGCTGCTTTCAGTAACAGTGGAAATAATTTTGTTATTAGGAGAGGAGCCTTCAGGCAAGATGATGCTTTTACGGTTTCTCTTTTCCACTCCCATCAAGAAAGTAGGCAGAGGAAGAGAGCCAGAGAGCAGAGCCCTATGACTTGCATAGGCAGGGGCAGCATGCAGAAGGTCCCAGATTCAAATTTCAGGTAGCACTTGGAAAGACATACAGTGGTACCTCGGGTTAAGTACTTAATTCGTTCTGGAGGTCTGTTCTTAACCTGAAACTGTTCTTAACATGAAGCACCACTTTAGCTAATGGGGCCTCCTGCTGCTGCCGTGCCACCGGAGCACGATTTCTGTTCTCATCCTGAAGCAAAGTTCTTAACCCGAGGTAATATTTCTGGGTTAGCGGAGTCTGTAACCTGAAGCGTCTGTAACCCGAGGTACCACTGTACTTCTGAGCAAGACCAGGAAAAGCCACTGCTGAGCTAGATGGATCAACACTCTAGCTCAGTTGGAAAAGCTCTTCCTAACCTGGTACTAAGAGACAATTTGTGCAAGATTTTTGATATAACATAAGGCAGTGTTTCCCAACCTTGTGCCTCCAGCTGTTTTTGAACTACAACTCCCATCATCCCTGACTAGCAAGACCAGTGGCAAGGGATGATGGGAATTGTAGTCCAAAAACAGCTGGAGGCACAAGGTTGGGAAACACTGACATAAGGTATACATTTTAGCCCCACCGACTGAGGAAGCGAACCACCATGTGCTGGAAAGCCTGGGCTCAAGTCCTACCTCTGCCTCAAACTCAAGAGTGCAACCTTGGGCCCTATGTTTCAGCTTCAGCATTCCCCATCTGTAAAATGGGCATTAACAGCAAACCTGAGCACCGCATGTTGCAACTCAGTGCCGGCTGCTGGGGACCTGGTGGGGCAGCCAAGAGTGGAGCCAGAGGTGGTACCCATTGGTTTTCTCCCCATCCTCCTCCCTCACCAAAGATCCTGTGGATGCTTAAGCAGGAAGACATGTTGGCCATACTGTTGGAAAAACATGTATGTAGAAATATGGCAGTCCCTGCACAGGCAAACTTGCCCAGCAACCTACACATGAGGCTACAGAATGGCAAGTTTCCAGTATTATACTTTCAGGGAAAACATCCCATGTTGTCTTGCCTGCTGTAGAACCCTAGGGTGTCTGCCAGGGGCTCACTGCTGCTGTGCATTTGGAGAAAGACCGACGCTCAGCAGCAAAGCACAAGCTCTGTGGCAGGCTATATCAGGATTAAGCCTGGGTGAGGTTGCCAACGTTTGGTTGACCCTTTGGTTTTGTTCATCTTTTTTTTACCCTCTGGGGGGCATATATACCAGCAGTGGGTATGGTCATATACTCTCTCTCTCTCTCTCTCTCTCTCTCTCTCTCACACACACACACACACACACACACACACACACAGAGAGAGAACACATCCTCCCAAAGATGGGTTATAAATCCCTCTCCATTCAAATCAAGG
The DNA here is from genome assembly GCF_964106915.1 of Podarcis gaigeae. Lineage (NCBI taxonomy): Eukaryota > Metazoa > Chordata > Lepidosauria > Squamata > Lacertidae > Podarcis > Podarcis gaigeae. Next base: position 25,870,364 of record NC_139691.1, on the reverse strand, counting down.
GTGAGGTACCTTTATCATCCCTAGGGCCACATTCTTTACTGGGCAACCTTCCAGGAGCCACATGCCAGTGGTGGGCAGGACCAGATGTGAAAGTGGGTCAAACTAATGTGCATTTTACCATTGGACAGTAGACTTGTTTCTTGGGGAGAGGGGTTGGCGCTGGAGTTCTGAGGGCTACAGAGAGAGGCTTAGAGGGTCACATGTTGAAGATCACAATCTGATAGCATGGGTACAGCCACCAGGTTCCACTCACCCAAGCACTATGTGTTTTTGTTTTAATTGTTTTGGATCTTGCAGGTCTGGGAAAATGTGCTTCAGAGGCTAGGCAAAGCTCACAATCTGGGGGGGGGTTAGTCACCCCTGGGTGAAGCACTTACTCCATTGTTGTTCCTTCTCTGTAGTAAATTGCCTCCACCCAATTCAGCTTTGCTGTTTTGCGATACAGGCTAGTATTGAGTGTATAGCTATTGTATTGGGTATATTAACTTCTAGAGAGCTAGGGGACAGAATGGAAACCTGAAGAAGTTTAGCATTATGGCACGCATGCCAATATTTTTCAATACACATCCATAACTTCTTCCCAGAAGAGAAAAAAGGGGCAGTTATTTACTGGGCCCAGGTATCAGAAAGTCAGGGGTTGTCCCATATATTTCAGCATATGCGGAATATGGACCAGCTTTCACTCCTCTGCTGTGTAAACACAGGAATAAACACAACACTCCTCTGCAGCTGTAAAATTGGTACAAGCAGCCAAGCAAAATGTTCCTTTTCAGATAAATGTATTGGTTATTCCTGAAATTCTCCTGGAACAATCCTTCGTAAAAGCTCAAGGATGCATTGCCCAGGCTTCTTCAGAGCAGTTTGAACATCACTGATAGAAAATACCAGGTTTAATTACTAGCTGCTTTAAACTCAAATCCAAACTCTTCTTTCTCTTCACTGAGCAGCTAAATTCAAACCTCCCCGCTATTGCAGAACAATAACGTTTCCCAGTCAGCAAGCAGCCTTGTTGTTTTAGCCAAGTTGTTGATCAGCCCTGGAAGAGAGGGCCCTGTGGGGCGTTTCAGTGCTGACGGTTTTGCCTACCAGCTCGGTCAGAGCTGCTGAGTTCTGAGCCAAACTACCAGCGCAAGCATTTACCATAGTCTAGGTCCAATGAGGTCTTTCACAGCAGAGGCCTCTTTTAAGCAGTTATTATGTTAAAAAAATGTTGCAACAGCCCTGACCGTGTTTGGATAATGTGCCTTGTTTATTTACTGCTGGTATGACTTGCTGCCATGTAGCAGGGAGTTGTGTTTTCTTTTCTTCTTAACATATGCTGCCTGCTATAACATGAGGCCCAGAGAAAGGGGAGCTGGATGGGGCAATCTGTTCATCCAAAAAGCATGCAGAACACAGAGTGACTGTGTTGCCAGTTGCGATTTTTATCTTCAAAGAAGAGACCAGGAGGGCTTGTATGTGTTTGATCAAGAGAGAGCAATTTCATTCATTTATTCATTTGTTTCAAAGAGCCACTTTTTAATTTCAATAGCACCTTAAAATCACGCCTCAACAATAATATTTTATTTACTAAAAAATTGTTTTTTTCATCTGCTAGCTAGACTATAAACTTAGGCAATTCTGCTGGTCACTTCTTAATGAGAGTGGCAAGTTGCTCCTAAGTATGCCTAATGCATTAGCAGCAAGACAAAAGAATCCCTCGCTCAGTAATGCTCACCCCAGAGTGGGGCAGGAGGGAATAATAGGGAGCGGGACCCTCCACTTGTGCTAGAAAACAAAATGTTAACATACACCCCAAATATTTCTTTCTGAACAGCAGCTTCTAGTTTTGAGAAACTAGACTGATAAGCTGTAGTCAGTGAGCTTCACAATAAGGTTGTGGAATAGAAAGAGAAACCTGAATTATGTGCTCTGGTGAGTGAGATCCTGAACCCTGAACACAAAAGTCTTCTACGCCTTTTCCATACAGCTTCTGTCCCATTCCCATCTAAAACACCTCACAGGAGAAAGATAGTAGAGGGATTCATGCAGCACATTATAACTGTAACCAGAAACCATTGTTGTCTATTTGCTCAATCTTGCCTGCTCCCTTTATACACCAACAGCCAAGAAATTAACACTAGGACCTGGAAAAGCCCATTGATTTTCATGGCCTTAGGTGTGACTAATTCTGAATGGGATTAGGTGGAAAGCCTTCTAGATGACCTGTACTAACAAACTTGGGCATATCTAGTGAAGGAAAGAAGCATATTTTGGTCCAGCAGCAACTTACACCTCTAGTGATTTAACTGTATTAAGAGCCTTCAACCAATAAAAAAATACAGGGATCATGAGCTATTTCCAAAGTATGAGTTTTACAAAAGTTAAATGTTTGAGTCAACTCTTGCTTTTGACTGATATTAATATTCATTCTAGTGTTTCAAAACTGGCAGAACACCTGAAGATAATTTATTGTTTTTAATGAAGAATAAGTTCATATGCTTCTTTAAAAGCAGTTTTCTTGAAGAGAGTGGTCTATTTTGTGAGTAATGAAACTCATGAACTGGGGATTTCAGGATCTTAGCAAGAACAACTATTGCATTTCCTGATTTCAGAAGCGTGTCTGAGATTAGGGGGCTGGCCATAATACTTTCATGAATATTACATTGTCCACATCAAAAGGCCACTCCTGTGAATGAAGCAAGTGCTGTACATTAATGGCTTACAACACTGGTATCAGCTCTCAACAGCCCTTCACATGCTCCATTTAAAAATCAGATTGAAAACCCACAACTACAATGAATTGATCAGTGCCATCGGCTAATGAATGCTTTGAGCCACACTAAGTATTCTTGCAGCATTTTAAATGAGCCATAATAGTTTTTGGCTGAACAGATCCAGGTAATTTGCATGTAGAGGATACTAAAACTTAAATCCACTCTTAAAAGTTGAATGAATGTATACAGAAAAGCACTACTTTAGCAAGCAAGCCATTTTAAATAAAGACTCAACTGCACCAACACTACCATGAACACATTTACTGCGAGTAGCTCTATGGAAAGCCAATTCAGATAAATATAAACACTATACAGAGCTTCAAGCCAGTCTCCCAAAATTGCAAATGTGCTGCATTTTACCATGAAAAATGATGTAACAATATTTACAATGGAAGACACAGCCGGATCAATCAGCTCAAAACTTTTTAACAGATCAGTGAAGCAGAAATAGCAAATATAATGAACAGTTTCAACCATATATGTTTTAGTTTGTACAGACAATAACTGTCAATATCAAATTAAATTTACAGGACAAACGTTGTTCCATCATTGGTTTTTCTGTACTATACAGCAGCATAAAACGGGTGGCTGGAAGGTTGCCCACATAGTGATATGTTTTACATAGTTGGAAAATGATCTTCCAGCACAATACTGAATAAGTTAGTTGCTGTAAACTAAGACAAAAAAGATTGCATATTTATTATGCTGTACCTGTTAGTATTTGTACCAGTAGAGTTGAGGTTACCCATTTGCTTATTTATTCAGCAATTGTAAAATCAGTGCTGTATATTGTACCATGGCAGCCTCAGGATCTAATATTTGTTAACATTTGTTAAACCTTTTTCAGAATCATTTCTTAACTATCACCCAATTTTCATTTTTTAAATGAAAAGATGTAAAGTACCTATTGCATTGTTAATTTACAGAGTCCAAACAAAACGTACATGGCAAGACAGTATTGTGGTCTAGAAAAGTGGTCATGTTTTTAAGTCAAAATCTGTTTAGCAGCAACTAGTTAACTATACTCTTGAAAACCTTGCTTTTCTAGATTCAGATATTCATCTGTGCTTTTAAACTCTGCAGCATATTTCTTTTCCTCCTCCTGATTACTGGGCTCTGCATAAACTCATGGATGCCAACTATATGCCAGCTATATTTGTCAGAAATCACCTATATCACTGTGTGACATGTATATTAATACTAACCAAAAATAAATTCCAGTACATTCATGAACATCAAAACTGACAGGAGGATCTAATTTGTTATACAAACTGGTCCAGTACGGTGGGTCTGCCACTTACAACCTTACACGGGGTAGGGTGGGGTAGGAAATAAATGGGAAGCGGGGGAGCCTGCTATTCCATTTATTTTCCCTTTACCCACACACCCAGCGGTTTTCCTTCCTCACCAGCCTCTGGGTGGTCCTGCAACGTGATTAAAGAATATTGGGAGTGTATTTATAACAAGCTTAAACAAATGTTTAAAGATCTTTCCCTAAAAGCCCAGAGCTGTTTCTCCTGGGCATAATAACATCTGAAGTCCCAAAGAATCAAGTGAGTCTGTTGCTGTATGCCACCACTGCTGCTCAATTTTACTGGCACCAAAATGGAAAACGAATGTCGTTCCAACAAAAGATGAGTGGTATCATAAATTGTTGGAATATGTGGAATTAGCGGCTATGACTAATAGGATAAGAAACAGAGATGACAAAAAAAAAACCTTAAGAATGGAAGTTATATATAGAATATATGAAAAATCATTATAACAAGATAATTAACCTAGCAGGATGTGAGCACTTCAGCAGTGTGAGTTATAACAAGAGGTAAAGAGAGGAAGAATGAAAAATTCAGAGAAACAAGAAGATGCGGTTTGGAAGGGATTAGATAAGAAACTATGGAAGGAGTGGAAGGGAAGTATATCAAAGGATATATTTGTTTTGTTTTGATTGTATTAGTTTATATGGTCAGTATTATGTGTTATGTATTTAGTTTATGTATCAGCGGAGAATGTGTAACAGAAAAGCAAGTAAATAAATCAAGAAAAAAGGGAGGGGGGTCCTGGGACACTTCCAGAGCTCTCATGCCTCCTTCCCAGAAGCCAGTAAGAAAGGAAAACCCACTGGAGGCGCGGAATGGGAGGTTCCCCCCACTCTTAATTTATTTATTCCCCCCTCCACATAAGGCTGTGATAGTGTAAGTAAAGTGGTAGGCCCACTGCACTTTGGAAAGGTCAGGTGTCAAAAGGTGAGGCAACCCTTACTCAATACTTGTACAATATACAACGTAGAGGAATACCAGCTGTGTGGTGCCTGAGGATTTGTTTACTGCTTTCAACCCTTTCAGTTATCAGTGCTTCTAATTATTAGTATATACTATAAGTTCTAACAACTAGTGTCAGAACCAATAACTAGTGTCATGCTCTTTAATGACGTAAGTGAGGCACCTGGCTTCTGGCTACAATTTTTAATTCCCAATTTAAACAATAATCCTAGTAAGATAATGTATCCCTTTCCCCATATTAGGTATAATAGGACAGTCTTTCTGTCCCCTAATTTTGGAAAGAAAAAAAAATAGCTTCAAATGAAAAGGGTTCTTCTACTAAAGTTTAAGGAATTTTTAATTCCCAATTTAAACAATAATCCTAGTAAGATAATGTATCCCTTTCCCCACATTAGGTATAATAGGACAGTCTTTCTGTCCCCTAATTTTGTAAAGAAAGAAAAATAGCTCCAAATGAAAAGGGTTCTTTCACTAAAGTTTAAGGAATCCTCTCTATAGAAGCTCTACAGCACATCAACAATGTAATGCAGGGAAAATATACAGTTGTAAAGTCTGCATTTCTCCCCCATTTGAACTTATAAAGAAATCAACTCCCTGCTAATCCAAAATATCATTAATTGGGGGGGGACTTCACAGGGAGATAAAGAAAAATGAAAACTATAATCAAGATACAACCAATTCTTCAGTTCTACCTTTACATTCGAGATATTCTCAACAATTTTCAATTTAAGAGGACATAGGATTATAAAAATAAAAAAGACAGAATCCATAACTCTCTTGCATCATAAAGCAAAATTTAACCAACCCCACCCCCACCCCAAGTCTCATTTAAGTACCATTTCTCTCCCTTATAGCATATTGTTCTTGTGGCTGTGAAATCTCACCACAAATCTGTGCATGTGTCTCTCTCTCTCTCCAGAAGGGAGCCAAAGATAGAGTTTGTGTGTGAGAGACAGACACTTGGGTTACAGACTAGTTCGATGCATGTTTTACCTGTAAGTCCCACTGATTTTAGTGGTTCTTATTTCCTTACAGTTGGTACAGGATCAGGACATTTACCTGTCTTGGAAGAGGAGAAAAGGCTGTGCTATGTGTGTGTGTGTGCGTGCGCATGCGCGTGCACACATACTCACATACACTTATTCCTCAGAAATTGCAAATTATCTTTACAGTATGCTCTAGCAGCAGCTTTTCTCAAAAGTGGCCACTGATGGAGCAAACAATAAATGACTTCTTTGCAAACGCAGCTACAAATGTTGAGGATCAGGGAGGTGGGTAGGAAGGCAAAGAGAGGTGGTAGCTTCTCCACCTATTCCATCCTGGCCAAGGCATGAAGTGGGTGAAGCTAAACAATAAGCTTCTCTTATGCATGTAAGAGAAATAGACAGGCAATAGGAAGAGCATGCATGAGGAGGGGGACATGGAAGAGATTCTCTGGTAGCCTATTTATTAGGTAGCGCGGTGGGGAAGGCTGTATGTGTTGCAATTGTCTATTCAAAACACTGGCTGCAGGCCTCTAGTCCCAAAAATATAACCCACAGATTTCAATGAGACTTACAAACAAGCATGCTTAGGATCAAAGTCTTGGCCTGTTGTTCCCATCCCTTCAAAATGGTTTTAAACTGCAATAATAATAATAATAATATAATTCTAAACCATTTATAAAACATTTATGCTATCACTTCAAGTACTAGAAAAGCAAAACTCATATTAGGTAGATTCTCAGATACCAAGTGACTTCTCAAAACAAACTCATGGGAAGTGTAGAAGGAACACAGCATTCACCTTGTCTCCCACAAAGATATGCTAAGGGGGGAGGAAAGAAACTTCTGTCATCAAAACTTATATATGACCAAAGTTAATTTGGAAAAGCACAACTGTAGTCTCAACCAACACGCGATGAAAAATCATTCCCAATGATGCATGTCTGTGTCTGTGCTGGTGGAAGTGAATGGAGTTGACTGGAGATGGGCTCTGCTTCCAAAAGCACCACACAGTTATGGAGATACCAGCTGGAAAGCCTGCTCTTCTCACAATGGTTTCCATAGTAATGCCATCAGTCTAAGGGAAGAACAAAAATATTTTAGTACAAGTGAAACAGAAAAGAGACCAGTTTGGTTTATTGTACATGGTATGCAGAGCACAACTGACAATTGAGGAAATTATCATGATATCCTTAAGATATTAATTAATGCATGTACAATCCTGATGGCCAAGTTTAGATCCAGGATGCTGGGAGGAACCACTCTCATTTTTTTCCCTCCAGGATTTATTGAATCCCATCAAAACTTAAGGTGCCTGGAACATTCATGTCACATGAACCACGTATTTCAATCCACTAAAGCTCATATATTCAGTTTCCCCAGCTAATCTGGTGGTACAAAATTGGGAATAAGGAGTTGTGAAGGACCTGCCAAGTCACAATATAGAATTAGCATGTGGTATGCAGTCCAGTGGCTACTCTTAATAGCCCTGATCTATTCCACCTTATGTTACACAAAGCAATTCTCCTTTAAAATGATTTCAAGGAGAATCTTAGCTGAAATATGGCTCTTTCACATATTCCCATCAACATTTTATGAATCTTGAAACCTCACAAGGTGAAGAATTAAAAATGGAGCAATTTGAAACTAGAGGCATCAAGTGTTTTGAGGGATTTCTTCAATTAATGTACCATGTGTTACATATACCACCTCACCTACATAGGAGCAGGAAAGTAAGTGTTAGTTTCCTTAAGGTAACCCACATGAAAGTTCACCACATTCAGCAGATAGTGGGAGTCCAACGTGGAGAAATTTATCCCAAGAAAGTTTAGTATCACAGCAGCTTTCACAGCCTATTAATATTATACCAGTAGACAGATACACACAACATCAACAACCAGAAAAGGCAACCCAAAGGTCAGTGTGTGTTTCTTGTCTTCCCAATATATTCTTTATTTGGTTTATATAACAACTATGAAAACCACTGTCATAATTCAGTAACTAGAAATAGGATCTAGCAATTCAGTTCTCCAACTCCCCTCTTCAAAGAAAACCTACTTAGGCAATAATAATAAAAACACATTAGGAATTCCAGCAATACTGAGTACTGAGGCAACAATCCAACTGACTTTTTTATATTTGGTTGGATTTTTTAAAAAGTGACATTTTAAAAAACAAACAATGTGACAGACCCTGAAGACCGAGTGATTTTCTGCATGACATCACAAATGGATGAAAAACATGGCAGAAGGAAAACTGTCCATTCTGCTTGCAGGGCAGCTGCTCTCCAACAACTCAATATGTGAGATGAACAGCCACCTGGAGCTGAAATGGTCTCCAGAAGATTCACTAGCCCCCAAAATGTCGTTTGTCAGAACACAAACCCAAAGTTCTATGACACTGGGGAGGAAGAGCTAGCACAGGACTATACATTCAGTAGTTTTTAAAATCAAATAAAAATTATGTCTGTGGTTAATGTTTATGTGTGTGTTTGTGTTTCGTTCTGGCTAAGTGTGCCTTTGAAACTCTTCATGTCAAGAATAGATTTTGTCACTAAGAGGTACAAGCAAGGACAAATACTAAAGATCGTTTCCAGGACCATTGTTCCCTCACACTTTAGAGATGTTCCTTCCTTACATGCAGCATCTGGTTCTATATCTGAGAAGTTAACCTATCAAAGGGAAATAGTTAACATTGTGTGGGAAATGACATACTGGATTCCTCCCCACTTTATTTTTTCCACAACAAGTTTAATATCTAAAACTAGCATTACCCGAAGTCAATAACTGCCAGTTCCTTACTGTCTTCAGTACTTTTCCACTGAACTTTTCAAAACATTCATTACACTCCTGACTTTCTGCACTTGGTACCAATTCTTCAGCACCTTAAGTACCTTTGAATAAGCACTATAACCCATATAGGCAGAAGGTTGCAAAACACACTAGCCTGGTTCACATAGCACAGGAATTCAAACTGAGGGTTACTGGGACTGCACAACTGTGAGGGTTGCCAGAGAGGAGGTCAGACCTGATTTGCTCCTCCCTAGTCATTTTTTACTCCTGAACTGAGCTGAGCCAGATTCAAGTTAAAACTCTTCCCTCGCTAACCATGAGCTGCAGCCAAAGTTTGATCTTCACTGAAGTAATCAATTTCTACCAGGGATGTGCACAAAAAAATAAATTGCCCCTGAACCCGTCTCATTGGCATGGATATGACATCTATCTTTGCCTCTGATCTGGGGCAGAGACTCATCTCACCTCATTTTCCAAAGCCTCAGGTGTCATCTCTATTGAAATAATCAAGTGCCTATAACTTTTCTTTTCTCTTTTCTTTTTTGTGTATTTGGATGAAAACGGAATGCATTAAGAGCCCCTTCTATAAAGAAATGAAGTCTGCTAGACTGGGCATCGAGGGGAAAAGTAAGAGGAGGAGCGTAGTTTTATTTAGGACATAGGATCGCCACATATCTGATCCTCAAGAGCTTGGTTTAGCTGTGGAAAGTCATTCACAAAGTGGCCAGGATCAGGGTTCAAACTATCTCCCTGTCAGTTGTACTTCTCAAGCTGTTCTTGGAAGGCGTAGCAACTCCAACTGCCACAGCTGTTGCTCTGAACACATTCAACTAACAAAGAGGAGAGCCCTGGTAGAGGTTAGAAGCTACAGCTGTCATTCACAAACTACACTCCTGCATCCCGGGTTGGAATCTACATTTACAGAAAAGCTTGGAAACACTTTGGGGAAGTCTAAAAATGTGAAGCAGTCTCAGTATTTCCAAAGCAGAATAGTCATTTGGGGCCCGTGCCTCATCCAAAACAAATGGCAGAGTCCTAATGAATATGGGCGAAGAGGCTCCCCCACTATTTCATGAAACAAATACTAGTGCAGGGCTGTGCGAAGGAGTCATTGGAGAGCCAACTTAGTTCCCACTCCAGTCCCCAAGTGCACACCTAATTTCTCCCTAATAAGTGAATGCTAGTCATATATTCTTCCAGAGAAAACCATAGTGCTTCATGTAACAACACTGTTACAAGGAGGGCAGAATATACCCTAGAGAACTAAAATTTAAAATTTGATTTTATGTTGCTATGCACTTTTTAGTGTCTCAGTTATTCTTAAGTTTAAATCATTCACCTACACATCTGCTTTGCTATATTCTTCACTCCTGTCCTAGCTTCTAATAATCTTAGGGTTTTTTATTACATACATAAAATGTTCATGTGCAACGTTCACATTTTAAATAAAAGTCACACACAGCAAGTGTGCTTGGTCTGGGAACATAAGAAGATCCCTGTGAGATCAGGCCAAAGTGGACCATCAAGTCCAGCATGCTGTTCTCACAGTGGGAGCCACATAAACATGCATTATTTTGATGGTGTTTGACTGGCGGTGGCGTGATGCAGTACTCCTGCTCCTGCAAACCCAGCCTGTATTTCATCTAACTTAAGAACTGGCTCACATCTGACTGCAGTGCCCACCCTTAAGAATACCAGGATCACATTGGGGTAAGATATGGACTAGTTGCAGCAGCAGTGTTCAAGTGTGAACAAAACCTCAGAGAGTTACAGCACTTTATTAATGCCTAATTAAAAGGCTCACACACTAGCCTTGCTTATACCTACTAAGCCAAGGCCTCTAGAAACCCTAAATGGGATGATCTTACAATGGCTTCATAGGATCACGGGCTCATACTTTTGTCAAGCCATCTGGGGAAAGGGCAAGTGTCCTTTTATTTATGTTTTTGGAAATGGTGATTGGTTATGATTGTAAGCCAATATGCCAGGTACATAGTGCCCAAGCCATTTGGGACAGGTGAGATAAAATTACTAACAAAAACTCTCCCAAAAAAACTATAGGGGAACTTGATGCACTTCAGGCAACCAATCACCTTAAAAGGAGAAGACCTATCCTGCATTACAATCAAGGGTTAACAAAAGCAGAAGTGATTGTTGTAGACAAAGTCTAAGCATTTGGAATTTGTGAAAAATGATTATGATGATCAGACCCTGATTGCCCCAAAGGACCCTAGATGTTGTGGCAATCTCAGCAGCATGTTATCCTGTGCCATTCACATAGGCTGTAATTGATGTGAATTGCCCACTCAAATGTAACTGTCCAATCTCAAAGATTCTTATCCCGCTTTAAAAAAAAGGGGAAATCAGTGTCAAGGAATCACAAACATTCCTACAAGTCACAGCATTTTATTGTATTGACTCCTCCTTTACTGTACTGACACAAAAACTTGCAGTGGCTTTCACCAGACAGAAAGAGCAATAGTGCACCTTCTATCTTAGTGCAAATAGTGGTACCTCTAGTTACGAACGCTGCTGGTTACGAGCTCCACTAACCCGGAAGTAGCTGCTCCTGGTTGAGAACCTTGCCCCAGGATGCGAACAGAAATCCACACTTGCAGCGGGAGGCCTCTCATTAGCAAAAGCACGCCTCAGGATAAGAACAGTTTCAGCTTAAGAATGGACCTCCGGAACGAATTAAGTTCGTAACCAAAGGTACCACTGTATACATACCTGCCCTCCCAAAAGAACCTCTATTCAGAATCACTAACAGAGCCACTCCTTTAAAAAACCGCACTCCTGAACAAGTAGACTGTGCATCCGATTCTTGATGAGAACTAGTGGTAACAGGATATATTCAGATCTACAAAAATAGTATGGCAAATTCAAAACAGGCAAACAGAAAATTAAGCTGCCTCTGGCCAGAGGCTGAGGGAAACACTCCAAGCTAGACTGTTCTACTGAACACCCCTTCACAACAGATGACACACTCTCTTTACTTTGCTGCTAAACAGACTAGACTCCAATTAAGTGAATTCAGATCCCTTTGTAACTGTAACTGTAGATATAGTAGAGTGGTCTTACAGTGGAACTTCATATTCCACCTCCAATGGGCATCTTCCCAGCCCAGTCAGTCACCGCTTCTCTTGAGGCAAAGCAGAGCCAGAAGTGTGACATTTTCAGGAGAGAAGAAGTGCAGGATAATATGTGGCCTCTCCTCTGTCCCTATTCCCAGGTTCCAGATCTCTTGTATGCAATGGGAATGCGAGTCTCAAACCCACCCACTTTCTTCTCTTATAGAAATTTCACTCTTCTGACCCTGCAATGTCTTGAACACATGGATTAAAGGTAGCATGTTTAAATCCACCCTTAAGTATTTCCCTCTCTATATTTTGTACACAGCTATGGGTACAAGTACAAAATACACACAAGCTGTGTCAAGTTTGAAGGGCAAACACATGGAAAGTTTGCATTTAAAACCAAAGAAAAAGTAAACTGATCTTTCAGTCACCACGTCACAGTACAAAACCTGGGACCTTCTATATTCACTTGGGCTGTTTATACTTGGGTACCCCAACCCAGTACAAAATACAAAGTAAGAAACAGGTTTTGGGTAAATGGCTCATTCAACTAGAATTACTCATCTGTAAAATGGGAATAATGATGACAGGGCTGTTGTGAGGATGAATTAAGTAAAGCACTCTGCACCTGAATAGTGTCACAGGGAAAATATCACATGGTGCTGACTCAAATATTCCATTGGCACAAGCAATGTTGTAGAGCAGTGATGGCCAAACTTGGCCATCCAGCTGTTTTGGGACTACAATTCCCATCATCCCTGACCACTGGTCCTGTTAGTTAGGGATGATGGGAGCTGTAGTCCAAAAATAGCTGGAGGGCCAAGTTTGGCCATCACTGTTGTAGAGCATTCATAGCAACTAATAGAGTGATCCTATCTCAATGATGAAGATCTTCTCAGATGTTTAAACGTACAAAGGGCACAATCTAGTCCTTCACACCTCAATATGTATTCCACACAGAGCTGCATTCACAGTGCTGACCCCTCATGTTTGACTCAGATATAAATTCCTAGCATAACTGAACCAGTCCTAATTCTAATCAGTGGTGCCACTAGGGCTGATAGCCAGGGCTGAGGTCCAGAGTCCTGTAGCTCAGGAGGCCTCCAAATCACCACTCAGAAGAATGGCAGGTGATGAAGGCAGCAGCAGACAAGCCCAGCATCAGCAGCTGGGCCGTTGTGGGCATGTCATGGCCCACAGGAGTTGATACTGTCAACAAAACATTCATTCCTTTTAAAAAACAACATTATGGTTTCCTACAACAACATGGTGCTCGTTCCCAAGTAAATCTGTTTAGTATCAGGAGAGCAGGAGCAAACATCATTTATTTTCTGTAGTCATGATAGAGCTACAATTTAATGAGTTTAAAGTGCAAAACTGCACTTGTTCAGAGTGTTTCTTTATTAAATTACAGTTGGCAATTTTGTTTTCTTCCTCTCTCACCTACCAGTACTGTCAAAGCCAATGTAAAGAACAAGTGTTGGAGGGAGATAAATGCTAATTGCTAATTAACACCTGCCATCTAAAGCCCCCCCCCAAAGACTAGTGTCTAAAACTACAAAGTTCCACCATTGATTGTGAATTTCCGTGATTTCATAACGTAACAACTGAACACAGATATACACAGCTGCACAGTAAATAACAAGAATTAATGATTACACACACAAATTTAGAAGAACCCAAGAACATCTGTCTCTGATACCTTGAACAACAAGTTTCCAGAGCATGCCCTCATAAGCAATACTAAAAGTAGCTAGAAAATATCACTACAGCCTAGCTTGCAATATTCTTGAAGGACTTTTTTCAAGCAGAAATAAACATGGGAAGGATTAAGAGCTGTAATGGCTGAAAAGTATGGAAACGGGCAGGGAGCAGGAAATATTAGGATTCAGTAGGCACTTAAACCAGGTGCAGGAAAATGTCTTTTATTTTTTACTAGACTCCTAAGATCCATCAACTGGAGACAAGTGCAAAAATTGATGGGGATTGGGGAAATACACTTATTATAATGAAGGAACAAGGTGTTACTCGTTACTCAATTTGTAGTCAGAATCTGCAAATCACTCAGATTTATTAGTGGATTTCAATCCAACTTCTGTCTACAACAACTTAAACACTAGAGCTACTATGTAACGGAAAGTCCTAAATAGCAAAAAATACACTAAGAAGGATATTAGAAAAAAGAAAAAGAACATGATGGCATAGTAAGTTATGTTAACCTGAGTCAGATCATATATTTCTTATTTCTACTTTGAAGTTCCAGGGACTGAACCTGCAAGGTTCTGTATGCAAAGCATGAGTTCTGCCACTGAACTACAGCTCTTTCCTAAATGAGAGCAGATCACTCCAAACTGAATATAAGAAGGATCAACATTCAGTAAGGCATGGGCATTCTCTCTCTATATATATATACTGTGGTACCTCTGGTTACGAACTTAATTCATTCCAGAGGTCTGAAACCATTCTTAACCTGAGGTACCACTTTAGCTACTGGGGCCTCCTGCTGGCGCGTGATTTCTGTTCTCATCCTGAGGTAAAGTTCTTAACCCGAGGTACTACTTGAAGTGTTTGTAACCCAAGGTACCACTGTATACTTACAGATACATAGATATAGGTATCTCTTACATTAAGTCTTGAAGTGCCTACAGCTGTATACATCGGGGTAGTCAACCTTTTTATACCTACCACCCGCCCACTAATGCATCTTTCTTGATGGTAAAATTTCCTTACCGCCCACCAGTGCTTGATGGAAGGAGGATTCAGCTTGTGCCATAGAACCCCCTACCGTCCACCTAGAATCCTGAAATACCCACTAGTGGGTGGTAGGGACCAGGCTGACAACCCCTGGTATACATGGTCAAAAACCAGTAAGCATGGGAATCTCATGCACCAGCCAACACACAAAAGCACACCTCACCAACCCAAAAGTCAGAACTGAGTAAAGCTGGATTCTGCAAATTGTATGACACAAGCAAGTTTAAAAGGTTTTGCAAACATTTACTTCATTTGCAAAATAGATAGATAGATTCTTTATTGTCATTACACAAGTGCAACATTGCACAAAATCTTTCTGCTACTGTTTGTAGGAGGAAAAGGGAGGAAAGAAATGCATCAAAATGTTACTCTCCTGGAAATTTTACTGAGATTTTACTTTTCTTACTTTGGAGATTTCATTTGCCACACATTAAAACAGTAGGAACCCACATGTTTTTATTATGCTAAGTGTTTTATGCAGTACATTTCCAATGGTTCCATAAAATCCCTCTGCCTTTTCCTTCCACAAAAGCCACTTATTGAATTGGTTAAAACCAACCCCCTTCCAATACCACTAAGTCTATTATGTGCCTACATTTCTCTCCCTTCACTAAAGTATTGAAATGCATGTTAAGAAATAACCTACAGGATTGCCCTTTCAGGAAGTGGGCAGCATGTCTGAATGTTGCCTGAGATCAAATACTTCTCACTGTACAAGCTAGTATGTCAGGATAAGGAGTTCTAGCTTAGGTTGAAATGTATGTGGAAGGTGTACGTGACACACATCCAGAGGAGGGGTGGGAGGGAGGAAGAAGGAGAGGAAAAGGGAGGGAGAGATTGAAGAGGGACAGTGGTGTAAATGCTGCACCACTGATATCTCTGAATCAGCAATTTGGCTCTTAAACCTACCTCCCACAGACACCTCTCTTACTTCAAACACTATCAATGCTTCCCCTCCCTACCCAACCATGGGATAGGGTAGGGAGTTTCTTGGTATACGTGTGCACTTTTGTACACAGCCTGAAAAACTAAATATAAAAGTTGTATTAATTCTTCAGAAAAAAAGGAGATCTACATCTGGGCCATCAGATGTAAGGCAGTTAGGCACGTAGCTATTATGCCTCCCTAATGCAATTCTGCGCCTGCAACAGATAAAGTGCCTTGCATAGTCAAAACAATGGAACAAGCTCCAGCTGCTGAAGTGCTTCTTGGCATAAAGGTGTTAAAGGCACAGAAGTCCCGCCAGGAAAAATAATTTTTCCCCAATAATTGTCTCACAATCTGATGCTACAGTATCCAGTATATGCCAATTTGCTTCTCAAAAACATGGATGTTTCTGTTTCAACATGTATAGTATGACGGTGATCATTAGGTTGCCTTTAAGATGCCTAATAAAGCTACATGTGACTAAACGTAAAAAACAAACAGCAATTTGCAGGGTGGGCCAAGGCGGAGGCACTCTGGGTCATGCAGACCTTTTAAAGATGAGTCACAGTTTTAGGACAAACAGTGGTAAAGATTTATCCTTCCTCCTTCCCACCCCTCAGCCACAAAGTAAGATTGTGCAACTCTTTTAAAAACTTTAGCCTACATTGAACAGAAGCTGTCAATACCATCCTATTTCTTATAAAGAAATGTTTGGACATTCTTAATTGCAAATATTCTCCCTTAAATATTAAAAACATTTTACTTTAGAAAAGCAGGTCTTGCTTTTATACTACAGTGGTACCTTGGGTTACATACACTTCAGGTTACCGTATTTTTCGCTCTATAAGACACACCAGACCACAAGACGCACCTAGTTTTTGGAGGAGGAAAACAAGAAAAAAAAATATTCTGAATCTCAGAAGCCAGAACAGCAAGAGGGATCGCTGCGCAGTGAAAGCAGCAATCCCTCTTGCTGTTCTGGCTTCTGGGATAGCTGCGCAGCCTGCATTCGCTCCATAAGACGCACACACATTTCCCCTTACTTTTTAGGAGGGAAAAAGTGAGTCTTATAGAGCAAAAAATACGGTAAATACGCTTCAGGTTACACACTCTAACCCAGAAATAGTGCTTCAGGTTAAGAACTTTGCTTCGGGATAAGAACAAAAATTGGGCTCTGGGGGCGCGGCAGCAGCAGGAGGCCCCATTAGCTAAAGTGGTGCTTCAGGTTAAGAACAGTTTCAGGTTAAGAACAGACCTCCGGAACGAATTAAGTACTTAACCTGACGTACCACTGTATGAGCAAACTAAGGATTTGGTGGGAAAAACTGATCCCGGGTATCTAATTATAATGAATAAGTGATACAAGCTAGGATTTCAAGCCCAGCTCACCCACCATCTGCTAAAACACAGTCTTCCTCCTCCCCTTCTCTCCCCTTGCCAATAATAATTTCTTCCCAAATTCATAGAGGTACAATGCTTTTGTCACTTCTGGTTGAATGACACTTTTGCTTGCACAAAATTATAAATAAAATATGCAGGATCTAAAGGTCCTGTGTAACTGAGTTCCTGTGGCAACTACATATCTGTTATTTGCCTCCTGCTGCCTTATTCTTGTTTGTTCCTTCAGTCACTCTGATCTCCTGTCCTAACAGTGTCCTAGCAATAAAGTGACCAAATGCTTTTCATTATCTTCAGTTAAGCTCTCATCAAAGGCCAAAATCCAGTGCTCAGTTATGCTTACACTGAAGTTCCAAGCATTTCAAGGAGACAAGTGTACCAGAATACAAGGGTGTAGTTTTCAGCATGTGAATTTGCCTAGTTAACTAGTTACAATGGACTCCCAATGTAGATAAACAATTTGTTTTTGTTTTTCTTAAGCAGCAAAAAAGTATTGACTTAGCATGCAATTATGCAGCTTCCAGCAACATGCTACATTTTCCAGTGCTGATTAGCAACATCAGTAAAAGGTAACAGGTTCTGTACTTTGATTTAGTAAAGGAGATACAACAAAGAAGTATAATGAGTTTAAAGAAAGTTGTGAACAACATGCCTGAACACCAACTAGAAGAATATCAGAAATGTAACACAACCACTAAATGGGCACTGGAATGTTTAATATTGTTGCAGGTTTTTCTGTTATGTTCCATATATACAACTTCTTTTCTTTTAAAGTCAAGAATCAATTCACTTTCACATTAGTGAGCAAACCTATTCTGTTTCACAGGAAGGTTCTTAAATTGCAGGTGAAGAGATATACTGTGATTGCAGGTACAAGTTCAAGCCAAGTATTCAGATAGTTCATTCAGAGTCACTCAAACAATACAATTTAATTTATAAATTATAAACAATATAATTTATCTAAACATTTTTACCCAGTTCGGCAGCAAAAATGGCTCACTAACAAGGAAGACAGTTTCTTCTCTCAGGCTTATCATCTAAAAAGACATGACACAAAAGGAAAATGGATTGGGGCATGAGGATATAAGCAAACTCAGTTACAAGCACTTCTAATGAAGGGAGCAAAAGTTTCTGGTCTCCCAGCTGTGCAGATGGAATAGCCCCACACCGTTTCTCTATGACAACCT
Organism: Podarcis gaigeae; assembly: GCF_964106915.1. Classification (NCBI taxonomy): domain Eukaryota; kingdom Metazoa; phylum Chordata; class Lepidosauria; order Squamata; family Lacertidae; genus Podarcis; species Podarcis gaigeae. Next base: position 25,852,211 of record NC_139691.1, on the reverse strand, counting down.
GATATAACAGCTGCTTAAGGTCTTCTTCCCCTCCTGTCCTCACTTCTCAGCTTTCCAAATCACTGTGTGCTGGGGTGCCAAAACTGGCAAACAGCAAGTTAAGCAATTCCTACTAGCCAAGATTACAAATCGCAATCAAACTGTGAACAGTAATTTGGCAAACCAGAAAGTGATCTGTTGAGATCAGGGGGAGGGGAACATGAATGGCTCATGTAACAGCCAGAGCTCATGTAAGGGAAAATATATTAGATGAACTGTGATATTTCATGTAAATTATGAACTTGGTAATGCACATGGCTGGCCTCCATTCTTTCTTCCAATATTTCCAAATCTTTTAGCATTCTTGTATTTTTCTTTTTTTTATAACATCTTTATTGCCATTTGCAACCAGAACTTATATATTTAAAAGATGTTGTTACACATAAAGAAAGGAGAAGTATATGAACATATTTTAAGCACATTAGTTGGGGAAAGTGATCTATAACAAAAGCAAACATTTTGAAGGGTTGCTATATTTGAAAACCTTAATCAATGAAGCTTAAATAAATTTAAATCACGTCAGCTTGGACCAAAGGATCTAACTTAACTCTAGCAGCTACTTGTATTACAGAAAACCTCCTTTCAGAGGGAACAATTTGGAGTGGAGAAATATTAGATCATTGAGAGGGTCTTTAACCTTTTCCCTGCCTGATGCTTTTCCAGCTCCACCCCAGAACACCTCAGTGGCATTCTAAAAGATAAATATTCCTTACGGGGATAAATATGTATATGGAACGGTGGGGGGGGGGGGGAGTTAAGCAGAAAAGGTTAGAAACCCCCTCTCCTACTCCTAAAATGGATTTTCTGTGACACAAGTGGTTGGTGTTTTATGTTACACTCACTTGTGAATAATGTTTAGTTAAGTCTATAAGAAGTCACCTTCAATTTATCACAAAATTATATGGTACTACTTCCCTAGTTTCAGTCATTCAGAGATGTGAATCAACCCTTTCAACTTTTCCCATTCACAAAATTGATGGAGGAGGAGCAGAGTAATAACCTCAACAGAGGAGGAACTGTTTTCAAGCTTTTTATGTGGATCAAGGTAAAATGGGAACTTGAGGCTTTTGCAATCACTGTAAGTAGAGGGGCCCAGGCTTCTAACAATGAAACTTCAGACGTTCAACAGTTCTTGTGTTAACAATTTTACAGTGTTGAATTATAAGCACTTTCAAGTTTTATTTCCAGGTATCTTATGAAACTTTTTGAGCTTTGCTGTAAGAGCAGTAATCTGTTTCAAGAGGGAAATAAAACTGCATATGTTATTACAAGACCGTATACAAACTGATGAGAAAATGTAGAGTTCAACAAAAGTGACCAGAAACTCAAACCTTGCTGTAGAGTTTTAAACAGAAATGCACACACTCTAACCTACCTGTCTCAACAAGAATGGTATGATGCTTCAGAGTGTGAGGTCACAGTTCCCCCGCCCTATCTCATACATCTGAGACACTACTGAGATTTTACCTACAAGTCAAAATTTTCTAATAAAAAAAGAATTATTTAAAATTTTGAAAAATACTGTCACATTAGAGAAAGCACCTGAAAAATAAATGTGACTACATCAGTCATGTTTCATGGCTGACTTTTATCACAGTATACTGAAGTTAATTCTACACCTCCAAGGTCAAACTGGGATCATTAGTAAGCTACAGAATGCATAAACAATGTTGTACCTGCCCCACCCTCGAAGGAACTCAAGCAGACTTGTGCATGGGACAGGCATGCTGTTGAGTTCTGCAATTTTTGCTCTTGCTGGTGAAGTGAGAATGTAGCAGCCCCAAAAGGCAGAAGTCACCTATTGTGGAACTCTAACATTTCATTATTTTGCTTGGCCTCCCCACCCGCTCTGCTGTTCTAACTGAGGAGATGCTTCAAATCTCTACTTGTAGGAGTTCAAAAGCTCATTACTATTTTCAACTACCAAGGCATTTCTTTTAACTCTGAAACCAGGGCTTTGTCTAAATCTACTGATTGGCTATGTAACAGTCAGATGAAAATAATGAATGATTTGACCACATTCCAGCATAAAGTCAATGAGCTTAAGCACTCTCAAAGTCTCTGCTGGATTGTGCCCCCTGCCTCTAGCAAAATTTCTTCCTTATATACACTTTAAAAGAATTTTTCAATGAAGTACTCACTAACTTGAAATCTACCTAGCAGACTCAGCTACTATTACCAATGACTGAATTTTCTTAACCACTTCCATATTTTAAAGATTATCGGGACCAAAGATTCACATAAAGAAGTACATATACACACATGATTAGCCATATGCAAACTGCTGTCAGGCATGTTTTTAAAAAACTTAACTTGTAATCATCTTGGTTATGCTTCAGTTGCAGCAGTAACAGGCAAATGTTTTCAACAGATGTTGAAAAACTGATGAAAGCGTCCAAAGTTTAAAACTGGTAGTATGATCAGAGCTGGAGGGTAAGTCCCCCCCTACACTGGTGTTTTTTTGGAATTATATTGAGCAAAGTACAATCCAAGTTTGAAAAATTCAAGAGAAGGCCAAATTCAGTACATTACTTTACCACTTCTGTTTCTAATTAAATGGAGTTTAACATACAAGAGGAAGATACTCCAAGTATGCTGTCATTCACTGGTTTAGAAGAGCAGTCAAACAACTTGGATTTAACCACAGCAAAAAGAGGAGCAAAGAGAAAAGTATACCAAAGGAAATAACAAACTTTTCAAAAAACCCCAAGCAATGCTAACAGACTGACTTGTCTTTTATATACTGTAATCTTTTCCCAATAGGAGACTCGCCAATGAATCTAAACTCATGCAATCTTTTAAAGCCTCTGAATATATTCAGATTGAGTTAAGGGGTACCTAGAAGCCCTGATTCAGAATTTCAGACAGTTTATCAGAGTCCAGTACATTCTTTGCATGTCATTGTATCAAGCGATACAGGTATAATTTTCTAAGTAACAAAAGCAGGATACCTATTACAGTTCTCAACTGTGTTATATTGGATTTTAAAAGTACTATTTGCAAAAATAATTAGCTACAATGACTGAATAGCCACTCTCCATTAAAACAGTATTTAGATTAAGATTTATAGTGAAACACAACTGACTTCCACTTTTTCCTCCAGAAAAAGCTAAAAAACAAACAAACTATAAACTAAGACCAAGTCTGCAGACATGTTATTAGGTTTTAAAAGAAAGGGTTTGATCAAGGCACTATAACAATATAGCAGCTGTTAGATTCTAGCTGAAGTAATCTAGAATGCTTACGACTGTCAGAATACTGTACTAAAAGCCTTCTCATGTCTTCCATTCTGCATCGCTACATTCTAAGGAGCTATTACCAGGGTATCACAGCAGAAGTGTCTGTGATGCACAACTAAATCAAGCCTTCTTAAAAAATTGTCACTGAACTCACAGGACAAATGAGAAAACCATTGTTAAAGCTGCAATTTTATGTATGCATACTAGGAAGCAAGCCCACTGAACTCCATTTACTTTTCTGTAAAATACAGTATGGAGAGAATGGTGCTGTATGCCTTCCAAATTAGCATCAACATTAGAAATGCATGCCAGTTTAACTGTCAGAATTACCTACACCTCAAATACACATACACACACCTCTCTCTTTGGAACGAGGAAGAGATTTTCGTAATGCTCTGAAACCTGCAACCTCTTCACAAAACTACATTTCCCAGAAAGCTTTGCAAGGGAAACCACAACTGTTAACCCCTTGTTAAAAATCAGATTATATGTATAATGCAGTTATGAAAACAGTGACTTTTAAAAAATTACATAAGACTGCTGTACATGAATAAAATATATCACTTTATTCTGCACATCTCAAGGTAAACTGCAGTCTTGATGTGGCTTTAAGTTGGACTTCATTGTAGAGGGAGCAAGGGGAATTGTGGCTGGAAGTAGCAGGTTTGTTCCGCAGAACCTCAGAAAGCAGATTCCTCCCTTAAAAGGTACCCACAACCATGCACCAGGGGATAAATTCCAATTCATTCATAAAATCTAAAGTAGTCAGATTCCAAATAAATTATTGTTATTTAGATGAACTGATGTCTATATTTTATTAGAATGTTGAAAAAGGAGTGCGGCAGTGACCCCAAAGTTGGTAATGAAGACAAGTATGAGAACAATTTTCTACTTCTCATATATTCTGTGATTATTTTACTACCCCATACTCATAACGACAAGCAGTCAATACATGTTTTCAAATTACGGTAAAAGATAGGAAACACTTGGGCCTGAATTGTGCATGCAGAACACTCCTTATGTGATGCTGCCAGTGAAAATACTGCACTAAATAGAAAAAGGGGCAAATTTAAAGAAGAAAATAGTGATTTACAATAATATATTGAAATTATACATGCATTAATTTGTGTGAGTGATTAAAAAAATACAAACCTTTTCTTGCAGAGTTGCATTTCAAACCATCTGATCTGCTGAAGTCTATGCTCACATACACTCCACTTTCCAGATTCAAAGTACCATTTGGGAGGTGGCAGTTTGGTGAACTAGGGCTCTCCTCACAGTTTAGAGAATTATCTTGTAAATTTAGAGCTATATAGTTCAAGCCATTCTGAAATCCAGTTGAAGTATCTCTGGACATCTTGCTTTCATGGCCATCTGAAATGTGTTCTTCAGGTTTCAACCACACATTGTCAAAAGAGGCAGAGCTGTGCCTTTTGCTACTATCAGTAAAGAAAGAAGAGGAAGTGGTAACAGTGCCAGTGGAAGAAAATGTTTCAGAGCTATGCCTTCTCCTTCCCTGTGGATCAGCACGAATAACTTTAGGTACTACTGGCGGATCAGGACTAGGAACAGAGAACTCACTGCTACCAGCATATTGGTCAACAATGCACAGTCTATTAACAATGGAAGGAGGACTATCAATCTTTAAGCCATTTTTGCTTTCGGTGGTAAATGGTCCAGGTGGCATTGCTGCCATGTTGAAGGTCATTTCTGTATAGTCATCAATCCTACCATTTCCTTTGCTAACACAAGCAGTACCAAATGAGAGCCTAGCATAATCTGAATCAGGTGGATTTCTGGGAATACTAGAACTTGCATAAATTGAAATATCTGTCAAGGAGTTGGATAGTTCTTTAGCAACCTTTGGTGACTGAACATCAAGATCAACACTCATGTAGTCAGAAAGTGGTGACTGCCTATGGTCACTACTGGAGCCAAGAGATGATGGCGATCCTTCTGCAGATAAAGAATAAGGTGTATTACTTGCCTTTTCACCGAAGTCGATATTTATATATTCACCAGGACTAGATGGCTCAAGTGGAATTGTACGATCATACATTCTTGGTATAGTGTTACTACCTCTAGTGCCTAATGGAAGTCTTGTAGGCCTGGTAATTTTGTTCTGTTCAAGTCCCTCATCTGAAGCTTTCAGCATAGATGATTTGGAATGGCCATTAGCCAGAACATCATTACTGATATTGTTGTCATTTTCAGCTCCACTATACAATAATTTTCCTGGTGATGACATTGGAACGTATTCATCATGCTCACCATTTTCTCCTGACTGAGTCTTAAAGCTTCGTGGGAGAGAGAAATATGAGCTAAAGTTTTTGGAACTGGTGTTGGTATGCATATAATTTGAATCACTAGGTTGCTTTGGAGCAGCTGAGTTTCCAGGTGACATATCCATATATTCATTGTTCGCCAACTTCTCATTGCCACTTTTATTAAAGCCAGTTAAAGGACTACGTACAGGTGAAGAGATAGCCCTAGGAAACATCATCATATATCCTTTGGAATCAGCCTGTGATGATGGCCAGGAACTGTTTATCTGCTTTGGAACAGACACACTTTTAGGAGTCATTGGCAGATAATCACTGTTGCTTGCAAAAGAAGATGCAACTCCTGGCATCATTGGCATGTATCCATCATCTCTGGCTTTATTCCTGCTTTGATTGCATACAGAATCAAGGGCAGATTCCCCATACACTGGTTCAGGGTTATTTTTGAATTTTGGCGATTCAGAAAAAGGCAGGCGTCCATGGCTTCCTGAAGAAACTTCATCTAATGAAGTTGCTGTTTGGGTTGTTTTCTGCTGTGCTGGTATAGAAGCAGGCTTAGTTAGAGAGTAAGTTCTTTTTCTGAAGCATTTTTCAGCCTCCCGGTAATCATCTCTTGAACTATTATTATCCATTTGCTGCTTGCTCATAGACATATATTCATTTAAACAATTTTCTTCTCTGATTGGAGGTGTATTGCCCAAGGAATCTGGGGTATTACTCCTCACACGGAAGTACCTGAAGTCGCCAGGGCTGGAACCATATTCATCGGAAGAAATGAAACCTCCATCACTTGGGGACCCACAGACGGATGAACTGGAAGGCCTGATGAAGGTATCGGAAGCTGATCCATGGCCACTACTTGAAGAAACACTGATGGGGCTAGTAGTGGAAGGGAAATGAGACACTGGCAGAGATGCAGACCTGGTGTGATAAGATGCACTAAATGCTGCTCTAACATATCGTCCACTTCCTTCTTGACGCCCCAAATTCATCCTTGCAGTATTCAGATGAATCAAACTTCCAGTAACTGACCTAAATGGTCTGGTCATTGTCCCCTCCCCTTCACTGGAAGTTCTGAAACGGTAAGAGCTACTACTCTTGGTGGTTGGAGGGGTCCCCCCAGTAACACTTTCAGTTCTGGATCTTCTTTGTAAGCCAGTTTGGCTAGGTGGCAGGTTACCCAGGTGCCTCCTAGTACTGATGAAGGAAATGGGGTTGGTGCTGCTACCACCACCAGAAGACTGGCTCTTACTGCGAGGTCTAAACTCAGAGAAGGCTTTCAAAGCTTTCATGGTTTCTAGGAAGGTTTCATGCATATTCTGGGCCACCACTGAATCATCCACTTGCATCCAAAGCTCACCTGGCCCAATGGAGGCAGATCTGCCCACCTCAATGAAAAAGAAATTTTCTGAATGCCCACACCGCCGAATGTTCATTAGCTGTAAGTGGACAGAGGGCACCTCACTATTCAGCTTAACAAGGTGGATGGCCTTGGTGGAAAGACACAACCTGTACACCCCAGTCAAATTTTTTGTCTGCCCCAGTCCCTTGGGTTTCACATTTACTTGCCAAACTTCTTTGAAGACGGTCCCTGGCCGAAGAGCAGTCCCGTAATGCTCGTCGTCGTCATCCAGCTGCGGATCAGCCTGGTCTTCCTGCTCCAAGAACCCCCTCTTGCTTTGGCTCATGAGCTCACTGATTGCCTGGTACCAGCTCTCCTGCTCAGTCTCGTTTTCGGCAACCATTGCAAAGTACTCATCCTTGGTGTACAGGGCGATGATGTGCTTGTGCTTGGCATCTGCCCTCCGGCTAACCGTGAAGCACTGGTACAGAGGAATCACCCGCTTCGGGGGTGGGCAGCAGAGGGCTGCGCTCCCACCAGTCGCCGCCGCTGCCGCCGCCGCCCTCATGCTGCTCTTGAACTTCTTCTCGCTGTCGTAGTACTCTAGCCTGGCCGGGGCCAGGTGGCTCTCCACCCGCAGCACGAAGTACCTCTTGTGGCCATGCTTCTGCTTCCTTAGGTAGCCGCATTTCCTCACGTCGTCCCCGAAGGCGACAGCGGACGCCGCCGGTGGGGCAGCTGCCCGGCTTGAGGGCGCCGAGGGGCCGGCTCGCGATGAAGCCACGGCGCCCCCTCGCCCCGCGCCGGCGTTGCCCCCGGTCGCCGAGGCGTCCTCCTCCTGGACGAGGCAGAGGGAGCTGCTGGGGGATCTCCTCAGAAGCAGCATCAGATGGTGCGGGGGCTGCGCGGGCGGCGGGCAAGGGGCGCCTTCCATCAGCTCCTGGTCCTCTTCGGTAGCAGCAGCAGTAGTAGTAGCAGCAGTAGCGGCAAGCCTGGACGCGCTGGCCCGCTGGTTGTGGCTGTAGCCGCCTCCGCCGCCTGGTGCTCCAGCGGCAATGCCCGCAGCCCGGTCTCTCGCCTCCAGCACGGTGCAGCCGCCTTCTCCGCCGAGCATCCCGCTCGCCATTTTAAGGGGCCAGGGCAGGGTCCGGACAGCCGAGCCAGGCGGCGCCGCGCTTGTGCAGCGGGGGGGGGGGGGAGGGCGGGAGCGCGAGGGGGGTGGAAGAGCCGCCCTCCTCAGAGGCGAAGGGTCTCCCGGGCCCGGCTGGACATGGGTGGCCCCAGTCTGCGTCCACGCCGGCCGTTCCCCGCAGGGGGAGGCGCGAAGCCGGCCCACCGGCGGGGCGTGCGCCCACCCGCTCACTCACTGCCAGCCGTTCGGAGCGCGCAGGGCTCCCCGTCCACTCGCCCCGCTCTGCCTCACTCGCTCGCTCTCCACACAGGCAAGCAGCCGCGGCGGCACCACGGCGAAAACATCACGTGACCCCGCCTCCTTCGGGAGGGAGGGAGAGGAGCCGCTTTAAAAAAAAAGAAAGAGAAGCAAATAAAAAAACGCTCCAGCAAGAGGCGGTGCTTCTTTCAGCGCGGGGGCGGGGCTGTGTGTTTGTGTGTGTGGTGGGCCGGAGAGCAAAGTTCTGAGAATGGAGGAGCCGGAGGGCGAGGAACCAATCGGAGATGAAGTCCGCTTCGCAAGCAGTCCAATCCGCAGTCACTGCCACGCACACCCCACTCACGGTCGGTGGGTTGTGTGCGTGCGCGTGCCTTTCATAATGATAGGCGGGAGGCGGGACAAATGAGAGGCGAAGGTAATTAATAGCGGGCGGCTGGGCGCGGGATGCCGTGAAGATGTGTTTGTGTGTGAGAAGATGGGAGGGGGAAAGGGAGAAGGAGGGGGGAGAAGTGGGAGGCGGGCTCTGAGAGTCGGCCAATCACCGCCTCACACACTGAAACATACGCCGGGCGGAGGCGGGGACCCTTCAATGCCTGCGTGTACAGAGGAATGAGTGAAAAACAACACATACACAGAAAAGGCCACAAGGGATGAAGATGAGTAGCACCGTAATGTACCAATCAGTCCTCGCTGCTTCCACGAGTTGCCCAATCAGCGTTTAAGAAATGAAGGTTCACTTTCTTATACTGCTGCTATTCTTTTTTTTCCCCAGGCACTCCTGTAATCCCCCTCCCTCCCTACGACCGCACTCCCCGCCCCATACAGGTTTGATGACCTGAGAGGCGTCGTGGTTGGCCAAAGGAAGAGCCAATCGGCGAGCCCGAGAGCCGAGGGGAGGTGGAGGGGTGGAGCCGCTGAGGAAGTAAACAACTCGTCAGCGCGCGGGCGACCGTTGGAGGAGCAGGAGGGATGTGTGCAAAATTAACCGTCCCAGCTGCCGCTGCTGTAGAGGCGCGGGGGGAGAGGCGCGTCCACGTTGCCTGGAGCGCCACGGGCTCTCCGAACCGCTCCCGCCCGCCACAGCCACGCCCCTCAGGCCGCGGTGGCGGGGGGAGGTTGGGGAAGGGGGTGCCCTCCTATACCCGAAATTAGCGGATGTAGTTCAGCCCTTGTTTCCGATGGTGTTCCCTCATAAACAGCAAGCGCGCATTTCCTTCGCAGTTGATAGATGGGGAGGGACGATTTACCTCAAGAGGGGGGGAGAAGGGAAGGGGATTTCTCTCTTCACACAGCAGGAAATTTACATCAGGTAGGGCAATACTGTCCCTTTTTACACACGGCAAGTAGAGGGGAGTAAATTTTCCTCCAGTGGGGCAATATCTGTCTTCATGCAATAGGTAGATGGGAAGAAATTTGCTTCAGATGGGGCAATATCTGCCTTCATGCAGCAGGTAGGTGGGAGTAAAATTTTACTTCACGATGGGGGATTTTTCAGGATAACAACAAGCAAGAAGAGGAGCTTATTAACTTGTGTAACAATATCATAAAAATGGGAAGGAAACAGAAAAGAAACATGATTCCTGAACTTAGCCCTGTGTCCTAACGTAGGGCTGTGTCATTTGCCTAGGCTAAAAGCTCATAGCAAAGACATCTTTTAATCATTAGGAGCTTTCTTTGTGGATGGTGGTGTTACGAGATATGTTTGCTTTTCAGGTTTTTTAAGTGTTGCTTTTTAAAAAGCTATTCTTTAAAAATAACCTCAGAATTTGAATTCAAAATTAATTAAAGCACTCAAAACAATACATCTGAGAAGCTGCAGATTTGTTCAGAGTAGTGAATTCTGATCACCCTTCTCAAGCTGATTTTGTATCTGTAGTGTAGAATGTGGGAGGTGTTATTAAGGAGTAAAATAAGATCTGAGGTAAAAAGGTTGAACAGAACACGAAGAGGATATCACTTTGTGGAAAGTACTTGGGAAGACATAGTTAGGTAGCAATCGTTGATGGAATAAACCCCATTGTAATCAGTAAGACTTCACAATAGAGATGGTTATGATTGCACTGTTCTATATTTTAGGGAACCACTGTATGCTACAAGTTCAAATGCCACCCTCACAGCCATTTTCAATGGGCTCCCCAAAAGTGCAATGTAAATGCAAATCTATCAGTCCTGGATATTAAAATGATTACAAATGTAAATGCTCTGCTAGATTTGACTAAATTCCAACCTAGTTCAGCAGCACCACCCCACTACCAAATGCCTCTGGGAAGCCCATAAGCACAGCATAATAGCAGCAACATTCAGCCATTGTTGCTTCTCAGAAACTGATACCTTATGGCTGCATACAAGCCATACATTTAAAGCACATGATTTCCTCCCAAAGAATCCTGGAAATTGGTTTGTTCAGATTACTGAGAATTGTTGCTCTGTGATGAGTAAACTAAAGTTTCCAGGATTATTTGAGGGAAGTTATGTGCTTTAAATGTATGGCTTGAATGCAGCCCAAGCAATAATGCTCCTGAACACTGAGGTTGCATACAGCCATTATGCTCTGTGCATTTGTCTAAACCCCTTTACAATTCTAGGCATCACCACATCTTATGACAATGAGTTTTACAAATTATATGCTATGCAAGTAGTACTTCCTTTTGTTCATCCTTGATTTGTGGCTAATTTGTTTCGTTGGAAGATCTGCAGTTCAAATTATTATTTAAGAGAAAGAAAACTTATTTTCCTCTCCACCCAGATTGAGAGATCACAATGAACATTTGTATGTTCATAATATAACTCATCATTTGCAATTAGAGTGTTTGCTTGATCCTGACAATTTTTTTACAAACTAAGGTACAAAATGCAAAAGCAATGCTTGTGTTATGTGCCTTTGAGATTCAGATAGTTAATGTGCACATTCAGGAATCAATTTTAAATGGCATATTCAGTCCCAAGTTTCTCACACTCAAGTTTCAAGATTTCAGGGGCAAGTAAGGACTTCCAAAAGGATGCTGTACTTTAGAAGTTTTATATTTGTACAGTGTTGAGTTACTGTAGACAGTTTGGAAATAAATTTATTAACAGCTGAAAGCAGGTTCCTATATTTATTTTTTGCCTTCCTTTGAGGAACTTGATGTTGTTTACAAAGCTTTCCCCTACTCATTTATCCTCACAACACCTTTGTGCAGTAGATTAGGCAGGGAGGTAGTGACTGGTGCAAGGTCATCTAGTAAGCTTCATGGTTGAAGAGAGAATTGAACCTGGATCTCCCTGGTCTTTGCCTGATGCTCAAACTAATATGTCAGACTGGCTATCAGATATGAGTACACTATTCTGTTTTATGACTTCCTACAAAAGGAGAAAGATGAAAGTCCTGTTCATGTACCTGCCTACAATGAATAGGTTCAGAGTTGGTTCTCCAGCAAGAATCTGGCTTGCCTCTCAAACTGTACTGTTCCATTTAACACAACCACTACAACTGACCTTTTACTATGAACAGTGAAGGGACAGAAGGCTCTTAAGTTATGCTATCACACAGCTCTCCAATTGTCTAAAGGTGAAGCTGAAGAACCAGGGCTGTATCCATGTGGGAGAGCTGAGGCACCTCTGTAGATGGCAGCAAAATTTTATACCAATTGAACCTAAACAGGTTTTAGAATTGCTCCCTGGGTCTTTTAAGGGAATCATACAATTGTAGAGTTGGAAACGACGTCGCTGGTCATCTATTCCAACCCCCTGCAATGAGTAGATATGCTGCCATCTGTAGCTTTTCTTTTTATTTTGAACTAATGTGATGCTAACATGCTGCCTATGTGCAGTATTACATGTGTTTCTGTGTCACAATTTTGAAAAATAATTTAAAGGTGTAATGGCTTCATTTTGAAAAATGTTGATGTTGTGCATTATACTAGCCATTCTTAGTTGGGAGAAGTAGTTTGCTTCCATCAGCTTGCTAACAGAATGACATTTAAGCGCTTCACAGAAGAAAATGAATGCTACTTCCTACAGTGGATTCTCTAATCAGTCTACTATACTTTATAATAAAGTGATTACAGAACTTTGTATCACTTAAATTCCAGTTGCTGTCTTACTCAGGATTAAGTCCCATTGGATTCAAGGGGAGTTTTAAATGTGTGCAAAAGATTGCAGCCAAAGTTGTTAAAGGTCTAAAAAAATTCCTGATTAATACATAGTCTATAAGAATGTACTGTGGATGAAGCTCTTAGGGAGCTGCTTAGTATTTATGCACTGTGTGAAAATAGTAGAATGCACAGTAGTTCTACTACTAACACACCCCTTTTCTGCTTCCTTTATTCATCCAGTACATACTCAAATATCAAATGCATCCCAAAAAAGGCATCTTGAAAATTTAAAAATTATAAAGGTTTTTTTAATTTGTAAACATAAGCAAGGTATCTTCAGAAAAGACAATAACACATGAAATTTATTATAAGGATGAGAAATTATATGAACATTTAGAAGAAAATCACTCATTATTGTTACTGATTTGCAGAGCAAATTATACAGTTTTACAAGCACTTGGAAAGAAAGAGACTGGTTTTTGTGAATAAAATTGATTTTGTTTTGTCTGCTACCAGAACTGAATTTTTGCTGAAGGCAATGTGGAAGAAATTTCCCAGAAAATATTTGTTTACTTGCTCTTTCATCTGAGTCCACTGGTTTGTTTTGACAGTCACTATGACAAAGCTGCTTTTACCTATCAGGAAGATAAGTGCTTTATTAGCATTTCCTGTTTACAGTCACAAGGATTACACAAATCATATTTTTATCAAGCAAGTCAGTAAACTATATGTAATCTTACATAATTATTTTAGTTTTAAAAATACTGAAAGGGATACAGTTAGAGGGAATGTGTGCATTTTACCCACCTGTTTAAGTGATCAAGGTACTGTAGAAGGTTACTGTTGCTCACTCTTCCAAATGGGATAAAATGGACAGTTCTATGGACACAGGGAAATGTATGGGCTTAGTCCAAATCCTAAGCTCCCTCAGGCATCAGCCCATCTTGAAAACAGGTGGAGAAAATAAATTTCTCCAAATTTTCAGGAGCAGGTTTCAGGTTACCTTACTTAACTTATGATTTCCCAAAGGATTTTCCATTTTCTTGTTTGTTAACTTAAAAATGACTCACACTGCTCATGACAGTGTAAGGTTCCCTCCCCTGCTGTTTGTCAGCTGCACTTCATGGAATGCCTTGGGAGTAATGCCATGTTGCACTTCATTATTCCTGAGGCATTCAGGGAAGTGTGGTTGGCAGTAAGCAGTGCAAGGTTCTCTCAACAGTGTCTCCCCAACACCACTTTCTGCAAAAACAAGGAAGGTGCATGAATCCTGAAAAGTTTGGATACATTTCTCCCTCACTGCACAAAATAGCACAAAATTGTCCCCTCCCCCATTTTCCAGGAGGGGAATTTGGCCCAGTGTTAGTTTTAACTTGTGTGCAGGGACCTCCAGACTGGAGCCTTATTTTGGAGGTTCGTTCTCGTACCAGTGGAATACTGCTGTGGAAAGTAATGTGGGACAGAATGGTTTTATGGGAGTATTTCCCCCTTGGCGTACATGGGTTGGTTGCTTTCATGCCTGGGTGTTTTAATGCCTGTAGACATTGTTGACATGCTACTCTCAGGTTGGTGGGAGTCATTGGTGGTGCTATGTTCACTAAGGAAGTGGCCAATGAAGTTGCTTTGTTCACTGCTGTTTGTTCCATTGTTTTCATTTCAACTTTGCTGCTGAGGCTGGGGTCAATAAAGTTTCAACTATGCTACCCTGGCATTGTTATACTGGTGTAAGTTGGCCACCAGCATGGTGTGACCATAGGATTTCCAAGCACCATGTGATTCTTAATACACTAGGCACAGTGCTTCACCTTAATACCAATGGTAGGAAAGCTATAATATTTGCAGGTAAGAAAAAATAGATTTTGAAAAGGGAGAGAAGGGTCAAAAGTATGGTAGTTTGAGCAGCCAGACTTACCATTTTTCATTGTTTAAAAGGGCACGTCCCTCCACATTCAGTTTCTTAAGGCATGCTGCTGTTGCAATATAGGGAGCATTGCTATGCACATGAACCTGAAGCCAGTGTAAGTTCAGCTGGTGTAATGTCATATCGGATCCAAACCCCATCCAGCAGCAAGGCTGCTGCTCTGTTTAACCCTGACAGAGAGAAAACAAGCCTTTAAAATAACATTTTGTGCCAGATTCACAGTCACATGACCAAGCTGAACATGCTTAGGATCCAGCCTCAGTTCCACCCACCCCCGGTCTCACCTTACCCCCTTTTGGAGGACTTACATCAGCCTTGGCTTAGCTGGGATGAGCAAGCTACTCCAGCATATTTTTGACTAAGCTGGGGTTGAAGACTTAAAACTGACTGAGCTGGTGATTTTAGCATCCTAAGGTGCTCTTGCCTAAAGATAGCCCTCTTATTCTAATAACACTACAATCCCCATCAGACACTTCTTTTCCTGAAGTGATAAGGTGCTACCTATTGTTGTTTAGTCGTGTCCGACTCTTCGTGACTCCTTGGACCAGACCACGCCAGGCACTCCTTTCTTCCACTGCTTCCCGCAGTTTCGTCAATAGGTGCTACCTATACATGAGGCAAAAAGAAACAAGGTTTTGAAAAATATTTGACTTTCTAACCTTATGTCTCTTGTATACGCTACCAAGATTTAGCATAATTTACTATAGTGAGCTACTTAATATATAGATGTAGGAAAAACATCAAAGTGATGCACAGCTTGAACTCTTGCTAAAAATGGAAAGCTGCCATTACCCCTGATTCTAATTGCTATATTGTGACATCACTCCAGATCTTATGTTTGTGGTGAAAACCCTACATATAACTGCACGGAGAGTTCAAAACAATTTAATAACAACTGATAAAGTGTGTGGTTCTAGCTTTTTTCTTTGTCAACCCAAGAAAGGTAATATTAAATTTAAAATAATGAGTTATGCTTTTCAAATTGTGGGGGGAGAGATTTGTCATATAGTGCTTAGTTTATGGTATCACTAATTGTCATTATCATTAAGTTAGAATTATAGTATACATATTATAAAAAGAAAATCATGTTAATGTGAAAACGCTTTGTGAATAAGACCATAAAAGCATATTCTATGACTGCATTCTACCATATTGTCAATTTTGCAAACCATAAAGCTTTTGAAAATTTGTTATAGATGGTTATGAAACAGCACAAGATAGGGGTGTATGCACCCCTTTTTCTAACAAACTAGAGAAACTACTGGAGTGTACGTGGGTTTCTACGAGGCAAGACACAGTGATAACAGCAAGGGACTTTATTGAGCCAACATAACTGAACAACAAAGGCAAAGCAACTGCTTATATTATATTATTATTATATTATATTATGTTATGTTATATTATATTATATTATAATATAATATAATATAATATTATTGCACTAGCCAAAGGCCATGGCAACGTCCAAAGAAGAAAGAAGAAAAACAAGCAGACAGTATGCAGTAAAACCATGATTAAATCTACCAAAATTTCTTATTACACAGAATAAAAAGTAATTCTCAAATAAAATGTGCAGATTAGATCCCAGAGACTCTTGCAATTGACCTCGAGCCCATCCAGTTCTTTATTACTAATCTTCCTAGCTGCCTTATAAGGTGGCATAGAGAGCCACCTTAAAAGTCACAGAGCCATCAGTATCACTCAGCAGCCATTTCACCCTCTCCACCCTGGTTAGATTTGTTTTCTTCATGAAAAGCAGTTTTATGAATCAATTGGTTTGGTCCGTGTATAGTGGTCATTGTAGTAAGTAATGGCAAATGTCCTCTACAAATTGTTGCCCACACAGAAAGAGTCTCTCTTCATAAAGTATTCCATTGTATCATCCATCTACGACCGCTAAGGGCATGGATTGAAAGCGTTCTGTGAAGGTGACACTTAATGAGGCAGATGGAAGATTTATCAAATATCTGACCTGAAAGTGCATTGTTTTAATAAGCAGAAACCCCAAATTAGCAATCTCAGAAAATTAGAATATTAAATGAAATCAGCAAAACAAGGACTGCAAATAGAGCAATATTGCACCTCTGAGAAGTAGAAGCATGCATATGTACTCAGTACCTGGTTTGGGCCCCTGAGATTGTTAATTTTGGGTTTTCATCAGCTATACACCATGATCATCACAATTATAGCAAATAAAGGCTTGACATATCACGCTTTGCATGTCATGAGTCTATCTCCTATATTAGTTTCATCTTTTAAGTTGAATTACTGAAATAAATGAACAACGTGATTTGCTGTCAAAACCCCCAAGCTGTGAATCGTAACTTGGACCTTAAGAGCCAATGTCAGTAGCCCCAACCCTGATAATGGATATGTACTGAATCAGAAGAGAGGGGCTCAGAATCCTTAGTCCAGACTCAAACTCAGGTGGACATAGACCACTGAATACATAACACTCCCTTCCCCTTAGGCACGAACCCTAACTCCCATCAACACACATAGTCCTCAAGATTATAAGAGCGGCAGAGCTCGACCCCTTGAGTCATTTAGAGATTGTGTTGGAGCTGGTGTCATGGGTGTCACCAGTGTTGTTGCCTTGGCGCTGTCTGGCGGTGCAGTGCCAGGGCCCCATTCCTCTGTACTTCCTGGGAACACAGGGTCCTCCTTGGGTGCATCAGCCTGTGAACCGAGCTGATCATTCACTTCATCCCTGTGCTTTGGTGTGGTGGCGGCAGCTGGAGCTGGGGCATCAGTTAGGTGGTGCCACTCTTGGTCCACATGCTGGTGGTGGACCTGACTGTCTGGCATGGCAACCTTGTAGGAGACTGGCCAAGTTGCCCTGGTAGCAGCAGGGATCCAGGCAAGGCCATCTCCATAGTTCTGGGTGTAGACAGGGTCATCTGGGGTGAAGGACACGGGGGCTGCTGGAGGCTCCTGGCCTGAAGGCCAATCAGATGCAAGGTTGGGGTGCAGCCGATCCAGGAGCGATGCCAGCTTCCGGTTCATGAGGAGCTCTGCTGGGCTTCGGTCTGTGACGGTGCAGGGCGTGATGTGCTGCTGCAGCAGGAAATCTGCTAAGCGCTGGTTCCAGTCCCCCTGGACAATCCGGGTGAGGGATTCCTTGGTGGTCCTCACCATTCTCTCGGCCTGTCCGTTTGTTGATGGGTGAAATGGTGATGACGTGTCATGCTGGATTAGGTTGTCAGCCATGAACTTCTGGAACTCAGCCGATGTGAACTGTGCTCCATTATTGGACACAATGATGTCTGGCAGGCCATGTGTGGTGAAGACCCACTTCAGGGCCCAGATGGCGACCTTGGAGTTCATCGCTGAGACTGGCACCACCTCAAGCCACTTTGAGAAGGAGTCCACAATGATCAAGAATGTCTGACCTTGGAACGGGCCAGCGAAATCAATGTGGAGTCTTGACCATGGTTTTCGCGTCATCTCCCACGGCTGGATCAGGGACTGGGGCATGGCCGGTCGGAACTCTTGGCAGGTCTGGCAGCACCGGATCCATTCTTCTAATTCCGCATCAATGCCTGGCCACCAGACATAGCTCCTGGCCAGAGCTTTCATGCGGACGATACCTGGGTGACTCACATGCAGATCCTCCAGCACTCTGGTCTGCAGCTTAGCAGGAATCACAACCCGGTTCCCCCACAGCAGGCATCCCTTGTGAACTGACAGTTCATGTTTCCGGGAGACGAATGGGGAGAACTTGGCATCGAAGTGACCCACTGGCCACCCTCTCCACACCCAGTTGAGGACACGGGAGAGGGTGCGATCTTTTGCTGAGTGTATGGCAACATCTGTGGTGTGAAGCGGTGGCTGGGGCAGAGTCTCCAGCAGCATCACACTGTGGGCTGGGGACGGATCAGCGTCTATGTCTGGCAATGGCAGGTGGCTTAGGGCAGCTGTGTGGCCCAAGCTCTTGCTGGGACGGTGCTGAAGTTTGTAGTCATATGCATTGAGAAAGATGGACCACCTTAGCATCCTTGGGGACAGGATCTGAGGAGTCTGCCGATCAGGAGCAAAAAGGCCCAGCAGAGGCTTGTGGTCAGTCACAATTGTGAAGTGGCGGCCATAGATGTAGTTGTGAAACTTATTCACCCCTGCCACAACAGCCAGGGCCTCCTTGTCAATCTGGGCATAATTGCATTCCGCTGGTGACAAGGTCCTGGAGTAGAATTCAATAGGGGCCTCCCGTCCATCCGGCAACTGGTGGCTGAGGACTGCACCGATTCCATATGGGGAGACATCACAGGCAAGCACAACAGGCTTGGTCTCATTGAAATGGGTAATGACACTGTCAGAGGAGAGCAGGTGTTTGACAGCATTGAAAGCAGTGTCCTGAGCACAGCCCCAGATCCAAGGAGCTTTCTTGTTCAATAGCTGGTGCAGGGGCTCCGCAGTGGCCGCCATATGTGGAATAAAAGAGTGGTAGAAGTTCAACAGGCCCAGGAAGGACTGCAACTCTTGCTTACAGCGTGGCGGTGGAGCACTTTGGATGGCCTTTACCTTTGCTGGTGTGGGGTGGATGCCATCAGCGTTGATCAGGAACCCGAGGAACTCAACCTTGGGGACCCCCAGCTGGCATTTTTCTTTCTTCACCTTTAGGCCGGCATCTTGAAAACGGCGCAGGACCTCTCGAAGACGGCATGCAAGCTCTGCCTCGGACCCTCCTGCAATGAGGACATCACCAAAATATGGAATTACTCCAGGGAGATCCTTCAGGACATCTTCCATGAGGCTTTGGAAGAGGCCTGGGACCACGCTGACACCGAACTGTAGTCTCTTGACACGGAAAGCCCCGTGGTGGGTCACGATAGTCTGTGCCTCAGAGGTGGCCTCGTCAACTGGGAGTTGTTGATATGCCTGGGTCAAGTCGAGCTTCGCAAAGACTTTTCCACTCGCCAGCGATGCAAGAAGGTGACTCACGACTGGAACAGGATACGCATGCTGCTGCAAGGCTTTGTTGAGGGTGCACTTGTAGTCAGCACAGATCCTCACATTCCCGTTTGCCTTGAGGCAAGTGACAATTGGGGTTTCCCACTGAGCATGCAGGACTGGCTCAAGGACCCCTTCTTTGATGAGATGATCCAACTCTGCATCGATCTTGGGCTTCAGGGCAAATGGCACCTGCCGAGCCTTCATGCGGATTGGTACTACAGCCGGGTTGAGGCTCAGTGCGACCGGTGGGCCCTTGTAGCACCCCAGTGACACATCAAACACGGCTGCAAACTCATCACAGATGGCCTCATAGCTGGACTGGCCTATGTCCTGGACCCCTGTGATATGGATGCCCAGTGCGTCGAACCAGTTGAGGCCAAGTAGGCTGGTGTGGGGGCCTTGGACAACTACCAGCTGCAGCGGTCCGCTAAAATGCTTAAATTGGACAGTGAACGTGCCAATGCCCTGAATGGGCACGTGCTTCCCCTGGAAGTCTGTCAGGATCACCTCAAAGGGCTGCAAACAGGGGGCTCCTCCCTTCTGGCAGATGTGATGGTATGTCTCAGCAGAAATAACAGAGAGCGCTGACCCTGAGTCAACCTCCATTTCGCATGGGGTTCCCTGGATGATCACGGCTACTCGAATCTTCTCACAGATTGGCTGTGCATTCTGGATAGATGTGGCAGCTGGCTCCTGTGTGCAGGTACACTCCGATATGGCATGGCATTCTACTGCACCTGGAGTCCTGCGGTGACCATCCCCAGGCCCTGAAATTGGACACCAGGGAGTGTCCCACTGTTCCTTCATTTGGCAGGTGCATTCAATATGGCCAGTTTCCCCACATTCCCAACACTGGACATCACAGAAACACCATGGCTGGCATTCATGCTGGCCCCCGCAACTGGTGCAATTCACCTCTGCACCTCTCTGTCGGCCAAAACACTTGGACAAGCCAAGGCACAGTCTCAGGACGTCCTCACCTTCCTCACTGTCTACAACCTTCTCTGAGTGCACTGCCTCGGCCTTCCATGCCATGGGTGGGCTTTGCACTTGGCGAATCTCTCTCATCATCTTGCTGACTGTCTCTGCCGTGAGGGCCTCGTCTAAGGCAACCTGGAAGGCTAGATCCTTCTTCGCAAAAAGGTGCTGTTGTAGCTTCTCATCCCTTAGCCTGCACACAAGACTGTTGTGGAGCATTATCTCCAGGTCACTGAAGTTGCAGTGGTGGGTGTCCTGCAGCAAGGTTGTGATGAAGGCCTCTATGGATTTGCATGAGGCCTGGTTTCGCATGTAGAACTCGTGCTGGCAAGCAATCTCCAATGGCTGGGAAGCGAAGTGTGTCCTCAACTTCAGCATTATTGTGTTGAATGTCATCTCGCTTAGCTTGGTTGGGGCCTCGAGGGCTTGGGGAATCTTGAACGTGCCAGGCCCACACACACTGAACAGCATGGCTCGCTTCAATAGAGGGTCAGTCACGTTATTGGCCACATAGAAAAACTCAAGCTTGGTGGCATAGGAGTCCCATTTCCCTGGGACTGTGGGGTCAAATTGCTTGATGTGGCCCTGGGTGGCCATGAGGTCCACTCTGTGTGACCTGCCTTGTGGCTGCAGTCAGAGATTCCAGCTGGCTCAGGTGGCAGGTCCCCGGTGGTGCTTCAGCTCAGTTGAGGTGACAGTTCCCCAGCAGTGATTTCAGCTTGTGGAAGCCAGCCAGGGCTGCATAACTAGCCTAGCATCCCATGCTTGTTGCCAGTGAAGTGTACATGGGTTTCTATGAGGCCAGACACAATGATAATAGCAAGAGACTTGAGCTAACATAACTGAACAACAGGGGCAAAGCAACTGCTTAAATGTATTTCTGAAAGCCTGGGCCACTCCCACTCTCAATGTGACTGGCTGTCAAAAACTCCAAGCTGTGAATTGTAACTCAGAACTTAAGAGCCAATGCCAATAGCCCAAACCTTGATAACCAGGGACTCAAACTCAGGTGAATATAGACCACTGAATACATAACAACTACAAAAGACAAAGAGTCTTTTAGATCATATAGATCTTCGTGAGGGAAATCTTCTTTGAACCTATCAGATGAAAAAAAAGATTCCTTCCTAAAAAGCCATCTTGACTGCCCTGGCAGGGGTCAGGGTGGTAGATTTATCCTATTTTTTTTTACACATATAATAGTTTAAAAAGATATATGCCATATGTGTGAGGTGCTTTAAGCAATTTTATTTATGTATTTATTGGGGAGGATTGAAGATATATAAAGATACTCATAAATAAACATACAAAACAATAATAAATCACGCAGACACATACTAAGATAAGAAAAGCAGCATTCTATTTTTAAACTAGACAAACAGATAATCATCCCCATTCCAGAAATAAAAATGCCAAAGGGGAAAAAAAATCCAGTTATATACCATGTAGGTGATAAACTGAACTCCTTAGGAAAGGAATTCAGATGGAACCCCTTATAGACATTTTATGCAAAAAAGAAAATGAACTTAAGATATCTGGGTTTGAGGATTGTGCAGGTACACACAACATGCATACCATTATTTGGAAAATGCCTTACTTAATGCAATGGGTGGAATACTGGTTTATACAAAGTGGAATTGTTGAGTGTTATCTTGGAGTGGATGTTTTGAATAATTTTACTATATATAGCTGACAAAGAATCAGAAGTTGTCTTCCCCCACTTTCCTTCCTTCCTTCCTTCCTTCCTTCCTTCCTTCCTTCCTTCCTTCCTTCCTCTCTCTCTTCCTCTCTCTCTCTCCCCCCCCCCTTTGGGTTTGGGTTTTCATTCAGATTAGTTTCATTTATCTTTGATAAAAATATATCAGATAGTTAATATTAACTGTTGTATATTTTCCTTCAAACTTTAATAAAGTCAGGGTGTGTGTGAAAGGAATTCTAGATGGTGGACAGTGCACCACTACTGAAAATTTATTGATCCACGCTGTAACAGGTCTCAGCTATAGAAGATAAATGCGAAGCAGAACTTCACTGGCTGATTTTAACACCCAAGAAGAAACATAAAGAAGACGATGGTCTAGTTATCATTGAAGAGGCTGTACCATTTCAGACTACAAGTGGGCACTTACATGGTGAAGTACTCCTATCAGAAAGAGAAAAATTCCTGCACATGGAAGATGGCTCTGAGGAAAGAAAGTTTCTAGCTTAGTTTTCTACGTGCAGGGGGTTTGTGAATGTGAAGACACATTGAAATCATGTGAATCCCATGGAAGTTGGCAACTTCTATGAGAACTACACCTGAGAGTTTTTGATGACTCAGAAGCATATGATTTTAGAGCAGGATCTTTAAATAGTGATGTGTCAGGTGTTTTTTTCTTTCTTAAACTGACGTGTATTGACGTGTATTGACGGTTTTATTGTACATATACACTTGAGAAAATGATGCTGCCTTATCAATAAGTTAAATTATTTGTCTGAACAATACAAGATATTTATTTACAGGTCTTCATTACAAAGGCAGTTATTTGTTAGTAGCAGAATGTCCATTGTCATTACAAGAAGTATGTGTGTGGAGAGAGAGAGGGGTGGGGATTAACAGGTGCAGGGACCATAGGGTCACAGTACACCTCATGCCCAATCCCTATCAGTGAGAACTAGGTCACCCACTGTAAGGGTTGGAGGGCACATAGTTATTTCAACAGTGTCCTCATATGAGTAAATAACAGCTGTTCATTTGCATGGAGGAAAGTAAAGGAAAGTAAACCCACTTCCTGCTGAAACCATCCTTCATCTACCTACTCCAATCTTACATTTTGTTTCTTGGTTATATCAGATATGATAAAATGTTGGGAATGTAAGATGAAGTGTTGAAAATAGGCTTTTGTCAAGGTAGATGGTTTAAATTATTGATAAAGCTCAGGCTACAACTCCATGCATACCATTATTTGGAAAATGCCTTACTTAATGCAATGGGATGCACTTCTGCATTAATAATATGCATTGGATTGTGCTGTTATTACTGTTTCCATTGTGCTTAGGACTTGTGTTATATGGTCTCGGCAGCCACTCCCAGTCACCAGTCTAGCTGCATTCTGTAGCTTCAAGTCACCTTCAAAGGTAGCCCCACGCAGAGCGCATTACAGTCGTCTAAGTGGGAGATAACCAGAGCATGCACCACTCTGGTGAAACAGTGCACAGGCAGGTAGGATCTCAGCCAGTGTACCAGATGTAGCTGATAGAGATGTCCTAGGTGAAGAATTAACCCATACCTCCATGGATAGCTATGAGGTCCAGCTCCAAGGGTCTTCTGGCGAATCCCTCACTGCAAGAAATGAAGTTACAGGGAACCAGGCAGAGGGCCTTCTTGGTAGTGGTTTCATCCCATCAGATGTCAAGCAGATAAACAACTAGATGGCTTTTAGAGGACATCTGAAGACAGCCCAGTACAGGGAAGTTTTTAATGTTTGATGTTTTACTCTGTTTTTATAATTTGTTGGAAGCTGGCCAGAGTGGCTGGAGCAACCCAGGCAAATGGATGGGGTACAAATATACTACTACTACTACTACTACTACTACTACTACTACTACTACTAATGGGAAGGAGGAGGAGGAACATGTTACACTGGAAGCAAAACCCATTGTGGTAGTGGTGCTAGTAGGAAGATGTTTTCAACCCCTTTCACTTATACACAAAATGTGTTTGCAAATACATTTTTGAAAGAGTTATGAATTTCTAGTCATTTGAGAGATACTTAATAACTCCGAACTCTGAAGATTTACTAACATGCTTTGTGAAATTAGTCCCTCCCATTTAATATCTTTTGAGATATTCTATGCTATATATAAAGATTTAGGATGAGGCTCAGTGACACTGCATTGCATAATATCATGGCTTGCAGAGTTGTTTTGGTGTGTGACTTTGGATGTTATACAGGTTGTCTCAGCAACCTGGATCAGGTCAGCATTGCTAAACCAACACCATCAGATGTGACATAGTAGTACTGAGTAAAGATATTGTAAGTCAGGGAGAGGTTATTAAAACATGTGGGTTTGAAACAAATCCACACAGCATTGTAACAACTTCTTGGATTCTACAGTTATACACAGTATAACTTCCACTTTCTTGTATCCAAAGGGAAACCCTTTATAAGGATATGGTGATATGCAACATAAATAAAGCACTGGAGATTCTGAAGCACCTCCACACCTTAAAAGTGAACCAAGATAGTGGGCTCAATAGTGTTTCCTTCCTAAATAAAACTCAAAGCAAAGTTGCTAATTCAGGGCAAATAACAATTAATTAGTTTAACTAGATCACAACCCCAGAGTCTCTGTATACCCCTGTAAATAAATAATAAATGTTATTTATTGTTTGCCAGTGTATAAAGAACACAACACAGAATGATTGTGTACTCAAAGTTTTGCATTTGCCAAATTGTCAGAAAGGTACACCACCAGATGTTTTGAAGTTGTTTATGCATTCCAGGCTCTTATGACTACACTGGGATGGTCCTTGTAGACCTGAGTGCTGGGCAGAGTGTACCTACATATGGTAACCTCGGGAGCGGCTCAGATAAACAGTTGTTACTTAAAGGCTCTCTGAGTCATCATTCCTTATTCTGCATTGCATAAATGAACATGCTATGTTGGAACACAGCCATGAGTAGCGTATTTGCTCCCTTGTGGCTGGCAGGAAGCTTGTTTTCATCAGCTAGTATATAGGAGAATGGGACTACTGCTCGAACTGACTTGCTAATAGGATAAACAGCCCTGTGGAGCCTCTCTTTATGCTCATGCTGTACATAGATGTTTGTAACATTTGTATTAGTACAGAACGCACTGTGAAATGGGAGTAGGTGAAAGCTTCGGGCAACTACCTCAGAGTAAAGGCATAGGCTGCTGCATGTGAACCTGTTTAAAACACAAAAATGTAGTTTTTTCAATCCAGAATCATTCATGCTTGTCCTCAACATGCTGGTTTCAATCTGGAGTTTTTCTAGAGCCTGCTGTCCACAAGGGCAGGTGTGGTTACTTGCTGCGCATTTGAAAACCCTGCAATAATCTACTTTTTGAATGAAACCAGTCTCTCCAGAACCTAATCGAAGGGAGGATTTTCAAATGCCTATCAAGCCTTTGGCTGAGCTAGTGCAATGTCGTAGAATGATCATGAGCATTCCATTTGCTAAGAGAAATTGACTGCAACAGAGTAGTCACATTAGTCTAGTTTTGTGAGTTGAAGTGAAAAGGTCTTCAGGCATGGTGGGGGCGGAGAAATCTCACACAGGTTCACACAGGTAATTGGTGTATTCCTTCCATGTAAACATGATTGCTTTACAGGATACTAAGCATTTTCTCTTTCCCCCTTTCTTCAGTTTAAATATCCAACTTTTGACATGTACATAGTACATTCTAGTGTACTATAAGTGAGAAGGAATTGTGTGATAGGACTCACCCCTCCAAGAGTTAACAGTAGGCATTGGTGGCCCTTTCAAGGTCCTAGTTACTCTGTTGGATATGGATACAGAGAGGACTCAAGACAGTTCTCATTGGGATGGGAAACCTTTATAGCCTAGCAGACCATATTGTTATCACTACCCCTTGAGGGCCGAGTTTGTTGACTGGGCAGAGCTGTCCTGATAGTTTCCCAAAGGGTATATGAAAAAAAATCCCAGGATTTTAGGTGGGCATAGACAATGGCAGAGTCTCCCCCTGAAATGTTGGGTCCTGGAGATACTTGAAGGAAAGGTGCTTTTTACTTACAAATTACATGTGGACTCCTAAAAGCATGCTTACTTGAATGTTAGCTTCATCAAAATCAATAGGCCTTCAGAGAAAACAGGTTTAGGATGAGAGTGTTAATATGAAATTTGTTATTTTTTTCAGAAATCTCATTTGGATAAAGCTCCCCCCCCCCCAGTCTTTGTCACCCCCTTCCAAATATAGTGGTACCTCAGGTTACAAAGTTAATTTGTTCCGGAGGTCTGTTCTTAACCCGAAACCGTTCTTAACCTGAGGTGCACTTTTGCTAATTGGGCCACCCGCTGCTGCCATGCTGCTAGCACGCGATTTCCATTCTCATCCTAGGGCGAAGTTCTTAACCCGAGGTACTATTTCCAGGTTAGCGGAGTTTGTAACCTGAAGCGTTTGTAACCCAAAGCATTTGTAACCCGAGGTATCACTGTATTTCCCCCCCCCCCCTTGTGTTGAAACTGTGACTAATAGGTTTTTGTACTGCCACTGAAATGTGTAGAAGAATTTCATTTATATCCTATCATTCAACCCTAATAGGCTCTTGGGGTGGTATATTCCATCAATGTGAGAAATTTGAGCAAAGCTCTCTCAGATTTTTAGTGTGAAAAAGGGGTGGTGGTGGGTGGGACCTGGCATCTTGCCTTAGCTGCCACTGTTCTCAAAAATATATCCACAGATCTACACAATATTTTCACTGGGAGCAGGCAGGTGGTGAGGAGCAAACTGTTACAGCAGTAACAGGATACCAAGTGCAGAAAAAAAATATTTTGCAGTGGGTTGAAAGAACAGGGGAACTATGCACCATTCAATATTTACAGTAACTGTAGCTTGTGATTCTGTTGTCAGGGACAACATTTGTTTACTCTTGTTAATCATTTATTCTCCTCAAGATTCACTTTTCCCCAGCATCTAGAAAAAAATGAATACTAGATTATATAATAATGAGTTGTAGCTCTAATTACCAAAGTAATCAAATGCATTTTTAACAAGATCTGTCATGGTGGAAAAAACATATCCTGTTATCTAATGATTGTAGCATTGTACCATAGGGCACAAACACATCTAGGCCACAGAGGGAGACATGACAGACAATTCTAATGCATGTGTACTTTTGAGGTAGACCTCAGCCCTGAGCTACTGTCCTTAGCTGAATTGCCCAAATATAAAGTCCCCGTTATAACAATGTGATGTATATGAACAAATGGTGTTGCAGTTTTGGGTTCATTGCCCTCTCTCTAGTATTGTAAATAGTGTGTAATAATATTTTCTGTGTTAACCAAATGCTGTACTGGTTCCGGGCTATTTTGCTCAATAGGCAAAACTATCTACTTGAACGCCTCCACCCCCCAACAAATTGCTAACTTCAATTTTCAAAAATGGGTGTCTTGTACAAAAAAATGAAAAGCGCAGAGCTTGAAACTGCTATTTTTTATTATTTTTAAAAATGCAGTAATAAGTAATCTGTTCAAAACTGTGCTCCTCAACAGGTCAGTACTGTGCCTCACTAAGGTCTGTACCCTAGACGGCTGCCTAATTGGCCTAATGATACCACTGGCCCTGACAAAATCAGCTGTAGGGTGCAACCATATAGATATACACAGTAATCTAATATAGTGTTTGGAATAGAATGAATTCACTTGACAATTCCCTACTGCTCAGCAAGACTGTGGGGTGTGTATGGTGCAGGTAGGGATTGATATTGTCATGTTATCAGTTTTAAGATGGATAAGCCTGGGTAAGCGCCAGGACCCCTGAAATCCCACAATGCTGTAGAAATGGGGGGGGCGTGTAACACAGGCACTTACTCAGGGTTCGCGTTTCCTTTTGGAAAGGAGGCATGGCAGAGATTGCAATGTCTTGATGAAATGCAGTCATACTGTTAACATGCCATCTAGTTTGGCCTTAAGCTGGTGTTGTTTGGAAAAGTCGGTATGAATACAGGCAGACAGCCATCCTGGTCACCTCACAGTATACCTTTTAATTTGGATGGAGCCACTCCCTTGGGAAATATAGACTAAAGTTAGCAAAACTTCTGGAGGACATACTCAGCTATTCTGTGCTTGATTTCTTGAAACTGAGTCAGAGTAGCTCTTGCAGAAAAAAGAAAGCAATCTCACCTTACTACAAGAGCTTTTCAAGTTCATTCTGAGTCATCATGACAAGAGTTTGAGCAGCAGGCTAGACTGCATGCAGAATGTGTGTGTGTGTGTGTGTGTGTGTGTGTGTGTGTGTGTGTGTACTTGTGCTTTGAAAGAGTAAACAGCTTTGATACAAGGTATACCCTTGAAGTTATGTCAAAATGACCTTGGTAGCACTATGTCACATCAAACTGATGCTGATTAAGTGCAAACATTTGCATGGTGATTATGTGGCACCAAAAAGGAGGAACAAATCGAAGAACTTTCCCCCCCAAAAAAATATTAGTACACCTGTCCTAATCCAGCTGAAGTTACTTGTGCTAGCTAAGTTCGACCAAACAAGTTAATTTATCCCATTGCCTCAGTGGGACCCATGGGGCAGTCCTGTACATGCATCATCAAAGGTATCATTGTTTTCTTATGAGCTTACTCCCTAATTAGTGTGCTGAAATCAGAACCAACTAACTCTAGTTTTGTCTACGTCCTCCCCCTCACTACAGAGTTCTACAAGGAGGAGGAGGAAGCTGGCAGACCAAGCCACCTGCAAAACTGTAATTAGGAAAGCAGACAGGGGGGAGGTAACTGAGGGTGGACTGATGTGGGTCAGTTCCAAATGCCTCTGAGAATACCTTAAGCAGGTGATGAAGGCTGCAGCTCCCCACCCCACTGACTGCCCGCCATGCTCTAGAATTCAGTGGCATGCTAACTCTGACCATGGGCATTCTGTTTGACTAATAAGACTAATAGCCATTCATCTCTCTCTCTCCCTCCACCATTAAATAGACTAATTCCTATTTAAAGCCTAGCTAGTAACCATCACCACATCTTCTGACAGAATATGCCCACACAAATGATGGATATATTAATGCATACGCTCTCTGTTTGGCACCAGGTTTCTTTGGGCCTTTGAGCAACCAAATATCACTGGGGCACCTTTATCACCACCTCTTCCATTTAAGAAAAAACCCCACTCTGATTTTGCTCTCTCCTTCCCCTCCCCCGGCTTGTTTTTTTTTTTTTTTTTGGTTCTGTGGGGTCCTAACAGAGACAGATTTAAGGCAGTATGACCAGTTTCCCCGCACAGGTTGCCAAGCAGAGGGGGTGCCTTCTTGCCTCTTTCACAGCCTAAACCATTAGTGGGCAAGAGATGTTGGAAGTACAACAATTGAGATCATTCAGTTTGTAACTTAAGGGTTGGTTCTGTTAGTGTTAAAGTCAATTAGCCTAGAAGGAGACAGGTGGAGGTGTTGCTTAGCAACCAAGCAGAGTGGGATGATCCTCACTGAGGTAGCACATGCTCTTCTTAGCTGTATAGTTCTGAGGGAGTTTCATGTCTTCCTGCTTTGTACAAGGCCTGAATTAAGAAAGACAAAATCTCTGTGTTTGTTTCCCCTCAAATTATACACTGCTTTGTTCAGTTTACTCAGTACTATCAGGTGCTATCAAGCCTTTTCTCCCCAGACTCCATTTATTTCAGTGACTTTGCTAACAAGAAGTGCCCTACTGGCCAAACACTCAGTTCTCACAGTAGCCAAGCAGATGCTCATGGAAAGCCTACAAGCAGGGCATGAGTGCAAGAACACTTTCCGCACAGTGGAAGTAGAGCCAACAATTGTGAGTGGTAGCCATTGATAGGCTTGTCCTCCATTCATATCTGTCAATGGTCAGATCATGGAACAACCTTCCTTTAAATCCAAACACCAAGCTTCTAATATCCTTCTGCATCCAGCACAAAATAGCATTGTCTTTGTATTTTCTCACAATTTAGATCATAAGCTCATTGTGCAAGGGGCTTTAAAGAAAAGAAAAGAAAATTTGCCTATATTGCCATGTGAAGCACCATATACATTGATGGCTCCTATATAAATAAAATAAACAATAGTGATTATTGTTAAAGCTCTGTAAGTCCTCCATAACTTATCTGATGCAAAAGACCTACCAAAGAGTTATAACATGAGTTTGGGAGAAAATGAGGTTAATTCTCATATATTCCTTTTAAAGACAAAATAAAAATTGATCTCCCATGCCTTATAAAACAGCATCTAAGATATCTTACCATATAAAGGATTTCACATTAGAAAAGACATCACTGAGAAGGAACAACAAATGGGTTTTATGGCACCTTAAAGACTTACAACTTTAATAGATTAAACAATGATTAAGAATACTCAACAGCTTATGCAATTAGTTAAATTGAAAGTAACTAGTCCCTTACATTTTTAAAAATTGGTTCCTTTGATACTTGCAGAAGAATTGCTCATTGTCATTTATCAGAGGATGTTTGTTCAAGCATGTCATATAATCCCGTCAAACAAAACTAACAAACTTTGTTTCTTTTCTTACAGCCAGTTCATACGTTATTTGGAGCCAGCTGATGCATGGAAAAAGACTTCTCACACAAGTGGTGTCTTACGCAAGTTGTGTGTAATGTCAGAGCAGGTACTCACAGAAGATCGCAATGGCTACTTGAGCAATAACAACACAGGGCTTATTTCCAAGGCCCTCATTGGCATTGCTAAGTAACTAGAACAAGATGAGAAAAGTAAAACTTTAGTCAGATTTTTTTTTTAAAAAAAAAAAAGTGGCTTGAAGAATATTAATCTATTGGCACTGGAAACATTTGGAGGGTCTCTACAGAAGCATAGTTATAAAATGTTATGGTTTCTGGTGGCCTCAAATATATTGACCACTAAAATGTCACTATCCAGGGGAGGATTAAAGACAATTTTCATACCATTTAGTTTTACTTTATTGTGTGTATAGCAAAACTGGAAGATGCCTATAGAACACCAGCACTGTATGCCCCTAAAGGAAACCCATAAGTCAGTCCACTTCTCTTCTGAGTCTGGATAGACTTGGTAGACACAGAGGGAAATCTTGTGGGAAGATCCAAAGGGATGAACAGCTTAGGATGTAGCTGATCTCTGGCTCAGCTGACTGATTCCTGGCTCAGATGGGATCAGTCAGCATTTAGTCCCCAACCTTGGCTCAGCTGACAATATGCAGGTGTAATTTGCTCATCCAGGGCTCGGCTGGCAAAGCTGAGGCAAGTGTAAGTCTCCTTGCAAGGGGCGTGATGGAGATGTGGTGTGGCATGATTAGAGGGGGAGACTTAGGCTGGATCCTAAGCCTATTCAGCCTAGTCAGATGACTTGGCAACTAGGCCTAAGCCCTAAACCACTATTTTATAGGATTGATTTACCTCTGACAGGGTTAGGCGGAGTGGCAGTAGCTGCCCCACTGCTGGACAGGTTTTGGATCTGGTGCAACTTTATGCCAGTTTCAGTGGCGTAGCGTGGGTTGTCAGCACCCAGGGCAAGGCAAGTAATTTGCGCCCCCTAACCCGTGGATTTGCGCCCCCTAACCCTAACCCCCAGATGTTGCGCCCGGTGTGGCCGGCCCCCCTGCACCCCCCACGCTACGCCACTGGCCAGGTTAACTTACACCAGCTTTCTTTATGCCACCTTCTTAAGCATAAGCTTGTTCCCACAATGAGTTGTGCTTTATCAAACATTTCTTTCAATCAACAGACAAATAGTAATTATTTTGCTTTTATTTAATAATAATAATAATAATAATAATAATAATAATAATAATAATATATTTTATTTATACCCTGCCCTCCCCAGCCAAGACTGGGCTCAGGGCGGCTAACACCAGGTAAAAACAATTGATTAAAATACAATTTAAAAACAAGATTAAGTACAACATTAAAATGCAGCCTCATTTCAGTAGAAACTCAAATCAAAAACTTTTGGGATGAAAATGTCAAATCTTCACCAAGGCCAGCTATCCAGACTGGTCCTACGTGGGCCAGAAAAAAGCCAGGGAAGTCCCCAAATAGGAGTTCCATCACAGAAGGAGAACGGAAAAAGGAAAGAGGGAAATTAATATTTGTTGTTATAGTTAATGTATGTTAACTTTTACCTTATATATGATCCTGGAACAAAATTCTTCTAGTTGTTTGTGCTCATATATAATTTGAAATCATATTATTCATAATAATAAATTGAAAGGGGAGACAATGGCACCTTGAATGAGCAGGTAAAACAGGGCATCAGAAATCTATATATCTGTATTCTTTTGGAGAACATTTGATATTGCAGGGCATTTGGCTTGGTTATTCTTCTACCCTCCACTTCATTTAGTCATTAATTCCAAAATGAAATGAGCCAATGTGGTGCAGTGGTTAAAGGGTTGGACCATGACCCGGGAGACCAGGATTTTCATCCGCACTCAGACATGTGTCACTCACAGGGTGACCTTGGGCCACTTACTGCCTCTCAGTCTAACCTACCTAACAGACTTCTTGTGATGATAAAATGCAGAGAGAAGAACCACATGGTGGTCCCTGAGCTCCTTGAAGGGGAAGGTAGCAAGTATATGAAACAAACAAACAAACAAAAACAAACAAACGTACACCTCACTTTTCAACAATGTCCCCCAAAGCAGCTTATGAAAGCAAACACTACAAGTGAATGCTTGTAAATGCTAGTAGCAAAGTGGCTGCTTGGGGCTCTTTTCTGAATGACCAGCGTCACTCTGCTTGCTCATTTTTCTTTCACTTGGCCTGAAGCTGCTTCTCCAAGAGGACAGAGAAAACATTCCAGTTTTGCTTTGGTTAAGAGCTCAGCTGCTCGCCCAGACATGTAAATTACTCATTTAGGTTACTGATGAGGAACATCCTCTGCTGGGCTTTTCTTCCTTTGGCATTTTTTGTTTGTTTGTTTGTTTTTAAAGAAATATTGGTGTTTTGTCTCCCCTACAGTCTTTCACAATTTCATATTGCTTTGCTCTCTGCTGCCATTTTTTCTTTTTCAATTCCTGGCCAAGAATAGTTGATTTGTAAAGATGTTCCTTTTGAAATTCATTTAACTGATTGGTGGAACAAAATAGCAATAAACATATCAATATGTCTTTTGGGACATTCTCCTGCTTTGAATTTTTTTTTTTTTTGGAAGGGTGTGGTAAATAATGTTTTAAATAAGTAGTCCTCTGGCAGAGCTTATTTAGATCTAATCAAAGCTTTGAACTAGAGAGCTTCCCTAGTCTTTGACACTGAAGATACATATTTCAATACTGACTCTTGTGACTACAATCTGTTTTGAACTGTTTTTAATATTGCATTTTTTAAAAATTGCTGCAATCCACCTTGGGACCTTATGTTGAAATTAATCATCATCTTCCCACCCAAATGATGGATATATTAATGTACATTATATATTAATGTATATGCTTTCTATTGCTTAGCTTTCTTTGATAGCCTTTCCACATCTCATAGTGAAACTGTGAGGCTGGTGTGAAGTTTGGTTGCTTGACAGCATTTTGAATTAGCAGCATGGAATACACACAACCTTCTTGCCAGTTTGAACAACAGATTAAATTCTAAACATGCAAAAAGGAGAAAGGGGAGGGGTTGTTTTCCTGCCTGCTGGTGTTTGAAAGGCCTTGAAATCTATTGACTCAACACGTTCATAATTTTCCTCACTGCAGTTACCAGGGTGAAATGGCATTAGGTCCTTTCCTGAGAGGTGAATTGTTAAGTGATTTTCCTAGTCTAGTTACTTTCACTGCTTTCTCAGCTTTCCAGATCTTTTTCTCATGGTCTGCCCATCCCTGAGGCAGGCACTTCAGGTGGGAGGGAGGGCAGAATCCAAGGGGCAGAAGCCCCATGGTCAACTCACCCAACGCCACCAGAGAAGTGTGGGGAAGCGGCAGTGGTTTCCAGGTTCCAGTAATATCTTGTGAGAACCCGCCCCATGAAATCTCATGAGGTCTCACTGGAACCCACTGCTGCCACCACTTCTCTTTGCTCCACCACAGTGACTGCAGGTGCTGCCCCCTGCCACCAGAGAAGAAAGGAGAAGTAGCTGCAGCTGTGGCTTCTGGGTTCTGGCAAGGTGTCACTAGAAGCTGCTACTGCTTCTAATTGCTTCTTCAGCACCACTACGGATGCCCTACTTTCCCCCAGCAAAGTGAGGAGAAGCAGCTATGCCTTCTGGTGAGACTCTAGCAGGATCTTGTCAGAAGCTACCAGTGCCCCTTCACCTTGCTTCTCCTGTGGTGGGAGACACCCCACCTCTGCCACCACCACCAGAGAACTGAGAAGTGGCTGCAGCAGCAGGTTCCAGGTTCTGGCAATATATTGCAGACCTATGGTGAGATCTTGCCAGAACCCAAAAGCCACTACAGTTGTGCCATTAGCAAGGCTTTGGTAGTGGTGGTGGGGAGCATCATCTACTGTTTCATCTTAGGTGGTAAAACAGGACGGACCGCCCCTTCTTCTCCTGATGGGATTCAATGACATACCAGCAAATTCAGGTTGTGCAGTTATAGCTGATGTGAAGCTTTTGTGCAACAAACTCACTTCTCTAAAAGATTAGGCTTTTGCAGTAAGGAAGGTGATGGGGAAAAGAAATGGAAAGTGCGGGGAAATGCTTCCTTTAAATCAATGTCATCTAGCCTCAGGGGCCCCCGGAGACATTTTGATGCCCGATACAGCCCCCACTGTGCTGCTGCCGCAGTGGTGTACCGTGGGTTGTCAGCACCCGGGGCAAGGCAAGTAATTTGTGCCCCCTAACCCGTGGATTTGCGCCCCTTAACCCTAACCCCCAGATGTTGTGCCTGGTGCGGCCGGACCCCCCAGCACCCCCACGCTACGCCACTGTGCTGCCGTGCCCTCATTTCCCCTCCTGGTGGTGCAGCTCTGCAGGGGCTTTTCCTTGAGGAGGAGCCCTTGCAGAACCTTGCCACAATTGGAGGTGAGGACTCAAGACTACTTAGATGGCGTCCTGAGGTGCCATCCAGTACCAGTGTGTAAGCAAGCCACTGCTGCGAGTAATGAGGAGGCAGTTGTAAGAAGTGTGTCTTGCCCTGTTCCCCCTTCCCTTCCTCCTCCTTGCTTTCACAGCCTGCTCTCCTGCCCTCTCCAAACATCTCAGCAATGGCAAGAGTGAAGAGATGAAGCTACACCCTCTTCTTTATTTGCATTCTCCCTCTTTGAAAGCTTGTGTTTTGGCTTCAGAAGCTATCCCCCAGATGTCTTTAAAAAGCCCACAAGCAGGAGATGAAGGCAACTGTCCTCTTCCTCTGCCATTCCCTGGCAATTAATACCCAAGTAACATGTTGTTTCTGAACCTGAAGGCTGCTTTTGGCCATTGTGACTAGTAGCTATTGATAGACCATGAATTGTTCTAATTCCCTTTAAAAAATTCCTAAACTGGTTTCCATCAGCAACTCTCATTGCAGTTAATTCTATAGACCTCTCTGAATTTTGCAATGCAGTTCTTCTTCCAAGCACTGGGTACAAAAACATGTACATAAAAATGAACATTTTCATGAAAACAGTCTCTGAATTGCATTATATTTCAGGGGAAATGCTTGCAAAAATGTGTAAGTTTGCATTAAAATCATGAATCTTCAATACAATTCTTTTTTTCTCTTTTAAAGGCTGATGGGCTGCACAAATGTATTATAGAACTGCAGTTAAGAATGGAAAAATGAGAAACTGAGACAACTGAAATTGAGAGATTTTGCTGATCCCAACTCCATCCCCCTGATCATTTTGGTTGCTTTTTAATGTGCTGTTGCCCTAGGAAGGTCCCCACCCCCACCCCCAGGGCTTAAGTTAGCATGACAGACAGGGTGTCAGTGTGCATTTACCTGCTGTATTAGAATGAAAGGCTAACTTGATTTTAACCTGAGAGTCAAATGGCTTGGTATTCCTGTTTCCTCTCCCGGACATCCATCAACCTGATGCATGCTCATAAAATAAAGAAAGGTTCCAGTCCAGTGTGACAGCAGTGAGCATGTGTGCAGGAGAGAGGAGAACTGGCTTGTGCCACAGTATCCCTTTAAACCCACCTGCTTGTCCACCAATGACAACCCCAGCACTGACATTTCCAATCTCTTTTCTTTCATGCCACATTCATGGAAAAGAGACCTGCTGTATTTTGAGGAAGCTCTGGAATCCCGCGGGAGAAGGATCTCTCGAGCGGTGTGGCAAGCTGCCAAGTACAGCTTGTTCTGAAATGCACTCTCTCTGAGAAGTTGCATTGTCAACCGAGACACAATGTCCGTTTAATGGGAGGTAGTTCGGACTCTTGATTAGCTGAGTTGTTACTTAGCAGCATTTCCTCTGGGGCACAATCCCTCTCCTGCTACTGCTGGGCTCTGCTGCTTCTTTCCTCCCCACTTTGGCATTAGGTTATTGGACTGTGGGGCAGACCAGTCAAGAGGGTAGAGGACACATGGAAAGACTTTGTGCCCTTCCATTGCCTGGGGAGGCTTGAGCAGATCTCCCTTGGCCCATTCTTTTATCATTCCACAGGTCCCCTTTGCCTTGTATTCTGCTCCTCTGGAATTGCAATGTATTTATTTGCAAAGGTTAAATTCCACCTATCTTTCAAGTTCAGGACAATACATATAGTCCTCCCCTTTCCCGGTTTAGTCTCACAACAACCTTTTTGAGACAGGTTAGGCTAAGAGATAGTGAGCTGTATGGCTGTGTGCAGACTTGAACCTAGATCTCCCCCACCCTAATCTAGCACTATTACTGCTACAACATGCTGGTGTAGCTGAAATAATTTCTTAAACTAATTCTGGAATCAGACCATTGGACTATCTAGCTCAGCATTGTCTATATTGACTGGCAACAGCCCTCTGGAATTTCAGGCATGATTCTCTACCCTACCTTGCAATGCCTAGGATTGAACCCGGGACCTTCTGAATTCAAGGCAGATGCTCCACCACTGAGCCCTTTCCCAAACATTTAGCACTGCAACATTTGGTTGCAGGTCTCATTTCTAAACTATAATTTCCATGTAAGCAAAACATCATTTGTGGAGCGGCCATTTTCTGACATTATGTGGATGCTAACTGTCTCACACACAAGTTGATTGGCAATTCTTTACCATCAATATCAATAAATGATCCACTTCAGCTTTGTCAGGGCTAGCTATTAAAATTCTGATCTGGAGTCGAGTTTCACTTGCAACATTACTGACTTTACAACATAAAGTCAGGACATGTTCCACTATAGTATCTGAATGTGGCCCATTTTTTAGAGGAGAAGGTAGAACATAATGTACCAGAAGGTATTTTAAAGGATCTAGTTGGCATGGAAACTGAATTTTTTCCTTCACAACCTCTTCCTGAACTATCCAATGTAACATTAAGTTTTGATTTGAAACAGCCCTGTGAGTAATCCAGCTAGAGAGGTGGAAGTAAGAAAGTGGTTGTGGTGTGTGTGTGTGTGTGTATGCGCACACACAAACAATTGCCTTTATTTTGCTAGCTTATAAACATGTTTTACCAGTCTTGACAGGATTATGGAGCCCATTAATCTATGAAAGAGTGACATGCATTTTGTTCTAGTTCATGCGTCAGTTCTTCATTAATTAAGTTCTGACTACGCAATATTTGTTCCTGATTAAAATATAAATAAAACAACAGAGATAGATAACTTTTTTTTTAAAAAAAAGGGTGAATACTGAGCCTACACTGGCATCATAAATTTATCTGGCGACAGCAGCCTATCTATGCTATATTCCCCAACCTGTTTCCCTCCAGATGTTTCATATCTGCATCTGGCTGTTCATTGTGAGAGCAGGACACTGGACTATATGGTCCAATTTGGTCTGATCCAGCAGGCCTCTTTTTATGTCTTTATGTTGTCAACAACCCCAGTTAGACTGGGGCTAATGAGAGTTGTAGTCCAACACATCTGGAGTTTATATTAGGGATGCTAAAAACTTCACATGTTTAATACCTAATGGCCCCAACCCCTCATTGCTACATGCAGTAAGCCACATCCACTGCACACCTGGACTGTGTGAAGTGACCATATGCACATACAGTCCTGAGCATTTGGGGTTCCTTTACACAAATGGGAAATTGGAGACCATCAGGAACCCTCCTCATACATGCACAGGAGCTATCTCTGCACACACAGGTTCACACACATATGGCCCCACCAAATGGCATTGTCTGTATAACATGAGCATGGAGGAAGCATGGGCAGCACATGCAAACACACTGCCCTTTCCCATGTTTGTAAATGTGGTGTGTAAAAACGAGAATGAGACTGAGAGACTTCCTATTGCAAATCTTAAATTATTATTCCAATTTACATTACAATTTACACATTAGGGGGAGCCAGCCCCCAAAAATATTGCTGCCAGAGAAGAAGGATAAGATGGTGCCCCCTGCCAATTCTACATCCAGAATCAGAAAGGAGTGGCAGGTGAATCTTATTTCAGCACTGCTGATTGAACAGCATTCTCCATTGTACCAGAAACAGTAGG
This sequence comes from Podarcis gaigeae, assembly GCF_964106915.1. Taxonomy (NCBI): domain Eukaryota; kingdom Metazoa; phylum Chordata; class Lepidosauria; order Squamata; family Lacertidae; genus Podarcis; species Podarcis gaigeae. Next base: position 25,813,804 of record NC_139691.1, on the reverse strand, counting down.
GCAGTTTAGGAAGTTTAGAGCAGACCAGCCTAGGGAACTCTGACTAGATAGAGGACTGTTGCTGTGTCCCCTACCCTCATTCTTGGCCTCTCAATACATCTTTTTTATTGTGCATTCATGATTATTTGTGCTCCTGATGTTTTCAGGGCAGTTATGTCCCATTAAACTTTAATTAGTTTAATGCTAAGTAAATGTCCAGTGCGCTTCCATCGTCACAAGTCCCATTACAGAAGAGCATTTCGCGCAGCGGTTTAAGAAGGGCAGGAGAGGCAGTATCTTTTCAAAGAGGAATCTTGGAGCAAGTGGTTTGGAACTCAAAGAAAAGGTTTATTTACAAAAGAAAAAACAACCCTGGCGAAGAACCACACATATCAGCAAACACGCCCAAAGGGGCAAACACACGGGTGAGCTGACTATTTATACAAACTCACATTCCTGGAAGCTTAATGACTTCCAGCTGCTCAGTGATTAGAGCGTCTTGCTACCTCTTAACCCTTTGATAGCAACACCCCGTATCGCTCGTAACACTGAGCTGTACCAACCTTAATTCAAATTTAAACCTGAACAGAAACATTTATGAGATTGCGGACTCAAAGCTTTTGTAAAACCGTCTGCAAGATTTTCTTGGCTTGGACAATACTTTAGTTCAATTAAACCTTGTTTTACACTTTGGCATACATTTTGATAATGGATATCCAAGTGTTTTGTGTGTGCCTTGAATTGACCTGATTTAGCTAGTTTAATACAAGGTTGATTGTCTTCCCACACTCTGATAGGTAGGGAACATTCTCCAAACAATTCTTGTACCAGTTGCTTATAAAATTCCAGTTCTCTACATACATCTGATAATGCATTGAACTCAGATTCAGTTGAACTTAAAGCTATAAGTGATTGCTTTCTTGATCTCCAACCAATTAGTGCATTTCCAAATTTTATCGCCATTCCTGACACTGATTTTCTATCTGGTCCAGCATCTGCCCAACTGCTGTCAGCCCAACATTCAAGTTGTGTGCTGCCCTCTGCTGATAGTTTTAAGCGAAACCTTTTTGTAGTTTGGAGATACCTTAAAACTCTTTTAACTCCTTGCCAAGCATGCACTGATGGTTTTTCAGCTTGTCTACACAGCATGTTGACAGCATATGTTATATCAGGCTGAGTCCACTGTGCAATGTGGAGTAGACTGCCTATCGCTGACTGGTAAACCCCAGGATTACAGAACTCTGCCTGTTGCTCGGCTTGAGCATCCTTTGTGTAACTTAAATCCATTGGGGTTTTAACACCAGCACAGTTGTCCATTTTAAACCTTTCCAGCAACTGCTGGATCTTAGCTTCTTGGCTGAGCCAATAGTTCCCATTTTCATCTTGCTGAATTTTAACTCCTAGATAAACAGATACATTGCCTAGTGATTTTATCTGAAACCTTTCTCCAAGCTTTGTGGCAAATTGTTGTGCAAGTTTATCATCCTTTCCACTGTATAAGAAATCGTCAACAAATATCAAGACTGCTTCTTGTTCACATCCCGAGCCTTTTAGATAAAGACACGCATCTGCTGTGCTCTTTCTGAACCCCATGCTCTCTAGAGCATCGTTTAAGCAGGAATTCCAATTACGGGCGGACTGTTTCAACCCATAAATGGATTTGTGTAGGCGCCAGACCTGGTTTGGCTTGTCTCCTTCAAAACCTGGTGGTGGTGTCATATAGACTTCCTCCTGTAAGTCTGCATTTAAATAAGCCACATTGACATCAAAATGAAACAGCTTATTTCCCTTCTTAGCTGAAGAGGCTAAAAGCATTCTTAGTGACTCCGATCTTGAAGTAGGGTTGAGAATAGTGAACACCTTTGCACTGCGAAAACCCTTTTGCAACTAGTCGGGCTTTATATTGCAACTCCTCAGTAGTTGTGGGCTTTAAACGATATACCCATCGACAACCTACAGCTTGTTGCCCTTTCGGAAGCTCTGTACTTGTAAACACACCGAGAGACTTCATTGAAGCCATCTACTTTTCCATTGCTTCCTGCCACTTAACGGCTTCTGAGCTTGGAAGCTGTTGTACTTCCATATAGCTATCTGGCTCACACTGTGCCATATTTACGTATACACTTGTCACCTTAAACCGCTCTGGCGGCTTGCCCTTTGTGGCACATTTTGACCTGCGCAATTGCTCCTCTTGTGCCCCCTCTGACCGTTGGCCATCAGAATCTGTCTCAGACTTTATATCTGGACGCGCCCCTAGGGATAAAGACCTCCGTTTAGATACCTCCCTTGGGCTTGGTGTTGCAGGCGACCTGCTTCGCTTTTGCTGTCTGCTAGGCCTACTGACTGGCGATGTTGGAACACTCCTAGATTCTGGCTTTTCTACCTTAGGAGAAGAACCTTGTGCCTGGTCAGAATCTGCATCTGAACCATGTGCACCATCCCCTTCTGGCTCACCACCCTCTGGACTTTCATTCTCAGCATAAATGCCTAAATCATCTCTCAAAATGTCAGGATTAGCATGTAAGTGAGTCCATCTGGACTGCTCACAAAATTCAGCGCTCCTACTGAGGACCACTCTTGTAGTATCCCCATCTGGGTTCACAAACCTCCAAGATTTGGCGTGTGGTTCGTACCCACAAAAGATGAGTTTCCTAGCCCTTGGACCTCCCTTTTTCCTTAACGCTTTTGGGATAAGTACATAGGCTTGACATCCAAACACCCGAAAGTAATTAACTTTGGGCTTCTTCCCATATAAAGCAAAATATGGGGTAGTATCAATTACCGAATTATATACTCGGTTCAGAACATGAGTAGCTGCCTGCCAGGCTTCCGCCCAGTAACTTTGAGGGAGTTTAGCATCAAACAACATAGAGTTTGCCAACTCTTGCAGAACCCTGTTTTTACGTTCGGCCACGCCTCCTTCTTGGGGGGAATAAGGTGTAGATAGACGATGCTTAATTCCCTTTTTCTTAAATAAATTCTGCAACACAGACCCGGTAAATTCTGACCCTCTGTCTGAAAAGCAAGTACTTTAGTACCGAATTCAAGTTCTACTGCATGAACCCAATTTTTAACTGTTTCTGCAGTATCTGCTTTTGTTTTAAGAGGAAAAAACCATGTAACCTTTGTTTTGTCATCCGAGAGACACAGTGCATACCTCGAACCTCCCATGCTAGCAACAGGCATTGGGCCACATAGGTCCATATGCACAAGTTGGAATACTTTGTCAGATTTCCTATCTGAACTGGGATAGCTGCATCTATGAACCTTCGCCCTTTTGCATGCAGTACAATCCAAATACTTAGTACATTTGTTCATTTTGCACCCTTCTGATAATTCAGGTTGCCTTTTAACATACTGAAAATTAATATGTCCCAAACGGCGGTGCCATAAATGAACACAAGAATTATGGGTAGGCGAGTTCACACAACCAGCATGAACCTGTTCAACTTCATCTGGACTTGTCTCAAAATAATATAACCCATCTCTGCATTCCACCTGCAAAAGAGATATGTTATTCTTTGAAATAGTGCAAACCCCATTTTCAAACACAGTTTTAAACCCATTTCTATCAAGTTCTGACACAGACAAAATACACCCCTTCATTCCCTTTAGCACGTAGGCATCAATTTCTGTTTGCAAACAATTCAAGAACACTGTGCCTACGGTCTCTAAGGAACGTTTAGTTGAATCTGCCATTGTCACAACTTTAAGGGTTTGCAAATGTCTGCAATTCTGCAAACGGACACTAGATGGCGCCACCAGGTGGTGAGATGCACCACTGTCGATCAACCAGCGTAGATTGCTGCCTTGGCCACGCCCTTGCATCAACGCCATTGCTGAAGCCATGTGCTGTGGGAGTAGCCACGACCTCCTCCTCTTCTTCAACGTCCCCTGGAACTCCTTGTCTGGTAACTAGGGGTAACGGCCTTGGTGCTGTCTTGACCAGGTTCACGTGTGCAATTCCTAATTAAATGGGAAGAGGAACCACAGCGAAAACAGTGTCTAGCTGCAAAAGCATTTACTGTGTTCTCAAACTCAGCATCCCCACTCTTAGGCACAGCATAACTCCCCTTTGAAGACAAACCTCTTTCTCTTTGCCTTTTATCCTGTTCATCTGCAAGCCGAGAAGAAATGTATTCAAGGGTTAATTCAGTTGAAGGCATAGCTTCCAAAGTTAAAGCTAGAGTCTCATAGCTTTTATCAAGAGAAGACAACAATATGTATGACTGCTGTTCCATTGAGAAAGGAATGCCCAGCTGTCTTAGTTGATTAAAGGCAGACACCATTTTGGCAATATGTTCTTTCACACACGCTCCCGGATCTTGGCCCCCGCAGTGTTTCTGGAATTTAGCCGCTGCAGAACTGTCCAGACCTCATGCGTGTTCTTTAACTCAGAAACATAAGGCATTTGCTCTGGTCCCACTGCCAAAACTAGTAGACCTTGGGCTTTCCTGTCGCGTTTCTGTGAAGCTGCTGCTGCTGCTTTGTCTTCTGCAGACGCGTCTGCAGCTGCCTGTAAAGGCGGTGCTTCAGTACAACTCCACAACTCTTTTGCTTGCAACCAAACCCTCACTCTAGCCTTCCAATCTTGCCAATTTTTCCCATTGAGTCGCGTAAACGGGACAGTAAAACTTTCCTGGGACTCTGCCATCCTCCCTGGGGCTTAGGAACGATACTCACACACCTGTAGACCGTCTCCCAGCTGCTGAGGTGGCTCCTTGAGGAATAAGACGTCTTCCAGCGAGTACAAACTGTGCAGTGCCTGTTTAAAACTTTTCTAGGCACGTTGCAGGACTCAAGCTGCTTTGAAGGCTTTCATTGTCGGCAACCGCTTCTGTCTTCGCTCCAGTCCTTTCATAAATCACTCTGAACTGCACTCCTTATCTCCTTCTTGATGTACAAACAGCCATAACCTGTCCCATTAAACTTTAATTAGTTTAATGCTAAGTAAATGTCCAGTGCGCTTCCATCGCCACAAGTCCCATTACAGCAGAGCATTTCGCGCAGCGGTTTAAGAAGGGCAGGAGAGGCAGTATCTTTTCAAAGAGGAATCTTGGAGCAAGTGGTTTGGAACTCAAAGAAAAGGTTTATTTACAAAAGAAAAAACAACCCTGGCGAAGAACCACACATATCAGCAAACACGCCCAAAGGGGCAAACACACGGGTGAGCTGACTATTTATACAAACTCACATTCCTGGAAGCTTAATGACTTCCAGCTGCTCAGTGATTAGAGCGTCTTGCTACCTCTTAACCCTTTGATAGCAACAAGTTATACACAATGCCTCTTTCAGTAATATTTGCACTTGTTTAGGAGTAGTCACGTTGCTTCATATCCATTCAGTGCATGTCCTCCAACCTCCTGCTGAAATCCCCTAACTTTTCATACCAAGCATGAGCTGTGTGTCCTTGGAGTGACCCCCTACTGCATCTCTTAGCTTCCTCTCCTTCTCTTTTACCCCTTTGCTGGCTGTCTGATGGCAGAGGAACTCAAATAAGGGCCTCAAGAGTAGCAGGGCAGGTTCGTATTGCAGGGAGGGAGTTGGGGTGCATGTGGGTAAACCAATTTGCACATCCTTAGGCTATGTCTAGGTTGAGAATGAGCACTAAAGAGTCCAGCCAAAGGTTTCGTGGAAATATAGGTTGCAATTCTGTATGCACTTTACCTGGAAGTAAGCCCCTTGAGCATAGTGGAACCTGCTTCTGTGTACAGGTCTGTATTGCACAACTTAGCTCAGCAGGAAGCTTCATGGTTACATGAGCCCTTTGGTGTTAGTTTTATTATCCACCCAAACACTGACTAGATGTGACTAAAGGGCACCATTTTATTCTCATGCTATTTATGTGCACTGGGAAGATGGTTTTTGACAGGTTCTCTGTTGTGGTCCAACTGTAAGAGATAAGCAGGTAAACTAGTTTTAGAAACAGCCATATAACTTCTGGCCATATTCTGCAACTGTTTGCTTTACAAAACTCAGTGAAAAGCTTCCCCCTTCCTTTCAAAATACTAAATGAAATTATTCAACAGCATTTCAGTATGAATTTCCCCCTAATAAACGAACCTTTGTATGCAATATACATGTTTTTGCGAAGTATATTTCCCATAACATTTATATTTCCCCTAACATAATGCATTTTGTATATTATTTTCATTAATATATACATTTTATGCACAGTTTACCTTACTACGTGCATTTTTGTAAACATTAAATGACATTGCAAAATTTGGAGTACAGATTTCAAAAAATGACTGTGTTTCAGTTCACACCCTGCTCCAGAAAAGTGTGAGGAAGATTCAACTGTTGCGTTAGAGTGCCTGCTTTGCATGGAGAAGTCTCCAATCCTTGGTATCTCCAGTTAGAACCAGGAGTGTCTCCTCCCTGGAACCTTGGAAAACCACTGCTAGTCTATGTAAACAGTAATGAACTAGATCAGGGTTAAGGACCCACCTTATTTCTGTCATCTTAAGTTCTTTTAAGTTGTTTTTTATAGTGTGAAATATGTACTAATATTGTGTTTCAATAGTTGTAACACACACTAGAACCTTGGGTTGAGGGGTGGATAATAAACTGTAGTAGTAATAATAATAATATTGGTATGAGGGTATTGTTTATCTGGCTTGATTTGACAAAAACTGCTTGCGAACTTTGTTCCTGTTGATGTTGGTGTTAAAATCTTTTAAGTTCTGCTCCCTCCTGAGCACAAAGCTGCTCTGATTTCACAGAGGCATCACAGCAATGAAGGCAACAGCATTTAAGGGTGCTGTGACCATTTTCCCTGAAAAAGTTCAGCTGGACAGCTAATTTGATGAGACTAGATCATTGAACGTACTTCCAAGCTAAGTGCTAGAAAGAAGCCAAATCATCTGAAATGTTACAAAATGATAACTTTATCTGTCTCTCCCACCTCCCTCATTTCAAATTCTAGCAAAACATGTATAGATATGAATAGTCAAGTAATAGCTGAAAGATTAGTCAGGTCATTTTTCGTTTCCTGTCATTATCATTAGTAAGATTTAGTCATTCTCTCTTGTGTCACAGTGACATTTTAGTTTTCAAGGCTCTATAGAGACAACTGGCATGAAATCGTTCTGTCGAGTAGTTAAGAGCAACCTTTGCCAGCCTGGCTCCTGCCAGGTGTTTTGGATTAGAGCTCCTTTCAATGTCATCTAGCAAGGCTGTACGATAGTGGGGCTGATGGGATATGTCGTCCAAAAGCATATGGGGGACACCAGTTTGGCAAAATCTGGTTTAGAGAGTTAAAAAACCAAGATGGGAATGAACAGTGATGGCACAGTCACTGTAACAGCATGTCTGCATGTGAACAAATTTGAGGGGCAGGTCCAGCTGGCATACTGTCCAGTGCACACTTATACCTCACCATTGCACTATGCTTTGGTATACAACACATTGTTGTTGTGGTTGTGGTTGTGGTTGTTGTTGTCGTCAGCTTGTTACATTCACTAGTCACTTTTATGCTGTAGCAACTCAAAGTGACTAACAATATTTTAAGTAAACTAACACATACAAACATTAAAACCAACATTTAAAAAATCTAAAAGACCATTAAAAAAGGTTTAAAACATCTCACTATGCAAAAAGGGCATAGATAGCTTAAAAACCAAAGCCCTTTTGAAAAAGGGTTTTTTTGTCGCGTGCCTAAATATATGTTACGATGGCACCAGGTGAGTCTCCTTGGAGAGTGCATTCCACAAACAAGGAGTCACCACTGAAAAGGCCTGTGCTTATGTGGAGGTAGCACATGAATACAGTGGTGCCTCGCAAGACGAAATTAATGCGTTCCGTGAGGCTCTTCATATAGCGGTTTCTTCGTCTTGCGAAGCAAGCCCATTGACAGCTTAGTGGATTAGCACTATTAGCGGTTTAGCGGCTTTTAGCGATCAGCTGTTAAGCGGCTTATCAGCAGATCAGCTGATAAGCGGTTTAGCGGCTTAGGAAAAGGGGGGGAAAGGGGGGAAACCCCCGAAGGAACTCGCAATACTTTTTCGTCTTGCGAAGCAAGCCCATAGGGAAATTTGTTTTGCGAAGCGCCTCCAAAACGGAAAACCCTTTCATCTAGCGGGTTTTCCGTCTTGCGAGGCATTTGTCTTGCGGGGCACCACTGTAAGGGCTTCAGATTGCAGGCTCCAGGTTGGTTCATATGGGGAGAGGTGGTCCTTGAGGTATTGCAGTCCTGAGCCATTTAAGGGTTTGTGGGCCCAAAAACTAATTGGAAGCCAGTGCAATCAGGGCAGGATTGGTGTTATGTGCTTAGACAGTCTTGCCCCAGTAAGCAACCTGGCCACTTAATTCTGCACCAGCAGTTTCTAAGCAGTTTTCAGTGGCAGCCCCACATATAACACATTGCTGTTGAACCTAGAGGTTACCAGAGCATAGACAACCTAGGTGCCACAGTAAGGAGAATTACAGTACATCACTGGAGCAATGATCTTGAGCCACATCTTTCCTGTAAATAAAGAAGCTTTTGGATTCACAATTTCCAAAAATTATATATCCAAAATATATAATTCTGTATGGGATGTTTAAGATTCAGCAGTTTCAGGAGAGGGAGCATGGGAGGCTGCCTTACACTTAGTCAAACCATTGGTCCATATAGCTCAGTATTGTCCACATTGTTTGACAGTGACTCTCTACGGGCTCAGAGTAGCAATATTTCCAACCGTACCTGGGGAAGTTGTGGGTTGAATTTGGGACCTTCCGCATGCAAATCAGAGCTCCACCACTCCACTTAACTGCAGCAGAAATGGGAGAACCCATGTTTTACATGCAGAAAATGCTCCCAGGTTCACTTCCAGAATCCCCAACAAACAAGGGCTAGATAGATGTCGGTGATGTGGGGTAGAAGGTTTTCTGCAAAAACAAACCCACTTTGTAAGTTCCTTAGTTACAATGAATTGATGCCAACTGTAACTACAATGTTAGGCAAGCTTGGCAGTTCAATATTGTTTAGCTTTGCTTTTTAATGCAAGTAAGATAAATATCCTAAATTAAGCCAAAATGGGGGACCTGTGGCCCTCCAGGTGTTGCTGGACATCAACCCCCACCACCCCAAACCACTGGATATTCTGGCACTGGCATTTGGCAATCCAAAAGCATCTGAAGGACCACAGGACCTGCTCTAGAGCATCAGAAAAAGTTCTTGCGCAGACAGGAAATTTATTGATGCAAATCACCCTAATTTGCAGAGGACATTTGTCAATTTTGTTGCAGGTGATGGAAAAGAACCTTGTCTGGAGCTGGCCCTACCACTAGGCAGTAGGAGGTGGCAGATTTAGGAAGCTAGGTAGAAGCAGTGATATACTGGAGGTGAGTGAGTCACACAGCCTGCCCTGCAACCTGTAAGAGAGAGAACCTTAGGTGCAGTAGAGGCTGCTAGCCCATCTCAAGTATTAAAACTAAGATAAGACCATTGTGGTTGGCATCTGTACCCACAAGAGGGAGGAAGCTAGCTTGTCCTCCTCGTCAGGCAGCAAAATGACTTGGATCAGCTCTGCTTATATATGTCTAAGAGAAATCTATGAACTTCCCCATTTGGCCTGTGAGGCTGTTTTGAGCAATCATACATGGTCGCATGTGGGACAGGTAAAGGTGGGGCCTGCCCAACAGGTGCTTTGTAGGTGCTGCTGCTGATTTCAGGACTTCAAAGTGCAAAATCACCTGACATCATTTTTGTGATCTCAGGTAAGTGACAGGTGGGTGGTCCTACTCACCTGCTAAATTTGGCCACCAAGACAGACCATAAGAAGAGCCTGCTGGATCAGGCCATGGCCCATCTAATCCAGTAACCCGTTCTCACAGTGGCCAACCAGATTTCTCTGGGAAGTCTGGAAGCAAGAACAGTCTCCTGTTCTGTGGTTCCCTGCACCCGGTATTAAGAAGCATCGCTGCCTTCAACTGTGGAGGTTGATGAGCATAGCTGTAACCACTTGTAGCCAAGCACAAGAGCACTCCATCTGCCTCTGGTTTCCAACAACTGGTATTCAGAAGTATTGCTGCTTCTGACCTTGGAAGCAGAACTTAGTCATCATGGTCAGTAGCCACCAATAGCCTTCTCCTTCATTAATTTATCAACCCTCTTTTAAAGTCAATCAAGTTGGTGGCCATCGCTGCCTCCCATGGGAGCAAGTTCCATAGTTACTGTGTGAATAAGTGCTTTCTTTTATTTGTCTTGAATCCTCCAACTGAGCTCCAACTGAGCTTCATTGGGTGTCCATGAGTTCTAGCATTACGTGAGAAAGAGAAAAACCTTTCTGTACCCATTTTCAGCAGGCTATGCATAGCTTTATAACGTCCTATCATGTCATCTCTTACTTGCCTTTTCTCTGAAAGCCTCATAGGGGAGTCACTATATCCCCTTGATCATTTTGATTGCCTTTTTCTGAACCTTTCCCAACTTCACATCCTTTTTGTGGCGAGGAGGCCATAACTGGACAAAATATTCCAAGCATGATCACACCATAGATTTGTACAATGGCATTATGAACCTGATAAGGACCTGGCCTTTGGAGCCTTAATGACCCACAACCCTTAACCTAATTTCATGGGCATGGTGAGGAGTGGGGGAATGGATGAAAGGGGGGCGTACCCCGCAAGTATCCCAGAAAAACTCTTTTCTTCCTGTGAGAGCATGGCAGCCATTTGGGGCGCCATGGTCTTGCATGATCTCGTGCCAAGATCTTGTCCTGAGAAAAGCATTTTTTTCATTGCCATGATCTCATGTGGATCCCCCAAACGTACGATGTCCTTATTTTCATTGGAGCAGTGTTGGAGAGTATGGAGTTATCCGACCTCCAAACTGCCAGAAGGCAATTCTGTATAGGAAAGTTTTTTTAAAAAAAAAGTTTAATGTTTTATTCTGTTTTTATATATGTTGGAAGCTGTGCAGAGTGGCTGGGGCAACCCAGTGTTGGGTATTTTATACTCCATGTGTGGAGTATAAATAGTAAAATTATCATTATGGAATGGGACATCCCTATTTTCATCGGAGAAATGTTGGAGGGTATAGGGTCATATGATTCACATGAGAGCATTGACAGGAAGACTCGCGTCCCAGTTTTGGGACTCAACATGTTGGAGGCTCAGGGGGGGCAGAGAAAGGAAGGTGACAGGGAGGGAGGGAGGAGCCACCCATACACTTGTTTCCAGCCGTACCTACATGTGCACCCTCCCCAACAAATTGCTCCTTGCCAGTCCTGGGAACTTTGTACAGTGGTGCCTCGCAAGACGAAATTAATCTGTTCTGTGAGGTTCTTCGTATAGCGGTTTTTTCGTCTTGTGAAGCTTTGACAGCTTAGCGGATTAGAGCTATTAGCGGTTTAGCGGCTTTTAGCGATCAGCTGTTAAGCGGCTTATCAGCAGATCAGCTGATAAGCAGCTTAGCGGCTTAGGAAAAGAGGGGGAAGGGGGAAAAACCCGCAGGAACTCGCAAGACATTTTCGTCTTGCGAAGCAAGCCCATAGGGAAATTCGTTTTGCGAAGCACCTCCAAAACGGAAAACCCTTTCGTCTAGCGGGTTTTCCGTCTTGCGAGGCGTTCATCTTGCGGGGCACCACTGTATCTAACTCCATGAAGATCCACTGCCAGTCAGTATTATGACTAGAACAGAGGTTTTCAATCTTTTTGAGTCCATGGCTTCCTTGACCAACTACATTCTTTCTGCGGCACCCCTGTGGGGATCAGGAGCCCAGTCATGTCACCCCTTGCCTGCAGAGCTGGCAGCCTCTCACCCTTTTTTGAAACCCTCCCTTGAGTGTTCCCCTCCTATCCTCTCCCCTTGGGAGTCCTGGTTAACCGTAGCTGCCACCCCGGCCCCAAAGAGAGGTGCCTCCTCACTCTGCCTTACAGGGGCCTAAGAAGCACCCCCTGGCCAGCCCCAGTGGCACCATTCGCCTGCGGAGCTTGTAGCCAGGGCTGCTGCAACAAACAGCTGTGCAAACCTTGAGGACATCAGAGGAGGAAGTGAAGAAAAGAGGGACAGAAGCCAATGTTAACCATGGCATTCCTGACCATCATTCAAGGCACCCCAGGGTGCCATGGCACACTGATTGAAAACCACTGGACTAGGATAATTCAGCTTTTCTCAACCTTAGGTCCTCAGGTACTATTGGACTACAACACCCATTATGTCTGACCACTTGCCCTGCTAGCTAGGGCTGATAGGAGTTGCAGTCCAACAACATCTGGGGACCCAACCCAAGGTTGAGAAAAACTGGCTAGATGGACCAGTGATGTGACTCAGTATCAGATAGCATTTATATGATAATTCTTCCTGCGTGTTTTCGAAGTTTAATGGCAATAACAAAGGAACAAAAACACAGTGTATTTGTTGTGATTAACTTTTATATGCCAGAATATATAGCAGTATTATCAGTGGAGAACGAACAGGCACCTTTGCTTCTCTGTTCAGACTATTAATCCACATGGTGCTTTGTAATGGAAAACCATTACATTATCCCAAGTCTGGTTTTAAAACTCAGCTCTTACCGTCAATCATGAACAAAATAACAGCTGAAAAGCAAACACAATTGAAGGGTAATAGCTCTAACACCCTGATAATCTAGATTCCTGTCAGGTTAATGAGCGCTTGAGTGTGGGACGGCATTGTTTTCTCCTAGCTGTGACTAGTCCACATTATGACTTCACCTCTTAAACTTCCTAACGAGGATGGTTTTCAATAAAGAGAGAGTTTTTCCAAGCCATTTTCAGCTTAGCCAAATCATAGGTGAGGAATGTTGCTGGTTCCGTGTTATTACAGCCGCAACTGTGTGGAGTTGGCTGGATTAATGTCAGATACATTTCATTCTTTGAAAGCCTAGAGGGCTGTGGGGGATCAGGATTAGACACTTTAAAATATCCGGACATTTTAGGGAAGCAAGTTGATACAATACATTACTCTTTCCAATAGCTGGGAAATTAGTATAGTACATGTCAAAAGTGTGTGGCATGGAACATTTGTTGTTGCTTAGTCGTTTAGTGGTTTAGTCGTGTCCGACTCTTCGTGACCCCATGGACCAGAGCACGCCAGGCATTTCTGTCTTCTACTGCCTCCCGCAGTTTGGTCAAACTCATGTTGGTAGCTTCGAGAACACTGTCCAACCATCTCGTCCTCTGCCGTCCCCTTCTCCTTGTGCCCTCCATCTTTCCCAACATCAGGGTCTTTTCCAGGAGGCTTCTCTTTTCATAAGGTGGCCAGAGTATTGGAGCCTCAGCTTCATGATCTGTAGTGATGTATGGAAGTGAAAGCTGGACTATAAAGAAGGCTGATTGCCAAAGAATTGATGCTTTTGAATTATGGTGCTGGAGGAGACTCTTGAAAGTCCCATGGACTGCAAGAAGATCAAACCTCTCCATTCTGAAGGAAATCAGCCCTGAGTGCTCACTGGAAGGACAGATCATGAAGCTGAGGTTCCAATACTCTGGCCACCTTATGAGAAGAGAAGCCTCCTGAAAAAGTAGAGACATCACCATAGCTTTTACTATACGGACCTTTGCTGGCAAGGTGATGTCTCTACTTTTTAAGATGCTGTCTAGGTTTGTCATTGCACGGAACATACAGGCCCTTAAACCAGTTTCCCGAATTAGGTACCCACCTTATTTTGTGAGTTGGACAGCATCTCAAGGGCCACAGGTTCCCCAACCCTGTTTAGGACTTTAAAGGCCTGAGCTAGAATTCTAAACTCATGAGCTAGAATTATGACAGCTCCTGTGTGTGGTTATGTTGCTGCTGCCGTTGTTTTAGAGAAATTGTCGCATCATGTTCAGTTATGAATTTCCCAATTGGGAAATTCTGTTCTTAGTTGGAAAGTGAATTTTAAATTTTGGATAGATTATTATTGTTTAATGCTTTTGTGGGTGTGTTATTTACCTTTCTGGGTATAATTTTATAGAAAAGTAAGATAAACATGTTAAAAGTGACCAAGCAAAATATATATGGATAACAAATATACTGGAGAACTGGAAAGCTTGCTCAAGCCCCTGTGAGATTTTAGTAAAGGTATTACCATACCATGGCTTTTAGGCTTTTTTCATATTGACCAACACAACTACTTTCTATTGTTGTATGCAAAATTCAGTTGACATAATGTATTGGAAAGTAAGCTGAATTGAATTGAGTTTCTTCGCCATTGCTAGTAGTTACCTCAGACTTCGATGGCTTTTATGCCATATTGATAATGTGTTCCGCTTTTAATAATAGGAGGCAGGTTTCCACAGTGCCTGCTGGAGGATAATTAACTACAAACCCCCAAATTTGGGATTCCCTCCAAACTCCATACATCAAAAATCCAACAGTGTCCACATCACAAGCATGGCAAAGTTTGGCAATAATTTTGCAGTGTTTCAGTGAAAACCCTGCATTTTACAGCACCCTGCAAACTGAGTAATTGCTACTCAGACCTCGGGTCATAGCTATCACTTCTGCTGGCATGTGCTATGCAAAAAATATGCTCTAAACCATATTTCCATGAGTGGCTATAATTAGGCAAAATCATAAGGCATTTCAACAAAGGGAACTAACATCTTGCTAAAGAAATAACTATACCTAGACGTGTAAATTTATTAGGTACATTTGTTTTTAAACTCTGTATCAGATACCATATTTTTTGCTCCATAAGATGCACCTGACCATAAGACGCACCTAGTTTTTAGAGGGGGAATGCAAGAAAAAAAATATTCTTTAAAGGGAGTGCTGAGCAGAGCCTGTATGCATCCCTGGCTCTGCTCAGTGCTTCCTTTCACGAGCCGCGTGGAGCGTGTGTGTAGCGCTTGCAGGCTTTTCCCTGAGGAGGGAGAAGCTCCCAAGAGCTGCACACACGCTAGGCGCAGCTCTTTAAAGGGAGCACGGCTCTTGGGGGCCTTTCCGGGAGGTGGGGGAAGGGACTGAGGGGCTGTTTTATCTACTCTTTAAAAGTCTGTTATTACTTTTAAATGAATATTTTATACCATTTTATGTGAACTGCTAATACAAAAAACATTAAGTAATAGATAGATCTTGCTAAATCAATCAAAGAAGCCAAAGGGTGTCAACTAATTTTAAAAGAAATTGAAAAGAAAGGCCAGGGATTGTGGCATAAACAAGAATCCTATTTTGCAATCCTATTTATGCCAAACCCAGAAAAAAACCTATGCTTGGGCACTGGGGTTATCATGTATGCCTCAAATCTTTGCCCATGCTGTATGCTTGTGAAACATGGACCACTTATAAACGGCATTTCCAACTCCTCGAAAGATTCCATCAACGGTGTCTCCAAAAAGTTTTACACATCACTTGGGAAGACACGCAAACTAATACCAGTGTACTGGAAGAAGCAAAGATCACCAGTGTCAAAGCAATGCTTCTTCAACATCAACTTCGCTCGACTGGTCATGTTGTGTGGATGCCTGATTATCATCTTCCAAAGCAACTACTCTATTCCAAACTTAAAAATGGAAAGCATAATGCTGGTGGTCAACGAAAGAGGTTTAAAGACTGTATCAGGGCTAATCTATAAAAAATGAAGTATAAAACCAACAATTGGGAAACACTTGCATCCGAGCACTTCAATTGCAGAACAGCCTTTACCAAAGTTGTCAGGAGCTTTGAAGATACTCAAACTCAGGGTGCAAGGGAGAAACGTGCTAAGAGGAAGGCATGCTTGGCAAATCCACACCATGATCAGCTCCTGCCTGGAAACCAATGTCCCCTCTGTGGAAGGACGTGTGGGTCCAGAATTGGCCTCCACAGTCACTTACAGACTCATTGTTAAAACCATGTTTATGGAAGACAATCTTACTCGGCTACGAGTGATCACCAAAGAAGAAGACAATGGTGCTTGCTTTCTATCTACTCCTGCATGAACTTAGTGGTAAAGTACCTGCTTTGCTTGCAGAAGGCCCCTTTTTAATCACTGGCATCTCCAGGTGGGACTGGAAAGATCACCTGAATGAGGGCTCATCCACATTTCCACTTGTCCTGCTGCTTTTCCCCAGGAAAACCTGCTGTTTACCACTGATTTGGAGCAAACATCAATTGGACTTTCTATGGAGTGACATTTGCTCTTATTAGCAGAAAACAGCTAGTTTTCCCAGGAAAGTGGTAGGGGCGCAAGCAAACAGAAAACAGCTTCAACCTGTGCCCAGAATGCACGGGTCAAGAGGGAAACCTCTTGGACCCGAGCTTTCTAGGTACGGGACAAGTGAAATGTGAAAGAGCCCTGAAACACTGGAGAGCCTCTGCCAATCAGATCAGGCCAGACTAAGCCTGATGGACAACAATGGTTTGGATCTGTATAAGGCAGCTTTCTAGCTTCCTCCCTACCATGAAACTTTATTTATGCACAGGAAGATGGGAACACTGTGAGGGCTATGGACAGATACAGGAACATATCGAGGCTCTCTTTTTTTCTTCCATCCTTGCTGTGCATCAGAACACCATCTGTTATCTCCCTGGAAGACCCACTGTGCTAGAACAAGAGGGAGTAGGAAAATGGGGGCAGCCCAAACACTTTTGGCTCCTCAAAAATACCTTAAGAGGCTTTTGCAAGATGCAACAGGGATTTACTGACTTGCACTGATGCAAATCTGTTTATGCTTGTTCAACATTTCTGGTTGCTTTCTGTGAATGAAGCTACTTAAATTGCCTCCCACTACATTTAGCTTCTGCTCAAGACAGGAAGGCAAATATATTACTTTTCAACATGGATGGCAGAAGTCCAAGAGTAGCTAGCAGAGGAAGGAAGCAATCTTATCAGTCCTTCTGGTCCATTGATAAAACCACAGAAGGAAATCATTCAGCTTTCAATGAGGAAAGGGAAGTCTTAAATGAAAATTAGGAATTGCCTGGGGAGCTTTCAAGTCAACAGGAATTACACATGCAAAGCTGAAAGCTTTCAGCTCTATGTGGTGTGAAATCAGAGCAGAATTATCTATCTGCCGTGTTCTGTACAGTACTATAAAGATAGTGAAGATTTTATTTCTTCCTTTTTTACTCAGTCACATGATTTAATCTCCCAAACTGGGTGTCTGCATAAACAAAATAACTTAAGATGATTAACAGTGCAATCCTACACATGCCTGATCAGATGCAAGCCTTGTTGAGTTCAACGAAGCTTACTCTCCCATGTAACTACAGCAGCAATTAACTCTCTAAACACATCCTTTGTATTGTTACAGCCACCCCAATCTCTGCCAAGCGGTAGCAAGAGATTCCAGGGGTCTTGGCACTTAACCAGGGTTTATGTTTCCTTGGGGAAAATGGAACACAATGGATGCTAGCAACCTTATGAAATATGGTTTATTCACACATATTTACACCTGTGTGTTACAGAAAGTTCACAGCATTTACATCTCAAGAAGGTCCTTTGCAGCAATGAAATGCAAAATTAAGCACACCGCCCGCCCCGCCCCCGGTCTAGTTCAACCCACTTCCTGTTCCTCCTTCACAGCAGCACTTGCAGAAAACAACTCCTCCCCTCCCACTTCCAGCATCCTGCCCCACGGTCACCCCACGGGCAATCTGTTTCTCAAGCCCACTGCAAAAGGCCCCTTTTTCCTACCCCAAAAACTACTAGGCAGTGTCAGATGTTTTGCCAATAGTTTGCCATTATCAAACAAGCCAGGTCCTTCGCAGCCTTTTTTTCTTCAAGACCCACCCACAGTAAGATGTTTCACGAGGAAGCTAGGGAGCATTATTTCTTGCCCTTGCTAAATTCATGAATTTATGAGCTTGCTCAAATACTAAACCTTCACTGAAAGTAGAGCTTATAAGGGAGTCTATAGGGTTGCCACCTGTCCCTAGTGGAGCTACAGTGGAGTCTTGGGTTTTGCATGGGCATCTCCAGGTATGGATGGCAGAGATTTCTGTAGAGATGCCGCCAGTCAGTAGACAGTCAGTCAGTCTGCCAGTCAGTACTGACCTAGATGGACAAACACTCTGATTCAGTATGCGGCAGCTTCCTATGTTCCTGATTTGCCCTTCCCAGACTAAAAAGAGGATTAAAGTGCAGGTATACTACCATTTTCACACTTCCTCTGAATTTTGCAGCACACTGTAGCCAGTGGCCCAGCACAGTTCAGTATCCTGTTCTCACAGTGGCCAAACAGATGCCTATGGAAAGCTTGCAAGCAGGACTGGGTCGCAGAGCACTCTACCCTCCTGCCATTTCTGGAATCTGGTATTCAGACACCTCTTACTGTGAAAGTGTGTAGCCATCAATGAAGTGTGTACAAAATGCACATTGCAGGATAAAATGTACACAGAAATGTGGTTTTGTTTTGAAAAAAAATACATTTTAAAACAATGCAGTGTGCAACATCTGGAGAGCACTGTGCCTGGTATATATTAAAAGTGAAGTGTTAATTTAAACTAGTAAACTGTGGACCATCCATGCACACGAGGAAGGTATCAGCAGGCTTGGAGCAGCCCCATGGCCTGCAGAAGTACCAAAAACAAAACCTTTTGAAAGCAAAATCGAAGTTGGTAGGGAACCCAAAAACAGCCAGTTAGGACTGAGCATGCTCAGTGGCCATGGAATGCACTGACTATTGGGGGAGGGAATAGAAAACTGGAGGAGGGGGGGAATGGAATGGATTGTTCTGGGAAAGAGCATGCGTGGCTGGAATCCAGAACAGGAGCCCTGCACACTGCAACATTTTGTTGCAGATCTCGCTAGCTTTTTTTACTATTGTTATCCTGCAGGTCTGGGAATGACTGGAGAAATCAGCTTCTTAATTAAGCCTTCTTGTCTTCAGAATACAGTACCAGGGTACCATAGGCTCCTCTTAGGTTCATTCAGCACCACACCTGAGGACAGCAGGTTAGTTTACGGGGGCACAGAGGCAGACCAAGTGGTGTGCACACAGGTCTGCCACCCCACTATGCCGAATGTTGGGCTGGCCCCAACTTACACATATCACCATAGTGTCAAGTGTGCTGCCATTTGATTAATTAATCCACATTAAATAAATGACTAGACATAGTAATTCTAAACTCTGTTTGTAATTGTGAGCATGGAAGAAGGAAGGGGGGCTGTTCTTTTGCTGTTCTCTCCCCTTGATTATTACCAAAATGATACCGGATCTATGTATCTCTAAAGATTCGGCTAATAAAATCATTTTCTGGAACTGTTTGCACTCTGAATAACAGTGGGATCTTCCAGCATGCTCAAAACTAGCTAAGATCTCTGACTAATTCAGTCAAAGCACTAAATTGCATCTGGATACATCTGCGCCCAAGTACAGTCACTTCCTGCCTGCTGTCATTCCCATTGTAATAAAGAAGTGAAGTGATTATCACAAGGATTCTGTATAATAGATACCACAGCTTCAAATTGGCCCATCATTTTGATATTGCAATGTGTGCAAAAATAATTTCAAAAAAGCCCCAATTTTGCATGAAAATGCTATGGCTTTGTGACTCCTAACAGACAACTAGGAAGACAGGATTATGGAGGTAATTGTGCACTTTCATGATTATTTGAGAGACAGAGAAAGTTTCCTCTACTAAGGACAAAATGAGTGTAATGCAGGAACTCAAATTCTTAGGAGGCACTGAGAGAAACTATAAATGATAATAGGAGGCCTAAAGACTGAGAGTTCTCAGTGCAGGGGGTCGCCAGCTTTTTGGAGGAGTGGGAACATTTGGAATTTTGAGAAAGTGCTGGTGCACCCATCACAAAAGGACTGCCGTGGGCCATTTGGGACCATGGGGAGTGTGGCATAATAGCTGTCACATCTAAATGAGGATAAAAGGCACTGCTGTGCTCCCCACAGAGAGAAGCTCTTTGCATCCCTCCCTATTATTATTATTATTATTATTATTATTATTATTATTATTAATATACCGCCCTATAACCGGAGGTCTCAGGTTGGTTCACAGACAGAAAGAAGGGTGAACATCCAAATCAGGCATCCAATGACATGTAGGCATGTTTAGGGAGAGTGGGGGTTTCAGTGCAAAAGAGGTTGAGCCATTGCAAATGGGAACTGAGCAGGAAGATCAAGTAGTCTTTTGCATATTGAGGGATTTACTGAGACTTTCTGTGGGTACCATAGAAGATGCTCGCAGGTACGCTGGTGCTCATGAGCATCACACTGATAGCCACTGTCCTAGTACAAGATACTTCCTGCTTTTCTGTTGTAAGCTACACACAGAATTGCAAATGACTTTCCATACTTTGGGAAGCAGGGTGTTTTTTGTGGGTGACACAGGCACATGGGTGGAGAAGGGAAAAATCCCAGTCAAATTTTTGAAAGATGGGTTCTTTCATTCGCACGCCCACCCACCATTCCTCACTCGGGGTGTGGATGTGGGTGTGCTGGTCAGTGTTGGGTGGTGTTAGAAGATGAAGAAGTAACAGGGTTTAATGAGCAGTGGGTTTAATGTGGCAGAGGGAAGTCCAGAATCAGAGGCAGAAGTAGAGTTTGGAGAGGAGGGCATACAAATGCAAAATTTTAAAACGAACATCAAAAGAACATAATAATATTATTTACTAAAAGTGTTCATGCTGCAGTATTATTAAAATGACTATTCCTACCCCTATTCAAAAACGAACACCCAAAAAGGCATAGCTATCATCATGCCATACGAACCCAGTTAAGAACAAAATGCCTGGGTAAATAGGAGTATCTGCACACACACATATCTATTTCTTTGTTTTCTTCCTAGGTCTTTATCATTCTGTTTCTGTATCAACTTGTATTATTTGTTTGTTTGTTTGTTTAAATCTGGGCAATAAGTGTTGTCTAAATGCATATGTATTATCACATAAAAATAAATAAATAAGTATTTTGTCACAAAATATCTATTAAAATGTGTGTTTTATCTCAAAAGTCCAGTATTCTATTTTTTAAAAAATATTTTTATTAAGTTTTCAAATATATAAATCAAAACATAATACACGAGAAAACAAAAGCAAATACACCAGAAAACAATACAGAGAGAAAAAGTGAAAAAGAAGAAAGAAAAAAAAAGAAAGAAAAAAAACCCAACCATTCAATACAATTTTTTATAAAACTTACTGGACTTCCTCACATCTCCTTAACCCTGCATTATTTGTAATAAAAATATCAGCAAATTATTACCTTGTTTCATGCCTTATTTTGTACTTTCCAAATATTTGTATTCTAAATTTAAGATAGTTTTTGTCAGTTACTCATACCTTAAGTTTAAACATAATGTTACCTTAAATTTTAACCCTTCTTTTTTTCCCCTTATAACTTAATTTTATATTTTACAAAATCTATTTGCTGGAGCTGAGGTTTCCTAAATCGTGCAAATACTTAACATTCATACAACTTATATTGTTTTTGTAAATAGTCCTTAAACTTCTTCCAGTCCTCTTCCATTGTTTCTTCTCCCAAGTCTCGGATTCTGCCAGTCATTTCAGCCAATTCCATGTAGTTCATCAATTGCGTCTGCCACTCTTCCAGTGTGGGCAAGTCTTGTGTCTTCCAATACTTTGCAATAAGTATTCTTGCTGCTGTTGTTGCATACATAAAGAAACTTCTGTCCTTCTTTAACACTTTCTGGCCTACAATGCCCAAGAGGAAGGCAAAAGTCCAGTATTCTAAATGTATCTTATCATAAAACAAACATCATAAAGGCATTTTGCTGAATCAAACCAATGACCCATCTACTTCACATCCTGTTGTCAACAGTGGCCAACCAAATGCCTGTGGGAAGCCAGTAATCAGAACATGAGCACAAGAGCTATCTCCTCTGCCCTGTGGTTTCCAGCAACTGGCATTCAGAAGAAGCAGTGCTGCATCCAGCTGTGAAGGCAGAACATAGCCATTATGGCTAGTGCTCCATGAATTTGTCTAACCCTCTTTAAAGCCATCTAAGTTGGTGACCATCTCTTCCTCCTGTGTAGAATGATCTCATGGTTTAACTTTGCACCGTGTGACGAAGTCCTTTCTTTAGTCTGTCTTGCAAGTTCTAGTCTCAGGAGAGTGGGAGAAAAACATTTCTCTGTGCACTTTCTCCATGCCATCTATAATTTTATAGACTTCTATTGTGCCATCTCTCACTTACCTTTTCTCTTCCCAGAGGTATCTGGTTAGCCATGTAACATACAGGATCTGGTAGTGCTGACGTAAGTGTTGTTATTGTTTATCTCACCAGTTTGTGTTAGTGATACTAGAGCTGTATAAGGTGTATGAAAGTAAGTAAAGTGTTATTTGTTACTCAGTAATCTCAAATTGTAGGTGCTCTTTAATACACAGCACCCACAACAGAACATTGCAGGCCACTGTGAGAACAGGATGCAGGACTAGATGAGTCTTTGGCCTGATCTTATGTAGGCCTGCAGACAGAGTCTCTGAGGCTAATCATAGGCAAAAGTAAGGTTCACATGTGTGAAGGCAACCTGCCATCAGGATCAGACACTAAGGGCTTATCCACACTAACCTTTTGCCTCACTCTTTGCAGGCAGAAGTCTCTGCTTGAATACTTTGTGTCCAAGTGGGTTGGTTGGTTGGTTGGTTGGTTGGTTGGTTAGTTTGTCCTGAGCTTTCCCTGTGAAAACCCGCTCTTTAAAGCTGAATCAGAACATACGTCAATTCAGGTTTTCTGAAGATTGATGTTTGCCTCAATTGAGTTTTAAAGAGCGGGTTTACTTCATGTCCAAGTGGGTTGGTTGATTGGTTTGTCCTGAGCTTTCCCTGTGAAAACCCGCTCTTTAAAGCTGAATCAGAACATACGTCAATTCAGGTTTTCTGAAGATTGATGTTTGCTTCAATTGAGTTTTAAAGAGCAGGTTTTAGCCAGGAAAGCTCTGGAGCAAAAAGAAACAAGAAAAAAGGAGGGGGCAATCGGACGCAGAACTTTAAATCACACACTGTGCCAGAAACAAGCGGAAGAAATGTACATGTGAATAAGCCCTAACTCACAATGCCACATCTGATTTTTAGAACATTTACCCTTCTCCCAACAGCTAACCCATCTAGTATAATCTAGAACTCTAGTTATTCCTACTGCTCTGCTTCACTATTTACTCATTTCAAGGCGTCCTGTTTTGTTATCATTGACTCACTGTGTGGTTGTCAAACCTGATTTATCAGAGTCCTGTTCCCTGTGACCTTTAAAGTACAGAATGTTACAGCAGTGAAGTCTCCCCCCCCCCAACACTGCCAGTAACAGATAAATGAATCAGTTGACACAGTCAGCCATGCCCTTTTACACTCTGCTAAATTTGTGAGGTGACAGGATATCTCTGTACAGTTCTATTAGTCTGTAGGTCAGTCATACACAAGCTCAGTGTATCACACCTAGAAGGATTTCTCTCTTCTCCTGCCACATCTCAGAGCAGTAGGTTCCAAAAATGTGCACTGAACTTCTTGACACTAAAGAAAACTACTACAACAAATCAGGTTTCTATATTCATAGCTAAACATTGTGTGTGTTGCAATGCTAAACACGTTGGCTTCGATGTAGTACACCTACTGTGTTCATTGGGGTCTAAACACAGGTGCTTTGTTTATGTATTTCATATATTGCAGGACAGGACATTTGCCTTCATGACCCTGCTTACACACTCAATATTGCATAGCTACTGGGCCTGCTCAGTCTTCACTGTTCTCTTTTTTTGCAGAGGGGCAATAGCTTCCTAAAAAATGTTGTACATCTGCAATCCTCAGGGTGCTACTGAGTTTGGTTGTATGTCCCAGTATGCTATACTGAAGGTTCAGCTCCTTCTCTTGCATTGTTACACCCCACCCCACCCCCAATCTTCGAGAGGCAAGAGACTCCAGTGGTTCCAAACACTTTCTCAGGGCTTGGTTTCCTTAGAATGAAGGTCAGCAAGGACTGTGGTGTCTTTAGGACATTTGATTTACACATATGTGCAACCTGAACATAGGAGGGAGGCACTCGCAGCATTAGCACTCCCTTAGATCTTGCTTCCCCTTTTGGTTTCCAGGGAAGTCCCAAAGTCCAACACAAAGCAAACATATCTCTCCCCCCCCCCCATCTGTCAGCATCTAGCCTTTCCTGCTCACACACACAGAACTGTTGTTCTCCTGTGCAGCAGCTAGATGAGTGCAAGGAACAGAGGCTCACATATCTCTTCAGGACAACTTCTTTGGTTATGGTAAATTGTGGTACAATGGTACCTCGGGTTAAGAACTTAATTCATTCTGGAGGTCCGTTCTTAACCTGAAACTGTTCTTAATTTAGGATTACCAGACGTCCCCGGATTTGGAAATCTGTCCCTGGACAAATTCCATCCCTGGAATGTCCCCAGATTTGCAAATCTGTTCCCGGGGAAAGTGGCAGCGGCAGCCTTGGCAGCCCGGAGCCAGCCTGGTAGCGCAGTTGGGTCTGGCTGGCTTCAGGAGCTGCTTGCTGCTCGCTGCCGTGGCGCCCGCCATTTTTGCTCGCCGGAAGTCTTCATATTATATGTCTTGTGCGCAACACATCATATGGGGACTTCCAGTGAGGAAAAATGGTGGGCGCCACGGCAGCGAGCAGCTCCTGAAGCCAGCCAGAGCCATCTGCGCTATCAGGCTGGCTCTGGGCTGCTGACTGCCGCTGCTGCCGCCATTGCCAAAGGGGAACTGGGGACATCCAGCGGTACAGATCTCCTGTCCCCTTCCCCCTTTGTTTTGACTGATTGGGGGAGGCTCAGGAGTTGCGGCCAGCCAGCCGTTGCCCAGTTTTTTAAAAACTCTGATCATTTATGTTTCACAGGATGCAAAAGAAGGGCTTGGCACCTTGCCTGGCAGAGAAAACATGTGCATTGCACCCCTCCTGGGCAATGGCCGCCCACCCACGACTCCTGAGCCTCCCCTGATCTGTCAAAACAGGGGAAAGGGGGCAGGAGATTGGGGAAGGCTCGGGAGTCACGGGCGGGCGGTGTGCTGTTGCCCAGATTTTAAAAAACTCTGTGCATTTACCATATATACTCGAGTATAAGCCAACCTGAATATAAGCTGAGGCACCTAATTTTACCACAAAAAAATTGGGAAAACTTATTGACTTGAGTATAAGCTGGTCCACCACCCCACAAACCTGGTGGTGGCAGCAGCAGCAGAGGAAGAACAAGCAGCCCAAAAGGGCTGCTTTCATGCTGCTCGTTCATCTGCCGCCGCCACCAGCGGCAAAGGCTGAGGAGGAGGAAGCAGCAGCCCAAAAGGACCCTCACTCGAGTATAAGCCGAGGGGGCCTTCTTCAGTATAAAAAATGTGCTGAAAAAGTCAGCTTATACACGAGTATATACGGTATGTTTCACAGGGTGCGAAAGAAGAGCTTTGCACCTTTATACAATATATTATATTATATTATTACCTTACATGCTCATGTTTCTGTTAATGCAGAAAATAACATCAGCTAAAATTGAAAACAGTACAAAGTAGACACCTATATCAGAGATCTGTTCATACATCTGGGAAAGCTTGTTGGAACAAAAATGTTTCAGTTGTTTCCGGAAAGTGCAGACAGCAAGTGCCTGCTGAATCTTGACCGGGAGGCTGTTCCATAGAACAGGGGCAGCCACATTGAAAGCCCTGCTCTGAGTTACAGTTGTGGAGCTGGCTTCTGAGATCTTTTGAACTTGAAGGAGAAGCTCTGCTGCAGGCCACAGTATGCTGCTGGGTATATAAGGGATAAGGCAGCCTCTCAAGAAACATTTAGCAGGAATTCTTTGTATGATCTTATAAATGAAACAGCATGTCTAAAAAGCACTGTACATATAATAAGCACTGGTAGGGCCATTGAATCAGTGGCAAGCTCAAGGAGCATGGGAAGAGGAGAAAGCCAGCCAACAACATACTTTTCGGGTAAATCCAGGATGCTTGGAAGACAGGGGTAGACCCTATGAACATACTCACTGTGTCTTCTCTGAACTTCTTGGTAGCATCATTGTAGGCTAGGGAATTCACACTGGGGCAAGTGAGGCAGAGTATCCAGGATCAAGCAAGGTCTTGCATGATCCAAAGGAGCCTGGTATGATTATTCACAGCCCTTAACGGGAAAGCTGGGGACTATTCCAAGGAAATGGATTCCAACTTAAGGTCAGGGAGATCCGGGAAGAGCTCTCTCTAGGGAATAATAATAATAATGTTATGAGAATTATAAGGTCTAAGATATAAAAGAAATGTACCAAGCAAACACATACATACATACATACATACATACATACATCATACATACATACATATATAAATCGCATGTCTGAAACAGTACAGGGGGAAAGCCCTGAAACCATGTTGTCTCTCCCAAATTGACCTCAAATGTTTCTCTGCAAGGAGGGAGGAAATTAATAAAACCTCCACGTTGTCTCTTTGCTCACAAATCCTGCCTTAAGGGCACATTTAAGATATGATTAGGGTGAGCCTGTGACCTGGACTCAGGAATTAAGTAGTTATCATCACAAAAGAACAACCAGGTAAACCCATTAACAGCCAAGTAAACCCATCAACAGGTTTCCTGCCAGACAGGATTCTGTTGTGGACTGCCCCTTCTGTGATGTATGTATGATGTATGGAGGGGTGGTCTTGGGTTCCAGGGTGGGCAATTTCAAATGTTTATATAAGGGCTTGCGCACCATTGTTCGGGGTCCCTCCTGCCTCCTGCGTATTGTTGTGAGCACCCTGTTGCAACAGTTAATAAAGATCAGGCTTACTAGCTGCTTTGCTTCTAAATATTCTCTGGTTGGCCTCTGTTATTTTCTCCTACCGATAGAGAACCTACAAAAGGACTCTATTTGGGCTCTTAGGTACTCCATAAGGGAAAAGGGGCAGTTTTTTTCATGTAGCAAATACTAATAAATACTATGAGAAGCACTTTGGAGCCTTTTGTGCACAAACTTGAGCCTCGGGTATTCTAATAGTCCTCAGGCACCATAGACTAGAGATGGAACATCCATTATAAATGGATTCCTACATGGATTTTGGCCATTCTAACCTGATGCACGGGATTGATTCTTGCATTGAGCTTGTGCAGGAGCCTCCAGGTTGTTGTTGTTGTTTTTATAAAAATTAATTATATGGAAAATTCTACACAAAAGTATAGGCAAAGAATACTCTCTCTGTGTATATAATATTTTATACGTATTAATATGTGTAATATGCTGCCCAGTTGCTGCTGACCCATGACCCCATGACAGGGCCTTCTCAGTAGCAGCCCCTCCCATTTGTGGAACACCCTCCCTGTTGAGTTACATCTGTCTCTTTTAGGAGGAATTAAAAAAAAAAATCCTGGTGAACAAGGCCTTTGATAGCTTAAAGGTTCTGTTCTTGACAACTCTGAAATTACTGGCTGTAAGAGTATGAGTTTGTAAACTTTTTTGTATATTTGGTCTTGGTGCTTTTCTTTGGAAAACCCCTATTTTACTGTTGAATTGGAGCAAACAGCAATTGGTTTTTTTCATTTGCTCCAATTCAGTGGTAAAACACAGGTTTTCCTGGGGAAAGGGCCGAGGCAAAAATATAAAAACCGACATGGATATGGTGTATTAAAGGCTGGAAAGTCCAGTGCAAAAGGGATATCTGGATGAGCCCTAAATCAATAGGTTATAATTTTTATGGAGTTATATGCACTGTTGTGTTTCAGTTTGCACTGTTACCTCTGTTTAAGAACTTAATTCATTCCCGAAGTCCATTCTTAACCTGAAACCGTTCTTAACCTGAAGTACCACTTTAGCTAATGGGGCCTCCCGCTGCCGCTGTGCTGCCACCAACACACGATTTCTGTTCTCATCCTGAGGTAAAGTTCTTAACCCGAGGTACTACTTCTGGGTTAGCGGAGTCTGTAACCTGAAGCGTTTATAACCCAAAGTGTTTGTAACTCAAGGTACCATTGTATATGCTTGTTATTTTTTTAAAATGGAGTATATAAGCATATGATACGTCCAATAAATACGTACAATAAATACGTACAATAAATACGTACAATAAAGTGTACAATATGCAAGAATTACAGTGGTACCTTGGTTCTCAAATGCCTTCGTACTCAACTTGGAACCCAAACAGTGCAGACTTGGAAGTAAGTGTTCCAGTTTGTGAACCTTTTTCGGAAGCTGAACGTGCTCCGTTTTGAGTGTTACATTTCCAATTTGAGTGCCGAACTTCCGTTTTGAGTGTTACGCTGAGGTCTGTATGTTTTTGCTATTTATTTTGCGTTTTTGCAGCTCTTTTTTGTTTTGTTTTTGTGACTGTGTGGAACCCAGTTCAGCTACTGATTGATTGATTGATTCAGAATAAAAAAATTCCTTCCTGTAGCACCTTAGAGACCAACTAAGTTTGTTATTGGTATAAGCTTTCGTGTGCATGCATACTTCTTCAGATACCAGATGACTGATTGATTGATTGTGTGACTGCAGTACATTGTTTATTGCTTTCATTTTATGGATCAATGGTCTCGTTAGATAGTAAAATTCATGTTAAATTGCCGTTTTAGGGGTTGTTTTTAAAAGTCTGGAATGGATTAATCCATTTTGCATTACTTTCTATAGGAAAGCGCACCTTACTTTTGGAACACTTTGGTTTTGGAACGGAATTCTGGAACGGATTAAGTTTGAGAACCAAGGTACCACAGTATTCATGTTTTTTGGCCACAGCTAATAGAGAGAAGCCTTGATAGTTTCTGCAATCAGTTCTGTCACCTTATTTAAAGAGATTGATAATTTTGGCATCAATAAAGTTTGCTGGGATCTCTTCTCTTTCCCAGATTTTTTCGATGAGCTTGTGAAGTTGTTAAGTTCAATTCCACCCACTTTGAAGATTTCAGCAGGTATCCCATCAGGTCCACTGGATTTGTTGCTTTTCATTTGGTGAATAGTTGTACACAACTCTCCCAGATTTGGAGATACTGCAAGCTCATCTCTAACTTGTTTTTGCAGAATTTGTGAGAGGACCTCAGCACCTATGGGGGAGTTGTGGTTAAGGAGATGTTGGTAATGTTCTTTCCAGTGCAGTGCAATAGCTTCTTTAATTTTTAGAAGTGTGGTACTATCTGCTAAGCATAGGGGGCATATGCCATGATTTATTGGCCCATAGATGGTCTTTGTGGCTTTAAAGAAACTCTGTGCATCATGAGTGTCAGCTAAGTGCTGGATCTCTTGAGGCTTTTTTTTAATCCACCAGGTATTTTTTAGTTCTCTGGTTCTTCTTTGAACCTCAGCCTTAGCGTTGGCATAGGTTTTTTTCTTAGTGGCACAGTTTCTATCTCTTTGCCAGATCTGAAAGGATTTCCTTTCCTTGTCAATCATGCATTCAATCTCACTGTCATTCTCATCAAACCAGTCCTGGTGTTTCTTGGTTTGTTATCCAATAGTTTGTTCACAGGCTGAAATAATGGATGTTTTTAGCTTGGTCCAGTGTTCCTCGATGTTATCAGGGAATTCTGAAAGCAGGTGGTCCTTAAGAGTCATTTGGAAGCAATCCGCTTAATGGGATCTTGAAGGGCTTGAGTGTTCATTTTGCACCTTGGTTTCCTTCCTTGAAGCCTGTGCTGAGGTATAATCTTGATAGCCATTGCGGAGCGTATTAGTTGGTGATCTGTCCAGCAGTCATAGGCACTTGTCATAGCTCTGGTAAGGAGCACATTACGTCAATCTTTAGCACGGACAATAACATAGTCTAAGAGGTGCCAGTGGTTTGACCAAGGATGCCTCCATGAAGTTTTAAATTTATTTTTCTGTCGAAAGAGTGTGTTGGTGCCTCCATGGACTGTGCCTCCATGGAGGCACAGGTCAAATCTGTGTCCAGGACAGCTGTTTACCAGCTCCATCTGGTACGTAGGCTGAGACCCTATCTGCCTGCGGACTGTCTCGCCAGAGTGGTGCATGCTCTGGTTATCTCCCGCTTGGACTACTGCAATGCACTCTACGTGGGGCTACCTTTGAAGGTGACTCGGAAACTACAACTAATCCAGAATGCGGCAGCTAGACTGGTGATTGGGAGCGGCCGCCGAGACCATATAACACCAGTCTTGAAAGACCTACATTGGCTCCCAGTATGTTTCCGAGCACAATTCAAAGTGTTGGTGCTGACCTTTAAAGCCCTAAACGGCCTCGGTCCAGTATACCTGAAGGAGCGTCTCCACCCCCATCATTCTGCCCGGACGCTGAGGTCCAGCGCCGAGGGCCTTCTGGTGGTTCCCTCATTGCGAGAAGCGAAGCTACAGGGAACCAGGCAGAGGGCCTTCTCGGTAGTGGCGCCCACCCTGTGGAACGCCCTTCCAGCAGATGTCAAAGCGATAAACAACTACCTGACATTCAGAAGACATCTTAAGGCAGCCCTGTTCAGGGAAGTTTTTAACGTGTGATATTTTACTGTATTTTTGGTTTTTATGGAAGCCGCCCAGAGTGGCTGGGGAGGCCCAGCCAGATGGGTGGGGTATAAATAATAAATTATTATTATTATTATTATTATTATTATTATTATTATTATTATTGGTAATAACAAGGTTGTGTGATGCACATATCGTCAAAAGTAAGATTCCATTCTGGTTGCTATTGCCAACTCCTTCTTTCCCAATAGTCCCAGGCCACAGACTGAAATCTTGCCCAACTCTTGCATTAAAATCACCCAGGAGGATAATTTTATCTTCCTTAGGTGTCTCTGATAGGACGGTATCTAGCTGAGAGTAAAATTTTTCTTTAATGTCTTCATCGGCATCCAGTGTTGGTGTATAAGCGCTTATACAGTGGTACCTCGGGTTACATACGCTTCAGGTTACATATGCTTCAGGTTACAGACTCCGCTAACCCAGAAATAGTACCTCGGGTTAAGAACTTTGCTTCAGGATGAGAACAGAAATCGTGCTCTGGCGGCGCAGCAGCAGCAGGAGGCCCCATTAGCTAAAGTGGTGCTTCAGGTTAAGAACAGTTTCAGGTTAAGAACGGACCTCCAGAACGAATTAAGTACTTAACTCGAGGTACCACTGTAATAGTAGCCTGTTGGTTTTTGGTGAGCTTTAGTTGAAGGGTTGAGAGTCGCTCATTAATGCCGGTAGGGACTTCTGAGAGGAGCTTCACAAGGTTGTTTTTGATAGCGATGTTCTTGTTCAGATAGACCTTTCCAGAAGAATGTGTAGCATCTTTTTTCTTCCTTCAGTTGTCCCTCGCCTGCTCTCCGAGTCTCTTGAAGCGCTGCAACATCGATGTTAAAACGTTGCAGCTCTCTGGCAATTCTGCGTTCAGGACGCTCGCTGTCTGTGTTATCTGACAAAGTCTGTATATTCCATGTTCCAAAGTTAAGTTGGAACCCCACTGCATGCAGTAATCCAGTCAGGGAAAAAGGGAAGCAGACTATGTTTAGGGCACCTTTTCTAGCCCCTTCCCCTTTTCGGGGTGAGCAAAGTGGATCCTAAAAAGGGCTGCTCAGTCATGGATACAGCTGCCGAGCTGCTCAATTGCCTCGTTCCTTGAGTCAGAATGACTGAATCTTTATCCCCTGCCCATGTGCCGGTTCATGACTAGGGGCTTCCAGATTTCACAATCCTATGCCCGTTACCATTTGCCGATCGCCATGGGACTTTTGGGGTTTTTGGAAGATGCCTGTGCATCAATTTGTTTTATGTGTGTAGATCAGTACATGCTGATCAATGCACAGTCTTCACAGTAAGACTCTGTTCCAATGGGTAGTTCCAATGAGTAGTCACAACGAACCGGTAGATCCTATCTGCTGCAGCCTTCATCTGCCTTTACAGCCGTTGTAACATACCGCTTGTTATCATCCGCCTGTTCTGCCATTGAGGACTTCTTGGGTCATTCTTTGTCTAGCTCCTTCCCTTTGACCTTACCGCCTTGGGTAACCCTGCTGGGAGTACGAGATTCCCAACGGCTTCTCTCACAAGGGTCATAGAAACTTACAGCATGGCCCAAGCTCTTACAGCATGGCCCAGAGCATTGCAGACAGTCCTTCCTTCACCCTCGCCAAGATGGATCTCTCTTTCTTCCCCTTCTTCCCAGAAGCCCTTTGCCCTCCCCCAGAGCAGTTACCCTGGCAACCTTCCAAATCTCCAGTCTCTGGTCACACCTGGGGCAAGGAGTTGTTGACTACCCTCAATGGCTCTCAGCTCTGCTCTTCCATCAGTTCTGCCAGACTGTGGGAAAGGGAGGGCGGATATTCCGTTAAGGCAGCCCAGGAATCCCCTTGAAGTTAATACTCTGCCTTCATATCACAAAGAACCCCAAAATCCTAGCATTTATTAATTTATAGGGTTTACCCCAAGTCTCTAACAATATTTCTTGATCTGAGAACTATTTCACAAAATTTAGAGAAGGGTGAAATCTGAAGAATACCGTAATTACAAACTGATATGCAGACCAATATGCAGGCCAAAATGTCATCCTTCACCATTGGTGCCAATTCTCCATTGGCTCCTACTTGGTTCTGATTCCTAATTTGATCCCTTAATACTGACCACCACCACTACCACTCCTAGCAGAACTTTTGGCTCCTGGTTCCTGGCGCAGCTCTGATGTTTAGGCTACATCTGCACCATACATATAAGGTACTATTATCCAACTTTTAGAGTCCTGGCTTTCCCCAAAAGGATTTTCCCTGGGAAGAGGGATTAACTGGTAAACCATTTTGAAAATTACAGCTGAGAGGAATTAGTTGTCTTTTCTCAGGACCCTTAACAAACTACAATTCCCAGCATTTTGTGGGGGAAGCCATAGCTGTTTAAAGTGGCGCAGTAGTGCTTTAAATGCATAGTGTGGATGTGGCCACAGTATGCGGCAGTAGTTCCAGCTGTTGTGGTGCTAGTCCTCCTCTTTAATTAGGGCATATGACAATTAGTTTTGAATCAAGAAATAGGTTAATTGCTTTAGGTTCAATTGAACAAGAAAAAAACCCCTTGTGTAATGAAGTCTTAAACCGAACAGCAGATCTTGCAAGGAATCGTTTATATACATGCATGTATGTATTATAAAAAAATAACATAATCAGAATCAAGGACTTCTAACCTTAGATGCAAAAGGCATATAATATCAGTGCCATCTCCAGGGGTTAGGGAGGACTTATTTATTTAGGCCATTATTTAGAGCATTTGTATGCCACTCTTCAGCCAAAAGCATCCCAGAGTGGCTTGCATGCAATTCATTAAAACAAGGCAGTCCCTGCCCACAGGCTTACAATATAAAAATACACAACACACAAGGGGAAAGGAACGGGGAGGGTAGAGGAAAAAATCCAACTCAGACACCAGTTTTAAAGCAGATGTTCTTATAATGACCTGCTGTCAATTCTGGGGCAGGAGGTACCTGATGGAGCTGACCGTTCACAACAGAACTGATTAAGTGAGCCCTCCTTTCCATCTCTCCCACTGAGGCAGTCTGATGTTCTGGCAGTTAAGGGAGAGGTTTGAGCCACCATCTCTGATGAGGGCATCCTCTGTCATTATTTCCACCACATCCTTTTAGCTCAGTCCTCACAACCACCCAGTGGGAGAAGCAAAGGCTGCTGTTTAATCTACCGACTCTTGCATGTTATGAAGCAGGGGTCGTGGTGGGTGGGGAGTGCGAACAGGTAGAGGCAGCAATGAGGGGCTGCAGCATTATCAGGACCAGGAGACTCTGGGCACAGGCTGAGGAGCCTTCTGCGAGCGTATGAGCCTTGGTGAATGCTCAGCAATGCTGCCACCAGCCCTGTCACCGGTTCCAAACTCTTTCAATTACATGCCTCTCTCTTACTGAGAGTCTGAGCTAGGAGATCTAGGAAATTTCCCAGTGAAAGATCACACATGCATACACACCCCAGGCATAATTTATTCTCTACATACTGATATTGCCCAGGCATGCAACTCCCTGTGGGGCAAACATCAGCTTCAGGAGGGGGCGGTTTCTATTGCAAAAATGGTGCAAAGGGAGAGGGCACTGTTTCCCATCTGCCCACCCCAAAAAGGAGGCAAACCACAAATTGTGAGTTTAGAAGAAAACAAGAAGTGCAAATGTGCTAGATCTGCCTCTGATTGAACCTTCTTCCCCAATCCCAATCCAAAACCACCCCCAGTTTATTTTAACACTATCAAAAGGAAACTCACAAGAGACCCTGTTTTCAGCTAGAGGGCCACAGCCCCATGTGCGATTCCCTCGGGGTGGGTAGGGAGCAGATGCCAGTGGGGGGCAGAACTAGAAGCAAAAGAAGGCAGAATAATTAATAGGGGAAATTACCTTTATTAACTAGGTTACTGTCTGCAGCCATTCATGCAACCCTCTCTATTCTCCAAGGCATTATCAGACTCCAAGGTCACATTCCAGCCAGGCAAAAACTATCAAGGAGAGTGTGAAGCAGGTTCAGTGAGGGGTGTGGCTTTGAGTGAGGAGGTGTGGTCTGAAGAGGGCCTTGAGGATAGAAAGGGCTGCAGGGCTAAATTTAGCCCACAGACCTGAGGTTCCCCACCACTCACCTACTGTTTCACATTTTGTATGGCCATCTGAATAGCTCAGTTGGTTAGAGCATGGAGTTGATACTGCCAAGGCTGCAGGGTCGATCCCTGTATGGGACAGCTGTTTATTCCTGCATTGCAGGGCTTTGGACTTGATGATTCTCAGGGTCCCTTCTAACTCTACCATTCTATCATTCTATGATCTCTACATCTTACTGTGTAATGGGCCTTTGGAAAAAGAGAGAACTGGGATACTTAATGGCCTCGTAATCTATCCCACATCACAGGGAAGCTGTGTTACTTTCATGAGTAGTTTTGCCTTGTTGTTTGTTGGGGAAGAAAGTGGAATGTGGATATGCACACCCTCAGCGTAAGCACCGTCTGTTGGATTTGCATGTAAAAGCATTTATGACAAGTCTTTCCCAATTTACTACTTCCTTGTGGTGATTCCTGGAACAGCTCTGTCAAAACAAAGGCAGCTATGTTACAGAATATTTGTGGCTTAAACGTTTGAAATGTCCTTGCAGAAGAGAGGCTTTCTTGGCTGCCTCTTTATTTCTGCTGTTATGTCTGGTGTCCTCCGTTTCACCAGAGAAATCAGGACTAGGCAAGGATCTATCAATTCATAAAAGCTACAACCAGGGGTTGTAGTGGCAAATTCAGAAGTGTATGGTCCCTTCAAAGCCACACCCCCTTTGAAGATTGTACAACTTTCTTATACAACAGTATTATCATTATACAGTAACTATACTTAGGGGTGTATTGCAATGATCAGTGCAGAATGCCATCTTTCAACTTGACCTATTTTCTGTGCAAATACACAGACAAATGATTTGGAGGGCTCCAATATTTTCTTTTGGTGTGGTGTAGTGGTTAAGAGCGGTGGACTCGTAATCTGGGGAACCGGGTTCGCGTCTCCGCTCCTCCACATGCAGCTGCTGGGTGACCTTGGGCCAGCCACACTTCTTTGAAGTCTCTCAGCCCCACTCACCTCACAGAGTGTGTGTTGTGAGGGAGGAAGGGAAAGGAGAATGTTAGCCACTTTGAGACTCCTTCGGGTAGTGATAAAGCGGGATATCAAATCCAAACTCTTCTTCTTCTTCTTCTTCTTCTTCTTCTTCTTCTTCTTCTTCTTCTTCTTCTTCTTCTTTGGTGTGTGTGTTTTCCTTGAAATTCCATTGCACAGAACTTGCACACCTTTCCCTTGAAACTGAAGCACCTTTTGTTTGTGGTGTTCCAAAATGATTAGATTTGGATCATGAGCAACAACTCATCCTCAGTGTTCTTCCTGCACATGTTCTGCAGAATGACCCTAGGAACTGATTCTCAGTGCTGACTCACCTCCTTTCATTCTGAAAGGCTCTGGTCAGCACAAAGAGAGAGAAGACTTCTTCTTAGTGGCTAAAACACTCTCCTTTCATGTTAATTGGGCAGCTCCAGGATCCCGGACCCTGCTACAGAAATAGAAGGGGTTCTTCTACACTCTGATATCCTCACTGCACTTGTGGTTGCAACTGAGTTCATACAAGAGTGAGAGGAAAGTATGGACCATGGGTAAGCAAACTAAGGCTTGGGGGCCAGATCCGGCCCAGTCGCCTTCTAAATCCTGCCCGCAGACAGTCCAGGAATCAGCGTGTTTTTACATGAGAAGAATGTGTCCTTTTATTTAAAATGCATCTCTGGGTTATTTGTGGGGCATACGAATTTGTTCAACCCCCCCCCCCCAAAATAGTCCGGCCCCCCCACAAGGTCTGAGGGGCAGTGGACCGGCCCCCTGCTGAAACAGTTTGTTGACCCCTGGTGTGGACGTTCAACTTACATCGACTCTCACCAGCGTTGCTCTACCATACAGCCCAGTCCGATAAGCTGCTGCACAGAGGCAGTGAAGCAAAAGACATATCTGAAAGTCCGTATTCTCTCATTTGAACCTGTCTGGGCTCTGAGATCTTCAGGGAAGGCCTTTCTCCCTGTCCCACCAACCTCACAGGAACATGTGGTGGGGATGTGAAGAGGGCCTTCTCTCTGGTTGCTTCCAGACTTTGAAACGCCCTTCCCAGAGGACTTAGACTGGCTTCCTCCTTGTTGACCTTTTGCCAGCAAGTGGAGTCCTTTTTATTTCAAGAGGCCTTTAGGGACTGACTCAAAAGGGCTAGTGCTGTGGTTTTTCACATAGAATCATCCTCCCCTTTTTATTTTATTTTATTTATTTTAACAAAGTAATAATAATAAATAAATAAAAATGTGCACCCCATCCCTGAGATCATTCCATTGTAGCTATCCAACCTCCCAAAATTTCTGGGTTAAGCTTGTGTGTCTACCTTTGAGACAGCCGTTGCGCATGAACAAATTACAGCACATGTGCAGATGAAAGCACCATGGATAGGGGTTCAGTAGTGTTGCAAGCATGGGGAAACAAATCAGGTAATGTACGGTATATTGGGTGAAGATACACCTGCTTCCTCCCTCGTGTACACAGCAATGTAAAAATGTGACTTGGAGCACAGCTGGGGAAAATGACCTCGCTTCATTTTAAGCTGCTTAATAAATAGCCTTGGTCAGTTTTTAGTTTCACTTACCTTGAATCTCAGTTTACTGTGTTATCCAGATCAGGGGCCTTGGCTGATAGCAAACTCTGTTTAATCTAACAAGCCAGTTTCAGAAACCATGGATGGCCCAACGCTGCCCTTTTGCTCAAGTTCAAACTTCCTCTGGCACAATGGAACTTTCCCCTTCTCTTCTCTCCACCGCAGGCCCCAGTCCACCCTCAGAATCTGCTCCAGAGGTTTGGGGAACCTAACTTTGGTCACACATGAAGGGTAGGGGGACCATGCAAACCTGTGTTTTTGTTGGCTCATACATGTTTCAATAAATCATGGTTTAGCATGATATGGAAACTAGCCCTGTATGTATTTTGATTTTATTTAGTTAAAATTCTTATATATTGCCTTTTGATCTAAAAAAAACCCCTACAAAAAAGTAAGACAACAAACTAGAATTAAAATACAAATTCAACAATAAATCTGGTAGAAGACAGAAGAAAAGACAACAGGAGTGAAACTCAATACAGTGGTACCTTCAGGTTACAGACTCCGCTAACCCAGAAATAGTACCTTGGGTTAAGAACTTTGCTTCAGGATGAGAACAGAAATTGTGCTCCGGCAGTGTGGCAGCAGCAGCAGGCCCCATTGGCTAAAGTGGTGCTTCAGGTTAAGACAGTTTCAGGTTAAGAACGGACCTCCACAACGAATTAGGTACTTAACCCGAGGTACCACTGTACATATTTTTATCCTACAATTTGGACCAAAAAAACACCTTCAGAGCAGCTAAAGGCAAAATAATATAGCAAGTGTGAAACAGCAATTAAAACACAAAAAGGCAAAACAGCCTCACAACAAATATGAAACAAATCAATAGCAGCTGTATCCCAAATCAATTAATATGCAACCTAAATGTCTATTGAAACTGAAAAGAAAGCGATGATGAGGCCATGGGGCTTCTCATGGGAGGGTTCTCCACAGTTTAGGTGCCACTACCGAAAAAGCTCTGTAGTGGCTGTTTATCCCCACCCCACCACCCCACAACCAGAGGTACACAGAACAGGACCTCTGGTGTTGATTTGAACACCTAGGCAGGTGCTGTCAGGCCTCGGCCATGAGCAGTGATCTTAGATTAATCCTGAGGCATGGGACAAGCCAGTAGTCAGAACCAAAGAGTAACACCCTACATTTTAAGAACTTACCACTTTAACTGTCACAGGTTCTCCCAAAGATACCTGGAAACTGTAAGTTAGTTCAAGGGAACCCTGCACAGAGCTAACATTCCTAGCACCAGGAGTGCCAGCTTGGCCCTGCAACCGTGGGTGCCCTGGGCCGTGGGTGCCATGCAGCATGCATGTCCTTGGCACCGAGATTTGTAGGTGCCCAGCCCCTTCATGGGGAATATTGTGGGTGCTTGGGCAGCCAGGGCCCTAGGGAGTTGGCACTTATGCCTAGCATCCTTAACAAAGTTCAGTTCCCAGGATTCTTTGGGGGAACTCATGATGGTTAAAGTGCCATAAATGCAGAGCTTTTTTTTCAGGGGAAACTCTGAAAAACTCTGGTTGCTTGTGTCCCTGCTATGCACAAGGCCTGAAGTAAGACACAGTTTTTGTTTGGTTTACTCAGTAAAATGTTATCAGGACTTTTCTCTCTGGGCTCCTTCTGTGCCATTTAAGTGGTTTTGCTAACAAGAGGCACTTAATCCTTTTGACTGCAGGTAGTTTTTCTTAAAGTTGCCTTACTACCCATAAGCAGGGAAAGTGCTAGGTCCATTTATTTTTTCTTCTGATGGGAGCAAAGTAACTGGAAGGAAGTATTTTTTTGCAAGAAAATGGCTGACAGGGAAAGCATTAACCTCTCTGCCAGTGCTCTGATCAGACTTGGGAGCGCTCTGCAGCTGCGGCAAAAACAGAACCCCATTTGGACACAGTTCACATCGCTTTCTTATCATGTCCTGGGTGGTCCGTTGCCAGAGAACTCTAGTCTGTGGTTTCTTAAACTTTGCCTTGCATTATGCAATTTATTTATTTTTAAGATTCCTTAAAATCTAATTGGAATGAAAGTCTAACAGATTTGCTTAGGGAATATGAGGAATTTTAACGATTTCCTGTGTAAAGTCTGAGGGTCCTCTTTGGTCAGTGAGGAATGATACTGTTTGAAATAGCAACACTGAATTTTTGAAAGGTTGGTGTGAGCTCCTTAAGGAAGACGATGATGGCAGAGGAGAGGGTATTCATGGAGACCACACTGCAGATCTGTAATATATTCTAATCAAAATTTGTTTTAGATATGAAATAGCAACCAAGGAAGGACTAAAGATACTGTAGATCTGAACTGGACTCCATTTCAATCCAACTGAAGACTAATTTAGGAATGTAGGAAGCTACCTTTCACCACTGGTCCAAGTAGCTCAGTGTTGCCTGCTACACTGACTGGCAAAGGCTTTCCAGTAATTCAGACAAGTGTCTCTCCCAGCTCCTGGGATCTTCTGCATGCAATGCAGGCTATGGCCCTTCCTGAAATGGAGAGTGTGCATTTCTCCACCTTACGTGGATCCATCATAACTTCCAAGAACATAAGAACATAGGAAGATGCCTTACATTAAGTCAGACCATTGGTCCATCTAGCTCGGTATTGTCTACTACACTGGCTGGATGTGGCTTTCCAGGGTTTGTGGCAGGTGCTTCTCCCAGCCTTGCCTCCTGATGCTTAGGATTGAACCTGGAACCTTTTACATGCAAGGCAGATCCGCTACCTCTGAGTTACAGTTCTTCCCCACTCTCCAGTTATCCAGTTCCTTGTGGTTTCTTCACTTGGCCACAGTTAGTCCCAAGTAGTTTCTCCATGAACAGTGTCAGCTCCGAAGTTTAAAGATCTCAGGCAATGCACATGCAGCTCCCTTAACTTGAAAGAGGTGATCCACTACTGCTCCTGGCCTACTCGGATGTTCGGTGCAAAAGGTCAGTAGTGCTGGATGGTCCTTTGTCCAGTCCTGCCATGGAACTATATGGAACCCATCCCCCCCACCCCGTTTGTCAAGCATGCAGCATGGCAACCCAATTGGGACGTGGATTTGTGCAATCCTTCCAAAGGAGCTCGAGACCAAATTGCACATTACATTAACTGTGTTAAAATATTTAACAATTTACTTAATTCTATGATTCTGTATAACCTTTTGTAAATGGAGCAAACAGCAATTCTCATTTTCCGTGGACTGCCAGTAATGAGTGTGTTTTCATGGTGCAAGTGGTGGGGCAAACACACACACACACACACACACACACACACACACACAGCCCACCTTACAGACCCAGAAAGTACAGACCTGTGCCTAGAAATGTGGAACAAAGGTGAGTATGGATGAAACCTGTGTATATAGTTTAAGACAATTGCTGCCACAGCCCCTTCCAGTCCTGGTTGAGAAGCAAAGCACCTGGATGAGGTCTTTAACCATTTCCTCTCTTGCAGAAATCATGGGTGGTGGTGGGGAAGTCCCTCTCACACCACCACTGAAATTGAAATTCCCCCCCTTGAGAAAATTGCATCTGGAAGGAGGGGGATTTAAAGCCTCAGTAGGGAAGGGATGGGTTAAAGCTCCAAATGACCTACCTACACCCTCGCCTTGCTTCTTCTAATTATTTATGAGCAGTTTTGTTCCCAGCTTTGCTCTGGAATTCTCAGAAGCCAAAAAGTCAGTAGAGTCAGTTAGTGGTTAAAACCAGGACATTTATTTATTTTTTAAAGACTCAGTCTGCCATCTTGATTCAAAATGGTGTCGGCTGCATCCAAACATAGAGGAAAACCTGCTCCTCCATCTCAGGAACCACCTTGCTAAATTTGGCTGTGGCATCTTAAACGGTGTCCAAATGCATAGCAAACAAACAGGTGTCCAAAATATATCGTAGATTGCTATGCTGATATCCAAGCTTTCCTCCCAGGAGCTCAAGGTGGTGTGGATATTTCTCTCCTAAGAACATAAGCAGAGCCTGCTGTCTCATGTCAATGGCCCACCTAGACCAGCATCCTGCTCTTACAGTGGCCACCCAGATGCCTATGGGAAGCCTGGGAGCATCACCCAAGCATAAGAGAACCCTCCCCTTCTGCAGTTCCCAGCAAATGGTATTAAGAAACATTACTGCCTTCAGCTGTGGAGGTTGATGAGCCTGTCGCCATTGAGAGCCTGATTATCCTCCATGAATTTGTCTAATCCTCTGTTAAAACCATCTAGGTTGGTGGCCATCACTACTTTCTGCGGGTTGTGCTGCATGATGAAGGACTTTCGTTTATCTGTGCTCTTTATCCTTGCAGCATCCTTGCATAGAAGGTTAGGCAGATAATGGCTGACCTAAGGTCACTTAATGGGATCTATTAAGATTTGAATCCTAGTTTCCCAAGTCTTCGTCCAATGCTCGTCAAATTATTTTTAATTTAATATTCTTTGTCAGGCATTTTGGAACATTCTATCCCATACAGTACAGCAAATTAAGTACACCAAAAAATCCTAACAAACTCTACCAACTTTCTTCCCAGGGACACCCTGATTTGTAGTATAACATCAGCTATTCCCTTATAGTAGTAGTGGATTGTAAAATATAACAAAAATTAAATAAAAAGAACCTTTTGCTATACGGTCTACAACCTTTGGGGCTGATATTTTGTTTTCCAATGTATTTGTGTGAGTAATAAAGTCTCACAATTCTCCATCTTCTGTCTCCTTGTGTTTCATTACTCTTGTTAGCTTCAGTGTTTGCCTTAATTTCTCAGTAAGGGTTGCTCACTACACTCTCTTATACCAGGATGTTGGTGTGACTCCTTTAAGCTCTTTCCAAAATGTGGTGATGACCACATGCACCGCTGTCACCAAAAATCAGTTTAACAGCTTTAATTGGATTTTGAATAAATGTGCAAATAATTGTTAGCGTTTTGAGTTTTATAGTGTTGTTAGTGGGTCATGCAAACTGCTATTCTGAATAATGCTTTTTATAGGGTAGGGGGCATGGGGGATAACTTTATGGAACCAAGGGGGGGCATTGGCTTGCAAAAGTTTGGGAATCACTGCTCTAACCACTACACTGCACTGGTTTCTGCACTGTGTGGTTCTTCTGCCTTGAGACTCCTAGGTCAATGGAGGTTGACCAGTGTGGAAAAGTACCTGGGTCTATACGTGACTGATGAAGCCTGCCGAAAAGGCCATGCACCTAAAACCTGTTTGGCAAGAACTTCCTTCAGGGGCAGAAGAGAACAGAGTACTTGGTGTGTTTGGAATGCAACAGCTGGGATGGAACCGCTGAGGCAATATTTATTGTCTCCTTTTGGCTCTCTGGATGAAAGGTACCACGAGCAAGAGAGATAAGCAACATTTTATAGGGTTTGCTTAGTGCTTCTTATTCCACTGGAAATGTGCCTTAAAAGAAAGAAAAGCACGTTCCTATTTAAGTAGCACCGCCTAAGGATACTCCGAAGTCATCAAAGGACATTCTAAAGTGTGCCAGCAACTAGACTTTGGGATTCCCATCTATAGACACTTTCGCTGGTACTCTTTCAGGCACGTAGACATTGGCATGTTTTAATTTTGTTTGCTTACCTTATGATAGAATTGTTTAGTTCTTTATTGGTCCTGTTTATATATTTGTATATTGTTTTTCTCTGTTTATTTTTATTACTTTGTTCCCCACTCTGGCACTGATAGCACTTGATGAAAAGTGGGCTATGAATGTTTGAAATAAATAAATAACTTCTTTTAACTACTATTTTTAAAATAATCTTTAAATGTATTTAATTATTTTTACTAATCAACTTAAGATTTATTTTAAGACCACAGGTTTGTTGTGTTGATAAAAGGCAAAAGGTGGAGATTTCCATGTATGCCTTCCTGAGACCCTTGCAGAAACAGAGGCACAATCAAGTTTGGATCCTGACAAGACAGAAGTACTGCTTGTGGGGGACAAGGTGTGGGTGTGGAGGACTCCCTGGTTCTGAATGGGGTAACTGTGCCTCTGAAGGACCAGGTGCACAGTCATTTTGGATTCACAGCTGTCCATGGAGGCACAGGTCAATTCTGTGTCCAGGGCAGCTGTCTACCAGCTCAACCTGGTATGCCAGCAGATGCCCTACCTGCCCGCAGACTGTCTCACCAGAGTGGTGCATGCTCTGGTTATCTCCCCCTTGGACTACTGCAATGCACTTTACATGGGACTACCTTTGAAGATGACCC
Organism: Podarcis gaigeae; assembly: GCF_964106915.1. Lineage (NCBI taxonomy): Eukaryota > Metazoa > Chordata > Lepidosauria > Squamata > Lacertidae > Podarcis > Podarcis gaigeae. The sequence continues at coordinate 25,770,741 of NC_139691.1, read as the reverse complement.
GGAAACTTTGACTAGTCCAGAATGTGGCAGTTAGATTGGTGACTGGGAGTGGCCGCCGAGGCCGTATAACACCCATCTTGAAAGACCTACATTGGCTCCCAGTATGTTTCCAGGCACAATTCAAAGTGTTGGTGCTGACCTTTAAAGCCCTAAACGGCCTCAGCCCAGTATACCTGATGGAGCATCTCCACCCCCATCATTCAGCCCGGACACTGAGGTCCAGCTCCGAGGGCCTTCTGGCAGTTCCCTCACTGCGCGAAGTGAAGTTACAGGGAACCAGGCAGAGGGCCTTCTCAGTGGTGGCGCCTGCCCTGTGGAATGCCCTCCCACCAGGTATCAAGGAAATAAACAACTATCTGACTTTTAGAAGACATCTGTTTAGGGAAGTTTTTTATGTTTGATGTTTTATTGTGCTTTTAATTTTCTGTTGGAGCCGCCCAGATGGGCGGGGTATAAATAGATTATTATTAACATTAACATTTATTTATTTGCTTATTTATTTACAACATTTCTATCCTCCCTTTCAGCCAAAAAAGGCTCCCAAAGTGGCTTATATGCAATTGATTAAAACACGACATTCTCTTCATGCAGGTTTAGATTTAAAAACAAAAAACTTGACACACAATGGAAAAGGGACAGGGAGAGAAGAGCAGGGGGTGGAAAGCAAATTCAGGCACCAATTATTAAACCAGTTTGCATAGTTCCGGAGGTACCTGATGGAGCTGGGCTTTTGGCAAAGCTGATGGAATTAGCCCTGCTTCTCATTTCTCCCAGAGGCAGCCACATGACAATTGACAGAGATAAAAACATTGATAACTCTCCCATGATGCATACAGGTGTACTCAGTCATGGCTGACCATGGAATGAACACCCTCAGAAGGTGGTGGACTCTCTTTCATTGGAGGCTTTTAAAGCAGAACTTGGATGGCCATCTATCAAGGATGCTTTAGGTGAGATTCCTGCATTGCAGAGGGTTGCCCTAGATGACCCTCAGGGTCCCTTTGAACTCTACAATTCTATGATTCTATGGGAAGCATCCATGAGCATTAGAATGCCATTATATGGGTGGCGCTGTGGGTTAAACCACAGAGCCTAGGACTTGCTGATCAGAAGGTTGGCGGTTCGAATCCCCGCGACGGGGTGAGCTCCTGTTGCTTGGTCCTTGCTCCTGTCAACCTAGCAGTTCGAAAGCACATCAAAGTGCAAGTAGATCAATAGGTACCACTCCAGCAGGAAGGTAAACAGCGTTTCCGTGCACTGCTCTGCTTCGCCAGAAGTGACTTAGTCATGCTGGCCACATGACCCGGAAGCTGTACACCAGCTCCTTCGGCCAATAAAGCGAGATGAGCGCCGCAACCCCAGAGTCGGCCACAACTGGACCTAATGGTCAGGGGTTCCTTTACCTTTATACCTCACTCTGACTGTGAACTTTCTGTCTTCCCTTGTGCCCAGCTTGTGCCAGTCAGATACTATAAAAGCAATACAACCCCCTCTCCTGCCACCATTACATTTGTGGTATGAAAAGTTGCAGAATTTCAACAGAAAGTTACAGGAGATGCACTGATTGGAAGTGAAGGTGCATGTCCACCCTGAAAGTTTTGCAGGTGGAAGCCATATTGAAAGCAGGACCATGTATAACTACCCTGATACCATAAGAGCCAACTTGTAGGGGCAGAGGTCCCTTTGTCCCCCCCAAAAAAACTATTTGAGGTGGCTGCCCCCAAAAGCTAATGGGCATTGCCTCCCACAATATATTATTTAAGTTGGCACGCCTGCCTGACACCATCATGGGCACAAATGCACAATGAAAAGGGGGCCTCTTAGTGGGGGCCATTGGCTTTGCTGCTACTCTACCTCCTCCTCGATGTCTTAGAGTGTTCACCATCCCTCTCTAAGTGAATGCACAGTAACAGAAGCAAGCAGAAGACACAAGCTCTGCTCAGGAAAAGAGAGTGCATGAATGTGGCAGTGGCAGAAATGAGGAAGAGGAGGAGGTGAGAAAAGATCAGTAAGAGGAGCCATAATCAAAGTTTATATGGAACAAGTGGGTAGGGAAAAGTCGTCGTCCCCGCCTGCCCGCCCCCGATCTCTCATGACACTAGAACACATGGGCATCCCATGAAACTGAATGCTGGAAGATTCAGGACAGATAAAAGAAAGGACTTCCACTCCTGGAGGCAGTGATGACCTCCATCTTGGATGGCGTTAAAAGAAGATTAGACAAATTCATGAAGGAGAAGGCTGCTGGTGGTTCTCTCTCCACTGTCAGATGCATTATGCCTCTGCAATACCATCTTCTGAGAATGCAGGTGAGCAGAGTGCTGTTGTATTCACGCCCAGTTTGCCGGTTTCCCAGAGGCATCTGGTTAGCCAATGTGAGAAATGGATGCTGGACTAGATGGGCCATTAGCTTGACCCAACAGGTCTGTCTCACGTTCTTTTTCCTTAGAGGAATGGAGAGTGTCTTGGCCCAAAGACCACTGAAATCTGGACCCATTACCAATTGCCGGGATTCAGAAGTAGGGAGGGCGATGCTGCACTCAGGTCCTGCTTGCAGGCGTCCTGTGGGCATATGGTTGCTCCTTTGAGAACAAGATACTACCCTTGGCCTGATCCTGCAGGGCTCTTCTTATGTTCTTAATGCTGTGTTTTCCACCACCACCCCAGCTTCATTCCCAGCCCTCACTTTCATTTCAAAATCAGACTTCAACCTAGGGTTGAAAAGCAGAGCCCTGAAGGGGGAAAAGAAATATGTGAAACCAGTCTTTCTTCTCACATTGCTGAATCACTGCGGGTTGTATTTAGGACAATGTTCAAGACTGTTGAATTGCCCTATTCAAATGTTCTGGTGCTCCTCAGTGACAAAACATCTTTCACATCCTGTCATGCAAAAAAAGAAAAAGGCCCATTAAATGATGGCATCAGGGCATCAAGGCTTTAAGCTTAAACTAGAAAATCAGTTGGAAGCACATCAAAGGATCGTCACCTTTTCAAGTGATTGCAGCAATGGGACAAGGTGGCATTGAAACCACAGAAATGGTTGTTGGCTTCCACCGCCTGGTTAACATGGAAGAGGATCCTTGTAACCCTGGATATGAGAAGGGAAGACTAGTTTGTATGTGTGAGCTGAGGGGAAGGAGGCAAATGGCATTTAAAGGCAAACCTCACAGTTTTCAAAACAACATGTGAACCAAATCATGGCCAATCCTTCGGAATTCACACTTCACTAATTTTTGCAATGCAGTCCACCAGCCAATTCATGTGTGCTCATATGTATGTGCATAAAAATGCATATATTAGTGAAAATAAAATACAAAAGTGCATAAAACTAAGGGAAATTGCTTTGCAAAAATGTGCTTATTACGGGAAACGGCACATGCAAGGAAAAATTCTCATTCAAATGCTGATAGATTTTCATGAGGGTTTTTAAAAACTGCAACCTAATGTCCGAATGTGAAGTACTGAACTGGAGATTGGAAAACAAAAACAAACAAACAAGAAACTGAGAACTCCCCAAGAAAAACCTTTGCGAACCCCCAAAGGCATAGTCTTTTTCCTGTCACCCAAAGTCATACCTTTCCACTGAATGAGAGTCTTTTGCCCTTCACCTCTCTGCTTATCCAATCAGAAAAAAAATCATTATATGGAGAAGCGGTGCTTAGATTTCCTCAAATGTTTTCTCTCTAACTGGAGTTCCAGACAGGGGATTGCAGAGAAGCCTGTGTGACAGCAGGGACCCCTTCAGTAAGAAGGTTAGATACTTTTAGTTGTTAAGCATTTGAACAACTGTACTACTTAAGTGTTCACTATATATTTGCAAGGGGTCACCTCTTAGGTTTTGCCCATGTCACCTCTTAGACTCTGCCCAGGTTCACAACTAAGTCTAGGTGCCACCAAACTCCACTTCTGGGGACCCACTTATCTAGATAATCTGCTTCATCCCAGGGTGCCTAGAATTGAACAACTTGTCAAGGACCTTGTCAAAAAGGGGACTATTAGCAACTGGGTATATAATTATTTCAATCTTCCAGGTCTAAAGAGGATGTCTTATGAAATGTCAATACAACTGCCTCCTTGGCTTAGCTATGCACTGGTTGCCAGCATGTCAGAATTGGCAGCAATAAGTTTGCATTTGCTATATTATTGTTATTATTACAAGTGTCTCTTTTTAATCCATTCCATTTAAGAATTTAATCTGGTCCCTGGTGACGCCCAGGATGGGATGAAAAAAGGAAAAAAAGAAAAACATGCTTTGGCAAATATGTACTGTTATATTCAAGAAGACAATGTTTCATTGAAGGTATAGTACTTTGTTATTGGAAGTGTCAGAGTCCCATTCAGCCCCATGAATCAGTAATTAGCTGGCTTTTCAGGCTACATAAAGAAGCTGTTAAATGCCAAAAGACTTCCCTAAACAACCCAAGAGTGTCAGCTCCATTTGGCCTGTATCTGTAAGGCAAGTTCTGAAGAGTAACAACTTCCTCCTTGATTGAAGGATTCATTCGCAAGGAGAAGGAGGAATCAACATGGAAGTTGATAGGGTTTCTTTTCATGAGCCTGGCAAAGCATCTTGTTATATGGACAAGCAATGGAGAAAATGTCTGTGTGTGTTAGGCTCAGTGCTTTTTTCTGGCGGTACTCAATGTTATGCAGTACCAGCAACCCCCCCACTTTTTTTCAAGTAAGGGCAAATGGAGGGTGGGGAGAGCAAGCAAGCAACCTTGGCTAAAAGGGGGATTGCGAAAAGCAGGAGGCTCAGGAGGTGGTGAGGAAAATGAGGCCCTTGTTCAGGGCTTTAGTTGCCACTCTCAGTCAACAGGTTGCACTGATCCCCCTTGGCTACCCTGCAATGCGCTCTCTCCCCTGGATGAGCTGCCATGCTGCTACCTCACTGCACTGTGAGCACCCGGGGTTCCCTTTCATCTCTGCTCCCTCTTTCCATGTCTGCCAGGCGGGGGGAAGTGAGGGAGGTAGAGAGAGGAGGAGAAGAAGGCAACAGACTCTACTTCTTGCGCCACCATCCTCCATTCTGTGACTGGGGCAAGCCATAGAAGGAAAACAAGGAGAAGAAGAATGGGGATGGAGGGATGCTGGGTAGAGCAGATGGGGTAAGGTGGGGGGATAGGTTGAAGAAGGGGGAAGGGTGCACAAAGTAGGGCTTTAATTACTGTATTTTTCACTCTATAGGGCGCACCGGACCATAGGGTGCACCTAGATTTAGGGGGCACCCCATAGGGCGCACCCCAAAGAGCAAAGAAGCCAAGGCAGTGAGTGGGATGGATCCCCCTAGCTGTCTTGGCTTCGTTTTTAGCTGCGGGGCTGGGGCGAGAGAAGCCCAAGCTTAACCTGACCCCAGCCCCCAGAACAGGTCCGGGAGTGGGGGCGAGGTTGCACACAACCTCGCCTTTGCTCCCAGAGCTTGCCGGGCTGGGGGCAGGGGAAGCCAGAGCTTCCCCAGACCCCAGCCCTGGAACTGGTCTGGGAGCGGTGGCAAGGTTGCGCGCAACCTTGCCTTCACTCCTGGAGCCTTCTGCTCCCTGGGCTTCGGGCTGCAAGCTGCTATCTGCAAGACTTTGGAGCCCGGCGGGAACTCCTGCCAGGCTCCGAAGGCTTGCGGATAGCTGCCCAAAGCCCGGAGAGCACAGCGCTGTGCTCCCCGGTCTTTGGGCTGCAGGCTGCTATCTGCAAGCCTTCGGATCACGGCGGGCAATCCCTCTGCGCTCCGAAGGCTTGCGGATAGTTTCCTGAAGCCTGCATTCACTCCATAGGATGCACACATTTCCCCTTCATTTTTTGAGGGGGGAAAGTGCGTCCTATAGAGCGAAAAATACAGTAATTGTAGGGTGGGTGGGTGGGTGAGAATGTGTTTGTGAGAGAGAAAAGCGAAGGAAGAGGATCGTGGTAAGTACAGACACCTCTTTTTCTAGGGAAAAAAAGCACTGGTTGTGGCTAACTATGTTAGAGTATACTCATGGATTTCAGTGGGTCTAATATGTGTAGGAGATGTTGGAGATGACCCTATGTGCATAAATATGAAAAGTTGAACCTTTAAATCCAAGGTGGGGAATCGGGGGCAGGGGGCATGCCTCTGGCCCTCAGGACTTTCCCTAAAAAATGTGGTCTCCTGGCCACACCCCTCTCCCCAGGCCACCCTTTTAGGACCCTGATCCATGCTGTCCTCAAGTGCCTTTACCTGTCTGAAATGTGTCCTCAGACTGTGAAAATTCATCTTGTTTGTTTGAAATGGGTGTGTGTAAATGCAGAAACCACTGAGGTCTACAGGACTGGAATGTAGCCCACTGTATGAAAAGAGTTGGCGTCATACCCATTGCTGCACCCACTTTTGCCTCTAGACCCATTGGCCACTGGATTGTCACCTTTGGAAGGCTGCCCACAAGAGAATGTGGGCTTCAGTCTGAAAAAAGTTTCTACCCCCTTGTATGTAAAACAACTTGTTTAGTGAACCCCCCCCCCCCAAGCCTCATCTCTCTTTTAAAGGTGCAATAGTTATTAACCTGAGAAACTAACTCTATATGGAGCTGAATGCATTTTACGAAAATATACAGCCACCCTGGAATGAGAGGTCAAACCTAGTGACAGCTCAAGCGCAACAATCATAATAGAAAGGGTGTGTATAATGAGGTGGTAACTGATATATCAACACAATGTATTTGTTTTCCTCCTTCAAGAGGGTGCTCTGGAATGATTCCATATGTGGAGAGCATTACGTCAGAATGGAAAAGCCACTTGGATTACGCAGGAAAGATCCATGAGCATCACATGCCTGGTAACTGTCAACAGATCTTTTCTACAGTGGCGAGGCTGGGGGGCGGGATGCAGAGATTTCCCACTGCAACATCATAGTTTCCATGTGAGCTCTAGATAAATCTCTCCAAAGTTCTTCAGAGGAACAAGCAGAAATAGGATTTCACAACTGCTTCCAAGCTAGTGTAGGGGTGCAAAAGGCAGGAGAGCTGGAAATAATCAAAGTAATATTGGGGAAAATATCACCTTCAGAGGAGAACACTATAAAAAGCAGAGAGAAAACTAGATAAGGAAAATGGAAACAGGCTCAGGCAAAGGCTGTATTAGGAGAAGCTAATCTTTTCCAGCTTGACAGCTACATTGAGGGTTCATCACCTCTCTGAGGGCCACATGCCAATGTGCATGCTTGCTTGGATGCACGGGTGCATATTTGCACACATGCACTTATAGAACACGCTCATCAGCAGGGTGGGGGATACAAGCAGCAAATACATGCATATATATATATATATATATATATATATATATATATATGAGCTTGTGAGTGCTAGACACCCTAAATTCCTGTGTTGCAGTAGGTGTTAGAATTTAATCAAGGCAAATGTTAAAATATAAGCCAG